>NC_135786.1:49885000-52285000 GCF_051106095.1 Pogona vitticeps
TTGACATGGCATACCTAGGGTATTACATTGCCTGTTTATGAGGGTGGGTAAACTTTGCATATACTCAGGTCAATAATGTCTTACCTTCTCACCCAAAGCAAGACTTTTAGCATCAATCCATAATCTATTATATATATATATATAAACTGACCTGTGCCTCCGAATCACATTGTATTCTTGCAATGATAGGAACAGTTTTTAAAGGTGTAGCCATGATTTGGCTGATTTATTTTTGCAGATGTGAGCCAGAACAGGTTTCATTTTAAAGCGTTTTATTTTAAAGTACAATAAAATTGCAGAGGGAGAAAGAAAAAAGAAAATGTAGCTCATAAATAGTACAACAAATGCTAATGATATAATACAGTCTTCTTGGGCTTTTATAGCCCTCTTCAGAATTTTCTTCCTTAAATATATATACCAAACATAGAGGGGGGAGTGGAAAGACATATGCAGAATATGTACCAAACATCAGCACACTATTGGCCACGCTAGAACACAACCAGATTCTTTGGTCATGGAAGGTTTGGTTCAATCTGAGCAATCAGACTTCCAGATTCCACCAAACCCCACTCACCCCCCTACCCCACTATGAACAGGAAGGTTCCTTTCAGATTTTCTACTCTATAACTTAGCCTTTCCTTCTGTCTTTCCCTCAGGGAACATGGGACTTACTAGCTCTGGGGAAGGGGCTGCCTTGATAGTTTTCTCAGGGTTAATAGTAAACAAACATGCATACTGTACTGCCATGTCTGGCTATGAATACAAATATGACAACCTAAGAGGATTAAAGTGAAATAAAAGATTTCTCAGTTGTTCCGAAAAATTAATTCTATTGTTTTTCAAAGTAAACGAGGCCTTTTGAGGGGTGGAAGAGAAATGTTGTCTCTGAACAATGATGTTTGGCCATTGTTTCACAAGATTCTGTCTCCTGCATCATCAGAATTTTCATCTAGCCCAAGGCAAACTGAGATGTGTTCCAAAAACTACAGTGGTGCCTCGACTTATGATCATAATCCGTTCCAGAAGACAGGTGTAACTTCAAAAGGTTGTAAGTCGAAGCACCATTTCCCATAGGAATGCATTGGAACATGATTAATCCATTCCAGACCAAAAAAAATCTCCAAAACAAAAAAAAAAATCACTCCAAGCCCCATCGGAATGCCATGGGCTGGGAAAAAACAACAACACACACACACACCCAGTTCCATCGGAATGTGATGGGGCTGGGAAAAAATTTTAAAACCCCCCCCACACACACACACACACAGCCACCTCCATTGGAACGCCATGGGGCTGAGAAAAAAATCAAACACACACACAGCCCACAGACAGCTCCATGGGAACACGATGAGGCAGGGGGAAAAAATAAAAAAAATCACACACCCCATAGCCAGCTCCATTGGAACGTGATGGGGCTGGGGAAAAACACACACACACAAAAAAAAAAACAAAAAGTCACAGCACAGAAACGTAGCACCCCCAAACCCACCCTGCAAAGCCCTGCAAAACCCTGTAAATGTACTCACCCAGAAGCAGAAAGCAGCACCAGGAAGTCCGAAGCCTCTCTGCAAACGTGCGCACACTAACCATTGGGGCAATAGAGCTACAAAGAAGCTCTTCGTAGACCAACGGTTAGCCCTCTAATTTGAATTCCCTGCCTCTTTTCCCTGCCTCTTTTGTTTGCAACTCAAAACTCCGGCCGCAAGTCGAAGCAAAATTTTGTGGCCAGAGCTGGTCGCAACTCGAAATGGTTGTATGTCAGGATGTCTGTAAGTCAAGGCACCACTGTGTATGCAGCAACAGCTCCACAGTTTCATATTGTACATCATCCTTCAGATTTAACTATAAGCAGGGCATCTATATTTTTGTAGCACAGGCTTAGTGCCAACACATGGTGTTCCTGGACAAAAATGCATGCACCAACAGGTCCACTGATGCTGGATCTAGTCCAGCTCTCTGTCCCTTTTTTGTGCATGGCAGCGACAGAAGCCATGGCTCCACAGAGCTCGTTTGTGAGCCCCTCCATTTCAATCTTCCTACAGTGCAATGTTATTTGAAAGGCATTACATTATGAGTAACCTCTAGCAAATCCAGTGATGTAGGACCAGGTGCTCCTGTTAGTGCTGCTGCCAACTCTTTGCCACACCTGCTAGACCATATCTGTCAGAGTGACAGAGGCTACCAAGTCCCTTTAAACCTGAAGCTGGACCTACTAGGAGATACAGTACAGTAGGTGTGTGGTTCTTAGCATATTCTCAGAGTAACTGTTCACCTGTCAGTGTATTCTACTGTGTCTGTCAATTGGCAGAACAAATAGCATTGGTGAAACAGAGACCCCACTATAGCCCCTCCACTCTGCCCAAACTGCTTTGGAGGACACTCTGGTCTTGGGCAATGGGGGGAGGTAGGCGAGGTCTAATGATGAGACATTGAGTGGAACAGTCAGTGTTTCCAGATGGTTTGATCTAGAGGACCTTACTACGTATACAATCTCACATATTTAGAAGCAACTCCAAATAAACTCATCATACTCTAATGGCCAGGATAAGATTTATCTTGACAGAAATGACAGAACTGAAACCCTATTCAGGTGCTACTGAACCTGGAAACATGTCTCATCTTCATTTATGTACTCAATGAAAGCATTTGTGTATCATCTTTCTGCCTAACAGGGCTCCTAAACCCATTTACAATAGATTGAAATTATTAAAATAGATTTAAAACAAACAAACAAACAGTTGTTTTAAAAATTCTTTAAGCACAGATCTAGGCATGTTCCATAACAGAGATATTTTGTTTGTTTTTCTTTTAAAGAGCAGTCTTAGAGACCAAAGTCCTGTTGGAACACTGTTCACTAGAGACTCACTTTGTGAGTCGTCAAAAGTTGATGACTCACGAAGAATGAAGTTGCCCCATGAAGCGATGAATAATGAAGTTATTTGTTGATTCGTGGGGGGATTATTTAAAAACACACTCCTGACCTCCCCCACTGCCACTGCCACCCCCCTACTGCCACCCCACCACCACCACCGCGCTGCCGTCATTTAGGGTAGGGCAGCTTCCCTACCCTAAATGAAGCTGCAGCCACCATCTTCGCAAAGGGCAACCAGTCTCCCTTTTTACATGTCATGGCTGTGGAGGCCTGATGGAGACCTCAGTGGTGGCGGCGGTGATTACGGTAAGGGGGTGTTGGCGGTGGTGGGAGGCTAAGGTAGAGAGAGGAAGTGGTGGGGAGTAGACTGTGGGGGTGGGTGGTTGTGGGGGTGGGGACTGCCTATCAGCCTACTGATCAACTGATCGGTGGCCAGTAAGCAGAATGGTGGGGTTTTTTTAAAATTACAAAGGTTGAATAAAAACGGGAAAATATTTGTTGATCCATATTCATCGGGACTTAAAATTTGATGAATACGGATCAACAAATATTTAATGAATCGGCTATTTTAATCAAAAAAGCCCATCCATTTTTATATTCATCCCCATCTCAGCTGTTCACATCACTGAATCTGAAAAGAAAAAAAGGTCTCCACATATGCAAGAAACCAGATTTTCCAGGATTCTTGTTCATGTACAGAGCCTACATGTGAGCAGGATACACTATTGTTCAGAACAAAACCCATCAGTGTACCTCACTAATCACTTGAGCAAAGTGCCATCTGAGGGCGGGTGAAGGTAATAGCTCCTCTCTAATCCTGTACAAACCTCTAGATTCAGTAATGCTTGAAAAGGACTTGAAAGTCAAAAATAAATAACAGGAAGTAGTCAGAATTTAAAGCAGGGATGAGCAACCTCTTTTGGACTAAGTGTCTAATTCAATTTCAGAAACTCATTGGACACATGCCAGGGGTGGGCAGGGCTACAGGCAAAAAGGTGGGAGCAAAAATATAAGAATATTTGACATTTTCACTGCCAGGAGCTTAGCCTTAGCAGAAATGTCTCAGTGTTATGAGGTTGAAAAACCCACAAAACCTAGGAAGCCGTGAGATGATGGTAAAATGGTGAGGAGGTGTGCCATCTGGGGGAAGCTCTTAGAGCCAGATTCTGACATTGGCCCCAGAGCTTAAGATTCCCCCCCCCCATCATTAATTTAAAGGAACAGTAGATCCCAGACAATGGTGTAGTTAAACTGTGTCCCCCTCCTCCCCAGCTCTGTCTCACATGTGTACACATAAACACAAACACACCACAGGGACTGGGACAGAAATAGTGCTTCAGTCCACTATAACAGGCAGGAGCTGGCTTATTTTCAAATCATAAAAGCCTTGATGGCTTCTGTGCTTTTTTCCTTCTGCAGCTGCTGAACAAATGCTTATCCAATCAATTTAAAGCAGGAAAGAGAGAGAATGCAAAGTGCTGCCATTTAGAGCTTTGTTGCCTGTGGAGGTGCTAGAGATGTTTTCATAGCAGTGAGCAACAAAGAAAAGACATGTGCTTCCAAGACAGTAGTGACGACGGCATACATATCGAGACCGTAGGACAAAACCCAGGGAGAGCTAGAAGAACAATGGACAAAAGGCAGGCTTCTGCTTTTTGTACAGCAGAAGCGCTCCCCTTGTATTCAGATTGTGTTACTCACTCTCTATAGAATGGAAAGTTAGACCATCATCATCATCATTATCACCATCATCATCATCTTAGAACTGCAGAGCTGGAAGAGACCCTATGGTTCCTCGAGTCCCACTCCTGTCAAGGAGGCACAGTGGGGAATCGAACTCCCATCCAGAAACCCAAACCACTGAGCTATCCAGCAGTTCTCGATGCAGGCAGCAGGGCCTTTCTTGAATCCCTGGTGGGTTTTTGGTGGCCCTGTCACCCAATCCTCCTCCCCCTCTGTGGCTCTGAGTGAGTGTGGCAAGGATGGCTCAGAAATTCTTCTGTGTCTGATACTAATTTGTAGGTATAGGTGCCGTTTTAGATATAACTGTTATAATTTAAATAGAAACACAGTATATTTCACCACAGTGGGGAAAGCTAACTAATGAACCTCTGTGGCCTCCCAAACTGCTATCTAGGTGTGAATAGATGATGGGCAACTTTAATACTTCTGCTTTAATAGGATCCTACAGCTGTTTATTGTGAAACGAGGCTTTGACTTACCAACCTTTCAAATAGAAGACAGCCATTATACAGCCATTCTAAAGTTGGATACACTGCCAGTCTAACACATTCTGATGTCTAAGCAGTGTTTGTGGCAAGCTATGTCTGTCCTCCATTAAGCACTGTGTCCTACATGATTTCCACTTAGCTGCATACAAACAAGAATTGTCTGCTTGTAGACCAGGATTCAGGGAGGCATCCCTCCAACCCTGGTCCCAAGCCATCGCTGCACACAATTCATGCAGTCCTTGAATTGTTTGTTTGTTTGCTTGCTTGCTTGCTTATGCATTGAGAAGTAAATAATGGCTAATCTTCTATTTTTTAAAATATAAGGTCCAACAGTTAGGGTGCAACTGGAAAGCCCAATTGGAGTGATTTGGCTTTGCTGTGATTTGATTCACAGCCTGACTATATTTGAAATCACAGTCAATTGCTCACACAGGGGCTCCAGATTGATTTGTAAACTCACCATGTATACTGAATGTAATGCAGTTCACATTCCATTGCATATATATAAGAAATTTTTAAAACATTAAAAATTTTGGAGGGTGATCAAGGGTGAAGAAATAAAACTGCCTACATAACCAAAACACCACCTATAGACACATCTTGCCTCTTTACAAGAACGTACAACTAATCATGGGGGCCGGGGGGGGGAGCCTGTTCAAATCGTTTTGGCTTGAAAACGTAGAAGCTCCCCAGGGGCAGAGAAAAAAAGCCACTTTGGAAGCAGAAAGGGTTGGACCTACTTGAATCAGCCTTTATGTCATGTGGTCAGTAAAAAAATACTTGGAACTCACCTTTTGTATAAATGGAGCAAATCCCACAGTATTTGACCATGTAGTCTCAAGTCTCATTCAGCTCTGTCTTCAGTCTTGAATGAAGTTCAACACAGCATGGGAGTAGGATGCAATCAAAGGACATCAAACAAGATTTAATAACAGGTGCAAAATTAGGTTTCCATGTGAGTTCGGATAGAGTCTTCCTTGGAGGAAAATGAGCTCAAAAGTGACTCATATTCATAAGCATGGCTGCAAGAGGTATTCTTTGTGTTTTCAGATTGGGTAAGCTCAGCAGTTCTTATTGTATTCCCTCCCTTTAGGAAATTGTTTCCTGGCAGACCTGTCTCTTCTTGATTCAGTCTAGCTTATGTTTTCTTCCTCTGCCCTGTGGTTCCATCTTAGTGATCTTCCTTTTTTCTCTGAAAGTAGAAACTACAGATTAGAGATGGGGCATGGCAGGCAGGCAGAGGCCCATTGGTTCACAAAAAGCGCAGGCTAAATTTTCTCATGGGCAGTTTATTAATCTTGGCCTTGGCATCCCATCAAATATATTTGATCAGCCATACAAGATTACAAGGAGAAATAGTGGCTGCTTTTATAGGAAATGTCCTGAGTTGCCAAGGTACAACTCAACAATGGGGAACCAGTAGCCCTCCAGATGTAAGTGGACTGTAGCACTGGTTATGCCTGACCACTGACCATGGTGCCTGCAGTCAATGGGATCTGGAGTTGAACAAAGTTTGGAAGGACACCCAGCTTCCCCAGCCTAATCTAAATGAAGTACAAAATGGGACAAGCATGCCTTATTCTAATGCAGCAGTCTCCAAACTATGGTTCGCGGGCCACATCTGGCCCACCTTGCCTTTTTATCTGGCCCAGGCATCGGAAGAGGAGGGAAGGGGAACCGAAGCAATCCCCTGCCCCTGTTGTCTTTGCAAAGACAACAGAAGTGGGGGATCACTTCTGTCAGGCTTTGCTCCTCTTCTTGTGCCCGAGCAGGGATAGGAAGAGGAGCGAAGCCTGATCTAAGTGGACCCCCACCTTTGCAAAAACAGCAGGGGGGTCGCTTTAGTCCCCCTTCCCTCCTTCAGCCCTCAAAAATGTGTAAAATATATCATGTGGCCCTCATACTGAAAAGTTTGGAGACCCCTATTCTAATAGATACTGTCAACACTGTAGCTGTGGCTATTTTGCAGCACAAGGATCCTATTAGGATAGAAGGTTAATAGCACTGGGCACCTGTCTAATTTTGATGCCATGTGGCCCTTATAGAACATAATGGCACTTGAACATGAACTTATTTCCTCTCTGTATAATGTCATCCAGAGTCTAGGTAATGCAAATCCTTCATTGATAGGTGTCTGGGATAAGGATATAGCAAATATTTGCAACATTTCTTGCCCTTGATTTAAAAAGAGAGACTGTCTCACTGGAAAAGTGATCAGTGGCAGCAGGGGTTTTCATTTCCTGCATGGGAGTGGAAAAGAGCAGGGCTTTTTCTGTGTCAGCAGCTGCATTAGCAACAAAGCTGTGGTTTTTTTGTTTGGAAAAACATATGTGTCTTGTGGAAGAAATCCTTGTATTTTGTGCAGCATATAATAGATTTTGCACAAAATGTACATGCATTTTCACATGCATAAAACACACCATGAATTGTTCACAAAACCTGGCAAAATGTGAGAAGTACATGAAAATCTCCATAATTTTACCCAGTATAGAAAAAAAAATTACATTCTTCATTCTTATCTATGAGAGTGAAATAAGTGATTATTTACATACCTGGCCTGAGACATAAGGCATTTAAATAGTGCTGTGCTATGTCCCAATTGACCAGTTACACATCAAAAGCAAATTTATTTTATCTGAATGTTCATTGAGGCAAGCTCCTGTTAGAAAAAAAAACAGATAGCTTTTTCCCATTCAGGGTGCATTTTCTTGTCTCATGAGGCCCTAAGATCTGCCACAGAGGCTGGTCTCCATCTTCCACCTCTGAAAGCATAGACACACATGGGGGAGACCCCTTTCTGCTGCCGTGCCTGGTTATGGAATGCAGCTTGGAGTCTGAAATGGCATTGGCATTGGCCGCCATGTGACATCATGTTAAAGCTTAGATTCGAGCACTGGATTGTACATATTTGTCCTCCGTTAAATGTTATTCTGTTTAAATGATTTAAATTCCTCGACTCTGGAACAATCTTCTGCCAGAGATCCGCCTGGCACCCTAGCTGGTTGTTTTTTAAGAGCCAACTAAAGAACTGGCTCTTTAGGCAGGCCTTCCCTCCCGTCAATACTTGATTTTCTTTTCTCCATCTTAATTGATACCAATATTATTGATTTAAATCATTGTTCTAATTGTTTTTATGATTTTTAATGTAAGCCACCCAGAGTAGACGTTGCCTAGATGGGCGGGATATAAATTTAATAAACAAACAAATAAAATAAATTGTTTTAGAATTGTTTTAAGCTGATAGCTCAGTATAATGCATTCGCGAAGGCTTTCACGGTCGGGATCTAATGGTTGTTGTGGGTTTTTCAGGCTCTTTGGCCATGTTCTGAAGGTTGTTCTTCCTAACGTTTCGTCAGTCTCTGTGGCCGGCATCTTCAGAGGACAGCACTCTGTGCTGATAGCTCAGTAGTTTAGGTATCTGGCTGTGGAGCCAGAGGTTGGGAGTTTGATTCCCCACGGTGCCTCCTTGACAAGGGTTGGACTTGATGATCCGTAGGGTCCCTTCCAGCTCCATAGTTCTAAGATTCTATGTTGGGCTTCACTGCCTTTCACCCTGAGCCAGGGTAGGGGGAGAGACTGACTTAGGCGGAATGTTTTGCAACATGAATTTGTTTTGTTCCTCTTCCCTCCCATAGTTTATCCCTTTGACATTATCTTTTAAATTGTAAGTCTGCACAGAGTGCCTATATCCATACAAATCTTTGAATAATACCTGCAATACTTTGAATAAACAGGTATATTGGATAGTATCTACTTACAAACTCTCTCACACTCTTTTTTCCTACTTTCTCACACTTACATATATATACATATGTAGACCCACATGCATACACAAATATGAGGTAGAGGTGGGCAACTTTGGAAAATCCAGGAACTAAATGTCCTGCCCAGGGTCCTCCAGAGGCCACACTAGTATTTTAAAAAAACAAACAAACAAAAAGACAACCAACAATTTCCTGTTCCTGGAATTTACCTCTAGTTTTTGAGTTTGTGTATTTTGACCCCTTGTAGGAGGTACACAAAGTCTATAGCCCATTTTATAACAAAATCACTCCTTCTGGAGGCTTCTAGCAGTCAAGATTGACATTTTCACCTACTTGTCCTTTTCTTTCCCCATGAAAGGGTACGTGGACCTGAAGGGGCTCATAAGCAGACATGGGGTGCAAAGGCAACATTCTTCTGTTTTTAGAGTGAGCATACAGTCTAAAAACTAACCACAACTTCTCTTAACAAATAATATACTTCTACATTTTAATTTGAATTCATTCAAGAGCAGACTTTTGCAGCTCATGTAGTGCCTCCCTAATACTGTTTATGCTGGGGGCTGCATCATGATATAGGGTTGCATTATTTATCCTGCTTTTCTTCTCTCTTGTAAACTCAGGAATTGCTTTCAGCCCTTCTTCACCCTGGAATAGTGTGTGTGTGTGTGTGTGTGTGTGTGTGTGTGTGTGTGTGTGTGCATGTGCACATACACACACATGCAGTTGTGAAAAGGAGTTAAATGTTATACTTACACATTCTATCAATGGCATTTTTAGAGCACCTATAACATGTAAGAGCTTCAAACAATTAGCTCATGAGATGAAAAGGGGATGGACTTCTAGTGAGTTTGAACTGCGCAGTTCTTGTGAACAGTCACAATTCCCAGTTAGAACAAGGCCCCGCAATAAGGAGCACTGAAATTTATAGAGCTTATGTTTAATTTAGCTTCTTGATTGTTAATAGAATGACTGTATACACAGCTTCCTATGAAGATACAAAAGAGACTAAAACTAACCTGCTTATTAATGGGGGTGGAGGTGGGGATAGCTGACTGAAAACATGAGATTTCGCTCTACAGCTTCTGAAAATCCTGTTACCTGCTCATATATTGCCAAGATTTAACAATGGAGAGGAAAGAGTGTCAAAAATACAAGGAGGTGGGGACAGAACAAGATTCCTATCATTCGACAAACTGTGGAGCACAGAGAGTTTTTGCCACTGCTACAATCTCTCTAAAAGCAGTGCTGGCTCCCTCACTTTGTAGCTCTTACAGGTACCTGAAAGATCTGGTAACTCTGATGGGACATTATTGGACACAGAACTGAATTCAAAACAATATTTTCAGATACAAAGAGCTCAGAAGAAGAATGGTGAAGCCTGACTAGAGCTCATTGTCAGGATCCTGAGGCATCAGCACAACATCTGGAGTGGGTTGGGGAGTCCCCAAGTCTCCCAGAACTATAGGCCCAAAATAAATCTAATTGTGTGCACTGAATATCAGTTGCTGAGGTCCAAGAGCAGACGGTTATTGACTTCATGTCCTTCTTATAAGCTTTCTAAAAGCATGTGGTTAGGTGCCTCTGGAAAATAACGTGCTAGACTTGATGGCTCATTGATCTTATCTGGCAGGTCTCTTCTTATGTTCAACCTCAAGCAATGACTTGCATGTGTGGAAGAGCCAGCACAGATCAAACACCAAAGACAGCTTTCTCCTTGTTTAACACATTACTGTTCAGGGTCGAAAGTAATTCATTTATAGTCAGTTAGAAATTGTCAGCTCTTTTCTGTAGAACTATATCAGGCATGGTATTCCTAATTACTAGGTACAGATGTAAAAGCTGGACAATGAAGCAAGGAAATAAGGGGGAAATTGATGAATTCAAAATGTGGTGTTGGAGCAGAGCTTCGTAAATACCACAGACGGCTAGAAAGACAAATAAGTTAAACCAAATTTTAACTGACACTAGAAGCTAGACTGCCTGAACTGAGGGTACTGTACTTTGGGCCTACCATGAGAAAACAAGAATCAATGGAAAAGATAAAATACTAGAAGAAGTGGAAGGCAGTAGAGGAATACTGAAATGACATAGATTGTTTCAGTTAAGTAAACCATAGCCTCGAATTAGCAAGACTGAACAGGGTTGTTAACTATAAGACCTTTTAGAGGTAATTAATTCAAAGGATTAGCATGAGCTGGAAATGATCTGATAGCACATAAACAACAACACATGAAAAATCACAGTACCCAATATTAAATTGGGCTACCTTTTAATTTTTACAGGAAGAGGTGAATACAGAACTTTTTAGGCATACCCTAGTACCAGCAGATTGAGACAATGTAAAGGCTAAACTATTTACAAGATATAGTGATTTAGATGGATTGCAGGACAACATCATGATTCATCTTGTCTATTCTCTGTTTATTTGCGCAGCCACCTGCTGTCTCCCGTGCTAATACATTTATATTAACCAATTTTTACTTTTTTTATTTATAATCTTTCACAAAAAAGCTCCTTCAATCCCACCTGCCCACAATTACTTTGTAATTAAAGATCTTGTTTCTTTAGTGAACCTATTGATGGTTGTACTACCGGCCCATTTGATCTATCGCAAAGAAGACAGATTGAATTTTAATAGTTTCTTGGTGGGTGCATTTGTGCTCCCATGTGACTGCCCAGGCCCCACAATAGGAGGATGATTGAATAAAGAGATGCAGTCATCTCACATAAACTAAATTAAATCCTATTTAGGCAGCATTAGGAAAATATCCAGCTGATGTCTAGGGACAGTAGCGTTCAACAAATTCCCCAAAAGAAAAGCAGGTGTCTTTAAGTTCTTCCTTTGTGACCTCTATTTCAGTTCTGTCCTCCTAGCTTCCTAGTCTTAACAATTTTTTATTTTAAAGTCTGTGTTCTCAAAATCAATGTACATTTTTTCCATGTGAATGCATTTTAGGACTAGAGGCATTTGCATACTTGTCCTTTGCTTTGGAATATAAGTGTTGACTCCCATTCCTTTTTGTATCCCTGTAAACATTCTCTCTTACATACTTTGTCCAGGAACTACCAGTGCTTCTGGGACATATTTTCCTTCCTGTTGCTGTTTCCAAAATTGTTCTCCCCTCCTATTTGTATATCTGTACACACACACACACACACACACACACACACAGAGAGAGAGAGAGAGATACTTTCTTCCACCACACTAAAACACCCACCAGACATGTTAAACAGTCATCACCCCAAAGAAGCAAAGCAAAGCAAAGAAATGCAAAGAAAAGAAAAGAAAAGAGAAGAGAAGAAAAGAAAAGAAAAGAAAGAATTCCAAGCTAAGGTTTTCATACCAGGTTTAAACAATGGGGGCACAGTTTATTTTGGGCAGACAAATGCTGGACATTCATAAGAGAAAATGCAAAATTAGGTTAAGACAGGAGAACATGGTGGTGGTGGTGGTGGTGGTGGTGGTGGTGGTGATGATGATGATGATGATGATGATGATGATGATGATGATGATAATAATAATAATAATAATAATAATAATAATAATAATAATAATAATAATAATAATAATAATAATAATAATAATAATAATAATAATGTAAACAACCAAGATAGAGGTATCTAAATTCCAGATTTAAACCCTCATCTGAAAATGCCCTAAATCAGAAATGTTTACCAAATACGTCTCTAACAAGGTGTGAGAAGAAGATGGTTAATCCTAGATATAGTTGCTTTAGAATTTAAGTTTTACTGATTTCAAGAGAAGCTACTCTGTAGTTAAAGTAGTTCACGTTACTAATGCTCCATAGAAGATCAGTGAATGGCCAGAGCATGGGGAAATGACGTGATCATAGGAGAGCACATTCAAGCATGTGAAAAGGATGGGTAGAACATAACAGCTGATGACTTGGCCATGTTTGGAATGAATGGATGAATCAGGTTAGGACTCTGGCATCCAAGAAAGGTGTTTAGGATCATGATGTCAAGTGCTGTAGCTTGGTGCTTTTGCTTTCCTAAGACCTCAGATATCACTGCATCATCAACAGTTTCCTGTGAAGTTTACCATCCTTCTTTAAGAATATTATTACAATGATGGCTGACATTTTGTGATATGGGTGAACAGAGAAGTGGAGAAAGTGAGGAATAAAGGTGTGCAGTCCACTGGATGTGACCCATTAACATGCCCGTATTTCCAGTTCTGCCTTCCCCTTCCCAATGCTACTAACTTTTTAAAAATCACTCCAGGGGAGTAAAACCTTCAAAGTTGCTCTGGAGGAGAAGGTAATATTTTAACAAATGACTGGTGTTCATAAAGGTAGAATTATGGTCTCTCTCTCTCTCTCTCTCTCTCTCTCTCTCTCTCAAATGTTTTATCAGTTTCATACTGTGAGCACATCAGCAAGATTGCTGGCTATGGGATGTGTGAAATCATAGCAAAGGAAAAGGTAGAGATGCAGAGGGAAGTAAAATAGTTGAGGGATTGGGAGAGAGAAACTAAACTGGGCAATGAAATGGTAAACTGCAGTAGTTTGAGGGGACAACAGAAAATCCAGGGCTGCTCCTCAGTGTCCCAAATCAGCTTGAGATCTCAGAGCCTTTTGTTCTATTGAGCACACAGAGTAAACAAAATGGCAAATAATATAATGTGAATCTTATTAAGCCACACAATTGCTTTGTGCAATAAGTCATTACAGTTTCTCTTTCTCAGGTCAGGGTTGATGTCACCATCCTATGAAACTGTAGCTGAACTTGGGTGCAGAGTCCTCATCTCCCACCTCCAGGGTTTTAACACTATCCAGGGGAAAAGCAAGCACTCTCAAGACCAATCAGGTGCTGTGTGAACCTGGGGCAGAAAAGAGGCTAATTGATCCTCTGGGGGAAAGGGGAGAATTAGCAACAAACCCAGCCATCTGCCCTTTACACAGTTGCCTTGCTATCCTTTACCAAGTGCTTTTTATTTCTTTAAAAAATGGACTTTAGAGCTCACGTGTGGGTCCAGTTCTGAACTGAGGTGTAGATAAAAGCACCCTAGAATGTAGTAGGTTAAGAATGACAAGTGGAAAGAAGCAAAAGGAAGAATCCACTTGCTACCCTAATCTCTCTCCACAGCATTGTTGCAACCAATTAGGCTGTCACTTGGTAGCAATTATAGAACCTTAAGGTCCCTACGCACAGTGAATGTTAATGTTTTGGGTTAGTTAAGTTGTGAGCACTTCACATTTCCTGTGTGCTAAAAAGAAGACAGCTCACCTAAAGTTTCTGAACTAAAATCCAGAGATATTGATGGAGTGTTACAATATAAATGCACGTGACATTGAAATCTATGGCAAGTATGAGATGCAGTAACACTTGCCTCCTGCCACACAAGTGACACCATGGTGAATTAGTTTCTTTTGCAGAATCTAACAGGCAGTCTGTAAATATTGGTGTCCTTGGAGGACTACCAGTTCTACATCTTACATATCAGCTTGGAACATCTACAAGTCTACAAGAGTGTAACTACCAGAGGGAGGTCCAAAGGAAAACCTATGAGATAAATTCACTCACAAAGTAAGGCATCATCTTCATGGAAGTTTTAACTGTTCTGGTCTGCTGGGTGACAACTGTGACAGATTAGTTGGTGGAAATTGGTCAGGTATCTGTAGATACCAATGTGAACAACTAACTTGGGTTGGAAAATACCATGAAAGTAACATGAGCTGAATGAAATGTTGGTTTTATTAAGCACTAGGAAATCATGATGGTTGTTGTGGGTTTTTCAGGCTCTTTGGCCATGTTCTGAAGGTTGTTCTTCCTGACATTTCGCCAGTCTCTGTGGCCGGCATCTTCAGAGGAACAGGAGTAGGAACTCCATCCATGCTCTGTTGCTGTTTGTTGGATAGTTGAGTATTTATAGCTGTGGGAACAGCTTTTGTCCTTTTCCGGAGATAGGGTGATCAGCATGTTTTTGTTGTGATAAGGGGGGGGGAGAGATTATCTGTCACTCTGCAAGCAGAGGTATACCCATTCAAAACAATCACAGAAAATGATTACAACTCTATGCAAAAGGAGTTCCCACAGCTCTCCATTCTGACAAGTGGGTAGTCCTGTTCTGGGACCTACATTTCAAGCTCTCCAGTTTTCATGTTGTTTGTGCATATAGGATATACATATGGGATCTATCCAGGTGAGGTGTTTGTTCCACAAATTGTACCTGATTGGCCTCCAAAGGTCCTGGGTTTTCTTTCCCCTGGCATCCAGACGACTTCACCCATTATACTGGTATGAATAGGAACGGAATAGATTTTTTTATTCATTCTTAATGCCTTATATGTTGTTGTTGTTGTTCCTGTAGACCAGGGAGAGGGATATGATGTTGTCTTATCACATTTCCCCAAATTAAAAAAAAAATAGTAAAATAGGTATCAGAAGCAGTGATGGTGGCATGGGGAGAGGTGTCAAGAGGCGGTAACAGGACAGGGAGCAAAGAATACTCCATGTTGGCACATGGTAACTGGTAAGGATGCAGATGGGAAAAGGAGGTACAGGAAACCTCATCACAGGAGGTTTCAGAGCAGCTGCAACAGCACAGGGAGAGAGGTCAAGAGGCAGTGAGACAAGGAAAAGGAAGCAGGGAACTGCCAGAAATCATTAGTATAAAGTAAATCAAAACAAAGCATGTTGCTTGTACGCCATTTCATAGTCCTTAAAGCACTCTCTGGGTAGTTAATTATGCTGGCTACACATTGCCTCCCCCCCCCCGCCGCCCCCAACCAAGCTGGCTACTCGTTGTATTAACCTCAGAAGGATGGAAGGCTGAGTCAACCTCTTACCAGCTACCTAAGCTGCAGTTGAACTCAGGTCATTAACAGAGTCATAGCTGCAGTACTGCAGTTTAACCACTGCACCGCAGGGCTCATAAATAAGCAGAAAATACTTGTAGTTATAAAGGGAAAGAATGTTCCATCTGTGAGAATGTATGGGTACCTGATTCCTGCTTTCCTAAGTGGTGAAAAATGCCAGATTTACTTTGTTATGCATAAGAAAACACTAGAGACATACAATATATTTGTAATATTTGTGCTCAGCTAGTAAATATATTCTGATAAACAGATGGCACAGTTGCAAATTTTGTATCAGATTCCCAGGTGTGACTGTGAGCTCCAAAGCTACTTTTCAGTAGTCAAGTTAAACCCCCTGCTTCCTCTCTCTTTTTCTCTGCTTTCCTCCATCCAAATTCCAGTTTATGGAATATTATGGCCAAGGAGACATAATACTAAAAATGGTTTTATGGGCCACTTGTGTATTTTGCAAAACTTGACAATAGGTATTTGCAGGAGGATGGCTTGATCAGAGCCATAATGTGTGGGGGTGGAGATCTGGCCCTTTCTTCATCTACCCGTGGTGTAAACAAACACTGTGCCCCCTCACCTGTCATGTCCCATCAAGTCATAACCAACTTATAGTGACCCCAATAGGATTCCCAAGGTAAATAAGATACTTAAGGGGTGATTTTACAGTTCCACTTTGCCCAGTAAGTTTCCATGGGTGAGCAGGGATTCAAACCCAGGCCTCCTGAGTCCTACTCCGTTGCTCTATCCGCTGTACCACTGTTTGTTTGTTTGTTTGTTTGTTTGTTTGTTTGTTTGTTTGTTTATTTATTTATTTATTTATTTATTTATTTATTTATTTATTTATTTATTTATTTATTTATTTATTTATTTATTTATTTATTTATTTATTTGATTTATATCCCGCCCATCTGGTATAATTATACCACTCTGAGTGGCTGCTATTAGCTATCACCTGCTATTAGCCTCAGGAAAAAAGTGTCCATTGGGGTGATTTTGTTAGATCAACATTGGTCAAAGAAACTATTAAATCTTCCTTCCCAGAATGCTACAAAACTATTTACTTTCTGTGCCAGCTACAACATTCTTTAAAAACATGTACAACTAAAAATAGAATAATTTGCATGAAAACAGAATTAAGCAAAAATTAAATTTTAGAACATTCCAATAGCAATCTGAGATTTCTTCTTCTTCTTCTTCTTCTTCTTCTTCTTCTTCTTCTTCTTCTTCTTCTTCTTCTTCTTCTTCTTCTTCCTTTTTTTGCATACGCACATTATACTGACATTTGTTTTCCTTCTAATCTCCACACCTTTTCCTTCAGTGAACTCGCCATCCATTTTTCTTCTCAGATCAGACTCATCCAAGTATTGACATCTTCAAATATGTTGCTTGGCAAAGGATTGTTATGTTCAGCATTCCTGTGTCTTTAGCATCTGCATAGATCAAGGCAGAGCAAGGCAGAACAATGCAGAAGTAGGATGCTGAGCTTCACCCATTCAACCTCTGGCTAGCATGCCATTTTTAATGTCATGCGGAGAAAAGCTGGTGATAGACAGAAAGGGGCATTAGCTGCAACTAGAGCTGCAGTCTATAATTATTTTTTTTTTTTACAAAAATCAACACAGTACCCAAGTCAAAGAAGTTCACCAGAGCAGGGATTTATCTCAGACCCTTTGCTAATTACATCTGAGACTTCACTATTAGGTGAAATTGCTAAATCCATAACAAGAATTGACAAACCCATATCCTGTGTGTGTGGCTGTTAACAGTGAACGGCAGACAAGGAATCCGTAATAATGAGTGATAACCATGACATGATTGAGAAGTGACAGCCAGAGCTGCATTTCCCACATTTGCTCACCAGAATACTGCACCCATCCAAAGCTTGAAAAAGTTATTCCCCACTATAAACAATTTCATACTTTTAAATGGTTTTGAGCTGTTCTGAATTGTTCTACATTTGCTTTAGTTGTGCCTCCTTAGAGGTTTTATTATATTAATTTATATTTATTATATTAAGACATAACATACTGTAAACAAATAAGAAAAACCTGTGGTGCCCATGCTATCCAGAAACTTAAAATATATATATTTTATCTTGTTCCTAGAGGATAAAAATTTCCTTGCTATATCATTAAAAAGTTGGAGTGGTCATACAGTACAGCCAATAGGAACATATTTTTTCCTCATCTCTAACAATGTTCTGTCAACTTGCTGACAAAAAGAAAGAAAACATTTTGTGAAGGTTTTTCTTCTGCCAGCTTTTTCTTCTGTAAAACTTATTAATTTTTTGCCAATAACCCCCAGAATCCTATAGTCAACAAAAAGGGCACTGATTATTCTGGCTGAAAGATTATGGGAGTTTTGGTAAAAATAAAAAAAAACCAAAACTTTTCCAAGTTTTGAATCCCCAAACCTGTTAGTAGGTCAACAGTAGCTGTCTTCCACAATGGGCCACAGAATGTTTAATAAATGGATTCCCAATGTTGATTACATCATGGATCTGATTATAGCACTCCCATTAAAGTCATCTTGAAGAATTCTCATGAACACAACCATACTTGAAGATTATTTCTCGGTCTTTCATTCACAATAAAACACGTGTCATTTGCCTTTGGATAGAAGAAAGCAAGAACAATCCATTGTTGCCCCCATTAATCACCAGGCACTTGCTTCTACTTTGACTCCAGTTTCTTAAAAAAAAAACAGCAAAGTAAACTACTTGGTGGGGTTTCTTTTTCAAACTTCAGATTGGATCTCATATTATTTCCCTATCTGTCTTGAGACTTAAACAATATATACTTAGCATTTTCAAAAATACTTCCTTGAAGATGTCTTTGCTGTCACTTCACATTATACTCTCAGCCCAAAGAGAAAATATGACTGGGACATGTTAAAAAGCAATTGCAACCATATAACTAACTCTCTCTCTCTCTCTCTTTCTCTCTGTAAAGGTTCTTGGTCTCACATTATTTTATGGCTAACACTTTAAAATCATTACATACTGTCAAGTTGACTACAACGTATGGTGAGCTTTTCCAGAATTTTCCAGGTTGAGAGCATTCAGAAGTGGTTTATAATTCCCTTCTTCTAGTTATATCCTTGGACTGTGCAGATTGCCCAAGGCTACCTAGGTTGGCTCTTTTTCTAGGAGGCATAGAGAGAAATCAAACTCCTGACCTATTGATTCCATAGTCAGATACCCAACTCATTGAGCTATCCAGACAGTAACACTTTAATAATTAGTGGTGTATTACTATTGCTTCACTTTTAATTTTAAAAGGCTATAAAAATAGTAAAATGCTTCCCAATCCCCTCAAATGACCCCCAACACTGTTGTAACAATTACTTATAGCACACAGAGAGTGTTATTGGTTATGTTGTTTTGCAAAGAGAACATGAAGGTCATTGTGTCCTAATTACCCCTAGAAGCAACACATTTCAAGTAACCTGTAACATATTATTGCAAGTTCTAGAACATAATGGTGTCTCCAGATCTGTTTGAGCATTTCACTTTTCTCAGTTAGCCTCCTTATAAACTCAAAGGAACAATAGCCAAAAGCAGAATCAGCTGACAATTGGCAAAACAACACTTTAAAAAGAAGTGTAAACCTGTGACCTAACACTCATTGTATGCTCTAGGAAAATGAACAGACCCATCGTTTTCCAAGGCTGGTGTTGTTCATTATGGACCTCTTGCTCACTCTATCACGGGTGTCAGTGTAAAGATTATATGCCACTGTCTTGCTGTGACCTGTACACCAAAATTGATCCTTTGCATTTGTGCCTTTGCTTTCTACAGGGCCTTCGGCTTTTATCATATCAGCTCCCAAAGGAACAACACTGAAGAAGGGATGGGCTATATTGATTTTTATGTCCTCTGTGATATACCTTCATCTTTCTTTTCCCACTCTGTGAATGCTCTTTTTTCCTTCCATAGATCCCTCAGGATAGTACAAAACAATATATTTTCTCCTTCTTTAACAGAGAAAACAGTAAGTTTCGTCCATTTCCTTGGAAAGCAATCCAGGGCAACTTGCCCCAAAAAACCCAAGAAAATATCTTGTCCTCAATAAGACCATTTTGCCCCTTATACCTGAATACACTGCAGAAAGAAAACTAGACATCAGGAAAAGAATATCTGGATTAAACTTTCCCTGATATGCTAGTTTTGTGCCTCCTAGATTATTTATGTATTTTTCTATTTCTGGAGGAACATGCATTGCCCTCTATTCGCTGGTTGAAAACATTTTGCTGCCTAATGCAAAAGATTTTTTTAAAAAAACAACTTGCCACTGCCATTCCACATTTAGAAAGCCAAAGCCTGGGGAACAGACTAGGAGAACTGGCAGTTGAATTTTGTTTCAACAACAGAGGCAGATCAGCTTGGTAAATTGAGTTTTGCATGACACTGAATCTTCTTTGGATTGAAATCTGAATTTTAGAGGGGGTTGTCCAAAGCTCTGAACCTGTTTCATAGAAGGTTTTCAGCACTAGCCATGAGATTTTCTTTTTCACTAACAGCCACAATTTACCTAATCCTACAACTGCAGCAAAAAAAGAGAAGAACAGAGAACTTTCAGTACACACATCTGAGACCCAAAATGTTCCACTTTGCAGCCATTGCAAAAGAAGAGAGTGGGTGGAACTTACTGAACTCCATAGCAAGTACAACAGGTTGTGGGACTGATAGATTTTTGACAGCCACCATGCTGAACCTAATGAGCAGAGAGACTACCAAGTCCACAGTCCATTATAGTTCCCAGCACCTTGGGTAATTCCTGTGAAATTCAAACTAATTTCTGGAGCACATTCTTGGTGAAATTGTGGACAGTAGTATACACTGAACAGGAAAAGGACCTCTACTACACAGGCTGGTTTAGGGAATGCAGGGCAGTGCAACAGGGCAGACCACAATTCTGTCTTGCAGCAGATGTTTCAGAAAGGATGGCTCAGCAGGAATCACTAAGAGTAGGAGGTGCTGCTACAGTTGTCCCAAACCCCAGCCACTGCACGCAGCTTCCTTATAATCATATTGTAAGGACAGTCCTATGTCTACTGTACCAGGTCTGCTGAATGTTTAGATCATGCCTGATTTCAGCTGGATTCTGCCTTATGACTAAAATCCTGCTGATGGCAAATAAAAGCATTAAAATATTGTAATAGGCAGTGAAAGTCCCTGTGTGAACCTTAGAGCCTATTCATAAGGGAATCTAAGCGCATATTTGAGTCTGGAATGTGTCTCTTGTGGAGGTCATAAATATGACTTAGAAGGAGATGAAGAAAGTCATTTTTAGAACTGAGTCATCTTCACTCTCTTCTCACACAGTGTCTTGCAGAACTTCCAGAATTATCGCAGAAATGCTGTGAAGAAGAGAACAGAGTATTAATTGGCCACATCATGATTTTGCAAAGGAAGACATGTTTCTTTTTAGCAGGAGGTTTCTCTCTGATTAAGCTGCCAGCCGAATAACCTGAAGACTTAGTCATGCGCTGGCAATAGAGACCTTGGCCTAAACCCAATTGTAGTCAGACCCTTGAATCTATGGAATTTACACCAGTGTCAATTTGCTGTTCAGCAGTTGGTTCAAAGTGTGATCATGTGGGGAAACAGGCCACAATCTGGAGTGGTCCAATGTGATATTTTCCCTGGTGATCACGCAATGCACAGGGAAATGGGGCCGGGCTGCAGTGATTCCCCAGCAGAGAGGTCATGTTAAGGGAGATAGTTCCTATCAAAGCAACGCTTTCTGATGTGATCAAGCACACACCTTTGCAGCTATCTGATCACATCCTCTGTGGGTCTATCTAACTGAGAACAGAACTGTGTCTGTGTCTGTGCCTGTATGTATTTGGGAACAAAACAAGGAGGGGAGAAAAGTCCTCTTCTTCAATGATAGAGGCTAATGCTATACTGTACATGCATATCAACTCTCTTCTTTATTGTGGGAATACACTGAATGAAGAACCATGCCTACCTTTCAGTGGATTGTACAAATCATCCCTGGGGTCCTTATCATGCATTAACTTTAATGGGCGGTGGGGATGCCACAAAGACTCGCTTCAGCCATTACAGCAGACAGTTAAAGTAGCTTTACTATGGTTAGAGCAATAACTAAAGAGGCATTTGGTGGATGCCTGGCAAAGCAAAATCAGAAGCTATGGTCTGAAGTAGGTTTAGATATGGCTTTGTGTGCTGCCTTAATTGACTAACAAGTGCCTCATATCCTAGATCTCTGACAAAATTGCCTGGAGGCCACTATGCTTAGAAGGCTACCAATGTTTTCTGAAATACCATTCATGTGTAGACCTTTCCTGAAAAAAATCTTTGGTGTCCCAGAAAGAAGAAAGACAGTTCATAGGATAAGGACCTCTAGGATCCATATAACCAATTATCCTGTCAAAGAAAGACTAATACCTGAACAACGTAGCACCAAGAACTTCCTAGTTTGAAGTTTTGACATAGCAGAACAAAGATCCCTATGTGATGTGTCTTTGTAGATTTCACCTTCAAGTGTATTGATTGATTGATTGACAGACTGATTGATTGATTGATTGATTGATATACTGCCTCATTAGTACAAACACTACTCTTGTTTACAGGTTAAAACTTAAAACCCACAAGACCCCACCTAACAACACACATTCCAAAGCAATATGGTGATAGATATAAATAACCCTATAAAATCTGAAAATTATACCAAAAAATTAACAGCATCCAGGGAATTCAGTTGTTAAAGGCAGCTTTAAATAATTCTGTCTTTAGCAGTTTTCTGAAGATAAGAAGGAAAGAAGTGTGCCATATCTCTGTTGGCAACTTCTTCCAGAGATTAGAGCAATGATTCCTTGCGGTTGCCTTTTTGGCCCGCCTAGGTCTGTCCATTTTTAACATCATGGATTGAGAGGAGTGGATGGAACAGGTAGCAGATTTCTGGGAGAGGCATTCCAAGAAGTCTTAAACCATTAAGAACTTTAGAGGTCATAAGCAGCACCTTGAATTAAGCATGGAAACTGTCAGGGAGCCATGAAGGCCCATTGACTCTTGGGAAGATGGCAAGGCATGGGGAGATGGTAAGATTGTGATTTTTTTTTTTTTTTTACCTATAGTACTGGGAAGTCCGGTCTTTGCCTCCTGTCCTATATGTGTTTTCAAATGTTTCTGAAGAGTGAATGCTTCTTTCAGCAAAAGAATTCATGATGGGTCTTCACAAAATTTAAGACCATGACAGAATCCCTACCAGTTCCAAGTTCTGTCTTGTTTCTTCTGCCATGCATATGGTACCTCTGAACAAAATCATGCTAATGCTGTACTAAGCTTTGTCTTATTTGTGTTGCTCCTTGTGCATTTTGTGTCTCACTCAACATTCTTTGTTTCATTTATTCCAGGCAAAGTCTTCAGAAGAAGCCTCAACAATGCAAGCAACAGAAAGAATGAATCAGTTATGGAGGAAGAAAAGAAGAAGCTCTGATTAAAGAGAGATGTGCTACTTGACCCATTATGACCTCTTCAATTAAGGAAACATCTTATCCCTATCACTGCATCTTCCCTCAGGATTAATAACAGCTGTGAAAGCATCTACGGGTACCAGGGCAGGAGCTACTTGCTGTCTGCTCTTGCCCCTTTCTGCACTTTGCCCATGGTGAGATCCAAATGTGTCCTGTAAAAGCTTTCACCTTGCATGGAAGTTGGATTTGCCAGTTGAAAATGAGACACTTCCAACTGAACTTGCTTCTCATCTGTATGGCAGCCACCACTGCAATTCCTGTTGTACCTTGGAAGGTCAAATGTCCACTGCAGTGTGTCTGCCAAATCAGGCCATGGTACACACCCAGGTCTGTGTACAGAGAGGCAGCCACAGTTGACTGTAATGATTTGTTCATCTCCACAGTGCCTGAAAGCTTGCCAGTAGGGACACAGATCCTTCTCTTGCAAAGCAACAATATTGCCAAGGTTGAGCAAAGTGAACTTGACTATCTGAGAAACCTGACTGAGCTTGATTTGTCACAGAACAGTTTCTCTGACATTTTGGACCTCAGCCTGAGGAACATGCCCCAGTTGCTGAGTCTCCATCTGGAAGAGAATCAGCTGGCTGAACTTCCTGATAATGGCTTCATGGGCTTGGTTAATCTCCAGGAGCTTTATCTTAACCACAATCAAATACGCAGGATCTCACCACAAGCCTTCTTAGGCCTTGGAAACCTACTTCGGCTCCACCTCAACTCCAACTTGCTGAGGACAGTTGACAGCCGCTGGTTCCAAGTACTTCCCAGTCTGGAGATCCTCATGATTGGAGGTAACAAAGTAGATGCAATTTTGGATATGAACTTCAGGCCACTGTCAAATCTGAGGAGTCTGGTTCTGGCTGGAATGAACCTGAAAGAGATTTCAGATTATGCGCTAGTAGGTCTAAAAAGTTTGGAGAGTCTGTCTTTCTATGACAACAAACTGGTCAATGTCCCCAAACGTGCACTACAGCAAGTCCCTGGTCTTAAATTTTTGGATCTTAACAAAAACCCACTTCAGAGAGTTAAGCAGAGTGATTTCACCAATATGCTGCACCTCAAGGAATTGGGACTCAACAACATGGAAGAACTGGTTTCCATCGATAAGTTTGCCTTGATCAACTTGCCTGAACTGACCAAACTGGATGTGACCAACAACCCTAAACTGTCCTATATCCACCCTAATGCTTTCCACCATCTTCCCCAGATGGAGACCCTCATGCTCAATAACAATGCCCTCAGTGCCTTGCATAAGCAGACACTGGAGTCTCTCCCCAATTTGCAGGAGATCAGCATCCATAGTAACCCCATCCGCTGTGACTGTGTCATCCGCTGGGTCAACAGTACAGAGAACCGCATACGCTTCATCGAACCTCAATCTACGTTATGTGCTGAGCCTCCAGACCTCAAGAGAAAGCACATCCGTGATGTCCCTTTCAGGGAAATGTCTGACAGGTGCTTACCACTCATCTCTGACAAAAGCTTTCCTTCCAATATAGAGGTGGTGGAAAGTGAGGATATTGCTCTCCACTGCAGGGCTCTGGCAGAACCAGAACCAGAGATTTACTGGGTCACCCCATCAGGTCTCAAATTGATGCCCTACTCAGAAGATGGAAAGTACAGAGTGTATCCTGAAGGGACACTGGAGATCCATAAAGTGACACCACAAGAGGCTGGGCTCTACACATGTATAGCCCAAAACCTCATTGGTGCTGATACGAAGAGCATCAGTCTGGTGGTCAATAGTTCTTTCCCTTTCAGTGAGGATGTGCTAAAACTGCTACTGAAGGAAGTACAGGCATATCACATCCTGGTTGCCTGGAAACCTCACCTCAACACGGTTTCTTCCAACCTCACATGGTCCAGCTTTGACCCCAGTTTGGACATGATGAGCATGGCCCGTATCCCCACAGGCACGCATGTCTACAACATCACGCGACTGCACCACAGTACAGAATATTGGGCTTGCCTTCATGTGTCCTTTGCAGACTTGCCAAGCAAAGTAGCCTGTGTAAACGCCAGGACTAAAGAGGCTCCATACCAACATTTGGAAAGGAGGCAAGGGATCCTCATGGTGTTGTCTCTCTGCATTCTGTTGCTGTGTCTTAGCCTTATAGGCAACTACGGCTTGGGTTCTTTCAAGCCACAAGCTGGGAGTCAGGGGATCTGCATGCCATGGAAAACAGGCTCATCTTCAGTGCGAGTTGTATACCCAGCTTTCATCAAACACTGGGATCAAGGGAGAAAGACAGAGACACTCCTAACTGTGGAGGTGCAAGCAACACCACTGGAGTCTTAAAGGTTGTTGACTGATACATTTTTCCCCCAGGGAGGGTAAACAAGAAGATCTGGTGGATTTGTGTTTATATTACCAAATATAAAATATTGATGGGGGAAATGTTCAACCACAAAAAACGCTAAGCATAGATTATGGAGGGGACAAAAGTGTGGTGTGTCTGTTATCCATCCAAGCCACCATTTTGGTCAAACAAATTATCCTTTATGTCAAGATAAACAATCTATTTTTTATGAAAGGAAGATTCTTGCAGAGACATTCAGTATCCAGAATAGATAGCATGAGCTAAAAGTAAAAGGCTTGGAATCTCAAAATCCCTCTGTTCCTTTCAGACAGCCCATGGATCCTCTGGCAGCCTTTGACCAATGTACTTTTTGTTCAGCAAATTGCTGATCTCTTGGAAATCTTTTTTTAAAAAGCCTGTCCCTTTGGGGTTACCTTTGTGCACAGAGGTGTATTGCCATGAAGAATCTTGAACCAAATCCAAACAGCCTTGTCTTGTGAACACTGCAATTTTCGCCTCCTGAGGATCACCTCCAGGCAGGTGAAACAGAAGGGAAAGCAATCTTACACAGATGAGGAATCACAAGTAACAATAATGATCCTCAAAACAATGAATGCGTCTTTGAATCAATTAGCAATGTCAGTAAGCAAAACTGGATTGGATTCCAGCCTAAGAGCTTAATTTCAAGGCTATTTTGTAAACTTTTGTGAATAATGTTTAAAAAAAAAAAAGGAAGAGGGAGGGTGAAGAAAATCCTGCTTTTCTGTTTTTTTGTATAAAAAAAGAAAGAAAGTGAGAAAGAAAAAAATCCTTTGTATACCAATCTACCATAGCTAGAAGACTTTATGCTAGGTCAGCATTGCTTCAGCTATAGGGTGGGCAGTGCAGGGAAGATGGGAGGGGGTAAACTTTGATGTAGGAAAGGTTTCAAAGAGTAGGATTCTCTTTGTTTTTGAAGTGGCTGATCTCCATGCTGCATAACTCAAAAGACCCCTGGAGACAAGAGGAAATGGAGAGGGCCAGGAGTTGAAGAAACTGGGAGAGGATAAATATTCCATTTTCTAACTCTGTCATCACCTCTTTGTCTCTGATAAGCCAATTAAAATTGCAAATGAAATATATGGCCAGTATGCTTTTCCTTGTCCTTAGTTTCACAAAGTCAAAAGTGTGACATTGAGTCCTAGGGAGGGATGGGGTGCTGGTACCACAGTAGAAGCAGATGGCTGCTCAATTCTCACCTAACGAAAAGGGCTTAGACAGACACACCAACAGGTGGAACTGAAGAAAGCAGTAGAGAAGGAATGGTGTCCGCAAAGGTTTGTCAATGATTTATCAGGAATTCCAGCTCTGATCCTCTCATGGCCATACTGTCTGATGGATTCTGGGAGTTAGAGTGTGGTGGGGAAAGTTACAAGGGTAATTCTGGTATTGAGGTTTCAGAAGAGGTAGCCATGTTAGTCTGTGCAAGCATCTCAGGTAGAAACAGAAAAGAAATAAAACTTTAAAAAGACAAGAACATTGTGGCACCTTAAAGACTAAGTGCTATATTTTAATGTGAGATTTTGTGGAACAAATCCACTTCCTCAGATATAAAAGTGAGGTTACATGGCAAATTTTTATACATTTATCCATGGCATCAAAATACAGAGACAGTGGTTGCTTGGTTGCTTGGTTAGTAGACATAAGTTGAAAATTGTGTGAGTCAATTTGGCATTTCACACCTGGTAATGACTTCTGCTTGACATCCAGATCTTTTTCATTGAAGCTTTGTACTGTAAAAAGACAACAGTGGCTAGTGGGTAAAGGAACCCCTGGCATAGAATAACAACAATAGAAACGGCCTGCTCTTGCAGAAGAAGTGAAAGATGGCTTCATCTGCCACCTAGCCACATATCACAGTGGGACCAGAAACTCCTGTGCTCTTAATTCTTATTCCCTCTTTCTCTTATCTAAAGGATTCTGGCTAGTTGTTAACTCCTGGTGTTCCAGTGGGAAATGTGACAATAAAAACTATGTGGGGCATTTTGTGTTTAAAACAGAAACAACATAATACAACTCTGGTAGACTTAACTCCAAAGCTTGGCAAGTACATGAAGAATAGATTACTTCCTACAATATCAACACATAAACTATGATTCAGTAAACAAGTCTGTATATCAAACCTATAGAGTGAAACACACTGGCTTAAAAGTGGTTATGTGACGACAAAGAGAAGTATTTAATCTAGTGATGGTACATTTTTATTGTGTAAAACAAAGTATGGCCTAAATAATTTGTGTCTACAGCAAGTTTTGGCCCTAGGTTTATCAAATGTTGTGGCAGCCAGGAAAGTCTCTCCAAGGAAAAGTGAGTGATGCCATCCTAGGAGAGCTGGCTGCTCAGGGAGTATTTTACACAACGCATGTGCCCAACACCATCCTGAGGTACATCCCAATTGCTATAATCCTACACAGGGCATACAGAGGCTGTGGAGTGGTAACCATCATAAACTTTTCACCCCAAGCAGGCAATAAAGAAGTGAATAACAAACAATATATGGGGGGAAGTTAAGACTGGAATTCACTTCTTTCCATGGCTATGGGGCTATCTGAAGTAACGGATACCTTCTACAGTATGGGAACTCAGGGAAGCTCAGGCCAGGAACAAACACTGCAGTAAGGACTAGTCACACTGACAGCACTGCCATTGGCAGTGCCTGTGTGTGGCTAAGGAATGTGAAACTGTGTTGCTGTGCATATCAAGGACCCAAATTTTATAATTACAAAAGACACTGGTTGATGGCAAAGAGATGCTATGGCATGGGGTTGCAGGTATTTGCAGAAGCTTTAGAAAAGTAAGGGCATGGTTGCACTAAAATAAAATAAAACCCAGCATTGCCATAGCTATAGGGAGACACTCTTGCTGCTGACACATCATCCTGGAGCCACTTTTGAGGTTTTTGTCTTGTGTCCACCCATCCTTGTGCTGACTGCCCCTCACAGCCATACACTGCCACCGCCACCACACACCCTCCATTGACTGACATGGGTGGCAGAGACAAAAGCCATGTCCTTCTGCTGTGGTGTGATTTTTTATTTTTTTTTTCAAACTTAGATAGCGCTAGATCAGTGTTACAGATTTTTTAAAAATTAAACCTATCTGATTAAAGGTTTACCCTTTCACCCCCTTCTCCTGCCTTCCTCAGCCAGAAGCCAGCTGCCCCAGTTGCTCCATGACCCTGGAGGAAGAGAGGAAGAGCAGGCAGGTCAGTAGGGATTAAAGTGATTTTTTATGGCCCCTCATCATGTTTTCACATTTGTTTTATTAGTTTTAATTTTTTTTCAAACTGGGATAGCAGTAGATCAGTATTAGAGATAGAATACACACATACATACATACATACATACATACATACATACATACATACATACATACATACAGACAGACAGACAGACAGACAGACAGACAGACAGACAGACAGACAGACAGATTGACTATAAGTTACCCTGCAGCCTGGAAACCTGTGATCCTGGCATCCAATCCAATACTTGACAAACCCCACAGACACAATTTACTCTGACACAGGTGAACACACATGCCAAAACAATTCAAAATAAATCATGTTAATAATTGAGTTAAAATAAACAAGCCCCTATGGTGTTTTTTCTTTTAAAAAAACTTCACTTTCTGAACAAACAAAAAAAGCCATGCTCCCCAGGCAAAAAAAAATGTGCATCATTTAAACAGATTTTTTTTCATTGATTTCAAACATGCTAGGAGTACAAAAACCCAGGAGTATTTTGATGTGTAAATGCACTTTAAGTTGCCCTGCCAGGACTCATCTATGCTGAAAATCAATTTTAGAGGGATTGTGCATTCCACTCTTTTTACTTACAAACCTGATCTGGTTTTATCAATTTAAAAAAAAAACTGAAGTGCCAGCGGGAAAATTCCAGGCTGTTTCCAGCAGTAATCATCTAATGCAAAATATGCTGCATTAGCATGTTTTTAATGCCAGAGACTAATGCAAAAGATGTGCCAGAGTGCTGTAAACATAAGGATGCCAATTCCTTTGACAAAGACGGGCTTTGGCCCTGGAGCAGCTCAGAAAGAGGAGGAAAAACCAACACAAATGGATTTCCCACGTGATGTTTGTAAGCCTGGTGCAGGTGATGACAGCAAACAACTTAGCAGTGCTCAAGGCATATGGTAGAAAGGGAGTCATTAAAAATTAAAACAGCAGGGGAAACACAGTCTCAGCTACCATGGAATCCACATGATCAGCTACACTTTCCCTCTTCTTGGTAAAGGAAAATAACTTGTTCAATTTCAGAAGCCTAATTCCTGCACTTTTAGATTCAGAGGCCTCCCCCTATCTGGAGGAGAAAGGGTCTCCTCGCTCCTGCTTCATGGATTGACATCAGTCCACAGTCAGGCTTGGTTCAATCTGAGGTCACAGTGGAACTTTATTTGTCTATTATTGTAATTTTTTTCTTTAGTGATCACTGGGAAATCCAAAGCAAAGGTGTGACATTCTTTAGATAAGGATGAGGTGGGATAGGTGGAGTGGTTCTAGATTGTACGCTTTGGGTTGTGCAAAAGCATTATGTTCCAAAAGGAGGAACTCTAGGCCAGGTCAGATATTAAACTCCAACTGCAATCTAGCTCAGTATGTGGAAAGCAATGAATATACGCAGCTCTTCCACCTCATGGCAAGCCCAGAGACTAATGCATACTATGTGCACACTTTTTCCCTTTTCCCCAACTATTTTTCCCCAGCTCCTTTTCCCCAACTATTGGGCCATGTTTAGGAAGAAACAGCATTCAAATCAGTCTTCTGCCTCCATAATTTTCAGGCACCAAAACAGAGTAGCACCTTTGACTTCCATGAAAATATAGCTTGGTTGATTTAAGTCAATGTCTAGAAGCAGTGTTGCCACCACGTCATCTCCCCTTAGAAATATTACCTCTACAAAAACTAACATGGATCAGACAAACTGTGAATTCTTTGCTCAACTCACCTGAATGTAAAATCAAGAGGGAGCAAAGGTTAAAGTTCAAAGTAGACGTGATGGAAAATGTCCAACTCTAAGATGGTAGACTAATTTTCCCCCCAGCAAAGCCAGTCATTCCTGAGCAGGTAGGCATGCAAATGAAGCCTTCATTTACCTCCTGGTGGCCATTTGCAAAATAAAACCAGCTAATTTGCAAAATGTGGAAATAAGAAAAGCTCATGCAAAGAAAACTGATTGATTTGTTTTGCTATAGGGAGCACGACATATAAATGCACAGCTAACCAACTCTTGTAGCTTAATGCTAACTCTTAAACTTTCTCAGAAGTGGAGAAAATAGGGAATCAGTCTCAAGTTTTGGGCATCTGCCACTGCAGTTCTTCTCTTTCCCACAGAAAGCAAGCTTCTTCCTGTTTGGCTGTCCTTTACAAACACAGCTGTATTTAGCTGGGGACATAATTTCTCAATAGCAGAGGCAAGAATACAAGATAGTTCTTCAAGCTTTTGTTTTCATGGACTTTCCTGATGGCTTCTGAACATTTGCTCTTGGCAGTCATGGTGTCACTGAATACAGTATTTACTCTTCTGTTTAAATTTAATCATGTGCTTTAGCTCCATTGAGTAAATGGGGCTTAATTTCCATGTTTAAATTAAATGCATGCTTAAGTAACTTCCTAAATGAGGACTGCTGTCATCATGAAACAAGTCTCCTTTGATCTAAAGTACCCTTTCAAAGGAGTTACTCAGGGGCATGGAGGATCAGCACTGCCTTTTTCATCTTATGCCATTTAATACTGCATTCCCAAACGTCATAATTCTAAAATCTGGTGACAAGTCTAGACTGAATATGCAGCGTATTAGAACAGAAAAGTCCTCATGTTTGTGGAGTTCAGCTCATATGCAGCAGAACTGGATCTTTACATTTCAGGGGGAAAATGAAGTAAAAACAGTGGGAATGGGGCAGGATCAAGATTATGAAGTCCAGTCTGAAATTCCCTGTTGGCACCACTGAGGGTACTGGCATCCCCATCAGGTAGAGGAGAGGCCAGTCACTCTTGTTGTACCTCTTCATCTTCAGGCTGGGTGTCTCTGTTTCCTGTTAGGCAAGGAAGGATGAGGAGCTGGGGCAGGGCAACCAGAACCTTTCTGCTATCACATATCCAGGCTTGTGTTCCAGTTCTGGTAACACCATTGATAACAAAACAGAGAGAAATCCTCAAAAGAGAGACATCTGTGGCCATACAAAAGATACTAGAACAGGAATAGACTCTTCCAAAGATGAAATGAAGTAGGTATGTTATTACTAAAGGACTAATCTTGTAATGTCCTGGGGAAAAAAACTTACATGCTTTCTGGCTTAGATCTAGAGCCAATAGCTATTAATATAATAGTACAGAAGTTTTGGGGAGGTTGCATCCATGGGCCACCTGACATCAGTGGTGGGACCACTGATACCATTGCCTCCAACGCAGCTTAGTCACAAGCCAACCTCAGCCATTCACAGACCTCCCCAAATAGAGGGGGATCAGATTTCCTCTCAGGGAAGAGATAGTGTGAGCAATGCCTCTACTGAACTGAGCACTCAGGAAGTCACACTGAAGTTTTTAAAAGACTCAGAAGCATGCTTTGCTCCTTCCATGCTTTTCTTAATTGGGAAAAGGGAGGGGGGAATGAAGCAGGGCTGGAAATTCCTACAGTAATCACCAATGATTGGAAATAATACCTAGTTTTCCCTTCCTGCTGTAAGGTCAATAGGCTAGATAAGACTATTTCAAGCTCTGCAGCTTTTAGTCCTGGTTTACTGACAGTCCAGTGCTTTCAGATTTGCCATAATGTTTAATATTTAAACAACTAAATGGTTATTGTTTACAAACACAGTGGTGCCTCATAAGACGATGTTAATTCGTTCCGCGAAAATCGCTGTCTTGCAAAAACATTGTCTTGCGGAACACGGTTCCCCATTGGAATGCACTGAAAACTATTTAATTCATTCCAATGGGGGGGGGAATCGTTGTCTTGCGAAAATCGTCCATAGAAAATATCATTTTGTGAAACGCGGTTCCCCATTGGAATGCATCGAAATCTATTTAATGCGTTCCAATGGGGGGAAAATTGTCGTCTTGTGAAAGTCATCCATAGGAAAAACCATCTTGCGAAGCACAACAGCAATAACAAAAAAACATTGTTTTGCAGATTAATCATCCCGTGAGGCAATCGTCTTGCAAGGCACCACTGTAAATAAAGCTCTCATTAGGTAACTGAAAGTGCAAAATAGCCATAACAAATGAACAAACTGTTCACTCTCAGAAAGGATGCCAAGCACACACCAGAAAGAAGGAAAAATGGGGAGCAGTAATTTTCAACTGACTCCCAGAAAGAACTGAAGGTCCTTTGAAAATTCCATATATGCTCACCAGATTGTCAATGTGCTTGAGAAAAACAATTTCCCTGCCCTTTGTTGGTCTTTTACCCCACACTGTTATGCACCTGAAGAAGAATGTTGAGGATATTTGGAGATTTTGTTTCATTTTACATGAAGCAACGATGAGGCTGCAAAAGTGTAAGACGCACACAGAGATAACTGTATATAGCTTAGAACAGCATTTCTCCAATTCTGTGCCCTCCAGATGTCATTGGTTGACTACGATGTCTATCATCCCCAGCCACCAGGGCCACTGATATGTAGGGTACATCACTGAGGGAGGGCTGACCTGGAAGTATTGAGCCCTACCTTACAATTCCCTGTTATACACAGTTTGACAATGTACAAGCACAGACTTTTTCAGTTGTTGTAAAACAGGTAGACAATGGTTCCTGCAAGTAGAAAGTCTGAATGGTATTGGAGGACCAGAGCGACTACAGGAGATGGAGATATTAAAAAGATATTCGAAACAGTCTGAAATGATTACATCAAACAAAAATGTACAAATGTGGTCAATATTTAGAGATGCTAGTGCTGACCATAACATGTCCCACTGTAAGGCAGTTTTAATGCTTTAACATTCTTCCTAAGTGTGTAAAAGGTCCCTTATTAATCAGTGAAATGATGCCATTTGCTCCTTTCCTTTCTCCTTTGTCAAATTAAATGAGCCACTTTCAACTCTGTTCAGTTCATCGAGTGCAGGCTGGGAATATGACACACACTGTTTTCTGAACTGCTCTAACTTTGTAGGCGGTTGGAAAGGAAATGGCCATCATTTCTGTTAATGTGGACTGCGCATCAGCTGCTTGGTTATTGCATTAATCCACACTTAAGGGCTGCCTTTCGTCCCAGGAAATCTGTCAGGGATCTTGCAACGGTGACGGGCATGGTGAGCGCCATCTTACACTCATTCTCTCATTCTTTCAAACACACACATACATCATTCATACATATACACCTATCTTTTCTCCTTCCCCTATTCAAGCATTCTCTTCTCCAACTACTTCAGCATACAGTCATGAAGCAGAACTGGATATAGTTCCACTCCTGATGATCCACACAGCATGTGTGTGCATCCCAACTGTCAGGTGTGGATGCTTGATGGTGGGATGTTATATTGTGTGTAACATGGGGGGGGGATTTAAATGGTATGTCCCCATTCCTTGCTCATGAGGTAAGACAAATAGATCAAAATGCACCTGAGTAGGTTTCTCTTTTGTTCTCTCTCCCCAATCTCCATGCCTTGCCCTTTTCTATTTTCTTTGCATCCTGCCACGTCAGTCCCACAGCCTAACTCTGCAGCTAAATGAATAAATAAATAAATAAAATAGGAGATGAGATGCTTCTTTTGGCACAAATGAAAGCTTTCTTAAAAACCCTGTTGCGTTGTTGCTGTTATGTGCCGTCAAATCACCTCAACTTATAGTGACTCTATGAATGAGAGATTTCCAACATGTCCTGTCCCCAGCTGCCCTGCTCGGCTCCTGAAGACTCAAGGCTGTGGAGTTAGCCCATCTTCTATTTGAACTTCCTCTTTTCCTGCTGCCTTCTACCTTTCCCAGCATTATTGTCTTTTCCGGAGAATCCTGCCTTCTCATGATGTTCCCAATTTGGACAGCCTCAGTTTCAACATCAAAATAGGAATCATCAAATATAAGGAGGGAGACAACAATTTTCATGGGAGTCACAATGTGTGGGGAGGGACAGTTAACACATTTTTCTCATCTACATTCACCAAAATGAAATTTTACTATTTTTTTCCCCACTGTGTGTTTCCCACTCTGCATTTTAATTAAAAGCTCTTTCCTACACAATTGAACAATGCATTATTTATCATTTCATATCTTTTCCTTTCTCTCTACCACATATGCAGAGGTGCCTTTAATCAGCCATGAGGGTCTTGGTAATATTTAGTGAGTCTCCAGACTGTCAACAGAGAATGTAGTCCTCAATATTTGCCAAAACTGACATTCATTTGGCATCGACTTTCCCCCTTTTATCTATTTGTTTGAAGAGTCTAAATATTCTGGTCACACTATGGCTGTGCTGAACAGAACAGGACTGGCGTCTCCTTGAATATGTGGGCTGGGAACATCAACGTTTAGGAAGGTTTGCTTGCTGTGGCCCAGTTTCAGTGGGAATAATGAGAGTACATCTTTTATTATGACAGCTCATAATACTCTGTTTGTCTAAGCCTGTGTCTTGCAAAGTATGTCACTGATCCAAGCCAAATAGGGTTGACCTATCTGAAGCCTACTGACAGATAAGTTTGAAGGAAAACAATAGGTCATAAACAAAACAGTTACAACAGCGTGGTTCCAGATGGATAGCTCGTAGCATTACCAGCCAACATAACATGATGCAGCTATTCCATCCATCTTCCCCTTATCAACAGATTTTATGAGGTAAGGAAAAAGATGGGATATGTGGCAGGAGAACATAAACAATACATCTGGAAGGCAGCATCACCTGTACAAGCAGGGCAATGACACAATCAAGTACTGTGGTCCCGTCCTTTCATACTATCAGCAATGGTTACCATGTCAGAACATTCCTGGGGGCAGTAGTAGCCACAGTAGTCTGTTAGACATTTGGTCCGCTGTTTGTTCCTCTGCAGGTGTTGGCTGGTTTACTCTATTTGCCAGCAAACAAAATATTTTTTTAATAGTAAACCTGCTCACCCGCAGAGCATTCCTTTCCACATGTTTCTGGGCTCCTGTCAGGGGCTACTGTTTTTAGGTGTGGGTAGGATTGCTCCATTTCCAGTGCGTGCATTCCCTAGGATCGAACCAAAGCGAGCTTCCATTTCCCAGCTGTTTTCAATTCTCCCATATCATTAGTGGTGAAACAGATAGCTTAGCCACTTAATGATATGGGGTAATATGTAAAGTAATCATTTCCTTTCTCTGTTCTTCCATTTAGCAGATGACTGAAGCATTAAAAAAAAACAATTGGGGCAGCACTGATGTGCTAAACCTCCTATGGAATTTTTTTAAAAAAATTGAAATGGAGGAAACATAAGGCAGAAACTGGGAAATTAAAAACTTCCTTTCTTCCTCTGCCTCTCTGTAGAGTCAATGGAGGAAGCAGTTTAAAAACAAAAACAGTTAGGGCAGTACTGAGGTGTTGTATGCTTTAGAGGCTGTTTTTTTTAATTGAAGTCTTTCACCCAGAAGCAGCAGGAGACAGGAGGGGGCAAGGAGGAGGATATTTCCCCCCCTTTCCTTTACAACTTTTCTTTTCTTTACTGTCTCTTAAAGAAGGCAGACCAAATAGGGTCACTTGAAGTGAGTATTCCATGTGGAAGCAAAGATCACACCACATGGCTTACAGGATCTGTACCTGATTTTGAGGAACCCTATTTAGCCAAAGATGGAGAAGCTCTATACAGTTGGCAAAAACAAGACCTGGAGCTGATTGTGGCTCTGATCATCAGCTTCTTATAGCAAAATTCAAGCTTAAACTGAAGAGAGTAGGAAAAACCACTGGGTTAATCAGGTATAATCTAAACCAAATCCCTTAGGAATACACAGTGGAAGCGAAGAACAGATTTGAGGAACTAGATTTGGTGGACAGAGTGCCTGAAGAACTATGGATGGAGGCTCATAACATTGTACAGGAGGCAGCAACAAAAACATCCCAAAGAAAAGGAAATGCAAGAAAGCAAAGTAGCTGTCCAATGAGGCCTTGCAAATGGTGGAGGACAGAAGGGAAACAAAATGGAAGGGAAATAGGGAAGGTTACAGAAAATGGTAGGGACCTTACAGAAGCAGAAGACATCAAGAAGAGGTGGCAAGAATATACAGAGGAATTATACCAGAAAGATCTGGATGCACCGGACAACCCAGATAGTGTGGTTGCTGACCTTCAGCCAAACATCCTGGAGAGTGAAGTCAAGTGGGGCTTAGAAAGCACAGCTAACAACAAGGCCAGTGGAGGTGATCGCATTCCAGCTGAACTATTTAAAATCTTAAACGATGACACTGTTAAGGTGCCACACTCAATATGCCAGCGAGTTTGGAAAACTCAGCAGTGGCCAGAGGATTGGAAAAGATCAGTCTACATCCCAATCCCAAAGAAGCCATGGTCACTGCAGATGGTGTCAGCAGCCACGAAATTAAAAGACGCCTGCTTCTTGGGAGGAACGCAATGTCAAACCTAGACAGCATCTTAAAAAGCAGAGACATCACCTTGCCAACAAAGGTCCACATAGTCAAATGGTTTCTCCAGTTAGTGATGTACAGAAGTGAGAGCTGGACCATAAAGAAGGCTAACCACCAAAGAATTGATCCTTTTGAATTGTGGTGCTGGAGGAGACTCTTGAGAGTCCCCTGGACTGCAAAGAGAACAAACCTATCCATTCTAAAGGAAATCAACCCTGAGTGCTCACTGGAAGGACAGATCCTGAAGCTGAGGCTCCAATACTTTGGCCATCTCCTGAGAAGAGAAGACTCGCTGGAAAAGACCCTAATGTTGGGTAAGTGTGAAGGCAAGAGGAGAAGGGGATGACAGAGGATGAGATGGATGGATGGATGATGTCATCGAAGCTACCAACTTGAATTTGACCCAACTCCGGGAGACAGTGGAAGATAGGAGGGCCTGGTGTACTCTGGTCCATGGGGTTATGAAGAGTCAGACACAACTAAACGACTAAACAACAACAACAATTTAGCCCACATCAGCCCACTCCAAACAAGCAATGTAGCCAAGCCCTGAGTCTTGTGGCACCATACAGAAATACATAACAAACAAGGCAATGACTGCAGTAAGAGATACCTCTGTACCAACTCAGAGGTCCTACAAGTAATGTTTGGAAACTCAATATTCAATATAATACCTGGTAAAAAAACAAATAACAATAGCATTGTTTTTCTTGTCAAGGACTTCCTTCTAGTTTTACTAGAAGGAAATACTTTCCCACAGTCATTTATTCCAGACATTTATTAGAAAGTGGCTTTTATTTCAGCAGATGCTGGTACAAGTCTCCATTTCTCGTAATATGTGTATTGTGAAACAAGGGCAGAGGATGGTCTGTTCCTGATCTCAGGCATCATGATTTAATTAACATCTGATGTATGGCAGTAGATGGCTATATCCAAGCTTTTTAAATTGCAGCTAATATTGCTAAAGAAGACATCAATCTGAAAAAAGCAGTTTTCTTCTGCATGGAAAGGCAGCCTCAGCACCAAGGTATTCGGGCAGCACATTCAGCTACTGTAACCACTTTGAGCAAGGATTAAATCACATGGAACAGATCTCCAGGAGAGCTGAATGCACAAATGACAAGCCAATGACTGTCTCTAACATAGCTTTGGACAGGAAGTTAAAATGTGAGGGGTTCTTTTCCTTGCCTTAGATTCCCTGTGGAATGGGATTACTTGAACACGTCCAACACATGACACGCTCTGCTATCATCTCACTGGCAGTTCACAGACTCTGGAATTTTTGTCAAGGGAGACTAGATTGGCTGGGTCTCTGTTGTCCTTCTGTCACCAGGCAAAAGTATGAGGCATGTATGTGGGTTAGCTGCAGAAGAGTATTCAATTGATTGGATGCTTGCTATGTCTTTTTCTTCTGATGTTTTTTAATTGTGTATTTCTTGTGTTATATTTTCAATTTGTATATTTTTTTTAATGATAGCTGCTCTGAATGCCTTGTTTGTGGAATGGCAGGACCTGCATTAAATACACAAATAAATTATCATCATTTTTATTTCTTAAAATACCTCAATTATCCAATTAACAAAAAACAGGAGTCACAATATCCAATGACTGAAGAAGCTACTTGGAGGAGCAGGGAAACGTTTCAACCTAACAAGAAAGAAGTCCAGTTGCCATGACTCAACTTCCAGAGAATCACACCTGGATGACAGAGAATCTTCACAGAAATATCCATGATTGTTTGGATTCTTTCAGCCAAACCAGTTCCATTCGTATTTCACCATATGGTGTGCAAACAATGGTCATTAAATGTACTTACCATTTTAAAAAATGCAATTTTAGATGCATTGGATGTGGTGGTGAAGTCTAGGGACTGATGAAATTATGGAAGGGAACTGTAGTACATGACAATTTGTTTTTGCCCTTTCAACTGTAGCATTTTAATCCAACAGAGTTAATTGTTGATTGTACACTCGAAGATGCAGCAAACAGCAACTGTAAAATAGATTTCTCCTCAAGTTTTTTTAAAAATTGCTTTTTACCACTATATTTTCTCCTTCCAAGGAGAGCAGTACCATTTTCTCCCCTGAGGCTGTTTAATAGTGAAAGACAAGCATTTGGTTAAATGCAAGTACGGTCATCATAATAAGCCATTGTTGAAATGTAAACATGAAAATTAGAAAAGATGCCCAGCTGTGCAGCTGGGCTTGAGCAAAGCACTGTAGCCTTGGAAACACTTCCTGAGTATGGGACTCCAGACATAGTTTGAAAGACAGCAGCTCTAGGGCAAGGAAGGTCTAATGAAAATAATGAATCAGCCTCCCTTCTCAAGCAGCAAGTCAGCCCAAGCCTTGCAGTTTGATTTACTTTGTGGGTCCTGGCTGTTTTAAACAGGGCCAGGTCAAGACGTTTCACTACCTGAGGCAAATGGAATGCCCCCACCCATACTCACCCAGGACACAATACGTAATTCCAAAAGCAAGTTATTTTGCAATGTGAGGCATAAAATTCTGTGTGTTTCCATCCCTGGCCAAAACCACAAAACATTGTAACAATAACAAAGTCGATAGCATATAATCTGTTGGAGTTTGTTACAATCCTGCATGCTGCCTGTGATTCAAGTGATTAAGAGCAACTTTTATAGACTGGGGTGACTGTCAGACTATCCAACACTAATCAGTCGTTCCTTCCTGCCTCTGAATTCGAAGAGACCTCTCCATCACTGCTGAGTGTTCCTATCCCTCTCTTTAGTCTGTTGAAAGTCAGTTTGTTGCTTTGTTTGTGTAGATCTGCTCACAACTGTAGGTAATGAAACATCCTCATTCTTTCTACTACTAATGTCTGAGAGTGAGTTATTGAGATTGTAAAGTGGCAATTAATGAGAAAGGGGTGGGCTTTCTGGTAAATTTGAAGCTATTCTCCTCTGTGGATCTCTGTACTTCTCTGTACTCTGTACAAAAGGAATTTTAACAGATATTCAAAGCTCTGCAACATAATTTGCCACAATTTTCATGACAGCCCAAGTCTGTCACAGGAGATGACTTCATACTCAACCCTCCTGGGTTTTAGACTGTCACCTCCAGTTCAGCAGGTCAGGGTGGTTTGTTTCCTAGCTGCACAGCTGACCTGCAGTTTGGCACACCACCCCATCTGGTGGGTGCACACCCAGTACCCATCTAACCAATAGAGATGACTTTATTTTATTTATTTATTTATTTATTGGACTTATATACCGCCCCATAGTGCTACAAGCACTCTCTGGGTGGTTTACAATTTTAATTATACAGGCTACACATTGCCCCCCCCCCAGCAAGCTGGGTACTCATTTTACCGACCTCGGAAGGATGGAAGGCTGAGTCAACCTTGAGCCGGCTACCTGGGATTTGAACCCCAGGTCGTGAGCACAGTTTTAGCTGCAGTACAGCGTTTTAACCACTGTGCCACAAGGCTCTTGGCTGAAGAAATGCCAGTAAGGGGAACTCTGGGGGAAAGCAGCCATGCCCCACTTGAGTTCTTGACCTCAAAGGAAACAAAAATTTATTTATTTATTTATTTATTTATTTATTTATTTATTTATTTATTTACACCACCCCTCTAGACAGTGTCTACTCGGGACGGCTTACAAATATAACATATGTAACATCTTAAAATTACAATTAAAATTACAATTATAGCAATTGATTACAACCAAGACATTACCAAGATGGCATACGATAAGGACAAAGAAAAGAGATAAAGGTGAAAATCACTTAATTGACTGGAGGGAAGGCCTGCTTGAATAGCCAAGCTTTTAACTGACTTTTAAAAAGGTCCAGCAAGGGTGCCAGCTGAATTTCGGTTGGAAGGGTGTTCCACAGCCGAGGGGCCACCGCCGAGAAGGCCCGGTTTCTTGTTTTTTCCTTCTGGGCCTCCCTCAGCATCAGGCCCCTCAGCCGTCCCTGCTGGCTATGACTGGTGATTCGGGTAGATCTGGGTGGGAGAAGACGATCTGCCAAATACTGAGGTCCCAAACCGTTTAGGGCTTTATAAGTAATCATAAGCACTTTGAAGTCAAAAATGTGCATGCTGGGCAGTTTTTTAAAAAAGAAACAAGCTTAATAAACTCACAACACTGTTAAGGACAGGAGATCTTAAGAAGAAAAAGAGTCCAAGATAGGTGGGAGTTTCTTAAAAAGGAAATTATAAAGACATATCTACAAACAATTCCAACAAGAAAAAAAGGTGGAAAACAACAAAAAAAAGACCAATGCAGCTTCACACAACGCTCAGAGAGGAACTGAAAACAAAAACAAAAGAAGGACACATATAGGAACTGGGAGGAAGGCCAGGCCGTAAAGGAAGAGCACAGAGAGATAGCAAAGAATTGCACAAATGGCATTAGGAAGGCAAAAAACTGAGAACGAGCAAGAGATTCTAAAAGCAACAACAACAACAACAACAACAGGAGAACGGGCTTAGGCTGAACCCGGACAAGACGGAAGTACTGAGGGTGGGCCCTCCCACAGTTGGGGATTTGGGAAACTCCCTCTCTTTTGGGGGGGTGACTCTCCCTGCAAAGGATGGTGTACGCAGCTTGGGGATCCATCTGGACCCGGTGCTCTCCATGGAGTCCCAGGTGGCGTCCGTGGTCCGCACCGCCTTTTTTCACCTCAGGCGGATAGCCCAGCTGCGGCCCTACCTGGATGTGGGGGCGCTCACCATCTTAGTACACGCGCTCGTAATCTCAAGATTAGACCACTGTAATGCGCTCTACGTGGGGCTTCCTTTGAGGTTGCTGCGGAAATTACAGGTGGTGCAGAATGCGGCGGCCAGATTACTCAGTGGAGTGAAAAAATTCCAACATATTTCGCCCACTCTGCCGCATTGCATTGGCTGCCCATCAGGTTCCGCATCGACTTCAAAGTGTTAACGCTTACGTATAAAGCCCTAAACGGTTTAGGGCCTCGATACCTGGCGGAACACCTACTCCCACCAAGTTCTACCCGGGTCACACGGGCGAGCCAGGAGGTGAGGCTGAGGAGCTTAACGCCGAGGGAGGCCCGAAAAGAGAAAACAAGAAATAGGGCCTTCTCGGCGGTGGCTCCTCGCCTTTGGAATAACTTACCTCCTGGCATTCGCGGAGCTCCCTCGCTGGGCACCTTTAAGAACTTATTAAAGACTTGGATGTTTCGGCAGGCCTTCTCTCCAGATTACTTTTGATTTTTTTTCTCTCCTTTATTGTTTCCCTATTTTTAATTGTTGTTGTAATTATGCTGTTTTATGTTATTGTATTTTATCTCTGTTGTTGGCCGCCTAGAGTAGTCCACCACGACTAGATAGGCGGGATATAAATTAAATAAACAACAACAACAACAACAACAACAACAACAACAACAACAACAACAACAACAACAACAACAGATGTGTGCATAACAAAAGACAGAAAAAAGAAAGAGCAGCTATGCTTCTCAGTGGGGATGGAAAAGAGATTGCAGATGACCAAAAAAAGGGAGAAGTGCTTGATTCCTACTTGAACTTGGTTTCTTCAAAGAGACAGTTTGTGACCCTCCAGGCAAATGTGAAATACAAATGGAGGGGACAGAATTGCAAAAAGGAAGAACCTGGGAACTACAGAGCAGTCATCCTGGCATCGATCCCTGGGAAAATATGGGAACAGATTATAAAGCAGTCACTCTGCAAGCACCTTGAAAACAATGCAGTAGTAACTAGAATCCAACATGGATTTGCAAGAACAAATCTTGCCAAACTAATCTTATCTCATTTTTTTTTGAGTGAGTAACTTCCCTGGTAGATGGCAGGAATGCTGCAGACATAACATAGCTTGACTTTAGCAAAGCCTTTGACAAAATGCTCCATGATATAATGATTAGCAAGCTAGCTAGGTGTGGGCTGGATAGCACAAATGTCAGGCGGATGCACAGTTGGTTACTGAATCATTCTCAGAGAGTGCTTATTAGTGGATCCTTCTCAAACTGAGAAGAGATAACAAGTGGGGTACCACAAGGCACAGTACTCAGCCTGGTGCTCTTCAACATTTATACTGTATTAATGACTTGGATGAAAGGAGGCAGGGAATACACCAACACTAATCTGACTGACAGAGTTCTCCCATCTCTTTTATTGGGTCTGTCCCTCTTTCCTGTTTTGGGTTCTTTTGTTGTTGCTTGCCCTTTTCTTCCCTGACCACCTTTGAAGAAGCAAGAGTGAAGTTCTTCTCCATATTAAAAACTCCATTCTTGTCCTTTTTCTTCTGACAGTAACTACAGACTGATGACTGTGAGTATACATTACTTGTCTCTTCTTAAATATATATCCAGAGTGATGATCACCTTTTATTGTGAATGGGCTGGACAGTGTATCTCAAGGAAGGGTTGGTAAGACTCTGCTAAATCTGTTTGTATGTTTATTTTTCTATGCCCTGTGCTCTGCTAACAAAAGGAATGACAAAATTCCTAATATAAATCACCACCCCCCTTTTTTTAACCAAAACTCAATGGTGGCTGGGGTTATGTGGAAAATGGAATCCAAGCAAGTCATGTCTCCAGGCTCTGTTCCTATGTGGTGGGAAAGGAAGGAAGGCCAAAAACTCTTTGGGTTGCTTGCTCTTACACATGACCCTTCTCTTTCTGTCTGAGGTGGTTTTCATGCTCACCCATATGTCAGAGAGTCAGGAAAGCCACAAATCAGTGAAGCTTCCATTAAAGTCAGCCTCATCTTCTCCACATGAATCACTTCCTTGAAGGTGGCACCATGATAACATCACTAATCAGGAGGGAATAGTCAGGGAATGAACAGTGCACTATGAATTATAAGGGCTGCAAAATTTTATAGGGTCTGCTTATTGGGACTTACGGGCCACTGTGCACTTCACAGCTCAATCCTGTGAATGAAACAGTTCTGCAAGGGGTATATTTTTGACTGCCAGGCATAAGTCATTTCTGGAAGTTGTCTCAGGAGAACAAGATCAAATGGCTTTCTGTAAACTCATCCTCTCCTTTTTCTTCATGTTCTTTTCAGAAGCCTGTCACCACCTAGGTAGGCTCAGCTAATGATGCTTCTGTAAGATGTTAACATGAATGACAGCCAAAGATGTACCCAAAATGGGGACTACAGGTGCACTGCCTCACCTGGAACACAGATTTGTTCCAAGTTTTATTAAAATATTAAAAAATATGAAGCATCCATATGAAAAGAAATAAGCATTCTAATTCCCCCTTCCCATTCCATGGTCACTTCCATTGTCTACCTTGTACAAGAAAGGTGAGGAATCTGAAGAGGTTGCATCATCTTCAAAGTTTTATTCAAATATCCTGTCCATCTTCCTAGCAGCTCCAGATGCTCCCCATCCCCTATCTCCCCATCCCCTGTCACGTTTTTTTCACAGCAGTCCTAAGAGATTACTCCAAGATTGGCCAACAAGCTATATAGTTGAATGAAGAGTTGAACTCAGATCTCTGCAAACTTAACCACTACACTAATCTGGCTCTCTTGTAAAGATGTACATTTTTGACACTTACAGTTTGAATACATGCTAAAAGCATAAAATTTGTAAGCTTGTTACAGACATTTCTCTTGGTGGTAAGGAAATTAATAGTTTTCCATTCTTCTCTTTAAAGTCTAGCTTAGAATACGCCAGTTACTCTACAGCTGTTTCTGTTATTTAAATCTTAGTTCTGAAATACTTGCACATTATCTCTCGCCTTATTGTACTTGAGCCAGGTCTCACACAAGCTAACATGAGCCCCAGAAGAGCTTCCCTTAATGCTGGGACATAGTCCAAAATGCACAAAGTAATTTGCTCATATGTCATATCCACCTGAAACTGACCACCTCTCAACTCTGCTATTATATAGATACTTCCTGTTCTTTCCAAGAAGGTATTGTGACAAACCCAGACCTACTGGGATATGCCACAGTTTCACTAAGCTGCCACCAACCATTCCCTATAAGAAGTCACACAGACCAGGGATGGATTTTTAACAAATAAAGGAATAAGGTTTATTTAAACAACACACAGGGAAAAATAAAAGGATCAAGTGAATAAGATACAGTAACGTGGCTTAGTCTCAATCATACATACACACAGTTTGGTTCACACAGAACACTTAACTTGAAGCACAGACCCTGAACCTATCAGTTCTGGCTAACCATACAGACACCTGAACCTATCAGGTTGGTACTGACTGACACACAGTAGTACCCTGTCTGACACACAGACTCCCACTCAAGCTTCTTCTCTCAGCTCTTCTCCAGCTTCTTCTACCTCCCTCACACACGCTCCACATATATATACAGTACAGCCCCTCCTCCTGATGTCCCGCCTTCCACTCCCCATAGGATGGAACTTTCCCTCCAAACCCATGACAGACAGGTAACATCAGTGCTGTATGTAACACCTCCCCTCTTTATAAGTTGTTTTGTAGGGGGAAAGCTAAGGTGCTTTTCACCAAAAAACAACCTGGATCCAAAACATACAAAAACAGTCATATAATAACATACAATACCATACTTACTTATACTTACACTCTATTAGGCATTTAAACATTTATCATTAACAATACATCAAGTTACCTTTATTCATACAAACCAACATGTTTAATAAACAGACACATTTGACTTTTTGTCAACAAAATATATACATAGTCCATGTTTCTTTCGCCGTCTTCATTCTTCAGGTCTTCTTGACAAGGCGTCAGCAACACAGTTCACTGACCCTCTGACCACCTTCACTTCAAAGTCATAGTCTTGCAGGTTTAAAGCCCACCTCATAAGTTTACTATTGTGGGTTTTCATTGTCTGTAACCATTGCAGTGGTGAATGGTCAGTGCACAGAATAAAATGTCTTCCCCAGATGTAAGGCTTGGCCTTCTGGATCGCGTAGACTATGGCCAGGCACTCCTTTTCCACGGTTGCCAAATGTCTCTCACCTTTCTGGAGTTTCCTACTCAGGTAGGACACTGGATGCTGGTCACCATTCTCATCCTCCTGGCAAAGAACTGCTCCTACCCCGCTGTTAGACGCATCGGTGTAGATGATGAACTCCCGGTCGAAGTCTGGAGCACGCAGCACTGGATAGTTGATGAGCGCCTGCTTCAACCTCCGGAACGCCTCCTCACAGTCGCTGGTCCACGGGATGCGGTCATCAGTCTTCTTCCTCGTCAGATCGGTCAATGGAGCCGCAATCTCGCTAAACCTCGGGATGAACTTTCTGTAGTAGCCCACCAACCCAAGAAATGATTTGACTTTTCTCTTGGTGTTGGGTCTGGGCCAATCACGAACTGCTTCTATCTTGGCCTCGAGGGGTTTTATCACTCCTCCCCCTACTATGTGACCCAAGTATTTTATTTCTGGGCTACCCAGCTGCAGTTTGTTCTCTTTGTAGAGCCTAGGCCAAAGCACTTCCTCCCCTGGGTCAAAGTGCCTCTCCCTGCCTTCCTGGTCATCCCAAGTTTTCTTTCTGACCTTTTGAGCTTGCAGGGTCTCTGCTGCTAGCTCTAGGTTTCTCTTTAGGTCATTCATCAAGGTGTCTATGTATGTCACAACGTCTTGTGGGTCATCCTGGGTGATCTGCTCCCAATTTTGTTTGATCAAATCAAGGGGCCCTTTCACCCTTCTCCCAAATAAAAGTTCAAACGGACTGAACCCGGTACTGGCTTGTGGCACTGATCGATAAGCAAACAAAAGGGATTGCAGCTTCTGGTCCCAATTGTTTGGATTCTCTGCCAAGTAAGCCCTAATCATGCGCATTAGAGTCCCATTGAACTTCTCAGTTAACCCATTACTTTCAGGGTGATAGGCAGTGGTTTCCTTGTGTTTAATTCCACAGATTTGCCATAAGCGTTTCATGAGCTTCGATGTGAACGATGTGCCCAAATCTGTGATTATTTCTGAGGCAAATCCCATCCTGGACATATACCCCACCAAGGCATCTGCCACTGTGTTAGTTTCAATATTAGTCAAGGGAATGGCTTCAGGGTACCTCGTGGCATGGTCCACAATGGTGAGAATGAACCTGTTCCCCCTCTTTTTGGCCTTGGGCAAAGGTCCCACAATATCCACCCCTATACATTTGAATGGAGTGTCAATCACAGGCAAAGGGCACAACTTTGCTTTGGTCCTGTCACGGCTATTCCCCTGCCTTTGACACACATCACATTGTTTACAGAACTCCCTGATCTGCTTCCCTATGTCAGGCCAGTAAAAATTCTGTGTGATTCTCTGCTGTGTTTTGTTCACCCCTAAGTGCGCAGCAAACATGTCAGAGTGCCCCCTTTGTAAGATCATGGGGCGATACTTTTCAGGTACCACTAGCTGACTTCGGATCCCATCTCCCCCTTTTGAGATATTCCTCAGGGTCTCTCTATATAAAATTCCCTTTTTCTCTAGAAATCTCACTGGGGTTTCAGGTGTTAGCTGGGCGTCAGTCACCTGTCCAAAACACTTTTGGAGAGTGGCGTCTGCCTTTTGCTCTTGGCCAAATCGGCTGTCTGTGGTTAAGGTTTCCACCACAGCTTCTGAACTCCCCTCTGCTTCCGTCTCTGGCTCATCATTACCCCCCTGAACTGTCCCCGTGGTGGCTTGTGAACGTGTAATCACTAGCACCCGTTTCACATGTTCAGCCAGGTCATTTCCCACGAGCACGGCTGCTGGCAGAGTCGATGAAATCGCTAGCCGCCAAACTCCCCTCCAGCCTTGAAAGTTCACAGGTACCTCCGCTACTGGCAGTGAGATCACCTGCCCCTCAATCCCTGCCACCTTCATGCTCTCATTTGGGATTATATATTCCCTAGGAATAATATCTGGATGGCACAGGGTCACCTGGGAACAAGTATCCCTCAACCCCCGATACTGATGGTCAAGTATTCCTACGTCCACCCCTGCTGTTTCAAACAACTGAGAATCTGTTCTCACGAGCAAGCAGCGCTTGACCTCCACAAGAGGACCATTTTCCTCAGCCTGATCAGCAGATGTAGCTGTTCCAGATTGAGTAGCCATGGCAACAGGCTCCCTCAGTGACAAGGAGCTTTGCTCTTTCTGGACACAGAACACAGCTTTTGGCTTGGTTCCACTCGAATCCTGAGGCACAATTCCTTTTAGCTGCTTTAATTTCTCACACTCTGAGATTAGATGGCCCTTTCCCTGACAAAAATAACATTTTCTGCTATATTTTGAGTCTTTCTCATCTTGTTTTGGTTTTCCCTCCAAAATCTGAGGTCTTGGTTTCATGTCTGAGGGCTTCCCTTCACCATGGGCCCCTCCCCCTTGCTGGCTTTTCCCTGGTCCCTGAGAGTACTTGCTGTAGGTTTCTTTAGGTTTCCCCATCGATTTCCCCTCACCCAAGGGCTTTCTTATTTGGGAAATAAAATCCGCGATCTCGGCTGCTTCTGCCACAGATTTTGGTTTCCTTTCCCTCACCTGGAATTTCAGTTCCCCATGCAGGACTGAATAGAACTGTTCCAGTGCTATCAAGTCTTTGAGCTGCTGGTAGGTCTCTGTCCCCTCCTGAGATAGCCATTTCTCTAGCAGCCTCACCAATTGGGCCCCCACTTGGGTAAAAGTCTGCTCTGGTTTCTTGGTGATTGACCTGAATCTTTGCCTCAGCTGTTCCGCATTTATCCCATGTCTGGCAAACACCAGTTTTTTAAACTCTGCAAAATCTTTCATCAGTTCCTGTGGCATCTCTGCATAAACTTCTGCCAGGCTGCCACTGATTAAAGATCGCATGATGGTCATCTTCTCAGTTTCCCTTACCGAGAAGTCCACAAACGCTCTTTCCACTAAGGAAAAGAACACCTCAGGACAATCTCCCTTGTGGTACACAGGGAATTTCTTCAGGTCAGTCTTAGACAATTGGCCCCCCTCAGAATCTCTATTGTTATTATTGTTCTGATTCATCAGTTCCAATTTTCTTAACTCAAACGCCATTCTTTCTTTTTCCAGAGCAATTTTCTCTCTCTCCCTCTCCATTTCCATTCTCTCTCTCTCTAATTCGAAATGTCTCTGTTTCTCTCTTTCCCTTTCCTCCACTTCAAATTGCCTCATCCTCAGTTCATGCTGTTGGGCTATGAGCATTTTCCTGAGTTCTGGGTTCTGTTCTCCCGTGCTGTCACCCTGCACTGAGCCAAATTCATCCTCAGAACCTTGGTCTACCTGGGGGTCTTTCACTTCACCCATTTCTGCCATTTGGCTTCGAGTCAAGGGCATAATCCCCCCCCCCCCAGAACAGGCTGCTTTCAAAAGTCAAGCCTCAAAATAAAGCGACCACTTTTTTTTTCTTTTGCCTCAGAACCAGCTTTCTATAGATTACTGCTGTTCTTCAGCACTAACTTGCAACAGTTGCGAGCCAGAGTCTACCCCCCTCTGCTAGGCCTCTCAGCAGGCAGGCTAGATCACTGCTACTACACAGTTTTGCCTCAGCTTTTTTCCCGCCAAAACAAGTTGCCTCAGAGCTCCCTAATCTAGTCCCCAATCTGAGGTTACACGTTCTTCTACTAGCGCACCTCCCCGTGAGGTACACCTAGAAGATTACCTACGTGCTCTCAGATTGTCCCTGACTAGACCCCCCTTGCTCTGGGCACTCTTGCCAAGGCTTTGCTGGACCACTGGACAACTGGACCAGTCGTATCCCACACGCTGGACACCAATCAATGTGACAAACCCAGACCTACTGGGATATGCCACAGTTTCACTAAGCTGCCACCAACCATTCCCTATAAGAAGTCACACAGACCAGGGATGGATTTTTAACAAATAAAGGAATAAGGTTTATTTAAACAACACACAGGGAAAAATAAAAGGATCAAGTGAATAAGATACAGTAACGTGGCTTAGTCTCAATCATACATACACACAGTTTGGTTCACACAGAACACTTAACTTGAAGCACAGACCCTGAACCTATCAGTTCTGGCTAACCATACAGACACCTGAACCTATCAGGTTGGTACTGACTGACACACAGTAGTACCCTGTCTGACACACAGACTCCCACTCAAGCTTCTTCTCTCAGCTCTTCTCCAGCTTCTTCTACCTCCCTCACACACGCTCCACATATATATACAGTACAGCCCCTCCTCCTGATGTCCCGCCTTCCACTCCCCATAGGATGGAACTTTCCCTCCAAACCCATGACAGACAGGTAACATCAGTGCTGTATGTAACAGGTATCAGCTATAATTTATCTGTAGTTTTGCCAGACGTAAGTGGCCAGAGCTTTTATGAGACTTCCATGCAAAACTGAATCTTCACTTTTTTATCAAGTGGGAGAGAAGAAGGAATCACTGCGTAATGACCCAGAAATCTAGATATGAGCCCAGTCCAACACCATAATCTTGCATAAGAAGTTAATATAAGAAAAACCCTTCTGGATGAGACCAAAGCTCTATATAAGTCAGCATTCTGTTCCCACCATAGCCAATCTGCTCCCTGTGGGAAGCATGCATTTTAGCAATCAGATGTGAGAAGCTTAGGGACTGGGACAACGGATGCCTCATCCCAAAATAGGAGCACACCTCCCTGCCCCAACAACCAGTCATCAGTGCAATAACATCTTGCCAAGCATAACTTTTCTGAACAGTCTCGTATTTCCTTCACTACATCTGGAGTCAGATAATGGTGAAACAAAAAAAAATTGTTAGGGAAAAGATACATGTGGCTCTGTATTAACATGTCATTTGGGCCTAGGATAATAAAGAGTATACTGAGCATGAAGTCTCCCTGAATATATGATTACAATGGGAGATGCTGAATGGGTAAATTAATTATCCACTTGCCAACAGACAGTCACATACAAGAGCATTTCCAAAAAATACACCGCAGTTCAGCCTCAGGTTAATGCATCCGATGCAAGAATTATGGATGAATTTCTCCACCTTGTACTATGCTGAAGATTAGAAAACTCATGTTCACCAGCCTTTCTTCTGACCTTAAAATCTATGAACATGATATAGGGGAAAGTTTTATGCTACAGTTATGTCTCCCTGAGTAAATAACAAGAACATTTTTTAAAAACAGATGGAGTGAAGAAATTACCTATTTGAAAGAGCAAAGAATGATTGCTTACTGTATGGGTTTCACTCACAGGGTGAATGCCTGGCTGAAAGAGTGAATTTCTGTCTCCATCCTGAGAGATTGTCTCCCTCTTGTAAACTAGAGGACTTCTTCTCCTGTTGTTGTTATTATCTACAACCCTTATATTTGTTTAGGGAATCACAGTTTGCCATATTAGTCACCTCCACCGCAGCACCCACTCTTCACCTTTCAGCCCTCTTCTTTCACAGTGTAAACAGCATAGTGAATTTCATACACAACTTATTAGGTTCCGGAAAATTCAGCGGAGGACAATGTATACCAGATTCTATTTTAAGCACTTAATAAAAACACACCATCACTCTTTTTTTTAAAAAAAAAACTTTTCTTTTCCTTTTTTTTTAAAGCAAACTCATTGCAGGAACTTTCTCTTGCAAGATAATTAATGGCAGTTTAGAGGCTACCATCAGAGAGATTGGGCCACTGCCATGCTTGCCCTGGGCTTTGTTCAGATTCAGGCGTGGAAGTATGTGCAACAAATAGAAGAGTTTAAAAAAAAAAACACACACACACACACAGCAGAAGAGCTTACTGAAGCCTACTGGAAAAGTCCAGGAGAGTGACATAGTTTAAATTAATCAAGACCCATTAAAATCAATGGTTTAACCACACTACGAGTGCTATCAGATGGGCATCTGCCCTGCCATTTCTTCTGCTGTGGGGATGGGCTGCTTCACTCCTTTTTCCAGCAATCACATGATTTAGTTGCTGGACCAAACCATCCTGTCCCCAGAGAGTTCATTTGGTACGGGCAGGATCACTTAATTTTGGTTTGCTTCCAGCCCATGTAATCACTAGAAAACCAAAGCAGAGTTTGCACCATAAATTTGCTTGACTCTTTCAATTTCCCATATATTAAGTGGCTTAAGAAGGTAGCTACTTCATGACATTGGGGAATTAAATACTTACTCCGCCCCATGGAGAGGAAGAAAAAATAACTGTACTAGGACAGTGCTAATGCATTGCATCACTTAGAAAACAATTTTTAAAAATTTAAAACTTCCTTCCAGAAGCAGGAGAAGATAGGAGGAGGCAAGGAAGGTCAGATCAAGAACCTGCCTGCAGATGAATCCACCACTGAGTACTTGCCACAGCATTGAGCAGAATTAGGAAACAAAATATATATATTTTTAACCAATTAGGACAGCACTGATGCCCTCTACCACTTAGGGGGGAAATCTAAACTTCCTCCTGGAAGTGGGGAGAGATAGGAGTGGGCAATAGTAGATATTTTCTTTATTTCTTAAAAGATCCAGACTGAATAGGGTCATGATATGTGTATGCCATTTGAATTTAAGATTTGCACCAGATGGCATATCAGACTTCTATCCAACCTTAAGCAATTCTGTTTAGCCCACACCAACCCACTTTAAATGAGCATGTGTAGACAAGCCATAATGCTCTGAAGATTCCTTAGTGCATTCAACAGAAGACCTTTCCACACATTGCATGTATACACGATAAATATGTAAGTGTGGGCAACACAATGGCAGGCTCTGGCCCTGAAGGATATGCATTCATTGAAATAAGTACAAAGCAGTCTGTGACTGTAACTACCATTATAGAGAATCCCTCCTGAATATATAAGCAAAGCAATCTGTGCATATCAATGTACAGAACCTTCAGCACCTGCAATGAATGCCAGTAGCAGAACCTCTCTCTCCTTCCCCCCTTTCACTCTCTTTGTGTAGAGGAACAAGATTGGTATATAGGAGGAACATTCAGCATGTGATATATCTTGATTTCAGCAAGGCTTTTGTCCCCCACTATATTCATATATTCTTATAGTCCAGTTGCTAAAGTGTAAACTAGAAAATTCTCCCCTTGGCTAGATTTGTACCTGGTTGACAGTCCATAGACAGGTTCAACAATAGTTCCTTGTTGTCTTACAGAGATGCAACAAACAAAATGCTGCAAGGTTCTCTCCTTAGCCCAGTGTTGCTCTATACTATTTCTTTATGAATGATTTAGAGGATGAAATAGAGGAGATACTCAAATCTTTGGATGACGCCAACCTGGCAGGTGTATCTAACACTTCAAATGATGTATAAGATTTATGATCAGGCATTTTTTAAAAATCCAAGCTCAGGCAACATAGGTTCTGATTCTATGGCTTCAATGTTTGTAAAGTTTGATTATACTAGGAACTCATTAATCTTAATTAAGATAGAAGACCACAGGTCCACTGTGCTTCTAATGCACAACCAACCCACATGGCTTGTACATCACCATGGATATACAACTACACCATAACATAAGTGGAGCATGTGATTTCTCTTATGAAATCCATAGCAATGGTACTATTTGATCCAATGCTGCATATGATTGACTTTTATAAAGATATATAAAATATTTCAGAGCTCTCTTTCCTAAAAATAAATCTATCAAATAAATCCCATCATCCAGAAGTGTTGGAAGAAGAAAATTCAGAAAAGTTAAAGAGCTGGAATCCTGGCACTGAGGAGTTTAATTATGATGCAAGTCAATATTTATGAAGAGACAAGGTAATGTCCAGTGTTCTATTTTTTTTTTCCTGGAAGCAGCTGAGGCAATGCATTTAATGTGAAGTTTCAGGATTGGAAATGCCCCAGCAAAATCGAGGAACTTGACCGTAGCACCCAAATTGGGTTCACCTTCAGTTCTAGGCCTTACACAATAAACATTAAAGCAGACATGGCTATAAGTCAAATCCAAAGACCCAACTAGAAGGTATGGCACACTGGAATCCTGCCTGAGAGATTTTACCCTGTGTATGGTCAGGATAAGTACCCCTACTACTACATTCAAAAAGACAAGATACCCAAGGAGACTACCAAAGAAATAAAAATAAAAATAAAAAAATCACAGCTTCAGTCCCTTTGATTGTGTTGGCTAGCCTTTCTCCACAAGATGCCCTCTGGATCACTGGTTCCCAACCTCGGGGCCCCAGATGATCTTGGACTAAAACCCCCAGAAGATTTGTAGAAATTGTAGTCCAAGAACATCTGGGAACCAAAACATAGGGAACCACTTGTCTAGATACTTCAGAATGCAAGTTCTATCATCCATAGCCAGCCTTATATTGACTATCCTGGCTGGGGTGATAAGTCTTGGGGCAGAGTTTGTGATGAAACTGAGTGTGGCTTTAATTAAAAATAAACTTCCTCTAAGTATGCAGTGGATAACATGGTTCAGTCAGGAACCTACATAGCTAGTTTCGTGTCTCCCTCAGTAGACTACCCCTTATTTGTTAGTTTATCTCAGTTGGCACTTACTGTCTCAATAGTCACTCAGAGACTCTACCGTGTTCCCCCGAAAATAAGACATTGTCTTATATTAACGTTTGCACTAAAAACGCATTCGGGCTTATTTTCAGAGGATGTTTTAATTTTTTTCATGTACAACAATCTACATTTATTCAGACATAGTCATGTCATCTTCCGGTTGCTGCACAATGGTGGAGGGCAGGGTTTCGTTTAACTGGGGCTTATTTTTGGTGTAGGGTTTATATTATGAGCATCTTGAAAAAATCATACTAGGGCTTATTTTCAGGTCAGGTCTTATTTTGGGGAAAACAGGGTAGTACTGAGAAAGAATAAAATGTTTCTGCTTACAGTTCTTCATAGATTAAAAACAAACATCACATTGTGTAAAGATGTTAACTTGTTACATCATTGAGCATACTGGTTAACTAGCTTCATTTCTGACTAACTGACTGGTTACACAACTGACAAAATACTTCACTCTAACTGTCCACTTCTCATAGACTTCATAATTAACACTGACAGAACTCTGACTGGAGAAAGGTGGGGAAAAGACTCTGAGGTGGTCAGGGAACAATTGGCTGCTACAGAGTCGACATTCACCTCAGCCCAGAAAAGTCCCTCAGAGTTGCATGTGCAGAGGCAGGGGCTGGATCCAGGAAGAGAAGTCACCCTGTTGTCTCTGCAGATGTGCACATGCTGACCTGTTTTCCCTTCTAGCCCACCGTCTGTGCATGCACACACACCTCCCCCAGAGAGTGCCATTGACTCAAGGCTTTGGACTCAGGACTCTGGCCTGAAGACATGGACTCACGACTCGGACCCGAGGACTCGGACTCAGGACTCAGGCCAGAAGACTTGCCAACAGCCCTGTCTCTTTGTTGGATGACTTATTTTAAGTTTCCCATAATCTTCAGCCAGCATAGTTGGTGGCCTAGGTGAGCGTAATGCATGACAAAATGCTCTCTTTGGCCTAGTGTGTTGATTAGAACTCCCGTCATCCCAAGCTAGCATAGTCAGTGTCCAAATGGTTAGAGATGTTGTGCATTATAGTAAAACATCCTTGAAGATGTCTGATCTGAACAGTTTCATGTTGTTCAACCTGTTTTGTTATGCATGATTCTGGAGCTAGACATGTAAAGGAAACTATTTCTTATTTTCCAAAGGTAATTGAGAAATATACATTCTTTTCCTTTCTTCCAGAACCAGATTTCTATGAACATAGGCTTTAGCTCTTCATGATTACTGCTGACATCAGAAGATAGCTCCTAAGAAAATCTCTGGCCTTCAGACCAACTGGTTCAGCTAGCCTGCCCTGTTCTTGACCCTCAAAAATTCTGAGCTGAAGGTCTGAAATTCCTAAACATATTAGTAAGAGTGTCTTTTTCATGGCAACCTTTTACTTTGTGGAAACCACTTCCTTCTATTTCTTTTGTCATGCATTTTCTGTGTTTTTGTGCATTGTGTTTGAAGGAATACTTGTATTCATTGATTTCCTAAACTTTAAAATAAAATGTCATTAAAATAGTGTCTTTGTCATCTCACTAGTACAAAAAGAACATCAATGATTATCTTCCCACTAAAAATATACTAGTGAGATCATGTGGATAGCTTTCTATTAAATTCATGCCTGTGGGGAGTACAGCAACACTAAACAAAACACAGGGACCATTTACTGACTCAGAATAATGAACTTTCTCAAGGGTCTCATAATTCCAATTTACAACAAACAATTCCAGATGAATTCCAGATTTCATCTATTAGTTTCAACTTCTTACAGATTCCATTAACCTATGCATAAAACTTAGATCCAGCATGTTCCTCACCAAGGCACAGTGAGAATCAGAGCTAATGGCATTACAGGAAGGCTCATAAATAGGCTGGAGGAATTGGGGTATTGCCCCTGGTCTACAAAATACAGAGGGCAACAAAATTTAAAGCTGAGCCTATGGCTGTGTATTAGGAAAATAAATAGCAATGCTATCTGCCTTATTTCCTTCCCCTTTTCTTAAACACAAACTTTCTCCTTCATTAGGTGAGGGACATATATTTCTCTCCTCCTCCATGGAGAAGCTGAGACACGGTGCCAATATCACTAGTTATGCCTCTGATGACAGATGAAGGTGAATAGAAGAAAAACTGCTTTTTTTAAATGAAACATTAAAAAAAAAACACCTTGCACTTTCATCATGAATCACTGGAAATGCAGATCTTTTTCATATTATCAGTTCTTTTATGGTTTCTAGAGAAGCTTTTGGAGTTGTCATTGATGAGTTACGTTTCTCTCTCTCTCTCTCTCTCTCTCTCTCTCTCTCTCTCACACACACACACACACACACACACACACACACACACACACACACACACACACACACACACACACACACAATGAAAGGGATTACAAAGGAACCAGCTCAGACAATATGGGCATATAATCCAATATTGTCTGTTCTGATGGGCAGCAGTTTTTGGGGTGTCAGACAGAGCCCCCCTTATCCTGTTAACTGGAATTGCGTAGGGTTGAAACCATGACCCCAACATGGCAGGATAGGCATATGGTCTTCTACCAAGCATTCTGTAGAGCCACTGTGGTATAATAGAATATTGGACTAGGACTCATGAGACCTGGGTTCAACCCCCTGCTTGGCCATGGAAATTCACTGGCATGGGATGGGGGTAGCAATGGTAAAATCAGGCCTTAAACATCTTATATATGTCAAAAACCTTACTAGGACTGCCATAACTTGGACATGACTTGACAGCACTTAACATAACAATTCACTCTGTATTTTAGTCTGCAGGAACTATCCAAGAAACCGATTCTTGATGCCATGTTAGAAATGTGGACTGCTATAAGGAATCAGCCTCAGAAGAGAATGCAACCTCATAATAAGTAGGACTACTGGACTGGCTAGGACAGTTATATCTAAACAGGTTGGCAATGACTTTCTGTGGTTTTGGATGGAGGTCTTCCCCAACCCTACTTGAATACAGCAGGGACTTTCAGTCATTCTTGGTTCTACCACTGAGTTAGGCCCTTTTTCCTACTGCACTATGGCACTTTGAGAAGAACTTGTGAACTTTTAGACAACTATTAAAGAGAATGTATTTTCAAAGCTATGCTTTGACAATATACTCCTGTTATTTTCTTATCTGAATAGACTGGGTACATGGTGGGTTGATGTCTTCTGAAGAGATGAGATTTCTCATGCAAAGAGATTTCTCATGCAATGAGAAATTAGGTTTCCTCTAAGCTGCAGCTCAGCCCTCTTACAACGGCCACCATTCTCTAGACACTATAATTATTCATACTTCCTAGGAACAAGAGGTTGGGGTTTAAGGCATTGTAGCAGTTCCAGGTTGGGGACCAGGTTGCTCTTGGACATTCAAAAGTGATATATTATTCAGATATGGTCAACTTATGAAAGTGTGGCAATGTATGAAAGTTTACTGGAAAACATATGGTCCCTAAAGATATCTATCTGCCACATTATATTAATGAAGGTGTGCAAGTGAAGGGATCAGCAAGCAATTCTTCCTTACAACAATATTAGAGGGTCCTTTGGAATGTTTGCTTTGGGATCCACAATTTGACTTGATCCAAAATGTTCCAAAAATGTAGAGGTTGCACCATGCAGTTATATCAAAAATGGATATAAAATAACAATTCTTCTTGAATCCAGATTCTTCAAGAGGCATGTTTATCTGCCACACAGGTATCTTTCACCATCCCATTTTCAGACATTTTACAGTACATTTGCCTGCAATTCAAGAATAATGTCTTAGCATTGCTGCTGCTGACACAGCATATTGTGCTTTCTCAGCAGTCAGTTTATTCAATCCTTAAATATTCATTTGGCATAGCACATCATAGGATCATGTAATGAATTTTTGCAAACAAATTAAAGAAAAAATGATTAAATGGAAGAGAATGAATGTAGTGGGGGGGGGGAAGGGATTTTTACAAAAAAATTAATCACAACCTATTTGTTTTGTGCATGTGTACCATTGTGTGCTCATGTAAATGGACCATTTTCCTATCCTAGCAGCTTGTGTCCTGTTCAGGTAAAGCCTGACGTTACACAAACTGCCCACACTGCTAACATAAATCCTTCCAAGTTCCAGCCTAGTACAGTGATTTTGGAGATTATTGCTATGACTCTTGCTCTCTTTCCCAGCACTAATCTTTTATCAGTTGATGAGTAATGCTGTCTGGCCATGCTGTTATCATATGAAATTAGGGCTAGTAGAGAGGTTACTCCAATACATTACCATGTAGAAAAGTACAAACCTAAGATTACAGCCCTACCATGGTACTGCTTTGACAAAAGGACCATCAAAAATAGGAATGTCAGAACAACCTGTTCTGAAAAGAGCTGTAGAGTTGGAGGCTTTGATTTTAAAAGGGTGAAGAGTCCACTCTGGGTTGTTCTCAGAACTTAAAGACATTACCAAAGGTGCTGAACTCTGTCCTCCCAAGCAGATTTCCAAAATTTCCAAACCCCCTCCCCCCCGGAGGTGCCAGAGTTCTCATAGAATCTCCTTGCTCACAGGGAAGCCATGGGGGTTGTGAGATGGAGGAGAGTCTTTAATTTCAAAAAAAATTGTCAATGCCTGTAAAGTCATTTTTGGTGGCAATTTTCAGAGTTAAAGGTTTGCTCTGTGCTACAGCCTCCAGTGGCTTCCCCACAGTAAAGAGGATTCCATGAAAGCCTCAGGACATTAGGTGAGAGTGGAAACCAGAAATTTTTTATTTCTGAATAATCACTGCAGCTGATGAGGTTGTCAGTTTTACAACTCACAGAAGAGAATTTCAGGCATTATTTATTGTGGATAATGCTGGACTAGAATATTCTTAGTGGATAATGTTGTGAAAAAGGATGATTTACAAATTTCTAAAATTCAGCAAGCTTGAGAAGTTTATTTATCTAAGATATTACTTTTCATTATTTCATATTTCCTTATTTTTTTTCTTTTATTTAATTGTTGTGGGTTCATTAGTGCTGTTTGAACGTATATATTATGCTTTGTTTTGTTTTATGTATAAATATTTAGTTCTGTTTATATAAACTATTAATTATACAATTGGTTGAATAATTTTATGTTGTTGAATTAATTTAGCTACAAAATGGAACCCAGACTGACCCAGCAATTCAGTTTGGTGACAATACCAAATTACTATCAGTTGTTAGTCATTGCAATTTGTATGTACACAGACAGTTTTCAGATTTTCAAGTTTGGAGTCACATTGCAGGGCTGAACGAAACAGCAGTCTGCTCCACAGGTGGGGAAGTCTCAAAGATGGGAAAGTTTGTTTGTTTGTTTGTTTGATTTGGGGGGGGAGAAGAGTCATAGTTTGGTTGTTGTAGGTTTTTCGGGCTGTTTGGTCGTGCCCTGGAACACGGCCAAACAGCCCAAAAAACCTACAACAACCATCAGATCCCCACCATGAAAGCCTTTGAGAATAGATCCATAGTTTAATTAACAGTTATTGTGCTCAACATTTTTCTTAATCAGTACTCACTAACACTTAACGAATTGTTAAACCTTTTTGACACATTTCTCATACAGTAGTGCCTCACTAGACAGTTACCCCGCATGACAGTTTTTTCGCTAGACATTGACTTTTTGCGATCGCGATAGTGATTCGCGAAACAGTGATTCCTAAGGGGGGAATTTTTCTGGACAATGTTTGGTCCCTGCTTCACAAACCGATTTTCACTAGACGACGATTTTGACAGCTCCCTCCGTGCTCACAAAATGGGTGTTTTCGGGACCTAAGCTTCACAAGACAGCTATTTAAACAGCTGATTGGCAGTTCGCAAAGCGGCTTTCCTATGGCCGATCTTCGCTAGACAACGACGATTCTTCTCCATTGGAACGCATTAAACATGTTCCAATGCATTCCAATGGGGAAATGCTTTTCGCTAGATGATGATTTCGCTAAACAGTGATTTCAGTGGAACGGATTATCATCGTCTAGCGAGGCACCAATATATCTGGAAATCCCTACATTGTTCTTATAATTCTACATATTTATACAACAGGGTACAGACTTCTCATCATTTACACTTAAAGGTGAAGTTGTACCAAATCCCACGTGATGCAGTAGCCAAAAGGAGAAGAATTAGCCAACAAATGGAGGGCATCTATAATCAACCCTAGTGTTCAGTATACCTGAAGTCAGATTAAAAAATGCATGGGCCTCCAGATGTTGCTAGACTATAGTTTTTATCACCCCTCCCAATCAGTTCTGATGGCTAAGGCTGATGAGAGTTGCAGTCCAATAATATGTACAGCAGCACACTAATAGACAGGTCATAACTGGAACATTTGCCTTTTTTTAATGCGGTGGGACCTAGAGTCCAACGCAGCTTCACCATCACCACCAATACACCTGCACATTAATAGATTTGTTATGTGAACACACTGAATTCTCACATGTACAAATGATATATTTTACATATGCATAACACAAAAAGCAACAAAAGAGGTGGTCAGATGAGCATATAGCTCACTATTTCATTTGCTTTAGGTGGAGTTTGATCCCACCCCTCTGGGGAGCTTGTCTATTCCTTTCTGTCACAGCACTAGGGCTGAAGTTTATTTGGTGCAATTGGGAATGCTCCCAATGATCCTGTTCTGCAGTCTGTGTGGTTGCTTAATTTACTCCCAAATAGTGTTGCGGACAGTGTTCTCTTCAGTGACAACACTGTGACATATGCAGTGGGTTGTGCCCGTAGAAATGCAAAGAAACCCTCTCCTCTATTTTCTTCTCACTTTTAAAAAATATTCTCCTAAGTGATGCAGCACTATTTCAGATACTGTATAAGGGAGCAGCCATGCTAGGTTAATGAATTGTTGTAGCACTATATGACTTACTAAATCAAACAATAACAACAAAGGAAGTTGCCATGGCCCACAGAATGATAGTTGTGACAAAAGGCAGGGAAAGCAGAGGAGGCATCGGTAATAAAAAGGAGGAAATTGGAGCAATCTGAAGTGATCTCTGGATTCTTCTCATGAAAGAAGAAACATCTCCTGTGTGAGTGGAAGAATCACTCAAGTGCAAGATAAAATAGATCACATCAAAGATAAGGGCTTTTAAAATCTGATCTGGTTACTCCAAATTTCCAAGTCTAATCATGCCCACTTTGGTATCTACAAAGTGTGACCTTCCATAAAATAATGTGTTTCATAAGTACATCTTAAGTGTTGAACAACTTCAGTCTCCCAGGCTTTGTATACACTTGCTTGTCTACCTGGCTGAAAGGTATGTCTTGGAATCCTACATGAAAGACACATAATATTTTGAGACAGATTAGGGGAACCTTTCACACATGACATCCAATGACTGTCTGACCTTTCTGCAACCATCTTGGGATCTGTAGATCAGCAGAAAGGAAAATGAAATGTGAGGGTGGGAACACAATATCAAGAAATCTCCTGGGTTTTCACTCATGCTGAAAGAACATAATTCTCCAACAGGGCATTGGAACATATGTCAGAAGAACACATGTAAATGTATTGGCATTTGTGTAAAAGCCACTGCATTCTCTCTTCCAGCTGATTGCAACGACCTTGAAATCATACAAAGATGGATAATGAAACCCCTGTTGGCCTTAAGCTATGAGCCTGTCAGACTGCATCTAGGTGATGCCATCACAGTTTTCCTCTAGCTGTAACTGTTCCTTTCCAGAGAGCTGAGCTTGTGTAAGAGTGAGTGAGTGTACAGAACAAATCAAGTGCTATTGATCTGCAGAAATAAGGTGTAACCAGAACAACTTCATGAAGGATAGTTTTCTTCCTGCCACAGCCCTGTACTATCCAGCCTATCACCCAAACCAAGTTGCATTGTAAATAAATGTGGTTGAGTATATTGTAAAGAAGCTACAGATTAGATGCATACTGAGGCACGTTCAACACATGAAAGGTTCAAGGGGATACATTCTTGTAGGGAGCAGAGCCTGAAAACACTTATTTCTGGACAACATAGAATGCAGGGGCAGCCTGACTGATAAACAAAACCCCAAACTCAACTTCTATATCACGGAGATATCTTTATTAGGCTAACTTTTTGAAAAAGTGCAAAAGTGTGTGTATTCAAAAATATAGCTTTTTTTGTACAACAAGTCCCAGAATCTCGAGCTAGTATGATTTGCATTATCCAAGCTTTGATGGGAAGATATATCTGGAAGAGAACTGCATCACAGAAGAAAGGGAATTTGATCTTTTCTTCATTTTACCTTTTTCTCAATAAAAATTGACTCCCCAAACTGATATGTATGCTGTAAGAATATGTATGCTGACATGCATTTGAGTGCTTGCATTTTCTTACCACAACAGGTTTAGGAAGTGATATTCAATGGCAAAATGGTGCATGGAGTGGGGGTCAACCATTATCTCTTTCACTACAGTCTCTCATGCTGGATTGCTACCTCACCCAACACATATATAGACAGACAAGACACATGTACACAAATACACACACACATGTACACATGGTATTTAAAAAAAAACACAGAAAAAAATAGAAATATATTCATCTCCATAGTCAAATCCAGGCTGGCCCTAAAACCCAGTGCAGAAAATCCCTCATGCAGACTGAAACTGACATGAACAGCCAGAAACAGGAACTAGAGTTTGTGGGAGATAAAGTTTCTGAAGCATGAATGGGCAAGGGCAGGCTGTGGATCGCACATAGCCCTACAGGGCCCAAATAACTGGATATGTACAGATTGAAAGACTAGAACCAGTATCCTATTGAGCTTCTACTGAGCAGAAGGTCCTGCCAGACACAAGAGCTCACTACATGTCTAAGCAATCCTGCTGCCCATGTGGCAATGTTCATGAACAAACACATGTTTTCTCTTTGAGCAATGGCAATACTTACCCAAGCAGCACAATTCACATTATTATTCTGGCAGAATTTCCACTCTGAAGGAGCTACGCAAGATACTGGTTTATAGCTTCTGAAGGCCTTCTTCCCTGCTTCATTCCTCTTTCTTGCTTCATTATTACATTACCTCTTCACATGCCTCTGCTACTTGAAAGAGCGACTTCACAAAATCCTGTCATGTCTCAGGGGAGATGACTTTAAAAGGCTGAAGCAAGAGAAGGCCAAGAGAAGGCAGCTTGCTAGGTTTTACACAGGCATCTAATTCTGGAGCACGTACCTTTGGTGGACAGGTTTGTTTCCATTCAAGCTGGTCACTGTGGTCCTTTGAGTTGCTTGGTTTTCTCTTCTCTTCTCTACCCATCCTTTTTCTCTGTGTGTTGTGCTTTGAAAACTGTAACCGTATGCAAGGTGTGTCTTGGTTTTACTTCTATCATGCAAGTAACTTTGGTAGCCTTTTTCAGATGATTTTCAAATAAATACGTAGACAAATAAAGTTAGCTGTTAACATCAACAGGAGCACTTGAATAACTCTTGGAAAGATTTTTACTTCTTGCCAATTACTGCAGTTTCCCTGTTCTTGTTCCCTGGGTATCATAGTATCATTTCAACTTTTCAGTCAGTTTATGAAGGGCACTATATTCATCAGCAATAGGAGACATGGGTAGGTTTAAGCAAGAGTTCTGAACCTTTGGTGCAAAAATGCTAAATTTAAACAAGGATATTTTTTATTAAGGAAATGGAAAAGAACATAAAATCCAGCAAAGAAGAACATTAACACAAAACTTCAAGTCAGTTAAAACAATCACCTAGGCTTATATGGTAACCAAGAGTATTTGGTCCATTTCAATTAGGGCTTTGAAAAACCAGTATATTTGCACTCTGGGAAATAGACAGGAATGCAATGCAGCAAAATACACAATAAGAGAGATGACTGGCTACCAAGAACATGCCCACTTTGTTAGAAAAGGCCATCCTGGCTCTACATTTCATGATAACATTCTCTGGATCCAATCTACTGTGTTTACATCCGTCATCCTAAATTGAAATCTGTGGGTTTTAGGTTAGTCAAAACAACCTTCCCACTGATTTCAGCATGTCTATATGCCTCCTGCCTGCCCCCATCCAATTCATGGGTGTTAAAAGCTAGTTATTAACTATTTGGTTGCATGCCACATTACACCCAATTATTCATTTGTCATATAGTAAGTGCTAGAAAACAGAAACAGGAGATGCATGGGGAGCAAGAAAAAAAATAAGTTTCTAAGATAAATGGCAGTGAATACACCTAACCCAGTCTAGTGTTTTCTATGTGTTCTGGATTACAGTCTCCATCATTCTCAACCAGCATACCCAATAGACAGACAGCAGCAGGTCAAAGAGCTAAAGCTAAATAATTTCAGACAACATTGGCACAATCTCAACTGATTCCCTCTGAGAAGAGAAACTCTCACTTTAGAAAGCAAGGTCAAAAGTGAGGAATTCAGACTTATGCTATATTATTTCTATTTCAGATACAGCTATCTTTGTATTTCTTTACCACGGCCTCAGGCAACTAGGATAATCAAACTTTTTTTTTTCAACAGGCGAGACAACAGACACATGCTGGAAATACAAAACTCCTGGAGCTTCATGATGAAAAAGGAATGAAATATTTACTGATGGTAGAACTGAATGATCAAGCCATGGCTCAAAATTTTATATGCATCAGAGCCTTCATTCATTCATTTTCTACACCACTAGATCAGGCAACAAACATCTATTGCAGGGTGACTTGTGATGACCTAATATATCAAATGTAATCTTATTTTCCCACGCTGGCCATGAAACGACAAAACACAGCAGCATGGATTTTTATTTAATGCAGACTTTTTGTTAAAACTTGAGACAATAGCCTTGTTCAGATTTTTTGTAATCCAGAAACATCACAACAATTACAGAGGTAAAGTTAGCGCTGACCCCCTCTTTCCCTGCTTTGCCTATGCAAGTAGCAATGACTCATTGAAGAGAAGATGCTCCTACTCATACACAGAATATGTCTATACATGAGCAAGAATCCTGGAAAATAGATTCTTATTGATGTGTAGAGCAGTGGTTGTTAACCTTTGTTACTCGGATGCTTTTGAACTGCAACTCCCAGAAACCCCAGTCAGGACAGCTGGTGGTGAAGGCTTCTGGGAGTTGCAGTCCAAAACTCCTGAGTAACCCAAGGTTAAGAACCAGTGGTGTAGAGCAATGGTCCCCAACCTTGGGCCTCCGGATGTTCTTAGACTACAACTCCCAGAAGCCTTCACCACCACCTCTGCTGGCCAGGATTTCTGGGAGTTGAAGTCCAAGAACATCTGGAGGCCCAAGGTTGAGGACCACTGGTGTAGAGGACCATTCCCTGTTCTCATGTGCCATATGAGGAAAGAGGCCAGAAAGGCAAGACTACAGTTGGGTCTTGACTTAAGAACTTAATCCTTATTGGAAGGCGGTTCTCAAGTCAAAAAGTCTGTAAGTCAAGTCTCCATTGACCTACAGTGCATTGAAAACCGATTAATCCCGTAACAGGCTGTTTTTGTTCCATTTTGGTTTTTTTCTGGTCTGTAAGTCAAATCTCAGTCTGCAAGTCAAACCTAAGTTTTGTGGCCAGTGAAGTCTGTAACTCAAAAAGTCTGTAAGTCAAGCCGTCTGTAAGTCAAGGGTCCACTGTAGCTTCTCCCAAAAACTGATGTTATGTAATAAACAATGGTGTAGTGGAGTCAGGGCTTGCAGGATCAAAGCCCTGGTACATTCTGAATAGCAGGGTCTATTATATCATTTACCACTGCCTCAGACTCCCATGCTCTCTCTGAGCTTGGATGCAGCCCTCACAGTAGCTGGGACAGAAGAGGGTTTTCCCTAGAACAATACATTGAAGCTATTCCTCCTGTAATGTAAACTATTTGAGGGTGGTTTGGTTTTGAACAGAGAATTAAAATCCATTACAAAAGACTTGCTTCTCATTTGTTGATAAAGAGCTATCCAACACCCTGTATTTTTGTATTCTTATTGTGAAGATGGGACTGGCTAAGGGGTCTGTCATGAGGAGCACTTGCACTTCCAAATGTACAACTATACTGACCTCATGTTTCATAGTGATGGTGAATGAGAGAAGTAAGATTTAGAAATCTTCCCATCTCAGTTCAAGTTTGTTACATTTCTCCGCACTGTACCTCCATTCTCTTTTCCTCTGGAGTTAATAGCGGGCTGCTGCACATTGATTATGTTCTTTCTCACCAGCAAGTCTTTGCACAAGAGAATTTATTTCTTTTATTTTTTTACATGTACATATTTTTGTACACATTTTAATGTAGAGATTGTTGCCACCTACTAAAAGATATTTCCACATTTTTCCAACTGGACATATTTTTAGAAGTTATATCTGGTTTTAGGCATATTTCATTTCTCCAAAGCACACCACAAACTTCAAAAATGTGGAGATTTCCACTGCAAGGTGTATTTTGTCTTGTAACAAGCCTTGGGAATGTTGGACAGGGATAGTTTAGCTGAGGATCTCAAACCCAACAGAGATCTTACCTATCCTTTTCAGGGAGGTTCTGTCATTATGGTGTGGCCAGGGTGCCAAAAGTCAATCTGAAAGCTTTTTACAAGAAGGCAAGGGCAGGTAAAATCATTCCGGGCTGCAAGTCTAGTGTTTCATCTCTCAGACATTTTGCTTGGAGCCCTGCCAATTCCAATCATGTGAAGCAGCAACAGCATCGACAGCAGCATCCTTTGTTTGCCAAGGACAGCCAGGAGACAAGGGTGGGAGCCAAAGTGTTGTTGCAGAAATGCCTTCCGGGCAAAACACTGTGAGCCTCAGATTCCACCCTCCAGCTCTCCTTGCAGCCTGTACCAGGTTGTCTCGAGAATGCGGGACTTTTATTAATCTCATGACTCCTGTGTCATTCCAGAGCCATATTAAATCTTAATTAGGAAGAAATCTATTTCTGATTTGCATACAGAGAGAGAGAAAGAGGCAGTATGAGAATTGATGAAACATTAATATTAATATGCATTAACAATCATGTACCCAGTCCGAAGGTACGACAAGGAAGGTTGGAGAGGCAGGGCAACCAAACATTCACCCACCCGTGTATATACAGATTTCACTCAAAACTCCCTCTTGCAATCACTCAATTGCAGCTTTTGAGAGAGTCATCAGACAAAGCCTCTCAGGAAATAATAGAAAGGCTGAGTTGATAATCATGGCCTCTTTGGAGGATCCTTCTGAACTAATGGAGGTGAGGGCAAAAGGGTCAATCTGATATACAGATGAGCTCTGCTAAAAGGGACAAACATCTCATTAAGGCATATCAGTCTGTCTTTGCTTAGCACTCCCTCTCTCCAGCCTATTGTTCTGTTCTAAGTTGTTTCCTTTTGTCTTCACAAAACTCTGTTTATACCCTTACAAAGAAGGGCAGCTGCAAGCACTCAAAATCATCAAGCATTCACAGCATGGGGGATATAAAAAGCAGCAATGACACACAGCTTCAAGTCCAAAATCCACACGAATTTATTAGTTTTGTTATATGTTGTCAAGTTGTTTCAGACTTAGACCTACTCAAGTCTTGCAAACCCACGATCATGGTTTCTTTTATTTGGTCAATCCATCTCACATTTGATCTTCCTCTTTTTCTGCTGTCTTCAACTTTGCCCAACATGATAGTCTTTTCCAGTGAATCTTACCCTCTCACGATATGCCCCAAATAGGGTAGCCTCCATTTCATCATTTTCACGTCTTAATCTGATCTACCACTCATTTATTGGTCTCTCTGGTATTCTATGGTATCTGGAAAGCTCTCTTCCAACACTGAACTTCCAGTGAATCTATTTTTTTCCTGTCAACTTTCTTCCCTGTCAGTACATAGTGTTGACAATAATCCAGCTATGGCCCTACCTGGATGAGTGGAGTCTCATGACAGTTACACATGCACTGGTAACATCTCGTATACGTAGATTACTGCAATGCGCTTTACATGGGGCTGACTTTGAAGACAGTCCAGCGACTGCAACTGGTCCAGAATCGAGCTACGCGGCTGGTGAGTGGTGGGGCCACTAGGGGATATATCAAGCCAATTCTGATTAAATTACATTGGTTACCAGTTGCTGCCCAGGCCCAATTCAAAGTGCTTGTTTTGACATATAAAGCCCTAAACAGCTTGGGCCCTGGATACCTGAAGGACTGCCTCCTTCCACATGAGCCTACCCGGCGGTTAAGATCTAGCCAGGGGGCCCTTTTGAAAGAGCCATCCCTCAAGGAGGTAAGAGGGAGGGCTTATAGAGAAAGGGCCTTTTCGGCAGCTGCCCCCAGACTACTGAATGCCCTCTCAACTGAGATATGTCTGGCGCCGACGCTGATGACATTTCGTACCAAGTCAAAACCTTCCTCTTCCAGAAGGCATTTAACTGAAATAATATCAACTGTGGGTCCTGATGGCAATTTTTAGAGTATCTATTTTAATTGTATTTTAATTGTTTTGTCTTCTTATTGTGTTTTTATTGTTGTAAGCCACCCAGAGACCTTTGGGTAGAGTAGGCAGCATATATGATAAACAAACAAACAAACAAACAAATAAATAAATAAATAAATAAATCTTGTCATTGGCGTCTAGCAACATATCCTTATGCTTAAGGATCTTTTCTAATTCTTTCACAGCTATCCAAGCAGAGGAAAAATTAAATTACATTGAAATTACAGCATCCAGAAGTGTTTTGACTTAGTGCGATCCTTCCCACCCCTTTTTAGAGTTATCCTGCTCTTTTTTGGCACAGTGCTTCCAATTATCCCATTCTGTAGCCATGCAGATAGTTAGTTCATATTCAAATAGAGCTGTGGGTGGTGTTATCTGAGGTGACAATCCTGTACAGTGGGGTCTTGACTTGAGAACTTAATCCGTATTGGAAGGCGGTTCTCAAGTCAAAAAGTCTGTAAGTCAAGTCTCCATTGACCTATAGTGCATTGAAAACTGATTAATGCCGTAACAGGCCGTTTTTGTTCCATTTTGGTTTTTTTCTGGTCTGTAAGTCAAATCTCAGTCTGCAAGTCAAACCTAAATTTTGTGGCCAGAGAAGTCTGTAACTCAAAAAGTCTGTAAGTCAAGCCGTCTGTAAGTCAAGGGTCCACTGTAATGTGTTTCATGGGCTGTGGCATTGAAAGGGATAACAGAGAGATCCACTTCCCCTATTTTCATCTACTCTACCATTTAAGAAAACTTTTTTTTCCTATTGATGCAGTACTAATGTAGATAAACAAGATACATTGGCGGTATTATGTGTAGCAGGCTTGGTAGATGAATTGCTGTTGTGCTATGCCACTTTATTTAACAAAATAAATTAAAGTTGTCACAGTCTGCTGAATGATGGCCAGACAAATTAGAGTGATTCAAAGACCTGTTTGGACCCTTCTCACAGGAGAAATACATTGGTCAGGTGAATGGAAGGATTGCTCAACTGAGAAGTAAAATAAATTGCACTAATGATAAGAACCTTTTAAACACAAATGAGACCATTCTAACTTCCCCCATCTGGATATATCTTAAGTGGCCAATCTCTTCCTTTTGAGGCTATAAATGTCAAGTATAACTCAGAACAGTCCCTACCCCTGGCCAAAAAATGCACAGGATTCCTTGACAAATGAAAAGCAGAAGCAGAAACTAGAAACTTTTAAATATTGACAAAGCTGGAGATAATGTCAGATGCTGTGCTAGGTAAGAAGAACCAATACATGGGACATGTTACCTAACATATGGCTCTTTCCACAGCAAAATATAAACACAAAGGCCCACAAGAAACCCAAAACTAAAATTTGCAGTCAGACAGTATCTTTGTTAGTTGACCTTTTAAAAGTATTGCTCAATTGTAGGTTTGGGTTTGAGATTTTTATTGACTGTTTTGTTTGTTTGATATTTTTACATGGTAATTCGAGGGGACAAGCCTTCGGACAATAAAATCTCTGCTGTATAAAATCCTGTTTTCCAAATTACACAAGCAGTAAAGGCAGTTGTGCAGTTCAGCTGAAATATCCCTAAATACGTACTGCTGTGATAGTCAAGCATTTCATAAGAACTGTTGTTAGGGAGTTTGTGCAAAATTCTCAGCATATTGAATAAAGCATAAGAATGATATTCTTAGCTTGATACATATCCCCCAACTTTCTACTTTCCAGATGCATCAGCCTGTCGTCACTTAGCACTAGCATTTCATGAGAGGTTCAACTTGGAATGGTAGAGCAAGCCTCGGATCATAGCAAAAGGTGTCCAAACAGTAAGGAAGTGTGGCCTTGAATCCCTTTATTGGAAAAAAAATTAAATCCCCAAAAAGGGCTCAATGCATGGCTTGCCATGTTCAACTACTGTAATATCCTACTTTATCTCTCTATATGAGCTTTCCCAGATTTTAAAATCTTTAAGGAAGACACTTCTGTCATTCCCGTCACCTTATATGCATACTTTGTGACTCCATGAGAGAGGGCCTTTTCAGTGGCTGCTCCCACATGGAACTCCTTCTGAAAGCAGGTCAGGTTGACCCTTTCGTTCTCGCCCTTCCACTGACAAGCAAAATCCATTCTGGTTAGGTGGGTGTTCAGCAACTGATTGGCTACTAAGGGAGGATATTTAATGGGGAATGCTGTACACTTTCTTTTAACCTTTTCAATGTGCTATTCTGTGTTTTAAATGGGTTTTATTCATTGGTTTTAATATGATGACATGTTTTATTGTTTTATAATAATGTAATATATTTTTTAAAGTAGCATTTGCCTAATAAATATTTTGCAAGTCTGCCTTGAACCCTTTATTGGAGAAATAGTGGGAGTATGAATGAACTGGACATTTTCAAGATCCAAATTTTGGAAACAGCCAGTTGTAACCTTTGGCACAGGTTTACACCCATTGCAAGTACAGAGTCTCAGATGTGTAGAAAAAAAGAAAGAAAAAATATCAAAATACTAAAGATGGAAGAAATGTAAAGCAGCACAACATATTTACAACAAGTACTGCAATCTATTACACATTCCTTTTCAGCTCTGCAAGGTCCTTTGTCATGCATTCTATGAAGGTTTCAATGGATGGATTCTAAAGGTGAGACAAGGGATTAATAAAACATGGCAGCACATCTCTTGGGCTCTTGGACAAAAGAGATGGAAGGTATGACCAGTCCCTTCAGCCTTTGGCCTAACTTAGCTGCTCAACCCTCATCTGGGTTTTAATAATTTATTACCTGCTAGCATCAGCAAAATTATGGAGTTGATCCTGTCTCTGGAGAAACAGAGGTTGGATGCCAATGGACCTTAGCTGAGATAATGTATCTTTTAGCACAGAATGTTGAGCTCAATTATAGAACACAGCTAAATCCAGGGGATGAGTGGGCTTGAGAGAGGTATATTCATAGATAAAATTCAGATACAAGTTCATTGAGTATCTCTGACTCCACAACAAAGCTCAGGTAGGGCAGAATAGTTCCTAGAATGTGGTGTGTCCTGAGGAAGAAAAAACTTTGCACCCATCATTATTTTTGCAAGTGCTTATGACTAGGGCACTCACCCGCCTATTCACCCATGAAATTTCTGCAGTCAGTGGTTTAAAAATATTTGCATTAGAGTGCCAGTAGGAAGAACAATAGGTATGTCACCACATGGCCTGGGGGTGGGGCTAAGGAGGTGGGACTTTCTGCTTTAAAAGAGCGTGTCCCAGGACCCTGGACCCTTTTCCCTAGGAAGCTGGGCTGAGGGTGAAGGCCAGGTATGTTTGCATGGATGCCTTGCTGAGTTTTTTTTTCCTGGGCTTTCTTTTTGTCTCCTCACCACATGGCCTGGGGGTGGGGCCTAGGGGGTGGGACTTTATGCTTTGAAAGAGCATGTCCCAGGACCGAAATTCTCAAATTCTATCTCTGGCCTTAATATGGTAAATAGGAAAGCCAATTAGATTTGCATACGCCTGGGAGGCAGGAAAGTTTTAAGGGTCAGATCATACTTCCACACTATTAAAGAGCAGGCCGGGTAGGTGGGGCTCGTCAGCCATGGAAGGCAGCCCATCTAGGAGAAGGAAAACTCCGATTTCAAACCTCCACTGCCTTGTGGCTATATCTACTCATGGAAAAGGCTTCAAGAGTTAACCTAGAGGCAAAATCCGGAGCTGGAGTCCCGAAGGCAGCTCGTGTCGTTCTGCCAACTCCTGCGACATTGCTGGAACCAGTTGTATTGGCTCTTGCCTTTCCATTGGACCATTTCAGCAAGGTGGAGAGGGGGGATCTGCTTCTTGGGTAACAGCCTATCCTCCATATTACCTTACCCAGGCTTCATGCTCTGGAGAGGACATTCCTCAATTCAGAGCATGTCACCATAGTCTCTCGAGACTGAAGGATGCCTATGTATGTATGACGTATGTTAATATAGGCAGCCAGATTCACAGCTTGAATGACATAGAGAGCCAGTGGGCTGAAGCAGCTAGAGTAGGACATCTAGTTTAAAGTTACCACAGAGTAATGGAACTCCCTAGTTGACTCTAGTTCCTGTCTGTCTTTCTCAGCCTGATCCACCTCAATGGGTTTTTATGAAAAGCGAGAGGGGACAGAACCATAAATACCACTTTGATATTCCTAGAGAAAGACAGGATATAAACATTACTGGCATTTTTATTATTAATATTTAAAAATCAATCAGTCATTCACAGAAGATTCTCCGGTGTGCATCTTGACAAACTGCTCTTCTGATGGAATTAAGACATACTTAGCTAAGACAGTCATTTCTAGTTCTGAAAAAAAAAACGAGCATGTGCAGACGATGGAAGGACAGTATGTTGGTAAAATAGGGTAGTCCTTAGATATTATGTGGCTATCTACCCCTCCTGATGTATGTTTTTAATGATATGCATGAGTACTAAGTCATATAGGGTGTGGATTGAACAGAAAGGTGTGGGTAATCAATTCCACCAGTGTGGCTTCAGCATTTACATATAGCACATATAAGTGCCACAGATAAGCAGATCTGAAGGAACTACGGGGAGGAGAGGTGAAGAGGCAAATCCACACCACCATCCTCAGGCCTGGGGATCAACTAAATGCCAACAGCTTAACTGGGAAAATAGAGACAACTTGCTAGTGGATTAAACAGCTGAGAGGAGCCAGTGGTTAGGCAGAAATGAAAGGTCCTGGCAGATTTAGGAGCCACAGGGAACAGCTGAGAAAACGTTAGCTTCCAGAAGGAACTTCTCAAGAACTTCCAAATCTAAGCAAAGAAAACATGCATATGGATGTGCAATTGTGCAATGGATGTTCTCTTTGTACAGGTTCTCCTTTGCGGGACCGCACAGTCCTTGCAAAGGAGGGACTGTGTACATGGAAGACTGGGTACATGAAGGAGACCCTGTTGGAAAAGTCATGGGGAGAGCATGTTTGCATGATTACCTTTACCTGATTATGTATGTAAGTAGCCATGGTGTTTAGGAGATACCATTGTGATTTTTCTCTTTTCTGTCTTTCATTTATTTAGATATTTTAAGGCACAAAACCAAAAACAATTCATGTAACCCTACCCACACCAGTAGACGTAGATGTACCTTTCTTTATGTAGTCACTTATTCATGCCGACTATACAGTGAAGAGCTTCTTTCATCTCTGTACTACTCACATCTTGCATGCACCTGGGCAGAAATACTGTAGATATGTACTGGTTTTAATAACTTCCTTTATTCTGTGCCAGTGGGAATGATTAATTAGAATTGCTCTCCATGGTATGACATTCCAAGTCATTTGGAGAATATTGTAGAGGACCTATATTTCAAGGAATCAGTACAGTTATGTGATGTGTCTTTGCTTTCCTCAGGGTCAAATCACACATGAAAGAAAATGGTACTTCTGCTATTACAACATATCATATCCCTTCTAGGCCCAACATTCCTTCAAAGCTGCAAATAATCACACTTGCAAATAAAGCCTGTGTTTATCCCCTGATGACCAATCACAAAACAAAAGCAATTCTGTACGTAATTTGCAACATGTGTAATGAGTCTGGCATTAAGGCATTCTCTTGGAAAAAGTTAACTTCCCCTGGCATCTAAGGACGCTCCACTCCTAAAGATAATGGTGTTGTCTTGTTTGGGCCTCAGTCAACACTGAAGTGAGCATAAACAGTGCATGGTCTCCTGCTGCCTGAGGCAGAAAGCAGTCTAACTGCCCCATATTGTGCAGGGGGCAGAACTATCCCCACTGCTGTGCCATGCCATGCCACAACCTCACCATCACATTCAGAATTAGCATGCCAGCAGAAGAAGCCAAGACCTAGCCTCTAGCGGTTCTGTGCTGCTTCCTTCTGCTCTAGTTCAGCTGCCTTGCATCTTGCATAATACCTGGCTGTGATGGATCCTCACAGACAAGGCACAGCAGGAGAGGTAGCCAGACAATTGTTTGTAAAACCCCCTGCTGTCAGGTCTTAGTAAGAAAGCTGGACAGCAGCATAGGGGTTCATCTGGTGGTGTGCACGGGGGGGGGGGGGAGCAGCTGAAGCTGCTTTGCAGCAGTTTTACCATCTCTTCATTCCACCACCTGAACTGACTTCCTCAGTTTGGTTAATAGTAGGGGCGGCCCTGCAAGGAAGACATGCCAGACCAGAGTGACCAGGTCATTTTAAAAACTTCTTACCTACCTGCCTTCTCTCCTCTGGGGCCTTCCAGAGGCCAACAGCTATGTTGGCCAGAAGGCTTTGGGAACTGTAGTCTAACATAGCTGGAGGATGCCAGGTATGTTAGACTACAGTTCTCATAGGCCTGTAAGGTAGGACAGGCCTCTGTTAGGCCTGTCCTACCTTACAAAGTCATCGTAGACAGATGAGGCAGCAGTTATAACTCACTATTGGTAGAAAATGAAAACATGAAGTGAAATGAAAATTCCAGCAGCCAAACCTGTGGAAAGCACTGCATGGTGCTGCCAAATTCGTGCCACCACATGAGTAGTGAGCGAGCTGAAGCCTTGCAACAAATACCTCCCAAACACCAGTGGTTTCCAGCCCAAATGCTAAACTGCTTTGATCTTCTACCAATCCTTTCTAAATCTTGAGCTGTGTCTTGTAAATCTTTAATTACAAGAAAATTGCAAGCCTAACAGTGAACACACAAACTGTGTTGCTAAATATTTAAAATTGCTACAGCAACAGATCTGAAGGGATTAGGAAAAGATATATTGGAGTGACAGTTATTAAACACTAAATCCCAGTAAATGTTACTGAGCAGATAAATAATGCAAGCCCCTGACAGCCATTCCGATGCTGACAAACCAGAAGAGACACCTGCTCTAGAGGCTGTGGGGTGGGGAGCTGGGGCTTTGTCTGATGACTGACACCTCCAGAAACGGAGGTTCTTGTTTACTGAGAAGGATGGCTGGAGCTCGGTGGAATAATCAGAAGGATGATGGGTAGGCTTCAGAGCCAAACACTGACTGACATTTTAAAGACTGAAACGGATGCCAAAATACATAAAGGACATGTCTCCAGATCCATGTGTCATGAGATAGATCAGGGATTTGAGTTGCAAATCCATATTCAAGGAGTTATGTAATATTCTCAATGGTTCAGAAAATATACAGTTAGTTGCCTGTTTTAGGGAAGTTGTAAACAAGACTTTTTTTGAACAGTAAGTTCCTGAACCCAACAGCCAGTGTGCTAGCTGGGGGATTGTGGGATCTACAATTTAAAAAAAAAAATATCTAGCCAAGCTTTTTTCTGTTCTGTTCGGCAGTGAGTATCCCTGGGTTTATACCAAGTTCTTGTCCATCCTATGATCCTTTTTTAAATTGGAAGTGCTGAAGCCTGATCCTGGGACCTTCAACATGATGTGCTCTGCCATTCCCGTGCGGTCTCTCCCCACTGTAACAGCATGTACATTCATATTTTCACAATTTTTTTAGACATTGAAGTATATGTTGCAGTTTAACATCTATTGAAATATTAAAGGTTGTTGAGGGTATAACATGCCTAAACTCCAAATACCCGTTTGGGAACTTCACCACAGCAGGTCAGTTTTATGGCAGTTTAGCTATTACAGTCGCATTCCAAAGAATCTGGGAATTATGATTTGAGTGTGCTGAAATTTCTCATTTTTTTTTATTTGTTTATTGTACAAATGTTGGTACTACCAGAAGGGTACCCTAGTGATGTAAAGCAGAAAATAAATCACATAACAATAGCATGTAAACAAGTGAATAAATGAGTGAGTATAACATGTAATTAATAAAAATAGAAATAAAAATAAATGTACCCATCTAGATCACATATCAAGGAAAGTCTCAGGGAAAAGCAAGTGCCTAAAAGACAAGACAGACACCATCTATCTAATGATAAGAGGGAGGAAATTGGGGGGGGGGAGGTACTTCAACACTAATAAGCATGTAGAAGACTTAGAAACATAACAAAAGCTGCAGTTTTCAGCCTAAATGCTAGAACTAACATGGTATTTTTCTCTCCTCCACAATCATGCCTAGCAACATATGTACCTATTTAAAGCTTTTGGAATACGCCCTTCAAACCAGAAGGACTCCCAGAAGTGGAAATCCTGTTGCAGAATGGGATGTAACTTTTGGAAGCAAGTTGTTAAGTTGAGAAGTTTTGGTAGATATCTGTTGTGCAGCATGTCACATGAGTTGGAATGCAACAGATAATGTCTACAGAAACGTCTTAACTTATGACAATTCACTTCCAAAACATACACCTTTTGTCTAACTGTGCAACAGGATTCTGGCCAGAGTGTTTTATAGATCAAGGACTACAACAAGAAAAGGCAATTATTTCCTTCAGGCTTATGATCTAAAATGACATGACACAATAGGAAAAGAGGATTGGGGAGCAAAGAAAAGAAAAACAGGACAACTCTGTCACCAATTTTTATTGTACAACCCCTTTGTAATAATCCAATAAAGTATAGGTGCAATGCTGCTGGACTTCATTGGCTTTCTTATTATGACCAGAATCATCACTCTGAATTCTGACTGGAAATGGATCGGCAGCCAACGGAGCTGCTGTCCCAGGGGGGTTGTGTGATCCCTGTGTTCAGCTCCAGTTACCAATCTTACTGATGTATTTTGGATTTACTTAAGTTTCCTTACACTTTCCATAGGACCACTTAGAATGTGCTACAGTAATCCAGCTGAGATGTAACTAAGGCATGTGTCACTATGGCCAGTAATGAGCACAGCTAGTTTTAATTGTGCAAATGCACTCCTGACCACACCCAAATCCTGGGCATCCACATTCATAAACAAATCCAGGAGTACCCCCAGGCTGCACACCTAAGTTTTCTGGGGGAGTGTAGCCCCATCCAACACAGGCTGCATCCCTATTCCCTTTTGACTGACCAGGAACACCTCTGTCTTATCTGGATTAAGTTTCAGTTTATTCACCCTGGCTGGCTTTTCAGCAAGGCTAACAGCTGTCCTGCTTTCTTCCTTTTGTCCTTGCTGTAGCCCACAAAACAAGGACAGCAAGTTACGGCTCTCCAGATGTTTTTGGACTGCAAATCCCATATGCCCTAATCAGCAAGGGCAATTAAGACAGATCATGGGAATTGCAATTTAGCTGCATCTTCAGGGCCAAAAATTGCCCACCCTTTCTATGGTATCATTTTCCTGTTAGAATAAAAAAAAATAACATTTTTTAAAATATACATATATAACAAAGATTAAAACACAAAACAGCAAAATTGTTCATTAATGATTCTTAAACCCCAACAAGTCTAGCAAACCTTTCTAAATACACAGAGGAGCTGTTACTGTACATCTGTTGAGGCTGATTTCAAGGGATGACAAAATATATCAGCTTTGGAAGGCTGTCTTGCTGAAGCTTAAGACAAAATTAATCAAATCCCCATGAGTCTTTGCAAGTGATCCTAGCATCTCGGGACACTTTCTATTCAGTTGAGTGTAATTTTACTGAATATTTTTTATACTCTAACTGCACTCCCAGTCTTTTGCTTTATACCTGGATTTGTAGCAGGTAGCCAGGCTGTTGACCTTAAGAAGCATTAGAAAGACTGCATAACCGGACATAAGGACAATCACCTCCAGAAATATTTGACTTCAACCCAAACGGGCAGCTCAGACCAAAGCCATCTTCTCTTAATTTTTAAAAAGCATATTCTTAAATGAGAAAAATATTATCTCATGATACTGGCCAAGAAATATGTAAAGTGAAATTTAAGAAATGCAAGTTTTGTGGTAGTTGAATGTTTGGACTTTGTGTATCTTGTTGCATGCGAAACCTGTGAGTTAGTGTGGAATTAATGTGGAACTGGGGATATAAGTCACTAAACACAATTCATAGCTGAAATTTCACCACTGTAGCTCAATCAGTCAGGTATCTGAATGTGGAGCCGGAGGTTGGAAGTCTGATCCCCTCGCTGTGCCTCCCAGGAGAACAGCCAGCCTATGCAGTCTTGGGCAAGCTGCACAAACTCAGGGCACTCTAGAATGGAAATGGTAAACCACTTCTATGTGCTCTCTGCCTAGAAAACCATGGAAAGAGTCACTGTAAGTTGGAATCAACTTGATGGTACATAATTATTGTTAAGTAACTAATATGTTTCTCATTAAGTGTCTTCACCCCTTTTTCATGAAAATGCAGGACATACAGTATGTATTACAATTAAATAAATATTCTTATTGAACACAGAAGTCTTGTTTTATGAATTCTGATAAGATAAAGGAAAGTGAAATCTTGTGAAATTACTGCAGGTATAAAAGTTATACACACATCTCTCCTTCTGTTAAGGAATTCTTCTGTTTTTATTTCGTTTTGGTCCCCAAACTCTGTCATCTTTTTCCAACCACCTTTTAAAAAATACTGAGCAAGTTAACTAGATTTCCGTTATGGAATCCCTAGCTATCGTTAAAGATTCATACATTCGCTATAGCAGTGGTTCTTAATCTTTTTGAAAGAAACGCCCCCTTGAGCCATTGAGGAAGTTATCATCGCCCCCCTCCCCATGGTGATGTTATTTATTTATTTATTTGTTTGTTTGTTTGTTTGTTTGTTTGTTTGCTTATTTATTTATTTATTTATTTATTTATTTATTTATTTATTTAAGACACTTAAATCCAATGACCCCTGAGAACAAAATTCAATTCCAAGAAAATGAAATGCCCCCAAAAAGTAACATTTAATAATTTAGTTGCAAGCGAATTTTAAGACTCAAAAAGAAAAACAGTCTAAAAAGGGCATAAAAACAAACCGCAATGCAGGAACTAAAAATTTCAAGACAAAAACTCTGAAACTAAATTAAGATTGGAGGAAAATATATTTTCATGCACACTGTAAAAAGGCTGCAGCCATCTTCACAGGTTTGGCTTGCTCCAGCGCCCCCTACCGCCCCCCTTCTGCTCCAGCGCCCCCACACCGCCCCTTTTCGTTCTACTGCCCCCCTGAAAAATGGAATCGCCCCCTGGGGGGCATTATCACCCACATTAAGAACCACTGCGCTATAGGTAAGCAGCAAACAGTTAATTATTCCTAACAGTTAGAATTGCAGCTATGTAGACAAAGTTGCTATATGCAAAAATTACTCCAGCTTCTTCTCTAATAAAATATTGATTTCCTTCTCAATATTGCCAATTATAAATATGAGGAGAGAGATACCCAATGGGCCTACTCTAGTTGCTATTCACTATGCTATGAATCAGTGGGGATTTGATTAGTCAACTCCTCTGTACATTCTATTGATTCAATGGGCCAACTCTGGTTATGACTTCTTAAGCAATGGGATTTCAGCCAATAGATGGTAGAGTAAATAATAGAAACCAGGACAGAATTATTCTAGCTTTTTAAAAAATGGTGACTAAAGAATTAAAATATGAAGAAATCCCATATAACCCAATTGGGGTGTAAAAAATATTTGTATGAGAGAATTTGATTTGATTGTGTTTCACTTTCACACAGAACTAAGTACTCCAGCTCTCCAAAGAAAGGGCTCGTACAAAGCAAGACTGATAAATCTGCATGAAGCTTTCTCTTTTTCTTTCCATTTGATCCTTTTTTCCTTTTTTATTTTTTAAAACAAAAACAATTACAACAAAAATACAGAAATACAAATAATAGTGCTGTTTGAGACTACATTCTAATATACCACAAGATCCCATTGAACAATTTTTATTGCAAATTTCCTTTCCAATTTGTATAGATTGTTGCTGAGAGGCTTTCCCCCTTTCTTTCACTAATACAAATTCAACAAATCTACCCCAAATTGCATAAAAATATTAGAACATATTTCCCCTCTTTTCATCTTGAGTTCTGTAGTCAATTTATCATTTAAGGCGATGTCCCATACTTCACTGTACCAATCTTCTATTTTAATATCATTTTTGTCTTTCCAAAACCTAGCTATTAATATTCTAGCACTTGTCATAAAATTGTTGATCAATTCCTTCGAGTGATAATCCAAATCTACATTGTCAGAAATTGACAATAAAGCAATTTTAGCATTAAATTCAATATCTTTTCCAAATATATCACATATTTCCTTAGAAATTACTTTCCAAAATTTTTAACATTTTTTGCAATCCAACCACATATGATAATATGTACCAATTTCCTCATCATATTTCCAACAAGTTTTAGGGTATGCTGAATTTATTACTGTATATTCAATTTTACAGGAGTCAAATACCATCTTAAACAGATTTAATTTTTTTCCTTTATTCTTATCAACATTAATCTTAAAACTCTCATCCTCCACATTTTTATCCAATCCTCTGTTTTAATTTCTGTCTTTAAGTGATTTTCCCAAATTAATTTCAAACCTTCTGTTCCCCATTCTTTTTCCTCTTGTTGCAAAATTATGTTATATATTCTACTTACTATTTCCTTCATCATTAGATCTTTCTGCATATCTTCATGTGATGACAGAAATTGTTTGTACTTAGTACAATCTCTAGCTTTATCAAATATACCACACATTTCCTTAAAAATCAGTTTCCAAAATTACTTAACCAATTTACAGTCCCACCACATACGATAATACGTGCCAATGTCTTCATCACATTTCCAACAAGCTTTAGAGTAACCTGAATTTATTATATTCAATTTCACAGGAGTGAACTACCACCTTAAACAGTTTTTTTATTTTTTTTCCTTTGTTCTTATAGACATTAACCTTAAAACTCTCATCCTCCACATTTTTATCCAATCCTCTATTTTAATTTCTGTCTTTAAATCATTTTTCCAAATTAATTTCAAACCTTCTGTTCCCTTCTCTTTTTCCTCTTGTTCCAAAACTATATTATGTATTCTATTTACTACTTTCAAAGCATCTTTCTGCCTATTTTCATGTGATGATAGAAATTGTTTGTACTTAGTGCATTCTCTACATTTAACATTAGTTTTCAACCATTCATTTGTCCAACTGTCTAAATGAATATAATTATACCATGATAGTTTATTAGTTTGAAGTTTAACCATAATCAACTACTTCAATCTCATTTTACTCATCCAATCCTTCAATCTTGCAGCACTTTTATCCTTAAACAGATCTACAAAACCCTTTAGATTTGTAGGAAAAGTTTCTATTTCAGTCACTAATTTTAATGGTGAAGTTGAGGGACATAGCTTCTCTATATATCTATTCCATATATTTAACATATTCCTTAATAAGGGGTTTTTCATCTGATTTATTGTATTCTTTTTACTACATTAAACAAGTATTTTTCAACATTCCCATTTATTTCTGAGGATTCCATATCCCACCAAATTAATTTTTCTTTATTGTATATAATCTCTCCAAAAATCTTAATTGATTTGCTGTATAATAATTTTTTACATTAGGCATAACTAAACCTCCTTTTTGGGGGCTTTACACCAATATATTTTATTTATTTTAGATTTTTTATCTTGATTACAAAATCCATTAACTAATCCCTTCTAATTGTATTGGGAGCATCCTAAATAAAAAGGTAATTTTCATAATATTTTCATCTTAATCATAGCAATTCTCCCAAACCATGATAATTTCAATTTAGAAATTTATCTTGCAATTTATCTTTAATATCACTTTTTAGTTTATTAAAATTTTCCTTCTTTAATTTTTGAGTCATTTTAACTATATTTATACCTAAATATTTAATATGATTACACGTTTGGAAAAGAAGTTTGTAGTAAAAGTATTGTTCAATGAGGTCCAGTGGGTATGGGGTGCACAGTAGAATTTAGTATATAGGAAGCACTATTTTTTGTATTTGTTTTCTGTTTTAAAAATTATCAAAATATAATTTTAAAAAGAACAAGCAATGTGATGAAAGCTAAGATCCAAATATGAAACTGTGTCACACCTCATCAGTGAATGTCTAAAGATCGCACACACAGATGACAAAATTAGACATGATAGAGTGGCAAAACTAGTGCACTGATCATTATGCAAAAAAATATTCTAGCCTCCAAAAACCCATGGGAATATTAGGTAGAGAAGGTGTCAGAAAATGACGATGTAAAGTTCCTGTAGGATTTCCAAATCCAAACTGATAGACACCTTGAACACAACACATCAGACACAGTAGCAATAGAATGAAGAAATGTCTGGATCATTGACATTGCAATTCCAGGGGATGCCAGAGCTGAAGATAAAGAATTGGAAAAACTAACAAAGTACAGAGATCTAACAATCAAAATATATTGCTTGTGGATGAGACATAGTTCAGTAATCCCCATAGTCATTGGGGCTTTGGGAACAATATCAAGGAATTTCATACAGTTTTATAAGCAGTTGCAGATCTCAGAAATAACACCATCAGAGTTACAAACAACGGCAGTATTAGGAACAGCATACATACTGCGCCAATATTTAACAGATACTTAGGTTTTTGGTTGAAACTTGCATTTGTTATATAATACCAGTCAAAGTTTTTATAATGTTGATTGACCGTGAGTGGTGTTTTTGCATAATAATACCTGCTATCTCTTTTTGAGAGAGACTTCCCTTCTCTAAAGTACATAAGGTCTCATGCAACAAGATCTCATGCACCATCTCTGCATCGCTACATGTTGAAGATGGACAGTCTTATGCATCAAAGACATAGGTTCCAATAAAGACATAGGTACGTTCTACCAAGGACATAAACAGGCTGTATTCTGACTGCAGTTGTACATACAGTCTACTGATTTTATTGCAAATAACTCCTATAATCTATTTAAGCATAAAAATAACTTTCGGTTATGTTGATTCACTTTAAAAGAAGACTCGGGGATCTTCCAAGTTGAGGCACATGTTTCAATTCACGATTACGATTTGTTTGGTTTTTGTTTTGTTTTGGGTTTTTTTTTTTCTTAAAGGAAAGAATGGTCATCAGGATTGGTATCTCAAATGAACTTTACAAAAGCCAAGTCCCCCCAGATGATTGGTTTTGGTAGGTCTTTGAAATAGTCATTTGAGTCAAATCAGCCACAAAGCCAGCAGTGACAAAAAAGCTCAGGAAGGCACAGGAGGCATACAGATTGTGAGATATTTACTGTACTGAAAAAACAGGTGCAGAACCATGTGCTTTTCGAGAAACAAATGGTCCAGCTAGATAAGCCCTTAGGGACTCTGATGAGAAGGTCACCTGTGACTGCTTCACAGGTTACAGTCATATAGCCCAAATTCAGGAGAGAAGTCCAGCCTTGGGAAGGTATCCCAGTTCCTTGGAACGGTACCTCAGACTTACATTGTGGAAACAACTCCCCCAGACAACAAGGCCAGCTGAGGTCCAAAAAAGTAACTTTACCAAGTGCTGGTGATTCCATATAATTGTCAGCGCTACTAATAACTGGTTGGCCTATCCTCTACATAATTCTCTTAACCTCTTTTTAGAAAATCGTTGAATGATTACTGTCCATCCCCATATTTTGGCACAGAATGGCAAACATGAACAATTTGTATGAAGCAAGGCTTTCAGCAGGATTTTTTTGGGGGGGGGAGCTCCACAGTGGTGTGTGAATATAATTCATAGGCATAATACATACCACTGTCATATACTCTTGCATTTTCCTTGTGGGGGGTTCAGACGTGCACACATGCTTCTATCTTTAGCATCATATTAAGTGATATTTAGAAGCTTAAACAGAGTGGGAGGAAAATCCTCAAACTCAGCTTTTGACAGCCCTAATGCAGAATATAAGAAGCATTGTGCATTCTTAAAAATGTTTTACAGTATGTGGAGCAGGAGATAATAAGAAAACAGGAGGAACAGCTTTAGAAGAGAAGGGTAAGTGGAACCCAGATGAACATCTTACCAACATATTGTGCATTTTCTGGCATTGTCATCTATATCATAACATTGAGACTTTACAATGTATGGAACGAAAAAGTCTCCATGGAATGATTTACTTCATCTTTAAATCATTGGTGAACACTATATACGTAGACTGTAGTAATTAGATCCAGAGGAATCATCTTTGGCAGGAGAAAAAATGACTTTGCTTCCTAATGGCTATGTGTTCCAGAGGAGGCTGGAAGGTTCATTTTACTTTTCCTATTGTTATGAGCCACTTTTTACATCAACTGTCTTAAAATGACACCCGTATTACTTGAATTATGAACTGTATAAAAACATTCATTTGGAAGTGTAAATTCTGTGTATGGGGGAAACACAGAATTTATTTTGGAGAACAAATTTCAAAACATTAGACACCAGGTAGGTAAGTCTGTTATTTGAGAAATTTATACTAGAGCTCCTTGTTTGTTGTTTCCCAATGACTAGATATGGTTGATATTGTTATTTACAAAACATTATTTTCAGGATAACAAAAAAGCAAAAATAACACATACAGTCGCATCTTTAAGACAAATCAAATTATTTAAACAGAGGTTTTCAGAAATTACAATCTACTTCTTCAGAAATATGGTCGAAGAAGCAAACTGTAATTTACAAAAGCTCACATTGAAATTAAGTTGTTAATCTTGAAGGCGCAACAATACTTTTAGTTTTGACTTTTTGGTGTTGGTTTCTTTTTGGTTTTGTTTGCTAAAGAGACTACAGTTACCCGTCTGAAAACTGTTATAATGGAAGGTGGTAAGATAACAGTTTTTGCTTTATGTTGTTGTAATAGTAACAAGGAAATATTATGGGCTTTTCCCTTAATGAGTACTGTTTATTTGTTCCTTCTTAAAGATATTAATAGTCATTTTGGAAAAAAAAGTTGGGCATTTTTCTATTTTTGAAGGGCCTTTAAAAGTTAGCTAATTAAAAACAGAGTTTTGTTTACATGCTACCTACATGTCACTTGTTAAAAGGGTTGGGGACCCCTGTTTTTAACCCTGCAGACCAACTAGGGAAGGTGGGGCAGCCCCCCGCGCTCATGTGCATGCACATGGAGCTCTCTCTCTCTCTTGCATGGGTGCACACTTATGAGAAGGAGCAGGGGGGTGGTCATGCAGGGGCACGGGCGCTTGTACACATGAGCGAGGGTGAGTGCATGCAGGGGGGGCGGGAGGTCTCTCTCCATGGCCCGGTCTGGCTCAGGCCACAGACCAGCACCGGGCCATGGACTGGGGGTTGGGGACCTCTGCACTAACAGAAGCACTCTGCACGCCCAGAGTGGTTGGAAGACCAGATGGGCAGGGTATTAAATAAATAAATAAATAAATAAATAAATAAATAAATAAATAAAGTACACACAGGCCAAAATCCAATTGCAATTTATTATGCTAAAGAAAGTCATGGTTAGAGTAAGCCCATTTGAATCAATGAAATCTACAAAGGAGTGGACTCACCCAATCGCCATTAATTCAATGGGCCTACTGCAGTAAAATTTTTGGCACTAAGCAACAGGATTTTGGTCATAGCAACATTAAGTTAACATATTAGATTTTTTTAAAATTATCTTCCAAGCTATGGATCAGAGTAAACAATATGTCAAATGCAGTTGCATTATGAGGCATTACCTATATACAGTAATGATCAAAAATATTGGCACTCTTGCAATTCTGTCAGAAAATGCAACTCTTCTCTCAGAAAATTGTTGCAGTTGCAAATGATTTGCTACTCACATGTTCATTTCTTTGGTTTGCATTTTAATAACACAAAAAACCAAAGAAGAAAAGTCAAATCTGATAAATCTCAAACAGAAACCCAAAAATGCACTGGCCAAGATTATTAGCACCCTGTCTAAATTGTAAGAAATAATTGCTTTTCAAGCATGTGATGCTCCTTTAATTTGTATTTAGACACACCTGTTGCAAGTAAGAGGTGTGGGCAATATAGTAATCAGACTTGCAACCAGTTAAGATGGAGAAAAGTTGACTCAACCATTGTGTTATGTGTGACACTGAGCATGGAGAAAAGAATGAAGTGTAAAAAGTTGTCTGTGGATTTGAGAGAAAAATTGTGGAAAAACATAAACAATCTGAAGGCTACAAGTCCATCTCCAGAGATCTTAATGTTCCTATGTGGAGGTGGGGGTATTCATATTCATATACAAATATCGCTATACAGGTGGAAATAATGATTTGCACAATTTCACTGCTGCCACTGGCTAAGCGGGGGCTTCCTATCGCGCTATTCTCTGCAATCGATTAGCCACCCTGCGACCTGGCAGAGAAGCTTGTCATTCTGCCTCCTGCCAGCAGTGGGTAATCAATTGTGAACAATGGTGCGATAGGAAGCCTCTGCGGAGCCACCGGCAGCAGCAAAATCGTGAGTGGACGATTACTTCCACCTGTGCGGGGATATTTGTATACAAATACAAATACCCCCGTCTCTATTCATGTGTCCACTCTGTGCAATACCATTAAGAAGTTTACAGCCCATGACACTGTAGCTAACCTCCCTGGATGTGGACAGAAGAGCAAAATTACTGAAAAACTACAACAAAGGGTTGTGCAAATGGTGAATACAGAAGCCAGATTAACTTCCCAACAAATTCAAGCTGATCTGTAGACACAGAGTACAACAGTGTCAGCTCACACTATCCATCACCATCTGAATGAAAGGGGACGCTATGGTAGGGGACCCAGGAGGACACCACTGCTGACACAAAGGCATAAAAAAGCAAGACTGGAGTATGCCAAGACCTTTGTGATAAAACACAATCCTTCTGGGAGAACATACTGTGGACAGATGAGATAAAAGTAGAGCTTTGGGTTTCTGTGTGGGATTGTGTCAGATTTGACTTTTCTTCTCTGTTTTTGTGTGTGTGTGCATGTGTGTGTGTGTGTGTTGTTCCAACACAAACCAAATAAATGAACACGTGAGTACCAAAACATTTGCAACTGCAACAATTTTCTGAGAGAAGGGTTGCATTTTCTGACAGAATTGCAAGGGTGCTAGTATTTTTGGCAATGACTGTATAGAAATGAAACACCAATCCAGGAGCCTTTCTGTGACATCCTGTGCATTGAGCATGACTGTTAAGAAATAGAGAGCTTTCACTACCTGCGGAGGATCTCTAAATAAATTGGAAAATCAGGATTCCAAACCATACAGAAGGCATCCACAGGCCACAGAGATGGTACACATGAAGGGGAGAGAGCTGTCTCTCTTCATCATGTTTTGTGAACAAATGTATTTAATGCTACTATAGAGGTGTTAAGTATATGGCTGTTTTGTTTTGTTTTTGGTTCTTCATATTCCTTGGCAAGGAATTTTCATAGTTTTCATGTTGAATGGATGAAAGAAGGAAAGACTAATATTTCTACAAGCTTAATGAGTAATACCAGCTCATTCCCCCCTCCTCCACAAATTAGTCATTCCGAAATGTTTAGGAGATTGTTGAAATTCAGATAACGAGAGGCAAAGAGAAACCAATTTATTTAAGGGATCACTTTTAATATTTAAAATTTCTGTCCTATCATTTGGTGCAAAAGAGACCCTAAAGAAGACTTTCAGTCGAATTGATCTCTCTTAATTTTATATTAAAGTTTGTGTAATGGCGGATTTGTCAGACATTTCCCCAAGTTAATGGTACATGAATTGTTTACATGGGAAAATCTATTCTCTTTTAATAATTCATTTGTCATGAACTTTTGTATGTGAATATTTCATTGCCGTTTTCTCAAAGTATTATATTATACAGCAAGAAGAAGGAGACATACAAACAGATCAGCTCCCTTTCTACAAGAATCAGTGTCATAAGCAATGAACCACCAGGGTAGTTGTTATAACGAAAATCTAGCACAGGTGTAGGTAACATGTGGTGCTCCAGATATTGCCTGCATAACCAACTGTGAGGGTTCATTGGAGCTGCAGTTCAGTATCTGGAAGGCCGCATATTACCCATCCCTCCTCTAGCAACTGCTTATTCAATATTTCCTGGTGCCCTCCTATGTGGAAGGAGAAACCAGTTTATCTAGACAGCTTATTTCATTGCTCAGGTGACCTACAAACTTTGAGAATATATTCGTCAAACAGGACTGTCACCTTAGGGTTTCTGTGTTGGAGTACAGCTCTCTCAGCAATACTCCTGCTCTCTCCCTCCTCCCATATTTTTTAACTTTGAGATTTAAATCATTAGAGACTTCTCGCTTTCAGCATACATTGGGAATTGTGTCTGGAAGCCTTCCAAGCACTCACTAAAAAGCTAGTGCAATTAAGTAAAATTAAATAGGATACATTAGTTGCATGTATGGACTGCTCTGAAATCACTCCTACTCCCTTGAACTTAATGAGGGTACATGTGACCTCTATTGCATGTTGGATGTATTTGTGGAAAAGGTTGCATGGCTGTGTATGCTAGCCTAATTGCATCACACTTAGAGTCACCACTATCCCATTCCTCCAAGACCATATGTTTGGCCCCAGTCCAGGGCTCTCCTTGCACCCTGGAACCTTCTGAGCATACAGATGTGTAAACATTTGCATGTATGGCAACTGTAGCAGAGTTACAGTTGTAATCAAAATTGTTTAAGCTCCATTGCAAATCAGGTTTGTTGTCAAAATTTACAGACTTTCATCTGTAAATTATGTAATGTAGAAATCAGACAAAAACAATTGAAATAGCTCAACACAACTAGTGCTTCAAGTGGTTTTCCCAAATTCAACTGAAAACACAACTTTTAATGAATTCTGCAGTCTCAAAATTATTCAACCCCTTCATGGCAAGCATCTTTAGTACTTAGTAGAAGACCTTTTCACTGTTATAAACTGCTGCAGATGGGATGCATAGCCACACGCTAGCTTCTGTCAGCGTTCCTGAGGAATCTTAGCCCATTGGTCCTCATGACCAATGGCTTCCAGTTCTTGGGCTTGTGTGCTGCAACTGCCTTCTTCAAATTCCACCAGAGATCTTCTACGGCTTTTGAGTCAGCTGACTGGGATGGCCACTGTAGAATCTTCCAGGACTTCTTCTGCAACTAAGCCTTGGTAGAATTTGAGGAATGCTTGGGATCAATGTCCTGGTGGAAGGTCCAATGACCCCCCAAACTTCAGCTTCCTCACAGATGGCATGGCGTTTTCTCCTAGGCTTCCTGATACTTCAATGAATCCATCTTGCCTTCCACACGTTGCAGATTTCCAGTGCCAGAGAATGCAAAGCAGCCCCGGAGCATCACCAAGCCACCACCATACTTAACTGTAGACAGTGTATTCTTTTCAGGGTATGCTTCTTTCTTCTTCCTCCAAGCATAACCCTGATCCATCAGGCTGAAAAGCTCTAGTTTTGTTTTCACCACTCCACAGAATAGAATCCCCAAATGTCTGTGACTTATTTATAATATTTTGAGCATACTGGAGCCAGCTTTTCATGTGCTTTGGGGTCAGTAGTGGTGTTTGTCTTGGAGTCCTGGCAAACCTTCTGTGTTTCGTATGCACCTTACTGTGCAAACTGAAACCTCAGTGCCTGTGGCCACCAAGTCTTGCTCTGGGGCTTTTGCAGTCACTCAAGGGTTTTTCTCAATCTGCCTTCTCATAAATCTGGTTGCAGCCACTGATAGCATCCTCTTTTTTGCCCTCTCCAGGTAGTGTAACCACTGTTTCTTTAACTTTGAACTTGCGAACAATGCTTCCAAAGGTGTGTCTAGGAACATTCAGTGCCTTTGCTATATTTTTATATCCTGTTCCTTACTTGTGAAGGGTGATGATATCTCCTCTTAACTTTTTGAACCGTTCTTTTGACTTAGCCATATTTTTAACATGCAGTCAAACGTGACACTCAACAAACCCCTAGCCAGTACAGGTATTTCATGTGTTTTAGCTCAAGCACACCTGGTGCAACTAATAAAGATATGCTTGAGACAACATATGTTTTGCATATTTGTGCTGTTGTGATGGATCCTATTCAAGGGTTTTAATAATTTGGAGAGTGCAGAATTCACAAAAAGTTGAATCCTCAGTTGAATTTGGGGAAACCACTTGAATCATTTCTTATGTTGAGCTATTTCAATTGCTTTTGTTTGATTTGTTCATTGCAAACAGCGGAAAGTCTGAATTTTGACAACATACCTGATTTGTAATGGGAGTTGAATAATTTTGATTACAACTGTAAGCTTATGCAGCTCCCTTTACACAAGGCTTCTTTCCGTTATTTGGGTTTGCCGTTCTTTATCTGCATGGATAAGGATCTTCTGGCTAAATAGGGATTGGCATGTGAAGAAGGAATTTGCCATTCATCTGCCTATAGTAAGGGTGGACAGAGTTTAGCCATCCAGATTTTAGTACACTGCAACTCCCATCTGCCTTAATAAGCAAAGCTAATGGTGAGGAATTCTGGGAGTTGAAGTCTTTCTGTCATTTGAAGGGCTACACTTGGCCCACCTGTAGCATCTAGGAGAATACAATGCAAACAGTGCAATCATTTTCTGTAATGGAAATGTCTGCAACTATTGTGATCTTATGAACCCAACATATCCAATTCCTGGGAACAAAACTCAGGATGTTGCTGCACCTGGTCAGCCTGTGGGAAAGAGAAAGGAGGATGCTCATACAAAGAAAAGCGGGTGACGATACTGAGCCTGAGAAATGAGGAGTGGATGTGCTTCTAAAATACAAAACAATTTCAGAATGAGGTAAAATAAGATCCCTTTTTTTAAACAGAGTTACACTAAATGTCAGAGTTAATAATAAGCTGCAGGGTATTTGCCATTACATTTTTCCTCTCATTAATGTTTTTGCATGGTTTTCTTTCTGCTTATTATGTTTTTATGACACTATTCTTTTTCCTTTTTCTTTCCTTTTTTTCTGGTACACCGCCTTGCTGCCTGCTATAAATGGTGATACAAAAATATAAGAAAAAGGTTTCAAGGATTTGACCTCGGTCCAGATTCCCCAAGGTGCCGCTTCCAAATCTGATCTGAATGCCAAGATTTGGGGCAGAAGTGTGTGTATATGAAGATAAGGCAGAGGAATAGACAATGAGAGAGAGAGAGAGAGAGAGAGAGAGAGAATGTATTTGCAACTCAATGGCCTCTGGAGGCCAGATATTTCTGCTTCTGGTACATAGGAGTTTAGGTCCAAAGGCATGTTTCTAAGTATACTGTGAGTCCATGCAGTTTTCTTCCGATTCAGTAGCTACTTCCCTCTTCCAACTGTTCTTCCAAAAAAGCACTTTCCTGCAGCTGCTGGAGGCATGTTCTTTCATAAGAATTCAGCTTTTATTTTGAAAAACATGGAACTCCTTAAATCTCACTTGAGAACCAACCTTTTCAGCATGAAATAACTGCTAAAGAAATTCAGCTCAGCATGTAATACATTTCTCTGAAACTCATATATGCGGACACAAAGCACGGAACCAGTGAGGTGCTGAGTATCTTGCGCTCATCTACTCCTGTACATAGGCACCAGGAGTTCTCAGCACCTTTTGGGCAGATGCTCAGCTCTGTGCAGAAGCAGGCCCTTGCCCCATTCATATCTGAATTATTGCTATGCCCTTTCAATTTGCTGTCTAAGGATTTCAGGGGATAATGACCCTCGTTCAAGCTCTGACTATATTTTCATTTACAGGAGATGGAAGAGACTCTAGTGAGCCTAAATGGACTCTGGGCTGTGCAAGAGGAGTAGGCAGCTTCAGCAAGGGAGACAAACCACAATTGCTCCCTAAAGCTTATTCCCAGCATTAAAGTCTCTTCTGCAAAAGAAGACAAGGAAAACAAAAATCTCAGCTAATGATGCCAAGAAATGCTCTTTGCTTGGCTTGATCACCACCTTTGTTTGCTTAGTCAAGTCTTATTGATTTGCTATATGAATAAAGGATAACAGAATAGATAACAAACATCAAGTACATTCAGGTGCTCATTCAGCACATATATGAAACATCATATGTTTGAGTACATAATTTCACTCCTGAAAAATTGCTTCATTCTTCACTTGAAAATCACAGTCATCAAGTGGCATTGTGAAAGCATAAATGAACCACCTCACATTAAAACACCATGGATACAACATTTGCCTCACTGCGAATTTTCTCAAACATGATGCTTCATGGAAGAAATAAGCCATGCATTCAGCAATAAACTATCAAGTGCTGAAGAGGACCCATCATGAATAACCAAATGGCATACCTGCATGTTTGAAGCAGACAACCTTATGTTCATACAGATGCTGGACTCTAACTGATCTGAAAGCAACAACAAAATAATGACAAATCCAGCTTCCCTTACAAAGAAGAAAGAAATTTAACAAATAATCAAAGTGGGGCACTGGAGCCATCAACTCTTTCTAAAGATCAGTTTAACTGAATGAAAATCCAAAAGAGCATAAGAATAACTGTGCCAGGCCAGACCAAAGTCTATCAAGTCCAACAATCTTTTCTCAAAATGGCCACCAGACACTTATGGGAAGCCCACAAGCAGGAATTCAGCTCAAGGGCACTCTTCCATTCGTCTTGCTCAGCAACCTGCGCTCAGAGTTGGCTCTGATATTAGAATCATCATGAATAGTATCAGATATGGAAATCATCATGAATATAAACCACTGACAACCCTATCTTCAATGGATGTGTCTAATTCTAGTTAAAGCCTTCAATGCTTTCAGTCATCACTTCATCTTCTGGAAAGCCAACAATGTCTAGCTAACTACATGTTCCCTGACCCTGGTTTAACTGGGGTGACCTCACTTCGACTCAGCTTGCAGATTTGTAAATTAGTGAAAACATCTGAAATCATTAAGAAGCCTCCAGCAATCTCCTTCCAAGAGAGCGAGACCTGACTAAACACTGCACCCCTGAAACTTACTTTATGTCTGAGCACACAGAAAAACAGGATTAGTAAAACAACAAGTTGTTCTTGTTGTCCAAGCCTAAACAATCACAGTTGAGACAGACTGAGATGCTGTTGGATGCATATCAGCTTCATGATACTCATTCAGCCTCATGTAACTAACTGGCTGAATATTTCAGTGCAAACAAGGGCCTGCTATTAAGCATTAACTTTGCAATGCAGATATATTTATTGAGCTAACAGATTTGGGAGGATGCATACATTTGCATTTTGGGGAAAAATTGGCTGCGGGATTATGAATTCCTCCATCTATTTATAGGGTTCAAGCCCTCTTTATATGAATGCATCAGCATGGCAGATCAAAGGAGCATATTTTCTATCTCATTTCAGCAGATGATTTGGGAGGCCCACAGGGATATCTTGTGAATTGGTCTTTCGTGTGTCAAGAGCAAACAGAAGCTAATGCTCCCATCTACAGGTCCTTCCCTCTCTTTCTCATTAACCAGTGCTCTGTGTTCATACTTCCCAGATCCAGAAACGAAAAAGTCAGCTCAAACTGAGATAGGTTCAGAGCAATAAGCTACATTTTGACATATCCTCTAATTGTATTTAAACAGAGAACCGTGGTTTGCTGACAGTGAGATAAAGGATCTGGCCTAAATGAGCTTGAAGTGGGCTCTTTCCTGGCATTGCTTGATATGAGCAGATTAGGAGAAGCTGCAGAAAGGAAGGGAGAACATCTGCTATTGTATGAGCTCTGTAAGCAAGGTTCTTGGCAACTCCTTGGTTGCTTGCTGGCTAGAGAAATGACCATTGACTATGCAGCTTCAAAGGAAGAAGCAGAAGAGCTAGGCCCAGTCTCCAAAGCAGCCCAGAGGGAAATGGTGAAGGCACAGGGAAACACCTGCTGTTCTTTCTTAATTGCCATTACCTACCAAATGTCTGAAGAAGCAGGTTGAGGACCTGGCTATACATGACAAACTTCCCATTGCTAGAAGGGATAATTCCTTAAAGATTTGATTCTATGTGACTAACACAGCAAGAGCTTTCTTTATCTCCTCTAATTTGCAAATTAGTTTGTTTTGTTTCGTGGTTCTCTTTTAGGTCATGAGCACAGTTTTTTCTCTGCAAACTGAGTCTCTCGGGCACTGCCTCCATCCATCACAGCTCTCAAACCATAAGTGTGATTTCTCCTCTACTGATAGCTTACCTCTCAGGTGTAGTCTGATTCTGACACTCACCAAGGCCATGCTAAGATGTTGCAGCTGCTTTAGGTGGAACAGCAAACTGTATTTACCTCCCTGAAATTAAGGGGCATCATATCCAAAGCTGGCCAGGTTATTTTGGTGCAGGAAGCAGATAATTCCCAAAGATCGTCTCTTCCATAATTGGCAGTAAAATAACAAATCAATCATTTGTTACCCTTTCAGGATGATTCAAAACTGCTGCCTGAGTTGACTGCCCAAAGGTAGGGCATACCCTGGCATCGTAATAAGAAGACGAAGCAGCAGCAGCTGATTGTAACGCACTTGAGCACCCTCTCTCCTTCAAGGAGAGAAAGAGCTTTGGGTGCTCTTTATCCTCCCTGTGTCATCTAGTTATTTACCTGCCTTGGAACACCACCACCACCACCACCAAAAACTGGAAACAGGGGTGACACTACAGAGACAGGTTTGCCTTCAAAATCTGAGGCCAGGATTACTGTAGGCCACATGGAGATGCCATGGAGTTCCCCCATCCACCTGGGCAGCTTGCTCTGCAAACTGAATGTGCCTTCAAGAACAGCCTGTTCTCAATATGACATCTGTCAGAGGGTTTGGACTACAACTGCCAGCAGCCCTCACCAGCATTGCAAGTGGTCATGGAGGATGGAAGTTGTAGTCCAAGACATCTGGAAGGCTGTAGTTTGGGGAAGGTGCTACAGAACACAGAACTTAGAAGTGTTACAAGTAACATTACCTTCAATATATTAGTGGGGTGGAGCAGGGACGATAGATTTTTTTAAAGAACCACAGCAACTCGCCATAACAAACTGGTGTCTGTCTGTGTGTGTTTCTGGAATCTTTACAACTTTTTAAGAAGTGTGTGATGGAGGTAATTTCAAAAAATTTACTAAAACATAGTGTACCCTGAAAGTTCCCAATTGTAGCTGGGAGAAGATAATGATAGTGTGCCTTTTGAACTTACTCCTCCAAACTGAAGCCATTGTAATGTCCCACTCTGATAAGACCATCCAGTAAAATATCATAGTCAATGGTATCAAAAACCACCGAGAAGTCTAGGATGAAGAATCAATAGGGTTGCATTTCCCCATCCATCTCATGGGAAAGGTCATCCACTAAAATAACCAAGGCAGTTTCAGTTTCTAGCCAGGCCAGAAACTGAATTGAAACAGATACAGATAAACCAGTGTCTTCTCAAACTCCGTACAGCTGAAATACAAACAACTGATCTAGCACTTTGTCCAAGCATGTCAAGTTCAATGTTCAGTGCTAACTATTCAAATCTGCTGGATCCAAATGGCTTTTCTTTCAAAGATGCTGATTCTCCTGCCTGAATCCTTGGGGCAGGAGAATCAACACCTTTCTTCAAGGAAGCAGTGATGACGTCTGGTTTTTAGACTGATGTTCATATTTGGCTGCTTTCAAAAGCACAGTTAAAACAAGGATCTTCAAATAGGTAATACTATAAGTGTAAGTCCTTCATGTAATTTATCACCATCTTCAGGGTGTACAATCTTGAAGTGCCAGCACTGGGTGATTATTCAAAAATCCAGACTGTTTACCCAGAAGCATATGGGAGTTACTTCTACAAAAATTGCATAGGCTCAGGCTACAGGCTTCACACATGCCTGTCTTTACCCACAGGTGCACCTGAAATTATACTGCCTTCCCAAATCACCTATTATTAAACAGTCTCTGTTTTCTCAGGCAACCCTGCTACAGCATAGGGAGAGCCTCAGGTGGCCAGTTCAACACAGCTTGATTATCTTGTTTCATTGGAGTGAGCTACTGCTCAAACTGACATGCATACAGATGGCCCAAAATGTCTGTGCACCGCACTCGGCTCAATGCATTCGAACTGTTAATTTGTAGTTGGTTAGGAAGACTCTCAGGAGACAAATCCTATGGCCCCAGAGGGACCCAGAAAGTAGAGACATTTGCAAATGTGAAATGGGTAGCAGAGGAAGTACAAGGGACACAGCTTTTTGGATTATTCCTGGGCCATCTGAATGAGCATTTCCTGCTGTTATGTAGTATGACCTTCAGATGCTAATCCTGTGCCAATCTACCTACAGGCTTTACATCAGGAGTGAGAAGGGAGGGAGAGAGACACTGTGTTTTGCTTTTAGGAGTTCTCCTTGTGTGGACATCAGAAACCACAATCAAAATCTCAAATTACGGAAGCTCAGGAACACAAAGAAGCAATGCAGGTACCTGTGCTGTCACAAAAAATGTCGATAATTTTAACAGAAGATATGAGATTGACTTGATCTGAATCTATTTATATTTTCCCTACCATACTAAAACACTTATGTTTGTTTTGAAGCAGGAGAAAAAGGCTAGCCAGGGAAAAGATTGTAGTTCATAGGGTCAACACCTATGGTATACACTAAAGGCCCCAGGTTCAATCACAAGCTTCTTTAGGCCAGATTGGGAAAGACCTTTTAAAAAAAACTCTAGACAACCAATTCCTGTCAACAGTAACAGAAGTACTGTACTATAAGGGATCTTCCTAAAGGACTGCTGAAGCAGAACACTGCAGTAATAAAAGAATACATATGAGATTGTGTTGACTTCCAACTAGGAGGAGGATGGCCACTCACTTCTGTACAGCATACAGTAGATACTTTGGTGCTATTAATACACATTGTCTTTAGCACTACATCTTGGCCCGTTATAGGAGAGGAAAAATATTGATTCCTATTTATCCTATTATGTTAGTTCAAGAATGTATATTCCCTGCTCTCATCCCAATGGATTCTACTCATAAAAGTACATGGTGATTTTCAAACACGCACAGTAAAATCAGCTACAAAATAGCAAACCAACCAGTCTGTGATGATTCTCAGTCATCCAGGCAAGGTTATCTGGAAGTTGAGTCATGGCAACTGGACTTCTTTCTTATTAGGTTCAAACATTTCGCTACTCATCCAAGTAGCTTCTTCAGTCTAAACAAGAATCCTACCAACTCTCCTCAGACTGAAGAAGCTACCTGGACGAGTAGTGAAACACTTCAACTTAATAAGAAAAAAGTCCAGTTGCCAGGACTCAACCTCCAGATACGTAAGAGGGGGAGGTATTCTTACTTTGCAAAGCTAGGGAACAGTTCATTTGTGTTACTGGCTGTCTCCTTTAGCAAGTTTTCACCCACTACATTTATATGGTAGCAAGGCAGCAGGAAAGCACCCTGGTCAAGTTCCACTTCTTTGGCGCAGCAGTCCACTCCATTATTTGAAGCTGTATTTATGTGATGTGTCAGCAGTCTTTTCTGGAGGACATTTCCACTCATGTACATTTTTATACTACATTTTTCCTGACAGTGGTTTTGTTGTTCTTGTTGTTTAGTCGTTTAGTCGTATCCGACTCTTCGTGACCCCATGGACCAGAGCACGCCAGGCCCTTCTGTCTTCCATTGCCTCTCGGAGGGTCAAATTCATGTTGGTAGCTTTGATGACAATGTCCAACCATCTCATCCTCGGTCGTCTCCTTCTCCTCTTGTCTTCACACTTTCCCAGCATCAGGGTCTTTTCCAGGGAGTCTTCTCTTCTCATCAGATGGCCAAAGTACTGGAGCCTCAGCTTCAGGATCTGTCCTTGCACTGGTGGCAAGAGTGAAGTCAAGTAGGCCTTAGAAAGCCTGGCTAACAACAAAGCCAGTGGAGGTGATGACATTCCAGTTGAACTACGTAAAATCTTAAAAGATGATGTTGTTAAGGTGCTACACTCAATATGCCAGTAAGTTTGGAAAACTTAGCAGTGGCCAGAGGATTGGAAAAGATCAGTCTACATCCCAATCTCAAAGAAGGCAGTGCCAAAAAATGCTCCAACTACCGTACAATTGAACTCATTTCACACGCTAGCAAGGTTATGCTCAAAATCCTCCAAGGCAGGCTTACTGCTGAATGTGGACCAAGAACTCCCAGAAGTGCAAGCTGGATTTTGAAGGGGAGAGGAACTAGAGACCAAATTGCTAACATGCGCTGCATTATGGAGAAAGCCAGAGAGTTCCATAAAAACATCTATTTCTGCTTCATTGACTATGCAAAAGCCTTTGACTGTGTGGACCCCAGCGAACTATGGCAAGTTCTTAAAGAAATGGGAGTGCCTGACCACCTTATCCATCTCCTGAGAAATCTAATGTAGGACAGAAAGCAACAGTTAGAACTGGATATGGAACAACAAACAAATGTAGCTATTCACCTTCTTTATTACACTAAGACTTTATTACACTAATAAAAACTAAAACTGAAATACTGAACTCATGTGAGATTAAAAGCTATAGAGGTGGCATATGGTACTGCAGCTACTAAAAGGGTAAAAAGTGTAATAGAAGCAAATTCTCGAACTCCATAAGATAAAAGTGGCCAGTCTCATAACTATGAGACTATACCTACCTAAACACAAAGAAGCCTCATTCATGGCATTTCAGGGAAGTGGCAAAACACTCAGTCAAGCTCCTGGTCCTATTGGAGAAAATGCTGAGGTGCTACTCTCTTGGTCTAATTTTCAAACATATCACAAAGCCTAAGCAAAACAAAAACAAAAGTATTATGGCACATTTAAGGCAGTTTATTTCAGCGTACGTTTTCATGGACTACAATCCCCCTGTTCCAGGGATGGGGAACATAGGGCTCTCCATCAAAGTTTGTTAACTTTAAACCTTCACTCTTTTCTGTGTTACCTAGGACTAAATGGAAGTTGTGTGAAGGGCCACACATTCCACACTCGAGACCATCCCTTCTTGAGTTTGAATCTTTGAGGTGTGTTGGGAATAGAAAAAAAAACACACACAAAAACAAAGTGTGCTGCTTATATACCACCGCCCCATAACACTTCAAGCACTCTCTGGGCAGTTTACAAGTTAATTATGCAGGCTACACAATGCCCCCCCCCCGCAAGCTGGATACCAACCTCAGAACAATAGAAGTCTACCTGGGATTGAACTCCAGGTCATGAGCATAGTTTTGGCTGCAGTACAGCTGTTTAACCACTGCACCATGAGGCTCTTCAATAGTGCTGGGGGTTACATCTTGCTACATAGATAGGAATGAGTGCTTCTGATTATCTATTACACAAAGACATGGCAGAGAATCTCAACTCAGAAAGTTTCCTTCAACTGGAGAAAACTGCGTTTGTGTTCCATATTCCTGAACCATGGACACCCTAGAATAAAATGTGGCAACCTAGAACCTTGGGCACCAGTTAAATGTTGAGGCACAAAAGAGCAAGGCTGAGCCCAGCAACTAGAAAGCAAGCCCTGTTCAATTGGCCTTCTTCCCAGTTAAAAGTAGATGGGATTGGGCTGCAACTTTCTCTGTAAAATAAGGGGTGAGAGCTAGAAATATGTTTGCTTGAATGAGGAAATAACATTCCCCCACCCCCAGAGTCTGTGTGTTATGCACCCAGAATCCCAAATTTCCTGGACATGTTCAACTGCATCTCTCACAGCCTGTGCTATTGATTCAACTCAGCAGCTCTGGGAGAAGTGTTTTCAGTTGCCATGGCAATGATTCCAGGCCAAGCAGATAACTACAAAGTGTTCTATTCTGGAAATTGGGATAGCGCTGCCACCTACCGGCTGTATGAATAAGTAGGTATGGAAAAAACAGTTATCAGCCATTTCCTCAGACTATACAAGCTCATCTCTAGTTTGGCTAGTTTATTAGATTTAAATAAAAATAAACATAAAGACAGTACAGTATTTATTATTTTAGTGGAAGACAGGAAGTGGAAGGAAGCATGAATAAACAATTTTCATAAGAAAAGGAAATGCCTTGGAGACTTACCTTAGTAAGAGAATGCACACCTTATTGACATGGCGTGTCAGTAAAGTTGAGAGCAATGCCATCGGGAGGCCAGAGTCCATTACGAGCTTGGACTCTGAGTGCAGTCATCCAAGGAGAAATGCCCACAATTGATTGATTGATTGATTGATTGATTGATTGATTGATTGATTGACTGATTGTATTTTTACCCCGCCTATCTGGTCAGATGACCAGTTGAGACACCAGACTAAGATGCATCCACCCTCTTCAAGGCATCTACTGGTCAGCAGTGGGAGCTGAAAGTGACACTGGCAGAGGAGACAACGGTGCTGCCAGTGGGTTATCAGTCAAACCGGTGTTTAACACTTCAGAGCCCTGCCTCCTCTGTCAGGCACCCATTCGGAGTCAGTGGCCTGGCTTCCTTGCCCTGCCCCTTCGGCCACTGACACTGAGTGGGCGCCCGCCAGAGAAGGCAAGGCTTTGAAGTGCCAAGCACCTCTTTGGCAACTAAATGAACCAGCACAAACCTCCAAACCAGGGGCTCGTGTCCATCTCTAGTGGTTTATTGATTGCACTTGATTGTCCTGATGTGTAACCTGTATTGTGGATAAGAAGCTACTGTTAGAACCAGTAGTTAGCTACTGGTTTCCTATAGGCAAAAGTGTCAGACAAGGGTGCATTTTGTCGTCTTATCTGTTCAGTCTGTATGCAGGACACATCATAGGGACAGCTGGACTAGATTCAGATTGAGGAGTGAAAAAGGGTGGAAGAAACATCAATAATTTAAGATATACTGATGACGCCATCGTACTGGCTGAAAGCAGCAATGACTTGAAACAAAATTTCAGTGAAAGTGAAAGAAGAAAGTGCCACAGCAGGGTTGCTGTTGAACCAGGATTCTACACAACCAGTTATGTTATATGGTTCTTTTCCCAACAGTCCTAGACAGCAGCTGAAATCAGCATGACAGCTAATACATATGTAATGCCTGAATAAGGCCTTATAATACAACTGCATTTGACATATTGTTTATTCTTATCCATAGCTTGGAACATTGTTGTACCCTGTGTCTGCAGATCAGCTTGAATTTGTTTGGAAATTAATCTGGGATATGTATCTACTATTTAAACAATCCTTCATTGTAATTTTTCAGTAATTTTGCTCTTCCGTCCACATCCAGGGAGGTTAGCTACAGTGCCATGGGCTGTAAACCTCTTGATGATATTGTGCAGAGTGGACATAGGAATGGAGATGGGGGTATTTGTATACGAATACGAATATCCACGCACAGGTGGAAATAACACATGGTTTTGTTGCTGCTGCCAGCTCCACAGAGGCTTCCTGTTGCGCCATTGTCTGCAATTGATTACCCACTCCTGGCAGGAGGCGGGATGACAAGGCTCTCTGTCAGGTCGCAGAGTGGCTAATCCATTGCAGAGAATGGCGTAATGGTGGCAGCAGCAAAATTGTGAGTGGACAATTTGGCCCCATGAGTCTGGACCCTCTTATTTCCACCTGTGTGGGGATATTCCCACTGGAGATTCGCGGAGCCCCTACGCTGGGTACCTTTAAAAGTCAACTGAAAACATGGATGTACATACAGGTCTTCCCGCCTATCAGCACTTGATTTCCTTTCTTTTCCGCTATCTATTTTTTTATTTTATTTTATATTTTTGGCACTGTATCTGTTATGGATTATATTATGTTGACTTAATGTATATATTTTATATTGGAACCCGCCCAGAGTGGTAGAGTCTACCAGATGGGCAGGATATAAATAAATAAATAAATAAATAAATAAATAAATAAATAAATAAATAAATAAATAAATAAATAAATAAATAAATAAATAAATAAATAAAAATGTATTCTCTCAAATCTACAGACAACTCTACACTTCATTCTTTTCTCCATGCTCAGTGTCACAAACAACACACAGGTTGAGTCAACCTTTCTCCATCTTAACTGGTTGCAAATGTGATTACTATATTTCCCACACCTCTTACTTGCGACAGGTGTGTCTAAATACAAATTAAGGGAACACCACATGCTTGAAAAGCAATTACTTCTTACAATTTACACAGGGTGCCAATAATTTTGTCCAGTGCATTTTTTAGGTTGTTTAGTCAAGCATTTTGTTCCCAGGGTGGCAAACCAAATCCCTGTGAGAAGCTTGAAAGTGTGTAATAACATCCATCTGGTTCTTGTGTGTGAAAGCCACATGGTTCCTAGCTGAAGTCTGATTAGTGTTAAGCATCAAAAGGTTAGTTTCTGGAACTACAACTCTCAGAGAAAGGAATGAGTGTAACTCAGAGATAGAGCATATGTTTTGCATGCACAGGATCCCAGGTTCAATCCCTGGCATCTCCAGATAGAGCCTGAAATAGTGGAGAATCACTGCCAGTCAGAGTTGATAAAATTCCAAGCTAGATGGCCTAATGGTCTGACTCAAGGTAAGGCAATTTATTATTCCCTGGTCAGCATGGCCAGTTCCAACCTACCAACTAACCAATCAACCACATCATTTCCCAGCTCCGGATGAGTGATATGGGCTTGGAGTGGTTCTTGACACCTTGGACTTTGGGAAAGGGAAGAAGAACTGACCTGCCATGAATGTCCTAGAAAATCAATCAAACTCTAAAGCTCAAAGGGGGTATAAAATATGGCTAGTTGCACTTCTCAGGTTTTCTCTGTTTGCACACTTTTTAAGTGTGATAACAGTGTGATTACTCTGATAACAGCTGGTTGGAGGCCCACTGTGCCTTCCAGGAAAAAAGTACAACTTGTGGGGCATCAGATAAGCTAGACAGTTCTAAAGCACTCCCAGAACTAGGGAATGTTATACTGATTATGAATACTTTCTATCTAGAAAAGCTTGGAAAGGGTCACTATAAATTGAGATCAACCTGGCACCACATGTTGTTGCTGTTTTAGAGAAGAGGAAAATGTAGCCTTCCAGATGCTTTTGAACTTAAATTACCATCCTCGACTATCATTGGTTATACCATTTTTACACTGAAATCACCCAGAGCGTGTGTGCCTGATGGGGTTACTTGCCCTGCCACCCATGTGGCCTCAGGCAAGTTCCACAACACCGCAGAAAAGAGGGGGTCAGCCATGTCTAAGTATTTTATGCTCTTTATACCTTAAAAAAATCCCTTAGGGAGTCATCATGTCAGGTCAGACTTGACACCACATAATTATTAAGCCAGAATAGTTGACGTATAGTTACCACTCATGCAGGGGCAATATCAAACTCACATTTAAAATTTCCAATCTGTTCCCTAATAATTCTTAGCATTGAATGCTACTCTAATCGATGCAGTAGGTTCCTCTTTTTTACCAGGACACATTTCTTGGGTGGTTACAGGCAGTTTAGATCCTGTCACTATGTTTTGTTCCAATGCACATCATTTTGAAAGTGTTTATGTTAGATCTCATTTCCCTTTCCATTTGACAGAGTGTTGGAGTGCCTCACATATTAATGTGCTGAATAATCTTCTGTTCTTTCAGCTCTTCATTCTCTTGTTGTTATGTACCATCAAGTTGCCTCCAACTTATGACAACCATTTGAATGGGAGATTTCCAAAACATTCTGTCCTCAACAGCCCTACTCTGCTCTTGTATACTCATGCTTGTGGTTCCTTTAGGGAATACATCAGTCTTCATATTTGGTCGTCCTCTTTTTCTGCTGCTTTCGACCTTTCCCAGCATTATGGGAATCTTTTCTCATGATGAGTAAGTAAGAAAGCCTCAGTTTCATCATTGTTGCCTCCAGAGCTAGTTCAGGCTTGATTTGGTCTGGGACTCATTTGCACAAAACCCTCCTCCAGTACAGTATTTCAAACAAATAATTTGTTTTTCTTGTCAAATTTCTTTACTGTCCAGGTTTCACATAAGAACACAGTGACCATGAATACAAGAGTGTAGATCAGGGGTGTCCAACCTTTCACCTTCCCTGGGCCACATTAAAAGATGAAAAATTGGTTTGGGCCACACATACATTTGGTTTGGGCCACACGGGAGGGCAGCCCTAGCCTTCCTCCGCAGCCCCGCTCCAAGCGCACTTACTGGCAGCTGCTATCTTAGACAGCAGAGGCTGCCAGCTTCGACTCCGGCAGCTTTATGGGGCCGGGAGGGGGTCTGCCTATTGACAGGGACAGTGCAATGCAGTCACGCAGCTCCCCTCCCCTCCTGCTCCTTCCTTCCTTCCCTCTCTCCCCCCTACCGTTGTGTCGTGCCCCGGCCACATTCTGGCCGCAAGTGCTGGCAGTGTAACTTGAAACTTTGGAATTTCTTTAAAAATAAAAATTTGCACTGGGCCACATTACAAGCTGACCTGGGCCTCATGCGGCCCTCAGGCCGCAGGTTGGACAAGCCTGGTGTAGATTATCTTGGCCTTGGTCTCCAGCAACGTATCCTTGCACTTGATGATCTTGTCCGACTCCTCAATTTCTCTCCTTCCGAGCCTTAGTCTCCTGATTTCTTGGCTGCAGTCTCCATTTGAATTGATTATTGAACTAAGGTATAAAAAGTCTTTAACAATATCAGTTCCTTCATTGGTCAACATTAAAGTTATGTAAGTCTTCTGTAGCCATGATTTTTGTTGTCTTAATGTTTTTTAAAGATGCTCAATCTAAGAGTTACTCAGATTCAAGTCCAGTTAAAAACTTCACTACTGCTACTATGACTATTGTAAGACTGGAGACAAATAATGAAACTTTTTTAGCCCATTGTAACGGTCAGCATCCATGTAAAACAACTGCAGCAGAAAAAAAATATCTTTCACTTCTTTGGCACTTTTACAATGGGATGCTTTTACCACAAGTGCGCTTTACTCTGCAATTCCAGAAGATATCTTAGAACTGCAGAGACCCTATGGATCATCAATTCTAGCCCTTGTCAGGGAGACACAGTAGGGAAATGAATTCCCAATCTCTGATTCCACAGTCAGGCATAGCATAATATTCTCCAACCCTAAATATGAACAACATGTTTTATATACCAGGTTCAACTTCTCTGACAACAGCAGAAATGAACAGCAAAGAATATGCATCATTGTAAAACTAACTGAAAAATCTATTCACAACATTCAAGAATAGGCCCATGCTGGGAGGCAATGGTAACAGCTGGCAAACCATGTGGCACATCACTCTTTGACCACTACATGCATGACAATCAACATGGCTTGCAAGATCAATCTCTCTGGATTTGCCTGTTTCCAACACTATTGAGTTTTAATACCTGCACATTCCAGTATATTTGGCTTAGGAGTGTTACTTTCCTCTGCAAAAGCCCAGCGTGCCCACTTTAATACATTTATTATCCCTCCGCTGGCACTGATCAAGACTGTGTGGGCATTTTTAAAAAGCTCATATTTCAGGTACATTTTTTCCAGATCTACATCTATTCAGTTCAAACAAGGAAGTGGAGGAACCCTCTAACAACACACTATCACACAGTGACACCAGCGCTCGCCTGCTTAATCTTTAATTGAAAGAACAGAACAGGCAAAGGTGAGAATAGGAAAAGAAGTAGCAAACATTTAATCTGGAAATGGTGATTATGCTAACAGGATTGATGGGCTAGAGGGATGAAAAGTAGCACCTACAGAACAGTTAATCCCAATAAAGCCACTAAGGAGATAAATAAAATATCCCACTAAGACAGGGATAAGCGTGTTGCAAGTACCCCGGTTATTATTACAGGTATATGGTTTATGGCATGCATGCATCCAGATGATTTAAAGAAGAGGGGAGCATGTGGCCCTCCAAATATTTTTGGTAGGCAACTCCTATCAACCCTGGATAATATAGCTCATGCCATATGAATGAACATGTATGGTGTTTGCACGCACAACTGGGACACTGGAGAGTTCCCCAGCTGGTAACATCACAAGCACAGGCTAGTAGGTGCCAATGTTACAGCCTTATACCCCACAACAATTTTGTTTTCACGCATTACAACATAGAGGTGAAGAACATACTTTTCCATGCTCCCCGCCAAATACAGTTTGTGTACTGGGAAAATGAGACATCCCTGGAACAGAAACAATTAGCTAAGCAGCTCAATATGCCGGAGCACCTGGCTGTGGAGCCAGGAGGTAGGAGTCAGATGTTCAGCTATAAAGTCACTGTAGCTAAAAAGCCAGCCTGTGTGTCCTGAGCAAGCTTCCTGGCCCCAGAGCACACCCTCAGAAGAAGGAAATGGTAAAGTACTTGGTAATTTATGGCAAAGAGTAGTCTGTGCCTAGAAAACCCTGGAAAAGGTCACCAGAAGTCGGAATCAACTTGGCAGCACATAATCAATGAAAAATAGAAGCAAAGCTTTCAGGGAAGGTACATGGACCTGACTGACAACTCAATTTCTTGTGCCTACCAAAATCTTAACTAGGCTTAGCCACAGTCTGGTTAGGACTCATTTCAGACATAGGTCTCTAAGAACTACAGTAGGACCCCCCTATCCACAGGATCAGTATCCACAGTTTCACTTATCCAGGGTCTGAAAATATTAAAAATATTAAAAGAAATTTAAAAAACTATTTGCACATGTATTAAAAGAACCAGCCACTAGAGGGAGCCTGAGGGAATACTTGTTAGTGAAAAATAACTAACATGGTAATTGATGCCTTCTAGTGACTGGTTCTGGTAATGCATGTGAAATATAATGTGGCGAGAGAGTTAGGACAAGATGTTTCCTCTTGGAGAGATGAAGTAACATTAGATAGCAATCTGTTTCATTTTTCTTTCATTAGATATAACTATTGTTGCAGAATTCATTTTGCAGTTTATACAACTAAGTTCAGTTTTGTTGTTTTACTGCAAGTCACCAAGTGAAGTTTATTATTTAGCAGTTATACATATATCACAGTATTCTTTGATGAGGTTAAGGTATTATACCTGGCTCTCTTCCACCCCACTTCCTCCTCAAAATAATCCTGCGAAGTAGGCTAAGAGTAAGGCTCCAAGGACATCCAGTGAGGTTCACTGTTCCAGAGGAACTAGAACTCGGATCTCTCAATCCAACATTTTAACTCCTACATTGTACTGGTTATTTAGGCCATATATAAAGATTTTATAATTAAAGACAACCCAGAAGGAGTATTCAAATAAAACTGAAAACATGATGCTGTATGTCGACAATTCCAAATAAGGGATCTATCAAGGAATGAGTAAATTTATTCTTAAAGAATGGGAGTGAAGCATTTTCACATAATTTTTTTTCTGTAGAATAAGCTTATGTGATGCATTTTGACTTAACACTGAAATTGTTCAGTTTTTGAGCCTCTAAACGAGATTACTTTCTTTTCCAAGTAGACTGATATCACCCATGTCTCCCTATAATGCAGGTGCAAAACATGGTGGGGAACTTTGTGTACCAAGAGTCTCAATTTGTTTGCTCATAAACAGGGTTCAAAGAATTAAGGGAGACTTGCTTCCATGTATTTAAGTATGCAGCTTTCACAGTTTAGCTCTACAAATGTTTAAGTGGCATTTCTATGTCATGCATATTATTTTGACAGATAATTTGTAGAATATGCATGCCATCTTCCAGCATCAACCCAACTGGAAATTGAATTAATGGTTTTTTCCCCACTTGCACAGTTAAAATATATTTGTTTACTTGGACAAATACTCGGATCCATCCCCTTGTAGAACATTAACAGCTGAGTAAGTGCAGAGTTGGAAGATCTGAATTTGAATTAATGTGAATTCATTCCTTTAATCACTCAAGTAATGAATTCAAGTCAGTCAACCTGCATTAATTTCATTTTAAAATTAATTGCCTTATTAATGAGAATACAAATAATGCTAATTAAAATTAAAATTAAACAGTGATAATTACTAAGTTTTGTTTAAATGCATGTCTTTAATTTTGCATGATTAGCAAAGTCCTAACTCTCATAATCATGTAAAACATAATGCAGGAGTGATTATAGCAGGTATTCCTTGTCCACAGGAGCATATATAATTAGGACTTCTGAAAGTGACAGTACTCACGTACCCAGACTGTTTTTACTTGCTCATTGTGCCAACTGAAGAAGGAAAATTCTTCGTTTTCCTCAGTGTCTCTGGACCCGTCCACAATGCCACATTAAGCAAACAGGCCATCTTCTGCATACACAGTACAACAGACATTTCTAGCCCTAAACAACCAGCACAGCGTTGTGGTTGGTGCTAAACTAGGGAGACTAGTGATCACATCCCCACTCACCTGTGAAAAGCCCACTAAGGGTGCATTGGGATGTCTCCCGCTGTTTGGTCTGTTTTGGGAATGAGCAGGTTTGCTCCTTTTTCTGGTGACCACATGACATAAGTGCCGGCACGAACCAGCCCATACCTAGAGTGTTCCTACCCACACCCTTTTGGCACCCAGTCAGGGGCTACTGTTTTTAAATGTGGGTAGGGTGACTTGGTTTTGGTTTGATTCCAGTATATGCAGTTGCTGGGACTGAATGAAAGTGGACCTTGCTGCTTTCAATTTCCCAATATCAATAAGTGGCTTAAATAGACAGTTTAGCCATTTAATGATTTTGGGAAAATAAAACTTCCTCTGCTCCTTCATGGAGTGGGAGGGGAGGAAGCAAAGGGCTTTTTAAAAGTCTATTCTGCAATCCTTGTGTGCTGTACCTTTTAGAAAAAAATATATTAAAAAATTGAAAGCTTCCTCTTGGAAGGAAGGGGAGATATGAGGGGGCAAGGAAGGGGAAGTTTTGTTCTTTTTTTTCCTTTAAAGGGATTAAAACCACTTGAGGTGTCTTATGTCATGTGGATGAAAGGATCACACCAAATGGCATACTGGACCTCTTTGTGTCCTTAAGCAACCCTAACACACCTTACAAGTAAAGGGAGCAAGACAGAAGAAACATATGTACTAACCCAATCCTAATGGCTGATGCTGATGGGAGTTACCATCCAGCATCAGGAATGGTACACGTCTTATCCCAATATAGAAAATACTGAGACAATATTTTGTATCTTCTTTTCCTTTGATTTTCAGTGTTATTCTATCCATTTCGGCGCAGTCCAATATCTTTTTAATTATTTCTTGATCTATAGGTGTCCCTTCATTTTTCCAGTACTGTGCATCCTCACGGCTGTTAAAATATGCAGAATTATATCCTCACAGCTGTTAAAATATGCAGTATTAAATATACATGTTGTTTATCAACATTTTCTGGTATTTTACCTAACAGAAAGAGCTCTGGCCTAAAATCTACAGGCTTTTTGATTATTTTAACAAGCCATACATGTATTTTGTTCCAAAATTTTTTTGCTTTATCACAAGTCCACCAGAGGTGATAATAAGTTCCAGGTTTTTTATGACATTTCCAACATTTACTTGACCTATTAGAATACATCTTAGATAATCTGTCGGAAGATAAGTGCCATCTATAAAACATTTTATATAAATTCTCTTTATAAGATGTTGCCATTGTCATCCTATAGTTTCTAGACCACAGCTCTTGCCATTTTTCAAAGTCAATATTGTATCCAAAATTTTGTGCCCATTAAACCATCGTTTCTTTGACCTGTTCGTCCTCCATTTTCCAGTTTAAAAGGAATTTATATATTTTCCTAATTAGTTTATCATCTGAGGTTAACATTATTTGGTCAAAAGTTGTCTGTTCTTTATAAAAATCATACATTTTTAAGTCCCTTTCATATCATGATTGTATTTGCGTTATAGACCACCACGATGCATCTAATCCCTGGTCTATAAGATCTTGTTTTGGCTTTAAACTGCTATCTATGTCTAAAATATCTGCATAAGTCAAAAATTTTTACAAAATTCAAAAGGCTGGGATGGACAAATGCTTCTATGGGTGAGACACATCCTGGTATTTTTGTGTACATTTTCATTTTTATTTTCCCCATATTATATACAAGGAGTTTCTAATATAATGGTCTTGAAAATACCTATGAGTTTTAGCTTTCTGATACCATAAGAAGGCATGCCAACACAGCTGTAGATCATGTCCTTTTAAATATCAAACATTGGACTTGTTCTATCAATGGTTAGAAGGACGTTGTATAGATTAGGAGTGTAATGTGTATGGTAGTTAACAAATGATTATAAGCTATACCCAGGTGGCACGATGTTAAATCAACATGGATGGATTTTATATAATAAAAAGAAAATTAAAGGAAAAAAGAAAATTCTGAGACAAGCACTAATGATCCGACTTACTATAAAGGACAGCTTCCTGTTTCCACTTATCTTCACTGTTCCTCAGAGGACCCCAATTTATGCCTCCACCCACTTTATGGAGCCATCTTATTGTTCTGTGCTCCCATGCTGCTACAGGGTATGAAACTGCAAGAACTACCTCTTATAGAAGGTGAGACTTTTTTACCCAATCATGGCATAATATGGAAGGACCAACATGCCTTGTTTTCAGTTTCCAATTAGACGTCCAAATCAAAGTTACCGGGAGAACATGAGTTTTGTCTGTTCCTCTTCCTGATGGATTAGTGGAGAACAAGTTTTCAACAGAAAGGCTGCTCTTTATTATCTGCTGCAGTATCTTGGTAGCACGTCACAACACTAGTTCTCTATTTCTATGTAAGGACTGTGTCTTTGGACTTTTGCTGACCCTGAGGCAATAGCTCAGGGGCATGAAGCAGGGCCAAAGACCAGTAATTCAGTTCTTCACTGTGCCTCCAAGAAGAACCATCCTATGAAATCATGGGCAAGCTGAACAGTCCCAGAATCCCACCAGGAGAAGGGAAGGATAAACCACTTCTGAGTACTTTTATACTTAGGAAACCCTGGAAAGGTTCACCGTGAGTCAGAATCAACTTGATGGCATGTAATTATGATTAATTATGAACAGTTAGTGCTACTTCAGGTTATTTTCCTAGGTATGTCCATCTTTTTAGTCGTTAGTGTTTATTACTTCATATATTTGAGATCTCTTTGGGCCCCTAAACTGGTGTAGTCACTTCTACGGTAAATTCTGTAAGAAATTCTAGGGCCCATTCAATATTCATCATCAATATATAGCACATTGCTTTCATTTAAAGCTCTATTGCGGTGACATCAGAAGCCATGGAAACAACACCAGAAATATGGCATCAACATTAATCACAAATCCATCAGTGCATTTGGCAGCTGGAAAGCAGGAAATAAAAATGGAACACAGTGAAACTGCAAGAACACACAATGCCGAAGCAGACTCATTCCTCAAAGATTTCCATCAACAAACAAGTTCCTGCTGCCTTATTTGCAATTTATTCAATCTGGAAATGTCAAGAATGAGCCCGCCTAACTTATACACAGCAGAACAATCCCCATTTGCACACAACCCACTGATACATTTCACTGATACATTTCAACCCACTGATACATTTCTTGGGAAGGAACAGAGAACTTTCACAACATGGCTCAAAATGCATGACAGATAAGAGGCTCCAGAGTTCCCAATTAGCTTTGAGGTGCAAGGTAGATTCACTGGTACGGGAGCAAAAACTTGAGTGACTTTCTTGCCACTGGAAAGAGGCTATATGTTATTTCTCACTGTCCATTTCAAATGAAAGAATACATGTCACAATTTCCCACTATGTTTCATGTATAGAAGTCTGCATTAGCTGCAATGGTGATTAGGAGCCTCATGGCTCAGTGGTTAAGCTGCAGTACTGCAGCCAAAATTCTGCTCATGACCTAAATTCAATCCCAGGCTCAGCCAGCTCAAGGTTGACTTGGCCTTCCATCCTTCAAAGATCAATAAACTGAGTACCTAGCTCACAGGGGGAAGTGGCAATGTGCAGTCTGCATAATTAAATTATAAACCACCCCGAGAGCACACTTTTCACTCAAAAAAAGGTACCAGAGGACACGAAATATGATTTAAAGCTATTGTACTTCCAGGAGGTTTCAATGAGTACAGTTCTTCGTTTTTTATAAGGTTTTTTTTTCAGGATGACATTCTGAGAAGAGTGTGCAAAAATGAGTGAAGGGGTCCATCCTAAACCAGACAGTGGCCTTCTCTGGACTCATACAAGAGATTTCCCTGGTCTGTCTACTGCTCTGGCCGCACCATTATCCTTACCAGCTCAGCATACAAGGAATTTTTTAATCATTCATTCTTCCGGGACAGGGCTTTTGGAGAGCGCTTAAAACAATAACTTTCTAAGAGCACTTCAGCAACAATTTTAAACCAATGTCAATAGGCTACCTATCACTTAAGTCAACAGCAACGATAGGAACAGCGTTCAGTTCTTTAGCACATCCCTTGCATTAGATCAGATAAAAGATTCATAATATGTGCAATGATATGCTTATTATAGATATAGTGTTGCTCGTGTGGAGCACCTTGGGATGTAGAATACTTTTAGGGCACTTCTATGCAGAGAATCCACCACAGTTCTTTCCTGTTTTAAATATAAAAAGTGAATATGCTGGGGGGAAAAATAAAGTTATTTGTATGATGAGACCTAAGGAACCAGGTGCAAAAGTGAATAATTCATCACATTCTAATAAGTCCTTCTATTTTAATAGGAAATTGGGGTTGTGGGAGGTGGGGGCAGATGAAACCTGTTCAGCTAGGCAAGACAACCCAATGGAGGTCACAACAGAAGCAATGATATAAGTTCATATAAATATCTCTCCATTTCTTTCCATATACAACCCCAGATATCTGAAGAGAAAAAGAGGTATGATAGTTCAATTCAACTGCATAGAAAGAGCCCCAAATGCTGTAGCCTTTCCTCATAAGGGAGGTGCCCCAGCCCGGTCATCATTTTAGTCACTCGCTTCTGCACCTTTTCCAGTCCCACTGTGTCTTTTTGAGGTGCGGCAAACAGAATTGTGCACAATACTCCAGGTGCAGCCTTACCAGGGTTTTGAACAATTGCAATATAATGTTGGCTGTTTTATTTTTGATCCCCTTTTTAATGAGACCTAGCACAGAATTGGCCTTCTTCACTGCGGCTGCACACTGGGTTGACACTTTCATCGAGCTCTCCACCACCACCACACCAAGATCTCTCTCTTGATCTGTCACAGACAGTAAGAAATGTAGTGGCTTTTTGTTTGGGTATTTGGGCTGGAAATACAGCTAGCTTTTATAACAGAGTTTGTTTTCATCCTGTGTATAGAGAACAATCAGGGAAAGTCACACAGCTACAGTATTTATTTAAAATTATTTAAACCAAACTTCTGTAAGGCTTCAGTGTATCAGATCTATGCACAGTGTAACATGGAAAAACAAGGAAATAGTAGTTAAAACATATAGTTCACACCTGCCATTAAAAACAGGAGAGTCTATCTAAATGCTTGGTAAATATTTTGCCATAAATGAGAGCAGCATTTGCACTAGCTCAGTTTTTATCAGAAGTATTCCATAATCCAGGAGCAACCCCCAAGAGCTCATTTCTACCCAATAACTTTGTTTTGATGGACAGGCTGAGACCATAGCAATGTCTGGCACTGCAAATGAGCTGCCCCACCGCGATTGGAGACCTCCCGGGGGTCCCCCACCGCCACGATTGGAGGCAGCAGTCACCCAGCGCCGGGAGGCTTGAGCTGGCCAGGCGCTTGGCCGCTTGATCCCCGGCCGCGGCGGAGGCAGCGGAGCAACAGGAGGCTTGACACTGTAGCGAAGTGTCATTTCTTCAGTGTTGTCACATGAAAAGATATACTGTAGTAAAATACAGTGGTGTCTCGCTTAACGAGCACACCATTTAACGACGAATCCGCATAGCGATCTGTTTTTTCAGATCACTAATGCGATCGCATTGCAATGTTTTCAATGGCAAAACATCGCATTGCGATGATCGGTAAACGTTTCGCTTACCGATCTTCGCATTGTGGTTTCTTTAAACAGCTGATCGGCGGGTCCAAAATGGCCGCCGGATGCCCAAAATGGCCACCGCAACCATTTTTGCGCCCTGCCCTCGCTTACTGAGGGCGCGAAAATGGCGGCGCTATGGAGAAACTTCGCTGAACGGTGAGTTTGCGGCCCCATAGGAGTTTAATGCGTTCCTATGGATTTTTTTGATCCGTTTAGTGGTTTTTACATAGCAACGATTAATCCGGAATGGATTAACATCGCTATGCGGGGCACCACTGTATTTATGAAATGTCAGGTGCACACGGTGGCCAAGACCAAATTGTCTGAGAGCCTCACCTGATGGAGATGAAGTCAGCGCAACTGATTCTAACATTTCTGAGAAAGCTAGGTTCTTGACAGTGCAGAGGGTTTCAGTGAATCAAACTGAACAGAACTCCTTTTCAGACTCTTACTATTTCACAGGGAAAATGAAATGCTGGGGCATGGGCAATGGGCACAGCCCCAGCCCCTTCCCCTACATGGTTTGATACTTCCTGTTCATGCAGTGTCCCTGACCAAGTGAAATTTCATCACAGTGAAATACTTTTAATTTATAAGGACCAGTATGTGTATTGTGAAGGCCAATTACATGCAACTAGATTTTAAGGCCACTGTGATGCCAGACATTTGTGGGCATGCTAAAACCCAGTGGGAGCTCTGCCCACCAGTCAGCTTAGAAATCTGCACAGAGCATTGCCCTCATGGTTCCAAGCCATTTTTAAAGTACTGCTGTCATGAAAATAACTTCAATTGGGATTACCTTTCAAATTTCTAACAATTTGGAATATTTTTTTTAACGTCATTTCATCGGTCTCTGCACAGAAACCTCAAAAATTACATCAGTTTGTTTTGCTTTTTAAAAACTGGATCTATTATTTGTTTTTAAAGCAGGATATGTTCTGTTTATTGTAATAATACAGTCTCCAGAGGGTGGTTTCTTTTTTATTTAGTTTAAAATAAATGCCCTACCCCTGCTCAGAGCAAAACTGAAAGTGCTTCATTGCTAGTCTACCTACACTTTTTCTTAGAGCATGTTCTTCTAGTAGACTAGACCAACACAATGCTTTACCACACCTAGAAGTGCGGCTGGCAGCCTTCAGGCACACTTCCTTGAGCAGCTTGTTTAGCCGTCTGTTTTGTAAACAGGAATAGACTTGGTTCTTTTTTGGATTCTGTGTAAATATACTGATGCACTGAAGCTTCTTATAGAAGCAGAGAACTGTACAGATAACTTCTTGTGTGTAGCTGGTGCCATCTAGTTGTAGCTGAACAGTACTTCAATGTTCACCTTTTTACATACAACCCACTTCTTAGTTGTGGTTTCTTAACAAATCACTTCTCCCTCCAATACCATTTAGTTAGAAAATTCGTGGTAGAGTTATGGCACCCCACAGATGGGAGAGGCAGTCTGTGTCTACTTTCACTTTTGGGTGGAGGAGAAATCTTGTCCTGTCTCATGCTCCGACCAAAGCAGAGCGAGCCAGCTCACTCTTTTCCTTGCCTGCCTGAATGCTGCCTGGCTTCTGGCACCTCAATCTTTGTCACTGCATGTACATGAGATGTCAACTTAGAAAAGGGGCCATCCTGCAACTCACTCATTCGACTGCTTGGAAAACTTTTCTGCTCTTCTTCTCCCCCACCCAACTCCATGTATTTGCTTCACAGTGTCCTGTTGCTGAGCCCAGGGCAAGGGAGGGGGCAGAACAGAGATGCTGGGGTGGTGGTCATAGGAAAGCCATGACATTAGCAGCAGCTGCATTTCATAAGCCATGTGAGAAAAAAATGGGGTGCTGTTAAAAAATGGGATGCTGTTTTTCAGATAAAAGCTTCCACATCCCTCCTGACTGATTCCTTTCTCGCACCACCCCCCAGCCTTAGTTGCAGCTAAGTCTTAACTTGCAATATGTAAATATGTGGGCATATCCAATTAGAGAAGAAAGAACATGTGTATGTATATGTACAAGACTGTGCTTACAAGCCTTGTGGTGGAATCCTCCATTTCTGAATTTGCAACTACACTACTGTGGAAGATACTATTGATATTGGAGTCAGAGGAGGAAGAAAATGCTCTAGACTTAGCAACTTTACATATACAGTGGTGCCCCGCATAGCAACAATAATCCGTGCAACTAAAATCATTGCTATACGGATTCGTCGCTATGAGAAATAAAAAAGCCCATAGGAATGCATTAAAACCCGTTTAATGCGTTCCTATGGGCAAAAAAATTACCTTTATGTGAAAATCCTCCATACAGTAAGCGAGGAATGGGTGGGAAAACAGTGGGCGGCCATTTTTTTCCCCGGCGGCCATTTTGGAACCGCCTATCAGCTGTTGGGAAAACATCATTATGCATAAATCGGTAAGCGAAACAGCTTACCGATTATCACAGTGATATTTTCCCATTAGAAACATCGTTATGCGATCGCAAAAACGATTGCTATGTGGATTCGTCGTTAAACAAGGCGCCCGTTTAAGTGAGGCACCACTGTTTAGTGTTAGACTACAGTGGGGTCTTGACTTGAGAACTTAATCCGTATTGGAAGGCGGTTCTCAAGTCAAAAAGTCTGTAAGTCAAGTCTCCATTGACCTACAGTGCATTGAAAACCGATTAATCCCGTAACAGGCCGTTTTTGTTCCATTTTGGTTTTTTTCTGGTCTGTAAGTCAAATCTCAGTCTGCAAGTCAAACCTAAATTTTGCGGCCAGAGAAGTCTGTAACTCAAAAAGTCTGTAAGTCAAGCCGTCTGTAAGTCAAGGGTCCACTGTAATTCATTTCAAAGGCTTCAAAGTTAGTACAGTGGTGCCTTGCTAGACAGTTACCCCACATGATAGTTTTTTCGCTAGACATTGGCTATGGGGGAATTTCGCTGGACAATGTTTGGTCCCTGCTTTGCAAACCGATTTTCACTAGACGACGATTTTGACAGCTCTTTCCGCGCTCGCAAACTGGTGTTTTCGGGACCTAAGCTTCACAAGACAGCGATTTAAACAGCTGATCAGCGGTTCACAAAGCGGCTTTCCTATGGCTGATCTTCGCTAGACAACGACGATTCTTCCCCATTAGAACGCATTAAACAGGTTTCAATGCATTCCAATGGGGAAATGCTTTTCGCTAGACAATGATTTCGCTAAACAGCAATTTCAGTGGAACGGATTATCATCGTCTAGCGAGGCACCACCTGTATCTAGTCCCAGAAACACACTGAAACGTTCAGTCAAGAGTGATTTAAGATTCAAACCTCATCTACAGCCCCTCTAGTATACCATCTTGATCCAATTATGCTTGGCTGTTCTTAGGCTATGCTATTAAGAAAACACAACAGACATGTTCAGTAGCTAGCTTTCAATGAGCTTCTGGATTTCTTGTTGACAAATTCACATGCACTTAATTCACAAATAAATTAGGTATTTCCTCTTGTGGTAGTGGTTAAACTTTCATTTTCCATCTTTGTAGGGGGAAAAAGACATCCAAGTTAATAAGCCCACTACAAGATAATTTTTATATACATAAGCATCAAGAACACAGCACTGTCAGTTTAATTGGTTAAAAGCATTTTAATAAAGTGCAAATAAGCACTATAATGTTGTGATTATGTCTATAGCTAGGCAAGCAACATGGCATTTCACTTTTCCTGAAAAAAGGTGGGAGGTTTTTTTTCAGAGAGAAAAAAACCCATGAGGATAAAAGGATAGAACAGGAACAAAATGTTGAATATATAAATTCATATAAAATGTTTCAGCTACCAAATAGTACCTGTAGCCTTTCAACTAAACATGAAATGTATTCATTTCTATTCTTAGCTCCAGTTCTTTTGGAAAGAGCATGCTGACACATGTACATGTAACCATTATACCTAGCATTACAGTAATATATAGCATTAAGAACTATGGGGTTAAATCAAGTTTTTACATACATCTATAAAACTCCTAGTACAAATAAATTTCCTAGCCATAAATGTTTACTTAGGCTCAGTCTCATTTCCAAACTACTACAAGACACACTCTTCCTCTTTAGCAAAATACTTAGAATTGTGCCACAGAGGATGTTTTTAGATCTAAAAAGACACTTGACACATGTGGTTCCATTATTCAGAGTTTCCTACTAATGGTCAATGTAGTGGATCACAGTAGACATATCTCTATAGATAAGCTCACCTGCCTGCTGCTAGAAGTTGGTAACTGCTTTGCCTTCATGTTTAAAATTGGAGCTTGGTCTTCAAAGTCACAATACAACACTTTCAATACATCAAAACATCTCCAAAACCTTATTGCACAAGACTGAGAACCAAACAGAACTGTAGTTTTCTTGTCCTTGTGAAAATAATGGAATAAAGCTCTTTGCACGACCACTTGTATCACACAAGAACAACTAATGAAAACAAAACATTAGAAGGCCTCTTGAATTTCAAGCTGTAATTTCAGATTGTGTGGTAATCTGGTTCAGTATTCTATTGAAAATGTTGTAACATGCAGTTGATGTAACTGATCTCCAGATTCAGAAGTCTAAAGCTTTACAGTACAGATCCCCACTCAGGGTTAAGAGCATTTCCCAAATTATCTATTTTGGGTACATTCTACAGTAAGCCATTTACAGAGATCTAGCTGGAGAAAAAGGTAACAGCATTATAATTACTTATAGAATTCATACACGCAGCTCAGTAATCAGACTTTGCATCAGAGATGGATACATCATTTGAACAGCTCCTGTTAGTTAAGAGTGACACCTGGAACAAGTTTGATCATCAGACTGAGGAACAGTATTAGAATTTAATACATTCGAAAACATTTATTTCAAACAAATCACAGAATGTGTACAGCAGAAGGCTAGTTGGGCTTACATAATGACTCTCAAAGCAAAGACATTTCCAACTCACACTGGCCCAATACGGGACTGGAATGAAGGACAGAAATAATTCAAATATATCAGAGGCTGTGGGGCAGATCTAAATATCAATGTTCGGCTGCTGCTGAAAACACTTCTATCTCCCCAGTTCACAAGTTATAACATGCAAGCATATCTTGTATCATTTTACAAATTCAACATCTACATACATGAAGTGATAATGTGCAAACTCACCATAACTGGAAAAAGGGAAGATTTCTACAGGACACATTTTGTATGATAACTCCATACTGAGTTTCACATCTAGGTCTGTCCTCAGAACTTGTTTAGAAATTTATTTTTGAAAGACAATGATCTAAATTTCCTTGAAGGTTTAAGTAGTACATAATCACACTATTTTAATAGCAACCACTATGAAGATAATTTAACAGGCTTCTGAGCCTTTGCTCGGTTTTTCACTTGCTCTATTATCAAAGCAAAAAGTTTAAGAGTCAATGTCTGAAGTTGGACAGAGATATTGTAATGACATCCAAAGAATAGTTTCATATAAAGGATATAGTTCCATAGAATTATTGCATCCAAAAAAGATGCAAGTAGCTAGCAGGTTCCCAAAAATTTAAGATGAAGGGACCTAATTTTGGGCTCTCATTTTGGACCCAGTAGTCCAATAGAGCTGCTTTACATTTGAGTTGAAAAAAGAACAAGAACTAATCTAATCATTCTGAAAACTTGAAATCAGGTGAAAATTTTTGATTATTACAAGTTAAATCAGTCTTTTTGCACACAATTGGCTGTATACATTTTATAGTTATCTATAACTAGGTTTCAAATAATTGGCTCTCAAGAAGTTTTCATATCAGACAAACACAAATTATGGTACCCATTGCCTTTTCTGCTCAGCAGTATCATGGAAAGGTATGCTGAATATAGGAGACATTTTAAATTTGCATTTATTTAATAATATATTTGCTTACAAACCACTGGCTATAATCTAACTGCTGAATACTTTCAGACTATCTGGCACTTTCCTTACAGCTGCCTATTGAGAGACTTGCATTCTCAGATTACAGTAGTCATCAGAACCTGGCTGTATGGACAGTTTGTTGGAATACTGTATGAATTCTTCTTGGCTAAAGGATCACAGTTTCATTGCTCTGAGTTATGAGGAAAAACTACAATATACATCAGATACATAGCTTGTAACACATTAAATACATCTTGCAACACCATAATGTCACAACTGTTCCTCCCCCCAGTCCATTTCCCACTCATATATGAAGGTTATTTAAACAGTATACATATTTGGGAAACAGATTATAATACCCAGAGCAAACGCTGTCAAGGATGTGCATCAATGTTTACTAGACAAAGTACAAGAGACACATAACAGCATTTCTTTTTATATTACCAACAATTAAGGACCCCTGGTGAAAAAGTGCATCATATGCATACAATTTTTTTTCTTACCTCAATAGAAACATTGTAAGCTCTAGATTCGACTCCTAGATAACAACTCACTTAGAGAAGCAACACACAGAAACTCTGTACATATTTAGATGACAGGTGGCAACTTAGTACATATTTAACTTAGGGTGACCTCTCCTGTCATATGACAGCATTAGAAAAGGAAGCATCAACTGTCTATCTTTTGACCTCCAAAAACATGCAGATTAAGCACTACTCTATGTAAAACTGCATGGTTATTTCCTTAGTAAAAGCACATTTCATCCCCACAGGGGAAATGCATGAGTGCCAAAAGCTTGTGGAGGACACCATAAAACGTATATTATTTTCAACCTCTTACATGGGTGTGCACTCACATGCACACAAACAGAAAAAAGAAAAAGAGCATTGCATTGTATCCATATCTATGTAATAGACAAAAATTATACTTCCCAACAGCAGTGATGCTGCTATGCTATGTAAGTTTTGATCACCACTTGAATCTGTTTTTTACACAAAGGACAAGGTGTTCGCATCTTTTTTAACATTTTTGCACATGTAAAGCATGCCACTAGATGTGCTGTCCTTCCATGGACAATATTGCCATTCCGTGGTCTCTTCTGGCACACAAGGCAAGGCTTCAGCAGTTCTTTGCTACTCTCCAGGGATAGCAACTCTTCCTCCTCTCTCTCTTTGCACCTACCAAAATCCAGGGATTCCATAGAACTTTTAGGACTTAGGCTACATTTAGTTTCTGATTGACATGGGTCTTTCGGTCGTACAACTGGAGCAGACACAGTCCTTCGGCAGTCTGGGACATCCATACCTTCTGTGTCCTCTTTACTTTGTATTCTGGCAATACTGGATGTGGAGAGAGAATGGGCTAGCTTGGGACAATCAGAGAACCAGTCCTTCCTTAAGGCCCAGCAGCGGAAACAATACCTTTTACTGGGGCAGTTGAATTTCTTGCATTTGATACACTGCCAACAGTCCTGAGGAATGAAAGAGGCAATCAGACCAATCATAAGCCAGTGGGTACACACAGCATTTCTCTCATTTCTTGTCCCTTTTTCGTTGAACCTTATCATTATTAGGAGAATCATTTTTCATTCTGTTCACTATACCAAATTTTCAATGTCCTATTTTAAATTCAAGAGTAGGTGGCTCCTTAAATTTAAGTTAAAAGCATATTTTGCAGACTTTATAATTATATAAAATCTGTAAAATCAACAAAACTGATGATGGCCGCTTACTTATCCTACACATCCAGGGCCATTACAGGGTTGCCACTGAAATTTTATTTTTCATTTCCTTGACTTTACCTGATCAACGTTAGTCAATTTCCCTGACCACCATTCAAATATAACTACAAGTTTAAAAATGAATAGGTTGTGTTGCACTAATGCAAGTCTTAATGTTCCACTCTACAACAAGTCTCAACTGCAAACATATTTGTCAAAGAAAGACTTAATATCAGCTTCTTTCAATATTAACTGCAGCAACATCTGTTTTGCAATTGTATCAAAAAATTACACCAAGATACAAACCTCAATTCCTGTAGACTCTGAATGCTAACAAATGACATTTTTATTGTTTTAAAGGTACACTAAAATTATATAAACATTCTATCTAAAATGGTTTCTCTGAGGTCACATTACAAAACTTATAATTTTGAAATTGCAGTAATAATCAAGTTAGAAATTAGAATACAAGTGATCTGTTTTTAAAGAATAAAGATTTAAGATATAAAACTTTCTTTTTAATTTTGTAACTCTTTTAGTTTCTCATCAATTGTTTCCTCTTCCATTTTGGCTTCTTCTCTCAGTCTTTTTAAAGCATATTCAGATGTTTAATTTCTCCCTCAAATTTCTTTTCTTCTTCCGAATTTCTTCTTATTGCTTATGGTGTTTAGCCTCCAAGTGCTCTGTGTAGCGTGCATGAGCACACTTGACTGACTACTACAGATTCATATTGATTACAACAGATGCAAGTCCTCCACAGTTCAAGACAGCATCGTAAATCTGACATAAACAGGCAAAAGTTTCTTCATGCACGGTCTCAATTCACATTGACTTATTAACTGAAAATCCACTTTCAACAGAAGCATTACCATGAGACAGGATAAGGCACATTTTGACAAGTCTACAGGTCTGAGAAACTTTTGGTGGACATCAATACAGTGGAGTCTCGACTTACGAATGGCTCCACTTGTGTACTTTTCGACCAACGGACTTCTCCAGACGCAAAATTTTACTTCGACTTGCAGCCGGAGAATCGACCTACGGACCAGAACGGGGAGGCGGGGAAAGCGCCCAATTCAAATTGGGTGCTTTCCCCGCCTCCCCCTTCCAGTCTGTAGGCTGTGCCTCTGGATGTCTTGCAGGGCTTCTTTGCTGCCATGGGAGGCATCTCGGAGGTCCCCCCCCGCCACCAATAGTGCTTCGGAGCCACTATCAGCGGCAGGGGAGACCTCCAAGATGCCTCCCATGGCGGCGGCGAAGCCCTGCAAGGCATCTGGAGGTCCGCTGCCGCCGCTGCTGCTGGAAGCCGAGCCGCGCTGGGCAAGCCAAGCCATGCTCGGACTCCTGGGAGTCCAAGCATGGCTGGGGTTGCCTGGCGCGGTGCGGCTTCCAGCGGTGGCGGCAGCAGGGTGGGGAGGTCTCTGGATACCTTCCATTGCTTCTCTGCCTGGAAGGCATCCAGAGGTCCCCTGCTACCGTCGCTGGGAGCCGCGCCGCGCCGGGTAACCCCAGCCATGCTAGGATTCCCGGGAGTCCAACCACGGCTGGGATAGCCGGGTGCGGCTCGGCTCCTGACAGCGGGGGACCTCCAAAGGCCTTCGCCGCCACCATGGGAGTCCTCTTGGATGTCCCCCCCACTGCCGATAGTGGCAGATCTCCAAGAGGCCTCCAGCAGCGGCGCCGAAGCCCTCGGAGTCCTCCAACAGCAGCGATGGCGGCGGTGGGGGACCCCTTGAAGACTTTGAAAAGGTAAGGTGATTTTTGAAATTTTTTTTTTTTTAAATCTCTCTGTGTGTGGGGTTTCTTGGGCCAGATAATAGGTTTTCAATGCATTCCTATGGGGAATGCATTTTCGACCTACGGACTTTTCGACCTACGGACTCCGTTCCAATACAGATTAATTCTGTAGGTCGAGACCCCACTGTATATCACTGTAAAACGTATCCAGTCCAACTTCATCATTTTGTTTTGCAACATACACAAAATTGAGCCTTGAACCCACTGTGAGCAGCTGTTGTTAAAACAGTGTACTGTTGCTTTGATTTTTCCGCTACTGTGACATTGATCTGATTTGCTGCATGTAGAGATTCAAGAACAGCCCCTACTCTGGTGATTCCAAGATCTAGCTTGCGTAACATGATAGCAGGATCCAACACTGATAAAGCCATGCACCATGCTTCAAAGGACTTCTCTCAATCAGCTTTTCAACAACAGCTATCATGTTTCAACACTCTAGGCAAAACTCGACCACTAGACATTCACTCAGTTTAGTTTCTTTCAACAGCTTCTTTGCTACAAAGCCAAGATCAACCTTGCTTTTGTCAAGCAAATTCTCAGATAATTTCATGTCAATTGTTAACAACTGGGAATCAGAAGACACATTTTGAAGCTTGTCCAATTTTATGCAACGACTCATTAGCTTCTTGATTAGCTTACAGAGTTTTTCATACAAAAAAGGTGCCAGTGGTTTTTGGTTTTGAAACCTTTGTAGAAATGGCTCACAATCTTCAGTAATCATTTTCATGAAAGCCATTTTGCACTTCATGAGTGGATCTTTGATTGCAGCTTTTATACAAATTTCAGGTTTACTGTGGAGGAGTTTTGCTTCTTCCACATACTTCTTGATGCTGTCAAAAACAGGCATAGCTGTTGACTTAACATTCTCCAACCACCTAGTGGAGCAAAACTTCAGGGGAAATAGTGTGATTCCAGTCATAAAAGTGTATGAAACCCTCCTAACTGGGGAATCTTTGAACAGATAATACATGTTGCGCAAGACTGAATTCAGGTCCCATTTCACTGCTTGCAATCCTGTTTTAAAGACCCATGTACAACATGAAGCGTACAAGTTCCAAAGTCAATCAATTCTTTTCCTTCTCCTTTACAGTCAAGGAGCTTCTCTTTTACAGTCATTTTGGCTGTTTTTCTTAGTCTTTTAAAAGCATTTTCAGATGTTTAATTTCTCTCTTGAGTTTTCTCAGAAAAAGGTGATTTACATTTGGCCCATCCATAGATACTTGTAATGATTTTGCAACTGATAAAGGCATGCCTTCTTGAAACTTCTGAAGGAGGTCTTCAGCAATAGCAGTTTGGAGAAAAACAATGGTTATATACCATGTGGAAACTTTATGACAGTAATCATCTCAAAAACGAACCACTAAATCCATCTGTCCCTTTTGAACCACCTTATTCAAAGCTTCATCAAAACAGATAAATGTTTACTATCTGAACTTGTACTTGGCTTTGAATCTAAACATATTGCGATGGACTGCTGACTTGATTTAATTTTCTGGTTCTTCTGATGTAATGGTCCTTGTGCATGAGACTCCACAGCTCTAATTCCCATATTACTTAGTTCAAAGCTTTTGTAGCACACTTTATAATAACTTTTGCATTTGTCTCCAGCAACTTTAAAGATAATCTTGCAGAGTGACTAATGCTGCCTCCAGGCCATGGCGCGACCTAAACCCAGACTGGAATGGATCCAGGGGTCAGTCTTCTCCAGAAGTAACAGTAGCTGGTCGGCCACCATCCTCTCCAATAGCTTGAACATAAGAGGAGCCCTGCTGGATCAGGCCAAGGGCTCATATAGTCCAGCTTCCTGCATCTCACAGTGGCCCCATCAGATGCTTCTGGGAGCACACGAGACAACTAGATACCTGTCTTCTGATAACCCTCCCATGCATCTGGCATTTTGAAGGACCTTCCTTTTAAACCTGTAGATTTATGGCTTGTAACCTGTAATGGACTTTTCCTCCAGGAATCTGTCCAATCCCCTTTTAAAGGCATCTAGGCCAGATGCCATTACCACATCCTGAGGCAACACACTGGGTAAAGAAATAGTTTCTTTTTGTCTGTTCTCACTCTCCCAACACTCAATTGGAGTGGATGTCTCCTGGCTCTGGTATTGCGTGAGAGGGAAAAGAGCTTCCTTCTATCCACTTCCTACATAATTTTATATATCTTAGTCATGTCCCCCCCCCAGGTGCCTTTTCTCTAGCCCCAAATGCTGTAGCCTCTCCTCATAAGGGAGGTGCCCCAGGCCAGTCATCATTTTAGTCGCTCTCTTTTGCACCTTTTCTAGTTCCACAATGTTTTGGGGTTTTTTTGAGGTGCAGCAACCTGAACTATATGCAATACTCCAGGTGCGACCTTACCAGCGTTTTGTACAATGGCATTATAACGTTGGCTGTTTTATTTCCAGTCCCTTTTAATGACACCTAGCACACTGGGTTGACACTTTCATCGAGCTATCCACCAGCACACCAAGATCTCTTTCCTGATCTGTCATGGACAGCTCAGAACCCATCAGCTGATAAAATTTTGATTTTTTTGCACCAGTGTGCATTACTTTACATTTTCTTATATTGAAACACATTTGCCATTTTGCCATCCATTCTCTCAGTTTGCAGAGATCCTTCTGGAGCTCTTCACCAACTGGAAAAGTTTAGTGTCATCTGTCACTGCTTATCCCTGTCTCCAGGTAATTTATGAACAGGTTGAAAAGCACTAGTTCCAGGACAGATTCCTGGGGCACACCGTTCTTCACCTCTCTCCATTGTGAAAAATGCCCATTGACACCTACTCTGTTTCCTGGTTCTCAACCAATTCTCAATCTATAAGAGGACTGCATCTTATTCTCAGCACTGGATTCTGGTATCCCACTGGTTCTCCAAATTCCACCAGGTTTCTGTTATGGCCACTATACCAATGTTATCCCTAGCCACCAAATGCTCCAGCTCTCTCATCTTTGCTGTCACATAACACTCCCAGTCGTATCATCACTTTGTGGTTCACTAATCTCTCCACCCTCATTCCATAAGGATGCGGAGTCTGGAACCTGACGCCCTTGGCTCCTGTTGGCTTTCCTCCTGGATTCAGTTTAAAAGCTGCTCTTCCACCTTTTTAATGTTCCGCACCAGCAGTCTGGTTCTGTGTTCATTCAAGTGAAGCCTATCCCTCTTGTACAAGCCCGGCTTGTTTCAAAATGTTTCCCAGTGCCTAATGAATCTAAACCCCTCTCCCTGACACCACCATCTCATCCACACATTGAGACTCCTTGCTTAGAAAAGGCTCATCCATCCATCCAGTTTACAACAATCACAAGACATAAGAACAATATAATCAAACACATTAAGTTAATTAAATAAATTAAACAAATTTTCTCTTCATTCTTGATTAACATTTGGGACACAACTAGAGAAGCACCATGCTTGGAGCTGCCAACTGCTAAGAAGCTAAGGAGCAGAACTGTGAGGCAGTAATACTCCCTTCTTACCATTACACACTTTTTCCTTTTAAAGCAAGACATTCAACCCAAAACCTGCATGTTACATGAACAGATTAAACACATGAATGAAGGCTTCCTTTTCTCTTCAGTCAGCTGCTCTGATAAAACCTTCATATCCCTTGTTCCTCGGGCTCTGGGTGGGCCACATCACTTTCTGTGGCCATGCACCCACCCACCTACCCCATTCAAATTAGCTATTTGATGCAAACAGGCCACCAAGATCCTGGGATGACAGTCATAAGGACTGTCAATTAGAAATTGTTAGCCATAGACTATCTACCAGTCAAGCAAGAAAACGAATGAAAAAATTATACAGGTTTAAAATGAGTACAGATTATGAAACTGCAGAGGCCCATTGTTGTTTCTTGAGTTCAACAGGTAACTGACAATTTACATGCTAACAATACTACTGTCCAATACAAATCTACAAAGAGGTCTGATGCATTGCTGCCCTTTTAGATGCTTTCATATATACTTTAAATTTTCAGTTGTTAAACTTATAAACAAAGGGAAGCTAAGCCACAAGTATACATACCTCTGTGGGAACATCTATGTCTGTGTCATCACTTAAGGACTGTGAATCTTCAAAGTCATCAGAACATGTAACCTCACTTACCTACAGGGAGTACACAAAAGTATATATATACTGTATTTCTTAGAATTATAGAGAATCCTGCAGTTTTGCTGCCAATATGTTGATGAAGTGTCTCTTTTTCTCAAATTCTATTTGTTCCCATATTTAAGCAAACTGTAAATCACACTGTATGTCATACCATTTTATATGACAGTTACAAATGCATGTTTTCCAGTGTAGTATGCAACATGCATGTGCCAAAAAGCTACATCTGCACACACAGGAAAAACAAACACACTGTTGTTGGAAGCATCTATTAACTGTCCTCATATTTTTCCTACACGGATATACTTTCTCTTAGGCCTCAAACACCTACACAATGTAATAAACAAGCATACCTGCCCACGATTTTGGAAATAGCTTAACATCAGTAGCATGATCTGTTTGATTTCAGCATACACATAATGAACAATCTATCAAATCACTTTAACCTTTGTGATGTACTATCACATTGCTTTCAATTTATGACAACTCTATACAGTATATTAATAACTTCTGAAAGATTCTGTTACTAACAACCCTACTCAGGTAATGCACATTCCTTTGTAAAGCTGATCCATTTCATGTTAGGTCTTCCTACTGCCTTCTATTTTTCCTAACTGTATTGCCTTTTTCTAGTTCAGGAAAAAGCCACATGGTTGTATAAACAATACAAATGCAGGAATAGGTAATACCTTTAATCAACCATTAAAACATTTTTTTAAATGTCGCTATTTGTTTTTTGTTTTATATTCTTAATGGTTGATTAAGGCTTCACTTGTTCCTGCATTTGTATCCTGTGAGTCTTATCTTCTCATGACATGTCCCAAGTACGAGAGTTTGTACTGGCTTCCATTGAGGGACTTGATTTGATGTGGAATCCACTTGTCTGGCTTTCTGGTGATCCACAGATTCCATAAACCTCACTTCCCACACCACATTCCAAATAAATGTTTCTTTCCCTATCATCATTCACATGCATATAGTAATCAGGAATATATTATGGATTATCTTTCATCTCAAGTAATTGATGCATACACTTAAAATATTTCTTCTAGATCCTTTGTAGTTGCCCTTTGAAATCGCGCTCTTGAAATTTTTTCATGCATTTTTTTCACACAAACACATTATGTTCTTAATGCTGAACATATGTTCTTAATGCTGAAGATCCTGAAGCTGAGGCTCCAGTACTTTGGCCATCTCATGAGAAGAAAAGAGTCCTTGGAAAAAACCCTGATGTTAGGAAGGTGTGACGGCAAGAGGAGAAGGGGACGACCGAGGATGAGATGGCTGGACAGTGTCTGCGAAGCAACCAACATGAACCTGACACAACTCCGGGAGGCAGTAGAAGACAGGAGGGCCTGGCGTGCTCTGGTCCATGGGGTCACGAAGAGTCGGACACGACTAAACGACTAAACACACACAACACGCTGAACAGTAATCCTGGCTTTGCACTTTATTCTTTAACCTTCAAGTAGCACTCAAATCATTGTTTTCTGCCAGTATAACAGTATTGGCTGCATCTCTTAAATTGCTGATGTTTCTTTCACCAACTTTCATCTAACTCTGCTTTTGGTATTGAATGTTGTACATGTTCATTAAACAGATTAAGGAGGGAAGAGAGAAAATACACTACTGGCTGACATTCTGCCTACTGGAAGAATGTTTCTCCGCATTCTGTTCTAACAGAAGCCTTTTGTAGTATACTCCCATTTCTTTTAGAACAATTCATAGTTTTTCATGATCCACAATCAAAGGCTTTACTGTAATCTATAGATACAAACTGAGTTTCTTCTGAATTGTTTTAGCATCTATCAGTAGCCAATATATATTGCAAATGAATATATTCTTCCTCAGAAGAACCCCACATTTCCCTTACGCCCAGCACAAGAGTAGCTTTTCTATAGTCATAACCTTATGCATTGTTTTTTGGCATACAGCGGTGCTCATATTTTGCCCAATTTTAAAGCATATTATATACAAAGGATACCATGCAACATGTCTAATTGTTAAAATCCATTTACAAGCAGCTAAGTGAAGAAAGAAGAAACTTTGCAATCTATTCAAGTTTTTCTTGCTAGAAATCCTAGTCGATCAGTTGGAATGTGACATTAATTCCTGATAATTATTACAATAGAAGAGGTTTTTTGTGACCACTAAAATAATTTACAGAGGAGATTGTCATTTGTCGTGTGACATAATTCCAAAGCACAGATAATTAGAGATGGACATGAGCAGCCAAAATGGTGGTTCATCTTGGTTCATGGGGTTAGACCAAAAAAAGAAGAAAAAAAAGTGAGCCCTCCACCCACTCTCCACTGGCCCCATCACATCCCTACCTTCTCCAGCTGCCTCCGCCAGAATTGAGACTAGGTTACCAGAACAGCGGTTTCTATTCCAGCAGCCTAGCTTCCAATTTATTGCAAGGGGGGGGGTCTGCCCAAAGGGAATCCCCCTGCTGTCTTTGCAAACGGGGGGGGGGGGGGAGACTCCCTTTGGGGGCCCAGGCAACTTGCCTGTCTTTCTACGCCCCTGCAGATCAGATGATCTGCAGGGGCATAAAAATATAAGGAAAGCTTGCCTGAAGGGAATTTTCCCTCTCTCAGCTATCTTTGCAAAGGGGGGGAGGATTCCCTTAGGGCAGGATTTCCCTATCTTTCTATGCCCCACGAATTAGCTGATCCACAGGGGCATAGGCATTGGAGATGAACTGACAAATATAAAAGGTATACATTCATCCCTTTGTATTTGTTTGGGCCTCCAGATCTCACAAATACAAAGGGACAAATATATGGTGAATCAGCGATATTCAAATACAGTGGAACCTTGACTTATAAACGTCCCTACCTACGAACGTTTTGACTTATGAACATGTCCATTCACAAAAAATTGCATTGACTTGCGAACGGAGCCTTGACCTATGAATGAAAAAAAAGGCAGGGGAAAAGGGCGGGAAATTCAAGTTTCCCTTGCCTTTATTTCATTCCATTCAAACCACTGGTGGTGAAGAGGCTGCTCTATCACCCCAACGGTTAAGAAAAGGGACCCGCAGGAGGTCTCTGATGGCGGCGGGGAAGCCCTGGGCGACCTTTCCTGCCAGCATCGGAGACCTCCTGGGGGTCCCCGCCGCTGCCATCAAACCACCAGGAGGCCTCCGGAGACCTCTGAAGGCACCGATAGCGGTGGCGGGGGACCCCCAGGAGGTCTCCGATGGCCGCGGGGAAGCCCTTGGAGACCTCCTGGGGGTGCCCCGCTGCCACGATCAGAGGCAGCAGTTACTCAGTGCCGGGAGGCTTGAGTTGGCCGGGTTTCTTCGGCCACTTCCCTCCCGGCTCGCCTCCGGCTCGCTCCTCGCCGCCCTCCACCATTTGAATTTGCCACCATGGGCCCATGGAGGGTGGTACGGAGCAAGTGGGAGTCGAGCCAGGAGGGAAGCGGCCAAAACCCAGGAGCTCAAGTCTCCTGGAGCTGGGCGACCACTGCCTCCGCCGTGGCCGGGAGCGAGCGGCCGAAGCACCCCGGCCAGGCTCAAGGTTCATGGCAGGACCCCCAGGAGGCTTCGTACCGGTAAGTGCTGCTTTTTTCTTTTAAAAAAGGTGATCTGGGTGGGTTTTGGAGGGTAGGTTTGGGCTGGGGGTGGTATGTTACTGTGTTTTTTTTTTGTTGTTTTTTGCAGTCCCAGCATAGGACTTGCAGTGTGTTATTTTTAATTTTTTTTTCCAGCATTTTTCTCCCCCTGCAACACATTAATCGGTTTTCAATGCATTGCTATGGGAAATGGTGCCTCTACCTACGAACGTTTCGACTTGCGAACACCGTTCCAATACATATTAAGTTCGTAAGTTGAGGTACCACTGTAATTTTGTGATTCATTTTTATATTTGTCCCTATGTCTACAAATAACACAGCAAGAGTAAGTAAAAGTATGAAAGGATTATTCATACTCATTAAGTCCTATAGGCACCACTCAACTACTTTATTCTTAGGACTTACTGTTTTCTCTTTTCCATCACTGTCAGCTTGTTCACAAGCAATTGCTTTTGCTGGGATTGTGACACCTAACTGATCTGAAGCAGTTTCACTGAGGAACCACAAGTCATCAGTTGTATCTGAAACAACAGCAGTATCTACATCCTAGAGGGGGAAGAGCAGGAAAAAGAAACCCTTTGTACATATTCACCATATTCAAACATATTTAAATGCAGACACATTTAACCTGTAACCTCCAATTAGACAATAGGCAGAAATGATTAAACAAGTCTTCTTTGCAGTTCTCCTCAACAGTTCTTTTCTGATGCTTCTGTAACATGGCTCAAATGGCTTTATCTACTTCCCTGACTCAATTAATCTAATAACCTATGAGAAGAGGGAAGAGTTCTCTAAAGTCACCATCATGCTCTCTATCATCCAAGGCACATGTATCTTGGCATGATGAACCAGCAATTAAATCAGTTAGGAAGCAAGTCAAACAATGTAGACCAAGACAAGAACAAAAAAGCATGGGAACTACCACCAAAAATGAATGCCTGACAGAGAAACAGCCAATAGATCAGAGATGTGGGATCCTTTTCCTGTGAAGGGCCATGGCAACCTTACGCAAAGTCAATTGCAAGCGATAGCTGACGGCAAGACAAGCCAGAGCCAAAAGGAACTAGAACACATTCTATCTCTCTGTGCCACCCTTAAGAAATCAGGCCAAGGAGCATACAGTGGTGCCTCGCTTAGCGATTGCCTCATTTAATGATGTATTTGCTTAGCAATGAGGTTTTTGGAGCGATCTTGCGCTCTGTTTAGCGATGTTTCCTATGGGGAAATTTCGCATACCGATGTTCGGGACCTTGCCTCGCTTAGCGATGAGTTTAGGTCCCCCTGTTTCGCTTAGCGATGTCCGTTTTCGCTATTTTAAGTGTGTCTTAAAATGTTCAAAAACTGTTTTAAATGCTTGGAATCGTTAGTGCACCTTGTAAAACCTTTGCAAACTTAATTTGGCTTTGTTCTGACTCTTCGTTAATTTTTGGTGAATCTTCCCTCCCATTGGAGCTGTTAAATCTACAGTTCAATGCATTCCAATGGGGGGGGGGGGAATTCACCAAAAATTAACAAAGAGTCAGAACAAAGCCAAATTAAGTTTGCAAAGGTTTTACAAGGTGCACTAATGATTCCAAGCATTTAAAACAGTTTTTGAACATTTTAAGACACTTTAAAAATAGCGAAAACGGACCTGTCAAAACCATTGAAATGCACTGAAACCTATTCAATGCATTCCAATGGGGGAACCGCGTTTCACTTAGCGGTTTCCTATGGCGATTTTCGCTTAAGGACGGTAATCAGTTCCCATTGGAACGGATTATCCGGTTTTCAATGCATTCCTATGGGAAATGGTGTTTCGCTTAGTGATGTTTTCCCATAGCGATGTGTTTTTTTTGAACAAATTAACATCGCTAAGCGAGGCACCACTGTATGTCCACACCCTTCATCTATACATGCAGGACAAGGAATTACTGCTGACTAACATTTACCTGATTAGTATGTATATCTGTAGAGCCATTACTCCTAGACTTGTAGTTGTTTCTCAGATTCCCTAAAAACCACCATGGAAGACCAGGTATATCCCACTCTTCAAGCACCAGATCCAGTGTGGCTTGTTCTTTTGATCGGTTATCTATTACTGGTTTCTCTGGAGAGACCAAGAAAAATGCAGATTAGAATATACTTACTGTGTTTTGTGAATTAGCTAACAACCCTGCCCAGAGAAACAGAGCTCACTGCTATGATCTCCAGCCAGACTCTGTGATTCCTTAAAAATAGCAAACAAACCTCTACACGTTATATGTCCAGCAACTTTTGTTCACATGTTGCACAATTTTGGTACGGTGGCTACTAGAGATGGGGGTATTCGTACTGATATACAAATATCTCTGCACAGCTGGACTTAACGAGGGTCTGGCCCTGTCCACTCATGCATCCGCTGGCACTGGTGTACTCACTCATCCTTCCAATCACTCCTGGAGGATGGCTCTCTTCCCGCTTGGCTAGCTACTCCAAGCAGAGGGAGGGAGGATGAATCTTCCTGCTAGCCGAGAAGAGAGCGGCACTCCGGGAATAATTGGAAGGATGAACGAGGCCGCTACCGGTGGACGTGTGAGTAGACATGTTAAATACAGCTACGCGGGAATATTCATATACTAATACCTTCATATTTAGTGGTTACTAAGATCAACTTGTCAGCTGTTATTATTATTATTTACTACTGTGACTTTATTATGATTATCTTCTGCACAAGGTTATTATTGCTTTTAAAACATATGAAAGTTTAATTTTATTTTGCAAAGTACAAAGAATCATTCTGAAAGTAGTCTTGTCATTTTCTTTAATTCATGACCACATTTTTATAGATATTAAAAAAGACATATTATGTTGATTTAATGTTTGAACCTACATGAATCCTTTGATACTCACCTTTCTTTCTATAAACAATTAAATCTATATATTTTTTGGAATTTTTCTATCAAATTGCTGATGTAAACATAAGAGATAAACTGAAAATTAAAGAAAACTCCCATTAAGCCTAGCAGCTTCCATAACACTAACATAGGATGTGTATGTATAATCTTCTAACAATGAGATTAATTCTCAGACTTAAAAACACACATGAAAAAATATGTCTTTTTTAAAATGAGTAACTTGTTTTCACCACTGGCTCTAGGAAATTCAGCTACAAACCCCAAGGGAAGTGCTCTTAAGAAAAATTGATACATTAGTTACCAGTTTAAAAAATAGCCAAAGATTCTTAATGTCAACAATTAAAGACTTGTTTGGGCTTAAACTATCATGTCTATCAGATACTCATGATTCTATGAGTTTTCACAGAAAATGTCACACTTCAGAAGATTAGTAAGACTGCGCTGAAGAAGTTAATTTAAAAGCATCCTGCTGTGATTCATACTATGGAGAAGAGAACTTCCCAGACAACACAGACCCACTCTCCTTGAATGCTTTCAAACAAGCATTTTCTCCCCAGCAAGGCACTATCCTATCTACTGCAAGCCAATAGTGCTGTGGACGTCAGTTTGGTTAACATGAATACGCTTCTACCAAATAGTCAGAAAAGCTCAAAAAGGAATTGAAGTAAGAAACCATCTTGTTTGAGAGCGCGAAAGGAAACATCTTCTAACTTCCTTTAAGTGCTTTTGGAACAGTGTGTAATGTCTATACCATTATGTGTGATCTGAGAAACTGAGAAAGAAGCTAAATCCAACTAGGGTAAAGATCAGAAAAAATCTGATCTGAATCTCAACAAGTGAGAAACTTACCACATGACAATCATGCACTATCTATGCCCATGTTGCAAACACCACACTCACCTTTATCCTCTCTGCACACATACTTTGAAGTAGCCAAGACAGATGCATCACCTTCATCCTCTTTGTACCCAATACCGAAACATCTCTCAGTGATACTCTGCTTAAAGGAAGATGGAAAGATATCTGTTATCTCATTGGATCTCAGAGAAACACAGGGATGTAACCCTTCCTTTCTGAGTCACCAGCTGCAGAGCAACACTAAGCAGTTATGAAAGAAATCAAGGTTTATTGAGCACACAAAGCACGGCATCTAACAAGATGACAAAGTTACAACCAGTTTTTTTTAAAAAAATAAGCTGGGAAAAATCTCAAAAAGCAGCCTGCTAATGATACAAAGCTTGATACCAACTCATATAGTTCTTTCTAAAGCTGGACTAAACTAGAGTAATTTAACAATGGCATGGAAAAAAAACAAATTAGGTTAAGCTAAGGTTTTTCCAAGTATTAGAAGCTTTCAAGAAAGGCAGCTATTTAGTAAATATAGATCACTCTTTGCTTTAAAAAATCCCATCAAGAAATATAACAACAATGCAAGCTGGCGTGACTGAGTACAAGAAGTGTTACACCCCAGAAAACACACTCAGAGAATGGAACTCTGTTAGGTAGAGAACAGAGACTGTCACTCTGTCCCTGGTCTGTGGATTGCCAAGAACTTCTGAGGAAAGCAAAGGTCCAAGAATTAAGTCAGAAGTTCTGGCACCCCACCATGCACAGGTACAGAGAAGGTACACTCTGTACGACAAAAGAAACCACCCAGCGGTGGGTTTACCTTCAGTTGATCTTGGCTTGGATTATCCACACTCTGATCCTTTGCGAGAACAAGTGTCTGTGCAGCATCTAGACAGCAGGTAAAAGAAGAAAAAACCTTCCCCGGTAATAGCCATTCACACAACACAGGAGCCCCCTGAGAAGCAATGAATAAAACGAAGCCTGGCAACTGTGGGGTTGAATGTGTTACAAGCTGAGGAAAACATTTTTCTCCACCAACATTGTTCCATTCCTAGATGCCTGATGACCAGAATTTATGCCTTCAGTTCTTAATTTCCAATGAATGAAACATAACCTCCTAAACTGCAACCCACACTACTTCCCCCTAGTCCATCCAGCGCAAATAATTAAGGGTAAATTAAACACAATGCTTATGTAGCCTGCCCTTATATAATTTTTAAAAAATGATAAAACTAGTAACAACCAATAACTGAGAGAGCAGTACTGGACTGGAATTGTAGCTGCCAGTACGCAGCAAAACAGTCAAGTAAATCCTCTTACTGCTGTACACTAAGATCTCTTGCTAGAAAACTCCATCTTTGTAAAGAATGAAAAAATTACTCCGAACAATGCAAAGACAGGACAAGTCCATTTCTTGTGGCTATAAGGTGGCACATTTAATAGTGATAGGTAACCTCTATCAGCCAGCTGCTTCATGATGTGTAAGATGAGGCTCTAACAAAGAAGCAGCAAAGGTTATTGAAAAGGGACAGAGTCAGAGAGTATACTGCAGAGATGCACAATCTATGGTGGTTCTTCAGGAGAATTCTGCAACCAAACAGTACAAAGGTCCAGCAAGACCAAACTGTTTCTCCCATATCACTCAATAGACCAGGGGTTCCTAACCTTGAGTAAACCAGGTGCTATTGGACTACAACACCCAGAAGTCTTCAGTACTAGCTACGATGGCTTGGGTTTCTGGGAGTTGCAGGCCAAGGACACCTGGGTTACCCAAGGTTGGAAATCACTGCAGTAAAGAGTAAGGAGAAAGGGGCATAAGTGGTTAAAAAAAAAGAACACAGGGGCACCCATCTACTTGTGGATGAGGCCACAACCACTGCCAGCATGCAACGAGGGACAGAAAAAAACATTCCTACATCAGTATGAAAAAAAAGGGGGGGGGGATATGCTCACACATCATTTCAGTCTGTGAGTGCCATACCAAATGACAGCAGCTTTTTGTTACAAAACCTAGATTCTTTACCTAAAACAGTTTCAGAATGAGAAAGATTAAGCTAGGATTGAATAACTGGCTACAAGATGGAGCATAATGGAATCCCAAGACTGTCTCTAAACCCCACTGACAGTATAAACAACAACTCACAGATCTGATTACTTAGTCAAAATAGAAAGATCACCAAGAAACAAAATAAATGCTCTCTACTGAAAGATTAACAATGAGTTCAAAATCACTACATATGAATCCCAATTACTACATCACTGAAGTGGAAAAAACATGTGACATGAAATAGCCAAGGGCAACATAAACTACATTTTTGCCTTCAGCATATGCATTGTGGCCTTCGTACTTATAGCAACTGTGCAAGTACAAGTAATAAAAATTGTTCTAAATGTCCACGTTTGTAATAAAACGAGAAAACACAAATACCCTGACTGCTTAAAGAAAAATAGTAGGCTTATTTACTCTTCAAATGCTGTAAATTGTATTTTAATATTTCCTTTATTTTTTTCTTACTTTCAGCACAATTACGAATAACTTGTTGATTTAGAGCAATCCTCACTCTTGCCAAAAGAGAGTACAGTTCATTTGCCAGGTTTTTAAAATTAATTTGTTTCATCACGTTCTAACATTGTTAATCAGTCAAGCTATTAGTTCTCCACTGTTTCTAGAGTACATGCACTCCACATTCCAAATCCAACTTCATTAGGGTCTATAGTGCTCCTAGATTTTCACAGGAGTAGAATCAAGCTTAAATAACATGCCTATATGGAAATTATATAGTAATCTGTTAATGGAAGAAGTTGATACCAGCATAACCAAATGTATTTTCATAGAATCAAAGCATTTAAAGGGATATAAAAGGCCATCTAATTTCTGTATATGTGGAAGATTATATTCAAAGCATAATCTTCCTGATGGCAATGAATGTTGCTAATCAAATCTACGCTTTCAAAAGACCCAGCACCACTTGTCCAATTGTGAAACAGGTAATACACCCTAGAATCCTAATGCCATTTAGATTGAGACTTTCAGATTTTTTTTTCACAACTACCAAATTCAACAGAAATTTCCCCCAGCCAGAATTATGGGGTTGGTAGTTTTTTTTTTGTTTTGTTTTTTTGAAAGCCACTATTTACAGAGCTTAATGACCAAAGAGATTACCACCCCCACAACCTCTTGTAATTCCCATGGAGCTTAGCAAGTCCCACTGACTCCGTCTGAAATGGCTACATGTTCTGTTGGGCCTCAGGTGCACATATTGAAACTCCTTTGAGGATCTGAATTTTTTTGCTTAAAGGTCCAGAAGTCTGGTTGGAAGAATTCCTTATGAACTGTGGTAGTAGTATTTAAAAAACAACAACAATAAAATCCTATACCTATTGCCAATTTACACTTGCATTAAAATAAATTATTTGAGTCTTGGAGGTGAACTGCCACTCACTAACAAGCTGGCTGTGTTCCTGGGTATACCCCAATTCTACGTCCATCCAGTGACACAAATCAGCATGACTGAGCAGCAATTTTCTGCAAAGGTTTACTTAAGCAATGTCCCTTATACAAGCATAAACCAGCAATGGGATTCTGGCCATTAGTTCTTCCTAATGTTTAGCTGAACTCCACCAGTAATTTTGAACACTGTTTTTCAGGTTCCACCCCATGGATTGACATTCTGAATGTTTTTCAAAACTATTTGAATCCTCCTCTCAAGTTTATCTCATTACTTCCTGAGGCAGGATTTATTTTGCAGCAATAGCAAGTCCCTTATTTAATGTTAAGCCTCTTAATCACCCAAAATCTGTTCAAATTAAAAATACAATCAACAAGAGATTCCTAAACCCAGCTTCTTGGAAATCTGTGCTTCAAATACAAGGCGACTTGAGTTCTCCTGAGCCATCTACTACCCACCCCAATTCTGGAAAAGTGTCAAATGCAACTGGATATGATAGTCTCTAACCTTAGAATGGCTGCATCAGAAGTCAAAGTGAAAGAAACCATATCCTTTACCAGGATGGAAGGAAAATACTATTTATCCAAATAAGTCCTTTTTGCTGCCCCTCAGTGGATTCCTCTTATCAAAGAATGGGCATGTTTCTCAGATTTTTCAATACAGCACATACAGAAAATTATTCTCTTAAATATTTGGACTTTAAATATTAGTTCATCTAATGCAAAATTAAAGGTTTTTATTTGTATTACTATATAAACAAATCCAGAAAGTAAGACACCTGTAGAGTATAATCACACAAGTCAAATATCTGTGAAAAGTAACAACTGAGTTTCACTTTACCACTTCCAAATTAAGCAAGTTGACAGAATTCAAGGTAAGATAAATTCATAGAAAGAGACTGCATATAAATATACATCTAAATGCTTGGATCACTAATTTCGTCAGGACATAATATTCTCTGGACTGCACTCACTGTGTTCTATCCTCCCATCATCCTAGGTATAATGACATCCTGTTACTATTCCCCACCTCCACTCAAAAACTGCAGCCCTCCAGATCTTTTTGCCTACACCTCACATCAGTCCAGGAAGCATATTCAACAATGAAGAACTGTGTTAACTGCAAGCTCAAATCATTTGGAGGACCCAAATTGCTGAGCCCTGATCAACTTTAGTGTAAGTCAAATAAAAACGTGCCTGATTTTTGCAAACAACTTACAGTGGAAGAGAAAAGGCTAAGTGTCCCCAGTCATCCCAATGTTTTGTCAGCAGTTCATTTCAGTTTAAAAGTTTTTACATATTTTTCACTTACCTGAATTTTTTAAAGCATTAAATAAATTTGGATAATACTATGAGAAACCTACCTGCAACAGAAGCAGGAGTCACGTTCCGTTTCAGCATGTCAAAAACCGGGCTGTGGAAAAGTATTGACTAGTGAGAATAGAGAATATGGAAAAAAAAAAACCATAAACAATTTTACTTCAATTTCTAGGCAAGACAAAGCTTGTATTAACTGACCCCAGTGGTAAAAATAGTATATACCTTGCAACAAGGAAAGGCATCTAGCAGCAGCAGAAGTTTTTGCTGGATGAAATAAGAAGCCTGACAGAAAGCATTTTCTGCCCTTCTGGCAAATATAAATATAAAATAAATCTTGTGCCAGGCCTGCTTACATGTTATTGCCTTGATATAGAATGAGAGAACTCTTTGTACAAGCAAAGAGTTAAGTATCCCTCGAATCTAGTTCTCACACATGAAGTGGATTGCCAAGAAGACAAAAATGATGAGTATCAGCAAGAAAGTGAAGATGTTTGTTGAAATTTCCATCTTACACCAACACCACTCAGCATCTGAAGACCCTATGCCAAATCATTAGCAGAATGTGCAGCAGAATTAGGTGATAAATGGTACTCAGATGCTAGACTGAATAGCTTCAGAGTTCAGGAGGCAGAAGAGGGTACGATCTTTTAATGTTTCCTTGGTAAAATTCCACAGAAATGAAGAACAATTAAAGGGGCTAGGCTAAAACCTGTTGGTTTCTGTGTTTGCAGGGAAATTTGCTTTATTGTAAAATATGATCATTATTTCCATGTCAAGCTTGAAAATATACATATCATTTTATCTGCTTATTTAGGATGTGTATAGGTCCTCCAATTCAATTTGGAAATCAAACTGTTTCGGAATGTACCCCGCTGCACTCTGGAGCAAACTGCATAATCCCAGACCACCTCCCGCTAGATACAGTGGTGCCTTGCTTAACAAGCGCACCGTTTAACGACGAATCCGCATAGCGACGTTTTTGCGATCGCTAATGCGATCGCATTGCGATGTTTTTAATGTTAAACATCGCATTACGATGATCGTAAGCGTTTCGCTTACCGATTTTCACATTGCGATGGTTTTTTAACAGCTGATTGGCGGCTCCAAAATGGCCGCCGGGTAAAGAAAATGGCCGCCCGCTGTGTTGCTGCCCGGATTCCTCGCTTACCAGGCAGCGAAAATGGCGGCCGCATGGAGGACTTCCACATAGCGGTGAGTTTTGTGCCCATAAGAACGCATTAAACGTGTTTTAATACGTTCTTATGGGCTTTTTTTCCCGCATAGCGACGAATCCACATAGTGATGATTTTTTTGGAACGGATTATCATCGCTATGTGGGGCACCACTGTACAATGTTGTATCTTTAGTGGGGAGGAGAAGCAAGGCAAGGAGAAGCAAGATTTACACCCCATCCAATTTAATTTGTGATCCAGATACTAACTGAATTGTAAACAGACTTCACCCTGGGAACAAATGTGAACATTTGCCTCAGGCAAATCCCAAACCTGGGATTGCCCAAACTGAATGCCAAGCTCTCCTACTCCCCATCAGCACCTCACTGTGCTACATATCCAGAATCATCCAGAAGTGGCAAATAAGGAAAACTACCCAATGTGACATGGCTTCAATCCATCTTGCAGTGATTACACCAAGTGCACTACTCACCATATGTTTAATTCACAGGGTTACTTCTTACGACAGTTCCAGTGGCTCTCAGAGAGTACTGGGGTAAGAAGTAACTGCACAAACTATGAGATATGCAAGAGTAATGAGTACCATACAATTGCACTCATTTCACACGCTAGCAAGGTTATGCTCAAAATCCTCCAAGGTAGGCTTCAGCAGTAAGTGGACCAAGAACTCCCAGAAGTACAAGCTGGATTTCGAAGGGGCACAGGAACTAGAGACCAAATTGCTAACATGTGCTGGATTATGGAGAAAGCCAGAGAGTTTCAGAAAAAACATCTACTTCTGCTTCATTGACTATGCAAAAGCCTTTGACCGTGTGGACCACAGCAAACACAGCAAGTCCTTAAATAAATGGGAGTGCCTTACCACCTTATCTATCTCCGGAGAAATCTAGATGTGGGAGAGGAAGCAACAGCTAGAACTGGATATGGAACAACTGAATGGTTGAAAATTGGGAAAGGAGTACAACAAGGCTGTATATTGTCTCCCTTCTTGTTTAACTTATATGCAGAATACATCATGCGAAAGGCTGGACTAGAGGAATCCCAAACCAGAATTAAGATTGCTGGAAGAAATATCAATAACCTCAGATATGCAGACGATACCACTCTGATGGTAGAAAGTGAGGAGGAATTAAAGAACCTCTTAATGAGGGTGAAAGAGGAGAACGCAAAAATGGTCTGAAGCTCAACATCCAAAAAACTATGACCATGGCCAACGGCCCCATGAACTCCTGGCAAACAGAAGGGGAAGATACGGAGATAGCGAGAGAATTTCCTTTCCTGGGCTCCATGATCACTGCAGATGGTGACAGCAGCCATGAAATTAAAAGACCCCTGCTTCTTGGGAGGAAAGCGATGACAAACATAGACAACATCTTAAAAAGCAGAGATGTCACCTTGCTGACAAAGGTCCGCATAGTCAAATCTATGGTTTTTCCAGTAGTCATGTATGGAAGTGAGAGCTGGACCATAAAGAAGGGTGACCAATGAAGAACTGATGCTTTTGAATTGTGGTGCTGAAGGAGATTCTTGAGTCCCCTGGACTGCAAAGAGAACAAACCTATCCATTTTGAAGGAAATCAACCCTGAGTGCTCACTGGAAGGACAGATCCTGAAGCTGAGGCTCCAATACTTTGGCCATCTCATGAGAAGAGAAGACTCTCTGGAAAAGACTCTGATGTTGGGAAAATATGAAGGCAAGAGGAGAAGGGGACGAGAGGATGAGATGGCTGGACAGTGTCACCGAAGCTACCAACATGAATTTGATCAAACTCTGGGAGGCAGTGGAAGACAGGAGGGCCTGGCATGCTTTGGTCCATGGGGTCACCAAGAGCCGGACAGGACTTAACGACTAAACAATAAATGCTTGCAGACAATATGCTTTCAATGTAATGTGCATTCTACCACGCTTGCTAACAACCATGCAACTGGCAATATATACGCCAGGCAAAAAAAGGGGCTAACAACAACATACAGATATTATTCACTCTTGAAATCCAGTATCCATGGCTGACTGCAGTTGCTAACAAGTTCCAACACAATTCTCACAAGTCTTCATCTGTCAGGAATAGATTCGGTAGTCCCTAACCATTCACATTAAAACGTAGGAATTTAACATTATCAACAAATACAATGGATTTCATTCAGATACTTGTATCTAAATTCTGTCTCAGAATTTTTACCAGGGCTGAAATGGGACACCTGGCTGAGAAACATGTTTAAGACACAGGGATTTTATTCCATATATGCTTTAGAAACTTCCTACCTTGGATCTTTCACAGAAAAACTTTCACGACCTAGAAGACTCCCTAGTTGATCTCCTCCACAATACACCATGTGCTGTTGTCGTTTGTCATACAGTTGTTTCAGAACAATATATTCTCCAAGATAATGTATGATCTAGGCAAATTAAAGATAATTTAGTATAATTAATAAATTTTAAATCATTAGAGACTGTTTTCCATTTCAATTACATTGGTATTTGTCAAACCTTTACAGTGGAAAGTGCCACATAACAGTAGTCCCCAATCTTTAAAAACATTGTATATTATAACTCTATTCTGTTTTCCTTTCCTACCTCATTCATGTTTTGTGAACTAAAAATCCTTCTGACCTTATAAAAGGATTAAATTATCATTCACTTTAATAAAGTGTAGAAACTGGAAAACAAAGAAATCTCTTGCTATGAATCTGTATCAAAGCAAGACACAGGTTGTAATTTCCCACCCACCTTACAAGACATAACAAGGGACATGGAAAGTTCAGAAACCAAGAAGAATCTGCAAGAAAAATTTGCAGTATACTCTTGCTCTCCCCCCCCCAAAAAATTGCTCCAAATAGCTATCAGTACTGGTCAGTCTTTAAGAGGGTAGCAGTGGCAGGAGAGGAGCACTAAGTTTCAGGAGTGGCACAAAGTCAACACCAACACACTTCTCTTACTGTGCACTATAATGAGGAAGATTTTACAGCTCCCCAACTAAAAGAGGGCTAACCACAGCCAAGGTGCAATTATAGAGATGGGGAAAGGATTTCCCTCACCAAGTCAAAGCCTCATCCAGCCAAGGTTCAAACTCTGCTGATATAGTAGCAAATTGCTCTTAATCACATACCTCATCTATCAGTCTCGTTTAGCTTTTTTTTTTTAACTACACATGGTACAGGCTTCAATCCCATGCATGTTCTCTACATTCTTGTCTGACATGGATTTCTGGGCAGAAATAAATCTGGGTTCAAAAACAGTCACTTAGTGCTTGCTCAGAAATGGAGATGGCACAATTCAATTTCTAGGAGGCTCAGTCCACCTCCAAATTCGTTATGTGCCGTCAAGTCACCTCCAACTCATGATGACCTTACGCATGAGATTTCCAAAATACCCTATCTTCAGCCCTACACAGCTCTTGAAAACTCAAACCTATGGCTTCCTTTAGGGAATCCATTTTGAATTTGGTCTTCCTCTTTTCCTGCTGCCTTCAACCTTTCCAAGCACTGTCTTTTCCAGATAATCCTGCCTTCTCATGATGTGCCCAAAGTGGAACAGTCTCGGTTTCAACACTTTTGCCTTCAAAGATAGTTCAGGCCTAATTTGGTCTAGGGCCCACTTGTTTGTCTTTCTGGCAGTCCAAGATATCCACAAAGCTCTCTCCCACATCTTATTTCAAATGAATCCATTTTTTCCCTTGTCAGCTTTCTTTTCTGTCCAGCTTTCACACCCACACATCGTGATCAGAAATACAAGAGTGTGGATGGTCTTGGTCTCCAATGGCACATCCTTATGCTAGATAATATTTTCTAACTCCTTCATTGTTGCCCTTCCTCCAAATTAACATTTACTAAATCATCCCACTTTGCAATGATGTTTAGGCCAACTGCTTTTGAAAATGAGCTTTATCCTGAACATTCAGCTGCTGAGGAGATACACAATTAATAATTAGGCTCTGTTACTATCATTTTAAAACTTGCACTAAATTGAGAACTGAATATACCAAACATAATCGTGTTGCTATTATTGTTTTATTCACTTCTTAATGTTCAAGAGGCCTTTCAACCACTCACTCATCCTAATTTCCTTCTATTTATATATGGGGAAAAAGAGATAAGGGGGTGATTTGCTTAGGCCAGTGAGTCCAGGATTGAACAGTAATCTAAACTGAGGTTTTGCAAAGCCCACACCAGAGTAGCTCTGGTAACATCTAACACTATACAAGCTAAAAAAAAAAAAGGCTTTTTAAAGTATACAAATACTTTCTAAAATCTAATATTAAGTCACAACTAATGTAGGCCCAGTGAATAAGTGGGTATTTGTTGAGTCAACTCCTCCACAAGTTCTACTGATTCCATGGGTTTACTCTAGTCGCAACTTACTGCTGGTTTTTAGCCAATGAACACTATCTTACAGATCTGATGAAATAGATTGTATGGTTGCTCTTTCAATAATCCAAAGTTTAAAGGCATTTGTGATGATGACAGAATTGTGTGTTTTCTGAATAAAACAGAAAGGACAAGGGTGGAAATACGTGAGTGTGTAACAACATTGGCATTTATGCTTTTAGAGTAGTTAGGAAATCATTTTGAATAACAGTACAGAGAAGGTATACATGTTCATGCTTGTTGTCAATATATTAGGAGGATGGGCATGCTAGTAGTATACATCAAACAGGTGTAATATATTTCATTATAAAACTCACATCTGTTGTGCACTATTTAAACAGAGAAATAGATGTTCACTGAGTAATAGCCATCTCAAAAACTGATGTATTATGTACAGTATATCCTATTCCACCACTAAGACACTCATAAACTCTTGCCCCCAAGTCTCCCGTCCAAACACTGTTAGAAAATAGCACTAAAACCCTCTAGTAGTTTGCTTATTATTTCATACCAAGAGAGGTGGTAGTAACACAGATATGAAGTATTCTGAACCAGGTAAAATTTACAATATCATTAGGCATAGACCTACTGTATGAAATACTGCAATTGGTTAAATGCAAGTTTATGCACTCTAGGCACTGCTTAATTTCAGTGTCACTGTGTTAAGGGCAGTCTAGATATACCTGAGTCCAATGTAGTACAGAAAAATATTGTACCAGATACTGGATATAATAGGAGCCTATCTTTCAAGCAACATATTATGCATAAAATCTGGCCTCTCTTCTGCTTCAGCAGCAAAAGAGGCTCATTTGAAGATAAATACAAAATGAGAAAAGTGATAGCAATGTTTCACCTAGAGAACAGGGACAAATCCTTACTGTGTTAAATGCAGATTGCTACAAGAAATTAACATTTTAACACCAAGCCCCCTTCATTTAAAATATTCAATTTGTTTTTGGAAAATATTAAAAACTAAATAAGTTATTTAAATGCATAAGTGTTTAAAATAAGTCACAGAGCTCTGCAGGAATATCTGACACATTCCTAATGAAAACCCACTGCATTTAATTCCTAACTGACAGGATACCCTTGTAAATCACAGCTTGTGTCATTTTTCTAATCTTGTACACACTTTGCATTTTAATCTTAAAATAAATGCGTTTGCGGGCTGTCTTGGGTTTAGCTGACAAGACATTTTCAACAGAGAAAGAATATTTTGTAGAGCATAATTTTAAAACTTGCAAGAATCAATTGGCAACAAAGAAAAAATTCTTTTGGAAGTACCTCGGGAACACAAACACCTCTTCCAATTCCTTACATCGCTTCAGTATCCTAAACCAGGGGTCTCCAAACTACAGCCTGCGGACCACATCCAGCCCGCATTGCCTGTTTATCTGGCCGAGTGTTCAGCCCTTGAAAATCTAGAACATATATGCAGTGGCCCTCACTCTAAAAAGTTTGGAGACCTCTGCCCTAAAACAATAAGCCTTATTTTGTGCTCTCATACCAGCTGCTACGAGGAGGTGCGGATAAGTATTGAGCCTTTCCCAGAAAAAATTAAGCTAGGAAGCTATAAATTGCAGGGTGTATTGGCCAATTTGTTTGTATTCAATGGTGCAAAAATCAGCTATCTATGATTTTAACTTATCTTTCATCTTCAGGTCCAAAGTGAACATGGCAGCACTTCCAGAAAAGTTCAATGTGGAAGAGCATAGGCATCCTTCAGTCTCGAGAGACTATGGTAACATGCTCTGAATCGAGGAGTGTCCCTTCCAGAGCATGAAGCCCAGGTAAGGTAATATGGAGGATAGGCTGTTACCCAAGCAGCAGATCCCCCCTCTCCACATTGCTGAAATGGTCCAATGGAAAGGCAAGAGCCAATACAACTGGTTCCAGCAATGTCGCAGGAGTTGGCAGAACGACACATGCTGCCTTCGGGACTCCAGCTCCGGATTTTGCCTCGAGGTTAACTCCTGAAGCCTTTTCCATGAGTGGATATAGCCACAAGGCAGTCGAGGTTTGAAATCGGAGTTTTCCTTCTCCTAGAGGGGCTGCCTTCCATGGCTGACGAGCCCCACCTACCCGGTGTGGAAGAGCATACGACCATAATCAAGTTCCTGTTTCTCCAAGGGAAAGGTGCAAAGCAGATCCATGATGAAATGTCACAAACGATGGGTGACAGTGGCCCTTCATATGCAACAGTTAAACATTGGGTTGTCAATTTTAAAACTGGCCATTTTGGTGTTGAAAGTGAAAAACCCAGTTTCTGTCTCTGTGCCTGCAAATGTGAAAGTCATCCATAACATGATCATGGAGGACCGCCAAATATCAGCCAAAAGTATTGCTATATATCTGAGAATATCACACAAGAGAGTTGGTGCCATTACCCAAAATGCCTTTGAAATGAGAAAGCTGGCAGCAAAGTGGATCCCCAAACTTTTGACAACCAAACAAAAGAGGAAACGTGTGGAGTCATCAGTGGCTAGAACATTTTGCAAGAAATGAGTCAGATTTCTTGGGCAAACTGGTAACTGGTGATGAGACATGGATCTACTGTTACAATCCTGAGACAAAGGAACAGTCTAGGGCTGTGGTCCCCCACCTTGGGCCTCCAGATGTTCTTGGACTTCCAGAAATCCTGGCCAGCAGAGGTGGTGGTGAGGGCTTCTGGGATTTGTATTCCAAGAACATCTGGAGGCCCAAGGCTGGGGACCACTGATCTAAGGAATGGAGGCACAGTGGTTCCCCCAGGTCAAAGAAGTTCTGAGTGCAAAGGTCAATGCAGAAACAAATGGCAACAGTTTTTGGGGATAAGAATGGAGCTCTGCTGGTGGACTACCATGGCAAAATTGACGTCCTTAGGCTTTCAAGTGATGCCCCATCCACCCTATTCTCCCAAGCTGGCTCCTTCTATTATCTGGTCCCCAAACTAAAAAAACACCTAAAGTGACAACGATTTGGGAGTGTTTTGGAGGCAACTAATGCTGCAAATGAGTGGTTATACCAGCAATCAGAAGAATTTAATCTGCAGGGATTTAAGAAGCGGCAGGACAGATGTCGCAAGTGCACTGACTTCCTGGGGGAATATGTAGAATAGTGTGGCAGTTAGTTTCCTACCTCAATTTTTTTCTGGGAAAGGCTCAATACTTATCAGCACCCCCTCATACAGCAGGATCTTAAAATCTGTTTTTTATATATAGATATTTTTATTTTTAAACTACTAGGAATAGGGTAGGGAATACAAAAGGTAAAAGGAGATGTAAGGGATGGGAAAAGGGTTTGGAGGATAGGAGAACACAGAATATACAATCATCCACTCTATTCATATTAGGTATACATGCCTCTGATCTATTCATTTTTCAATGCAAAAAACAACTTTGTATTCTTTTATATACATATACATACATATATATGTGTGTGTGTGTGTGTGTGTGTGTGTGTGTGTGTGTGTGTATATATATACACACACACACACACACATATACATATACACACACACACAGAGAGAGAGAGTGGTGCCCCGCATAGCGAGGTTAATCCGTTCCGGATTAACCTTCGCTATGGGGAAACATCGTTAAGTGGGACGGGGAAACCCATTGGAACACATTAAACTTCATTTAATGTGCTCCAAATGGGCCCAAAACTCACCGGTCTCCGATGTTTCCCCATGTTGCGGCGGCCATTTTGGGTGTCCCGGCGGCCATTTTGGGACCGCCGAACAGCGGTTCCCCATCGCAATGCGAGGATGCCCTCACATTAGCGATGGGGAAATCCGCATTGGTATGCGGATTCTTCGTTAAACGGTGCACTCGTTATGCGAGGCACCACTGTATATATACATACATACATACATACATACATTATACACACACACACACACACACACTATTTGGTTATCCTCTAAATATCAGCTTATATTCATATTTTAATTTAAATCTAAGTTATTCCAACTCTATCAAGAAGTCGAGACCAATTATAAAGTACATCCCCTTTTTCAATTTCCTTCTGCCTTGGACGTACATTCAGCCTGTCTGGAAAGATATCCATTTCTGGCACTTCCCATATTTTCTCAGTACTTCTCTCGTTTTTGTGCCTCTATTTTCTTCCAGTTTTGGGGAGATAAAATTAAATCCAGGACAGTAGTCTGATTTTTAACATCACCTTTTCTAACCATGTGAGCTACCCAGCTATAATAGTAACTCTTAATCTCAACTATGTTGCCTGGCATCGCTCTCAATAAAAACTGTTCTGGGGTTACTAGTTTCATTCAGTTGTTGTTTAACCTCTGATGGTTTCCCTTTCATCAGGTCTTCTACCTGGTTGAGGTACTCATCTACCTGCTGAAATCCTGTTATTATTGTCATTTGCATGGTAACCAGCCATTCTTTGTCTGGCAACATTCCCAACCATTGATATTTAACATTTTCGGAGGTTATTTCCATCTTTCCAATACGTATGGTTTGTATAAATAATATATTTGTGATTCCACTATTTTACCAACAAACCAACCATCATCAAAAACCTCCCCTAGGTATGTCCTCCCCCTCCTTGACCAGATATTATAGCAATATTCTCAGAAACCACACAGTCCAGCCGAAAAAGAGTCCAATGTAAGCATCAAACAGGGAGCCAGTCTCTCCTAAAAAGAAAAACCATCGTAGTCTTTTAATAAATCCAGACCTGATTTTCTTAGGTCCTCCATCTATTCTGTTAAATTCCACTCGCTGATGAGCTGATAATTTACTGTCTGTTGCTCCCAGGGATTTATTCTTCCAAATCCAGGAAGGCTCACTCGGACCCTTGTGAGGCTCCCCCCCACCCCCAAAGGGGCGAAATCACTTCCAGGACCTTTTCTGAGGCTTGAAAGGCTCAGAAAAGGTCCTGGAAGGTCACGATTTCACCCCCACTGGCCCTGTGGGGGGAGCCTCAAAAGGGTCCTGGAAGGCTCACTCGGACCCTTGCGAGCCTCCCCCCACGGGGCCAAAATCGCCAGCTTCACTCCATAAGACGCACAGACTTCCCCCCACTTTTTCGGGGGGGGGGAGTGCATCTTATAGAGCGAAAAATACAGTACATCAAGCAGCTCTGCTTTCAATCTCTCTCATTCACTCTTGAATATGTGCTAGCCCACCTCCAGTCTGGAAACAAACAATCCATTCTTATTTGCCTCCACAATGTCATCATGTAGAAGGGAAGAAACTCTTCTGCATCAACAGGAGGGACAGAAATTTGGTTTGAGCCAGATTAGACTGAGGTGAGCAAAAAGAGCTGGTATAGCTCAGAAAGCTGGACTGCCTGGCTGGAAAGACCAGGTGCAGGAGTTAGAAGCAATCATGACTTCTGAAAGAAGTGTCAACCACACTCAGAACATGTGTGACTAGTATGATTAAGGCAAGTTGCATGGACCCAGAGCATCACCAGATGGAGCAACACCAGATGGAGCAATAGGTACATCACATCTGAGTACTTTATGCCTAGAAAGTACTAGGAATCAACTTAACAGCATATTGTTCTTCTGAGAAATAAGCAGCAAATAAAATTCATGATCTCAAAGCCAGAATACTTCCCATCACAACTGAAGGGGCACCAATTAATATTACTATATATTTATCACCCAGAGAAAGAGAAATATTCTAGGAATCCTTTGAAACAGAAGAACTCCTGAAACTATCTTCCAGACACAGAACAGGTATATGTAACTCACCTCCTTTAGTGTGAAAGTTTCACCCTGAGCACCTGCAGTTTGCAGAATCATCAGGAGTTGCTGTTTTGGTCGTACCTAAATTTATAATAAACATTTTTTAAAAAGCTACATCATGTAACATTCTGAATTAACAGATACAAACACCAAAGTTTGTGTAAACATACAAATTTAACAGTGCAAGGCCCTACTAAGGTTTGTTGTTGTTTTACTATGCAAGCAAAGAAAGCAAACATCAGGGCTGCTAGAGCAAGGTTTGTCTTTGTGTAAGGCAGAAATGTGAGCAGCGTAAAGAGATGCAAAGGCCACGCCCACTCTTACATGCCCTCATCCCAAAATAGTTTTCTTCAAGCTAGTCTCTCTTTTTTATTATTATTTGAAAGGGTGTGCTCACAGATGTTGGGAGGGCACATGGCAAAACTGCCTATTACACTCCCTAGAGGGCAAACACAGCATTCTCCTAAGACAGACTAAGCAAAGTTAAGCTAAGACAAACTAAGATCAACTATTCCACTGTCTGACATACTTTTATACCAACCGTCCACCCTTCTTGATCTTTTGATATCATCCACCAGATTCCCAATTACCATGAAACTTTAAGAAGTAACTTCTCTGCAAAGTAACTTTTGTTCACCCACTCTTCCCCCACCCCTTGGTCCAGCTCAAACAGGTTCTTGTAATCACCATGCCAAATACCATGGGAAGAGATGATTTGACCTTGAACAACAACCAGATGTGAGCAGTCTTAATTAACAAGCAGTTCCTTCCACTTCTCTTCAGCTGAATGCACCAAACACACACTTTAACAGAGCAACTGGAATTGATTAAGCCTCTTTGCCAGATTCTTCACAGCATCTAAATCACTTAATTCACTGCAGCTGTCTGGCTAAGAGAAAAGATACTTTGACATAGCTAAGTTAGTAATATATATATATTAGTCTATTTTTCTGCTCTCCAGAATATTGGCACTGGTAGTTAATATTTTGCCATTAACTCCAATGTCCTATTTACTCATAACAGGCTTTAAAAATGCACTTCTCTGTGATGAGTGAAAAATGCTGCTCGAGGAGTCAGAGCATCCTGCCTGCCTGCCTCCTTCCCCTCCACTTGCTTGCTTGCCTCTCTCTTTCTCTAATCCTGCAGTCCTCCCCTTCCATTGCAAAAGGAAAACTGCCCTCTTCTCACAAGAAGAGTTCAAGCGGCACACAGAGATATAGCTTTGCAGGAGAATGTAGAGTAGTCCCATGCTGGAGAATATGGAAATTCTCTGCTCCCAATTTCAACGGAATGAGGACATATCCTGGGGTGGGAGGGAACTGTGACTCCTTAAGAGGCCGGGTACTTTTGCTTTCAGTTTTATTTTTTCTGGAAACATTCAAAAGAAAGGCATTCAAAATAGAAGCTTCATAACCCCACAGGCACGCAGGTAATAAAGCAACTGCTACAGATGGCATACTAACATCTATGCCAATATCTGATATTTTCACATGGCCAGAAACATCCTTGGAAAGTTTTGGTAAAAAGGAAGTAACCATATTTGTATCTCATTACAAAGACCTTCTGCAACACAAGGGCAAAGAATACGTAATCCAGAAAGCCCTGGATGAACAGTATGAATTCAAAATATGTGCAAAAGCTCTGTCATCAGTGGATTTTCTGGGAAAGGCAATGAACCACCATGGGGGTAGGTTCTCTGTTCTTCTGAAGCTCCTTAAAATTGCCTCTGTTCTACCAGTGTCTACAGTTAGCTGTGAAAGGGGTTTCAGCCGGATGAATCTGATCAAAAATAAATTCAGATTGTGTTTAGAGACTGAAAGCTTAGATGACCTTATGAGGGTCAATCTAAATGGACCTCCACTACCACAGTTTCACCCTACTAAAGCAATTGATAAATGGTACTTCAGTGCTAAAACTACCAGGTTCAAGAACCCAAGTGCAACACGTCTGACATCAGTGTATTTTCTACTAAGAAGACATAGGTGAATACTGTGCACATAATACAATTCATTTTGGGTTTGTATGCATTATTACATAGAAATAAAAGTGAAAAAGTGCCTAGTTTAAATTTGTTGACATAAATTGCAAGGCTATAATCCGGTCATGCTGACTAGTGACACATTCTAAAAATTTTCAACCGCTGACTCATAATGAGTTGAAGTAATGAATATTCCTCTGGACTGAAAAAGTTTACAATTTTCAGATCAATTAAGTTAGGGAACTCTGTAGGTATCTGTTTCTGGACTCCCATTCCCAGAATTGTGCTTGGAGGATTCTGGTGTGAATTCTGGAAGTCAACATCAAAAAAGTCAAAAACTTCCATCCCTAGATGACTACAGTTTGCTGTCAGCATGTTTTTTCTTGCACTAATCTTCAGTTTATTAAAGTTTATTATGAATGTAAGAATATTTGTATGTTAAACTTGTGATAATTTTGCATACATTGAAGCATTACTGTCACTGTCATGATTTATATTTTTGCACTTCATTTCTCTCTAATCTTGCTGCTAACAATTCACTGCCTCCATCACTAGATACATCTTGTTACGTATACGCCTGCAGATATTAACGTCATGCATCTGAGGAAACTCCAGTTTATGGAAATTTATGCTAAAGTAACTAGCTTTTAGGATAACACAATATTGTGAGATATTTCAAGATACTGAACCAATGGATAACTAACAAACAATATTTCTTCAAGTTACAAAAATCAATATATTTGTTACCTGTATGATTGGTTCAGCAGATGTTCTGCAGGCACTCTCAGATGCTGGATACTGTGTAGATGTGGAAGATGTCATTTTCACAGTGAAACAGCTGTCTTTCATACAAACCTAAAGAAGAAACAAAATTTAATAATTAATCTGGAAATACAGAACAAAAAGTAAGTCTAGACTAAATATACTTGCTTTTCAGAATCCTTAGAAAACAAACTTTTTTTAAAAAAGCAGTGGAATTCTTAAAACAACTCTTGAAGTGCATCTTTCCTATTTATGACAGTGCAGAAACTTGCCAACTTCGTAGTTCGCTAATAAACAAAAATCCCTAAACCTAGTATCAAGCAAGTGTTACATCTTCCAGATTCTGCTGGAAAAAAAAACAAGTCAATTTATTAAATATGTTACTTTCCCTCACAATTTTTAATGATGCCAAGATACCTTCCTTAAAGTGAAGCCCAAGTTACCTTTACTATACTGATACTTTGAACTCAAGGAGAACCAATTCCCTTCTGACATGTTGAGACACGTATTCAGAACTGTCAGTCTGTAGGAGGAGTCACTGGAGTATTCACAGTTGAGTCATTCAAGCCACACTGGAAATTTTTGCCAGTAATGGCCAGTTAGCATCCAAGGTGTGGCATTAGAATTAAAAACTGCAGCATTAGAATTAAAAACTAATGGCAATGCTAAACTCAGTTTATCCTACAATAAATGTAACCCTTAAAGAGTGCAAGAAGATTCCTTCAGATTTATTTTAAAAAAAATAACAGAGTACCTAGAGATTTTAAACCAACAAGTTGTACTTTGCGATCAGTAAGTAGAAGCAAAGAATAAGTACTCTAATTTTCAGTTCCTATTTCATGCCACAGGCCAGTGAACCATTCAAAGTTCAGTAGCACCAAAAATTCGAGTAAACCAGCTTAACTGGTTGCAAATTTTTATATTTCATAAATATATTTGCATATAAAACAGAATAAAATAAAAAACAAAACAAAAAAACCCAAAAATGTATAGCAAGACCATAATTAAAACACAGATTTCTGAAACAAAACTTTCCAGCTACATGAGGCATTTAATTAGTCTGGTTGAATGGCCTCCAAAAGCCCTCAAGGCCAGTGTCACACAAGCTTCTTTGAAGTGCCACTGCTAAGAAATCATTTCCCAAGTAGCCACCGTATATAAAATATTTTTTGAAAAGTTTTAAATACTTTTTTAAAATGTATTGTTCTTACAATTAAAATGCTTTTTTAAAAAATTCAGTGTGATAGTTTTTAATTTAAAGCATATTATAGCTGAAGGATCCCATTCTGGAATAAAGACTATCAAGTCAAGTTCCATATTATGGGACAGAGACCAATGTAATCTGCAAAGAGAGGTTTCTACACAGGCTCCAAACATTCTTCGACCAGGCTTCAATTTTACGGGGTTCCACGGGATTTCAGTTAATATTTCTATCTTCCCACGCGCTAGGTCTAAAAGATACCATGGAAAAACACTGCCAATCTGGCTTCATGTCTCTAGAAGCACAAACCTGTATGATCGCTGCGCTTTCAGCACCTTGAGAAAGGCAGGAATCAACAAGCCACGCTTTTCCCTGCATGGAGTTAATAGCTTTCCCGCTAATTACGGCAGGTCAAGTGGTTTTTAAAGCGGCCAATTCAAAAGTAAGCAGCACGACTCCCTCCCATCCGCCTTTTTACACCCGCTAGAGCAGGCGGTTTACGTAACCAATGCTTAACGTCTCCCTCTTTTAACTCACTCGCCCTAAAACTCCGTTTTACAAATGCCTCCTGCATTGTGGGGCTAACCTTCGCGGCTTGCCTAGCAAAACGCTACCAGGCTTCAAGACCTCCTCAGCCACAGACTCACCCTAAAGCTGTCCCGTGGCCCTCATGGCGCCCTCGCGGAACTTTTCCTCCATTTTAGTAAACGCGCAGGGGCGCGGGGCCTTTCTTTCCCCAGTCAAGCAACATGGATTCTCACGTACTTCCGCCCAGACCATCGAGAGCGAAAACGTCCGGACGCCTTTCGAAGGAACGCGCAACCTCCACTACTTCCGGCCCTGGACAATTTTGAATTAAAGCGGCGGGCGGCCTAACCGCTCTAGAGCTTGGGAAGAATCATAGAGTTCAACGGGCCTGAAAAGCTTTTCACGTGGAGATTTCTGGAACAGAAAGCGGAGAATTGAGAAATGAAAGCGAGAAATCAGAAAGGCAGGGAAAATAGAAAAAGCAAAGAGTTCTGGAACACCCCAAAGACTAAATAAGACATGCTTAGTACATTATGTGGAGTGGTGTCTACGTTGTAAAGACGAATGAAATGTTATCCCGGGTTATACAACTCTGGGCAATCCTCGGATAGTTGCTAAATACAGACATCCGTGTGCAGCTGATTGAAACATGAAATAATAGCCAAGCCTGCATCGATTACTGTCCATTTCCATGCCACGTTTCAGGTGTTGGTTCTAACATACAAAGCCCTGAACAGTTTGGGATGGATCTAATAGTTGGTTGTTGTGGGTTTTTCGGGCTTCTTGGCCGTGTTCTGAACACGGCCAAGAAGCCCGAAAAACCCACAACAACTATTAGATCCCGGCCGTGAAAGCCTTCGCGAATAGATCTAATAGTTGTGAGTTTTTCACACTCTTTGGCCCTGTCTTAAGGTTGTTTTTCCTGACGTTTCGCCAGTCTCTGTGGCCAGCATCTTCAGAGGACTGGAGTAGGAACTCAGCCCAACTCCAGTTCCTACTCCTGTCCTCTGAAGATGCCAGCCACAGAGACTGGTGAAACATCAGGAAGAACAACCTTCAGAACACGGCCAAAGAGCTCGAAAAACCCACACCAACCATTAAGATCCCAGCCATGAAAGCCTTCGTGAATACAGTTTGGGATCTCGCTACCTGTCTGAACATCTGCCAAATTCCAGCACCCATTTGACCAGGTCCACGCAGACCATGCGCCTACAAGTATCATCAGCTCCAGAGGCCTGGAAAATGACTAGAAGCCAGGCCTTCTCTGTTCTGGCACCTGACGTTCGATACAGAGAATGCATACAATTTCACAGTAATACTGGCCATGGTGGTTATGTAAGGCATAATTATTTTATAATCATTTTGCATTCAAGCTATGTTAAAACTTAGTAGTAGAGTGTCCTGGCAACACTTCCTTGTGGGATGCGCTGCCACGGGAATTACGCCAAGCGCTCTCCCACCATGCCTTTGAAAAATAGCTTTTCAAGGAAACGTTTGGGGAGGTTCTCCTCAGTTGATTGTGTGAAGAAAAAAGATGGATTTTTCTTTGCTGCCTAAGTTTCTTCCTGTCTTTTAAAATCTTCATTTATTTATTCATTTATTTGATTTATATCCTGCCCTTCTACTAGATAATGTCTACTCAGGGTGGCTTGCAATAAAACACATCATAAAACAGTTAAAAAACCATTTGAGTCAATGGTATTAGTATTGTTCAAGATGGGCAATGTGAGGAAAAGGCTAAGGTAAGAAGTAAAAGTTAAGTATTGACATACTTTGCATTTTAGAACGCACTTTCGTTATTTAATTTGTACACATCGCCCAGAGTAGCAATTTGCTACATGGGCGGTATAACAATTGAATAAATAAACAACTGTCCTATAATAAACTTAAAGGGGAAAAGACAGAAAAACAAAATGTTCTGGTAATTCAGACTGGCAGATTCGTTTTGGTATGAGCTTTCATGGATCAAAATCCACCTTTTTAGGCATAATAAGGGGGTTTCCTTGGCTTCTCCCAGCCTGAGGAACTTTTGACTGGAGAGGCTCGGTTTGTATTTTCATGCTGTCCTTATCATTTATTATCATACGAAGGAAGGAAAAGCAGATCCAGGGCAGAAGAAAATCTCTATGAGGCTCGAGTGGCTTTCTCTTTGAAAGGACTTTGTAAAGGAGTCACCTTGCCCTCTTTTATGAAAAAATAATTTCAAGTGATTGTTCTCAAACTTTCCCCACGCTAGCCCCACATACGGAAGATTCCTTGCAGAACCGGAAGCGATGGTTGAGTGCACTTGTCAGTGTTTAACTCTACATCAGGGGAAGACCTATCGCTTTAGATGCAAAGCACTTCGTGGAAGTGGCGACGCAAGGTTCCGCTGCCTGTGCACAAGACAAACGGTTAGAGCGACTCCTCCTCAGTCTTGTTCGGGCTGCAATGCGCCCACCAGGCTTCCTGTGTGGGGAATGATCGGTCCCTTTTAGCTTTGTTCAGCCGCCGCAAAACCCGCAGGAATAACCATGATCCACGGAAATGATGTCTCCATCCAACTGAAGCTGTTCTCTGTCCTCCCACGACAGCGGAGGCAGGTGACAGGACCTCGAAGGGAAGGCTGAGGTCCGGCTGTCTAGCGCGCTGATTGGCTATTGCACAGGAAAGAGCGTGATGTATCCAATGTGGGCTTTTCATTACCTCCTATAAGGCCGTTGGGAAACAGCGCAGTACGGAGCCCGGATAGCTCAGTCGGTAGAGCATCAGACTTTTAATCTGAGGGTCCAGGGTTCAAGTCCCTGTTCGGGCGGTATACGTTTTACTTTTGCTGTAATTTTTAGTTCCTTCTTGGAATACGATTCCTGTATAGAAGCCTTTGCGCCATTCTTGCTAGAGTACTGTATTTTAAGCAGTATACGAAGATATCGTTTTCGGAGCAACAACAAAAATATTTCTGTCTTCTAGGAAGGCTAGCGTATTGTTTTTTTTTTTAATTCTCCGTTAAAATCACCACCCTTACCATTTCCCCTAAATACGTAGGTATTCGCGGGTTTTTTTAATTAAAAGTCACTTTCGCCCGAACAGGGACTTGAACCCTGGACCCTCAGATTAAAAGTCTGATGCTCTACCGACTGAGCTATCCGGGCGCTCTGAAAGTCTTTGTTTCCACGCTGTAGATAGTCTTTAATGCTGCACAGTTCTTCCTGCTAATTGAATAATGATGTATCTCGTTTGTCTTTTGTTAATTTCTTGATGCTCTGCTCTTCCTCATGTTTTAATTTTTCATTCTATTCAGGGTGGGATAGAAAATATATGAAAAGCGTGGGAATTACTTTTTTAAATCTCTTGCTAACAATGTATTAAGAAAGCTTTCACATGACCTCAGCGAGGGTGTCAGCACACAATACACATCTCAATCTATTTATCCATACACTGGGGACATGTATGTGGATGGATGCATACAAAAAGGTATAAATATGTTAAATTTGGGGGGGGGGGAAACAGATCTCGCTACCAACGCACAACAACGAAATCAATGTGACATGGCATTTCATCTTTTTTAAAAAAATGCAGCACATGATTAAAACATTTTGGATCAGAACATTTCCTATGTCTGAGCTCTGTGCCTTTATTTACTCATGGCCAACCCTGTTTTAAAGAGGTTTGAGTAATCCAGCAAGCACTTACAAAACTTTAAAAAAAAGTATCCTGCAGCATCTGAGATGTTTCTGAGCTCAAACCTAATGTGATCAGCCCCAGTAAGGAAATGCAGTAGAAGAAGCTGGCTCTATGCATAACAATAAAGATAATGCCTAGAGCATGTGAAAAGTGTTCATCTCATAATCACTGGACAATCTCTGTGAGACCCAGGTCAAGATATTTTGCCCCACAGAAGCAAAAGATGTCCACCCCCAAGTACAACTACATAAAAGCCAGGCAAGTTATTCTGGCGTGGGAGGCAGAAAATAAGTAGTTCTCCCTTGCAACAAAATGCAAGCAAACGATAAACAAATACTGTAATCTCTAAAAATAAATTAAGTAAGAAGTATAAATGTACAACAAGGAAAAATTAAACAGCTAATCATTTCATGACTTCCACAAATCTGCTGCCTCTCAGGCAGTTTCCTCCCTCTGTCTAATCACAGTAGGTTTGGCTTTGAACAGGCCTCATGCCTGTGGGATCAGAGACTCCAAACCTGAAGACGATTGAGCCTCAGCATCTTTGGTTATTTCAAGAATTAAACCCCTGTTACTAGCTTTATTGAATTGTAGATCTAATTACTTCCAGAAGGTTCCACATTTATTTAAGGCAGGAGAGACACCAATGTCACATGTTGACAATAATCTGAAAAATCACCAAATCAAACAGGTGAGCGGTTAATGGTTTGGCCTAATCTAGTCTGGGATTGGACTGGACAGAGAGAAGCAATTTGCAGGGATTTGGGTTTTGAAATTTTTTTGCTCCTGAATTTGTTTGCAGAAGCCAAATAGACTTTACAATTGCAAAGACTCTCCTATGGAAACATTCTTACCCAAATGGTTAAAGCTATTGTGTTCATTTTAAAGAAATAACTAGCTTCATTTGTCAGAGATCAATTACTTTTTCTAGAAGCAGAGGATCTAAAGTGAGGGAAGATCATGTGTGCAAGCACATGCCAGCCGCCACACACAAGGGTTTAAAGTGCTTTATGGCCTTTGGAGAAATGATGTAAAGAGGAGGGATCACAGAATAGGAATAGTGCAAGCCACCTGCATTGTATATCACCAGAATAATGCCCACAGAGTTCAGTGCAAAGGGAGATGTTTGTACAGCAGCATACTGCTGATTCAGTCACCCGGTCTTTTCTCTGGTTTCCTTTCCTTTTTAAAATTTGACAGCAATGCAAAATTGCAACTTCCTGTTATCTAATCAGCAATTTTTACGATTACTGATCTTTACAACTGAAACAGCAACCTACCCTCATAGTCAACTGCTTGGCTGAGATTGCCAAGCTAAGTAAAATGCCAGGTGAGGTCTTACAATTTACTCTCTCTATGTGTGTGCATGCATTCATGCAAACATGTTCCCATAGTGCATGCCTGTGCATTAACAGTTTGCATGTTCAGGGATTTATTTGAACAGCATCGTTTTGCTGATTCAGCATTATGGCCGCCCAGAAGTAAGGACTGATGCAACAAGTTTTTTTGAAAATATGATGTTCTGAGCTCTGACTAGAATCCTGAACAGGAAGCAATCCCTACAGGTCCCAGTTTTCCTTAAGGAACCATAGCCCGTTCTGAGTCTTGATGGAAACCAGGCAGCAGATTACTCTGATTTCTTGTTATTAAGGAGTCCAGGGGAATCCTGGAAGCTGTGCAGTGAAAGTATCCGTCTTGGTACAAGAACATGAAGAAGCCAAAAATCATGACTACAGAAGAGATACACAACTTTAGTGTTGACAATGTAGAAACTGAAATAGTCAGAGCTTTTGTTGACCTTGGCTCAGTCATCCATCCCAATGGAGACTGCAGCCACGAAACCAAAAGAAGACTGAGATTCGGAAGGGCAGCAATGAAGGAATTAGAAAAAAAAATAAAGTGTAAGGATGTGTCACTGGAGCTCAAGATCAAGATCATCCACACTCTTGTATTTCCACTCACCATGTTTTTGGTATTAAAGCTGACCTGTTAAGAAAGCTGACAGGGGAAAAATTCATTTTAAATTTGGTGCTGGAGGAGAGATACCCTGGACTGCCAGAAATACAAACAAGTGGGTCCTAGATTAAATCAAGCCTGACCTATATCTGGAGGCAAAAAGATTAAGATGGAGGTTCTCCTATTTTGGGCACATCATGAGAAGACAGGATTCCCTGGTAAAGACAATAATGCTGGGGAAGATTGAAGGCAGCAGGAAAAGAGAAAGACCAAATATGAGATGGGCTAGCTCCCTAAAAGAAACCACAGACTATCATTTACAAGAGCTGAGCAGGGCAATTGAGGACAGACCATTTTGGAGACCTCCTTCATACAGTGGCTATAAATCAGAGGCGACTTGACGGAACATAACAACAACAATAACATCTTGATACAAATCTAATATAGTCTCTGTATATCTTGGGGGAAATAGAGGTTGTTGCCAGCAAAGTAATCATAAGGTGTGTGCATGTCTATTCAGAAGCAATTCCCATAGATGGTTGTTGTAGGTTTAGCCGTTTCTTGAGGTTTTTCTTTCTAACGTTTCGTCAGTCTCTGTGGCCGGCATCTTCAGAGGACAGCAGTCAGAACTCTGTCTGTGCTCAGAGTTCTGACTCCTGTCCTCTGAAGATGCTGGCCACAGAGACTGGTGAAATGTTAGGAAGAAAAAACTCAAGAACATGGCCAGACAGCCCAAAAAACCTACAACAACCCATCCAATCCCAACTGCAAAAGCCTTCAAGAATACAATTCCCATGGAATTGGATCAGATTTACTCCTCCCCCCTCCTCCTCCTCCTCCCCTTCTTCTTAATGCAATTTTTTGTTTTTTCCACCTGGGGGCAGATTTTACCAGCAGTCTGGGTGGTCTTGGCATAAGAACTAGGCTTTGTGGTTCAAGGGGAAGCATAACCACTGAAAAAACACCACTATACCAAGCATAGACTGTAAATCTACCTTCCCCAAGCCTGGCACTCTCCACACAGTGTGTCAGACTGCAACCCCTACTACACACAGCCACGATGTATATTATGGCAAATGTATAAAGTGTTTTTTGGCTTACATAACTTGACTTTTCCTTCTGCAATTAGAATTCTCTTTCGTCCATGCAGAACCTAGGTAGCAATCAATGTTAGTAACACATCCTATATTTGTATGTCTAAACTTCATGGCTGTTTAATTAGTGTTTTAAGGATCACATAGTAAAAACTGTTGGATGCTAATTAGAAAATGTATAAAATTCTAAAGGTTGTGAATCTGAAGTTGATTTCTGATCCTCAGTGCCTAATTTAAATACATCTGGTGATGTGCAAAAATAAAAAAGAAACTGTGGACCACATACCTGGAAATGGGGAGTCTTGTAATGGCAAAGGTAAATGATTTGGAGTGGCTGAAAGCTTATTTCAGGATAGAATCTCACCTTCCCTACCCTATGCCTGAGTCTTATGTGTTGTCTTGGGACATCACATGTGGAACTGAAGTTTTGGAAGCGATGTCAGAGACTCTTGAAGATAACAGTCTTCCAAACATGAGTTTGGTAATTAACCCAAAATTTATTTAGGGTTGTAGGAAGTGCATTAGCTTCACTTTCTTATACAATCGTACATCTCTCCGTTGAAAAATGATCAGGGATCAATGAAGAAAATATATCATTCTTCTTTGGAGTCTCCAATACACACTTCTATATTCTGGTCCACAAATAAATGGCATACAGTAGTACCACTGCCCTCTTTGGAAGCTGATATTTCCAAAAGTCAGCAGAGGATGGGATATTCATTCTGTGCTCTCATGGGATTTTTTGTATCAGCTAACTTTAATGTTGGCTTGCTTTGAAAACAAATTACAAAAAGCTTAGTGTGCTAGCTTTTTGTAATTTGTTTTCAAAGCAAGCCAACATTAAAGTTAGCTGATACAAAAAATCCCATGAGAGCACAGAATGAATATCCCATCTTCTGCTGACTTTTGGAAATATCAGCTTCCAAAGAGGGCAGTGGTACTATGCCATTTATTTGTGGACTAGAATATAGAAGTGTGTATTGGAGACTCCAAAGAAGAATGATATATTTTCTTCATTGATCCCTGATCATTTTTCAACAGAGAGATGTACAATTGTATTAGAAAGTGAAGCTAATCACTTTCTTGGGCTCCATGATCACTGCAGATGGAGACAGCAGCCACGAAATTAAAAGACGCCTGCTTCTTGGGAGGAAAGCGATGAGAAACCTAGACAGCATCTTAAAAAGCAGAGACATCACCTTGCCAACAAAAGTCTGAATAGTCAAAGCTATGGTTTTTCCTGTCGTGATGTATGGAAGTGAGAGCTGGACCATAAAGAAGGGTGACCAATGAAGAACTGATGCTTTTGAATTGTGGTGCTGAAGGAGATTCTTGAGTCCCCTGGACTGCAAGGAGAACAAACCTATCAATTCTAAAGGAAATCAACCCTGAGCGCTCACAGGAAGGACAGATCCTGAAGCTGAGGCTCCAGTACTTTGGCCATCTCATGAGAAGAGAAGACTCCTTGGAAAAGACCTTGATGTTAGGAAAGTGTGAGGGCAAGAGGAGAAGGGGACGACAGAGAATGAGATGGCTGGACAGTGTCTGTGAAGCAACCAACATGAATTTGACCCAACTCCGGGAAGCAGTGGAAGATAGGAGGGCCTGGCATGCTCTGGTCCATGGGGTCACGAAGAGTCGGACATGACTAAACGACTAAACAACGACGAGCACACTGAAATGAATATTCAGTCTTGCCAGTTTGTGCTGATTTTGTCCTCTTGCCGAACCCTTAGGAATTGAGGTACCTTCGCTTAGAGACTGAAGAACTGCACCAAAGAAGAACCAATGAATGAACAAGAATTAGGCTGGGTTAAAATCCCACACTGAAAGTAACACAGTGGAGAATCTGGCAGTAGAGTATGGCAGTAAGATGAATCAACGGCATAGCTCAGAAATTTAGGCATCTAGTTGTGGAGCCAGAGGTTAGGAGTTCAATTTCCCAATTCCAGTTTCAACTCCCAACAGGGACTCCCATTGGGTCCCTTCCAGCTTTACAGTTCTATGATGATGATCTTTTCTAGCTCAGCATAGTCCCCTTACTCGAGGGCACCATGCCAGAATGCCAAAGAATCTCATTGTGGTTCAAACCATGTACTACTGCACTGAATAGGGTAACAACAACAAATATAACAATCAAAGGTCAAAGTGTTTTATTGAAAGGCAGCTTGCTGGGCCCTGGATGGGCACAAGAGAAGCAGAAATGTTTGGCAGAGACATGTAGACAGGCTAAGTGCTGGAACACTACCAAGTAACAGACAGCAAAACAAATCTAGCTGAGTAACCCTTCCTGACTAGCATAGTGGGCTCCTTGGAAGGAACCGTACTAGATTCCCTAGCAGGCTCTCCAAGGGTCTGAATTGAAGTATTGTACCAGAGTAAACATATAAGAACATTTCAGCATCTTACCAAGGCATCTAATAACCTGGGCTGGCACTGCGAACATCTTCCAACTTGTGTAGTCTTTTACTTCTCCTCCACCTTCTCCATGACTAGCTACCTAGGCTGTGGAGAGGAGGGGGCCTGAGAGCTGCTGCAAGAGGATTCAGCATTCTTTGTCCCTACCCAATGGGTCTTGCCCATGCTGGGACATCTCTGGTGTTTTCTGAGCAAGACTGCTTGGTGCTGCCTCTTGAAGTGCTTGAGTAGGCTGGTGCTGCTGCAATGCACTGGCAATTTATCTCCATCCTTTTGCTGCTTACAGTAAAGGCATATAACAATTCTGGGATCCATTCCGTGTCCCAGGCAACCATGCTAAGTTTTATGTGGTCACTTAGAAGATAAGACAAGTGAGTTGTCACAGAAAAGGCAGACCACATTCTTAGGGAGCCTCAGTTGTGGTGATGGTGGTAGAGAAGATGCTCCCTTACTGTCCCAATCTTTAGGATAAAATGGAAATTGCATTTACTTCTTTGCTTGCACAATTATGAATGGGTAATAAAACCAGTAGGGCTTGTTGTGCTTCACATTCACAGTATTATTTAAATGCTCAATATTATCATAGGACCTAGAATCCTGTTACTTACCTAACCAGCGTAAGTCAAAAAGTATAAATCTGAGGCAAATTGCTGCAAATTGTATGCTTGCATTCTTTGTTGTGCATCAGTTGCATGTCTTGTTGAATGTCAAGAAATACAAACAGTGACTCTGTCTAGTGATTTATCACTAAGATTAACACCATTCGACTTCTTCGAGTGTAAATACTGGCCCAAATCCTGTCGCCTAATGTAGAAAATTGCACTTGAGTAGGTCCACTGAATCAATGGAGATTTAATGAGTTAATTCCTCTGTAGGTCCCGTTGGTTCAACTAAGCCAATTCTAATTGTGATTTTCTCTGCCAAAGTCACAGAGTAGGCCCATTTGAATCAATGATATTTACAGAGGAATTAGCTCATTAAATCCCCATTGATTCAAAGGGCCTCATCTAGTGTGATTTATGATGCAAAGCAACAGAATTCAGGATAGTATATGTGTCTTGATTCTTATGGCTGTATTTAGGATCATACACTTTAAAATACACAATACATTTATAATAGTGTCATCACCTGACACAGGCTATCTGCTGTTAGCAGAAACACACATTCAAAAGGATCAGTTTTTTCAACCATGAGCTCTCTTTATTGGGGGAAAGCAGTATCGTCTGACTTTCTGCTTCTCCTTGAGTTCTTATTGGCAACAATGGTCCTCCAGATGTTTTTGGACTGCAATTTCCATCAGCCCTAGCCAATGGTCATAGGTAACACCTGAAATGCTATCATGGTTGTTCAATCCTGGTACAAGTACAAAATTTCCAGAAAGAATTCAAAAAGTAACAACTATACTCAATGTGCACAGTTCTTGGAGACTTGGCTTCCATGAATTCTCAACATATTAAGTTTAGAGAGCTTAATCCCCTATATACCAGAGTGCAAAATTAAGACTTCATGAATATTCAATCAATCTGCTGAAATAGTAGGCTACTGCTTATGTAAGATCACTCTGCAATCAATTGATACCTCATATGCAAGGACATTCCCTTTCCAACTTCTGAACCAATTTACCCTTTCATGCTATTTCTATAATCAAATTTCATTAAGGAGGAAGGCACAGCTGGTACATTCTGCTTCACCATCCCCTTTTCGTAGAAGTGGGGCTGTTAATCTTTGTCCAGTCTGGCTGATTTATACCAGCTCTGGGTCAAGGTGGATGGGCCTAATTCCTTTTGGGAGCAAAGAGGCAAGGGGACATCAGCCTGCTCCAAAAATGCCCATGCAGACAAGTCCTAAGTTCTAAGACTCAGAATCTAAATCCATATACTCAGCTCCAGGATGCTGGCAGAGTTGTCAATATTTTCTGTAAGATTCCTATGACCGCTGTGTGATGTAGCAGATAAATCCTTCCTAGCATATAAATGCAGTGTCAGAAAAAGGATACAATTCACCTGCTGAATTATTCAACCTACAGTAGCCCTGCCAGGATGTACCCATGGGAGAGAGAATGGTAGGTTTTTTGGTGTCCAAAACATAGGATTTACTACAATCAATTGAAGAAGGCATAGCAAGCTGAAATAACCTGGTAAATGAGATTTTAATGCCATCCTGCCCTGAACGTCTATAGTGGAACCAACAATTATTAGACAGACTTCTTTCTAAATTAACCCATGTTTGGGATCATGGGACACAATTTTTTTTGAACAAAAAAGAAGTTCCATTCCTTTCAGCACTACATCACAGATGAGAAGAGGGTCAAAATATTATGATCGATGTGCAGTACTGTGCACTCCTCACAGTCAAGCCATCTGTCAGCTGTACCAAAGACAGCAACCTCAGCTGGCCAGGGAATGAGGTCAGCAAAACAGAGGGGCACTTAGTTACATGCTTTATGTTCTCAATGTGCTTTTAGATTCCCATTGTAATTACCAGTAATTCTGTGAGATGGTCCCAGGGTGACAGCCCAGGGTTAAAAATTATCTCTTGGTGATGACTATTTCTGTTCTGAGTCCTGTCCAAGGAGAACTGAGTAGCAGCCAAGCTTGGTTCTTCCCTACCCATCCATGTTATCATCACAACAATCCCTGTGAGGTAGATTAGATAGAGAGGTAGTGACCGGCTCAAAGGCATCCAAGCAATCCTTTGCTGCTCCACAGAAATTAGATCCAAGAGTCTCCCCAGACCAGCCCTTCTCAACCTGGCCGCCTCTAGCTGTGTTGGATTATGAATCCCTAGCCAGCACGGGTGACAGAGAACTGAGACATTCTTCTTGGAGACATCTAAAAGTAAAATAGATGAATGCAGTGTCTTGCTCTGAGATTCTGGGAATCAGCTTGGTACTAATAATGGCACTTCCCCCTCCCCCCACCTCCGGAATGATGAGAGGGATTTATGAGTGTTGGAGAATTCCAATAACTGTTGAAAAATCTGTACATTAAGCAGAGCTTCTGGTTGTTTCTGTCATTCCTTCTATTTCCAGTGTTTAGGTGGTGAGTGTTTAAGAGATGTTTATGACAGCACAGATTCCAGGCTTTACAAAGTGCTGATTTAGAGGAACAAGTGAAACTCCCTCCAGAGACCCAATCTGGGGAGCAAGATCCATCTGCCACAAATCTCTCACTTTCTCTCCCTTTTTTCTCTTTCTCTCCCCCCTCTGCTTGCTCTGCCCCAAACTAGTAATGGGGTTGGGGATAGGGCAGGGCAATGGTATGGAGCAGAGTCTCTGTGTCTTAGTATAAGATGGGATCAGGTTGCAGCATCCCAGGGACTTTTAGCTTGTAAGTTTCTTTCCTTTTTTTCATTTTATCTTCTCACCAGCACTGTAAAGTGGGTTAATCTAAGAGAGAAAAAGTGAATGCCCCAAAATTACTCACCAATGTTCCTGGTTCTCCCTCCACCTCAGTCCTAGTCTGGCATGTCAATCACTACTAAACCATACATTTGACTAAAAACTTTAAATTAATTAATCCCTTGGGTTCTCAAGCTTCTCTCATACCTCAGGAATAATTCAGCTGACTTGTTATGTACCCCAGACTGAAACCCTACGCATGCTTACTTGAGAGTTAACACCTTCCAATATAGTTCTGAGTAAATATGAAGACGACCAGCCTTCACAACAAAACAGTGCAGTTCCATAGGGCCTAAGTTGCTCATCTAGCATCCCAGTGGCAATAACAATGGTGTTTGGCTTTGGAAATAGCCTTAGTTCTGTATTATTCATAAGGTATCATTTAAAACTGGTTGTGTTGTGTGCGCCAATCAATAATGTTCTGTGCAAGCCATACAGTGGGGACTTGGCAGCCCTCGGTTGGCCCTTGATGCAATGCAAACTTATAATCATCATTAGGGAAGCAGGCTCCAGCACGTGACAGCTCATACGAGAATAAATGCCATCGTGTTTATGGTGCCACAGGGCTGTTTATCATTTTTGCTGAAGCAGATGGCTACCCTTCTGGAATCATCATTTTGGGCACTCTTTCTGTGTTTCAGTTAATCATGACTAGGCAGTCCCATTGATTTCCATATCTTTATTCTAAGTCTGGATTCAACCCACTGTTTGTAACTATCTACTTAGAGGACTTTCATGTTTCAAAATAATTTCACTCTCTAAATTATTACAGGAAAAGCAAAATCTCCTACCTGATGTTCTTTATTAAGGAGACCAAGCAACAACATTTATGGGCAAAATGAAAGACAGCTCCTAACAAGAAGGAGTATGAAGAGAAACCAGACGGCTTCTGAAAATAACACAAGTACATTTTTTTGTTAATGGTATGAGGAGAGATCTTAGGAGTCAATGGATAACAATATACAGTAAGTTGTGTGCTATATAATTAGCTGGATTTAAAAATAAATGAAGGCCAACTATGAAGCTGGCTTTCTTGGATGACTTTAGGATTCTACCTCCTAATTTTTGTCATAAGACTTTTTTCAACTTTTCTTTTAACCCAACTTCATTATTTAAGGTTACTGCCTACATACTGCTTCTGACTATGGAAAGAGTAGGGGGAAAAAGAAAAAAAGGAATAGAAGAAGACTGGAGTTGGTCTGGCTGATTCAAGGAAGCAGGACTGTGGCTTGTGGGATCTTTTGGAGGTCACTAATTCAAAGGGTTGCCAAAAGTCCAACACTCTAAGCACCACAACACACTATCTGTCATTTTTAAGGCAACACAAACATAGACAGAACTTTCCTTTTAGAGGAGTCTAAAATACCGCTCAGCTAAAAAGCTGACAAAACAAGTGAGGCCACAGACTTTTTCCTACTTCCAAGAAATGGTATTCCTTTATTATGTATCTTAGCAGAGAACGTGCAGCACGACAATCATATGTGGAACAATATTCCTGGCTGACAGCTGAGTAATGGGATTAACGAGTAATTAATAGGAAAAATGCAGTTTTTTTTCCTATTGCTAAAAAACACACGTGTAATCTTGGTCAGTTAGTATTCATTTCAGTGCAGCTCACCACAGAATCCTGAGTGTGTCCCAGATCTGCGTTTGCAAGGATTATATTAAAATCTTGAGAACACACTTCCAAGGAGAGACACCAGGTGCAAATACAGTAACAACAAAAGGCAGTCCTCCTTTAGTTGGCATACCTTTTATTAAACAAACAACCCACATACCTACTCATATATTTATATAAATAGCTGGCTGGATAGCTCCGTGGTTTAGGTATCTTGCTATGGGGTCAGAGGTTGGGAGTTTGATTCCCCACTGTGGTTCCTGCGAGTAGAGTCAGCTTGTGTGGCCTTGGGCAAGTTTCACAGTCCCAGGGCAACCCCAGAAGAAGGAAATGGTAAACTCTGAGTACTCAGTAACTAGGAGACCCTGGATAGGGTCAACCAATACGTACTCAATGTCCCTCCAGCGCTGCCTGGGGGCTGTACAGCAATGGATGCAGGAGAACGGCCTGAGGCTGAACCCGGACAAGACGGAAGTTCTGAGGGTGGGTGGCCCTGTGGATAGTGGCTTGGGAAACTCCCTCATGTTTGGGGGGGTGGTCCTAGCCGCGAAGAGTGGGGTTCGCAGTCTGGGGGTACACCTGGACCCGATGCTCACCATGGAAACGCAGGCGGCGTCGGTAGTCCGCATCGCCTTTTTCCATCTTTGGCGGATTGCCCAGCTGTGACCTTACCTAGACATGGGGGCGCTCACTACCTTAGTACATGCGCTCGTAATTTCTAGATTAGACTACTGTAACATGCTCTACGTGGGGCTTCCTTTGAAGCTGATGCGGAAACTTCAAGTGGTGCAGAGTGCGGCGGCCAGACTCCTTACTGGAGTGAGAAAATACCAACATATCTCTCCTACTCTGGCCATGCTGCACTGGCTGCCCACCCATTTCCGCATTGACTTCAAAGTGTTAATGCTTACATATAAAGCCCTAAACGGTTTAGGACCTTGATACTTGGTGGAACGCTTACTCCCAACTAGTTCTACCCGTATTACCCGCGCAAGCCAGGAGGTGAGGCTGAGGAGCCTGACGCCGAGGGAGGCCCAGAAGGAAAGAACTAGAAACCGGGCCTTCTCGGTGGTGGCTCCTTGCCTCTGGAATTACCTACCTCCAGAGATTCGCACTGCACCCTCGCTGGGTACTTTTAAGAAGCAACTAAAAACGTGGATGTATAGGCAGGCCTTCCCTTCCAGTTAATTCCTGTCCTCTTTCCTTTTTTATTCTTTTTCTCTTTATTTGATTTATTTTGTATTTTCCCCATCTTGCAGAATCATTTAATTAATTAATTGTTATAAATTTTTCTTGAACTTGTTGTCCTTTATGTTGTAAGCCGCCTAGAGTGGTCGAAATGACTAGATAGGCGGGGTATAAATACAATAAATAAATAAATGAATGAATGAATACTCAGAATTGACTGGATGGCTCATTATTATCACTGTATTATTATTTACAGATAGATCCTTGTTATTGATGGATTCTGCAGAATTCAAAAGTCTGCATATGCACTCTTTTAGAATTTATAGTGGTATCTCTTGCTTTCCGTGGATTGTGGATTTTGTTTCCCTCTCAAAGATTAACACTGCTATTTTAGTACGAAACTGTGACATTGTTTTCACATCTGCAATCCAGCATCCAAAGAAAAACTTCGTTGCTGCTTCCTGGGGTGGATGCGAGGGATGAAAGGGGACAAAAGGCCGATTGGGTTGTTCGCTCCGTCGCCTTCGGCTCGTCCCGAGTTCCCAAAACCATCCAGCCCCCCCCCTCCCAAGCTTGGCTCCTCAAAGCCAGGGTTCACCGAGGCCGCTCACGAGGTCTCCAGCAGAGGGCGCCCCCTTTCCTCGCCTACCCTCTCTATTGTCTAGCTGGCGGTGCTGCGCCGTCGCTTGCTCTCCTCTTTGCACACACAGCTTGCTTGGCTTTCCTGCTCTGTGGGAATTTGCAGCTCGGCGGTTGAATTCACGAGCCATCTTCCGAAAAGACCCCCCACCCCCACCCTTTCCCTGTAGCTGCTGATGCTTGGATTTTAATGCCAGATGCCCAAGGATTAGCAGATCACCCTGAGGAGAGCTACCCTGGAATTATCCCAGGAAGAGGCGGAGGAGACGGGGAGGGAGAGCGAGAGCGAGGCATTGTGGAATTGAGAGAGAGAGAAGCAGGCGAGGCGGAATAGTATCGCCTGGGAGCGGCTACAACAGAAAATTGCTGCGGAAACGCCAGGTAAGAAACGGACCCGCGGCGGGGCGTGGGCCGAGGCTGCGCGCTTGGGTGAGATTGACGAGGGAAAGCGATGGGCGCAGCTGGACCCGCGCGAGGGGGAAAGGAAGCCAACCTCCAGCTTGCAAACGGGAGGAAGGAAGGGCGAAGGCTTCCACCGCCGCCGACGCCGCCTCAGCCTTGGGTGTAGCACGGCGGTAAAAGCGCTGGAAGGCAGATCGCAGGCATCGAGGCTGATCGTGGTCTGCGGGAGAAAGGGTTTTAAACGGAGGGGCGGAGGGACATCCTGGTAAGCAATTCCTCGAATAATCCCGCTTCCCTTCTCTTCCCCCCCCCTTCTCTCCCCCGAACCCGGTTGCGGCGGTATCACTTCCAATCTAAAGCCAAAGCTGGCTTTGAGTTAATCTTTCCCTTGGGGAAGAAGGTTTTCGGCAGCTTGAGCGCCATGTGCGCGGCGGCGAGAGAGATTCCCTTGGAAAGGTTCGCCTCGCGTGCCATCTTGCATCTGGACGAAACGCCCTCGGCAATAATAGCAAAGAAATATGTATATCGTCGCATCTGTCTCTCCATCTATGTGGGAGAGGGGACCTCCAAAGGGGTGAGGGGTGTGTGTTTGTGTGTGTGTGTGGTGGGGAGGAGGGAGTCCAGTACCTCGGACATGGACAGCAGTTTCGGTCTTCTACTAAACTTTCCCCCACGGGGTTGGGGGGCCCAGGATCTTTCTGGCCAGCAGTCTTCGGAAAGCTGCCCTAATGCAAATCCTAACCCCAATCAAGTACATAGCTGAGGTATGGACAAGATTTCTTTCAGCAAGAAAGCGAGGAGGGAGTTCTGTTCCTAAAGGTATACACATGGATTGTTTGACTCTCAAGGGAGTTTGTTGTTTGCTTTCTTCAAAGTCGGGGTGGGGGAAAAAGGGCAAGAAATCCTCCCATCCCTTGGGATATCCATGGCCAGGGACATCAGCCTTGTTAACATTCTTCTTTCTTTGTCTGCCTCCGAGTGTTTCAAATTCTGCTGTCTGCGTTCTGGCTGTGTTTTAAAAGCCTAGCCACTTGTGTTCAGAAAAAAGTAAGGAGCTTATGATTTCTGTATGTAGACTGGTTATATGTCATTTATAGGGATCATACCGTTAATCCTGGTTAAAATGATGAACAGGAAAGCCAGACCTTCATTAGAGAGATATTTCTGTTGTTTCTCTTTAGACAGAGGCTGTGGGGTGAAGGGGCCTGACCTACTAAGAGTGATCATTTGGGGACTTGGCATGAGGCCCTTTAGAGTGCATTTAATTCATCCCACCCAAGCCTTGTCTTGTTTTGCCATTTCTTAAAATACTACAACTTTTCAAGGAAAAAAAAACACACCTTCAGTTTGGAAAAAGGGCTGTGCGTTTAATGGGCTGATTAAAAAGTCTGTTATTCTGTGGTAATGCAGGCAGCGGGTCTTTTTTTGAGAAAGACTTCCCCCTTATTAGCCTTGAAAAGTAATCCACCTCAAACTGTGGAACTGTTCCTCAGTTACAACTCTAGTGGCCTTGGACTTCAGTAATGGTTTAAAAACAAGCTGCTTGTGACTGCATTAGAGAATGACCTGCAGTGCTTTCCTGTTCCATGGGAGTCTATGCCAAAGGTAGGCTGTTTTAAAAACTAAAGGCGTACTGTATTTAAATAATCCCAGTAAATGTAATGAGTGTATGGTTGATGTGGCTGCTGGAATAATTGGAGGCTTTGCTATTGATTCTCAGTAGCCTACAGAGAAAGCCAATGACATTAGTATCCCTGCATTATTATTATTATTTTTCATTTTAAAGTCAGCAACAGATTTGTCTGCACTGAAATCTGATTGGCAGGAAAGAATGTCCAGCATAACTAGTAAAGCTGTACAGGTCAGGGCTCATTAGCTGCATTACCATGGATTTGTCCAAAACAAAATACATTGCATGGTTAAGATTAGCCTGAATCATTGTGTGCATTCCAAAAGAAAGTGATAGATCTTTGTGCTAAAGTTGAGTCAATATACCAGGACCAGGATATGGCAGGCTGTATTTCACATACCTTTTGGAATATACAATACGATGAATATATTTTTGGATGCCTGAAACTATGATCAACTGTTTGACATGGTAGGCTGTATTTCACGTACACTTTGAGTACTTTGGGGAAGGGCTCAGTGAGAGAGCAAATGTTTTACGTACATATAGTCACTGTTGTAGCCCTTGGCAGGTCCAAATAGGCCTGGGAAACTCTCTTTTCTAAAACTCTTGGAGGGTGATTGTGATTCCCTGCAGCCTAGTGGCCTCCAAATTTCAGTCTCCAGATGTTGAAGTAGACCCCAAATCCTTGACCATTAGTCATGCTGGCTGGGGCTTCTGGGAGCTGAACAACATATGGGGACCAAGGATGGGAGGCCTTTGGGAGAGAGTGATGGGTTAGATGGACCATTGTCTTGCTTGGTATAAGACAACTTTATACACGTTAAGGCTAGAACAGAAAAACAATGATAAATAGAGGTTGCAGTGAGTTTTTGTAGACATTACTCTTAATTCTGGCATTTAGAGGCTGGTCCTTCACACAGGGATGGGGGGTAGGGCGAAACTATGCTGCCCACACTCCTGCTGTTGAATGAATGACAGAGGGCCAACATGAGACATCTGCATAATAGCGAAATCATTTGTAGAAGTGAAAATGACACACACATAACCCTGTTTCCCCCAAAATAAGACCTAACCTGAAAATAAGCCCTAGTCTGATTTTTCAGGATGCTCGTAATATAAGCCGTACCCCCAAAATAAGACCCAGTTAAGTGAAACACCGTCCTCCACCATTGTACAGCAACCAGAAGAAGATGGCATGACTGTAATTGAATAAATGTAGATGGTTGTACATGAAAATAAAATAAAACATCCCCTGAAAATAAGCCCTAATGCATTTTTGGAGCAAAATACAATAGAAGACCCTGTCTTATTTTGGGGGAAAACACAGTAGTTGCACAAATTCTGGGCCTGCCTTCTGCATGTATACACATGGATGCCTGGGGAGGGGTTACTGTGTCAAGCAGCTCATGCTGTGCAGGTGGGTATGCAATGAAGCCTCCCCTCCCATGGTAATATAACTGGCTTTTGAAGTCCTGAATATGGCTGCTGGATGGTAATAGTGTTATAGATTTTGATCCTAAGTACAGGCTTCTGCCCATAGCCTGTTTATGGTACCTGGTATATATTCAGTATTCTTATTCAACAAGCACCTGTAAATAGGTAGCCAGTGAATAGATGGAGTGCCTGTTGCAGATGGCAGAAACTAAAGATGAAACATGAAGGAATGAGGTTATGAATATTAAGGGCAGAAAGGGAAAGAGAACCATATGACCTACATACCATTTCTATTACAGGGCTTTATTTAAAAATAAAAATTGCCCAGCACCAGTCTGACACAGGAACCAGGGAGAAGTTCTGGGACACCTTGCCTGAATGGTATTGTCCTTGCAACTCTTTATTTCCAATTATTATGAGGCGGACGTTAGAGCTTAAAAAAAGAAAGATACAGAAAGTACTCCCTGGAAAAGACCCTAATGTTGGGAAAGTGTGAGGGCAAGAGGAGAAGGGGACGACAGAGGATGAGATGGCTGGACCGTGTCATTGAAGCAACCAACATGAATTTGACCCAACTCTGGGAGGCAGTGGAAACCAGGAAGGCCTGGCATGCTCTGGTCCATGGGGTCATGAAGAGTTGGACACGACTAAACGACTGAACAATAACAGGAAGTACACAATGTGTGTCCAGGTAATTGACTTGGGTATCCATATTTTCATCAGGCACAAAAGCCTTTTCCTGTAGCCTGGAAGTAGTATGTTCATGGCTGAATGAAGATGTGTATATGAAATGCAAGAGTGTGATGCTCACTTCAGGAAAGAACTTGATCCTCTGGCCTTGGTTAAGGAAGTAAACTAGGAACACGAATTTGCCAGGTGTATAATCTCTTCAGCAGATTCCTTTTGAACTGTTCTCCCTGGTGGAGACATACTTGGCTCCTATCATGCCCCATCTCTTCTTGTTATGTATTTAAAGGAACACTAAAAGCACGTGTTTTTGCCACTATGTGCATTGATATTGCCAAGAAAGGTTAGGCCTGGGAAGGATGAATCCTCACTCACAGCTTGGGAAAGTAACCATGCTGACTGAGGAATTCCAGGAGTTGTGATCCAAAAAACGAATTTTTCCAGGCTGTGCACTAGCTTTCCCAAGGTTATGTGCTGTCTTCTTGGACATTTGGTTAACACAAGCAAAGCAAATCTTGTGTCCTCTCTGTGTTTGGTACACCGTTGCATATGGAATCTTCTGGTGCAGCCTTTCCCTCTTTGGCCACCTCCATAAATTTTGGATTAAAACTCACATCTGCCTCAGCCACCCGGGAACAATAGTCAGAAATTAATGGAACTGAGGTCCAAACATCCGAGAGGTGCCGTGGATCAGAAGGTGCTGCTTGCATGCAAAGTACCTCCTTATGCAAAGCAAATTGGCAGTCACTCCTGCATTTGTGGCCGTTTCTTATCAAGCCATCAAGATTACATAAATCATTGGGCTCTCTTGTTTGAGAAATAAGTGCTGGATGTTTCAGTGGCTTGTTTATTCTTTAAATGTGAAATGTATCAAAGATACTGCTTCATAGGCTTTGTGGGTGAGTGAAAGATGAGTAACTTTTTCCAAACACTGATTGCAAGCTGGAAGCCAATCTAGCTGTGCAGCAGAGAGTAGTGAGAAGGTAGTTTTGGATGTATGGCCAACAGTTAGGTTTGCTAAATGTGCTGTGTGGGCAAGAGGTAGTTTTATTGCATGGAGTGCCCAGCGGTCAGATATCAAGGTTTAAAAGTCAGGATGCTCTAAAACAGCCATTCTCAATGGGGGGATATGGTGCACTGGGGGCCCCTGGCGCATTTGAAAGGGGCCACCTTATGAGGTCCGTTATGTGACTTCTGCAATCCTGATTTGGCCTATAATTCTTCCATATTGTGTTTATGGCCATGGCCCAAAAAAGGTTGAGAATGACAGGGATGGGAGCCATACCTTTGGACCCAGATGCCTTATGACTTCTGCAAGCCTGTTCTTCTCTGTTTTTGAGTCCTTGAGATATCCTCTCAATCGGGGTCCCCAACCTTGGTCCTCCAGATGTTCTTGGGCTACAACTCCCAGAAGCCTTCACCACTACCTCTGCTGGCCAAGCTTTCTGGGAGGTGAAGTCCAAGAACATCTGAAGGCCCAAGGTTGGGGACCACTGCTCTAGATGACAGTGCCCAGAGAGACTGGGACATATTAGTGCTGACAGAGGCTGGATAAATTGCTCTTTTGAACTGTAACTCCTAGGTTCTTCAACAGCATGGCCACTCAGTTTTACAAGCTCTGCTGCAAAGTGCTGAGGCAGTCACACCTGCTCCCTTAGCTCCTTCCAATGTGTTGTGTTACATTTACGTGTATGCAAATACACCTGTGCCTTTCGCTTCCTGACAGTTAAGAACCAGACTTTCAAGCTTTCGCAGCAGCTGAAGCCTGCTGTGCTCAGCTAGGAGGGGGAAAAGCCCATTATTGAATTGCTTAAAACCTGAGGCAATAATCAGGATTCCCCTGGCACTGCTACTGCTGAACAGTCAGTAGCTTGGGTCTTGAACTTTTCTGAAAACATGCCCTCTTTGGAGCCTTTGCCCCAGAGGTTTGTCTGCCAGTATCTGCACCACAAATTGTCATGCACAACTGGTCTCTTCTGCAGAACTGAAACTTCTGCGTAGGAGATAAAAGGTTGTGCGGAACGTGACTCTGGTTTTGGCGAGGCTCTAGGATAGGCTGTGCCAGAGAGTGCGGCAGCCGAGAGATAACAGGAGCAGTGAAGATTGCAATTAAATTTGCTTAGCTTTGTGCAGCTGCCATGGAAGAGTCGTCTTCTGTCACATTGTACATCTTTCTGAATTATTCACCCAGTGCGTGAAGCTGGCACGCCTCAGTGTAAATGGAGAGCTGTGCATGATGGGTGGTGTCTGCAGCAGATGCTAGCGATGTGCAGAGCCAGGAAGTGTTACCTTTTTGAAATACAACTCCCAGAATTCTCTGGCCAGCCTCTGTGTGATCTCTTGATTGCAATAAAGATCCTTCTCTTCCCAGCCAGCATGACCATTGGGTGGGGGATTCTGGGTGTTGCAGTCCAAAAAGTAAACTCTCACAGCTCTGATAACAGTGTCCCTTTTTATAAAAACCTCCCACTTCACTTTCTACAGAAATTTAAGACTGGAAGAGTGCAGGCAAATTAATGGAAGCTCTTGACAAGAGATGCCTTCTTCGGGCTAATGAAACTGAACAGGCTGCCCTTCCAGGCTTCCCTCCTAGCACTCAGGGTAACATGACCCTGACAGCTGTACCACAGCAGCTCATTAATACAAGATCAGAGCCATTCCTCCCTGCCTATCCCCACAGTTCAATTCTGATCACTCCCTTTCCTGTTTTCAGTAAACTCTGTGCTCAGTTCAGACCACTGGCAGGAAGGCTGAAGCCAGACATTTTGTGGATGTCACTGTTAAGCAGATAGACTGAACTTGTGTTGTACTTACTGTATATCCAGAGCTTTGGATTCCAGGAGTGGTCCTGTTGATTGGGGGACTCTGGGAACTGTGCAGAAAACTAACATTTTCAAGCTCTTGAAATAGTTCAAAGGCTTGCCAGTTATGGAGACATTGATACTTTCATTAGCCTTTCAATGATGTCTAGTTTAATAAAGTAGCGTAATTGTAGACCCTAGATTGTATGGATGTTATGTCCCCTCCATTTTAGTAGTAATAAGGATAACAAAAGCTATCTGCAGGAATTTTGCTGGAGGCAGGCTCACATCTATAGTGGTATGTTAGCAAAATCTGCACACACAATCTGTACCACTGCAAGATGGTATATCTATTTGTGTGAATTAAAATAGAATTCCATGGGGCATGCATCTCCTTTGCCATCTGCCCTGTGGACTCCTGTGCAAAAAACTAGCATTTCTTTTCTCAACCACATACATTCCAATTCCCGATACTAGTTTAGAGCAGAGATATTTGCATCGGGGAGAGGTGGGAGCAGGTACATTGCACTTCTTTTGGTATTGTCCAAATATTAATATACTTAGGGAAATGATGCTAGACATTATAAATGAAGTTATACAGTATAAGTGGACTTTGCTCGTTTTAAACATTTCATTTTCCTTATTTTGGATATATGAATAAGATACCTCAAGATCAGCAAACAATCATTAACCTGATAATAGTTTCTGGGATGGCACTTAGATATAACTGGAAGCAGAAGACGCCCCATAAGTAAAATGGAGGAGAACTGGTATTTACAATGGATCAGACACCCAATGTGATGTAGCTGATAGAGTGTCAGACTCGGACTCAAGAGGTCTTGGTTTGAATCCTCACTCAGCCATGAAAAATCACTTGGGGTATAGAACTGGCAAAATCACTGCTTACCCTGAAAGCCAAAGTTGCTATAAGTTGGATCCAGCTTGAAGAAACAATTTATTTTGGATCTCATAAACTTTATTAATATTAAGAAAGGTAGAGAAAGGTTGTTGCAAACTATGCAGAATAGTGCTATGCACTGATGGGGTGGTATACAAAGCTAAGAAACAAATAAAATAGATAAATAAATTGAAAGGAGCAACTTAATATTGGTTTTGATTATGTTCATTGTGTGATGCTCTGTATTCTCTTTTCTGCTGTATGGCACGGAATCATGGATTTTAACAGAGCAACTGTACAAAAAGACATAAATATTTGAAATGGGGTTTTGTCACAGGACACTAGGAATCGAGGTGATGAAGCACTAAAGCAAATCTATATGGAGCAAGAAGTAATAAAAGCCATAATGTTCAGAAGGCTGGAATGTTTGAAGCATATAATGAGAACATAAAGTGCAGATTGTTACAGCTGATCATTCAGGTTAAAATAAATTGAGAAAAGAAGTGCAAAAAGGAAGATAACTTGTTGGCTGAAGAACCAAGGAGACTGGCTTGGATGTAACATGACAACATTGTTGAATCCAAGGTAGCTATAGTTGTCATAATGTCTAGCCACCAGCCAGAGAGAAATGGAGGAGAAGAAGACAAATATTCTGCTAGAAGATTGAAAAATTTTATTATATTTTAGAACAAAATATAATAATATTTTATAACAAAAATGTAAAATATTTGATGCTTTTAATGGGAATGAATGTGCTAAATGGCGTTTTAAAAACGTGATTTAAATCTTTAGCAAACAAATTCTCAACCCACAGATGAGACTTAGAACAAATTAAATTCAGACTGCATGCTGTCACTTGGTCTTTTGATCACCAGTCAGCAAAAACAAATGAAATATCCTGCTGAAAGGGTTTGACCCTTGTACGCTTTTTCAGGTCAGGTTTGCTTATTTGGCTGGAGCAGTAAAGGGTCTCTGCTCTGGAATTCATACAAACTAATTTGCATATTACGTAAATTGCTTGCTAACATGCTAATCAAGCTCTTTAATTGGATGCTGTGTACCCGTTGCTTTATATTTGCTTTTGGAATACAACATTTCAACCAAATTTGAGGAAAGAGCAGTGGACAGCCATGCCAAGAAAGAAGAGTGGTCTTTTTCATCTGTGCTGCCTTGCTTTCTCTGAGCTGGTGAACAAAACAAATGCAAATTTTTTCATAAGGACTGGAGTCTAAGAAATGGGCTCATTAACAAGAAAAAATCTAAGGATAAATTTCTGCACTTTAATACTGGAAGTACAGCAGGTAGATGTGGGCAGGGTTCTAAGAGGTCATCCTTCCAGACTGACTCCCTGCAGGAAGCAATCACTCATAGTATACAGACATTAGGCCAGACTCTGAAGAAGAGCTACTGTAACAATGTGCTTAAGCCATCGTTAACATAGTTCAGAGCTTCGACGTGCCACACAGCTGTAGATGGCTTCAGTCTGTCATTAAATTAATTCTTTTTAAAAGTCATTTTCTAAACACTGAGCCATCCCCTGCTATACAATAGTTTTGGGGTTAGGGGAGAGAATATGTAATGCTACTTTAACTTCCTGGCTCTCCGTTTCAGACTTCCTACTTCATCTTCTTTGCCAATGCTTAGGCTCCCATAGTCTTGATTTATTCCATGAATTATGCCATTCTACAGAGCCACCATGGATTGGCAGCAGGAGTTCTTTTTGTCGCCGTGACTCATAATTAGACACTGTTTCTCATTCATGCTCATCCGTAACATCAGGCACAATGACGCAGTCACCTTAGGCTGCAGATGGTGAAAGATGGCAGCAGGTTACTAGGACGTGGTGCCACACAACCTCCTGTGTACCCCCAAAACTGGCCTGCTGCATAAACTTCTCCTCTCCAAATTTGGATTGTCTAGGAGTCAAACTCTAATTCAAGTTCAGAATTAGAAGTTGATAGCACAATCTTTCCTCCATGAACACAATCCCTTTAGAGCAGTAGTTCCCAACCTTGGGTTTCCAGATTTTCTTGGACTAAAACTCACCAGTAGCGGTGCTGGCCAGGATTTCTGGGAGTTGTAGTCCAAGAACATCTGTGGACCAAGGTTGGGAACCACTGCTTCAGAGCATTGTGCTGAAACAGTCAGAATTTGAACAAAACCAGTGTTTACCACCCTGTGACCATTCACCAAACAAAACAAACTGAAGAAAGTTTGTGCTAGACAATAAGACGTCTTTTTTCATTTCAGGGAGCATCACTTCTAAATGTGGAGCTGACTAGTTTTGATTCTTTTAATCCTAAAAAGGCTTCCTAATCTAGAGCATCTTCGCGAGGTCAGGGCCTTAGTTTTGGGCATTAGCTTCTGAATGCTTGCTTATTCTGTACATGATGTCAGAGAGTTTGTGCATCCCTCTATATGCAGGTAATGATCTTGTGCTTTTTGTTTGCTGGCTTCATACATTTATATACTGCCCCATTAGTGTGAAGCACTATTCTGGGATGGCTTAACAAATCATATAATCAAACAAAGAATAATAATGAAAAACCGAACAGTAAATATCATAAAATCAATACAAATCACATCAGCAGACATCAAGGAACCACAATGGGAAACATTGCCCATAAGAGGGCAGGAAGGGCACGTGGCAAATGAAAAATCATCTTGCCTTGCCCCCCTCCCAGCTCAGCTGATGGGGGGAGACATCTACAAGGACTGTAAGTTTTGCTGCCCTGTGGGAGGGTGAAGAGGAGAGGAAGGTGGGCGGGCTTGGCTGTGAATTCCCACAGACTTGAGTCCAATCTTTCTGCTTGACTTCCCTTGTCTGTCTCTGAGCCAAGCAGGTGGTGCTCAGCTGCTACAAACGCAAGGGCGCAAGCTGCAGTCTGTTTGTGGTTGGGCTGCCCGTAACCCCTAAAGTGTGCAGACACGCATCTCAAAAGGCCAGATGGGTCGCCCTTCCTCTTTTAACTCTTCTTCAATAATCAGTTGCAGCCTCTTTGCATGAGATTTCCTGCAGTTATAAGTAGAAAGTGGGAAATGGTATGTGTGAGGTTGGGTACTGATGGACTGCCCTTCTGACTTTGTTGGTCTTTGAAGGTGGGGTGTGGGGGTCCCTGTAATCTCATTGCTCATATCATAACCCACAGCAAAGGGGCCATTATTGCATGTACTGTCTGTGAGGTGGGGGCTACAGCCAGGAGGTGTATAAAACAAATGAACTGACTACACTATTAACTGCAGTATAGCAGTGTTCAGTGCCTGGAGAAGTTAATTTTTGGCCTAAAATGAAGATTTTGAGAGCTGTCGTCCCAAACACACCAAACCTTTCCCAAGCTCTGTGTGTGAGTTTCATTACTGCGTGAGAGCTTTCCAGAAGTCGATCAACAGAAAAAACTCAGCACATTTGGAGGTTGCATAGAAGGATTTGGGGATCAGATAGTCATCCATTCATTTATTTATCTGAAAGACATTTGCTCTGCTCAGATCTCCCTAACTCCATTTCTGAGGTCTTCAGTAGATGCTTTATGGCCATTGTCTTTTCCTCCCTCTCCATAGCAAGGTGGATACAGAAACAAGCTAAAGCAGCAGTTTCTCATGAAGCAATTGCCTCGTGTCATCCTCTAGCTTTAATACTCTGCACCCCCATTTAGCTGGAAATGTTACTTTTAGGGACTAAACCTTCCAGAATCCCCCAGCCAACAAGGCCATGCTAGAGTTGTAATCCGAAAACTCGTACATTTCACAGGCTTTACGCAGCACACATATGCTTTTGAGAGCATTGATTTACCAGGGGATCTGCTGAAATTGTTGGAACCAAACTTCTAAAATTTACAATGTTGTGGAGAGCTCACATCTTTTTTTTAGGTCTTCTCAAAAAGAGGAACCCATCGCATCTCTGGGAAAGACCAGGTCTGAGGTGCTATAAAATAGAGAAGAGTCCATGTGGTTGGCTGAACATTCAGCATTGATTTCCTGATATTTGTCCACTCTACAAGAATCTGAGTCTGGGAACAGGGTCTCAGAGTGTAATATTGTTGGACTTACCCAGTGATGGTTTTGTACTAGTGGAAAGCAGTTCTGCTTGCTGGGGAGAGAACACTTGATTTTTTTTTCTCATCTTCTCTGATTGCATCACCCTTTTGTGCTGTATTCTGCACCGTTCCTCCTGGTGTGAGCAGATTTAATGGGAGGGTATGTGCAGTGATTAGGTAGGGTCAACTCATTTTGCATTAGCAGAAGCACTTTACATTCAGCACTCTGTTGGAAACCAACCAGTGTTAATCTGTCAGGATGAAAAAAAATGTTTATCTTGGCTCTTTATTTCTAAAGGATTGAATCTGGCTCTTTTTGAAAACAGTCTTCCATGGTTTATAGCTGGAACACACAGAGAGAGATTCTTCCTTAATTCTCTTTAAATGGCTAGAGAAAGGAAAATGAGATACATTCATTGGAAGTACAAGCAACAATGAGAATAAAAATGTCTTCTGGATTCTTTCCTTTGAGCTCTTCATCTACAATCGCAGGTATTGTGTATGTTGCAAAGTCATTTTGCTAGAATTTGCCTGGCTGAGATAAAGAAAAAGACAATGCTCTCCAGTCCATGTGCAAAACCTGAGCAGATGTCTTATTTTGGCAGTTGTGATGGCATCATCTCTTCCTGGCATAGCAGACTAGTTTAGGGGAGGCCAACACAGGACCCATGGCCAATATACGTAGCTCTGTCCTTCCTGCTCCAAGCCACTGCACGCCTCCCCATTCCACTCTGTCACATGAGGTGGATGCCCCATTCTGCCTAACAGTAGTGCTGGCTTTGGCAAGAGAAGATGCTTAAAGTGGACTTTAACTATCAGGTAACTTCAAAAAACATAAGAAAGATAACAACAAAAATAACATAGCGAAAAACATACCTCCAAAAGCCATAAGTCTTAAGTCTACTAAAGCTTGTTCATTCAAAATTTTAGATATTGTGCCTTATTTCCAAATCCTGTAAACAGAATTTGAGGATGTTGTACTTTAAAATAAAAAAATCTTTTAAAAACAGTGCAATAAAACTTACATTTTTAAGTAGATTAAACCAAGAGGGCCAACATTATCAAGCGCTATTTGAAACAGAATTTTAAAGTTACAAATAAAAATGTTTAAAGCTTTTTGAAATGCTTGCAAAAATAAAGTTTCTAACATCAAATAGAGTACAGCATTGGCACCAATGAGCCTTCCATGGAAAGCTTGTTCCAAAGTCCAAATGGCACCACAAATAATAAGGCTTTCTCTTTTGTGAATGATAAGTGTACTTTCTTTTCAGAATCCAAATACAAAAGGACTTTCTGATCATTTAAATATATGAGCAAGTTGATTAGTGCAATTGGTGCTTTTTGAAATAACTCTCCCAGGCAATGTTGTGTTTTCAAATCAAAGTACTATATTTTTCCATGTATAAGGTGCTACTTTTTCCTAAAATCATTACGCTAAAAATTGAGGGGTGTCTTATACATGGAAGTAAGCTGAGGAGAGAACAGAACTGTCTGTACCTTTCCTCTGTAAACATGCTTCATTCAATCAGGAGGCTTAGCTTCCTCCAACCACGAGCCTTATGGAACTGAGATCAGCTAATGCTGTACAAACCAATTGGAACACACCTCATTAGAGGTGGAGGCTGTAGGCAGTGCTCAGATTCAACAGGGACTCGTAATGTCCAAGCGTTCTAAGCCCAGAGGCTGAATACTCAAAGCTAAGTTAAAATTTCTTAATTTGGGGTTAGAAAAGTGTGTGTGTGTGTGTGTGTGTCTTATAAAGGGGGCATCTTATACATGGAAAAATACAGTAATAATAATATTTGAACTGCCGAGCTAGAGAGGACCCTAAGAATAATTGAGTCCATTCCCTGTCAAGGAGGCACAATGGGGAACTGAGCTTCCAGCCCCATACCTAAACCACTGAGCTATCCAGCAGTACAAGTCAAAGTAATATGACTTCCCCTAGGAAAAGCAGCCATAATTCTAACAGTAGAATCCTATACTTGAATTTTTGCTTCATTTTCAAGGGCCACCCACATACAGTGGGCTGCAGTAATTCAGCCTTGCAGTGACCAGCACTTGGATCCATGAAAGACTGCACCTGCTGAACCAGACAAAACTACAAAAGGTGCTCTGAGCAATTTTTTTTGTAATTGCATTTGTAATATAAACCTATCAAGAAGAAATCGTGTTCATCTCCTTAATGTACGTGCCCACTGCAAACAGTTTTTAAAAATCATTTTTAAGTATTACATTCTACATCTTTAGTGTATGACACAAATATGTGTTGAAACGTTGGTACAAAGAAAAAAAAATATACAGAGCCACCACATTGTTTCCCTTCATTATGTATGTCCCCCTCCTGCTGCGGTGTGTTAGGAATCTTTTCGTCAATGTTGCCACCACTGCCTTGCTCTTTGCAGGAAACAGTATGGGATTGAGACTGTGATCCTGTGCATATTCACTCAAGAGTAAACTCCCCCTTTAACAAACCAGATAGATGGATCATCTTGTTTTCCTTCATGGCTAATTTAACCATCTTTCTTTAGAACACTTGTGCAAGAAAAACACTTTACGCTGAACTGTTTAGCTGTGCAACTAAAGCTTAGTCTAAACTAAAGTTTAAATGTTTTGGACTGCAGTAGTAGAGGTGCTGATGAATTTTTGAAACCACAGTATACAAATGTAGCTTTCTCAAACTTTATCCTCAGAATCTCTCTTGGCCCATTTTCTTTGTTGCTAGAGCAGAACTGATGGTTGGATTCCAAAATATCTCCTGTATGGAGAATTAGTGCAGGGAAAGCGTCCCAGAGGGAGACCACAGCTGCGATAAAAGGACATCTGCAAGCGGGATCTGAAGGCCTTGGGAATGGACCTCAACAGATTGGAAATGTTGACAGCTGAGCATTCAGCCTGGAGGCAGGCAGCGCAGCATGGCCTCTACCAATTTGAAGAGACACTTGTTCAGCAGGCTGAGGCAAAGAGGGAGTTCCGAAACCAGCAAAATCAGGGAGCTGGACAGGGGACAGATTATATTTGTCTTCAGTGTGGAAGGGATTGTCACTCTCGGATTGGCTTCCTCAGCCACACTAGACGCTGTTCCAAGACCTCTATTCAGAGCATGTTACCATAATCTCCTGAGACTAAAGGATGCCTACTAAGAGCAGTACTATGTTTCTTGTCTTTTATCTTCCAGCGTTTTTTTGCAGAAAATGTACAACGTCCCTGGAAACAATTATTCTTCCGGTGGCTCTACAACAAGCTAATAAATACAGAGGTGGAACATGAGATGTTTATTTCATCCAGAGACACTCTAAGACTAGAGGAAAAATATGTACGAAGTTGCTGCTGTAGTTTGGAGCTGAAGCGTAACTAGAAAGTTACCACCATACTGGCCTTTCATGTGGCTTCCCAGTGGTTTATAATTCTTTGTTACTGACTTCACACACACACACGCGTGCGCACACACACACACACACACACACACACACACACACACACACACACACACACACACAGAGAGAGAGAGAGAGAGAGAGAGAGAGAGAGAGAGGCAATTTTATTTCTATTCCTTTGGGGATTTATGTATGAAGTTCATTTTTCATCCACAACTACACTATGCTTTCAGTTTCTCTCAGTGTGTTCTATTATGAATGTGGCTGATACGCAGGTAAGGCATATGCTCTGCCACTGATTGATATGGTCCCTCTGGTATGAGGTGACTTTTTATAGTTACCTTCATGTTGGAGAGTTATATGCATTAGGGTTTTGAGAGCAGGTTGCTGGCTTACCAGGTCTGCAGAAATACTGGTTGATTATTATGTGATGCAAAGACCTGTTATGCTATGCCAAGTCCAGGATATAAGGAGATCATTGGCACAAGACTCCTAGAGAAAAACCCAACTCCTGGGAGATTATGATGACATCTGTGTGATTCCATTTGAGAAACAGCTGTTTTGCTAAATGCTTTAAGGGGGACCCAGGAAGACTTCATAATTTGCTAGCATTACACACTGATTTGTTCTTCCTATATTGCTGCTATCCCTTGAAATATGTATGTAGACCAACTCTTGGTTGTCAGCTTTGGCAGTGCAGGGAGAGAAACTGATGTTGTTCCTCTTAGAAGCAAGCATGCCCATGTTCTGAAGGTAATTCTCTGTGGAAACTAACCTCTTGTACTATATCAAATCATTTGCCAGAATACAGGTAGAAAATAATCAAGATTTGTACCACAGGCATTTCAGGCTTAATGTAGCTCGCTCTTCCCCTATCTCTCTGTAGCTAAATTTGTAGCTTTCTTTAAGTGATAGATGCTACCTTAAAAAAATCAGGTGTTACAGACTGGTATGCACTATAATATGAAGAACTAAGACTATATGTACAGTAGTTCCCACCACCTACAGCATCATCACAATTTTTTATTTTAGGTAAACAATGAGGGTGATCAGATGGGCATATAGCTTGCTATTTGGCTCTCTTTTGGTATGGTTCAGTTCACTCTGTTTTCTGGTGACCACATATGTTTTCAATAAGAGTGACCCATCCTGCCCCTTTTACAAGCTATCCAGTTTCTTTCTGACATAAGCACTAGCCTGTACTTTATTTGATGTGAATGGGAGTGCGCCTGATTAACCCATTCTGTATCATGTCCAATTGGTTAATTTGCACCCAAATAGAACTGTGGGCAATGTTATCTGACATGACAACCCTGTGACATATTCAGTGTGCTTTAACATTAAAAGAGAGGATGGAGAAACTCCCTCCTCTCTTTTTGTCTTATTTTTAAAAAAATATTTCCCTAACTGATGCAGTACAATTCTAATAAATTAGAGGTGCTCCAAATGCATTTTGGAGCAAAAATTAATATAAGACCCTGTCTTATTTTCAGGGAAACACGGTACCTGGCAGAACACAGCCTTCCAATGAGATTGGTCCATTGTACACAATCTTCCGAGATGGGGCAGTTGAGAACACTGACCCTAAGAAAGGCCCAGGAACTGGGCCTTCTTGGCTGTTACCCCTCATCTTTGGAACTATCTTCTATCTAAAATTTGCCTAGTTCCTTCACTATGAAGCTTTAAACCAGTGGTCCCCAACCTTTTCCCAACTGCGGACCGGGGGGAGTGGGGTGGTGCGCCCATGGAGGGGGTGGAGCGCACTCTCGTGGGGTGTTGCTCACGCACATGCGCATAGCACACTCGCAGGGTGTGGAGGTCAATTTTCTACCCCTGGGTCTTGTGGAGGCTACAGATGCTGTTAACAGTAACCAAAATGGAACTGTAAGTGGCTGGAAATTTGCTTCTGGATTTGAAGGAAAAGGTATTCTTTCTGGTTAAATGGTGCAGGATGACCTGTGGTGTTTTAAAAAGGTGAATAGTCGCATCCCTCTCTCTCTTCATACCCAGAGAAAGGATGGCTCGGGGACGAATGGTAGCATCGGGGGCAACATGTGTCCCCCAGGTCTGCACTTTTGCTTTCCCTTACTTCAGTACTTGCTACTGCATTAGGATGAACAGAATGCTTGCTCATACACAGATTGTGTTTTGACATAATGCAGATGTGCACATGATCCTGAATCTGGTCCTCCAGATGTCACTGAATACAGTTACTACCAGTCCTAGCTAGCCTGGTCAATGCCAAACTGCATAGTCCACTACATCTTGGAGACAGAGACTGGGAAGGTTGGTCAACACTGATAGTTAGCAGGTTTCTTGCATTGCAGACAGGCATCTTTCTCAGTGCTACTCAACACTACTTGGAATTGCAAGGATGGGGGAATGAAACTTAAATACTTTGCATGAAAAACATACCCTCCCCACTTCACTTCACCCCACCCCATATATCCAGAAGCCCAAATCACTTGCTTCCAACATGAACATTCCTTTCATACCTATTTAGATGCACCACAGCTCTTTTACTTGCTCTTGAAGATGATATACAGATTGAAGCAGCAGGCAAGAGAGAATTGGGTTAAGCAGAGAACTGGCAGACAGACCACTTGGAGAACATGCTGATTCAAAGCAGATCAGCAGACCAGCACAGAGACAGGAAAGAAGCTACAGCGGACCCTCGACTTACGGAATTAATCCGTATTGGAACGGTGGCCGCAGGTCGAAAAGTCTGTAGGTCGAGGGTCCATTTCCCATAGGAATGCATTGAAAACCATTTAATCCATTTTAGCCAAAGGGGGGAAAAATCCCAGGCTTCCAAAGCTGCACCTGCTGCTGGGGACTGGAGACAAGAGGGCAGTGGGTGGAGTTTTCGAAGCCCAGCAAGCCAAAAGCCGGTAGCGGGTGCGGAGGTTGGGGCAGCTTTTGGCTTGCGGGGGTTCGAAAGCTGCACCCACTGCCCTCTGTCTCCTGTCCCCAGTGCCCTCTGGGCAGCAGGGGTGGCTTTGAATTTCCTGCCCTTTCCAAATTATGAGCTAGTCACTCTCTTGGCCTGGTTTACCTTGCAGAATAGTTGCGAAATTGGAAGTTGACTAGAGTTTAAATAATTTATCTGCTGCTGCTGTTCTTATGTGCCGTCAAGTCATCTCTGATTTATGGTGACCCTATGGATGAGTAATCTCCAGAATGTCTTGTCTTCAACAGCCTTGCTCAGCATTTACAAACTCAAACCTGTGACTTCCTTTAGGAAGCCAATCTATCTTGTATTTGGTCTTCCTCTTTTCCTGCTGCCTTCAACCTGCTACCTTCAGCATCATTGTCTCTGCTAGAAACTTTTGCCTTCTCATAATGTGCCCAAGGCATGACATGCTCAGTTTCATCATTTTTGCTTCCAGAGATAGTTTGGGCTTGATTTGATCTAGGACCCACTTGTATGTCTTTCTGGCAGTGCCAGTTATTCACAAAGTCCTCCTCCAGCACCACATTTCAAATGAATACTTTTTTCCAGTCAGCTTTCTTTACTGTCCAGCTTTCACTTCCATATATGGTGATTGGACAAATAAGAGTGTGGATGATCTTGGCCTTGGTCTCCAGTGACACATCCTTACATTTGATTATCTTTCCTAATTCCTTCATTGTTGTCCTTCTGAGTCTTCTTCTGATTGCTCGGCTGCAACCTTGCTTTGAGCTGATGATTGGACCAACGTATACAAAATCTCTAATTATTTCAGTTTCTTAATTGTCAATGTTAATGAAGTTAATGTTAGTTGAGTAGCTATTCTATAGTCAGTTTATCTGTCCAGTCCAAATAGTCCAGGGTCTTAAGCAGGGGTCTTTCATTCACCGGAACAAGGGAGGCTGGTGACTGGGGCTGGTAAATCTACTCTGGATTTTAATCCAAAATTTTAAGGATGCTAACCAAGGTGCTGAACTCATTTGGATTTAGCTGCACTGAACCTTTTTACCTGCAGAGCCAGGCATGTTCATTGCGTTATGGCTTTTCCTCAGGCGAGATTTCCCTTAATTTGAAATGGCACTAGTCAGACTCAGGCTTTTTGCCAACCCCAGAGTCTATTTAATAAAGTTAACTCAGTTACCAAATAAAGAGAGGTGAGAACTGTTTATACTGGCCATTAATATTTGCAAGAGGGTGGAACACAAAGGCAACATCAAAAAACGTCATACTTCTGTTGCTTTTTTGCGCGTGTGCCTACATTTCACTTTTCATCATTAACATCTTGGGTTTTGCCAATTTCCAGTGTGCAAAGCACTGTTGGGGGGGGGAATGGGCCACAACTCCCCAAATCCATTCTGTTTCAATTTATTTTTGAACTATAGGGTTCAAAGCTCCCACAACCAATTTTTGAGCTATAACTCTCAGGACCATGTGGCTGGGAAGTTATGAGAGTTGGTGTCCGAAAATAAATTTTCGATACTTCCCCTGCAAAGTATTGTGCAACCTCCCAACCTCTGACTCCACAGCTAGATACTTAAATCACTGTGCTATCCAGCAGTTCTCTCAGGCTTACTTTATATGGAACAAAGCTTGATGTTGTTGTTTATTTTATTTATTTATTTACTTATTTATTAGATTTGTATCCCGCCCATCTAGACTACGTCTGCTCTGGGCAGCTTACAGTAAAAACATGAAAAACAATATATGAACAATTAAACGACAATTTAAATCAATAATATTAGTGGCATTCAAGATAGAAAAGCAAAATGTAAGTTAAGATAGAAAAGAAAATCAAGTAGTGACCGGAGGGAAGGCCTGCCTAAAGAGCCAGGTCTTAAGTTTGCTCTTAAAAACACCCAGCTTCGTTAGGCCCCTCGGCCGCCTTTCCTGGCTGTACCGAGTCATTCGAGTAGATCTAGGTGGGAGAAGGCATTCTACTAGGTATCGAGGTCCTAAACCATTTAGGGCTTTATATGTCAACATTAGCACTTTGAAATCAATGCAGAAATGAGTGGGCAACCAATGCAAGGTAGCCAGAGTGGGAGAAATATGCTGATGTCTTATCCCACTAAGAAGTCTGGATGCTACATTCTGCACCATCTGAAGCTTCCACATCAATCTCAAAGGTAGCCCCACGTAGAGCGCATTAAAGTGGTCTAATCTCGAGATTACAAGCGCATGGACAAGAGTGGTGAGTTTAGTCATAAAGTTGTGTCCGATTCTTCATGACCCCATGGAACAGAGCACGCCAGGCCCTCCTGTCTTCCACTGCCTCCCGAAGTTGGGTCAAATTCATGTTGGTAGCTTCAATGACACTGTCGAACCATCTCGTCTTCTGTCGTCCCCTTCTCCTCTTGCCTTCACATTTTCCCAACATCAGGGTCTTTTCCAGCGAGTCTTCTCTTCTCATGAGATGGCCAAAGTATTGGAGCCTCAGCTTCAGGATCTGTCTTTCTAGTGAGCACTCAGGGTTGATTTCCTTCAAAATGGGTAGGTTTATTTTCTTTGCAATCCAGGGGACTCTCAAGAGTCTCCTCCAGCACCACAATTCAAAAGTATCAATTCTTTGGAGGTCAGCCTTCTTTATGGTCCTGCTATCAGCTTGATGTTACAGATGCTTAACCACCTGTCATTACCATTAATCCCTTTCAAGTGTCCCTAGGCTAATGGATTGCTTCCTTAATGGTGGTTTCATCCCTCAATTATCATACCCTTGGGCAGGAAGGACCTTCCTAGCAAAGTCTAACACACATTCCAAGCCCTGATTTGAACTAATCTATACACCATATGAGTAGGACAGCCATAGACCAGTCCTGTTTGAAATGCATTCTGGCTAGTTCTTCTGTCGAGCACAGTGACAGAGGGTGCTTCAAATGCTCAATTTCCTCCGTTTGGTCTTCCCACCATAGACATGTCCCCTGATTAATATCATGAAGCCCATTTCCCACAATTTCTCCACAGTTAGCTTTCAGCAACACATTCTTATACCACCATGTGACAAAAGTGAAGGTGATATTGGACATTTGGAAGAGAAGGTCTTCAAAATGTCCAAACATTTGAGGAAGTGGACATCTCCATGAAAGCTCAAATTAAAATATAGCAGCTTGTCTTTAAGGTGTCACAATGTTTTTGTTGTCTGTATTTTATTTTTATTTCATTTTTGCCTGATATGCTAGCACAGACTAACATGGCTACCTCGTCAAAATCTAAATCCTTAGTATGATAGGTACCAGACACTGGCTTCTAAATAAACTGACCCTCTCAGCTTGCTTCTTTCTTTGCTGTTCCAGACATGTGGTTTATAGAGATTTCCCCTGTTTTCCCTACCTGCCCTTGCCACGTCTAATGTTGTTATCAGTTGCAGTCTCTGTTGTTGCAGAGAAACCAGGTCTGCTTGGGGGATGGCAAGATAGCTGTTTAACTGCCTAAGAACAGTTAACAGTTGTGTAGGTTATCCCTCCCTCCCTGCTGTTTCCATGCAAATTGAAGCAAGCTGCTTTGATGAGGCAAAGTATTATTAATTAAGTGCCTGGAGCACAGACTGATGGAATGCAAGGGAGGGAACTCAGGAGGCTGAGGTTTCACTGATGCCAACAAAATAGGGCACTTCTCCCACTACCCTGCCGGGGTTTTGAATGGATGCTTCAGGATTTTTGTTTTGCTTTACATTACTTCCAAAACTGGGATGAAAACCAGTAGGAATATTACTTTGTGAGATTTATTTTCTCCATCTCAGTCATATATATTTATATGATCTCTACTGTATTTTATTTCTTGTGGTTTTATCCACTCTTTCTCCAAAAAGCTGCAGAGCATATCCTCACAATAGACTTGTGACGTGGACAAAGCTGAGGAAGACAGAATAACTTGCCTAGGAACATTCTGTCAGTTTTTAGGCTAAGTGGAAATATGCACCCTGCTGTTCTCCATCTGTATGTTCCAAATGTACTAAGTACTCCACTAATGAATGTGTTTAATTCATGGTGCAGCTTTGGATGTATCTGCTAGGAGTTGCAGTTAGAGAAACTGTATAATGCTGGGTATTCCCTTTTTCTCAAGTGTTGCTTTTCATAAATGTATGTATTTTTTACACTGACAATTTTCTTGCAATGAGACCGAAGCAGCATCTGATGGCAGTCATCCTCCCAACAGCCCTTTGAGGTTGACCAGGCTCAGAGAAAGTGTCTGGTCCAAGGGCTACCTAGTGAGCTTCATGGCTGAATGTGAATTTGAACATGGACCTTCCAAATTTAGCCCAACACTATAACTATACCAGTTTACCATAGGAATAGTGCAGATAGCCTCATTTCAGGGTGTGTGTTTTTGTAAAAGAATAGTTGGCAATTCATGGGAGATACTCACGGAATGGTATAGCAATTTATTATTTTGCCATTAAGATTGGGGAGTAGCCAAAGGAAATGCTATTTTTGAGAGTCATCATATGGTTCTGATCATAAAAATCAAGAAGCGGCTTAGAGAGATGGTTCTTCCTTTCAAAAAACTCTGACTTCTTCAAGGCTGAGCTGGCACAGATTTCAGTCTGTGCTTCAGTTCAGCCAGTAGAATCCCTATGTAGCAACTCAGTTGGCTGAGCGGGATGTGGCTGCCACTGAAAACTTTGTAATCCTTGCAATAAATACGTTAGGTTCGGGGCATTTGATTCTTCTTGTTTTTCCACATTTGAATCATGAAGGAATATGGAGAAAAATGTGCCTATCCCAGTAGCTCCTTCATACCAATCCTCTATACTGGCTGAGGAATTCTGGGAGTTGTAGTCTAAAATAGTAACTTTTCCAAGCTTGTGCTCATGGCATGATGAACTGTTGACTTAGATATAAGGCAAACTATACAAATGAGGAGCCCCTTCATGTCCAATACAGGGATGTAAACTGATTTATGCCCCCTTAACTGGCCATCAGTGTACAGTGGGAAATGGGACTGGTATCAAACTTGCCTTGGCTGTTCAGAATAGAATCCATCCAAGCATGGAAAAATTGCTTTTTTGACTGTAACACTCAGTGGCTATGCTGACTGGGATATTCTGGGCATTGTAATCCAAAAGGGGACTTTTCTAAGCTCTCTAGAAACATGGAATATTTTCTGAATGCACGGAGACCCAGTGTATCTGCTATTTTTTAAATGGTTCTGACTTTTTCTCTTTTAACAGTTGTTAATAAATAAGAGCTGGTCTGTTTATAATTTTGGTATTTTCACTTGTAGGTGGCTGATGATGCAGCATGCCTTTGTTCTTTACCCCTGACCTGAGCATCCAATAGTCACTGGTGTCAGTGTTTGTTTTACAAGAGATGTCTGCAACCAGAGGCAATGGAGAGCACTGGAAGTCTCTGGGGATCAGCCGAAAGGAGCTGGCTCTTGCTGAAGCCCTGCAGATGGAGTATGATGCTCTCTCCCGCCTGAGGCAGGACAAGCAAGAGAGCCAAGCCAAGCAAAACACTGACCAACCTCTCATTTCCTGGGATGACCCAATTCTGGATTACAACAAACCTGCTGTAAGGAATGACTGCCACAATATCAAGGTCATGCGAGGCCTCTCTGGCTCAGACCCCACCCTCAATTACAATGCCCTCTCTGGCCAGGAGGTCTCAAGAGCTTTTGGGACCAACAATACTACCTCATCCACTTTGCTGCCTGAGCAAGAGAGCCAGCCTTGGTTGAAGGGACCTTTGTCTAGTGATTACTTGTATATCTTTGAGAGCACAGAGCAGGACCTCCTCACTGAGCCTGCCAATAGTCCATCCTGCCAGAACAGAAGTGGCAGTAGCTCTCCCAAAAACCTTTCTCCTCCTCCGCTGCCCCCTCGCATTGCCATCTGGAATGCCCCTGAAGTGAATCAGGTTTCCCTCAAAGGGTCTCAGCCCAACGATATCAACATGTTCACCTCATCCCATGAGAGGGCTGATGGAAAGCTGGTAGGCCGTAGAATCTCAGAAGAGGATCCATATAGCACAGTAGACTATGATGGCATCAATGATGCTATCACTCGGCTCAACCTCAAGTCCACGTATGATACTGAGCTTTTGAGGGAAGCCACATGGAGTTGGAAGGAAGGTAGAAGCATTTTTGAGAAAGAAAGCAGTGGGAAGCCAGTTGCTCGCAGCAAGACCATGCCTCCTCAGGTTCCTCCAAGAACATATATCTCCAGGTCTGGTGCACGGAAGAATGCTGCACTCAACAAGAACCGGAGGATATCAGCAGATCCGGTAAAGACATTTCTTTTTTGGTAGTCAAAATGGTAACATGATTAAGGAGCTTAAGTCCTTCTTAAATGCAGGGCTAAAGGGTTCACACAATCTTATTAATGTTCTGTATCTGCCTTTCCCAACCTGGTACTCTTCAGATGTGTTGGATGACAGCTTCCATCATCCCCAGCCATCACAGCCATTGGCTTTGCTGCCTGGGGATGAGAATTGCACTTCAATATTTGTGGAAGGCATCAACTGGAAGATGGCTGAATATGTGTATATATGTGGCAAGTATGAAGCTCTACTAAAAAGCCCAAAGGTAAGAGGAAGAATGGGAATGTCAGTGGCAACTGGAAGAGTTGGCTTCTTGTTGTTTTGTATTCCTTTGTTCTTTTAGAATGTATCTACACTATGCAGTTATCACAGTCTGATTTCACTTTAATTGTTGTGGCTTTATCCTATGGAATACAGGGAATTGTAGTTTGGTCATGTGCTTGGAATTTTCTGCTGTAGTTCAGATACGGGAAATGCACTAGAGCTTTCTGGTACAGAATTCTAAGTCTCTCACCTGATTACAAATCACAGGATTCCATAGCATGGAGCCATGGCACTTAAACAGTGACAGCAAACTGTTGTACCTGTGCAGTATAGATTGGCCCATCCTTTATACAGGTTCGGCAGTGTCAGAAAGACTTCTGTGGGAAAATGCAGCTTGATATACAGTGGTGCCTCGCTTAACGATGATAATCCGTTTCAGGAAAATCGCTGTTAAGCGAAAACATCGTAAAAGTAAAATTTAAAAGCCCATTGAAACGCATTGAAAACCCCTCAATGCATTCCAATGGGCTAAAAACTCACCATCCAGTGAAGATCCTCCATACGTCCCTAAGCACAGCGGGGAGCCATTTTAAGCAGACGGTGGCCATTTTGAAAACCCAACGATCAGCTGTTTTTGATCGTCGTAAAGCGAAAATCGGTTCCCGAAGCAGGAACCAATCATCGCTAAGCGAAATTCCCCTATTTAGACCATTGTTTTGCGATTGCAATTGCGATCCGCTTTACGACAAAAACATCATCGTAAAGCGGATTCGTCGTAATGTGGGGTAATCGCTAAGCGGGTTACGACTATTTAGAATGGATACTAAGGATAGGAACCCGAGTGTGCCTGCTCATTCGACTTTATAGGGGAGAATTGTTGATGAGCACATTTAAGGCTCCTGATGTCTCTTTCTCTCTCTCTTTTTAAATCTTTTAACTTGATTCAGACTGAAGAGTGCTTTTAAAGAAGCTGTCTTCTAACAGGGGGATATCTTCTGATGGTCCTTCAAGCAGAGAACTGTTGTTTATGAAACAAGACATGATTACCCTAGTCTCAGGCAAAAGCCTCTGCAGAAGAAGAACATTTAATGGAAAACTGCTTCCATTAAATGTTCTGTTCAGTTTGTACCAGAATTGGGAACCCTGGTTGTTCATAACTTGCGTAGCGGTCCTGTGGTGATCCAGCAGTTGACACCGGCAAATCGTAAGATGCCTAGAAAAACAGCAGCAACACAAAGACTTGCCTTCAGACAAGTTAAATTAGCTTTTAAGCTTTAAAAACTGCAAACCAAAGCTTTGGAATCAGAGTTAGGAAGGAAATTAAAAGCTGTATGCTGTGTTTTCTAGTTTTTAATTCTATCAGTTGCTATAGATTTTCAGATGTTTGAATATGAAACAAGTTGAAGGATACAGATGTTTCCTGAAAGAGGTACATCATGTGCAGTGACTTTTAATCTTGCCCTGCAAGGTTTTAAAAGCTTTTTTACATTCCAGTAAGAGCTTCCACCCCACTTCTAGGGAAATAATAATTTTTGTCAGTACCATGGTGCATTGGTTTGTCACACAGTCTCAATTGTTAACTGCCTGCAATTGAAAGCACCCAAACCAGGCACAAGTGTGATCATCCACTTACTTTAACGTCTGCTTTGCCCCCCCCCCCTTCAATGTCAAGTCCCTATAAGTCTGGAGGTAAGTAATACAGAGCCTGCAGCTGGGTGCAGCCTGGCTGGTTTTGCTGCCATTCCAGCTCTGTGCTTTTGTCTCTGTGCTGTTTTATAATAGTACCCTGTTTCCCCGAAAATAAAACCTAACCTGAAAATAAACCCTAGTATGATTTTCCAGGATGCTTGTAATATAAGACCTACCCCCAAAATAAGCGAAATTAAGTGAAACCCTGCCCTCCACCATTGTGCAGCAACTAGAAGAAGATGACATGGATGTACAGTATTTGAATAAATGTAGATGGTTGTACAGTACATGAAAAAAAATCCCCCGAAAATAAGCCCTAATGTGTTTTTTGGAGCAAAAATTAATATAAGACCCTGTCTTATTTTTGGGGAAACACGATAGTAACAAAAAAAAATCCAATACTTCACTTTAAGGCAAGGAGAGTTAGTGATTTGAGCCACCTTTTCAAGTTGAAATGAGTTCCTAAAGGTCTTCCCAAAGTGCAAATCAGGTCAAAAACAAGGTACACACTCTCTATGAGCCCTGATTCGACAGAATATTGATGTCTCTCTTTTACCACCATGATGTCTCTCTTCCACCACCATGCCACTGAACTTCAGCAGTGTGGTGACAAATTTGGAGGTGTGATGGCAGATGTAGGATTTACCTTCTCCAGCAGAAACAGAATGTGCAGTGCAGTCCATCATTCCCAGATGTTTCTCAGACCTACTATAATCAGTTAGTATAGAGAGAGCCTGTTTTGAGGCATATGTTTGTACAGGTCTTCAAGGGTGTTGCATGAGTTCATAGCACCCTATTTTCTAATCTCAAATAAAGCAGTCCAAGTACCAATGGCAATTTTCAGGAAATTTCTTGAGATCTGCATCCCAGTAGTGGGTGGACCGAAATGTGGATCCAACCCTTTCCTACATGTTTTAAGGTAATATATTTTAGTTATTGTCAGAAAGTAAGGTTTAGAAGAGCAAAAATCAAAGAAACCTTCCAAATACAGTATCAAGGAGACGGAAATGTGCTGTCCTCTGAAGATGCTGGCCACAGAGACTGGCGAAACGTTAGGAAGAACAACCTTCAGAACATGGCCAAAGAGCCCGAAAAACCCACAACAACCATTAGATGAAAACATGGTTGCTTAGGGAAACCCAGAGTGCTGGATTTGGTCTCAGGGCATAAGGTTCCTGCCTCCTGACATAAAATCTCTTCTTCTGAATGTTCCCATGTTGGTATTAAAATGAGGAACTAAAAAAGCGGGTGTTTCTCATGCCAGTGCCGGCAATCACATGTGTAGGAGGGATCCTCTGGGAATAGCGAAGTCTGAGCTTGTTTCCTGTTCCTCCTCTGGAACCTCACTGTCACCACCAGAATTAATTGTTTTTTCTTGGATGTTGCCTGTATTAATGCTTACTGGCACATACATCAGCTGCTTTGCCTGGCTGCCTGGAAAGAGTAGGGCATAGCTGTTGGGCTATTTATATGATCCACATAACACAGCAATCTGAGGGGAAGGCCGTGCCCAGCAAAAACATTTGCCTGAAAATAGGAGTCCCTTCTACCCATCAGAGCTCCTGTTTCCCAGAAGCAGTCGCTTTGGAAAGGTCACACGACAGGAAACAAACACTCACATGTTAGGAAACAAGGAGACAGCCCCGTTTTCTGTTAGCAAGAAACAATCAAGGATCTTCTGTGCAATATTTCCTTTCCTGCTCAATCACTTTCATAGGAACTCTCTACCCTTTTTGCTATAGCAGAATTCTTGGTTAACAGGAAGACTAGTCAGTTCTAGGCCAGGGATCTGGGAATGCCCTTTATCTATTTATGTGGGATTGTGAATGGGCCATGATGGCATATTCTGAAATGTAAGAGTGGAGGTGAAATACTGGTTGGAAGCTGCAAGAAACAGACTCAAGGAAGTTCACCATTGTCATTCAACGACCTGGGACCAGCGACTCTCTGTAGGGCCAGGGAGAAATGTTGTCAGGAGCCACTGGCAGAGGTTACGTAAGTCTCCCTCTGTTTTTGTCCAGCTAGGAAGTAATTATAAAGAGCATTAAAGTTGTCTCTAGTGTTTGCTGTGCCCCTGTCCCTTTCTCCTCTCTCCCCCTCTCCCCATTCCTCTAACTATTTGGTGGGTTAATTGCTCTGACAGTGAGACCTTTGTTTGCCTTTGAAGGAATGAATTGAGGCACTGAGAGCATGTCTCCCATTCCATTTGGCTGGGTTTGGCATTTAAACTCTTCCTGTCCTTCTTTCCTCCTCATCCTCCTGTAGCGTTTGGGAGGGAGACGTTGGAAACAAAATGGAATGTTTTGAGAATGCGTCTGTTAAAAATGAAAAGTTGTTTTATGATGTGGTTGGTTTGCAATCCTTGTGTTATTTATTTTCATTAATGTTTTAAAAATATTTAAAATATGTATATGCTGCCTTCCTCCTAAAGGATACTGTTACTGTTATTCAGCTGTAGTTGACACATATTATCTCCTCAATCTGCAAATATCTAGGGGGAGTGATCAAGTAGAGAACCCAAATACATACATATCAAACATAAAAATCCATATTAGTGCTGTAAACTAGCTGACCACTCAATTATAGGTGTTTTTACTCTGCTCTGTCTACAGAGGCTGAATCTTGAGAACTGCAACCTAATTTGAGATTTGTATAAAATTAAGAATAGATAGATAGATAGATAGATAGATAGATAGATAGATAGATAGATAGATAGATAGATAGATAGATAGATAGATAGATAGATAGATAGATAGATAGATAGATAGATAGATAGATATAGATATAGATATAGATATAGATAATGTAGAAATTCTACTGTGTCTCATATTGAAATCCTGGTAAATTGACATCATTTTAAGGAATATCTCTTCTCAATATTTGCCTCATTGACTGTTATGATCTGTGTGGGAGTCGTTGAGGTTGCTGTATCCAATTAGGTGGCACTCTCCAGATGCTTAGAGAAGGCTTTTATGTTTCTAGCACCATAACATTAGAATATGCTTCCAGTGAAGTCGTGATTAGCTGTGTCTCTTCTGTATGATTGACCATCAGCCTCTTTTGCAACTGAACTGCGTGAAAGCATAAAGTATAAAGTATGAAGGACAGCTGTGTGTCCTGCATTACAGAACTGGGACCTTTCCTTGAAGACTGATGTGTCTTCTTATATTAAACACAATGTACTTTACAAACGAGAGACAGAAAATTTTGAATTTCCATTTCAGAATTTAGCACTTTGGCAGTTGACTGAGCAGTAGGTACATCCTTCGGTCATTGTCTGTCCCACTTTTTACTGTACTGTATTTCTTGTTAAATGAAAGTATTTACTTCTGAATGTTTGTGTTTTGTGTGTTAAAATGTGTTTAATGAGAAGCAGCATCTTTCTTGAATTTTGTTTGTGTGTGATATGGAAGTGGCCACTTAACGAAATATGGATTCAGATTTCAAGTGCTGTAGTATGTAACAGTCCTCTGTATTTTAATGCTGCTTTGCCTTTAATCTGTTGAACCAGAAAGGAGAAAGAACACAGCATGAAAGGAGAGAAATGCTAGCCAGACTCTATGAAAGTCTTCTAGGTAGGGCTGATAGTCTCTGAAGGACCACATTTTACCTATCCTGATTTATTACACAGTCATGCCCATAAATGATGTTTCTGTACAAATGTAGCGTTTTCCTCTTTTTAGGCTATTCTGAGAAATTTTGCTATCCAAAGTAATGGTCAAGGTGGTGCCCCCTCGACTCCCAGTGTCAAAAGCTAACCAAACTTGCAGCTGCATTTTGCTTTGATATCAGCAGTGGGCTTCCATTGTACAGTATTGTTGACTTTCTCTATTTCTGATGGCAGTGGACTTGCAAAGCATGCTACACGACACATCTATTTTAGATCTTCAACATCACTGCTTCCTACCCATCGTTATCCTGAGATATCTGCTGCCTGAGGTGTCTGCCTTGCTCTTCCAAAAAACAAGAGAGGTGTTGCTTCAGCTCAGCTTCCTGCATTTTTCTTTTACAGTTCTCAAATTGCAGTTTAGTTTTTCACAGTTTAAGACTAGGAGAACAGGGGCAGTAGATACGTACATGTGTTATTGTATAAGAACTGGGGCCTAGCAAACATGCTTCTGCTTTTGGCTGCAGAATGTTGAGGTCTGTGTTATTCTCTAAATCAGCAAGTGTTAAGTTTTTCTTCTTAGTAACGTTGATAAAAGTTTGGCTGATTTAGCATACGATCAGATGGGCATTTGTCCCACTGCTTGGTCTGCTGTGGGAATTGGCTGTTTCATTCCTTTTTCAAGAGATCGCATGAATTAATTTCTGGAGCAAACCAAACCATCCCCAGAATCTTCCCCCCTGCATCCTTCTGCATCCCTGTCAGGGGCTTCTACTTTTCTGGTGCAGATAGGATGCTCTGTTTTGGATAGGATGCTCTGTTTTGGTTCGTTTCCAGCATGTGTGATCACTGAAAACAAACCTGAGCAAGCTTGTGTCTGTCAATTTCCCTTCCTCTGTCATTTTGCCAGTATTGTTAAATGGCTTAAAAAATAGCTTAGCCACTTCATGATATTGGGGAATTAAACACTTCCTGTGTTCTGTGGAGGGGCAGAGGAAGTTAAAAAAGAAACCCACTCTGCTATGACAGCACTTGCATCATTTTTTAAAAAAAGAAAGGGAAAAATGGAAAACTTTCTCTTAGAAGCAAGAAGAGACAGGAGGGGGTAAGGCAGAGGATTTTTGACACTATTATATAGCTAATTATCTTAGAAGCAGGAAGAGACAGGAGGGGGTAAGGCAAAGGATTTTTGACACTATTATATAGCTAATTAGGGCAGAGCTGATGCTCTGCACTACTTACAAAGAACATACATCTTTCTCCCAGAAATGAAATCTTTCTCCCAGAAGTGGGAGCTGTCCTGTGTAGTGCTTTTAAGTGTCTTTCTGTTGTATGATTTATAGATTAACATTGTCTAATCATTACTTTAATGTTACGATTATTAATGTTACTATAACATTAATAATGCTATGGTAACATTATTAATGTTACCATAACATTACTTTAATATTATGGTATATTATTATAGATATTTGAAGTGAAGAACCTGCACAGAGGTGCTGCAAATTAACATTATCAGTGCTTTTTAAAAAATTGCTTGAATGACAGTCTTTTAAAAAAGTTCACATAGAAGAGTATTCTTGGAAAATAATGATTTGTTTATAGGGAGAAAAGTCACTGAGAATAGGTTTTAAAACATAATGTTTGCATTTTTAAGGTCTCTGGAAAGAGATTAGTTAACGGCTAAATAGATGATTGGCTAGTTTTAAATTCTGGTGTCCTACTGTGTGATAAATATTGTTCATGTTACGATAAATATAAATACAGTAAGTTCTGCAAATGTTTATTGTCAGCTAAATAATTTCTTATTTTCTTTTAAAAAAACTCTAGCTTATATTTAAAACAAAATCAGCTGATGAACAAACTTTCTCTATTCCATGTCCTCGTTACTTCTTCATAATCATGGCTGTTTTGTCTTGTTTTCCCACTCTTCACTTAGTTTGGCTCATTTGGACGCCAACTGCTGCACTTTATCACTTTTGTTTTTCATTTCTTTCTCTGCAATCTGTGCACATTTTCCATTGCAACTAGTCTTTGCTTCTCAGTTATTCCATTTAGCTTCAACAGCATCCATTTATCAACCTTTATTTATGCATTACATTTTTTATGCTGCCCAATAGCTGATGCTCTTGGATGGTTTACTAAATTGTACCTCATTCCTTTCCTCCATACTAGCCATATGAAGCTCCACTTTCTTGATTTTAGTTAGTTTTTCTTTTAATGCTCTAAAAGAGATATTGCTTCATCACAGTTATGAAAACTGCAGTCTTTTGTCTGTTTGATGGGCAGTGCAATCAAGAGAGAGAGAAAGTCAACAATACTTATTTGCTTCTTCTTGCCTGCCATTAAGGGATGTATGCTAAGTAATTATTTAAAACCAAATGAACTGGTATCAGTAAGTCTCTATTGAACTACTGTACCACAATAATTACCAACAAAATATCTGGTCAGACTGTATAACAATCACAATTGAATTTTTTTAAAAAAAAAATCAGCACATTTAAGAGAAAAAAGGAAAGGCAAAACTAATAGGCACAGCATATTGTACTTTCAGCTCAGGATTTATGTGTGTGTCAAAGTATGCGAGCAGGGAGGAAAATACCTGGTAATGCAGATTCTTTTGTTGCTTGCTTAAAGCAGTGCCGCCCTCTAGATATTTTAGACTCATTTCCTACCGTTGGCCCGGATCGCTAAATCCCAAACTTTAGGAGGGTGAGAAGGTCTTCATTCCTGATTTAAAGTATGATTCCTGCCACACAGCGTACAGTGTGCAGCGTAATCTGAATAAGTGAACTTGTCCACATAAGGTCACATTAAAATACAACAGTTAGTCTTTAAGGTGCCACAAGACTTTTGTCTTTTTAAAATCTTTTATTATTTCTTTCTTTGGGTTTTGCCTGATATGTTTGCACAGATTAACATGGATACTTCTTCTAAAATACACCATACAGAGTAAATGGTGTGTTTCCAACTCTTGTATTTGTGGACACTTTTGCAAAAAGATGAACCATGAATATATGAAACAACTCACAGAAATGTGGTACAGATTGGCTTGTGGATCAGTGTGAACTAATCTGTGTCCTTAACTTCCCTTAGAACAAATGTGTAGAGAAAATGTGATTTAACATACAATCATCCACTGACTGGAGGTACGTAATATCTAAGGGACCTCCCATCTTGTTATCAGCCTATCCAGACATTAAGCTCTTAAGGCGAGGGCTTACTAAACATATTGATTGGTCCAAAGGCCTGCTTGACAAGCATGCAGGAGAGGGCCTTCTTCTGTGTGGCTCCAAGGCAGTGATGGCGAACCTATGGCATGCGTGCCACAGCTGGCACGCAGAGCCCTTTCTGCTGGCACACGAGCCATAAGTCGACGAATCGCTACTCCCCCCCCCCCCCCCGCAACCAAACCTCAGGAGGCGGATGCAGCTGTGGTGCTGGTGCTTCGACAGGTGGCGGGTCAGGATCCAGAACAGTTGGCACCGGCAGTGGATCTGGAGTGGGGTCTCGAGGTACCGCCATGCCTGGGATTCCCCCTTCTGCCGCCACTTCCGGTTCTGTCCCCACCACTTCCAGTCCCCACCCCCCAGTGTGCCCAAAAAGTTCACTGCCAGTGCTCTAGGACATAGGGATGCACTCCCTTCAGGATGTGGTCTGTTTTTACTCTGATTTTAAAAAGGAGTAGAAACCCATCTCTTTTTTTAAAACTGGCATGTGATATCTAATCTGCCCTGCTGCTTTTTTTCCCACTATATCCTTTGTTGACTTTAATGGTTTTAATATGTTTATTTTAATAGATTTTTCCAGTGGGGTTTATTGATCTGATTTTTTTCAATTTTTTAATGTTAAATGTTGTATTGCCTGTTTTAATTTTTCCAAGGAGTTTGTACACAACAGTGTTTTTCAGTGGAAAATCAGGGTATAAATAAGAATCAGAATATTGGCTAGAATTCTACTGGGGATTTGTGGCAGCACAAGTGTAACTGTGTAAATTGCAGCAGCAGATGGCTGCTGATTTTCTGCTCATGTTCCCAAGCACATGCTATGTTGTGTGACTGGTACTTGATAAGAAATGTGAATGACAATTCATTAATCAGTGGCAATTCCAAGTCACAGTGTCTACAATTATACCCAAGCTAGCAAAAATTCCAAGCAAGATTCTAGTCACTGTTTCATGGTACTCTTGTACTCAGGGTTTATTCTTGTGGACAGGATGAATAATTACATAACTATCTGTAGCTGAGTTGAGGGATCTATTGGCTCAAAGAAATGCCCTTGTCATCTTCATATATTTCCATCAAGAACTGAAAGCCAAGTCAGAAGCTTGCTTTAAACTTGCTGTGTTTGCAGTGTGTCCCCAATTCACAGTTCAGTCTGTGTCTATCGCTTCATTGCAAAGCTGCCAAATGTGATATGACATGGCTGAGTTAAAATGTAGACATGTATGTAGAGACTTCAAGGCATGAAACAATAGCGCCTCAGTCTTCTTGTGATAATTGACATCTGGCCTTAATTCATTGGATCTAAGAAGCAACAGCTTTTAAGAGTGGAAGGCACTTCCTGTACCTCAGAGAGGGTCCCAGTAATCTGCTAAATTCCGTGTATATTCTGTATGCCTCCATATACATCTCTTGCCATTCTTGCTGATCCCTGATTGTCAGAATCAGCTTTGGGCACAGGATCGTGGGATGCAGGAAGAATGAAAGCCCTGTTTGAGAACATCACTTGTGTTTTTTATGATCCAACCCAAGGAACTAAAAAAAATGCTTTCGATTGTTTGATGCATGGGAGGGGTCTGGATAGTTGAAACTGTAAATCATTGACTGTGCTTTTTAAATTTTCATGCCTTGTTTGGTATCAGACTACTTCTCACCATCATCCTGTAGCCAATGGCTATGAGCTGTTTGAGGTTTCTGAAGAGAAGGATGAAGAAGTTGCTGCTTTCTGCCATATGCTGGATGTGTAAGTATTTTTCTGTGATAGAAAATGTCTAAACAAGGTACCCTTCCAAAGCTTCCCAATGGCTAAAATCCACTGTGTGTTTATGTTGCACGGGCATGCTATGGCCAGACTGTCTTTAGCAATTAATTACTGACATTGATTAATTCTTGGTGTCTGGAAAATAAATCCTCTTTGTCCATGTACCATCGTGTTTTCACCATGGCCTCAGTGGAAAGGGTCTAAGCCCACAACTGATTGCATGAGATAAATCTATATAGGATGGTAATGCCTGCCCTGGTTTATAGTAAACTGTCTGTAATAGACAGGGGCAGCCCAAGACATTTTGCTTTCTGTGGTGGGGCAGTGATTGATGCCTTGTTTCCGCCCAAGTCAAGGCACTTGATATCTTTATCTCGCTATGATATTTTGGTGCATGAGGCAGAAAAATTCCAGAAGTGCCTCATCCTGTGCCTGGCAGTAAAAATGCAATAATACAAAAAACAATTAAATAACTGACAACTTGTTGATATCCAAAATCTGCCAATAGAGGCAGCCTTCCTCCTCTGCCTAAAGTTAATGACATCCTTTGAACAACTGTTAACAAAATATAGCTTCTCAATGGTGCCAGTAAAATGATTCAAAAGGAAGAGGAGATATGATTTCAAAAGGAAGAAAAGAGCAAATCAAAGGCTAACGATGGATGGATGGATGGATGGATGGATGGATGGATGGATGGATGGATGGATGGATGGATGGATGGATGGATGGATGGATGGATGGATGGATGGATGGATGGATGGATGGATGGATGGATGGATGGATGGATGGATGGATGGATGGATGGATGGATGGATGGATGGATGGATGGATGGATGGATGGATGGATGGATGGATGGATGGATGGATGGATGGATGGGGGAACAGGCACAAGACGTTGATAGAAACTGCTTGTACAAATCTTTTTTTTTGTCCACAGATTGAGATCAGGGTACAGTACCAAGGACTACTCCCTTACTGGTTATGTCTGGAGTGCTGTTAACCTTAGTCCTGAACACCTGGGTCATGGGGTCAGCTTAAAAGTGACAGTGGTGTATGATAGCCTGCAGGAGCCTCTCACCTTCACTTGTGACTGTAAGTTTTTGACTTGAACTGGGAAAGCCCTTTCAGCTCCTCTCAACAGAGGAGATGTATTCCTTTTCATTGCTGTGAAACAACGGCTTGTCGGTTGTACTATTTATAAGCTTCTCCAACCAGATATGTGGCAAGGGATAATAGGAATTCTAGTCCATTGTATCTGTGCAGGCACCACTTGGGAAAATGTAGTAGATAAGACTTCATTACTGTCTTCTGGACCAGCATTCTCAATCTATTTTTGGCCCAGACATAAACACAACATGAAAGAAATATAGGCTAAATCAAGAGAGTTTAAGTTGCATAAGGAATCTCTTTAGGTGGTGAGTGAAGAATTGTTTCCGGTCTGTGGCCCCCTTCGAATGTGCCAGGCCCCCCATGGGCAATATGGCTCCCGCTGTTCTAACGCACAAGTTAACAGGAGGTGACTTAAACTTCAGGAATACTCATGAATGGACTTGAGTTTTACGATGTGTGAAGAGCAGTGATAGGGAAGCCTGAGCAATTTCAGGACTGTGAGGTTCACTGTGACCTCCCCCCAAGCTTCTCTCAGCTGGATTGCCACTTCATACTAGTCCACACAGACTCCTGTTCTCAGATCTAACCCTACTATTATCCAACCAGATGCCCTGTGTCATCTTCACATACTTGAGACACCTGGTTCCCATTGCCACCCTTATAGTGTAGCTGCCGTATTAATCTTCCAAGACAATATGCACGACCACTAAGCTACTATGCTCTTGTGGGGTACTTCCATTTCACTTTGAGGACAATCTTTATTAAAGCTTTCTGTAGAAACACAGACCTTTGCATAATGCTGCCATAACCAGTTATTAAACCAGAAATCTTGTTTGAGCTGAGGTTAAGCAGCCAGCATGGGTAGATATGTGGTACCTGATATCTGAACATAAAGAACATACTGTTTCAAAATATTAAATTGCAGCAGGATAGAATAAAAAAAGAGATAAATATGATGAAATTGGAGAAAAGAACTGAAAGAGGCCTTTAGTATTACTTAATATGGCACCCCATCAACTCATTTGCTTTGTGTATAATATCTATTAGAAGCAGTCTCTTACCTAACCTAAGGCCAATCCTAACTTCTCGACCTATATTCAAATTATCTAAACATAACTCTGTCTCTGTGCCAAACTCTTTCCTAAGGCTAACTCCATTTGACTACTCAGCTCCTACATACACTCTCCCCTCTTCCCCTTGGGGCTGGGGAACATTATCAGTAACAATAAACACAGAGACAGAGTTATAAAGCAATAGGGATTCTGTCATATACCATATTTTCCATGTATAAAACAACACTTTTTCCTTAAATAATTTGAGAAAAAATTGAGGGTTGTTTTATACATGGAAGGCAGCTGTTTACCACTGCCTTTTGCAAAGGCTTAGCAAAAAGGTCAAAGTGACTGCCGCTTTTCCTTGCTTTTGAGAAGGCACGGAGCTTAGCAAAAAGGAAGAGAGAAATGCTCCCGTCCTTTTTGCTATGCTCTGTGCTTTCTCAAAAGGCAAGGGGGCGGAGCTTGGCACAAATGAAGGGGAGGCGTTTCTCCCTTCATTTTTGCTAAGCCCCGTGCCTTCGCAAAAGGCAAGGAAAGCGACTGTCAAAGTGAAGTAGGAAGTCATTAAAGAAAATATGATAACATGGGTGCAGGAATTAGGTAGAACAATTCAGACAGAGGATTTGTTTAGAGCATGGAACGATAACCAAAAACTATTAATAACTACAGATTTGAAAGAAAATTATATGAAAATATTATATAGATGGTATATGACACCAGAGAAATTGGCAAAAGTGAAGAAAATGAGAAAGATGAATGTTGGAGATGTAAGATAATAAAAGGAGCACTATATCATATGTGGTAGGGTTGTAAATTTATTAGGAAATTTTGGAAAGAAATAGAAAAAATAATCACCATAGATTTAAAAATAAAAATGGAGATGAAACCTGAAACTTATTTGTTCAATATGGAAAAGTTAAACTCGAGACAAGAGACAAAAAAATTGTTTATACATATTAGGTGCAGCCAGAATTCAACTGGCAAAACAATGGAAAGACAAGGAGGAACTTTCGGTGGAGGATTTTTTAATAAAATTACAAGAACTAATATTAATGGACAAACTAACAGACTCATTGAAAGGAAAGAGTAGAGCAGAGCACAAATCTCAATGGGGGAAAGTAAAGAATTATCTCAGAGAGAAATGGAAGAAAGATTCCAAACTTTTACCAAATGACTTAGGCTTAAATTAGAAGCAGAACTGCTCTCAACAGAAGTAAAAACAAAGTAAAACAGATGTAAAATAAGAATTAAGAAAGGTATTATTAAGATTGTGAAGAAAATAAATGCGTGGTGGAAAATAAAGAAATAAAAATTTTAAATACTGTTTTGCAAAAGAGATAATAGAAAGTTATTTTGGTTATGTGCTAATATTGTGATAATTATTTACTTATTTTTATAATTTCTTTTTAAAATGCAATAAAGATTAAAAGTTTAAGAACATTCATTTGAAAGAATGGAAACTTGCATTTAGATGTATGCCTTCTTAATTACATATTAAAATGTAGGGTATGATGCATTTGCAAGTACTGATAAGCTTTTATGAGTTTCACAATTTCTGCCCTGATGGTTGTGTTTGCATTTCAGCTTATTTTTAATTTTATGCCCAATATTATATTCCTCATTTGAAGTTAATTTCATAAGTATTTTTTTCAGTATTTCACATTTTAATGTTTATGTAACTTTATATGATTCATTGTTGTCCATTTTCATATAATAAATGAGGCCTTTATCTCATTTGAACAGTGTTTATTCATGACACGTATTCATTTAATTAAATCAACATTTGTCTGATTAGTTCAGCTTGACCTTGTTAAACAGGTGAACAAATTCAGTAGAATAATGTCAAATTTCTTGTTAACATTTTTAGTGTAAATGTTGTGATTAATTAAAAAGAAGGAAATCCTGTGTTACATTAATCTCAACACCTCTAATTTGTTCTCTGCACTTCTAATAATTGCTAGAGTGGGTACGTTAAATCCATTGTCTGTTATTGGCTCATGGAGGTATTATGCTCTATGATTAATATCAAATTGCTTGTCTGATCGACTTTGATAAACATTTACTCCATATGAATCAGGTCATTTTCTGCAAGACTTGTCTTCTTGTGGCTTTGCTTTTTTCCTTTAGATTCCTGCAGCCATTTGCTCAGCTAGCACGACTGTCCTGTCATTGTTGGACCTCTGTCTTATGATTAATACACACTGTGCTCTGCATTATGCCTATTAGGGGAGGAGAAGAAGAGAGCAAGTGTCCCTCTGTGAGACAAATTATATTTCAGATCCGCTGCAGGTTCTGGAGCAGATGCTTTATTGTCACAGTCTCACTTAATGAATTGAATTAGCCATTTCATGAATTTCCATGAATATTATTACTGTTGTCCTGCGCTACCAGGTGAACTCTGTGTCTTAAAAATAACCATGCACTTATTTTTGTGAACCTTCTAAAAGTGCATCAGATACTTTTCTAGGATAGCAGTTTTTTTCATCTATAATCCCATCCTCTAACACAGAAATTCTCAATATGTATCTCCCCCTCCCTCCCTCCCTCCCTTAAAAAATATTCAGAGGCTCTTTTTGAAGCTCTGGTTTAAGAGTGGCTGGATGTCTGGTTTGCAACATTTTACCCTTCTGTGAAGACAAGAATATATAACTTGGATCAGGGAGAGCTGTAGAAGCAGCCCAGTGTGTATATTCATGCCAAAGAAAGTGAGTCTACTGGATCAGTTAAGGCATGGAAGGGCCAAGATGGGGAATTCCAGGAAATCTTGCCTTCACACTCATCACACTGTGTTTGGTCATTTTCTCCATCCTTGTAGGTTCCTCCACGGTGGATTTGCTCATCTATCAGACCCTTTGTTACACTCATGATGAACTGCGTGATATTGATGTGGAGGACTTTGTACTCAAACTATGTGGCCTGGAGGAATTCCTGCAAAAGTGAGTGATGGGGCAGTGTTAGTACAAAAAGCTTAGGCTGTAATATAGAGTCCATGTACCTAGAAATATTCCCTTCGGAGTTCACACTTGGGCTTGTTTCTGAGTAGACACCTGAGGGTTTGTGCTGTTAGACATCCTGCATGTTTCTTTCTGCATTTAGAACAATATGATCTCTTGGATGACTGAGAAATAGAAATGTAGGTCCTTCCAGATGGGACATTTTCTTCCTGGTCCAAAGCTTGCCATTCTTTTTTAAGGGACCCTAGTGCCTATTTCCAAAGTGGGGATGATGATGATGATGATGATGATGATGATGATGATGATGATGATGATGATGATCTAGCACTATGGTGCTTATGCAAGCTGGGAGGAAAAATGGACAGAAAAAGGGAGTAAAGGTGACAAGTAGCAGAGAAAGGGGAAGCCCGGAACCCAGAGCTGTATGAAACTCACAGCCTGGGGCTGGGTGTCAGTGGAGACTTGGTGGCAGTGACTGCTGCCACTTTGCACACAGAGGCCACATGGCAAAGCACCCAGATGAAATGAGGCAACAGGAAGAGACAATTTTTAATGGTCTTGAGAGCTGCATGGTTCCCAGTTTCCCGATCTTTAATGTAGAGGCAAATCCTGATAAATTGCAGGCAAAAGCAATGGGGCAGCAGAACAAGATAGTATGAATGTCCTCTCTAAAAGAGACCTCCAGATGTTTTAGATTAAAGCCCCAGACTTTATGGCCAGCAGTCATGGATTATAGGAGCTGTAGTCCAAATCATCTGAAGAGCACCAAGATGCTTACCCTGCGTTCGACCACGCTATTAAACCCTCTCCCCACCAGCCCCCTCCCCTGCCCCCCAAATAGAAAAACCCACTCTGAACTGTCAGGAAAGATGGAGTGTAAATTCTTCTAAGTGAACAGGTCAGTCCTTGCCATGTTTGCCAGGATGGCATGAATCATAGTTACATAGCCTCCCCTCTGAATGCTTGACCAGTGACTTCACCAGTTTGCTGTGTGTACCCTTTCCGCTAGTATAATCATCATTTGGCACAGAAGGTACAAGTCTTCCCAAAGGGGGTGATGTGAGTGAATAAATGAGATTATTTTAGCACCTGCAAAGAAACACGGTTAGAGCTGTGTGAGTTGTTCAATTCCTAATTCCTTGAATCATGGAGAATGTCTTGCCAAGACAGTCCCACTGGAGGCCTTCTGCAGCGATGGGAAGATATGACTAACCCCCCCCCCCGACTCTGTGAAACTAATGTTGAATTGAAGAGTCTTCTCAAGAATTAGGAAGCTTCCAAGTAAAGCTCCTTAGATTGTGATGATTCTCAAGAAACTGGCAAATGAGTCAAATAATTTTTTTTAACAAAATCCTTGCATTCAATTTATGCTATGAAATCTGACTCTGTGGGTATAAATGGGTCAAGATGGTTGGAGACATGCTCTCAAATAAACGCAGCCATCACATGGATGAAGGTGCAGGAGGGAAAAAGGGCTTTCTCCTGTGTCGCTACCAGATTGTTAAAGGTCCTTAACTCAAAGTTGTGATCAGTTATCACTCTCAGTGCTTTTAGGAAGGATGTGAAAATGCATCTCTTCCTACTGGTCTTTTGGACTCCTGATGTTATCTGAGTGTTGCGATGATGTCTATAGTTTCGGTCACTGTTATATTTTAATGGTTTTTCTAACCCATTCCTTTTTAGTTTGTTTTTAATAATGTCTGTTAGCCACCTTGTACGCTATGATTTAGTGGAAAGATGGGATAAAATGTAATAAAATATATAAGAAAATATTTACTTATACTTCAGGAAGGGAAAAACACAGACCATCATTTGCTTTATCTCTCTCCCCCCCCCCCAAATGGTATAATTCTGTAGATGAATTCTCCCCCTGGAGGAATGGGAATGGGGGGAGATAACAACTGCCTTCAGGGCAAAACCAAAAAAACTTTCCCCACAGGGTCACCCTCAGCTAACCAATCTAGCGCTAGCATCCCCAGCTTTTAGCAGGGCAATTAAACTGCTGGACTTGCCCTTCTTGACCACAGCATGCTGCATTTCCACCAGACAAATTACCCATTAATGTATGGGAGGACTGAGAATGGCTTTGTAGTTTTGAATTGAAGAGCTTGCGGTTCAGTTACAACGGCTGAGAATGCAAGCTGGCAAGTGCAAACCAATGATTACTGGGACCAGTCGTTAGGGGACAGACTATAAAACCACACAGCCCACTGTGGAGAGCCAACGTGTGTGTATATATGAGAGAGAGAGAGAGAGAGAGAGAGAGAGAGAGAGAAGAGGGGGGAGGGAGGGGGGAAAGGTTGCATGTGCATTGAAAGCCAGATGAAGGTAATAAACCTCCCAGATAGATTCCAGTGTTTATAGATGGATAAATATGAAACCTTTGGTAATCAAGGGACAGTTTCCTGCTCTTGTGGGGCCCTGGCATTGAGCAAAGTGGTTTGAACCACACTCTGGCTTTTTCTGCATTAATGAAATATTTCTCCCTCCCTCCCTCCCTCCCTCCCTCCCTCTCTCTCTCTCTCTCTCTCTGTGTGTGTATGTGTGTGTTGCCTGAATGGTTCAGAGATCTGGCATCAGTAGACTCCTTACCACCTTTCAGTCTGTCTCGGACGTGTAGCAAATCTCTTGTGGCTGCAATAGATTCTAGGGACTTGTTTCTGGTAGGAAGAACTCAGCCATCCCCTGCAGGGAAATCAAGGGAAAAATGTCCTCAGTTTCTTGCCAAAGAACCAGCGTGAGCTGTTGCTATAATTCTTATGAGCGCCGATGATTTTTTAAAATTGCTTTTAAAAGGTGACGTTGCCCTCTGCAGAAAAATCTCCCTTCCCTTTATATAACATGCCTTAACTGAAAACAGAAACAAGCATGCATCAAGGAGAAAAAGTTTCACTGCCAACCTAGAACCCACAGGCGCCTCCTGTTGTGTTTTGGGTTATTCTTCCCTTCCAAAGGGATCTGGCACCACAGTTATGGAAAGGAAAAGGCCCATTCGTGGCATAGAGTCTATATCTTCAGGAAAGCTGGCCAGGAATTTGAAGGCTCTAAAGCAGGGATGGGGACTGGGTAGTCCTCTGTACAGCCCTAGCAGCCATCAAAATCTGGAGGATCAGGCATTCCTTATCCCGACTGCCCAGCCTTCAGTGGCCATTTCCTTGCTTTTGGAGGAACAGTTTGGTAATTAATGGGCGCTACCGGGACTAGAGAGCACTCAATTTAATCCTAGCTGGCACAGCCAGCCCAAGACATTTTGCTGCCTGAAGCCAATGGTTCCCCTCCAATTTGCTGTCAGTGAAGTCACAGTGCCAAGTGCTCAAAGGTGGGGAAGTTATTTTAACCTCAGGCAGCAAATCCCCTCTCCCCATCCTGAACATTAAAAAATACAGCAGTGGCACAATGGCTGAAATACAGCAGTAAGTTGCAATTAAAGTAGACCTACTGAATCAGTGGAACTTACACAGGAGTTGACTCAGCACTGATTCCAGTGGGCCTGCTCTAGTTGTGGCTTATCACTGGATTTAATTGTTTAAAATATTAACCGTTAGCTGGTCTTTTATGATAATCCAGTATCTGCTGTGTGAAGTTACCACCTCATTCCACCTAACAGCAGGGCTAACTCCATCAACCACTGTAATTAACATGTTTGCTTGGTACTATATGTAACACCACATTCCCATAGTAGATTTACTTTTACTTTTATTTTTAGTTTGATTCATTCATTGTCCTACATCCTACCCTGCCTAGAGGCTCTGTGTTGTCCGAACCGACCGAAGGTCTCTGGTTCATTTTCACATAAAATAATATTGAAGTAGTACTTTGAGCAACAAGTTTTGCCTGCCAATTTCTGTCAAAACCTTTCTGTTCTGCCTTAACTATTAGACAGAAGATAAAATACAAACTATATTAATTCCACATGGGCGGTAAAGTCATCTGCTTTTCACATGCATAGTTGTGGCTTCTTATAAGAGATCTGGAAGGCTGAAATTTTTCAGGCCTTAGTGCAGGAGAAGTACTGCCTAAGCTAGTGTCTGGGGAACAAGGTTTTTGTTGTTGTGTAGGAAGGCACCATTTGGTTGCCCCCTGCTCTCCTATAAAGAGAGCCTTATGGAATAATTCCCACATGGACTGCCTTGTGCCCCGGTCAAAGGAGATGAAATGCTGATTCTTCCTTGTGTTTCATAGCACAAGAATTTTCTTTGCATGCTTTTTGGGGGCTTAGTGCAATATCCTGTAGTAAATGTTACTTTAATACAGGTAAAACTAAGTCCTTGAATCCCATGGCAGGTTTTAGTGATGCAAGAAATAGCTTTTCAAGCTTAAACATGTATGTACACTCTCTCTCTCTCTCTCTCTCTCAACCTCAACTTGTTTCCTTCTTTTTTCTTGCATGCACACTGAAGTGAGATGACCTGCCCTTTCTCCAACTGCCCTGTTGCCCATCACCTCCTTGGGAAGATACTGAATGGCAGGTGAGGAGCGCAAAAGTGCTCCTCACCACTCCTCCATCCCAAGTGAAATCTGTCTAATGAACTAGTGCATAGATGCTCTGCTATACCTCAGTAGTAACCTCAAAATATTTTTGGAAAATGCTTGTTTAAGCAAAGCAATTAAGCTTTTCCCCCTTCCCCAAATGCTCATGTTAAACCCCTTTCTTGAGATGTCTAGCTTTAATTCTGTTCTCATAATCTGACATAAGAGGTTTGAGATACAAGACTGACAGCAGCAGGAGGCAATCTCAAGTCATTGCCAAAAGCCCACTGTTGCTGTTACCCTGGTTCCCCCATTTCATTCCTACTCTCATGTAACACTTATTCCCCAACCAGCCCCTATGAAAAGCTGATGGAAAGGGGCTTACTTTTACATCACCTTGAATTAGTAGCTGCCACCTCCTCCACCTCCTTCAGCCATCTAAGATGAAGGGAACTCCTCCTTACCCTATAGATGGGAGAATTTCTCTTCGAGGGCCTGCCCTGTCCCCTGGGTTTGGGAGGTGCAATAACAAAAGAAAACCAAAAATAACTCCAATTCTAAGGTCTTATTTTCCGCTTCCTTTAGTGAAGAAGCCTCTGGTACGTAAACCAAGCAACTGAGTGGTGGATGGGTTGGACTGTATCTAAGAAGGAACTAAATGTTATTATATCTTAAGGAGAAGAGTTACAACCCATTCAAAACAAAAAGTTAGTGCAAAGTGAAAAAACACACGAGATATGTCTCTGGGCACAAAAAAATACAGAAGTGGTAAAAGAAACAATTAAATGTATGAAGGTATTTCTGGATATCTGGCACAGCCAAAACAAAATCATAATCTCTGACATAAAGTAGCTCATTACAGCCATCTAATTGATTGTCTTCCACCATTGTTGTGGGATCAGCTCTCCCACAAGGTCAGCTGCGAATTTTTAATTTCCAACAAAACCTGGTCTTTTATAATGCTAATAGTTCCTAATTATTGCAAGTGACTGGGTGCAATTCAGCTTACACTGAAGAAGATGCAGATCTTTCCATGGGAAGGAACAGATAGAGAGGGAAGGTCCTCCTCAAGTTTCCTAGGATGTCCTTTACCTGCTCTAACTTTTGCTGACCTTCCCTCAACATAGACAGATATTTTTAGGGTTGATTATATCACTTTCTTCCTCACATTTCCCTCTTGACTCAAAGATAGGAGAGAGGAGACATCTTGCCTTTGTTCTCAATAACGAGGATTTAGCGTAGCTGTAGCTCTCTGTATGTCCAACTTAGTTAAAGTCATCATCCCTGCTAAGCAAAATAGTCTGCCATTTTGACCCCTGAAGACCTGGATCTGCTACACCTCTGATTGTGATGCTGTGTTCTTACAGATCACAGTGTGCTCCTATAGTGATAGCCAGCTCTCATTCTCCAGAAGAGTGCCACTGCAATCATCCTTTCCTAGAGTCAGGGTCACACCCCCTCTCCTCCACTGGAGGAATTACAGGGGCCATCTACTGCTATGCAGGAAGACCTACTACTTCAGAGGGATATTCTGGAGGGTCCCATGAGGCAGAACCATTACAGCTAGACCAGCCCTGAGTACGAGATCTCTTTCATGCAGCATGTTCTTCTCATCACACCGAGTCTGAAAAGCAAACTAGAGGAGAAAGGAAAGCAGGACATGCTTTCAGCATTCTGTCAATCTGTGTCCCAATGGCCAAATGATTGTATTGTTTTGGCAGATAAAAATACTCAAAATTAGATGGAGGGATATTGTTGTCAACTTACATTTGATCTGGAGAGACTACTGCATGCATTCTGTCCAGCTCTTACATGAGGAGTCTGTGGAGGAAAAGCAAGGCTTTGTTCCCCCAGCATAACAGAATTCCTGATCCTCCTTCCAAACAGCTTCCCCGCAGGACAAGTTTGCTGCAGTGCAGGCTTTGATGCATTGCAACAATTTCGTAGTAGCTTCTCTTGCTGACTTGGCAGCTCTGTAGCAAATCGTCTTTGTGGGAAAACCACAAGTGCTTCAGCACACACTATTGTTTTGAGTATGTTGGGGACCGTCTTAAGAAACAAAAGGAACAAATTCTTATTATGTTTTGTCTTTTTAAACAAATGGATATTGGAAATATTAACATCATTGTACAAAGACCAAAGTAACAATATAGCAAGTTGCTGAGAGTTGGGTAGGAAACTCATTAGGAGGTGGTCTGAACATTTATTTACTTATTTGAGGACATAAACCATGTCTTTATCCCACAGTAGATTTCAGGCCAATTTGCATAAAATTAACAATTAAATTAAAGCAATGTGATATCTAAAGAGTAAAATGTAGAGACTTAACATTGCATTAAAAAATCAATTTTAATTTACAGTTATAAGATCGTTAATATTTTAAAGGGTTTGAGCAAATAAAATAAGTATTTCACCATCCCAAAGAAAGTTCTTGCTTGTAGAAGATAAATGTGTAAAAGGAAGTATACAAGAGGGGCCTCCTGATTATATTCATGTGTGGTCAGGTTGATTGAGCAGAAGGTGCACCTTCACATTTTTTTGAATCCTGTTCAATCATAGAAACAAATAATAATTTGAGGGCAAAAATAATTTCCCGTGAGCATTGTGATTATGTATGCAACCAAATGTTTTGCTTGAGCTCTGCGATGAAAGCTCAGCATCATTTCTGAGGTCTTATCATGAAAAAGTTTCTGATTCTTTATCAGCTTTAAATAAATACTTTGTGAAATATCGGATGATAAATGGGACACATGGGGAAATGGAGAACATGTCTCCTCATGGAGATTGATTGAACTGCTCCATGTTGCAATCCTGTAGTGGCAATTAAACCCAGTAGAGCTCAGTGGGACAATTGGTCTGACACAAAGATATCTCCTTGTAGGAGATTATCATGGAAGCAGTAGGGTAGGGTCTTTCCTCCCCCACCCTCTTTCCTTTATTACCTGCTGCCAAGAGAGCATGGGCTATGAGCAGGTGTTGGGCTTTAAATCTCTTCTTTTTCAAACACCTGATATACTTGTCCATTGCAGTGTGTATTAATTGCTTCCATCTTCCTCTTTAAAGCCAACTGTAAAACACAAAGCACACAAGCATTGCTCTGCTGAGGGGTGGGAGGAGTCACTTCCTGATTCCCACAAGGGCAAATCAGTCAAAACTCTGCACAGCCTCATGGAGAAATAGGACGCTTTGTGAATCCTGTAAAGATTAACTAATTAGCACTTTCCACAGGCGGTGAAAAGCAGGAAGCTTTATGAGTCCCAGAAAGGCCAGTACTCTCCTTTGCCTGCTGATATGTATAGATAAAATCTAATAAGATGTTTAATTTTCATATACCTTTCTACTAACTTAATGTGTTTGAGGTTGACAGTTTTTCAACGATCCATTCCTGGTGCTGATACACACCAAATATTTGACATGCCATTCCTGTGAGAGTAGACATCAAATATTTGATAAATAATGGAACTGCTGCAATTCAAAGTCAAAGGATCAGGCAAAATTCCATTGTCCTGTAATTAACCTGCATACCTTGACTTGAGCAAAAACTGGCAAGAACCTGACACGGGCAGAATGAACTGTAGAATACGGAAGGAAGTAACTTTTTTTTAAAAACTACATCTCTCGGAATCCTCAAGCCGGCATGGCCAAGGCCTTAATGAATGCCAATTCTGGTTGCATTCCTAAAGCAATTTTTCTGAAATTACTGAAATTATTATCTTATCTGACTGGTGGCAATTTCCTGAGATCTTGGAGAAAAAATTCTCACCATCACCTGCTTCTGAATTCTTGAGTGTCATTTTGTTGTTACATGCCGTCGCATCATCTCCAATGACGACCCTATGATCTCCAAAATACCCTGTCCTCAGCTCTTGCAAACTCAAGCCTGTGGGGTTTTTTTAGGGAGTCAATCCACAGTGTATTTGGTCTTCCTCTTTTCCTGCTGCCTTCAACCTTTCCCAACATTACTGTCTTTTCTTGCCCTTTCATATGAGCCCAATGTATGATAGCATTTATTAAAAAGAGGAAATAATTGGGGGTGGGGACGTGCTGCAAAGTCAAAGTGACAGTGAATAGGGCTGGCCCAAGACATTATATTGCCAGAAAGGGAGTAGCAAAGATTATTGCTCATTTTCCAGGTCATTGCATATATAGGACCCAAGGCCAGTCAAAAGCATTTTGGCACCTGATGCAATCAAATTCCATGCACACCCTGGGCTGTTTTTCAGTTGGCTTGATTTCTGACTGGCCTCAACCTAAAAGAATTCAAATCAAGATTCAGTAGAACATATTTTAGAATGATTAAAACTAGCATCGTTATTGAATGTTTTACACGGACACCACATTGCTTCATGACAGCCATTACAAGGTAGCCCACATGAAAAGACCTTGCAGCATTTCCTGAAAATAAATCTAAAGCTCTCCTCATTGAGATTGTACTGCTGGCACTTTGAGTGTGTGTGTGTGTGTGTTTTTCTTTCTTTTCCCAGCCTTTGAGGTTGTGTTTTACTCTGTATTTGTTTCTTCCCTTTAAAAACAAAGCAGCCTCCCTCCCTTCCCTCTCTCCTGCCTCTGAAAACAGCATTCTTGTGTCATAGCAGCTGTGCTGATTCCTGCCAGGATGCAGGCCCAACAGAGATAAGAATGGACTTTTCCTCTCGGATTGACAGGTGAAAGGGCCAGACTTCCTGTTGCAACTGTGGGGCACCACAGAAAGGCTCATTCTGTTGTTGTTTTTCATCTTCAACTTAGCCAGTGTGGCCTGAGTTAGGGGTCTGATGGCTTTTCGATACAGGTTTCCATATGCAGTAAAGCAGAACTTTGCAAAATTACTGTAGTGTATTCATATTGCATCCCCTACAGTCTCACAACCAACATGGCAAATAGCCCTGTTACTAGGGAGTTCTGGTAACTATGACTCAAAAAAAGTAACTTTATCAAATTTTACTGTGGATGTGTATCAGTCTTGAGGAGGAGGCTACAGAGACATGAGCCACAAGGTACTTGCAGCAAGGTCCCTTCTCCAGTGAGCTTCCTGGATTCTAGAAGTTTTGGGGGTGTGGGAGTTGTCTTAAGTCTTTGCGACAAAACCAAGAAAGAGTCTTGCGGTGCCTTAAAAATTAAAACTCATCATTCTTTGAAGTACTACAATATAAGAATCCTTTTTTTCTAGCCTGTGACTTCATAATTTACTTCCCAACATTTTTTCAGTTTGATACCTTTTTTAAAAAAATTCATTTGGATTTTTTAAATTCTTTTTTTCAAATTAGAGGTGCATATTTTTGGGCTACAGCTCCCAAAATTCTGGGAATTTTAGTACAAAAAACCCACAAAACTGTATGCCTCTGTTTGAAATCACCCCCCCATGAAAATTAAGCTTTGAATTGTTTATTACTTCGTCACACATATCCAGTTTGCCTTTCCTTATTATTTATTTTGTGTACTAATTCCTGTTTTAAAAGTTTAGTTATTAGTTATACCTTTTTTCCAGTGAGCTCAAAGGAGTGGGCATGCCTGTCTTCTTCCTCATTTCATCTTAATAATATTCTGTGAGAAAGCTAAGAGAGAGTGTGACAGGAGAAATAAAAGTCACTCTGGGGAGTAGAACCTGGGTCTCTCAAGGTCCACTCCCACGCTTCAACCATGCTGCTTCTTCATTCTTTCGTTCTTCATCACTCACAAAGCTCACAAGCATTCAGTGCTCTTGAATAATTTGGTTTTTTTCATTGAATGATTAGGAAGCATGCATGTTATTTTTTAAAAAGACTGGTTATGGAATTTATAAATAGATATTTCTTAGGAAAAAACATAAGCCATGTAGATCTTAGGCAAAGTTGTTGCAGAGCTGAGTTATTTTTGTTCTCTGCTATATAAAAGATAAACAATGATTTTACAAAATATTCCTACCTTGGGTAGCCTTTATGTAAGTTACATAATGTAACACAGACAGGTGAAAAAGTCTTTTACTGATCATTTCTTTATTTGTTTGCCCCCTTTCAGTAAACACCCACTAGGAAGTCATGAATATATCCAGCACTGCAGGAAGTTTGACATGGACATTCGGCTGCAGCTGATGAAGAGGAAGGCTGTGCGCAGTGACTTGGCTAGGACGGTAAATATTGCTTGTCACTGAGCACCTGAATAGAGGTGTTTTCTCTGCTGTTGTCAGTTCAAGTGTTGTCCTACTTCATCTAAGATTGCAGATTTGCTTATATAGACAACGAGGAAAACATCCTTATGTCCTGGGATTGGGGTTGTTTTATACTATATCTAGGCTGTAGTCTGAATGTGACACCAGAAAGTACTGTTTCTGGACCTAATTAATGAAGCATGGAAAAAGGAGAACAGAGAGAACCACTAGATGGTAGGTGGAGGGGGAGTTGATATGATTTGCTCTCTGATCTACTTTTTGTGTGAATTTCTGCTATGGACAGGCAGTCTCATTCTGTACCTGGCTATAACAGTTAAGGAGAAAGTCTCTGGTTAAACTGCAAAAGTCGAAGCATAAGGCAAGCTGGAATCTATTGACTATATAAACTGGGACATTTCTTGTAGTGACTCTGGATTGCTGTGTAGCTAGCACTGGCCCGAAAAATTGCATTAGGCCGTGCCTCTGTAATATAGCTTTGATAAAATACATAAAATTTAAGACACTGTCATGGCAAGAAGTGTTTGCAGTCTACTCTGCTTGTTTCCAAGACCCAGATCTAATTGATAAAAAAACAACATGGTCTGGAATATGATTGTTCTGTAAACTATCTATGTGCCAGGGGAATGTGAGTTCCTCTTGTCCATCCCCTGCTGAATTTAACTATATACTTTGTGCCACTCTTTGGTGAAATACATTAACAAACAGCAGCACCAGTAAGTGTTGCCAGTTTGTACCCATCATTCCTTTAAAGTAGACATATGGAACACATTTGAGTAATTGCCTTCCTTTGTGCAGGTGAATGATGATCAAAGCCCTTCCACACTCAACCATTATGTTCACCTCCAGGAGAGGCCAATCAAACAGACAATCACCAGGTAATGATGAATGGATTGGTAACATTGTTAAGGGAGAAATAAGGCAGAGGGACAGCTTCCCTGGAATACACAAGCTCATGATCAATAGAGATAAAAACAGTGAGTGCTGAGGTTCTTGACTTAAGCCAGTAATGTTAATTGTTTTTAGGCTATTTAGAGAAGGGCTGTAGATCATTAATAGAGCACATGCTTTATATTTAAAAGGTCTCAGACCACCAACCTTAGCGTGTCCAAATAAGAGCTGAGAAAGGTTTCTGCCTGGGACCCTGGAGAACTTCTCCAATCAAGACACACAGTTTTGAACCAGATAGACTAGAAGTGGAAAAGCAAGGTTAACATGAGCAACAGAAGGGTTCATCCATATGTAGCAGATAGAGCCTCTTGTTTCCATTTTCTGTTCTGAGCTGTTTTGTGCTGTTTCTTCCAATAGGCAAGCCCTGAGCCTTCTCTTTGATACTTTCCACAATGAGGTTGATGCATTCGTAGCGGCTGAGGTGAGAGAGGACAATGTTGGAATTAATGCTCTGGGGTGGGGTAGGAACAGGGTGTTGAAACCATGAAAGCAGGGTTAGTTAGCATCAGCAGTTGGCAGAGCCAGCAGCAAGTTTTGGTTACCAGTATGTCTTCCTCCCCATGGACCCTCCTTAGCAAGCAGGATGCTATGTTGGGGTCCCAGAGACATTGTGGGACAAGTAAAATGCTGTGTGCCACAATAGTACTGTCTGGCTAAACCAAAAGTTATGCTGCTGCAGCAGCAGCACTTTCCTTGACATATGGAGAACAACATGAAGCTAGTGACACCCAAAGGGTGGACATTGAGGAGCTTTGCTGCCGCCACCAAAGGCCTGCATGGAGATCCTCTAAGTCTCATACGAGCCCTTCCTAAGGTATGCTTTTTTTCAGCATATCTAGAACAATGCGGAGGACTTCCATGGTGTATTGCCTTTGTATTCATGAGTATTAGTATATGGAAGTATAATTAATTAATAATGATGTGCCATAAAGTCAATTCCAATTCTTTTTGCAACTCTCCCAGGATTTTCCAGAGATAAAGTACTCAGAAGTGGTTTACCATTTCCTTCTGCTGACAGTGCTTTGGGACCGTGCAGTTTGCCCGAGGCCGCACAGCTGGCAGGACACATAATCGCAAGAGCACACATGTGCTGAGTGATCTCAGCCAGGAAGCAGAGTTGGGATTCTAATTCCCAGTTCCTTGGCTCTGCAGCCAGGCACTCCAGCTGACTGAGCTACGCCAGTCTACATGGCAGTACACAGCTTTGCTATCTTTAGGATATGAAATAATTTCCATCCAAAAGACATTGCAATGGAAAAACCGATAACACTCTTCCACCTTCCCTAACCCATTTTAGCCTCCAGTTTTCCCACTGCAAACCATACTGCTCTTGTTATAACTTCCACCATGCCTCTGTTCTCTGGACCATAACCCCCAGTTTCTGAACTGGCTGGCTTTGCCCAGTTGTGCAGCAAGGAAAGAAGCATGTGGCTGTACAGTTGCTTTGCCTACATTCATTCTGGAATAAAACTTTCCTTATTATATGGTAGTACAACACTGGATGGGGACGTGGTGGTGCTGCAGGTTAAACCGCAGAAGCCTCCGTGCTGCAAGGTCAGAAGACCAGCAGTCATAAGATCGAATCCACGCGATTGAGGGAGCATTTTTAGCACAGTTTTCCCTGGGCCAATCACACCTCTTCTCTTTGCTAATACACTTTTTTTGTTTTCTGCTTAAAACTGCTAAGAACTTTGTGTGTTTCTGCCAGGGTCAAGTCTACCTATAAAATAAATGTCCTCAATCCTGTTTTTTTCCCTCACCTCACCTGGCAGTCAACTCACTACTTGTTGGCATGCTTCACTTCTTCCTCATCCCAGTCTTCAAGCTTTTATGAGAGTCATATTTCCCTGACTAAGGTGAGGGCTTCCAGCCACAAGTGTGTCCGGGACTGCTGCCAGAAAGCTGTAAGGGCAGAGTGATCTGAGCTATCAGTCAGAGCAGGAAACAAACTAGGTGTAGCAGAGTGACCCTGGGTTCTGTTCTTGACTTTGCCAGCAGCTTTTGATAACAAGTTCCTATGCACCATATCCATTGTTTGTTTCAGTTTCCCTTCCCTTATGATACAGTAAAAATATGTGAACTTCTTTTCCAGTATTTAAGTGTATGTGAAGGTTAGGCTCCCAATGCCTCTAAAGGGATTTAGGACTCAAACAGAAATCACTCACACCCCTCTTAAAAAACCTCCACATTATTTGCCCTTTAATGTGGAAGTTAGAATGTGTAGTTTGGAGTATAAGAGCGGTAAAGCAAGTGAGAAGACAGAGATACGCAGGAGACGTTGCAGCCATTATCCTGTTGTGTAGTTCTGTCTATGCAAAGGGCATGGAGGGTACCATCACTAGTAGAGGCAGATTGCTGCTAATTAAGGAGTTCCTTTTTAGAGTTCAGGATGTGTGTGGCTTTGTATCATTGTGCACAATAGGCTTTGCCCCTGTCTACTTAACAAAAAGGGTAACAAAGGGTGCAGTATCATCCCTGCCTTTCTTGTGGGGAGGGGCATTTTGTAGACCAAGCCTCCTTTATCAGATGCACAGAGCATCATCCTGAATAGACAGAAAGAAAATAATTCATCAGTGAGATCAAAGGGGAATGATGTACAGACAGTGATAATTACATTAAAGCTGGAATGTTTGCTTTTGTGAGTTCTTACCCTGACTAGTACAGAAGAGGAAAAACTCATTGGTAAACTGACTGGAGCAAGAACTCATTAAACCTGTCGTGACAATGCCCACAAGTTCAGCCACAACTTGTTTTGTTCAAGATTGGGAAATAGACATATAGATATGTATGTATATGAGTGGCACAGACAGATGAATGTGGGTGCTCTAAACCTTTCTTGTGCTTTTCTGAGGTGGTGACTCACAGAAAATTAGCTAGGAAGCCTCTGCAAAATTCACTGTAGTTGTCTGACACAGAATCTCAAGTCTACATACTCTTGATAAGTTTAGATTTAAGATTTTATGAGATCATGTTGCCAATTGCTACGGATTTTGAGCAGAGGAAGAAAGCTTTCATAAATGAGATGTGTTTGTTGATTTCATGAGGAAAATGCTCATGTGGGTGATTCCAGTTACAAAACAGAAGGATTTTCACACTCTGAAGGCTTCTACAGCTTCTCCTATGTTTTCATATTATTTTTCCCTTCTAGTGCACTTGACTTTTCTCCTGTTCCTAACACAATACCACACCTGGCCACAGTATCCCACACATATTTTCTAGGCCTGTGGTCTCTTTTAAGTACTTCACAGTGAAGAAAGAGAATTGTAGATATGTCCACTCTTCCACCTCTTCTGTACTTCTGCAACTTCTCTCCAGTGGACTACCAGAATTTAGTAGACTTTGTGTGACATGAGCAACAGTGCCACTTAGTGGCAATTCCACCTAGATATTTTGAGGCGCCCAGTCTGGAATTACATCGGTAGAAGGAACTGGCAATATCAGATAGTTTCCTAACTTCCAAGAAACTAGGTATTGGCATTAGGACATGCTTGAACGTAACAGATTGTTGGCTTCACAGAAATCTTATGAGTTGCTCTCCTGCTTCATTTCTGTCTCCTAGGCCAAATTTTCAAGCTGCATTGGATTCTGCTTTGTTCCTAGTTTTACATTCCAGTCACCTATGATTATAAGCATGTCTTGTTTTGATGTATGGTCGATTTCTTCTTGGATGCTTGCATAAAAGCTTTTGATTTCATCTTCTTCAGCATCAGTAATTGAAGCACAGACTTGAATGATGGCTATTTTCATAGGTTTTTCATGGAGTCTGATATTATTCAGTCAAAAATTCTATTATTGCCCCTGTCTGTTTCTGCTACATCTTGCCTTAGTATTAGAGCTACTACCTTTCTTCTGAGTTCGTCATTTCCAGAGTACAACACTTTGTAGTTGCCTGACTGAAAATATCCTGTTCCAGTCCACTGTAGTTCACTGACTGACACTTACAACACTAGTGAGACAAAAACAGAAACAGAATTAAACAAAAAGTGTTGTTATTCTCCAGCAATGCTTGGAGATGCAAACTACAAGATCTTTTCTGTCTGTGTTTGTTTATGATAGCTTTTCATTATCTATTTAGACCACTTGGAAAATGATTCTAATTAACTTGCATACTCCTGTGACTTTTAGTATCGGACAAGGCTGTATGATTTAGGTGAAGCACAACAGTAAATGCCTGTTCTCATCTACTGTGCAGTTTTAAAATGTAGATTGTGTTAGAAGAGGCAGTTGATTCCCAACCCCAACATTTCCAGCTGGGGGATCAAAACTGGTAGGGAGTAGGAATTTAACCATTTCCTCCCTGCTGCAGTTCTGGGTGTGTGTGTGCGGGGGGAGAGCCCTCTGAAATGGAAAGAGGCACTTTTTTACTGGCACCAATACAGGGTCCGTCCCCCCCACACACAATGCAAATATTAACTTCAGAGTAGGTGTTCCATAAGGGACCATAGGAAAGGATGTCAGGGTTAAAATTCCTCCTTCAGACTTGTTGAATGATGTAAATAGAGCATATAGAGGAAATGAAAATAGTTACCAGAACTTCCAGCTGATGCTATTGCATTTTTTAAAAAGCTACTTGTGAAATGCAAGGAACCTCTTAACAGTTTGGTCTATGCCTGAGTAGCTTTTTCTGCTATTACCTTGAGACATGAGGCCTTCTTCCATTCTTCCCCCAGGGAGACTTCCAGCTGAAGGCAGAGCGGGCAGTTCAGTCTATCATGGCTATCTGCAATGCTTTGGCTGCTGTGGAGTCCCAGGAGATCACAGCTGCCCTGAATCAGCTGCCACCCTGCCCATCTCGCATGCAGCCCAAAATCCAGAAGGTAAGAAAATGAGGCAGTGGGGTCTCATCTGGAACACCCAAACTGAAGCTGACAGAGTAAAAAAGAAAAGATTTTTCTGCAGCTACGTCTTTTCAGGCAATAGAAATATCATGCTAAGAAAGCACAAGGAGTACCGCAGTGGCAACCTCCGGTTCACATGTGACCCTAAAAAGCACCATTTGCAGTTTCTCTTGTGCATTTTTTTTTTGCCATATGTGGGTAGGATAGCTATGAAAGAGAAGTCAGTACTCAACAGGGATGTCCAAGTCCCAAGTCTGAGTCCCTACAAGCATCCACTCTGCCCCCCAAAAAAGGGAGTAGGTGGATGGGTTCCAAGTCACAATTTGAGTTTGGGTCATTGAAGAAAAACCTAAGTCAAGTCCGAGTCGAGTTGTCAGTGCAACAAGTCTGACTTGACGAGTCCCACAACTCGAGCTCCCATCCCTGGTAGTCAATGCTTATGCTGTATGTTCCCACATTGTGATTTTCTGCATACATCTCATCTCAGCAACATGTTTAAGACTGGCCTCGGATTGAATTCCTGTTCTTAACCTGGTTCCTACATCCTGTAGGCAGTGCTTCACTTTAATGGACTCCCTCTTGGTATACAGTGGTGCCTCACATTATAACATTAATTCGTTCCAGCGAAATCGCTGTAGAATGAAAACGCCATAATGCGAAAATAAAAAGCCCATTGAAATGCATTGAAACCCCTTCAATGCGTTCCAGTGGGCTGGAAACTCACCGTCCAGCGAAGATCCTCCATGGGGTGGCCATTTTTGGTGCCTGTGCAGCAAGGAATCCGTCCCAGAAAACAGCGCAGAACCATTTTATTTACCCGGTGGCCATTTTGAAACCACCGATCAGCTGTCCGAAAATCGTCGTTTTGCAAAGAATCGGTTCCCGAAGCAGGGAACCGATCATCACAAAGGGAAAAACCCCTATTCAGACCATCGTTTTGTGATTGCAATTGCGACCGCAAAAGATCGTCATAATGCAGTTTTATCATAATGCGGGGCAATCATAAAGCGGGGCACGACTAGTATCAAGGGGATGGTGAAGCTGACAAGTTCTAGGCTTGTTTACAAAACGCTAAACCACACTTTAGTTTTGTACCTGAACAAAGTCTGACTTCCTTTTGATCCTCATTCCCTTTCACTTTTACTGACCTCTTTTTAAATTTTGTTTCCGTTTTTACTTGTGTTGTATTTCTATAAATGGATTACAATGGGCAGTTATCTCCTTCTGCCTATTGGTAGGTCTTGTTTGGACTAAAAATATAGCAAAACATACAGCCTGCTGTTCAATCTTTGTTTAACTTTGCTTCACTTTTAACAAGATGGGCTGGTTTTCGTCCATGCAGGAGGAAGCCACACCTTCACATGAGGATATGTATGTAGACATAGTTGGATCCTCAAAAAGGGGCCACATTTAAACAATTCATGGTCTCTTCCCAAGATTGTATCTGTACTCTGCAACTTGACATTTTATAATTAACATTGCTAAAAACTGCTCAAATGTAGCTGCTTTTGCTTTCCATGGACTTGAACTGCTGAGAGTGGAAACACGTTGATGCATGTTATGTAAGGGAGTTGGCTCTGGGAATTGCTTTCTTTTTCTTTTTTGTCTAACTGTCATAAAATGTTTCTGTTCTGATTTTTCTTTCCTGAATAGGATCCAAATGTTTTGGCCGTTAGAGAAAACAGAGGTATTAATTTCTTCTCTTCTGTGTGAAAGCATGTGTGTGAGTGTTAGGTCTTGAAGGCTTTTTACATTGGATTGCCTCCCCACAGCATTTCTGATCCAAAATTATTATATATTTATTGAACTGCTAGTAATCAGTATTGTAACAATTGAATCTCTAGCATAGAACAGGTTCCCTAGATTGTACAATGCCTTTGACCAGATTTTTTTAGGTAGATTCATCACCCAACAATTTTCATAACTTTGAGAGTTTGTGTTTGAGGCCTGACTTGATACAAATGGGAAATCTTTTATTCCTGTGGTATAAAAAATGTAGACTTGTGGGAAAAGGGACAATTTTACACAACAGAACAATTGTGTCTAGTTTAGTCTTGAGAAGAGTTTTGGATATGAAGGAAAGGCCTAACCACTTGTTTTGATGTTGACTAGGCTTGATAGAGCTTTACATAGGATTTAACGTGCTAGATTTGATGTGAATAAGTCTTGTGTTTTTCCAGTAGTGAACATTTCTGTGCATATATCCTGCAAACGCATTCAAACATGAAGTGTGATCTAAGTTTGTATAATCAGCACTATATAAATGTGATGTATATGTTCCCAGATGTATATAAATCCCACATGTGTTCACAGAAGCTTGGGATCCAGCTTCTTTTTGTTTTACACTTTGATTCTAAAGTACAGTATTTGATTATTCATGTATTTGATTATTCAAAAAGTCTGCAACATAAAAAAACACCAGCAATAGGCTCTGTAGAGACATCATGATGAGATCAATCAGTACTAGAAAGCAACGTTAGCAAAATATATTTATGATCAGGGAGTTAGCCAGGCATATATACTCTGCAGTGGGATAGTGGATTCTCAAGTGCTTCTGTGGACTTTCTCTCCCCCACAGAGAAAGTAGTGGAAGCTTTAACTGCTGCCGTCTTGGACCTGGTAGAACTTTACTGCAACACATTCAATGCAGACTTCCAGACTGTGGTACATGGAAACAGAAAGCATTATCTCTCCCAAGAAGCCCGGCTCCTCTCCTGCCCTCTCTCCTTCACTGTCTATGCTGCTCATCGCATACCTATAACCTGGGCTGCCAGGTAAAGTATTAGAACTTCTTCTCTAGTGCCTGCAAAAGATCAGCAGTACTTTGTGTTACATCTTAGGTATTTGTGTGTGTGTGTGTGCTCATGCACTCACATATATGCATCCACATTCAAAGCAACTTTAAGCATCAAACAGATGTGACCTAGGAGACCTGTGAATACAATCTCAAATGTTTTTTGCTTTAGTGTGGATCAAAATAGAGAAAATTTTACTTCCAAAAAAGCTTTTTTGTAATCCATTTTCCTGTTTATAATCACAGAACAATGCCTTCTGTTTGTAAATCAAAACAAGTAGATCAAAACATCAAAATGTGTGTGTGTGTGTGTGTGTGTGTGTGTACATATACATACATCCCAGCTCTGTCTTATGATCAGTGCTATATAAATACATTTATATTTGCTCTGCTGTTGTGATTAATTTTTTTAAATAGTGGTATTTCCATAGACAAATTTATTCATCACCACTAGTTTTTGCCATAATATCAGGTAAGTGTATTCCAGTCTTAAATTAATCTAACAACCTTCAACTCCTCTCATGTTTGAGGCTCACTTCAAAGGCCTTCACCAGGCCTTTGAAGTGATGAAGGATGATTATTGCCGCTTTACAGGAGATTGGAAAGTTATTTTTAAAATAGCTGTTAGTTAGTTAATAACAAGTTACTGTTACATCTCAAAGAGCATAAAGAGGGTACCTTGTTACCATTACAATTATATTTCTAAGTATAATGCTTTGCTTTTCTCGTTAGCCAAAGGCTAACTGGCAAGAGCTGGCGGAAATTGAGTCCAACAACATCTGGAGGGCTGCACATTCCATATCCCCGGGCCAAATCAATGTTTAAATCTGAATTACTGGGATTGTGATACTAACGGCCTGTGATCTGAGGAGACCATGTCACACCTATCACCTTAGCCTGAGACTGACGTCTTCTTCAGATCATGGGTCACCTCTGGATTTTATCCCCTGATAGAGCTGGCAAACTCAGGCTACTGGATGTTTAAAGAAAATAGCCTAACCTTTGATATGCTAAAGAATTATCTTCTGAAAGAACTCTGCTTGCTAGCAGGTTGATGTTGGAGGACTAGAGGAAGTCTGTGTGAAGATGTTTGCTGAGAACTCAAGCAGTGCAGAGTTCTCTCCCTGCTTGGTGGTGTTCCTGGAGGTTCCCTGGAATGCTCTGGCAGCAGCGTCCATTGGTTCAGGCACCCGGCCTCTCTGGCTCAGTCCTGAAGACAGTGACAGCTGGGCTTATGCCCTTCCAACCAATGGCAGTTAGTGGAAGGGAATTGCTTAATGGATATAGAGGACAATAAGAAGTCTGGGCCGGGAGGGAGCATTCCTTTGTAAACTGCCTCTGCTTGTGTGTTTGTGTTTCACTGAAGGCAAAGTCTGGGAGGTAGTCATTGATAATCCACATCCATCCCGACAGCAGGAACATGCAAGGGGGGGGGCAATGTTTTTGGGGACGTGATGGCAACATTAGCTGCCAGCCCTCCAGGGACCTCTTGCCTTTGTCTCTTCTTTAATGTATTCCATTGAGTGAGTGACTCTGAACAAAGGCAGTAGCCTGGGAAATCCAGGCCTGTCCTGACCTTTGTGGCCCTGTAGCCCTCCCTACCTCATCGCTTGGCACCTGTCACATGGGCAGGCCTTCTGACAGAGCGCCATGTGATGGCATTCTAAGTGGCGTATGTCGATCCAGCTGGCTGGGAAGAAACAGGGGGAGCATCTTAGCTCCAAAAAGATAGCAATCTGAGGAAAATGCCCTGTGTTGGCGTGGGAGAGAGAGAGAGAGAGAGTGTAAATCTGTGGGAGAATGGCCTCCTTTTAGTCCCTCCTTTGATCAATAGGATGAACTGGAAGTAGTTTGAGGTCTGCCTGAAAAGAAGAGATTCTGGGATCATTCAGCTCAGCTGTAAATTGTATCAAAAGTGAATTTAACTGGGGCTAAAAATGATTCTGGACTGAAATGACAGCCATGCCTGAGGAGTTGGTTTCAAAGAGGAAGGTGGCTCTGTACAAAGCCTCACCATTATATAATATCAGGAATCTAGTGAATTGTGGGAGTTGTAGGCTTGACACCTTTGCGGAGCATCAATCTGAGGGAGACTGCTCAAGAATTTCTGGGTGGCAGGGATGACCTGAAAAAACTTCTAAGACATCTGTCTTTCAAAAAAGCAGATGTGGAAAAGGAGACTGTAGTTTCTTCAAACATATTCATGGTATGTGTAAATAAAGGTGATTGGTTTTCAAGAGCATGTTAGTCTCAAGATTTGGGGCTGTTCTCATAATCTTTCCACTGGGCATATCATATACCTTTACAGAGCAGGAAAAGAGTTTTTTCAGGCTTGGCAGAGCAAGCCAGATTCAACGGCAAGAATAAGCAGCCTGATGACCTCTAGATATTTTGGATTATAGCTCCTACTGTCTCTAACCATTAGCCACAGTGGCTAAGATGGATAGGCATTGTTGTACAAAACTGATATAGAAGGTATTTGTTTGCTCTTGTTGTGTGGTAAAATGTGCATATTTATGACCATTATTAGTACTGATACTGTTACAACTAATCATTTTTGCTGTTATTATTGCACTATCTATGCATGCGGCATTTTGAAAGAATAAGGGTACAGTTTTTGCCCCAAGTAGTTTTTTTTAAAAAAAAAACACAAATGGGACAATGGGGAGGGTACAAATATATTTATGTATGTAAAGTGTCATTCTTTCCATCCCAGAGGTTCAATAATAACGTACAAGGGTTGAAATGGAAATATTAAATCTCCCGTTAAAACTCTGTTTAACCAATTGAAACCGAGCAAATACTACCTCACACAACCCCCCAAACCATATCCAGACAGAGCAACTACAGGTCAGGATCCCTCTGGTTGTACAGACAAGCTTTGTCCATATTATACAGCCAGATCTGACCATCTGGGGCTTGCCTGTCATTCATTCAGTCCCCTTGGGGTATGGGGGTGGACTTGAAAAGAGCTTTTCCAGGCTTGGGATTAGAACAGATTTTCAGCAGTGAATCAGCTGCTGGGTATGAAATAAATCAAGTCAAGGTATTCCTTTCATGTGTTCTTCCCATTTGCTACGAGATTGGTCACAGGCGTCTTCTGTTCTCTGCTTGCAGTATCTTTGAGATCAAGACCTTTCTTTTTTGTCCTGTGAGGTAACAAGTATTTTCCCATCTCACTTTACTACTTCCTCCTTCCCTCCCCACCAGCTATGAAGACTTCTACCTCTCCTGCTCACTCAGTCATGGTGGCAAGGAGCTCTGCAGCCCCCTACAGACCCGAAAAACTCATGTGTACAAGTACCTCTTCCATCTCATCATCTGGGACCAACAGTAAGACATATCCCTGCTTATTCCCTTTATCTTTATAGAATCTTGTTTACTGTGAAGCCTGGGGAAATGATATATATATTTTAATGCGGAACTAGAAACATTACTTTTATACTACAGCTTCCAGAATTCCCAAACTGGGCATGACCACTAACTTTACTATCTGGAGTAATTTGATATTTGTAGTCCAAAATGTAACAATTCCAACCTTTGATTTAATGAAAGATGGTCTACTAATTATGAAAAACAAAATTTCACCAAAGATGCAATAACTTAGTACTATATGTCTTGGTTTGTTTGCAGAAATTCACAACTTTTATTCCCAGCATCTCCAAGTAGCAAAACTGTTGCTGCCATCACACTGACTGAGGTGGTTGGTAGTTTCAGGTAACATGTCTAGAGGTGGCAGTAAGGTGTGGCTGAAGAGAGCTGACTGCCAAGTGGCCTGACCAGCACCTCCTAAACCATTTTGCTGATTTCAGTTAAAGTACTAGATGGTACTAGATGCTGGCTGGATAGCTTAGTGGTTTACATACCTGACTGTGGAGCCAGAGGTTGGGAGTTTGATTCCCCATTGTGCCTCTTATGAGTAAAGCCAGCCTGTCTGGCCTTGGGCAAATTGTACAGTCCCAGGGCAACCCCAGAAGGGAATGGTAAACCACTTATATGTATTCTCTACCCAGAAAACCCTGGAAAGGGCTGCAGTTAGTGAGAATTGACTTTATGGTACACTATTATTGTTCATTGACACTGTTCTGTCACTTATATTGAAGAAAAATTCAAGTACCAGTCCAGTTATTGTTTTTAACTGGTATCAGGTTGGACACTATCTTTGACTTTGGCTCAACTAACAAAATATCTTAGGTTGCCCCTTCTGCTTTTCAATAACATACGTGTTATAATCTGGCCCAAACAAGGTAGCCATAAAAGGAAGAAGTATCGCTCAAAAGCATGCAACATCAAGTGTCAGTAAAGAAGGGCTATGATTTCATGAGTTTTGTATATTATGTGTAGTTTGCCTCTGGCATTTTATGCAGGAACCACATGTTCTGTATTCTTACTGTGTGCCTCCTGGTGAATATTGTAAAGTTTGAAGAAGAGACAGATGCATCTGTAAAGACAACAAAGGAACATGTGGCAGCAAAGAAGCATGGCTGCCTGGAGCTTCCTGGCGCACATCCATTGTTTGTTGGCAAACTTGAGTCTTCCCTTCAATCTTTATGGAAGGTTCAGATTGTGGGAATGTGACAAGCTTGTCTGCTGTGCAAAGAGTGACTCATCCCTAACTACTTTTGTGACTACAGAAAAGCCCTGTATACCCACAAGCACCCTTCCTCCAGGAGTCTGAATTTGAGAACCTGACAAAATAACTTCCGACTGGGTTGGATTGCAGAAGAGATTTCTTCTCCCTCCTCCCCTCTCCACCTTGTTCGGTTCCATTTGGTGTACATAGAGACTGTAGCGCTGAGAGAAAAGGGAAAAGAGAACGTGATCCCAAAATAGCCTGGGGAGGAGGAAGACTGCTGCCCTCTCCTGAGTTCCAGTTACGTCTGGCATTTTTACTAGGGCGACATAGAAAGGCTAGAGGGACACGGGATAATTTTAGAAGTCGTCTGCCTCACAGAAGGATGGCTGGAACTTACAGCAAAGCAGCATGGAGAGTATTATCTAAACTCTTTGTGGTGTAGAACCCTCTGTTCAGTGAGTGAAGATGGGTCAAAGCCCAGGGTGGGGCAGTCGGAACGAGGAATCCACCATGGAGCTGTTTCTACCAGCCTATAGCTAGCACCAAGAAGTACATTCAGTTATGGGACATCTATTGAGAATCCTTGAACTGTCTCTGTGTTGATATGAAGCTATATTCATCAGACACACACCCCAGCAGTACTAATATTCCAGGATCGACATAGGGTCCCGTTGGCTGCACTTCATCTTAAAGTGGCTGTATAGAAAGGGAAACATCTGATAGACAAGGTTAGTGTGTGTGTGTGTGTTTTCCCTTTCTTCCTATCATCTAGCTGGGAACACTCCAGATGGACATTTGGGACATGACACAGTTGCCTTCCCCCTTGTAATCAGAGATGTCCTTAAGGAGCCTTATCTCAGTCTGGCCTCACTGGAGTTTACCCCTATGCGTCTAATACTGCAGCTCAGCCATAGAAAGGAAACAGTACCTTAATATTAATAAATATAAATACAGATTAATAAGGTATTTCAGAATGGGTGTCAAGTACCATTTTCTCTGCTTCAAGTAACCCTTGTCTCAACTATTAGAGAGAAGAGCTTCTAGAAAATAAATTTTCTAAATCTCTTTAAAGAAAATATAATTCTTTTTTTTTTTTTACTGAACTGCTTCTTCTGTATAGTCCCTGATCATTTTTCTCCTCTAATTTTCCCTTCTGTCTCTCTGAGCTTTTAGAAGGGAGGTCTTTCTTTCTTTCTTTCTTTCTTTCTTTCTTTCTTTCTTTCTTTCTTTCTTTCTTTCTTTCTTTCTTTCTTTCTTTCTTTCTTTCTTTCTTTCTTTCTTTCTTTCTTTCTTCCTTCCTTCCTTCCTTCCTTCCTTCCTTCCTTCCTTCCTTCCTTCCTTCCTTCCTTCCTTCCTTCCTTCCTTCCTTCCTTCCTTCCTTCCTTCCTTCCTTCCTTCCTTCCTTCCTTCCTTCCTTCCTTCCTTCCTTCCTTCCTTCCTTCCTTCCTTCCTTCCTTCCTTCCTTCCTTCCTTCCTTCCTTCCTTCCTTCCTTCTTCCTTCCTTCCTTCCTTCCTTCCTTCCTTCCTTCCTTCCTTCCTTCCTTCCTTCCTTCCTTCCTTCCTTCCTTCCTTCCTTCCTTCCTTCCTTCCTTCCTTCCTTCCTTCCTTCCTTCCTTCCTTCCTTCCTTCCTTCCTTCCTTCCTTCCTTCCTTCCTTCCTTCCTTCCTTCCTTCCTTCCTTCCTTCCTTCCTTCCTTCCTTCCTTCCTTCCTTCCTTCCTTCCTTCCTTCCTTCCTTCCTTCCTTCCTTCCTTCCTTCCTTCCTTCCTTCCTCTCCTTCCTTCCTTCCTTCCTTCCTTCCTTCCTTCCTTCCTTCCTTCCTTCCTTCCTTCCTTCCTTCCTTCCTTCCTTCCTTCCTTCCTTTCTTTCTTTCTTTCTTTCTTTCTTTCTTTCTTTCTAAAAGAAAGAAAGAAAGACCTCCCTTCTAAAAGCTCAGAGAGACAGAAGGGAAAATTAGAGGGAAAAAATGATCAGGGACTATACAGAAGAAGCAGTTCAGTAAAAAAAAGAATTATATTTTCCTTAAAGAGATTTAGAAAATTTATATATGTATGCATATTTATACAGACATATATAAATGTATACATACATATATACATACACATATATGTATGGAGGATCAGACTCCTTTCTCCTGCCAGGAGCAATATCAGTCAAAGGCTTCAGCCTCAAGCTGTGCAAAATTTCTCCCTTTCCATTGCTGTGCAGCAAGAGTTCAGATATTATACTGAGCAGTGATAGTCTTTCATTGTGACCTATTTCTCTTCTGGCGGCTGCTACAGGCTAAAGCTTTTCCAGAAATCCACTCACTTCAGCAAATGAAGAAACTTTCTCGTGTTTGGGGGATGGGGCAGCATATGTCCCTGGACGTGTATTCTAGTTGTTTTCCTTTTAAATTCTTTTGCGAGGAAAGAAATGGAATGTGCTGCTAGAGGTTGAACATCATTGTGACTTTTCTGACCAGGGAGGTTACAGCTCTAACTAATGACACCAAGCTGCATCCAATTTTCTAGCCAATAAGTTCTTTACCTTTCTGACTTTCTTTTCTCCTTTAGTTTTCCTTGAATTATCAACTGTAACCACCTTGTTCTGTCTACTTCTCATTACATGACCAAAATATCCTAGCTGTTATATGTTTTATATTTTCTTGCTTTATAATAATTCCCTTTAGTATTTTTTCTTATTGGTCACTCTCTTGATCGCCATCTTAGCATCCTGTGCTAAGTTTGCATTTCAAATGCTTTCAAGTAGCACTAGTGGGAGATAAATTAGGAGTGGAGAGGGAAGCAGAGGACAATAACTTGTTGCAATCTAAGTTTGTAGAGGATAACCAGTTTCTGGTTTGAGGGAGGAACTTAACATGTCATGCTCTCTAATGGGCCTCTCCTACTTTAGCCTCTGATTTAATATCTAACAATGGCACTGTTGTTGTTGGGTACCATCAGGTCACCTCCGACTTATGGTGACCCTGTGAATGAACAATCTCCAACATGTCCTGTCCTCAACAGCCCTGCTCAGTTCTTGTAACTTCAAGCCCAGGACTAGCTAGGGAGTCAATCTATCTCCTATTTAGTCTTCCTTTTTCCCTGCTGCCTTCTACCTTTCCCAGCATTGTTGTATTTTCCAGAGGGAATATAACTCCATTTTCTGCTTCCATTTATGTAGTCTATTTGATTTTATGATTTAATATATTGACCATCTTGTTATAGCCATGTTTACAACCAACTCTTTGACTGCTTGAAGTCTATCCAGCGATCTATTTGCAACAGATTGTTGGCTTCGCAGAACTCTACAAGTTGTTTCTCCTACTTCATTTCTGTCGCCTGCTTTGTTCTCCATTTTTGTGTTCTAGTCATTTGATCATAAATGCCTCAGTATTAGTCTTGCTGAGGTACTAGAGTCTAGAGCCTGCTCAACAATGAGCAGTTAACACCTAGGCCTGGTATAGGACTGCTGGATAGCTTAGTGGTTTAGGTCTCTGGCTCCCAGAGGCTGGGAGTTCAATTCCCCCCTGTACCTCCTTGACAGGGGCTGGACTCAATGATCCATAGGGTACCTTTGAGAATTGCATTTCTAAAGTAATAGCTATACAGTGGATTTAAACATGTTCACTTGTTATATTCTTTCACAGGAGTCCTTAAGAATTTTCATTGTTTTCTCTAGAAAACACCCCTCAGAATTCTTGGAGAAAAATCATGACGTTAAACATGAATTGAACTGTATGATGTTTGGAATACATTTTTTTGAAGTAACTCCCGTCAAAATCCAGACACACAGTGTCCCAGTCATGCCACATGACTGCTTTATTATACATGGATTAACTGAGGTCTTATGCTTTCAAAACCAAAGTAGTAGGGATCAGTACTGATAGGTTCAAAGTAGTCATGCCTATAGCCATAGAATTAAAGGAATGAAAACTGGTTGTATTCTGGTAGGAAATTGAGGTTAAATGCCATTGGTACATGTGTTCTTGTTCTTGTAGGTGTATGGATCCAATTCTGGATAATAGTAATTGTGCTTGCTGCAAATTTGAATGCTTTTCATTTCTTGTAATTGGATGTTAAATACTAAAGACGAAAAAGGAAGGGCAGTAGAGTTTGTGAACATAGACACAGCACTCATACAAGATATTATCTATGTGCAAACTGCAATAGAAATAAGGGCAACACACACACACACACACACACACACACACACTATTGCTGGCTTTGACTTTTTTATCTGCAGCAATTTGAATAGTGTTTTTGCCTGCCTGACCATTTGTTTCATTCTACAAAAGGCATCATTTTAGGTGGTTTTATGGTGACATGGTTGGGATATGGTCTTTTGGGACAGCAGGAACATCTACCCTATGATCCTTCTTCCTTGTTGCTCAATAGCATTTTTGTGTACTTTTTAAGAGTTAAATCTAACATAGATCACTTTATCACTGCATTGCTACAGTAGTTTAGCACTTGTAACTTCTATGTACGCAGCCAAAAAAAGAGAAGATAAAGAAACCAATATAAAATTGAAATAACTCTGTCGAACTCCAGCAGACTACAGTATTTCCATGAAATGTGTGTATGTTTTTGTATGTGTATGGAGAACTTTGGAAAGCTTTCTCTTTTTCCCTTCCACTATGCAACCCTTTAAACAGTTCCAGTGACTTAACTGCAGACTAGAGATGGGCATGAACTAGAAAACTGGCGGTTTGTGATGATTCGTTATTAACCACAAATCACCATGAGCTCCCAGAAAAACAAACTAGCGTGCAGTTCATTTTTCCAGTTCATGTCTGAAGGGGGGGGCCTACCTGCTCCTGCCCTCCGCCTCCACTTCTGCCTCCTCTACCACCTGCTAACCCCCTTCCCACTGACCCCACTGTCTCTTTATCTGCTCCTGCCGCCACCTCCTCCAGCTCCCCTGCAGCTGCTGCCGCCATCCTCAGAGGCAGGGAAGCCACACCTCTGCCTCTGCACATGCATCCTGCCTATCTCTTGGGTGGCAGGAACATGCTCAGAGGCAGCATCCCAGCTTCTAGCAGCTGGCCGCTGCCTCTGATCATGCTCCCACCACCCAGCTGAATCGTGGGCACATGCGCAGGGCATCACCTGGCTCTGGGCAGGGAAGCTGGGCCTGCTGCCTCTCAGCATGGTGGCAGCAGGAGCAGGTAGGGAGACAGTGGGGGCAGGCGGGCATCCTGTTTTGCTGGAGCAAAATGAAGCACTGATTGGGGGGAAAGGTTTGGTGTTTCGTTTTGCTTTGGCAAAACAGGGTCCCCAAACCAAGTCAGGAACTAAATCACAAACCAGCCTCGTTCATTGGTTTTTCTGGTTTGGGTTCATGCTTATCTCTATGACACACTATAAAAGGAAAACGGGGGATCAGCAGGAGGGGTGGTATCAAAGGAGGAAGAGGGGCTGTGGGTATGGATTGAACCACATTGGATAGAGGAGCCAGTGTGGCACTGAAACTACCTGGGGTCTTCATGCGGTCATCTAAACTGAATGCAGTCACAAAAGAGACTACAAATCAAGTTGATGAAAAGCCAAATACGTCCAATTCAACTGGCCAGTGCAGCCACACCCTAGATCTTACTGTGAGTCACCTTGAGTTTCATTTTTGGTGAGAAAGACAAAAGACAGATCCAGTAAGTAAAGAGTGGCTCTTGGCATTCCCTTTCAACATTTGCTCCACACCAGTGAAATACAAATCACAGTTACTTGTGTTATGGGGTCTGCTATGAATAGCAAGCGAGATAATTCCTTTAAAAAACTTTCTTGGGATGATGACTTTAAAGGAGCATGAGTATTCAGAATGCTATAGCATGAATAGCAGGAAGCTGATTTCTGATTGATTCACTGTAACTTCTTCCAGGATCTGTTTCCCAATCCAAGTTAATTGCCTACCACGAGAGACTCTTCTGACGGCCACGCTCTATGCTATTCCAGTCCCTCCTCCAGGGAGCTCTTCAGAGGCAAACAAGCAGCGGCGTGTCCCGGAGGCTTTGGGCTGGGTCACCACCCCACTCTTCAACTTTCGGCAGTACGTGTGCCTGCTCCTTTTGCTTCTGTGTGGGAGAATAAAGAGCTCAGCAGAGAATAAACAATGTAGCCTTCCAGGACATCTGTTTGGGATAAATTCCAGTGGTGTAGCTCTGTCATTTTGTTACAGCAGAGGAAAATGAGTATTGTTGCACCCTAAACACTAACAGATTTATTGTGGCATACACTTTTATGGCATGCACTACAACCCATTTTGTAGGATGCACTCTTCCTAGCACTCCTTAGTTGACAGAGTGCTGCATCTACACATATGCTGCTGCTGCCGCAGGGGAGAAGTTAGATAGGACAACAAAATGGCCACGAAATGTAGGAATTATACTCTCACATTTCTGTGCAGAGTTTACATGAGTTAAGTGCTATTCCCATAATACATGATAACATGGTTTTTCTAGCTTTGCTATGCCAGTTTAATGCCTGCAGTGGGAGTTCATGTCTTGGGGTCAATCAAGTCCTCTTGAGTAGAATCAAACTTTAATGGGATCATAGGCTGCTATTGGATACTTGCTTGAACAGGGCCAAATTCATTTCTTAGGCCTAATTGGAATAGACTCATTGAACAAATGGGACTTGTTAAGTCCACAAATAAACAAGTCCCATTGGTTCAGAGAGTGTATTCTAACTGGCATTAACCATTGGATTTTTCCAAATCTGTTTGCCCTGATTGAAAAAGGTGGAAAGCAGGCCAGGATAGACTCTAGTGTAATTATATGCATAATATCATGTGCTGTTGGAAGTGGCCTTCTTCACAGTGTAAAATAAGATGCCAGGAGGAGCAAAACAGGGTTTATATACGTTCATTTTCCTTTAGATTTTGCCCATGGCTTGATTATGTAGGTAGGTGAAGAACTATTCTTAACAGTCAAGTTTCCATAGCCTTGGATGATTGTTCTGTCTTCCTTGCAGCCTTTTTAGGTTTCTGAGCATTTGATCAATATAGTTTTGATTTGCCAGCCTCAGACACACTGTCAGGTTATTGTTAATGAGCTGAGTATGGTAACAGAAAACAATTCCAATGTTCTGCAGGTTATTTGCTTTGATAATTGGATTCTGCTGGTACTGATTTTATACACTAGGTATTGTTCTTGCTACTATGAAAGTCTATATCTGACATTAATGTCTGCTTCCATAATTTCTTATGCAGCATTCTTACCTGTGGACGGAAACTGCTGGGTTTGTGGCCAGCAACTCAAGGCCCCTCTAGTGCAAGATCGAGTGCTCCCAACTTCAACCAGCCTGACAGTGTTATCCTGCAGGTGAGTGTCCTGCTTGGGTTCAACTATTTGAGGCCCATTGGGCAGAAAGATGATCACTAAGGTGTCCAGTGCTTGACACTACAAGTTGTCAAACGCAGGTAACACAACTGGAACTTTCATTGTTTGGTTATTGATACTTGGGATCCAGTAAGTAATCTCTAAAAGTTTTCAATTAAGCTAGAGTTGAGGAACTGCTGGTTCACCAAAAAATGTTAAGTGGGGGCATGTCCTGTACTTAATGGCTGTGGCTTGAGAATCCAAGAGCTCTCTCTCTGAAACTACATGAGGCAGCAAAACAAAACAAACACCTAAAACTCATTGATATGTAAGTGACTTTAAAAAATGTTAAGCAATGCCACCATCATTTCTTACCATTGACTGTTCATTGACTGGGGTGATGGAAGTTGTCGTCCAACAGCATCTGGAGGGCCACAAGTTCCCACATCAATTTGTGGACTTCTCTAAGGAAGAGAAATACAATTGGTGCTTCATCAAGACCTGAAGAGAGCAAATATCTTTCTTGATGGCCAAAAGAATATTAAGTTTGCTGACTTTGGCACGGCCAGAATTCTTCAATATGACTCCAGTTTTACAAAAACATTTGTTGGTGCACCATCCTACACGTCCCCAGAACAAATGAATCATATGAACCCTACAATGAAAAATCTGACATCTGGTCTCTAGGATGCCTGCTATACAAGTTGTGTGCATTATCACCTCCATTATCACCACAAGTTGTGTGCATTATTGCCTTTAATCGAAATTAAGAAAAGATAAGGGAAAGAATTCTGTGCCATTACTCAGGCCAACTGAATGAACTCATCACAAAGATGTTAAACGGAAAGGATTATTTTTGGCCTTCAGTTGAAGAAATTCTGCAGAACCCTTTGATAGTTGGCTTAATAATTAGTACTAGGGCCAGCTCCAGCCCATCAAGTCTACCTAATGGGGTAGGGGAGAGTGATAAATTTCCCTGCATAAAACATACTGATGGTGTACAGTACTGTAGTGGTTCACTTTTTTGGGGGATCTAGTAATTAGTATAGTAACTAGTATCTACTAACTAGAATGCTGACATTCGCTGGATTATGGAGAAAGGCAGAGAGTTCCAGAAAAACATCTACTTCTGCTTTATTGACTATGCAAAAGCCTTTGATTGTGTGGACCACAACAAACAAGTTCTTAAAGAAATGGAATGCCTGACCACTTAATTATCTCCTGAGAAACCTATATGTGGGACAGGAAGCAACAGTTCAAACTGGATATGGAACAACTGATTGGTTCAAAATTGGGAAAGGAGTACGACAAGGCTGTACATTGTCTCCCTGCTTATTTAACTTATATGCAGAATGCAGTACATCATGCGAAAGGCTGGACTGGAGAAATCCCAAGCCGGAATTAAGATTTTCGGAAAAAATATCAACAACCTCAGATATTCAGATGATACCAGTCTGATGGCAGAAAGTGAGGAGGAATTAAAAACCTCTTAATGAGGAGAGCACAAAATGGTCTGAAGGTCAACATCAGAAAAACTAAGATCATGGCCACTGGCCCCATCACCTCCTGGCAAATAGAAGGGGAAGATATGGAGGCAGTGACAGATTTTACTTTCTTGTGCTCCATGATCACTGCAGATGGTGACAGCAGCCACGAAATTAAAAGACACCTGCTTCTTGGGAGGAAAGCGATGACAAACCTAGACAGCATCTTAAAAAACAGAGACATCACCTTGCCGACAAAGGTCTGCATAGTCAAAGCTATGGTTTTTCCAGTAGCAATGTACGGAAGTGAGAGCTGGACCATAAAGAAGGCTGACCACTGAAGAATTGATGTTTTTGAATCATGGTGCTGGAGGAGACTCTTGAGAGTCCCCTGGACTGCAAAGAGAACAAACCTATCTATTTTGAAGGAAATCAAGCCTGAGTGCTCATTGGAAGGACAGATCTTGAAGCTGAGGCTCCAGTACTTTGGCCATCTCATGAGAAGACTCCCTGGAAAAGACCCTGATGTTGGGAAAGTGTGAAGGCAAGAGGAGAAGGGGATGACAGAGGATGAGATGGTTGGACAGTGTTACTGAAGCTACAAACATGAATTTGACCCAACTCCGGTAGGCAGTGGAAGACAGGAGGGCCTGGCGTGCTCTGGTCTATAGGATCATGAAGAGTCAGACACAACTTAATGACTAAACAACAAAGTAATTAGTCCATGTTTACGTAAATGGTTTTGATATAGGATCATGAAGAGTCAGACACAACTTAATGACTAAACAACAAAGTAATTAGTCCATGTTTACGTAAATGGTTTTGATAAATATTCTACCACAGTAGGGGAAGCAAGATACAGAGGTTGTTTTTTCTTCTTCTTCAGTAGTGACATTAGAAGACAATGCTTTGAGGATGCAGTAGTCTTACTAGTGTTCATTAATATATTGCTTTTTCTTTCTGTTCTTTTAAATGGGTACATAAGTGCTCCTCTTCAGGCTCCCTACAATAATGAAGGCTTAGCCAACCCCTTACATGCAAAACCAACATATGATTTTCATAAAATCCCTAAAATACAAGTTAATGCAGAAAAGAGAAGCATGTCATAACTGACATAAATCACATTTTCTAAGTAGTCTGTGGGAAAAGGAACAAATGTAATTTTCCAAGCAACAACACATTACAACTCACATCTTGGCAGAAATATGATTCCATCAGTCACAGATGCACTAGTTTTGTGAGTAACACCCCAAAATAACTATATGTGTTACTGTATATATGATTTGCACATGTACCAGCCCACTTGGAGAACAAAGATGAGGAATAAGTGAATGAAATTAATGAATAACAACAATCTGGGTGCCAAAAATAATTACTGTAATTGAAATTAAAGAATTTGTGATCCTCCATCTCCCAAAGACTTCCACATGACAAAAGGGACCTCTAGGAAGCTTCAGAAACTGAAATGGATGGGTGGTGGTGGGGGAGATAGGAAGCTTTAAATTAATTCAAATTAGTTAATTTATTATTTCCGGCACCCCAAGCTGATTACAGCAGAGGAAATGCGCCAGTGTGATTTTACTCATTGCCTCCTAGTGTGTCAACTTACGAATCTAAATTGATAATAATTCAGAAAATGTCTAACAAAGAAGGAAGACGCAGATTTGCATCATTTTCATGTGCTAGTTTAATACAGATACACATTCAGAAACTGAAGTGATTTGAATAGAATTACATGTCATTGTGGTGTGGAAGGCATTGCCTGGTGACCTAAGTATCTGTTGTCCAGGTGCCAATTATTGATGGGCAATTTCAAGGTACCTACATTTTCTTCTGATAGTCATTGTTCTTTAACTTGGACTGGAGAACCATTCAAACAATTGATGGTTCCTCTCACAGCCTTCCAGGTAGAGTACTGACCTCCATAAACTAAGAAGTATGATCTCTTGGTAGACCCTTGTTCACTACATATATTGCCAGTCTTTAAGATGCAATGGGACTTTTTGCTGTTGTGATTAATTGAAGGAAATGGTCATTCAAAGGAAAAAGAAGGTTCATTTAATTATCTCCAATTTCTAACATTTTTTTTTCTTTCAGTAGCACACACACTCTCTAGGCTTGGCATTCTAAAACTTGATTCTGTGTGAATAAGTGCTGTAAAATGAGTGTTCTTGTGATCCCCAACTCCCTGGTTGCAACACAAAATAAATAAGCTGCTTTTCTTTCTCTTGTTGTTCTATCCTCTCTGCCTCCCTCCAATCCCTACACAATCCTTTTTAGCTACAAAAATTGATGGCAAAATCCCAAGCCTCTGCTTTGGGTGTGGAAAGAAAGAATGGAAAGAGGGGGTGAAGTTTTTAAAGTGGAGACTTGGCAGAGGGAAAGAGAATATATCTGGGCTGCATTTCAGAATCTTTTTCTCTGGGTCATATTATGCATGCTTCTCCTATAGTACTGAACTGGAGCAAGAAGTGAGATTATTACTGAGCATCCAGCCCAGCCCTGCCTTAGCTCCAATGATTTCCATTCAGTCTTTTCCCTTCCTTTTGGCTGCAGTTCTCCAACCTGGTTACACAGAGTTGATTCCTTTGGCACACAACCAAGAGATCACTTTTCTTTTCCAAATCCATTTACAAGTTTTTAATTATTTTTTTAAAAAAAACAGTTATTGCTAACAATTCTCTTCATTCCTGCCACTGCAAATTGTGTACATTTGTGTGAAGAGTATGTTGCTAACAGATTTTTGTCGCATTTAACAATGGGTACAGTTCTGGCTTTTCAAAACTCAAGGATATGGAGCAGTCTTTCCTCTTGAAAGATTCGATGTTCTCTTAACCAATTTACAACTTCAGTCCCCAGAATAATATACACACCTCATATTTTCTGCTTAGTTGTCAGCCTTGCAGCAACACTGGAACACAAGGAAGAACATTATCCAGTTATTCCAGAGGGGTGTGGGGTTGAGAGAAAGTGATTTACGCAAAGCTGTGGAGTGAATTTAAGGGACAGATAAGATTTAAAGAAAGAACTTCTTGATTTTTAGTTCAGTCTCTGAGCTACTACACCATAGCAGCTCTTTGCAACATCTTGCCCAGGTTGATGGTCCCTTTTTAAAAAAAGTGATATTGTTATATTTCGTGGGGGTGTACACACACTATACCAACAGAGCATTTAGTTCTTCCACTATCTGTTTCAGGAAGAAGCCAAGGATGGTGCATGTCTCTAGAGATTCCTCGTGTATGTTGGCATACAAAACATGCAAGAGCCTGGGGCAAAAGGATTATATATATACTGTATATGCTCACCACCCAAAAGAATGATATCTAGCTTGGAGCCAATCCTGCTTCCCTGATAATTGCTAATCCATGCATTCCTTTCATATATATGATAATGTGGGTTACTGGGCCAGTGGTAGGTGCCAGATCCACAGGGAAAAGGGCTATTCTAGTTCTTCCACCCAGAGTCTAGGTTGAGAGCGGCTCACCATTACATAGCTGGCTTTGGAGATTTTTTGTGAAGAACGCGGTGAGTCACATCTGAGCACATGGTGTGGTGGAGCAGTTAAATGATTCATGCCCTGCTACTTCCCCAGTAACATAGGTGTGGCTAGGAGGTGATGTGATTTGGTCTTACGCCCTTGTTCAGTTTACACAGCTGCTCTTCTTGGTCTGTTTTGAGGGCTTTTCTACCCAGAAAGCAGCCCTGGGATACTGGCGGTGTATGGGACAGAGAGTAGCTTAATTTTACAGCTCTCCTGACGTTTTCTATGGCTCCAAACACTGCTGTAATTTTCTTGCTTAAAGCATATTGAGCACTGAGGAGAACCTGCTGAACACTATAGATAAAAGCATGTGCACACTAAACAATAATGAATAACCTGATGTTCTAGGATAGGCTGGACATGCTCACTATTGTTGCCTACCTGCTACTTCCAAGAAAGAAGTGTGCAAAAGGAGATGGTATCATGTGCTCTTGGCCTTCTTTTACCAGAAGAGCCCAAGGAGACCCAGAGAAGTCAGTGCACCATTTAGTCTAGGTAAACAAGAAGGCCAGCATATTAGACTCTGTGGCACAGTAAATGCATGGCACTGCATACTGAGGCCCTTCTATGACTGTGTGCAGAAGGAGTACACTATATTGCTTTGGTTTTTTTTTTTTTAAAAAAATATGTCTACATAAATGCCTTTGTAATTTATTTGATGGATCAGGAGCTTTGCGTGTTGCACAGTATTTGGAAGAAAATGTAAAGTGGGCCACTAATGCCTCTGCTTCCCCAACTCTGTGCAATGTGTGCAATATTTGAATTAGCATGTGGTTACATCAATAGTAAGGTGCTAGGATACCTTTGTCAAAGGCTAAGACTCTTTGAAGCTAGTTTCATGAAGTGATGTGTGGATAAGGTACTACCAATACTTAACAGTCCTTTTAGGAAGACAGTAAATCTGTGTCTAAAAGGCCATTCTTCTCTCTTAATTTCCTGCAGATTGACTTCCCCAGCTCAGCATTTGAAGTCAAGTTTACCAGCCCATCACCAGCAGATTTCAGTCCCAAGTACAACTTCAGTTGCCTCTCTGAGGAGGACCAGCGGAAGCTGAAGGAGGTGATGCAGAAGGAATCACTCTATTGGTGAGAGGATGGAGAGCACACAGGCCTTTAGTTGTAACTGAGGTCCTTGTGAAAGCACTCAAAGGAGGAGACTCCTGTTCACTGACAAGTCCTGATGTAACTAAACTGAGCATCTCAAAGGGAGAACACTGGCCCAGAAACTGATCTGTCACTTAGAATGATGAAGTACAAGTAGACAACCTTTGCTCCTTCTAAGTGCATCTTTAGCACTTCTGTAGCGCTGTATCACTCTGTGGGCCATGTCTCTTGCTAGAGGTTATCAGGGCACAATATCAGATGTACTGGTGCCTAGATAGGATTTGGGCAGAGCTATGGGATATGAGCCCAGTGCATTTTGTAACATGGTTTTCAGGGTATATCTTTTCATTAAAAAAAATTCAACTAGAGTTAATATTGAAAACAGGCATAGAACTGTAAGGTGACTCAGAAGGTAGCTTCTTGTGCTGGGAGGCAGCATCCCATGAGCAAATAGTGCCCTCTGGCCAGTGTTCTCTTATTGTTGCATCATTCTGAATGAGCCATTGGTGTATTTGCTGAAGCAGATCTCAAAATTAATAGCGGACTATTCATAAACAGCTTTTTGTGTGTGATGATTTTTTTTACTGGTTTAGGATGGTTTAGTCTTTTCAAGGATGTCCCGAGTCCTAAGTAAAAAGCAAACAAAAAACCAAGTGTCTTAACATTGGCCTTCTGTTGTCTTTTGTGGTTGTTGAGACCTTTCCTCTTTCTGAGTGAATTAACTAAGTAAGCTAGTTAGATTACATTCATTAATATGTGTTTCAGCCCATCCAGAAATTATGGGACATCCTGAGGCCTGTGGACCATCTAGTCCATAACATCAACATTCAGAAACTTAACGTGAGTTGACCTGTAGGTTTGCTTGGTCTGTTTCTAGAGAAGAAGTGAGGGTGTGTCATCTCTTCATGAGCATTATTTGCTGATAGAGTTGGCCAGATTCCAAAAGACTTTTCTCAGAAAGTTATTGTACAAGGAAGTATTTCTTCAGTCTGTCTAATCCAAGAGACTAGCCAACCCTTTTCAGTCTTGTTGTCTTTTACCTATAAAATACAACGTCGACTGAATGTGTGGCCATCAGTGCCATTTCACCCAAGAATGTTACGTAGTCTTACTGGTGGACAGAGTCAAGTAGCCATGTAAACAGCAGGATCGTTGGCATGATGAAAATGTGACAAATGGTTAGCGATTAATGCACTGTTCCTTGGCTGAATCTAGTCATTCTTAGAATTGTCCCAATCGAGGCTAGTCATGATGTCTGAAATTTCTTTGATTTCAATGGATCTTTTCAAATTATAACTTGGTCTTGATCAACCCATTATATTTTTACTGTTAGGGAGGGTGAATCCATAATAATCATCCATAGGTAGGGTTTAGCATATTGTACATTGCTTCTGAATATGCTTTGCTGGTGGCCACATATTCTTTGGTTAGTGACTACCTGGGTAGGTACCACAACTCTTTATACCATCTCTCATGAGTAATCCTCTACCATGAGGTATAAGCACTACAAAGATGAGGGAACAATATATTAATATTGTGTAAGAGGCTGTGCAGAGCCCATGGAACCCAAAACCCAAATAGGTTTCTTCGGAGAAAGATGCTTGTGCTCCACAGTTAGCTTGAAGTGGAATTGAAAAGATTTTCCACACAAACATTTAATATAGCACAACAATCTTTACTCCTTGGCCACATTCTCCCTAAGATGGACTGAACTTACAAGCAAGGAGTATTTTAATTAGAGGCACAGGAAGCCCTCATAGCTTCTGTAAAGAAGCTGGTGCTGCAATTGGATTTTTAATTACCCTGACTCCCATAAAATCACCATGAGTAATAAGTAGAAAAAACACATGAAACACACCCAGTGAGACTGATGATGACATTGACTGGATGCTCCATGAAAACCAAGTGAACAAAGGGGAGCAATTGCGGAGATAAGACTTTGTCAGAAAGCAGTCACACTCTTGCCTCTCTTAGAGAGTCCAAGCGCACTAAGAGTCTAAGCATACTGTGTGCTTAGTGTTTAAACCTACTAAAATAGAAGGATCTCTTTTGGTTTATTAATAGTCTTGATAATCACTCTCAGAAAGAAGAATTATATGGCAAGCGGGTATGGTTGCCTCCATCAATTGGTTGGCCTGTGGTGCAGTGGTTAAAATGCTGTACTCCCAGGTAGCCGGCTCAAAGTTGACTCAGCCTTCTATACTTCCGAGGTCGGTAAAATGAGTACCCAGCTCACGGGGGGGGGGGCAATGTGTAGCCTGCGTAATTAACTTGTAAACCACCCAGAGAGTGCTCTAAGTCAGTGGTTCTTAACCTTGGGTTACTCAGGTGTTTTTGGACTGCAACTCCCAGAAGCCTTCACCACAGCTGTACTGGCTGAGGTTTCTGGGAGTTGCAGTTCAAAAACACCTGAGTAACCCAATGTTAAGAACCACTGCTTTAAGTAAACAAAAATATAGCAGCATACTTTGCTTTTTTGCCTTTTCCAATCCTATTTTTCATTCTAGAGCCTCCCCTGATTAATAATTTTTATTCACAGCTCTTTTAATTCTTATATAAACATAAATAGTTAGGAACGGGAAAACAAAGGGGGATAAAAGGGGGTCAAAAGTGGGGGAGGTGAAGGGCGGATTTGCAGACATTGCCTGTCTTTGGGTACAGTAGAAGTAAGTTCATATAGCAGACAGTCCCCAAAATGTGTTTCTCATACCACTCTGACCCCTTGTCACCCAGACCATTCTTTACCCTAGACAAGTAATATGATGGGATCAGATGGCAGCCTGTCCTCACCTCCTTCCTCTCTCTCTCTTGGCAGCAGTCTGGTTGGAAGCAAGAATGTTTTCTTCAGCTATTGCTCAGTGTTGTAAAGTGGGAGGCAGGGCTTTCCTGGCATTGTGGAGGAGGCAGTGCCATATCCTTTCCTGTCTGCTCCACTGGGGTGGGAAGTTCTCATGGGCAACGCTTTCACACTCCTTCATCTTTGTTCTGGTGTGAGTGAATGAATTTCCTGGGGTTGGTTCAAGGAAACCAGTGGAAACAAAGCTAGCCTTATTGTGTGATAGCCCCTCCTGGGTAGCTTTGCCAATGTTGATACGCCCAATCTCCCTCTTAGTCCGGTCACAATATAGCAGCCTGATCTTGATGGCCTTGGTTCTTAGCTATAGCTTTTCACAAAACCAACCCTGGTCTCCTTCCAACTCTTCTCTCCATTTGCATCATTCTCACACATAACCTTGCCAGCACGGCTCAGAAAAGCTTGGCTTGATTTAGGCTTCAGCCATGAGAAATTATTACCAGTTTTAGGGGTGTGCCAAGTAATAATAAGGGGTTGTCTTTCCCTCACTTTTCTCTCCCTGATATGTAGTGTTAGAAATGGCGTGGCTAGAAGACAAAGAAAAAACAACAACAGAAGGCAGATTTGCATAAAAGTGTCTGTATGCCAATTCATATTTAAAGATGAATATTTAGAAGTATTTACTGCAACTTAAAGAGTTTGACAGTACATCTCACTCTAATGAGGAAGCCTGGAACCAGCTGGTTGGTGTAGATGCTCAGTCTCCTGCTTAGGGGCTAACTGCTAATAGCAGCTTTATGGCCCCAGCTCCTTAGTATTTTGTCTCTTTCAAATTCTTTCCTTACTTCACTAGTGAAGTAGGAAGCAGTTAGGAGTGTTCATGCTGCACCAGTCCTGTTCAGACTGCTTTCCTTGCTATTTTGTTTTGTTTATTTGAGATATGAAGACAATTGTAGATATGCAAACATAATAAAAGTGGTGATATTGGCTTAAAAAAAATCTGTCCTTCATTCCAGAGGACAGTCATCAGTTTGAAGGAGAGGCAGGAATGTGTCTCTCAGAGATGAATTCCTAGTTCTGTGATCTCTTTGAATCTGTCTATAGATCAATGGTGGACAACATCCAGTGGTCCAGGGGCCCATTTTCTGCTCCCACTTCTGGACATCTACTTCTGCATTTTGTTTTTGTTCTGTGGGACATTTTGGAGCACTACGTGCAAAACCTTTGCTCCTGGTGGCTTCCAGTAGCACCATAAGCTGTTTTTGTTTGTTTGTTTATTTGTTTGTTTGTTTGTTTGGTTGGTTGGTTGGTTTTGCTAAATCAGGGAAGGGGCAGGGATCTGGGATGGCTTCAGAAAAAGCCCCAGATTTCCAGATGGTATCAAGTCAAATTAATTGTCTACTACGTGCCCCGAGGGAAGGCATCCATCTTTTCTAAGGCCCAGTCCATAAGACATGTTTTCAGAGTAAGTGAATTTGGGAGTCATATGAAGAAAAAACGTGTCTGGGAATATATAAAGCACATGTATCTAATTTCTGAGTACTAACTCAGGGTAAGGAGGAGGAGAGCTTCTAGGTCAGAAGGTATGACTTCTTAGCAGTATCTTCATGACTTCAGTTTCTTGGAATTAAGCACTACTGGTTTCCTTCTTTCTTTTGGTTGTTGCCAGACCTTTAACATAGTACAATATATTGTACTGAACATGCACACGAGGCAGGTTTGGAGGATGTATAGTCTCAGTCACCCTCTTCATACACATACTGGACAGTCATTGTTGTGGTGGAAGATGTTGACATGGAAGTAAGCAAGGAGATATAAGAAAGACCCGAAGGCCTTCATTATGTTCCAGTGGCTCCATTCAGCCAAAGTGCTCTTCCATCTCACCACCAGCTGCAGCTTCCATTCTTTTTCCTGCCCTTTGGGCAATTGAACGTTTGATCCCACTAGATTGGAGATGATCTTGCTTCTGTTTCCCTCATTAGCCACCTGATCCCATTGTCTTCGGAATGGGAAACTGACTGGGAATTGGAACACTCTGCGATGTTGTTCTATATTATAAATGGTGTGTGGATTCCCCCCACCCCACCCCCACCCTGTTATTTTGCTGCTCTCTGGTGGCTGCACAAGGCATTATCCTCTCTCTGGTGACCATGAGTGCTTCCATACATGTTTTCTATCCTGCAGTTGCCTACCTCAAACAGTTTACAGGGGTGTCAGCCACCAGTATCAAACATCTGTAACCTTCTGGTTCTGTGACTGCATTTTTATTACACTGGAGTTAATTCCCCTTCAGGGTTTACCATTCCAGCATCCATATCTTCTCTTGCCACAACCAGTTCATTAAAGGAAAACAAGTATGGTGCCGTTTGATTGATAGCACTAAGAGCCCTCGGCCTCCAAATCACCAATATGCCAAACACCCCAGATTTAAGCTATAGTCATGGGAGCATACAGCATTTGAGCAGTTGGCCCAGAGCCCCTTCTGCAGCTATTGCTATCATTGTTACTACTCTTGTTCTACTTGTATCGATATCTTAGTAATGCCTTGGCTGGTTAGGTAGCTCAATGGGTTAGGTATGATTCCCCCCTGTGGCCCCTGTGAGCAGAGCCAGCCTGTGTGACCTTGGGCAAGCTGCACAGTCCCAGGCTGTCCCAAGAAGAAGGGAATGGTAAAGCCACTTCTGAGTATTCTCTACCTGGGAAACCCTGAATTAACTTGATATTATATGATTATTATTTATTAATAGTTCCTTACATTTTCTAAGCGTTGTGTGAAGATAGAAAGAAAAAACAGGCCTTACTTGTAGGCTGGTAAACACAATAAAAGGAATGAAAAGAGGACAATAAGCAAAGTCAGGTTCTATGTCTTGCATTTACATCACTGCACTGGGAACATCTGATCTCAATGGGTAGGCTACCCTGCTTTGTGGTCAGCAGCAGGTAATGCATGGCCTTACCAAAGTTGCTAAAATCCAGCTCCCGGCACCTTAGGCCGCAGAGCCAACATTGAGGAATGGTAGGAATTGTAGTCCAGCAGCACCTCCCATAGTTACCCATCCCTGCTTTAAGCGTGTACTTCTCCCCTTCCACTTTTCTCTCAAGCAAACATCCTGTACAGAAATGTTTCCCACTCTTTCCCTGTATGCCTGTCTATTGCAGATTGATTGATTTGATTTGATTTACTGTATATACTGCCCCATTAATGCAAGCACTACTCTGGGCGGTTCACAGATTAAAAGTCCACAAGACTCCACATGACAGTACTGAACATTCAAGAATATGGCAATTCGACACATATAGGTCTGAAATTCATAGAAAAGAGAGAGAGAGAAGTTTTAAAAATAATATTAACAGCATCCAGGAGAATCAGTTGTTGAAGGACATTTTGAATAATTCTGTTTTCCTCAATTTCCTGAACATAAAGAGGGAAATAGCTTGGCCTATATCAGTTCATAACTTATTCCAGAGACTGGGGGACACCACTGGAAAGGCCCAGTTCCTGCTTCCCTCAGTGTGGCCACTTTTAGCAACATGGATTGAGAGGAGCAGGTGAAATGGGTAGGTGATCTCTGAAAGATGTTGCAACAAGTATTGAGGTCCTGAACCATTAAGGACTTTATAGGCCATAACCAGCACCTTGAATTGAGCACAGAAACTGCATAGACAGCACCATAAGATTCTCCCAGAATATGAGAGCCTTTTTAGACCAAAGCTCTATCTTGAACCATCATTTCAGTGCTAGCTAGCTGCATGCTTCCGAAAACTTTACAAAAACCATGTGCTGCACCAAGGCATATCACAACTAAGCCCAGAGATTCTATTTGGCCATCATGGCCAGTGGTTCTTGTGTCCCTGGACTGATCTTATGATTCCTCTTCTCTTAGGCTAACAGATGCTGACCGAAAGAGGTTGTGGGAGAAGCGTTATTACTGTCATTCTGAGCCGGGTTCACTGCCTCTCCTGCTTGCTAGTGCCCCCAGCTGGGAGTGGGCCTGCTTGCCTGACATCTATGTCCTGCTGAAGCAATGGACTCACATGAATCACCAGGATGCTCTTGGGCTCCTCCATGCAGCGTAAGTCATCTGCCTAAGAACCGGTTGGTATCTAAGTTAAGGAAGGGGGAAATTGCATGGCCCTCCAGATGTTAGTGGACTACAACTCCCTTCAGTCATCACCAGCATAGCATATGATGGAATTGTGGTGTAAAAACATCTGGCAGGGCCCTCATTCTTCACCGCTGCCTTATCTGTACAGGGGACTAAAAGTCTGATCCTTGTTCTGAAATTGCAGTTTGGCCATTCAGAACTTCCAGCCTCGCTTCATCTTTCTTGCTACCCCGTAGTGGCAGTGGTTGAACATGAATGTCACTGTGCTCCATTCAGCATGTATTTACCTAGAAGTAAAATCACATCTGAGTGTTCTTTCCTACAATCAGCCCAAAAAGGTGCTGTCAGCAACTGAATATTCCTTTTTATGGGTTGCACAGCTCTTACAGTGTGGCAGCATAGCTTGGTTTGACAATCACTGCACTTGTTCAGAAATGCACTATTATTACACAAGCTCCAGACTAATAACGTACAGTATATCCTAGTACTATTAATGATTACTATGTATCAGTCCACAAATTGTGTAAATTCAGGGTGTTAATGAAAACGTACAATTGTTATGAGTCATGTTCTCTGATACTGTGATCAGCCAGCTACACATACAATACATACACAACACCTGAAACAATCACTATATATTAGTCCAGAAATGTTGCAGATGTTTTATGCCATGCATACTTGTCAGTGCATGCACCTACATGAGCAGTATTGCTTGCCTCCATGTCTAAAAATGTCTCATATCTTCAACTTGTATGAATCTGGTGCTTTTCTGAAAATGTCCATCAATGCTCAGCTATTACACCACATATTGAGGATGAGTGTGGAGAGGATCAGTCTTCTGATGATCATCTCTTGTAAACTCTGGTATACGGCTGCAGGTTTCCAGATCAGGAGGTTAGAAGAACAGCTGTGCAATGGATTGATTCCATCTCTGATGCTGAGTTGCTAGATTATCTACCCCAACTGGTACAGGTGAGTCAATATTTTCACAGGAAGAAGAAGTAAGATCATGTCAAGTGCATATGCTTGCACTTTACATATAGTCTTTTTTACATATTTTACTTACATGAGTACATTTCATATGTTCAGGTTTAATTTACAATATAGTGATCTGCTCCATTACAAATATCTTGACATTCCGTCACATGTGTCATTGGAGAGGGTTCTACTTTGCAAGGAGGTTGCAGTAGCAGAGTATTTACTGCGAGGGCAGTTAATGCTGCTCTGTTCCTCTAGAGCACTGGTTCTTAACCTTGGGTTACTCGGGAGTTTTGGACTGCAACTCCCAGAAGCCTTCACCACCAACTGTGCTGGCTGGGGTTTCTGGGAGTTGCAGTTCAAAAACATCCGAGTAACAAAGGTTAAGAACCACTGATCTAGAGCAGCAGTTCTCCATATGGTTGGAATTTCTGAAGCCTTAGTATCTGCAATAATTGATTTTTAGGACCCTGAAGGTAGATTGCTAGTCTCTTGCTAGTATGTGCTAGTGATAACTACATAATCAGGGTTAAAACTGGACCATTATGTCCAAAGAGAAGGCAGTAGGCCCTTGAATTGCTGTCACAGGCAGTGTTTGTCAAGTCATGTTCTTGAATTCTGCAGTTAATTTGAAATAATTCCATCCCTCACAGTTAATAGTATTCTACCTTCCCAAGTCCTCTGCCATTTTGAAAAGATTGATTACTCCTAAATAATTTTCAACCACTTCATTAGCAACCATTTTGTATTTGAAATGTAAAGGAAGGATGGCCCTTTTGCCTTCTCATCCATTTTGGAACATATTAATGGCAATGTTCCACATCTTTCAATACTAGGGAACATTAGCGACAGGGAGCAATCTAGTCTGGATCACTTTGGAACACTTTGAAATGGTGGGGCGTGATAGGATTGCTCCTTCCCCTCACATGGAAATTGCTCCTGCAGCCCCTACAATTGCAATAAATCGCTCCATTTTGGTCCATTTCATCATAATTTGCCCTCCCCTTCTTTCACCTTCTCTCCTGATTTCTCTTTTGCAGTAGCTGTCAGCCAGTTTGAAAACAGCTGCCTTCTGTTTGCTTGTATTTATTTATTTATTTATTTATTTATTCATTCATTCATTCATTCATTCATTCATTCATTCATTCATTCATTCATTCAATTTTTACCCCGGCCCTCTAGACAATGTCTACTCGGGGCGGCTTACAAAGATTAAAACACATTGAAACAACATAAATATAACGAACATAGTGTAATAATTATAATTATAATTATTGTGAGTGGGCACTAATGCTAGGTTTTTATGCACACAAAGAAAGGAGGGTATGGAGTGTTATGCTTCAGCCCTGAATTTCTCCTTTTCTCCTTATTTTTAGAAAATGAATTTTTGGTAAATAGCATAGCACTTAAGTGATGCAGCACAATAATGGAAAAGTAATTTTTAAAAAATTGAAATTAAAACAAAAATGCAGTTTTTCCACTTCGAAATAGATGGAGGGTGCCATCCACAGTCATGGCCAAACCACACCCACCTCCACATATCACCACTAAAATGTAGGAAGAATACACCCCCAACCCTGCACTAGAGCAATCTAGGTGATCACACAACAGGAAAACCAATCCTAATTGCTCTATATAAACAGTAGGCTCCAACCCTAGACCTATATGAAGCACTCTAACAAGAATGTTGTGTAGTTGACGTTTTTAGAGCACCCTGAACTTTTCCAGCAAAGGGTTACAGAGCAGGATAAACTCTGAGACAGTCAGCCTCTGAGTGTATGTAACGTGTTCTCTCTATTGTACTATAGACGGAAAGGACTACTGCTACACTTGACATAAACAACAGTGGCAAAATGTTTACTCTTATCATGATTTGTCTTCACTGACTGAATGACTATGTTTTAAGTACTGTATGTGTATGTATTCTCTGTGTACGTGGATGTGTGCACATGTATATATGCAGTTTTAAAATGTAATGTGGTTAATAGTACTGCATTAATTGATTTTGAAGAAATGTCCTTGGGGAACTTTCCAAGCAATCAGTTTATACTGGCTTTGGGAACAGAAGCCGAGAGCATTTTTTTCATGCAGCATCCACATACATTCCCTTGAGACTGTGCTTTTGTTTTCAGGCTTGCTCATTCCCCCAGCATCCATACCATAATCACTTGGGGGAAAATGCAGTCCTGTTCTTTATTACATATGTAGTTCTGTGGTATATATGGCTGCACAAATGGCATAATCGCCTACTGAGTTATTACGCCTGTTATCCCTCAAAACAACAACAACAACAAAAAGAACAGCTGATTTCGGAGAAAGAAGAAGGAAGTGAACCCAAAAATAGCAATCTACATGTCCGGAAATGGTCACTTAGAGAAGACAAAGGGGTTGGGGAAAATATCTGCACCCACTTGGCTATCAAGCTTTTGATTCTATATGCCGAGATTGTATCTGGGGTAAATCAAGCAAATCCTCTATAGATAAAAGATTGTTGCTGCTGATCCAAGAACTCCATTCTGACACTAAGATTCAGGTCATGATGGATTGCTCAGGTTTGTTATCAGGTATGATACCAACTACACGAGGTGTAGGATGTTTGTTAGCTCCAGCTCTATTTAATATTTACGCCAACTCATTAATTACTGAGTTGAGCAACAATGATAACTACGTACCTCCCAAACTGGGATCTGGAAAATTAACAGTACTTATGTATGCTGATGACACTATTTTATTATCACAAACACAACAAGGGCTAAGGAGGCTGCTGAAAGCTTTTAATCAATTAGCAACACAAGAAAAACTGAACATTAATTACAGAAAAACTATAATACTAGTATTGGCCAATAGGTTTAAAAATCATGTATGGCAGATTGATGGCCACCCTATAGAACAAGCGAAGTCACTAAACTTCTCCTCAACTAGGCTCCTGGAAAACCCACCTAGAGAATACTAATAAAATTGCCACCACCTCTATTAACTCTCTATTAAGATTCTATTGGGGCAGAGGTGACAGGCAATTCCCACCTGCTCTTAAAATCTACGAGGCCACGTTATATCGTGGGGGTCCACCCAGAAAATGTACCTAGAAAGAACCCAAAATAAGTATCTGCAAGCTATCCTAGGGCTTCCTAAAGGAACTGAGACCTGTATTCTCCGGTTAGAAGCAGACCTTAATAATGTGAAGGCTATAGTACAGACCGATGCTATTAAATTCTGGCTGAAATTGGAAAAGGGGATTGGATCTACTACTGGCTGTTTTTAAAGAGATGCTAAATTTTAACAATTTTATCTTGGAATCAGGAAATTTTACAAATTATATGTATGGTCTTTTTTGTGATCTTTTAAATAGTTTTAATTTCGAAATGGCAGCACAATACTTGAAGTCCCATATTTTAAAATATGATTTTCGAGCTGACCGTATTTCTGTCTGTCTGTCAAAATGTCCACCCTGGTATGCTATTCAAACACCCCACCCACTTTATTTAACTAATATATCACATTGGTTCTTCTCTCTCAGGCTCTCAAATATGAATGTTACCTGGACAGTCCCCTGGTGAGGTTTCTTATGAAGCGAGCCATCTGTGACTTGAGGATTACACACTATTTTTTCTGGTAATGTTGATGGATGTGCTATTGTAAATGGAATGGATTGAACATAGGGGCATAGCTACCTTAAAAGGAAAGAGGAAGGAAGAAATGCATGAAGGGATTACAGTATCCAGTTTTGGTCTCCCTAACAGAGGAAGTCTCAAATTATTTGTCTTCCCAAAGTCCATATCCAGAGCATTCAGTTTCCATTCCATATAGTCACCAATATAGATTGCAGATGAGGTGCTTCTCTGTATTCCTGTTTGTTTCTGAATTGTGTCTGAACAGATTCCGAAAACTTGACCCAGAACTAGGTTGTGGAAAATCTCTGCTTTCATTTCTTTCCTGTTTTAGACAAGCTTCTAATTGTAGGCATTTGAAAATGCTTGGGATGTTTCAGAAGGCAGAGAACTTTAATATAGTGGACCCTCAACTTACGGAATTAATCCATATTGGAACGGTGGCTGCAGGTCAAAAATTCCATAGGTTGAGGGTCCATTTCCCATAGGAATGCATTCAAAACCATTTAATCTGTTCCAGCCAAAGAAAAAAAATTCCGGGCTTCCAGAGCTGCACCCGCTGCCCTCTGCCTTCTGTCCCCACTGCCCTCTGCCTCCCAACTCCACGGGGACAGGAGACAGAGGGCAGCGGGTGCAGCTTTGGAAGCTTGGGAAGCCGAAAGCTGCTCTGTGCCCGCTGCCAGCTTTCAGTTTTCAGGGCTTGGAAAGCTGCACCCACTGCCCTCTTATTTCCTGTCCTGGGGACAGGAGACAAGAGGGCAGCGGGTGCAGCTTTCTAAGGCCCGAAAGCTGGCAGTGGGCGCAGAGTGGCTTTTGGCTTGCAAGCCGAAAGCCGTTCTGCGCCCACTGCCGGCTTTCTCCCTCTGCCTGAGGCAGAGGGCACCGGGGACAGGAGACAAGAGGGCAGCGGGTGCAGCTTTCTAAGCCCCCAAAGCCAAAAGCCAGCAGCGAGCGTGGGTGGCAGTAGATGTGGAGCAAGCCGAAAGCTTAGAAAGCTGCACCCGCTGCCCTCTGTCTCCTGTCCCCGGTGCAGAGGGTACTGGGGACAGGATACAAGAGGGCAGCTGGGGCGGCTTTGAATTTCCCGCCCTTTCCCTCTGCCTTTCGTAGGTCAAAGCTCTGGCTGCAAGTCAAACTAAAATTTTGTAGCTGGAGCTTTTCGTACCTCGAAATTTCCATAAGTAGGGACCTTCATAAGTCAAGGGTCCACTGTAATTTAAATGACTGGCCTTATACTCTCTCATAGGTATCCACCATTTTAGTTTTCTGTTATCCTGACCACCCTTGTTTATTTTCACCTGTTTACTTTTTTTTTTCCAAACCTAGGTTTGGTAAGAGCTAAAATTTGATTTTCAAATAAGTCATGCAAATTGAACTGGTTAACTTGGTCTCGCTGTAAGAGAGGAATTTACTTTAGCTGCATTGACTTTAGTGTAGGTCTGCCTTTTTCAACCTAGCGTCCTCCAACCTTCTGGTTGAGAATGATGGATATTATAATCTTTCACATCTGAACAGCACCTGGTTTGGAAAGGCTGCTGTGAATGTATGAGACATGGGTATCTTCTACACATTGTTTTCAGTGGCAGTTTCCCAATCTCCTTAGGTTGCTGAAAGATGGTCTGAAGGATTCTCAGTTCAGCATCCGTTACCAGTACTTACTGGCAGCTTTGCTCTGCTGTTGTGGGAAGGGCCTGCGAGAGGAGTTTGACCGTCAATGCTGGCTTGTTAATACCCTGGCTAAGCTAGCTCAGCATGTCCGCGAGGCTGCTCCATCATCACGACAGGTAAATTCATTTCTCTTCTACTATGTCTGGGAAAGTAGAGTTGAGGAAGAAAAAAAAATAAACAGGAAAACTATATGGATAGTATGTACTGGTTACATTTATCTGTGGTACGGGTCCTCTTGAAGGAAGAAGATAGGGTACAAATATTTTAAATAAATGGTATTTCTTACAAATGTTCTGAAGTACATACATCTTAGAGATTGCTCTGTTATGTATCTCCGATCCAGGGCAGTGCATTTGTCTTTCAGTTTATTGAACTGCACTGCAAACAAAGTTATGTCTGGTTTCAAACCTCTTCCTCTTGTTTACTTTTTCTGACATATTTCATATCAAACTTTAACAGTAGTTTCTCTAAAAGCCTACATCTAAATTAGCAACTAAGTGGAAGGTACTGTGGAAATCTAGTAAGTGCAGTCATGTATTTGCAGAACAGAGCTATTTTGCTTAGACTCTGCAGTGGAACAAAGAATATAGTTTTTTCTGGGTGTAGAGTTCAAGTGGTGGAGAGTGTGACAGAAATGACAAGAACAGACCCAACCAATATAGGAATTGGTTTTGGGAGTTTTGTTGACATGACTTGTAAGCATGTACCTGCTGTGGAAGGACTTGGAAGAGATGTGAGGAAGACTGAAAATCAAATAATGGCATATTCAGTGTTCAATTATTGCTGTGTGTGTTTTTCTCCCTCAGGCCATCCTTCGTGACGGGCTGGAGGATGTCAAGCAGTTCTTCAACGTCAATGGCTCCTGTCGCCTGCCTCTTAGCCCCAGCCTACTAGTGAAGGGTGTTGTGCCCAGGGTATGATCTTCTGGCTACCAGAAACATTAGTGCCCTGTAACAGAATTGGATACTTTCCCTTTAGCATAGGGAAAGCACATGTGGCCATCCAGATCTTGATCACGGGATGTTCATCCCACCAGCTCTAGCCATCATAGCTCATAGTGAGGAATGATGGGAGCTGCGGTCCAACAAAGAAAGAAATCCAAAAAACCTTTCATTTATTTAACTTCTATTTATAAGATTTCTTAAACTTTCTTACACACTAACTCAGGCATAGGGGAGCAAGGTTGGACTAACATTAGTGCTAAAGAAAACTGGTTATCTCTTCACATAAAGTTTTTATTTATTCAGGGCAGTATTAAAGGAGAACCATGCACTCTCCACCCCTGTATCAACCTTTTAAAAGACACTGAGTGGACTTTTCAGTGTTGCCAGTATTGAAATTATGCAAGATGAAGGGAGCCATCTGTGCAGCCACACATATTTCTCCCTAGAAATGTAGCTGTTTCCTCCCTGTTGCATAATATTGTATAGCAGACCAGCTCATCAGGATGAGAATCACTGGCTTTACACCATTACCATCCTTATCACTTAACTTTCTGGTAATGATTTTGGATGGATGTAATTTCTATCCATCTACCACCTAACCTATCCCTCATTAGACAAGCAAGGAAACAAACATAAAACCTCTTAATCTTAATCCCTCTGTTGCATGTGCCTTCCTCATTATTTGTCATCACATGGAATCCACTCCTTAGCTTTTTCTTCCCAGTATTCTTAAAAACCAAATGGGCTTTTCCAGCCTTTATCTAAGATTGCAATAGTGTGTTTTCATAGGATGAATGGTGAAGGAACTCTGCTGCAAGTAGGTCTCTAACCCGGTACCCTCTAAGATATGTTGTATTACAACTCACTATTCCTAGCCAGGATATAACCATTGACCATAATGGCTGGAAGTTATAGGAATTGCAGTCCTACAGAATTGGAGGACACCATGTTGGGGATGGCTATAATAGAAGTTGGCCAAAGTCACAGTCACTATTTCCACATGAAAAAAATCACATTCTGGAAGGTCTCTCTGCATATTCTTCAATCTCCTCTTTTTGGGTCTGTGGTACCATTATGTAGCTTATTTAAGAGGTTTGCAGAGAATGACAATAAATGAAGTGGAGTCAGGGTATAGAACAGAGGTCCCCAACCCCCGGTCCGTGGCCCAGTGGTGGTCCGTGGCCTGAACCAAACTGGGCCATGGAGACAGACTTCCCACCCATCCCCGCGCACACACTCACCCCCACACAGCTGATGTGTGCATGCTGTGCATGCCCGTGTGAGCACCGCGCTGCTGTTTGCACATTTGCACAAGCGCACCTGCACCCCGTGTGAACACTGCACCATTTATGCATGTGCATGAGTGAACGAGTGTGCATAAGCACCACACCACCATTTGTGCACATACACGTGCTCATTCACACTCAGTCGTTTGCACATGCCCACAAGCTTGGGGTGCCCCAACTTCCGCAGCTGGTTCATGGGATGAAAAAGGTTGGGGACCCTCTATCCATAGGAGATTGGTTTTATGATCCAAATAGGTTTGGCTCCTGTGCGAAATCAGTGCAGGAAGCAACTGTTGTTTTTGAATGCTATTGTTTGGGGACTGCTTCGTGAAACCTTCTGGAGATCTCTTGACCGTTGGACCGGACCTTGATGGAAGTCATTCATGACCATTGTTGTTGAAGAGTACATAGCATGGTTTCTGGGTCCCTCGGTTGACCAGTTCTGGTGATGCAGGTGAAAATACATATTCTTGGATTTGATTTTTTGATCATGCTAGGTATAGTGTTCACGATTATCCAGGGTTTTCAGCATCTGCAAGGGGGCTTATAACCATTCCCCTGCAGATACAGGGATCCTATTGTGCTTTCAGATTCAGAATCTTTACTTTGTATGCATACCCATACAAATTGCTTCCTTGCCAAAATGCTGATATCAAGTCACAGCCAGCTGAACTCACAGAGCTACTCACACAAGTAGGAGAATACACTATAAGGAGCTGAAATTCCCAAAGCCTCCCAATATAATAATAATATAGGCATATTCAGAGTTAGCACCTCTAGAGTCAAACATTAATGATGTTGTACTCCCTGTCACCACAAAAGATGATGCACGTGATTGTGGAATTCATAGAATCATAAAATAATTGAGTTGGAAGGAGTGTATAAGGCCATGGGGTCCACACCCTGCTCAATGATGTAATCCAAATCAAAGCAGATGTACGTAACACACAGTTGTCCTATTTTCTCTTGAATGCCTCCAATATGCGTGCACTCACCACCTGTCAAGGTAATTGGTTCCATTGTTGTACTGCTCTAACAGTTAAGAGGTTTTTCTTTATATTCAGCTTAAATCCAGCTTCCTGTAGTTTGAACCTATGATTACGTGTCCTGCGGGATGACCAAGAACAGATCATGCCTCTCCTCTGCATAACTGATTTGAAAGTATTTGAAAAGTTCTATTTATTTATTTATTTATTTATTTTATTTCTATCCCGCCTATCTGGTCATACTAGACCACTCTAGGCGGCTTACAATTGGAGCAACAATAAAATTATTAAAAACATTACAAATAGACAAAAATGGAAATCAAAGAATATAAAGGAAAAATCATCTCCCCTCTATCCCCTTTTCTCAAGGCTAAACATGTTCAGCTTCTTCGGTATTTCCTCATAGGGCATTGTTTCTAGACCCCTGATCATCCTCAGGGGAGTAGAAACCATCATCCTGGACATTACACCAGAACTCTTCAAAATGTTGAAAGAGAAAACGCCTTGCGTTGTGGGAGAAGAGTAAGCAGAGTGAAAGTCTGAATTAGCCCCAGAATAGCCCTGCAAGGGAAAAATGGGGTGGGAGAGAAAAGAAACAGAAGAGAAAGGGGAATTGTTGTGCATTCTAGAAGAGGAAAAAAAGAATTGTGTCAGCTGAATGGAGAAGAAGGCTGGGTCCCTCCCTGGATGGGTCCATGGGTAGACCTCCAGTGTTTAACCCTCCTGCTTTGCGGATTCTTTACCAGCTGAATTCACTATGCCACAATGATAGTTACGTTACATTTGCTACATTCATAGACCACTAGGCGCTCAGAGGCAGCCACTTGCCTCAGACAGCAGATTTTGCAGTACCAGTGTATTTTTGTAGTCTATCCAAGGCATGGATCCACATCAGTTTTAATGTACGGTCATCTCCAAATTATTGCCTATCTTCATTTCCTCAGTTGTGGCACTGGTGTGAGAGTTTGGACTGTAAACTCCATTGAAGTGCCATATTTTCTCCCCACTTGTACTCTGCAGGCAGCTGTCCATGGAGTGCTCATGGTGTTGATGATGAGAATGAGCTGTAGTTGCCAGGAAGTGGCTGTGCTTCCCTGAATCTCCAGGCCAGGCAGGAGCAGTGGTGGAAGGGAAGAAACAAATCTCATTTATTGTTATGGGGTGGTCATAGTGTTTGGGTACCCAGCTCCAGCCCTCTCCAAATGGCACCAGGTCTCACTGGCTTCCTGTGTCTGTCAAATATGACACATAATATACTTGCGTAGGAGTTCAGACAGGGAACCCTCAAACATGCATGGAGAAATATTATGTTCCCAATTCCTGTGACATCACAAGGCCCCATATCATAACATCACAAAGATCCACCCCAGGTATTGGGCCCCAGATATAATGAGGGGATGGGGAAGATGCTCCCATGACAACCCCTGACAAACAGGACAGCACTCAAAACTATTCTTGAAAAATACTTTTATTGCTTTTTGAAAAGAGGTTAAACGGGTATCCCGGTCCTCAGAGGAGACAGACAGGCTCAGCTCCAGCAGGACGCCTGCCTTCTGGTCCCTTGCATCACCCTGGAGAAGAGGAAGCTTCTGGCCCTGCAAGAGAGAGAGAGAGAAAAAACCAACTAAGGGGCGAGCTCGTCCACTGCTGTCAACCGGCTCCAACCCAGACGTATCCACCGACCAATGTTCGGGCAACTTCATCCCGAAGTTCCGCCTGTCAACATCCACTGGCTTCCACCAGGAATATCCACTCGTTCATCTCTTCCACTCCGCTTCTGAAGCCGGCCTCCGCCAGCTCCCGAATGCTTGGGTCACACACACTCCCCAGCGACATCGCCATGGAATATCAGCCGGCTCTTTCACACATTCACACACCATCCAGCCCCCCCGACACACACACACATTCACTCCCCCTTCGACACATGCCCGGGCTTCCATCCACCGATATCCACACAGCTTCCGCCAACTGGTTTCAGGAGGCTAACTTCCACCGGCTTCATCCGCCCACTTCTGCCAGCATCCACCTTGCGGCTTCAACCAGCGTCCGCAGGCAGTTTCCACCAGCTTCTGTCTGCCAACGTCCACCAACTTCCCTCCGGTCCATCGCCGACATCAGCCAGCTTCAAGCCATGGATCTTCGCCAGCATCGAGCTATGAACTCGCAAGCCCACTTAGCAAGTTTAGAACTTGCCTTGGGCAGAAGGGCTGGGTCCCCTCCAGCAGCAGCAACAGCAGCAGCAGCAGCCGCCTCCGCTCTCTCTGCCGGACTGCCCTCTGGCCACTCGCCTCCCTTCTGGTCTCCTGCCCTGCCCAGCAGCCCCTTTTATATGCCAGCAGAGAGGTGGGGCCCCTGTGAGGTCACAAAAGACCCAGGAGGATGCGTTTGAGTTCCCAAGGCAGCAGGAGCAGCACCCCCCTCGGGATTGGCTGAGTCCTGGAGGTGATGTCAACAATGCCTCTGATCATGTGATTCACCCACAAAAGCTTGCATTTTATATGATTTTATATATATTATTAATTAGTGGCCTATAAATGTATCCCTTGTCACCAAACCCTCTGATTGTTAAATCTCCCCATGCTGGCCTTTTATGCTGGTGCTCCAGAAACTTATCTTCCAGTAGTTGCAACAAAAGGAACTTTACTAAGCTCTGAGCTAGGAAAAAAATGAAAGTAATAAATGAATAAGGATGGGGACAGTCACACAATGCAGACTTTGACCCTTTGGGGGGGTTGTCTCTTTCTTTGCTTCTTTTTGGACTTTTTTTTTCTTGCCCTTGCCATGAAAAAGATTATAAGGAGCCCGTTTAAAAAACCAGTAAGTGTTTGAAACACAACCAGTATTTTAACACCATCCCTGCACTACCAAAGATGCAGCTGTGTTTCAAAGATGCTCCTGGCCTTTGGAACTCCCTCCCACTGGAAGCCAGACTTGCTCCATTTTTGCTATCCTTTCATAAGCAAGCAATGACCACCTTCTTCAGGCATGCTTTCCCTTATTGACTGGCTGCCTGGGTTGGGATTTTGAATGGAATGTTGTGACTTATTGCTTTGAATGTGTTTTTGGTGTTGATTTTGTTTACTGTTTTTAGTGGGGTATTTGTTCCTGCAAACTCCTTTTTCCAGTAGTTTTTTAAGTGTGGCTGTCAGGAACTGAACCTGCAACTTCCAGTTGCTCCTGTCACGTTCCCCATTGCTGATGCCATCATTGGCCTTAGGTGGCCTTAGGTTATGGATTCCAGGCAATATAGTATTGGTGCTTGCATACTGGTGTTTGCATAAGGCTTGAATAACTTACCCTGGCTAATTGAAAGGTGTCAAGGAATGTCAGGGTCACATGCCTGGTCATGTGCCTGATTTCTTCAACCAGGATGTACCCCAGCACTTCATCAATCAGCTGCAGGTAGCCAACGCAACTTACTCAAATCTTATGCAAGTGCCAATAGGATTTCAATTAAAATGTCTTTAAATAGAAAGTACTCCCTTTCTGTCTCCCTTTCAGCGTTGAACACATTATTGCAAAAGTACTGCATACAGTTGGGTAGACATCCGTTTCTTTCAGGCTGGGCATACAGTAGGATCCCAGTATCTGCTGGATGAGTATCCATGTTTTCACTTATCTGTGGTCTGAAATTTTGAAAACGATTGAAAGGAAAAAAAAAAAAACCCTAGAAATAAGTATTTTCACAATGTATTTACCAGAACCAGCCACTACAGGGAGCCAGAGACCATGCTATGTATTGTTGTGGTGGTTCAGTTGAGGACTTAACTGAGACCAGACTGTGAGTGTTGAAGAGAATCAGCCAAGGAGTGCATCTGGAAGCGATGACTAATCTACAGAATAAAATCAATAGAAACTGCAGATACACAACGGTGTCATTCCTTTTTTGAAAAAAACTGTCTGGTTCTAGAAACTATGACAATGCAGTCAGCACTCCTGCTTTGCAGATTTTTTACCAGCAGAATTCACTGTGCCACAATCATAGTTACGTTACGTTTGATATGAACTTTTGGAAAACTGTATGCCTCCAAGCTCACATCTTTGTCACTATACGATAGGACCCTTTATCCATAGGGCAGAGGTACCCAACCCCCAGTCCGCGGCCTGGTGCTGGTCCATGGCCTGAGCCGAATCAGGCCATGGAGAAGACTTCCTGCTCCCCCTGCACATGCACTCACCCCCACACAGCTGATTAGCACATTCTGCACGTACCACGTATGAGTGCCGCGCTGCTGTTTGTGCATGCGCACGAGTGAGCAAGCGTGCATAAGCACCATGCCACCGTTTGTGCGCGTATACGTGCTCATTCACATTCACTCGTTCGCCACAAGCGTGGGGGGTGCCCCGCCTTCCGCAGCCGGTCCGTGAGGTGAAAAAGGTTGGGGACCCCTAGTATAGAATTGTCAGACTTATATTAAATACTACCCATTTTCCATGTTGGCAGAGAAGAGAGGTAAGAGAACCTGACCTGTATTTATCCCAAGAACAAGTAATCAGAACGGACTCAGTGTTGTGAGCCTCCAAGTTGCTGCACTTTTGAATTAGCTGTCATTACAAATACAAGTCAAAAGTAAAATTAATCTGGGAATTTGAAGCTCAAAATACTTGAGGTGGGTTGGAATCATCCTGTGTAAGAGAAAAATGCAACATTTGGGGCCTGTGATGACCCTTCAGTCAATGCTAGAGCACATCTTTCTTCACACTACTAGAAATCTTGTTGTAGTGCTGCCTCTTTTCTCGTGGCCTTTACCCAATCCTTCTCTCTTTCCTTGGCTTCAGGATTGTTCCTATTTCAACTCCAATGCTGTCCCTCTGAAGCTGTCCTTCCAGAATGTAGACCCTCTTGGGGAGAATATCCGTGTTATTTTCAAGGTAAGGCCTGGTATTTCCTCTCTGGTTATACCTAATGCTTTCCTTTTCTCTGCCCAGATGCTTTTGGGCAAAGTTGAAACAGCTGAGATTCAGCCTACCTCTATTGATGAATCATTCTTGTCTAACACCTGACTTTCTTAGGAGTTGTTCTTTTGACTTCTAAGATCACGTGGCAATAAGATTAAAATTAGTGGCTTTGAGTAGACTTCTTAGTTTGTCAACCTATGGGCCAATGGGGAAATGCCACACGTTTTGGCTTCAGTTATAGGAGATCTCCTCTCATGACCGTCATCTCCGCAGAATATTGCCTTCCATCTTAACCACATTGGTGTCCCAACCACTGTTCAGATCTGAAAGTTAATATCAATTGTTCTGGAGATAAATAAGTACAGGTTCCCCATTTCAAAATATTTTATAAAATATTTTATATTGAGTTGGTTGTACTCAAATGAACAAATTTTTTATTATGGCTTTCTCCAAAAGATCAGCTGTTACAGAGCCCCCAAAACTTCTCATGTCTTTGACTCCTCACAGTGTGGAGATGATCTACGGCAAGACATGCTAACCTTGCAAATGATTCGCATAATGAACAAGATATGGGTGCAAGAAGGTCTGGACATGCGCATGGTCATATTCCGTTGTTTTTCCACCGGCCGTGGTCGGGGTAAGTTAGCATCCCTACATAATTTTTTTTCCAGTTCCATCTCAGTTTCGCTTACCCAGCTGCTGTCGTGGGTGCTTTTGGGAAGTGGAATTAGTGAGGATTTCATAAAGCAGTTATTTCAAAAGAATAGAGATATTTTCAGCAGTTTAACCATTGACAGGACACTCTGTCATGCATTTGCTGAGGACGTTCAAAACTAGAACTGTTCTCGGACTGCAACCCCTAGAATTCCTCCCTGGCAGCATTACCGATCATGTGATCACTTTCTATGTGCTAAAGGAATGGTTGAGATGATCCCTAATGCAGAAACACTACGAAAGATCCAGGTGGAGCATGGTGTGACAGGCTCTTTCAAAGATCGCCCCTTGGCTGACTGGCTACAGAAGCACAACCCCAAGGAAGATGAATATGAGAAGGTAAGGTGAAATGAAGAGAGAGTGAAAAACCTTTTTTGGGGGGGAGGGGCAGAAACTAAGCAATTTGCTTATTTCCATGATTGGTTTAATGTGAAAGTTGGAATGTTCTTATTTATTTATTTATTTATTTATTTAATTTATACCCCACCTATCTGGCCCACTGGACCACTCTAGGCGGCTAGAGTGTTCTGTTTTATATCTGGAAATTACAAAAGCAGAGGACAAGCACTGAGATCCGGATTTGTCTACATGGTGTTGGCATCTCTTGCCGTTCCGAATTTCCTTTGTTTTCTTAGCAAGATATTTCATTCATTTCAGACTGTAACTACCTTTTAATTTCCTAGGAACACAAAACGTTGCCAAACCGCCTGCCCTTATTGCATGTCATTCAGTTCTTTATTTGACTGTCCTAACATCTGTCTTTATTCCACAGGCGGTAGAGAACTTCATTTACTCCTGTGCTGGCTGCTGCGTAGCCACTTATGTGCTGGGAATCTGTGACCGGCACAATGATAACATCATGCTGAAGACCACTGGACACATGTTCCACATTGATTTTGGCAGGTTTCTGGGCCATGCCCAGATGTTTGGCAATATCAAAAGGTAAGCACTTCAAGCAAACTTGTGGGCTCATGAGGACATGACTAAATTTGCTGGTGCTGAGTGGGCGCCAGTTGCAGAAACAATGCAAAAGAGAGAAAATGCCCATATCTGTATTAACTCCAAGTCTAATATGAAAAGGGACGTGGTGGCGCTGCAGGCTAAACCGCAGAAGCCTGTGCTGCAGGGTCAGAAGACCAAGCAGTCGTAAGATCAAATCCACGCGACGGAGTGAGCGCCCGTCACTTGTCCCAGCTCCCGCCAACCTAGCGGTTCGAAAGCATACAAATGCGAGTAGATTAATAGGGACCACCTCGGTGGGAAGGTAACAGCGTTCCGTGTCTAAGTCGCACTGGACATATGACCACGGAAGATTGTCTTCGGACAAAACGCTGGCTCTATGGCTTGGAAATGGGAATGAGCACCGCCCCCTAGAGTCGAACACGACTGGACAAAAATTGTCAAGGGGAACCTTTACCTTTACCTTTACCTAATATGAAATGAAATGAAGGCTAAGCAACTAATGTGGGTGGTGTCATTGTAAATTCCCACACTGGTTTCAGGTAAGAAGTGCTGGGTTGTAAATGTGCATACTGCTAGAACTGGCAAAAGGCACTGCACAAGTGTACATTCCTGGTAGACTGTACAAAGCCAGTAAGGGAGGTAGAAATGACAGAGCTACGAAACTGGGAAGTCATGCCAGATTGCTCACCAGTCTTAACAACAGCAACACTCTATAGGTCAGCATTTACAAGAAGTCTCCAATAATCAAAAGTCCATTGTCTCCTTTGTCCAATGTCCCTGAAATTTGGCAGCTCTGACTTAGAAAGAGAAAGTCTGCAAATGTAATGACATGGATAGAGTATATGATCGTCAGGAGGATTGCAAATGGATGTTCTGTTTCAGCTCATGGGGAACTTCTTGGACAAGTGCTTTTTTACAAAAAGAAAGTTGCCAATAAAATAGGGCACATTTGTAGTACAGCACCTGAGAGTGTCTTGCCTGCTGGGTGGAAAACAACAAAGGAATAGGTAACAGTAGGTGAGAGCTCAAGATAAGTGCAAAAATAAGAATCAAGAAGATACTACAATGAATATGAAAATAATTAAGATAAAATGGATGAAATAAAGGTGAGATTAAATGATAGTGGTATTTAGAACCTAAGGCTTCACTACAGTACCGCCTCACTTGATGACGTTAATCCGTTCCAGCTAAATCTCTGTAGAGCGAAATCGTCGTCAAGCGAAAGTAAAAAGCCCATTAGAATGCATTAGAAACCGGTTAATGCGTTCTAATGGGCGAAATACCTCACTGTAAAGCGAAGATCCACCATAGGGCAGCCATTTTCTGCTCCCTGTAGAGCAAAGAATCCATCCCTAACACAGCAGGGAGCCATTTTGCACAGCAGGCGGCCATTTTGGAAACCCAACGATCAGCTGTTTTGATCATTGTTAAGCGAAAAATCGGTTCCCGAAGCAGGGAACCGATCATCATAAAGCGGATTTTCCCCATAGACAATAGCGATCACAAAAACCTCGTCATACAGCAGATTCGTCATACAATGAGGTAATCGTCAAGCGGGACACCACTGTATTGCCCTTAGGAGCGCAGCAGGACTTTCCTTCTTCACTGTAACCATTGGCACAGCACCAACACTGGCTACCTACTCAGGAGTTCCAGCTCTCCAGAGCTGCCTCTCTTTTTTTGAGAGTATGAGATGGAACAGGACTGGCTCCTACTGGATTTTTTCTTTTTTCCTGGCACAGATTCACTACTCTCAGTCCTGGCCTAAAGTCAAACAAACAAACAAACAAACAAACAAAGCAAAATGCAAAGTGTTACTTTGTGTAGCCTTTAGTTGAAGAAATTGGGCTTAATTAAAAACAACAACAACCAATAGCCAGCTGTAATATAGAAATTGATAGTGTAAGATTTTATTAAGTGCCAAGGCTTATATTGTTTTCTTTCCTGTTTTCAATACAGTTTACAGTTTAAAAAAAATATTGACCAAGTAGAGGATTCTGAGAAAGACCTCTCTCTTTCTCATTATCAACATTTTTTAAAGAATACTAAAATACAGTGGAGAATAGAAATATTTAAATGTAAAATGTCAATTTAATTTGGAAAGTGTGAAAGTGACGTTGATTCAGTTAAACGTTCAGTCTTCTAAAAGAATGAAAAGCCTCCACTTCATCCCACTGTTTATGAAATATTCTCTGTGGGGCCGACCAGAGAGGTCTAGCTGCTAATGCTAAGTAAAAGGTTTGAGACTTTGACTAAGCTTATGGCAAAGCAGGTCTGTATTCTTGTTTCCCTCTTTGTGTGGAGACAGTGGGTCTGAATACTGAATTTATATGCCATGCAAGACCTCAAGGGTCACACACCTGCTTTATTTGGGAACTGACAGAGCAGTTCTAAGTGGTAGCAATACAGGGAATACACAGTGTGTAGTCACCATTATTTTTATTTTATTTTGTTTTCAATATTTATATGCCCTGTTTCTCCTAAAAGCTCCAAGGTGGCTTAGAGCATTTTAAAAAACCATTAAAAACCAAAAAAATAAAATATGACAATATTAAAAAATAAATAAACAACTATCAAATTAAAAACTCATGGTAAGAACAATATTAAAAACACAAGTAAAAATAAAACAGAATGCGCCCTTAAAAAATCCCCTTGGTTTTGCTTTGTTGTTGTTGTTTTGTCTGCAGTAGTGTTCTGCTTTGGTTTTTAAAAATTGGCTTTCTCTTTGGTTTTATTGGGAAGCTGACACAGATGTGGAGCCCAGGGATGAGATCTCACAAGAGAAGGGAGGAGCTGTCCCTCAAGTACTTCACTTCAGGGCCTTCCATTAGCAGAAGCATTGCGGGTGTTAGATTGTCATCCATAGAATTTTCTGCATTGGGGCCCCAGGGCAAATGCCTCTTTCCTCTTTGCCAGTCGAACACCGTTGTGCCACTGTAACCTGTGCCAGCCATGAGATCTAAGAATAGGAATGCTCTCCAAGTCTGACATCTTTACTCTCAAATATTAGTTTTAGAATTCCAGAAATTTTTAACCTGTTTTGTGACAATGGCTTATTTAACACTCTAATTCATGATCTCTAAATACAGTCGTATGCTTTCTGATTTGTTGTGAGATAAATGTTACTTTTCATTAAAATATTTTTAGGAGAACAGATTATCGGTCTTTAGGAAAAGAGAATTTGGCCTGTCTACTCTCAATGAACATTTATATATGTATGTTTTAACCTTCCCAATTTTTCGGGATTCCACCTCCCACCCACCCACCCACTGAATTGCTACACAGCCTGTACCAGCCATGCAACTTTCTTTACTGTGGCACTGTTTCAAGACCCTTTAGGATAACATAGGCTATGCAGGTCTACTCTAGAAGGACCTGATGTTCTGATTTGATTTGAGAAGGAAGTGCAATGTCTCTTCCATCCTTAGTTGTTGTAACATGTTGTGATACCATGCTATGATATGTACATATTTTCCATACAGGGACCGGGCTCCATTCGTATTCACGTCAGACATGGCTTATGTCATCAACGGTGGTGATAAACCTTCCAGTCGCTTCCATGATTTTGTTGATCTCTGTTGTCAGGCTTACAACCTGATCCGAAAGCATACCCATCTGTTCATCAATCTTTTAGGCCTGGTAAGATACCCAGATCCTATTTCCTTATGGTCTGTGCTCTCCTGCAACACTGCATCTCTCCAGGCAGCACAATGTAACTCTTACTGAACTTTTTTTGTTACTGGATATCCCCCTGACCTCTGCAGCTAGAGTTTGGGGATGCAAAGAGAGGTTCTCTGACTTTAAATGTGGTATGAATGACTACCCTTCTGTTTTTCCGTTTAGCACAGGACCTCATGTATAATGTCTCTTCCAGCTCAGTCTCTTCCAGCTCTGCAGTTCTAAGACAATGATGATAAATAATTGGAAGCACTACAGCAGCAGACCCCAACTGTTTTCAGATTGTGGACCAGTTGGGGGATGCGGGCTCCGTGTGCAGGGGAGTGAGGGCACCCCTGTGCTAATGGGTGGGCGTGTCGCACTTGCGGGTGGGCGTGTTGTGCTTTGTGGAGGGGCGTGTCATGCTCACAAAAAGTGCAACATGCCCACCCGTGAGGACAACATTGTGCATGCGTGGTGCCGGAGATCCGTGTCCGCAGCTCAGTTCAAGGAAGCCCACAGACCGGCACCGGGCTGCAGACTGGGGGTTGGGGACCTCTGCTCTACAGGACATTATGTCCTCTGGATCAATATCTGGCAGCCCTAAAAAACACATGACTGCATGACAGTGAAGTCGAAATAATTATAATTTAAAAATTGCATAGCAAATCACCCATGGGATTCTTCCATGGATTCTGTGTCAGTGCAAGGTGAATCTCTGCCATTCTTCTTGCTTTGTGTGAATGATCTTTCCAGTTCACAGTTAACAGAATAACACTTCTCTATGCCAAGATAAGTCAATTCTAGTTAATAATAATAACAATAGTAATATTATCGCCAAAGAGAATTGGCTGATTTTGATTTCTCTCTGTCTTTCTCCTCTATCTCCCTTCCCTTCAAGGTGTGTCACAGACCAGAACATGAAGAAGGGCAGCCCCAAGGCCCTGTCCCCAACTATTATGTTGCCACAAGGCCTGTTTTTTGGTCCCGAGAGTTCTGCACATGTTACTTGCTCACATTTGCCATGAGCAAAAATATTAGGAATATTGTCTTTTAAAAGGATATTTTTAATGTTTGGGGTTTTATAGGATAAACCAGCACTTCAAATTGTGCATGAAAATGGATTGGCAGCTAGTGGAGTTGCTGTAACAGGGGTTAAGTAATTCCTGAAATTAGCCCCCATTAACAGTCTGGCTGTTTCTAAGAAATTGGTTTTCATGTGCCACAGACCAAATTGGGAGCGTTTGCATTTCTTTTGACTTTGAATGCTAATTTATGCCCTTTGGGTGCCCAGATGCTGTCCTGTGGGATCCCAGAGCTCTCAGACCTTGAGGACCTGAAGTATGTCTATGATGCACTGAGGCCACAAGACTCTGAGGCAGATGCCACCACCTATTTCACCAGGTAGGAAAACTCTAATCCTAAGTCTGGTGGCTAGAAAACTAGAAAGGGAAACTCCAGTGTCCCAAAGGACTCTCTCCAATGAACTAGGGAAATGTTGATGTTCCAAAGTCATCCTTTGGATGTCTGTCATAGCCTCTAAAATTTTGGGGGGATAGGACATCCTTTTCCCTGCCAATCTATAGACTAAACATTTTGTCCCTTGGTCCAGGCTAATCGAGTCCAGCCTGGGCAGTGTAGCCACGAAGCTCAACTTCTTCATTCACAACCTGGCACAGATGAAGTTCACAGCCTCTGACTCACGGCCGACACTCTCCTTTGCCCCTCGTGTGCACACAATCAAGACGTCCGGCCGAATAGTTGACATAATTCTCTGCCGGCATGAAAAGGTCTTCAACCCCAGCAAGGGCTATGTATGTTTCTTCAGTGGCTATGTTGGTACAACAGGTGGGCAGTGGGGTAGGCACAATGTTAGCAAAACCAGCATGGGGCTGTTCTGGAAAGGGGGCTGAAAGCCAAGTGGGGAGGGTCCATACAACCCATGGAACAGCATTTTAGATGCTGCAATTGATTCAGAAGGAAATCTTCCCTCCCTGTCTTGCAGATATACATCGTGAAGGTGAAACGAGAAAACCCCTCTGAGATCACCTACATCCAACGTACCTTTGAAGAGTTCCAGGAGCTGCACAATAAGCTGCGCCTCATTTTCCCCTCCTCATGTCTCCCCAGGTTAATCCCATTTAACTTTTAAAAAACCATTTTGCCTTACAAGTCTCCCTTCTCTCACACACACTTTCAGTTACAATTGGGATACAAGCTTCTGAAAAGCAGTTATATATTCATTTAAACTTCTGTTTCCTAGACACTTGTCTATACTGCCCTGTTTTTCTGTAATAAAGTTTTCCACTTGGGAAGGCTTGGTGCATAGATTTTTCTCCCACCTGAGACCTAATTGATCCCTGTACAAGGGATCATGAATGAACCTTTCCTTCCCTAGTTTAGATCACTTAGCATACTGCTAGGCTGGTTGTCTTCCATTTCCATTATGTGGCTTGTTTTGTTTGCTTAAATAAACTGGAATTTTTTGCTTAGTCTACACCGTTCACACCTATTTCTGAACTTAACCCTCTGATGAATTCTGTACTGCCATGTTTTGGTGTTGGAGCTTAGAAGAGCAAGCAGTGAATGCAGATAAGGGTTCTGAATGTGCACTATTATAATCAACCTAGGACTTGTTTGTTTCCTGCATCACATGCATGATCACAACTGAGAAGATCCTCATTTTTCTGAACGTACAGTATGCACTTTTTCTCATGACCTTGATAACTTCTTCCCCACCAGCCTCTTATGGGAAACATTTTTCCTTTTGGCCTTGTAATTAGAATTTAATTAGAATTCGAGTCCTGTGTTTTATTAATTTGAGTTAATGGGTGTGGATGTCAGCATTATAGATGCAGGGAGAATGCAAGGCTATAAGTGCATAAACAAGGCCCCTTCCAGTTTCAGCCTTCATGGAAATGGGATTTTGATGAGAAACCTGGACCTGTAAATATGGTCCATAAGAACCAAGTTGTTAAAGATTTGTAGTTATCTAATTAGTTAGTTTTATAGAAATTGGAAAAGGTTGTATATTTATAAAATGTATAAAATGTCTATAGAATATTCGAGAGGAAAGCATAATAAATTAAAAGAACAAGAAACAAAAAATATAATAAAGCCAAATATCAATTAAACTTGGAATTTTCTGAAAAGAAAAGGCTTTGGCAAAGAAGAAAACAAAGTAATGAAAGTGGATGTCTAATCTCAGCTGGAAGGGCATTTCATAGTATGGGGATCAAAATGCAATAGGCCTTATCCACATGAAGTAACTCTGAGTGTATCTTTGGAAGACCTTAAAAACAGAACAGGACAATGAAGAAGAAGGTATTAATCTGCAGTGAATTAATGCAAAAAATAAAAAATAAAAAAAGACAGTTACTAGCTTTCCAAATTTGAATATAGATGAAGGGCATGTTTCAGTACATGGTGTATGCTCTTGCTGTGCAGATAAACTCTGCATTTTCTCAGAAGAGGTAGATGTCTTAAAGCAAATTGCTAATGAATACTGTGTTTGCATAAATCATGACTATTGTATATGAGTGTGTTCTGTGTGACACAAGATGAATTAGGCAAAATCTAAAGAAACAAAACAAAACAAAAAAGACAAAAACAGGTGTCACCTTAAAGACTATTATATTTTAATATGAGCAAAATCCAAAGAAACAAAATGAATTTTAAAAAAGACAAAAACATGAATCACCTTAAAGACCATTATATTTTAACTTTGTTTTGTTTCTTTGGAGTTTACCTGATATGCTTGCACACACTAGCACGGCTACCTCTTCAAAGATTAGTTAGAAGTTTCATCCCTGAAATGCAGACAGCCCAAGAGCTTTTCCATCTGACAGCCACTACAGTGTGGTACAAGTAGTCCTTTTAGGATTTCCTAAAAGCAACAAGAAAGTTTGAGAGTCCCCCTGCTTCATTTGAGTTTGTGCTTCTCTTGATGGTTAGGATCCGTCCCTAAATGACTCTCTTCCTCTTCCCCATCATCCACCTTGCAATATCCCAGCTTTCCCAGCAGGTTTGTGATTGGACGGTCGCGAGGAGAGGCAGTGGCTGAGAGGAGGAAAGAGGAGTTGAATAGATACATCTGGCATCTGATCCACGCGGCCTCTGATGTGGCTGAGGTAATTTGTGTGTGTGTGAGGGGGGGAAGGATGCATCTGTTGAGATTGATTATTGGCAGACAGAGGCTCATCAAGACTGTTCTGAGATGCCATGCACAGTCTGCTCCTGGATTCTTCTGCAAACACTTCTGCCTTTCTGCTTTAGCAAGTTTCATTGATGATTGTAGAAATGTGAGCAGCATGTTGCTTCCTTGCCTAGCTACAACACCTTGGATTTTCTTAAACCACTACATGAACGCAGTCAGGAGGATATTCTTAATGGCTATAAGTTTGGGGTACCAAACTCAGGGCAACAGAATTAAAGATGTCATCTACACTCCACTTAGATAAGCAGATTGGATTGCTTGTTCTGTGGTCTAGTTCTTCCATCCATTTGAAAGAAGTTACATATCATACCTATGTGTTTGTATGAAATATGACCATTGTCAATTATAAGAAGCTTTGGGGCTCTTTGGAGTGCAGGCCTCAAGAAACAATTAGCTGATTATGAGAGTTAATTACTATATTTAGATCGCACACATAGTATGGAATCCTATTGGTATTTATGTAAAGTTTGCATAACCTAACAAAGCTAATTACTGCAAATTGACAGCTACCAGCACACATCTCTTTGAGCAATCAGGGATATGAGCAGCAATGTGGCTGAGACACGACCCAGCACCTCATTAATTAGTTGTAGTTAGATAAATCAAGTTACACAGACTTTATGCAAACACCAGTAGGATTCTGGCTGTAGTATAAACCCAATCAGACTCCCTTTATTCTGTCAAAGTGCAGAAGGTGTTTGCCAGATATTGGCATATTAAAACTATGTCTTAATGCTGTGATATATTTTTCTTGTAGTGTGACCTGGTATATACCTTTTTCCACCCACTTCCAAGGGATGAAGTTGCTTCAGGCACCAACCCAGTTCCAAAGCCTGCAGGTAAATAATATGAAGAATGCAAGCAGTAAGGATCATTTGCTTCAGTTTTTCTGTACAGAATATGACCATGTGCAAACAGCCTTGGGATGAAGATGATAATAAATACGGTTTTGGAAAATAGGATAAAAGAGCTAGTCAGCATAAGAAAGTCTGTTGCTTCCTCCTAATGTGAATGTGTTCAGATGTTAATGTATATTATCAGGAGCTGACTTACAGATTGGAACAATGTTATAGGACAATTTATAAAATATGTTACACATCCAAGGTGCCCCAATGGAAATATGATGGTTAAAATAGAGATAAACCTTGATAGGGGAATTACACTGTACAGTGGACCCTCTACTTACGTAATTAATCCGTATTGGAACAGTGGCTGCAAGTCGAAAAGTCTGTAGGTCGAGTCTCTATTGATCTACAATGCATTGAAAACCAATTAATCCCATAACTGGCGGTTTTTGTTCCATTTTTGTTCCATTTTGGGTTTTTTCTGGTCTGTAGGTCGATTCTCCGGCTGCAAGTCGAATCTAAATTTTGCAGACAGAGAAGTCTGTAACTCGAAAAGTCTGTAAGTCGAGCAGTCTGTAAGTCGAGGGTCCACTGTACTCTTTTGGCATCAATGACCATAATCATATTGGGGGTTTACTCTGGTGGAAATGTAACTGTGTAATTCATGGTGGTAAGCTGGTGTTACTTAATAAGTTGCCCCCCACATTCCTGGTCATTTATTTATTTATTTATTTTAACTTCCCGCATTTCCCGTGTATAAGACTATACTTTTGTCTAAAATCTTTAGACTAAAAATTGAGGGTCGTCTTATACACGGAAGTAAGCTGCGGAGAGAACAAAAACAAGTGGAGGGGAAATCAGGGGTCAAAGCGATTCTGCAGCACTTTTATCCCTTTCCCCCTACACTTGCTAAACCCCAATTAGATTTCTTAATCTAACTGCTCCCACAGTTTCAACAGTTACATTTATGCCAGCATAAATCCCTCTGCCCAGTATTGTTTACATTTAAATTAAAAACATTAGCTTTTTATGGACAGGTACAGAACTGTCCTGAGAATTTTGGGTTGTTTGTTCCACGTGACAACACTGCTATTTCTTTTTCCTAGATGCAACATGGTCCCAACCAGTTGGCAAGGTGGGTGGGGAAGTAAAGCTGTCAGTATCCTACAAAAACAACAAGCTTTTTATCATGGTGATGCACATCCGAGGTCTGGTAAGTGTTCTGCTTGGTGGCTTTCTCAGTGGTGGCTGAAAGTCAAATGTTTTTCAAACCTCTGCAACCTCATCTGTCAACTGTGGTGATGTTCTCTCTCTCTTTCTCTCAGCAACCTATTCAGGATGGTAGTGACCCTGACCCTTACGTTAAGATCTATCTTCTGCCCGATCCCCAGAAAACCACCAAGAGGAAAACAAAAGTAGCTCGAAAAACTTGCAACCCGACTTACAATGAAATGGTATGTTCCTGCAAATCTTACCTTAATGGGATGAGACATAGGATAAATATAGATGTACTAAACCAGGGCAGACAACTTTTGGCTTTCTATATATTGTTGGACTGCCCCTCTCATCAGTCCCAATCACGTTAAGTTAATGGTAATGGAACATAAGAATTGCAATCCAATAATATCTGGGGTGCCACAAAATTGCCCATCTGTGTACTAAATAAAGCAGGAATTGGAACAGATGAAATTGTGGATTGGCAGATATTAGATATATGGAGGAGGACCTCATTTGCTTGCCTTCTTCTGTAGCCTATTGTATTAAGAACATATTAATATAAAAACTTTTGCTTTATATTAATGTTCAGCTGGTTTGCTCACAAGAGAATAGTGCTCACGGAGCATATCTAATTTGTGAGAAAATAAGCCAATGCTTCCATGCAGCATCCAGCAATCCAGCCTTCAGGAATCAGAATTTCTGTGAACTGAGGTGAAGGTTCTGTCATGCAAATGTGATGAGAGGGTTCGTGCTCACATTATGCTTGTATTTATATTTGCTTTAACAAGAGAAGGGTAGTATTTAGCTCCAGGTGACAGAGAGCCTGTCTGTAAATGGTGGCTCATACAGAACTCTCTACTCAGGCAAAATGTGGCTGTGCCCACTTGAATTTTCACCCTGGTGTGATAGACTTCATGTAGTCATCTCCCACTGAATAACAACAGCGCAAACAGACAACGGGAAGTCTGTAGACCACATGCAGCTCCTAAAGGCCCAATTATAGCTTATCCACAGGAACCCCCTGCCCCCCAGACTTGTTTGTCTGTTTGTTTGTTTACACACACACACACACACACACACACACACACACACACCACCCCATTAGTGCACAGCACTATTCTGGGCAATGTACATATAAAACCAGAGATATAATACAATTAAATGAAAAAGAGAACACACACACCAGAAAACAAAAAATAGACCAACACAATACCCTAATGGTGCAATGTTACAGAGCAGCACTGTACAGAGGCGAATAACTTCAAAAGAGGCTGCCTTCAAAAGCCTCTTGAAAGAGATGTGGCTTGTATACTTAAAAAAAAAAACAGAAACAAAAAACCTTAACCCTCTCTGGGAATGTGGATGGTAATTTTTCTGAGTTGGTTTAGGCCCAGAAGATCTTTTTTCCTAATCCAGGACTGATTTTCAGTCAGGTTTTTCCTAAATCAGATCAAAGCAATGAAAAGAAACTATGAAATTACCATTCTTGTCCACTAGTGGGCTTAAGTGAGCTTTTTTAGAATTTGTTTTTCAAACAAATAGATGGAACCTCTGGATGAGTGTGCCTGCCAAGATCCAGTTGTGGGCTTATGCAGTCCCTGGAAGTTGCCCAGGCCTGGACTACGATACAATATAGATGAGAGCCACAGTGGATTAGGATAAGATGGTTAACTGTGGTCCTCTAAATTTTGCTGGCCTGCAGTTCACTTTGAATTATCAAAGTGAATAATAAGGGTAAATGGGAATTGCATTCTGATGGCATCTGGAAGCCCACAATTGCCCAGCCTTGGATAAAAGGAACTGGGAGGTTTGCTGGCTCCCAATATACACAATGCCAAGTTAGATGGACTCATGATTTGACTGACTCAGCATAAGGCAGTTTCTTATAGTCTTACTCCATGAATAGACAGGCACACCCAGGATCCTCTTATGTTGAGGAGGATCCTTGAGGATCCTCTCAGCTGATTCATAGCTCCCTCCAGTAGGAGATGATCTGGGAAAGCAGTTTCAGGAAACCTCATTTAGATCTGATGCAGATCATAGAGGAGAGGTTCATAGAAGAAGGTAAAGTGTCACCCACTATTACTGAAATGTGGGAACTGATGGGAATATGGCTGTCATCTGTTTAGTTATCTTTCTTCCATACTTTTAATAGCATCCTGATGAATCAAGGAAGTGATGTTTTCTTCACAAAAAGAGATGAAGTCTTGTGGAGTAACCTCACCTACTTAATTTGTGTTGGACCACCGGTGAAGGGACAGAGTAGTTGCAGGAAAAATCTAAACACCGCAGAAAGAAACTCAAACAGGTGTTCAAAGCTAGCAGTATTGCATTTGCCATAGAAAACCAAGAACAGCTGTTATCAAACAACAGCATATAACCTTTTAAAGACACAATGTATAGTCAAAGATGCAACCACTACAGAGATCCCAATGTATATTGAATAAATATGGTATGATCTTACAGAAGATTATATTTACACAAATTCTCCATAGTTCTTGAAACCTACTTATTTATTTATTTATTTATTTATTTGATTTATATCCCGCTCATCTGGTAAATCTATACCAGGCAGCCATTAAAGTCTTTTTCAAAGCTGTTTCAAGACTTTAGCATATGAGTTTCTGTAAAGATTTCTGTCAACCTTGTTGAATAACCACTGTTCCGGATGTGCTATGGCACATGCAACCCTACTTGGCCATACCATGCTACACAGAACATGCTGTCTGTGTTACAATATACATGCATAAGGGACTTCCTATATCCATCCTCGTGACACAGTCATTAAACTACAATACTACAGCCAAAACTCTGTTCATGACCCAGGTTCAGTCCCAGGTAGCCAGCTCAAGTTGACTTAGGCTTTCTTCCTTCCAAGGTGGGTAAATTGAGGACACAGTTTGTTGTGGGGGGGGGGGCAACATGTAGCCTGCATTATTAAATTGTAAGCCATCTGAGTGCTTTAAGCACCATGGGGCAGTGTATAAACAGCATGCTTTGCTTTGCTTTGAAGACCAGAAACTACGGTACCCATGCTGTGCTAAAAAGCTCCTTCTGGTCTTTTAAGGAGAAAGGGTGAGTGTGTTGGCTTACATCCCAAAATTTTCTGTATCTTGCAGCTCATCTATGATGGGATTCCAAAAGGAGACCTTCACCAGCGAGAGCTACATTTGAGTGTTCTGAGTGAAGAAGGCTTTTGGGAAAACATCCTCCTCGGGGAGGTCATTATCAGACTACGGGACCTGGATCTGACACGGGAGAAGATGGGCTGGTTTAAATTGGGCTCTAGGAGCCATGGGACCATGTGAGGAGCAACAAGGCGGTCACAGTGTCTTTGGAACCACTCTGCCCCCATGGGAGTCCCTGGGAATTGGTGCAAGTTCCAGGAGTTGTATTCTGGTATATCTGAAAGGATGTAGTTTCTTGCAAATAAGAAGGATGGACTTGTTTTTTTTTCTGCAAATGAAGGTTAATTTCCTGTGGAGAGTGAGCATTTTGGGGTTGAGTCATGCTAAGGAATTATTTTATGACTTAAAATGACTGCCGTAGATGTACTTTTAAAAATACATTTACCTTGTGTCAAGGGAGCAACGACTTATAGTGGGAGGGGGGATGTTCACGTACACCACTTGGAGGATATTTTTAATTTTTTTAAAAAATTCATCAAGCAATTTGAATCCACACAGAACATAGGATGGATCCTGGACTGAGAAGGAACTTTGTAAGGTGGAATATGTTATCAATAGGGTTCTCACTGGACTTTTTCAAGGGTGTTTTTTTTTTAAAGAAACATTTGCCTAGGAACTCGGGGGGGAAGAGAGAGAGACATACGGGGTGAGTGTAAATGATGGGTTAACTCTTTATCTCTGGGATAGGAGCTCCTGTGCTCCAACTCAAGCCATCTTGGAGAATTTGCTTCCAAAGGAGAGCTATGTAACTTGTATATGTGTAGTGCTTACAATTCCTGATTTCCTGCTAGGAAAATGTAATCTACAAGGCATGCCGTCTTGAACGAACAGCTGGACATGTCTGAGGAAGGCAGAAGGCAACAGTATTTCTTCTTGACTGCAAACATCCACAAGGCCTTGACCACAGCAATTGTATGAGAGATGTGTATTTTTTTTCCACCTTCCTTGCTTGAGGACCTGAATTTCATCTTTCTAAAATTCTTCTGGCTACTCTGAACAGCTGAATCTGATGGAATAAGTTGTGCTAAGTCTTGGAAGCAGAGAAGTTATCATGGAGAGAGGCAGTGGCCTCATCTGTCCTAAACTATGACTTTGGGGAACTGATTCTGTGAATTAGACAAACATTATTTGTGGCAGCCAGTCTCCTGTGTGTGGTAATTTCTTTCAAGGTTACCTAAGTCCCATTACCTAAAATGTAGGTGATAAAATTAGGCAATCTTAAAGCCATTACATATGACTTTTTTCAATACCACCATAGGCTTTACTTCCAAAGTGGTGGATGCGAGGTAAGGATTAAAGGCATGCTTGCTGAGCAGCTGATTAAAAGCCCAACATGGCATTTGTCATTAAGCATCAATGATGTCTTGAAGTCCTTGTATACACCATCTTCATTGCAACACCTCCTGTAGAGCAGGTGGCCACGAGCTATTTCTCTCCAGTCCCTTTTTTGAGAAGTAAAACTTTGCAGAAAACACCATGGGGGTGGAGAAACTTTTTCTATTTACAGTTATATAAAGACCAGATTGTTGTTGTCCTTCTTCTCGTTGTTGTTTTTTTAAATTTTTTAACAGGATGTCCTATTTGAGAATTGCCATTTGCCTCCTTGAATAAAATACTTCAAAATAGCAAGTGGGGAAGTCTTTCCACACACCTAGGCAAGAGCCTTGCAAATTTGGGTCTAGCCCGTAGCCTCAAAGCCTTCCTTTTGTAGCCTTTGCTGAGCTGTTATGTTTACAGTGGGAACTCCCTAACAGATGGAATGTTTCTCAGGATCAAAACTATGAACATAACTTTTTTTAAAAAAAGAACTATTTATCTATGAATTAAAAAATAAGTTAAGTTGGGGGAGGGACTATTTTTCCCCACCCCTCTCTTGACTGAGGCTTATCTGAATGTGGGCATATTGTTAATCTGCAGAATGCTGCAGGCGGATTCCAGAGAGGCAACTACATGAGAGGACCTTGGCTGTGTTCTTTAGTTATGTCATTTGTCCCATAGAAAGCAAGGTAGAGATGGCACCTTATAAGGATACCTGAATTTTTCTTGGTTGTAAAATGGTGGCATTGCTTAAAAATAAATAAAAGGAAATGGAATTCAATGGAAGTTTTGATGTCTACTCTTCTATAACAAGTAGGGCCAGAGCAAGTATTGTATTTTAATAGAGATGCATTGTAACTGTAAATTCTGATACTCTCGAAAAAAGAATGGCTGTGCTGCATTTTGTCTAAGTAACAGCAAGAGAGCATATCATAGAAATGTCTGTGTCATTTGGCCTTGATTATTCTTCCATAATCTAATCTTAATATTTGAGGAACAAGACGCACCAATTTTTTAGGAGAAGAAAACAGGAAAATATAATGTTTTCTTCGCTCCATAAGACGCACAGACTTTTCACCCCCCTGTTTTGTGGGGAAAAAGTGTGTCTTATGGTGCGAAAAATACGGTAAATTAAAATACGTACAACCAGTTTACTCTTTTTTGTGGGATGGAAGCTAAAGATAACATGCTTTTTCTCTAGGCCAATTTACAGAAAGCAAAACTGATGTAAGTCCCTGTGGCAATGTGGTTCTCTTAGCTTTGCCCTTACCTCTGAAATAACAATTCTTCCTAGTTTGGTTTTGCCCCAGGTTTGCTCACAAGTTTTTTTTACAGATTATCTGCTGGAAGGAAGAAGGTTATTGGAAACAGGGTATATAAGGAGGAGTTGGCTTCCTCATCTTTGTAGGTACTCTCATTTCAAGTTTCATACTGGGAAATCTTCACTCACTTATGCACTTGAGATCCAGACCTACCCTTTACTAATTTTCATACAAAACCCGGTATTATCAGCTTGTCTACTAGCTGTGTACCTGTATGCATTAAAAATACTCATGGGGAATGGTAACAGTGAACTGCTAGGACTGACTCATTTTGCCCTATAAATAAATAAAACTCTGGTCCCTGTTCTAATATACGATGTCTTTATTAATTGCACCGAAAGAGCAACATTCATACTTGACACTGAAACATTCCTTCTATACAACCATTAAAGGAATGGAAATTTTGCTTCCTTATGGAACTTGCCACATCAGCTGCAATCACTACTTTTGGAAGGAAAATCCCAGTGCATTATTTTCTCCATATATCCAACTGACATGGTTTTTAAGAACCACAGCCTGACTGCGTGTTTTACCAGATTCCTTCAGACTTAGTAACTTCTCAGCTGTTCTCAGCATTAGCTTTTGCTAAGCAAATAGGCTGGTGTCACTGTGACATCAAAAATGATCCTCACTTTTCCAATTACATGCTTCTTTGACTTGTTATGTATTGTAGGAATGTGCAATGATAATTATGACCTATACAACACCCATGACTTGTTAATTTAACTACTAAATAGCATAGTAACATCCTCAGTGCAGATTGCATAGCTATTACAGCAGACCATGAGACAAGCAATCAACCAGTGGTTAAATACCTTCTTCCTGTCCACTTGCTAAGTGTTAGACTACATGCTAATTACTTTTATACAAGCTGTGGTGTGCATTCCTTACTATAGGCTGTGACAGCTAGGGCTAATAGGAGTTGTAATTTAGCAACATCTGAAGATGTTGCACTTTTGCCCATCCCTTGGTAGAGAAGGAAGATGCAAATAAAAGATACACCTGTTGAATGTCTGTTTATTACACTGTTCAAGGTAAACAGTATTAGTCTCTATAAAAAAACCCTTCACAATGATGTACCTAATAGATGTCATGAAAGTAAGCTTGTTCTTAAACAAGATGTGTGAAAAGTGCTAAAATCCATAGTGTTTAAGTGAGCCATCTTTACTTAGACTCTGTTTCTGCAAATACTTCAACCTGCATTAGCCCCATATTACTGTTTCACTGCACATGTGACCAGCATGTTGCCTCCTCCAAGTGGGGCAAACATTCCTATAAAAGGGTAAAATTCTGCACTGCTTGTTTCACTGCTTAGGACTTAAGGCTTGATCCAGGAACTTTCCATGACATTTCCCCACTTCACTGTGACTTTGGTGTTTCCTCTTGAGGGTATATTTTATTATTTTCCTGGAATTTATTCAGAGTATAGCACTGTTCCACTTTCATTTTGCTGTTCATTTCTGCATTAGAGGTTCCCTATAGAACATTTTTATTTGCCTCTCAAATATTAAACAAAGAATAGCTCCAGCAATAAAGATATATCAAGGAAGTGGATTTCAAAGTATTTTGTAAAGCATTTCCATGATTTTGTAGGGAGGTTTTTTTAATGTGAATTTTCCACAGTAAGGTCTGTATATGAATCTTGGTAAGCAGCACTCTTCTTTGTGATGAAGCAGGACCAGGTTTGCTCTGGAAGAGCATTAACAACTACATAAGCAGAATGGCAGCAGATATTATAATGACTGGATGGAATGTCTTGATTACATGAGCTTCAAATGTAAAGCAGCACTAATTATTAAATAGGATGGCATGCCTTGTGTATGGTAAGGAATGCTGTGACAATGACGTGTGTTAAAAAGAAAAGAAATTGGCAGCATTTCATTTAGGATAATTTAATATAGTTGCAGGGGAAAAAAATCCTTACCAAACCTCACAAAAATAAAATAGCTGATTCAGGAACTATGGTGAAAATAGACAAATGCTTCAAGGATATTTTCAGTACATTTTTAATAGTTCAGTTCATACATATCTACTAAAAGAAAATCTTACTGGCTTCACTATGGCACTGTTAACATTCCAAAGTAGGATATAGGGGTATGCTTGACTTTTTTTTAGCAACCCAAGTACGAGATCAAAAAGCCAAACCTCCCTGGACTTTGATGCTTACTTGAAAGGATTTGGTGCAAAAGTAACCTATAAATACATACTGTCTGTAACACTGTGTATGTAGATATACATGTAGATGTTTGTATATATGAATATGTATACATTTTGTCCTTGAGATATTGCACACATACTCCTAGTTTAAAAATGAGTATTGTAGTGGATATATAAACAGACTCCCTGACCTCAACTAAAATTTGTACAGAACTTGTAAAAGATACAGACATCTTAGTCCAATATGGAAAGTATAACTGCCGCGTGACAAGACAAGATACCAAGGGACAAGCTTCTAGGTAGAGTAGCAGCAATGTACTAAGAAAAGATAAACTTAAATGAGGGAATGAAGAAGTGAAAAATAAACCAGTGACAAGATGATAGGGAATAAGCCCACACTTTTTGTTTTGCTTCTCTGTCTCTGTACTTTCATCCGCAAGAGAGTTAATAGACTGCATGTTATCAGTTTAATTATTATTAATTTACATATAATAAACAGTTATGATTATGAAGTCTGCTGAACACATTACATTACAATTCTAATGAGTGAGGAATGTTACTTAAAATGTTATTTCTGCCTTTTTATTATTCTCTTTTTAACTCAAAAGTTCAGTGAAACTTAATTCTTGGGAATATAAAACCACATAGTCTTAAAGATGACGGAAGACTTTTGTTTTTGTCACCCTAGACTAACATAGCTATCCTGCTGGAAATGTTTGCTTTTGATTGCTAGTGTACAGTCTGGACCCATGTATGTTTATGTGTTTATGTATGTCCCATGGTATCCAGTGAAGTTTATTCTCCCATGAGCATGCATAGGATGATAGCCTTAAAACATTTGTCTTCCAGGAGTCATCTTCCAGAAGTTGGAGGAAGTGACAAGAGGATCAGCTATTCCAGATCTGGTTCTCCCAAAGAGAAGAACTAGCCAGCAATGCAGAAATAGTGAGAACCTCAGGGGGAATTGACCATGCCCTCTTGGGATGTGTTATGCTGAAAGCAGAAACTAGTGTAAACTGTACTCAACTTTTTAAAAAGCTGATTTCAATAAGTTTAAGAAAATACTGAGATCCTTGATCAGAAATACTGAAAGAAAAGGGAGTGCATGAAGAATAAGATGAGATTTTCTGCCATGAGAAACTCAAAGCACATTTACAAGCAATCCCTATAAGAAAGAAAACTGGGAAACATCTGAAGAAATTGTGGTGACTGCATAAGGTGCTTTCAGCTGAGCTAATATTTAAAAGAGACAGGTATAGGAAATGGAAAGAGGGGCAAATTGCCAAGGAAGAGTATAAATGAATTACCAATATTTGTAGGGTGGTCAGAGAAGCTATAGTTTGAACTTCAAAGAGGAATTTAAAATTTTTAAAAATCCCACTGTGTTCAGAACAAGAGAAAGAGCAAGGAAATAGTAGGCCTGTTATGTGGAGAGAATAGAGAAATACCAGAGAAGACAGAACTACTGGACACCTACTTTATCACTGTCTTGTCACAAAAGGAAAACAATTATGAATCTAGAGCAAGTAGAATAGATAAAGCAGTCAGGTAATTAGGTATTATTGGTAGCATACTACCCAAAGTAGCACATTAATCGGTATAGTTAGGCACTAGTAGTTTTTTGAGTCTCAGTATCATCCTCCGTAATACTAGTATAATGATTACACACAGTTATCAGAGTGTTGATTGTGATAGTGATCACTCCCAGGTGTGTAGCAGAATAAAACTGCGAATAAAGAGATTGTATCACACGAAAAAGGAAGACCACGCATTGACATCAGGAAGACTCACGATCAGAGAAAAGTGGAGGAATTTGCTCAAGCGCTTGAGGAAACTCTTCCAGGTCCGGCTGGTACAAATGCACCTGAATGATGGGAACATTTCAATAATGCTGCTTATAACACCGCCTTGTCCACATTTGGCAAAAAGATGGCAGACTGGTTCAAAGCCCATTCAGAGAAGTTGATGCCAGCCATCAAGGATAAGAGGAGAGCTCTAGCAGCATACAAAGCCTGTCCTAGTGAGTACAACTTGCAGGCTCTTTGAGTTGCTGGTAGCCAAGTCCAACAGGCTGCCAGGAGATGTTCTAATGATTATTGGCTTCAGCTCTGCTCTCAGATACAGATAGCAGCGGACACAGGTAACATCAAGGGAATGTATAATGGTATCAAACATTATAATGGGATTCCCTCGCCTCTGGCAAGGCACCTGGGAAGGATAACATCCCTGTTAAAGTGCTGCAAAGAGACCATCATCACTGAGCTGTATGAAATCTTTTGTCTTTACTGGAAGGAAGGTGGAGTACCACAGGACATGAAGGATGCAAACATCATCACATTGCACAAGAACAAAGGCGACAGGGGTGACTGCAGTAACTACCATGGGATCTCTCTTCTCAGTGTTGTAGGGAAGCTGCTTGCCCATGTTGCACTGAAGTGGCTCCAGGTGCTTGCAGACAGAGTCTATCCAGAATCACAGTGTGGATTTTGAGCTAACAGATCCACCATTGACATGGTATTTTCCTTCAGATAGTTGCAGGAGAAATATAGGGAACAATGACAGCCACTCCTTGTGGCCTTCATAGATATTACAAAGGCCTTTGACTTGATTTGCAAGGATGGTATTTGTCTTCAGTGTGGAAGGGATTGTCACTCTCAAGTTGGCCTTCTCAGCCACAGTAGATGCTGTTCCAAGCCCTCCATACAGAGCACGTTACTCTTGAGACTGAAGGATGCCTACATACCCTGTTTCAGAGTGAGCATGGAATAGATTAGATCAGAAGTTGTTTTCTAGAGCTGTTCCACAGTAGAATGGATTATCTTGGAAGATGGTGGCTTTTTTTCCTGCACCAGAGGTATTTTAAAGAGATTGTATGGAAAGCTGTGGATTTTCTGTTTTGTCCAGGAGTTCAACTTAGTTACCCTTGGGATCCCTCACAGATCTATGATTTCACCTTTGGCAGAGATAAGTAACATGTATGTGACCTTCCAAATGCTGTTGAACTTTCATCACCTGCAGCCCATACTGACTGGAGCTGATAGAGGTTGAAACCCTACAACACCTGGAGAGTCATAGGTCCTCTACCCCTGCCCTAGCTCTCATATTAATAACTGCTAAAAACAACACAGCCAACCTTAATATGTCTTTAATCCCAGATAGAACAAATGGGGTAGCATAGTCATACTTTTGCAGTTTTCTAGGCACAAGCAGATGGAAACTGAAGCTGGATTAGAGGAACTTTTGATCTGTTCCCTAAACGTGGGATTTCAGTTGCTGACTTTTGATCCCATGGTTACCACCTTATCACTGTTTGCTTAGCAACCTCACCTTTGTGCTGTGACCACAAATGGAGGACCTTTCAACACATTCCACATTGCTTCATGAAGACTTATCCTGTTTGTATATGCAAGTAAATGAGGAAAAATGGGCCAGAAGAGGGCTGCTCAGCAGCAGCTATTAGTAAAAGGGAGGCTGAACAACAATCCTAAAATGGAATGCTTTGAAAATTGGAAAACGCATTACTAGGTGGAGCATTTCCTGACTGCAGTGGCTTCTTCTTCCCACTCTGGTTTTTCTTTAATTCATCATCTTACATAAATGAAGATCTAGGTATAATTCTTTTGCAAATCTTGAGGTTCCCACCAATATGTCCTGCCTGGATAACTTTTTTTGGCTACATCAAGAGACAGTATGTTCACCTTTAATATCCATATATTTATTTATGGAAGAAGGGGCAGTCAAACCCCTTTTTCCAAACAGAACTTTAAATATTTGATTGTAGTGATCTGATGAGTATACCTATAACTCTGAATTTTTAAAAATTATTATTTCTTATTACATAAGAATTCCCCGCTCTCATCAACAGAAAACACGAACAAGCTTTACACCAATAGGTGTGAACTCCTGTTTTACTTAAGACCTCTGGTTGCACTATCCAGAAAAAGGGGATATACAGTACAATCTGAGGAATTACCCACGAAAGCTTGCAATTTGTATGATTTTTAAAGTGCTTCAGTAAAGGTACCACGTAACTCTTGCATTTGAGTAATCCTGAACCATACGGACTTTTCCTAATTCCTTCTGGTTGTAAAACACTTCTCTAAAATGACAGCATTGTAAATTTAATAAGCGCCCGTGCTCGCCTCAAGCAACCTGGCTGATGCAATCGCTGTCATGCAGCCCCGCCCTGATACCAAAGTCCTCTCTCGGGGAAGGCGGGGCTCCGCCTGAGAGAACAACCAATCGCGAGCCGAGTCCTCGCGGCAGCCCGGCTGTCACTGGAAAGACCGCCCAGGAGGGCGCGCTTTCCTTTTTTGGCTGTTTCCCTTATTCGCCGCCGTCGGGACCGAAGAGAGCGCGTGCGTACGTGTTTGCCCGCTGGTCAACGGGGTCTCCCGCCCAAACGGCTTCACCGCTGAGCTCTTCTGCGGCGGCCCCCGCCATTTTGTTTCTCCCTCGCTTAGCCCAGCCAACTGCCGTGCCCGAGTTTCGAATAGGCCCTCAGCCTTCGCTAGGAACATGGCGCGGTCCCGCCCGGGAAGAGGCCACCGCGTCCTTCGGAATCTCCCAGCCTTCGCCGGCCGAAAGAAGCGGCCGAGGCCCATGGCGCAGCAGCGCTGAGGTAAGACTCCAGGCCACCCGTCATGGAGCCGAGGAGAGAGCGGGAGCAAGGAGCCTCTCGCTTCGGCGCTTGCCCGCCCTCGTTGCCTCAGGGCCAGGCCGACGCCCCGTTTTCGTTGCTGCGGCTCCTCTCGCAGCTGTTGCAGCGCCTCTTGCCCAGCCCGGTCATTCCTCTCTTTTGGCTTCAGTCCGAGGCCCATGTCAGCGGGCCAGAGTCTTCCGTGCCAGTGTGGGGAGCTCCCGGCCTGGCTCCGCTTCTTGCCGTCCAGCACCAGCTGCGCTTCGTCTCCTCCTCTCCCCCCTCCTCCGTGCTAACCGGTGCCGATAAAAGCTCGCTCTCTGGGCCCTTGACTGCCTCCTGGGAAGAACTGTCCGAGGTTCCGTGTATGCCTTCCAAGCTTCCGGAGATTTTGCAGCAGGTCCATCGCCAAGAGACCCAGACTGACCTTGAGGTGCCGGATCCCGATTGTGGGTACCACAGTTTGGAGGTAGAGGAACAGCCACTGGATTCCTGGGCCCCGAAAGACACTGCGGCGTGTCGCGAGGAAGCACAAGAACTCCAAGACCACAGCACACCGTGTGGATATCATGAGAGGGGGGATCTCTGTGAGGAGGGATCCACTGATGTCAGATCCAGTACCAGTGAAGACTCTGATATAGAGGAAGACCTGTCTGTGGAGGCCAGACCTGTGTGTAGTAACAAATTGATAGATTACATTCTGGGGGGCGCTTGCAGCGGGGAGGAGAGTGAGGGAGAGGAAGATTGGGATGAGGACAAGGAAGATGATGATGGATTTGACAGTGAAGGCTCCCTCTCCGAGTCCGATACAGCCAGCCAGGATGGGGAAAGCATTCATCTGTGGAACTCTTTCTGTAGCTTAGATCCTTATGACCCTCGAAATTTCACAGCAGCTGTGCAGACTTCTGGGTGTGCACCTGAGAAAGAACCTATCACTGACTCAAATGAGCCAGAGGAAATAGAAGATTCTTCCTCTTGGTCTGAAAGTTCCTGCGAGGAAGATGAATGGGAATCTGGTAGTGTAGATGAATCAGAAAACTTGAAATTATGGAACTCTTTCTCTAATTTGGGGGATCCTTATAACCCCTTTAATTTCAAAGCACAATTTCAGACTGCAGAAAAGAAAGGGAAATGTGACTTAAAAGGACCACCCTGTATAGGCCTTAGTGCCTCTAAGCGTAGTGTCTTGTTTAGCTGTGAGGTGCGCCTGCTTGATAACCAAGATTTTGAGGTTACGGAGAATGTGAAGTATGGCATCCTTTCTAGAGAAAAATGTGTGAAGAAGAAAAAGAAGGTAGGTATGCATTTCATATTTCCATCTGCAAGTGGGAGGTATCTTTTAAGTATTGTATTATATTTATTTATTTTATATCCAGCCTATCTGGTCTTTGTATTTGTATCCTGCTCAGTAGGCCTGCAGAATTCTTAACTGGAAAAGAGAAACAGACAGTTTTGTATAATGTGTGGTCTAATTTGTAAGCCAATTCTTAAATGTTACACTGTGGTAACTGTTGGTGTAATTATTCTATTCTTTTTAAAGAAAATACTTATACTATTTTGGGAGCATTTTCAGCTTCAGGTCTTCTTCATGATATTTACCAAATAAAATCATAAAACTAAGGTGGCTGTTATGAGATAAAGATAATGTCCACAGGACTTAACTACTTCTACAGTACTTTCCTTTTCATTGCTATTTTTTGTTGATAAGAAATGCTAGGCTTGAAAGGCACATAGAAATGTTTTTCTTTTCCCTTTCCAGTATCCACTGTGAAATGATATTGGGGAAATTTTATAGGCACTGGATGTGGGATATATGTTTATAACAAGCTGTTTCTTAAAAGAATGAAAAAAATCAAATGGCAGCACAACAACATATAAGTTACTAGCCAGAAGTAGTGCCTTTCAGGGTCTCCCAGCATTGTGTCACATCCACCTGTTGATTTTACAAGAACAGAAACTGACTAATAAGCACTAGATTGTATGCTTTACATGTGATTAATAGGAATAGTATCATGTGCCATCTAGTACTTTCAGCTTTTACTAGCCCAGAAATCATAATTCAAGTGCACTGTGTTTATTTATCAGTTCCCCATCCCCCACCAAACTGTCCCTTGGCTGGAGTGGTAGCACTAAGCTGGAAGTGGTACGAACTAGGGCTAAAATGTGTGTTTGTGAATTAGCCAGTTCCTTCAAATGGCTAATCTAGTTGGAATAGCTATAACCAGCTGCCATGACTTTAAAGTAGTTTCATTATCATGAGCTTTGCTTGCTCTGAGAATTTAATTGTTGTTTTGTACTTTATTCCCAATGTAGAAACTTGCCAGCACAACTTTAGTTTCCCTATGATAGTATTTAAGGCAGACAGCATGCCACTGGAATTTACACTTCAATATAGTAATGTTTGAAATTGTGTTCTGATGCTGTTATTTGTGATATTCTGCAAAATGCCTTGGAAATTGGAAATATATTAGTCACTAAATTCTTTTGGAATTTTTAGGTATTACTGCTGGGTTGCTCAGTGGTTTGGGTATTTGGCTGTGGTTGAGAGTTGAAAGCCTACTGTGCCTCCTTGACAGAGGCTGAACTCAGTGATCCATAGAGTCCCTTCCTGCTCTACAGCTCTAAGACTATTATCGTGATCAATTTCTACTTAGAAATTACTTCCATGTAGAAAGTAATCACAAAGAACAGCTCTTAAGCTTGGATAGGTGGATTGCAATTATATCTGTTGATATACTATTGTGTATTATACCCTGTCATGTTTAATTACAGTTCCGAAAATATCTCTAAATTAGTTATATAATTACATTATGAAGAACATTTTATAAGATTTCTGTCTTTTTCTGAGGGATGAAAAAGGGAAGTATTTGTAATCATGTTTAAATTTTAGAAAAAGGCAAATCACCCTTTTTGGCATGTATGTATCACTTTTCATTTAAGTAGGTCAAGCTAGCATACAGTGGTGCTTGGACTTACGAACTTAATCCGTTCTACAATGATGGTCATAACTCGAAATGGTTGTAAGTCGAAGCACCGTTTTTCATAGGAATGCGTTGCAACCCCATTAATTCGTTCCGATTGGGGGGGGAGAACAACTGCAAACCCCATCGGAACGTGTTCGGGCCAGGAAAAAAAATCACCAGAAAAACAATGCAAGCCCCATCGGAACGCATCAGGGCCAACACACACACGCGCGCACACAAACGCACACACACACGCACACACACACACAAAAGCCCCATCGGAATGCACTGGGTCCAGAAAACACACAGAGAAAGACACATAAAAACAAACAGAGCAAGCCCCATCAAAATGTGCTACGGCCAGGAAAAAAAATTACACCAAACAAACAAACAGAACAAGCCCCATTGGAATATGCTGGGGCCGGAAAAAAATTAATAACAAAAAACAACACAGCAAGCCCCATTGGAACTCACTTAGGCCAGGGGAAAAATATCACAAAAAAAAAACACCAAACGGAGCTAGCCCCATCAGAACACACTGAGGCTGAAAAAAAATAATGACCAAAACAAAAACAACACAGCAAGCCCCATCGGAAGGCGCTGGGGCTGAAAAGACAGACACCAAAACACACACACACACACACACACACACACAAACATTGCAGCAAGAAACATAACCCCCCAGCCCAGACCCACCCTGCAAAACCCTGTATGTACTCACTCAAGCAGAAAGCAGCACCAGGCAGTCCGAAGCCGCCTCTGACGTACACTTAACTTGGGGCGAAAGAGCTAAAAAGAAGCAGCCTCTTCGCTGACCAATGGTTGTTGTTTAGTCATTAAGTCATGCCCAACTCTTCGTGACCCCATGGACCAGAGCACTCCAGGCCCTCCTGTCTTCCACTGCCTCCCAGAGTTTGGTCAAATTCATGTTGGTAGCTTCAGTGACCAACGGTTAGTATATTTGAATTCCCCACCTTTCCCCCCACTTTTTTCCAGTTGTAACTCAAAGCTCTGGTCGCAAGTCGAATCACAATTTTGCAGCCGGAGCTGGTCATAAGTTGTTGTTGTTGTTTATTTAATTTATATGCCGCCCACTCTACCCAAAGGTCTCTGGGCGGCTTATAAATTAAATAAATAATAATAATAATAACTTATGACCAGTTCCGGCCACAAAAGTTGGAACGTTCATAAGTCGAGGCACCACTGTATTTGTAGTCATGTCTCTGTGCTCTTGCCTACAGCAATGGTGAGAGGTAAGTTAAGCAGAGAGACTGTGTCTGATTCAGTGTCATTCAATAGGTTTTATACATGGGCACAGTATTACTGTATTTTTCCATATATAAAATGACGCTTTTTCCTAAAATAATTAGAGGAAAAATTGATGGTCATCTTATACGTGGTAGTAAGGGGGGGAGAGTCTTAGAAGAGTTGGACAGCGAACCAACTTTAGCAGAAATAAAAGCGGCCTTGGATTCCCTTGCCTCCGGAAAGGCACTTGGAAAGGATAACATCCCTGTTGAAGTGCTGTAAAGAGATCATCACCACTGAACTGTATGAAGTCTTTTGTCTTTGCTGGAGCAAAGGTGGAGTACCACAGGAGGTGAAAGATGCAACATCGTTACAATGTATAAGAACAAAGGAGACAGGGTGACTGCAATAACTACTGTAGCATCTCTCTTCTCAGTGTTGTAGGGAAGCTGCTGGCCCATGTTGTGCTGAAGAGACTCCAGGATAGCAGGGATGGCCTTTTTAAAATACTTCCCAAGATTGGATATCCACCTCGACTCCTTAACATCATCAGGTCCTTTCATGAGGGAATGAAGGGCACTGTAGTTTTTGATTGCTCAACATCAGACCCCTTTGACATCTGAAGCGGAGTGAAACAGGGCTGTGTCCTTGCGCCAACCCTGTTTGGGATCTTTTTTTGCTGTCATGCTGAAGCATGCCTATTGAACTGCAACAGGAGGTATCTATCTCCAGACTAGATCTGATGGAAAGCTCTTTAATCTCTCTAGATTGACAGCAAAGACCAAAGTCCAACTGAAATGCATGTGGGCCTTCCTCTTCACCAATGATGCAGCCATTGTTGCCCACTCTGCTGAAGACCTCCAACAGTTCATGAATCGTTTTAGCAAGGCCTGCCAAGACTGTGGACTAACAATCAGCCTGAAGAAAGCACAAGTCATGGGCCAGGGCGTGGACTCACCTCCCTCTATTACCATCTTCACGCAAGAATTGGAGGTTGTTCATGACTTTGTGTACCTCGGCTCAATGATCTCTGACACTCTGTCCTTAGATGTTGAGCTGGATAAACACATTGGCAAAGCAGCTGCCATGTTCTCAAGACTCACAAAGAGAGTATGACTTAATAAGAAGCCAAAGCATATACCAAGATCCAGGTCTATAGAGCCTGGGTCCTGAGCACACTCCTGTACTTCAGTGAGTTCTGGACCCTTTGTGCACGGCAGGAGAGGAAGCTGAACACGTTCCATATGCGTCTCCAATGCATTTTTGGTATCACCTGGCAGGACAAAGTTCCCAATAGAGTAGTCCTAGAATGAGCTGGAATATTTAGCATGTATACATTACTGAAACAGCAACTTCTACATTGGCTTTGACATGTTGTGAGAATGGCTGATGGTCGGATTTCAAAAGATCTCCTGTATGAAGAATTAGTGCAGGGAAATTGCCTCAGAGGGAGAGCACAGCTGCGATACCAAGATATCTGCAAGTGGGATCTGAAGGCCTTAGGAATGGACCTCAACGGATGGGAAAGCCTGACATTGGAACATTCAGCCTGGAGGCAGGCGGTGCATTATGGCCTCTCCCAATTTGAAGAGACCTTTGTCCAGCAGGCCGAGGTAGAGAGGCAGTCCAGGAAGCAGCAAAATCAGAGAGCTGGACAGGGGACAGATTGTATTTGTCCTCATTGTAGAAGGGATTGTCACTCTCGAATTGGCCTTCTCAACCACACTAGATGCTGTTCCAAGCCCTCCATACAGAGCACGTTACCATAGTATCTCGAGACTGAAGGATGCCTAACAGTAACAAGGGGGGAGAGCACTTTGATGCCTGCTTTCCCCCTCCACTTTTTGCAAAGAAAGTGGAGGGGAAAAGTACTTTCTTCCCAAGAAAGTGGAGGGGAGAAAACAGGAATCAAAGTGCTTTGATCCCTGCCTTCCCCCTGCCCTTTTTTGCAGAGAAAGAAATTTTGGGTTAGAAAAGGAAGGGTGTCTTAAACATGGAAAATATAGTATTTGAATTTGTTAGCCCGTGTAAATTCATTTTAAGGTGCTGTCTAATGGTTAAGGTTTTTTAAAAAATTAAAGCTCAGGTATCCCCAAATCTAGTCCTACTGCTGCTTTGCAGTGATATAAATAGCAGCTTGGAACATGTAGTTCTCCATGAATTTAAACAAGTGGAAGATCACAAACATAAGCTGTGAGATTTTTGGAACTATCGTCATATACATTTTACTTCACCTTCCCTGTAAAACACTTGGAGTAACTTCTAAATTTTCAAGCCCTTTGTGCATTTTTTCTACTAATACAGTAAATGAATGGAAGGTCTGTAATATTTAGCATAATGTTACATGACCTAGTAATGGTTCCCTGGAGGATACCATAGAATGATGTAAAATGAAAGAAAGGATAAAGCACACAGGGAGAGGCTGATGTAACTATGTTTGGCAAACTTGTGATCCACCTGTTTCTATGACGGTAGCTATAAACTTTAAAATATTTCTGTGCTCAGACAATGCATTATAAGGTTCTGGTGTCCTTTAATCCAGTGGTCCCAAACCTTTTCCCAGCCACAGGTGGGTTGGGGGGCGTGGCATGCGTGGGGGTGGATGTTGCGCTCACGGGGCATGTTGCACTTATGGGGTGTGCATGTGTGTGTGCATGCACACGAGGGCATGTCATGCTCTCTGGGCGCGCTTGTGTGGGGTCAGGAGATCTGTGTCCACAGCCTGGTCCTGCCTGAGCCACAGACGGCTGCCGGCTCACACACCAGGAGTTGGGGACCACTGTAGGGATGTTTCAGTTTTGTTTAGTTGATAAGCTGCTTGACTTTGTGATTCCACTAGTTGTATAACTATATAAGGAATCAGGTGTTAAATTCTAAATTTCTGGCTGTATATGACTTAGAACTTACTGCATATGACTACTTTAAGAAGCACAGTAAAGTGGTATTTAATGGAAAGGGGGGAGTGGGAAGTGAATTGACCATGTTGGTCCATTAAGAAAAAGGTTGAGAAGCAATATTTGGGCAATGCCTTCATAAGGAATAATTAAGTAATCACAAAGAAATGAGAAAGTTTTTGTTTTAATCAAAATCCTTTGTCAGGCTCAGAGGCAGGAGACAATAATGAAGTGCAGCTTAGAAATGTATGTAGTTGAGCAAGATGGGTTAGAACCTTAGTTTGCAGTTGTTATATTACTAATTTAAGTAATATATTTTAAAGTGGTTGTTGTTACTTTTATTCTGCTAGCCTTTCCGTGCATTGTGCAAGCTTTCGTTTGCCTTTTTAGCACCTCTAATTGTACTAATATTTTAATAGTAATAACCCAGGAGAACTTTTTATTGCAGAAAAGAAACATATTCAAACAGGATAGATACAGGCAAAAATTCACAGCTGGAGGTTTTTTCTTTCCTGTAAAAGTGAAGAACCCAAATTCTTAACTGTTTTTTTCCCATTAGGAGAGTAGCTAAATTCTGCTGCATTTCAGTACCAGTACATCACCTGAGAGTCTTGCCTGTTTTCTGTCTTCCTGAAATGTTTTTGCAACAGGACTGTAAAACAAACATAGTCCTAATTATTTCACGTAACCAATGAACATTTAAAATATGAAACTGATATTTCATATAAATTCCATTTCATTTCATTCTGTCTGTTAATGTCTGATGAAGTGGACGTGTCCACAAAAGCTTACATTAAAATATAATGATTAGTCTATAACGCGTCACATGTTTTTGTCTTGTTTTGTTTCTTTGGATTTTGTCTTTTCTGTGAATGTTTGTTTATTCTTTTATTTATGCTTTTCCTTTCACCCTGTAGAACTGTGGTTCCCAACCTTAGGTAACCAAAGTGCTCTTAGACTGCAACTCCCAGAAGCCTTCGCCACCTGCTTAAGGATTCTGGGAGATACAGTCCAACAACATCTGGGTTATCCACGGTCAGGAACCGCTGCTGTAGAGGAACCCAAGATTAGCCTTTTCTCCCCCCCATCACAGCTGGAACAGGATGAGGACAAAGTGTTTTAAGAGCTGATCTGTTAAAAACAAATGTGTTATGAAACGGCATTATATGTGTGTGCTGATAATTTCATTTAATTTTGTGTGTCATAGGTTACATTCCTTGAAGAAGTTACTGAGTATTATGTAAGCAATGAGGAAGACCGCAAAGGACCCTGGGAAGAACTTGCCCGTGATGGTTGCCGTTTCCATAAACGAATACAAGAAATTGAAGCTGCGATTGGCTATTGCTTAACAGTGGAGCACAGGCAACAAATATTTAATAGACTTCAAGAAAGACTTGATGTTTCCTAGCACCTTAATAAAGTATAAAATTGAAAGGACAACACATTTTAATTCTATTTATGAGCATCACATGGGAGATCTTTATAATTAAAATGGCAGCTGCCTACCCTGATGAACAACTTGGGAACAAGACAAATTATAATACTGCATCAAAATAGTCTGCCAAGAAGCATGCTACATATATATGAAATTGTATGCAATGTTGAAAGAAATTCAGTTGGGTATCTGGCTTGCTTGGTGCAAAGCTCTTTCTAAAGCCAGGTATATATTTTTGCAGAATCCAATCCACAGATGTCTCTGCATATGTGCATGCATGCACACATTTGTGTGTGTTCTCCCTCTTTTATGCACATGCATATATAAACAGGCAAATATGACTGTGGAATTTTGCACTTTTTTATAGGGGGAAATATTTTGAAAGTATATTTATTAAGTTTGTAACCCAACAGTGCAGTTCTGATTTAAAGTTTGCAAATTGCTGTCTGTTTTCTCCTCTATTAAATTTCTGCATAACATGACATTGAAATATTTTAATAGTTCTTAGAGTTGAAATGAGTTCTTTTATTTTCAGTCATGAATCTACCATTATCTACTCTTAGCTGTTTTTCTTCCTGAGAGCCTAATGTCAGAATAGACCAGAACAATAACTTTAAAAAATCCTTTCTGTATTTCTTTTTTCTTTTCTTGCACTAGGATGCTGTGTGTTTACAGTCTGCTTGGCCAGGATTCTGAATTTAAGACTGCCAAGAAAATAAAAAGTTGCAATTCCTACTTTTAGCCCTTTCTCAATCTAATAGGGTGTGGCACAGCATTCCACTCTGAAGGATGGCTTCTTGAAATTCTACAGCAGCTGTATTTGTTCCCTTTATGATTTTTCTATATACACCTGTAATCAGCTTAACATTATGGGAAGAACAAGAATGAAGCATTTTGTTCATTTTATTGGAGTCTGTTCCTGAATTGTTCCATATCCATACTCAGGAAAAGATTTGTAATGTCTGACAGTTTGTATGTTTTGATAAAATCAGTATTAACATCGTTTATATCACAACATAATTACTTCAAAGGATAAAATTTTAGATTTAAAAAGTTAGGTAACTGTAGTGGTAGTACATATTTTGATTATCAGCAACTACTGGAAGTTTGTTTTCAGATTCCAGGTAATTTCTTCAGTTAGTTCAGAATTCCCCAGCTCCAGAATTGTTAATTGTTACTTTGTGAATGCATAAATGTTATATTCAATTTTGTATACATCTTTGTTTCTCTTGCAGAGAGCAGTAACATTTTATCAATTGCTGCAAGATGGTGTTCTTTATACTACAGCTGTAAAGCAGTAAAGAAAAAACAGATATAATACTTTGCTCTTCTGTGTTTAAGCCATGCTAACGCTGTTTGAACTTGCATCAACCATACATACCCTTTTTTCCAACTCTAATAATTTAAAAATCCTAATTTCAGTATGATACATGCATGGACGGAGGGAGGTCACATGAAAGCATTCTTGATGTTTGATAAGCAGCTTATTCACAGAAAACTGGACAAAATCTTGTGCAATTACTCTGGTGTAATGCAAATGGCATCTTTTAAAGACAGGCTGCCTCAAGCTAAGAAATCATTGACTTTGTTACATACAGACTGAAATCCAGTAGTGTAAATTCAATCATGTTGATAATCTAGGATTTGCTGCTGTAGAACTTCATTGAGCCATCTGGAGTTGCGCTAATGTTACAATTCTGTGTTTGTACTTTGGAACAAGCCACAGTGGAACTCAGACTAGACATAAAAACACTGACACAAAATTTGGTGCAATTATTCTATTAAGAAGAAAATCTTCTTACCCTGATACTGTTTTAAGTATACCAGTTACCTGTAGGCTACTGGATTGAAAGATTCTCCTTTTTACCTTGAAGCAAATGAAAAAGAAAAAGATAGTAACTTCCTGAAATATTTTCATATACTCTTTCATTTTAAATGTTTAATGGTGCTACATATGACAATGAAGGTTGTCTCTTCAGGTTTGTTTGAATAGCAGGACATGAAAGCATACTTCTAAAACTTTAAATCATCTCTGTAATGATCAGAATTTTATTTTTGTATCGTTTTAGAAAAGCAAAAGTAGAACCAAACAATATTTCCCTTTATACAGATTTAAATGGATTTAATAGTGTGTCATTGGATTTTTTATATTTAAAATTATATTTCTGTATATAATAAAACAATTTAAAACTAATGTGTAGAATAAAGAAACTACAGATTATTTTAAAATTGTCTTTAAGGTTGGTCCCACTAATCTTTATTAGGTAAGAGTGTGAATATTCATATGTCTTGTGGAATATACTTTGGGCAGGACATGCACAAGGTACTTATCCAGATAGTGCTAAATCAGCTCTTTACAGTCTATATTTTTTAGCCAGAGTAATATTTAAGGGGGTGACATGAGTGGGCTTTTATTCATTGACTGAATGTGGGAAATCTCTAGATGGACATGCACATGAACTACTCATAGTGTATAATTTTAAGAAGTTATCCAGCAAATTTTTAAAAGTCAGTGGGCAGGCCTGCTTTTGAGTTCTAATAGTAATAGATTTGACAGATTATATAAAAACTGGAAATGCCCACTGAGCACTTTTGTATCTGCAGAGTGGTGCTAGAAACGTTACCATCTTGTGACCAGTTTCAATTATGCATATCTGTCGAGGCTGTTGTCACATTTCTATATATGTTCTGTGGAACATCTGTACAACTGAACTTTCTGTGATAATCTCATCAGATCATGGAACAATTGTCTGGTGTGTCTTAGCAGCAGAGCTTCAGTTGATCAGCCTGTGTTGGTGTTTTCTTGAAGAAGATTGTTAGAGTACAGCAGATACAAGGTGAGTGTTCCAAATACACACATTCCATTCCTGTTTGTCTGGATGAGCTTTCATAGTAGAAGTACCACATGGATGATGATATGTGAACGTTATTAGTGGAATCCAGAAGTATTATGAAAATAGTTATACAGTACTCTTTCTTAGAAGCACATCCATTATACAAAATGTCTATCAGCCAGAATAAGCTGACATTCTTTCTAAGCACAAGTGGTGCCTCGCTTGACGAGGATAATCCGTTCCAGCAAAATTGCTGTAGAACGAAATTGTTGTCAAGCGAAAGTAAAAAAAAACCCATTGAAATGCATTGAAAACCAGTTCAGTGCGTTCCAATGGGTGAAATATCTCAGTGTCCAGCAAAGATCTTCCATAGGGCGGCCATTTTCCAGTGCCTGTACAGCGAGGTATCAGTCCTAAAACAGCGAGGAACCATTCTGAAGCCCCGACGATCAGCTGTTTTGTCAAGCGAAAAATCTGTTCCCGAAGCAGGAAACCGATCATTGTCAAGTGTTTTTTTCCATCTAAACATTGTTTTGCAATCACTATAGCAATCGCAAAATACTCATCGTTAAGTGATTTCCTCATCTAAGGTAATAGTCAAGCGGGGCACCACTGTACAGTGAATGAAAAATTCCAGTTATATAATCTGCAGCAAATGAAGTGCAGGTAGAAAGCAGCAAAGGGTTCATAACATCTCTGTGATAGTCTTTAATTAGAAAGGATAAGCTCACAACAATACACCCACAACAAAACACACTAATCACCCATCCACAGAAAACAATACACCCACAACAATACACACTAATCATTCCAACTCACAGCCATAAATACTCCACGCCCTAGCCAAACTACACCAGAGCACAGTTTGCTGTCCTCTGAAGATGCCAGCCACAGAGACTGGCGAAACATTAGGAAAAACCACCTTCAGAACACGGCCAAGAAGCCCGAAAAACCCACAACAACCATTAGATCCTGGCTGTGAAAGCCTTCGCGAATACAAGAATAAGATAGGTGGAAAATGCTACTAGTGAAAGCATGTTGAAGAATATGGGATGGGAAAAATAACCTTGTAGCACCTTTAACGTGAATTGCCAGTGTGGTGTACTGCAGGGGTCCCCATCCCCCTGGCCATTGCCATTTTGTGGCTTTCGCAGGACCAGGTAGTGGGGACATCTGCCCCCCCGCATACACTCCCCCACGCACGCCCACATGCATACATGGCCCACCAACCTTCATTTTCCACCGCCCCGCTCACCCATACATGTGTGCGAGTGCGCCCCACTCACCCGCAAACACGCCACAGCTATCCATGCATGCATGCATGTGCACCACACCCAACTGTGAGTAGGGGGGCTCTATCCTTGTTCACAGACCCCATCCCCTCAATCAGTCCACAGTTCAGAAGAGTTGGGGACCACTAGTGTAGTGGATAGAATGATGGGACTAGGACTCTGGAGAACAGGGTTTGAATCCTCACTGGGAGAGTGGAACTGGTAAAGCCACTCCTTAAATCTCATTTACCTTGAAAGCCCTATTAGGGTAACTATAAGTCAATTTTGACTTGATGGCACAACACACCACAGCACCATTAATAACGTATATTTGACATGAGGTTTCATGGTATCACCCACTTCTGCAGATGACAAGTACCATTTTGAAGCAATATGCTTTTGGGTATTTTGAAGCAATATTGGTTTTAGTTACAGGAGTATGGCAAATAAAATATAAAAAATAACAATTGTATTAATGCTGGTTGAAGTTACAGTGAACTGGTTGGCATAAACATTTAGACAATCAATGTATTCCACAGGATCATTAGAGTATCGCCGTTTAGTCGTGTTCGACTTTTCGTGACCCCATGGACCAGAGCACGCCAGGCCCTCCTATCTTCCACTGCTTCCCGTAGTTGTGTCAAATTCATGTTGACACTTTTTCTATCATTCTGTCATATCCAATCCATTGTACCTATAAACCAGTTACAGTGGTGCCCCGCATAGCGACGATAATCCGTGCAGCCAAAATCGTCGCTATATGGATTCATTGCTATGCGAAATAAAAAAGCCCATAGGAATGCATTAAAACCTGTTTAATGTGTTCCTATGGGCAAAAAACTCACCTTTATGCGAAAATCCTCCATACGGCCACCATTTTCGCTGCCCGGTAAGCGAGGAATCTGGGCGAAAACACAGCGGGTGGCCCTTTTTTAAAACCCGGCGGCCATTTTGGAACCGCCGATCAGCTGTTGGGAAATCATCGTTATGCGAAAATCAGTAAGCGAAACAATGTATTCGCGAAGGCTTTCACGGCCGGGATCTAATGGTTGTTGTGGGTTTTTCGGGCTTCTTGGCCGTGTTCTGAAGGTGGTTCTTCCTAACGTTTCGCCAGTCTCTGTGGCCGGCATCTTCAGAGGACAGCAAACTGAGAAGCCCGAAAAACCCACAACAACGGTAAGCGAAACAGCTTGCCGATCATCGCAAAGCGATTTTTTCCATTAGAAACATCGCAACGCAATCGCAAAACGATCGCAAAAAATCCGTCGCTATGCGGATTCGTCATTAAATGGGCCGCCTGTTAAACAAGGCACCACTGTACATCTATGTTGTACTCCATTAATGTGAAGAAATTGATTAATTCTATAAAAAGCTTGTGCTAGATACAATATGTTTGTTTTAAAGGCATCACAAAACTCTTTGTTGTCTGCTGCTACAGATTTAACACGTTGTTTTTGTTTAGTCATTTAGTCGTGTCCGACTCTTCGTGACCCCATGGACCAGAGCACGCCAGGCCCTCCTGTCTTCCACTGCCTCCCAGAGTCGGGTTAATTTCATGTTGGTTGCTTTGATGACACTGTCCAACCATCTCATCCTCTGTGGTCCCCTTCTCCTCCTGCCTTCACACTTTCCCCACTTCAGTGTCTTTTCCAGGGAGTCTTCTCTTCTCATGAGATGGCCAAAATACTGCAGCCTCAGCTTCAGGATCTGTCCTTCCTGTGAGCACTCAGGCTTGATTGCTTTTAGAGTGAATAAGTTTATTTTCCTTGCAGTCCAGGGGACTCTCAAGAGCCTCCTCCAGCACCACAATTCAAAAGCATCAATTCTTCGGCGGTCAGCTTTATTTATGGTCCAGCTCTCACTTCCATACATCACGACAGGAAAAACCATGGCTTTGACTATTCGGACTTGTGTTGACAAGGTGATGTCTCTGCATTTTAAGATGCTGCCAAGGTTTGTCATCGCTCTCCTCCCAAGAAGCAGGCGTCTTTTAATTTTATGGCTGCTGTCACCATCTGCAGAGATCATGGAGCCCAAGAAGGTGAAATCTGTCACTGCCTCCATATCTTCCCCTTCTATTTGCCAGGAGGTGATGGGACCAGTGGCCATGATCTTAGTTTTTTTGATGTTGAGCTTCGGATCATTTTTTGCACTCTCCTCTTTCACCCTCATTACCAGGTTCCTTAATTTCTCCTCACTTTCTGCCATCAGCGTGGTATCATCTGCATATCGGAGGCTGTTGATATTTCTTCCAGCAATCTTAATTCCAGTTTGGGATTCCTCCGGTCTGGCCTCTCGCATGATGTATTCTGCATATAAGTTAAATAAGCAGGGGGACAATACAGCCTTGTCTTATTGCTTTCCCAATTTTGAACCAATCAGTTGTTCCATATCCAATTCTAACTGTTGCTTCCTGTCCCACCTATATATTGGGACCACAAAATGCAGAATTCACACCAGAATCAAAGAACATAAGAGACATTGCAGACTAAAACAACTGGAAAAATCAGCAGTAGCTGAACATGCCCTAAAACAAGCTGGACATGAAATTCTAATTCAAAATACTGAAGTACTGGACAACACCAGCAATTTATGTTAGACTGCACAGGGAAGCCATTGAAATCCATAAACATAAACTTCAACAGGAAAGAAGAAGGCCTGAAACTAAACCCGGCCTGGTGGCCCATTCTGAAAAATACAATCTGCAAAAGGTCAATGAACTCTTACCCAGCCACAAGGGCCAGAGATCATTGCACAAATTAGACCAGCTAAGGACACCCATCAACCACAGTGACAGGTAATCTCTCCCCCCTCCCTCATCACAACAAAACCATGCTGATCACCCTATCTCCTAAAAAAAGACAAAAGCCGTTCCCACAGCTATAAATACTCTCCAACAAACACCAACAGAGCATGGACAGAGTTCCTACTCCAGTCCTCTGAAGATGCCGGCCACAGAGACTGGCGAAACGTCAGGAAGAAAAACCTTCGGAACACGGCCTAAGAGCCCGAAAAACCCACAACAACCACTTTCTGGTATAATTCTTGTGTATTCTTGCCACCTCTTCTTGATGTCTTCTGCTTCTGTGAGGTCCCTACCATTTTTGTCCTTTATCATGTTCATCTTTGCACAAAATGTTCCTTTAATATCTCCAATTTTCTTGAACAGACCTCTGGTTTTTCCTTTTCTATTATTTTCCTCTATTTCTTTGCATTGTTCATTTAAGAAGGCCCTCTTGTCTCTCCTTGCTATTCTTTGGAAGTCTGCATTCGGTTTTCTGTAGCTTTCCCTATTTCCCTTGCATTTTGTTTCCCTCTCTTCTCTGCTATTTCTAAGGCCTCGTTGGACAGCCACTTTCCTTTCTTACATTTCCTTTTCTTTGGGATGGTTTTTGTTGCTGCCTCCTGTACAATGTTACGAGCCTCTATCCAAAATTCTTCAGGCACTCTCTCCACCAAATCGAGTTCCTTAAATCTGTTCTTCACTTCCACTGTGTATTCATAAGGGATTTGTTTTAGATTATACCTGACTAGCCCAGTGGTTTTTCCTACTCTCTTCAGTTTAAGCTTGAATTTTGCTATGAGAAGCTGATGATCAGAGTCACAATCAGCTCCTGGTCTTGGTTTTGCTAATTGTATAGAGCTTCTCCATCTTTGGCTGTTTATGGCATTGCCCATCTGGTGATTTCCATGTATAGAGTCGCCTCTTGCGTTGTTGGAAAAGAGTGTTTGTGATGACCAACTTGTTCTCTTGACAAAACTCTATTAGCCTTTGCCCTCCTTCATTTTGAACTCCAAGGCCAAACTTTCCTGTTGTTCCTTTTATCTCTTGACTCCCGACTTTAGCATTCCAACCTCCTATAATGAGAAGAACATCTTTCTTTGGTGTCAGTTCTGGAAGGTGTTGTAGGTCTTCATAGAATTGGTCAATTTCAGTCTCCTCAGCAATGCTGGTTGGTGCATAAACTTGGATTATTGTGATGTTGAAAGGCCTGCCTTGGATTCGTATTGAAATCATTCTATCATTTTTGAGATTATATCCCATTACAGCTTTTGTCACTGTTTTGTTGACTCTGAGGGCTACTTCATTCCTTCTACGGGATTCTTGCCCACAGTAGTAGATATGATAATCATCTGAGTTGAATTCGCCCATTCCTGTCCATTTTAGTTCACTGACGCCCAGGGATGTCAATGTTTATTCTTGCCATCTCTTGTTTGACCACGTCCAGCTTACCAAGGTTCATAGATCTTACATCCCAGGTTCCTATGCAGTATTTTTCTTTGCAGCATTGGACTTTCCTTTCACTTCCAGGCACGTCCACAGCTGAGCGTCCTTTCAGCTTTGGCCCAACCACTACATTAGCTCTGGAGCTACTTGTATTGTCCTCCACTCTTCCTCAGTAGAATGTTGGACGCCTTCCGATCTGAGGGTCCCATCTTCCAGCGTCATATCTTTTAGCCTTTTGTTTCAGGTTATGGGGTTTTCTTGGCATAGATACTGGAGTGGTTTGCCAAAGCCTGCTTGAGGTGGATTGCGTTTAGTCGAACTCTCCACTATGACCTGTCTGTCCTGGGTGGTCCTGCACAGCATAGCCCATAGCTTCTCTGAGTTACTCAAGCCCCTTCACCACGGCAAGGCAGCAATCCATGAAGGGGTACAGATTTAACACATTACCTTTCTATTATTATTTGCAATAGGTAGGAAGAATTTTTCACAGTACAGTATGCAAAATCTGATTTCCCCAGGCTCAAATAATTAGTACTTTTATAAAAATACACCTCAGTATGTCACATACCTGTATTTACAATGGGACATCTGTCTTTAGATGCTTATGACTTCACCTTCCAGACCACACAACATGATCCGGTGCCTTCCTTGGCTTTCACTGTCCTGGTACTTTCCGCTGTGGTGTGTCATCTCTAGCCAAGCATTGCCATGGTGGTTGAGAATGGAAGGGCATTGTAGTCCAACACATTATTAGCAAAAGCAAAAGCAAAGTGTGCTGCTTATATACCGCCCCATAATGCTTCAAGCACTCTCTGGGCGGTTTACAAGTTAATTATGCAGGCTACACATTGCGCCCCCCCCCAGTGAGCTGGGTACTCATTTTACCGACCTTGGAAGGATAGAAGGCTGAGTCAACCTTGAGCTGGCTACCTGGGATTTGAACCCCAGGTCGTGAGCACAGTTTTGGCTGCAGGACAGCGGTTTAACCACTGCACCACGAGGCTCTTTTAGGGCACTAGTTTGGGGAAAGGTTAGGACCTGTTTTAGTCTGATTCTAGGCAAAGGCAATCACTTAAAAAGTTGTAGGCAGGCTGTCTTAACATTGCAGTCCTCTCCTGGAAAAGCAGTGAATGAAATCAGGAAAGCCAGATGTGTCCCCATTGTTTTCCACCAACTGACCCAACAAAAGAGCAACTCTTTTTTTTCACCAGCATTACTAGCTATATCATCAAGGACTTATTATAGCGTATGCTGCTGAGTCAGATAGGCAAAGCACCAACAGCCCTGCCAATGTTAGTAGACTACTGCTCCCATCGGTCCTAGCCAGTCTAGCCTAGCCAAAGGTGAGGAAAGCTGGGAGCTGCACTTCCAACAACACCTGGAGAACCATACTTTGCCCACCAATGCAATAAATTATCCTTCCCTCTCTCAAACCTTTAAATTAAGAGTCACCCAATGGAACCAGAAATTTTGAAATGGGAATACAAAAACGAATTGGCCCAGGAGCAAACTCCTCATGATTTTGTCTCACAATAGTTTCACAAGACCTACATCATCAAAGGGTCCTTTGTTTGCATATCTTCACCTCTCATTAATACTGGTTCTATAGATCAAATATGCTCTCGTCAGTGACAGGAGATACAGAAATAAGCATTCAAAGACCGTAACACAAACACAACATTTGTAACACAAACATTTCAGTTATCTAAGGTCTGCTACAGAATGTATTTTAAGAAGTTGCCATGGTTCAACAACAACATGTTTCCAAGGAGAACTGTTTCCTGAAGCTTGTGAGTCAGAATTTATTAGGAGGCAAAAGAACCTGGAATTTGAAGAGGTGGTCTGAACATCTTTTTGTCTTGCTATGCCTACTCATCACCAGAAGAGGGTGTGCTGCATCTATGCTGATAAATTCCCGTGTTTGTTCATATTCTGTCCGATTTTGCTATGCTGTTCCTTATTGTTTGGTCCCACTTTATAGATCTTTCTTTTCTTGTTTGGCAGGTATGCTATGATATGGGAGGAATGATTCTGGTGATCATTCTTGTCAGCTGGCAAGAAGAGACCTTTCCTTGACACATCATTATCATCATCATCTTAGAACTACAGAGCTGGAAGGGACCCTATGGATCATCAAGTCCAGCCTCTCTCAAAGAAACACAGTAGGGAATAGAACTCCTAACCTCTGGTTCTGCGACCAGATACCTAAACCACTGAACTATGCAGCAGTATGCTCTCATACTAAATGAATAACTTATTCTTCTTTATAACCTTTCCATGCTCTTTTTTTCCATATACCCTTTCCACAATCTAAGAAATCAGGAAATGACAGGGCTGTTCTGCAGCTTCCCACATGCTATGAAGGTGGCAAGGCTGGGTGTGTGAATACTAGATGCACATGCAAAACAGATTTGTCTTTTTTTTTCTTTTGAAAAGTGCTGCTGTCTTATAGTCAGTCCCTATTATAGAATTTACTGATTTAAATACGTCAGGGTCTCGGGTCTTTGCCAGCTGAACAACCCAAGTTCTTTAATTACAGGTGCCAAAATTACAAGGTCCCATTCTTATCATTCTTGGGAATGAAAAACTAACAAATGTACAGGAACTGTTCTTCCTTAGATGTCTACAAGAGATTGTAAAAATTGCTAATTGTGGGCTAGGGGAGAAGAACTGTCGGAATGCAGTTGTCAGAAGTTCCACTAGACAGCTTGCCTGCACATATAGGCCTTTCTGCTAAGACCCAGCACTGAAACCACAAAGAAGCAATAACAGGCGGAGGGGCTTGGTGTTGTGTTCTAAGCCTGTTTCCAGATCCGGAATCTATAACAGCTAAATAGGGCTTCTTCATAGCTTCTCAGGCAAACTAGCCCATGTGTTCCCCTACCACTATGACAATGGAGACCCTTAGACTTTGAGACCAAATCAAATCTTCCTGGAGTCTGCAACTGGTCCTTTGGGATTCTCCAGATGATACTGTACTCCTGTTTAGTGCTTCCCCAGCTTTGGTACAGTATTCTTCCCGTTTTAAGAGTCAGGAATGCCTGTCCTGAAGTTGGGTATTTGGCCATATGCAGTTGATCTAAAACATGCTAAGTATTCTTGATCCTAGCCTTTTGACTCATTCACCGTGAGTGGCCCCACCACTCAAGGTCATCTCTGAATTTGACTATTGGAAAGAAGCTGAATTATTCATTGTCATCATCATCTTAGAACTTCAGAGCTGGAAGGGGGCTTATGAATCATTGCGTCCAGCCCCTCTCAAGGAGACACAGGGGGAATCGAACTCCCAACCTCTGACTCTGCAACCAGATACCTAAACCACTGAGCTATCCAGCAGTTCTAGCTCTCCTCCTATAGGCCTTCAAACAAATGTAGAAAATCCAAAGCTAGTCCTGTGTGGGCTTCCCTGCTTCAGTCCAAAATAAAAATCTGGAGAGTTTCAGAATGCTTTCTATTTCATTTGACTTTGTTGCTGTTGTTTTATTTATCTATTTTGCATTTCCATTCTGGTTCTAAGATGCTGACGGGAGCAGAGAATGAAGCAGGTTTCCTGTGCATGGATACCACAAATATCTCTCTTGACTCACCTGCAGAACAAGTGGTTGATAGTGTGTTGAGTGAGGTGACAAGATACATTCAGAATTCTGCACGATATGAAAGGAGCATACACACACATCAGTACCTTCTCCACCCTAGCAACAGCATAGGTTTGCTTACTTAGCTCCTTTTGCTTGTGTGCGGGTAAAGTACTGCATGTTTATAGTTGGAGTATGACTACATATACAACTTACTTTCCAGTGGTTGCTACCTACATTTTTTTCCATGTTCATGAAAGGTAAGCAAAAGTCAGAAATACATGCTGTTACATACAGCACTGGTGGTACCTGTCTGTCATGGGTTTGGAGGGAAAGTTCCATCCTATGGGGAGTGGAAGGCGGGACATCAGGGGGGAGGAGCTGTACTGTATATATATGTGGAGCTTGTGTGGAGAAGTTTAGAAGCTGGTGTGAAGAGTGAGAGGAGTTGGAGTCTGTGTGTCAGACTGAGTACAACTGTGTGTCAGTTGGTACATACCTGATAGGTTCAGGTTTCTTTATAGGTAGCCAGAACTGATAGGTTCAGGGTCTGTGCTTTAGTTTAAAGTGTTCTGTGTGAACCAAACTGTTGTATGTATGAGTGAGACTAAGCCACGTTACAGTATCTTATTTACTTGATCTTTTTATTTACCCTGTTTGTTATTTAAATAAACCTTGTTCTTTTGTTTGTTAAAATCCATTCCTGGTCTGTGTGACTTCTTATAGGGAATGGTTGGTGGCAGCATATTTAAAGTGTGGCATACTCCAGTGGGTCTGGGGTTGTCACACATGCAAACTACTAGCTTATGTTAGTTAGAAACCTCATCTCTTTCAAAGTACTATGTGATAATGTCTCTCTTTTCCTATTTAGACCAGTGGAACTAAGCAGCCCAAAATCTAAGCAATGTATTAGATTGTGGTTAGGATTCCCTGGTAGCTTTTACAGTGTGATCTTAAGGAATATAGCTAGCACACTCTTATTTTTGTGCATCTACTTGTCTCCAAGTTCTTGAAGAAGTGACCTTTTTTAAAAAAAATCAGCAAAGCCGATACATTCTTGTTCCTTCGATTGCTGCGTAACTGCAACTATAAAGTCCTAAAATTATCTGCAGTGGAGCACAGGAAAATGTGACAAAGTCCTTCAGACACATTCACATTGTTTACCTAGTACCACCTCTCCCATCTAATCTTGATACTGGATTAGATTAGGACACTGTTTAAGGATGAATAATAAACATCATCAGTTTTTAGTGGAATTGCTGTTCTAGCTGTTCTTTCCAGCAGCTGAATTTTATTCATTTTAAAAACCTGCCTGCTGGAAACAGTAAAAATAGTGAGGTGCAGTAGGATTTATCAGTGTTAAATGAATTCAAAGATGGAGAACATACAGCTCTCAAACTCTTTCTCAACCTCACCACTTTTTTAAAAAAAGTATTTTTGTTTTAAAAAAATCAACCACTAGGGGGCATGAGGGGACACTTTCAGTTTTAAAAACAATAACAGTTAAACTTATTTTTGTTAACAAAAAAGTAGCAAACTTTACAGTAATAATTAATAACCATTGCATTTTACATATATTCACATTACAGAATGCATCCATTAGGGTGTCAGCAGGTCTCAAAAATGATCCTGTTGAGGTTACCCATCTCTAGTTTGCAGTTTCTCCTTTCTCTGTGAAGACAAAAAGCCTGTTGGGGACCCCTGTAAATCTGTCCACCACTATGGCTAACAGTGTCAACATTTGGTAGTTCTGAAATAGGTGTAAGGTGCACTGCAGGAGGAATTAAAGGTTGAGTTAAATAGTATTAAAAGTCCATGTGGTATAAACATTAGCATATTAGACTGGGACTCAGATGACATGTGTTCAAATCTCCACTTAGCCATAGAATTCACTGGCTGGCTTTGGACCAGTCCTCAGACTAAATTACTTCCCTGAGTTGTTGTGAAAATAAAATGTAGAGGAAAAGAGCTATATATCTCACCTTGAGCTTATTAGAGGAATAAATGCTAGGAATAGCCTATGTGGAAGAACACTGAATTAGTTGTCTCTATGCTCTGATGATTTTAATGAGAACATTTAGTCATTAGTTACTATCTTAATTCCCTTGATTTCAGTGGGCTCAAAGTGCAGCTTGCAGTGCATTCCAGCAACTCTATCCATGATTAGTAACATTGGTGGAAATCTTATGGGTGTTCACAAAAGGTGAGTGTAACTTGCTGTGATTAATTGTGGCTAACTGATGAGGAGTCAGGCTGTATCAGTGTTGTGCAACTGAGCACAAGAGTGCACATGCGACTGAGATGAGCATTGATGCCACATCAACAGCAGTGGTAAGTTATGCAAACTTTATGTAGACACTAGTAGAACACTGGCCATTGAGTTCATCTGAATTTATTCCCAGATAAATGGGCAAAAGTATTTAGTCTTAATCCAATTTAATTCCCCCCCCCCTTGTGTTACTAGGGTAATTTACAGCAACACTTAAGTTATAAAAGTCCATATCTGGGCTTCAAATCTAAAAAATGACAATGACTATAAAACACCATTATCTAATCCATGGATTAGGGAACTATGTCCCTCCCAATGTTATTCTACAACACCCATCACCCCACACCATCAGTTATGCTGTGTAGAGTTTATGAAAACTGAAAGTCAAAACCCCACAAAGACCACAGTTATCTGACCCCTTGCTATATAATGTGTCCTCACTGGGAAACAGTCGGCCCACCATTCTCTCTAGCTCTGGGCAGATCAGTTTACTTGGTTTATAACAGGGGCGCTTGTGGGCCCTGTGACAACATTTTATATGACAAACCTGACGAAGACCTGCTTTGTTTTGCTAGGGCTGAGGCTCCCTCTTTTTCTGGATTAATTGTAGGAAGAAGCTGTCATTCTCCCTTCCCTGTTGTGGTAAAAGAGGCTGAAAAACACCCTGCAAATAGTCATTTATGACCTCTTCCTCCCTACCCCCAGGTCACGAAGGAGTGTCTCAAACCCTACCTCTGCTGGTGAATAAGCCATAATTGATGGCTGCAGTGGCAGAGAGAAAGAAAAATGCCTACTGCTTCCAACTGAGAAGCACAGGTGACTTGTGTGTTCAGTCAACAAGGAGAAAGAAGGCTGGCAGATTTCTCTCTCTCTCTCTCTCTCTCTCTCTCTCCCCCACCCCCTTAGTCCTCATCTAGAGTTAATGTATGAGCATTAGATTTGAGTTGTTGCAGGCTGTGGAGGAAGAAAGCCTCACTTTCTTCACAGTGAGGCAGATTTAGCTGGACTTGTCTTTACCTTAGCTGGAGGGCCTCCTGTGGTGCAGGCCAGCTTGAAGGTGAAGGATCAGCAACTGGGCCTTGAAAGAGTTAACCAGAGGCCCTGGTTCCCCCCCCCCCCCCCCGCTCCTCCTGGGCTATTTGCAGCAAAACAAGAGTTTCTGAGAAAGGGCTGAGCTACCTGCGAGACTGGTGCAGGTGGGCTTTGTATTAACTCAGGGTTCAGCTTCCTGAGCCCCAGCTGTTGGCCTTGCCATCTAGCGTAAGGTGGTGGTTGTAGGGGTTCATTAGGTTCCGAACTGGGGAACAGACTGTTTGCGATAGTCTGGCTTTTGGATTTCCTTCTCATTTCTTGGTAAAGTTTGCAGCAGCAAAGGCTTCATGGCCACTGAGGACGTCGACTGGCTGGACCTGCCAGGCAGGTGGACTTACGGCGTTTGCAGTGACGGGAGAATCTTCTTTATCAAGTATGTTCTATTCTCACCCTTCTATTTCTGTTTTTTCCAGTTTGTCAGGCTGTGAGGGCATTTGCGAATGCTACTTTTTGGATCACAATTCCCACAATCCCCTAGCTTGGCTGGGGGATTCTGGGGGTTTTAGTTGCCAAAAGTAACATTTCCAAGCTGTTGTCTGGGGCAGTGAACAATGTGTAAAGACCAGTTTGCTGTATGTTTTGTCTCAGAGAGTACCTGTGCCTCTGTTGGGAATGAGATGAGCATGTGGAGAAAGGAGATCAGAAGCCTATCCAGCTGTTCCTCCCAAGAAAGGAGCGGAGGGGCTATCTTTAAGTTCATTGAAAAAGGAGAAGGGACCATTTTTACAAGTGACAATTACAGCCTGGTTCTTAGCATAATCACTTGGAAGTACAGTGTCATGGATTTTTAAAACTTGCTGGCAAATATCTTAAAGAATATCAGCCTGAAAATGAGTTCTGTGTTTCTTGTTTGTACAATCTGAATACAAAGTTTAACACTGGGGAAAGAATTGAGATTTAATCTTACATTGGCTATCTTCTGCTTTCTGTCTTGCATTGGTATTCATTCAATCTACATTTTGAAAAAGTCTTTAGCTTAACTTGGAAGAAATCTTGTAACAGGTTTTGACCAACCTGCTGCTCTTTCTTGTCCACCAGCTCATGTGGGATAGTGACACTCCTATGTGTTAATACTTTTGTCATACTTAATTGCTAATTGTGACCTTTGGCAGAGGTTGTAGGACCTGTACCGAGAGGATCAAGGTGTAGAACAGTCTATAAAGTAATATGCCGTGCATAATTTGCATTTCTGGCAGCCACAACAAAGCCCGCCAAAAACCTATGCAGCTATCAATGATGCTTTGTACGCCATTGCTATGGCATGACTTCTCTTGACCCTTGCTTTGTGCACACACAATATTGGGTCTTACATCTTCTTGTTTTATTTTATGTGTGTGCGTATTTTCCTTCACAGTGATGAATCAAAATCTACTTCCTGGACACATCCAGGCAGTGGCTGTCCCATCCAGAGTGGGCACTTCACCTGGTCAGGTAAGGAGACAACTGCTATTACTTCCATCTCCATACTTGCCTTCTTGCTGCTGAATAGTTGGCCTACCTTGCAAAGACAGTCAGAACAGAAGTATCATGTAAAGACAAACCCTGTTAAGTATATGACATCTCTCAAAGAAAAGTGAAACATAGATGTCAGGAAGAATCCAGGTTTTGAGCGAATATGATCTCAGTTTATGCTTTATAGGAAATGGTCTAATGTACTTCCTCCGTACATATGCAGAACTTTTTGTCTTGGGGTTTATGACTTTCACCTATGCAGGTAGACCAGGAAAGGACCACACATCATCCTTTCAGAAAGTTCAGGGAATTATTTAGATACAAAAGTCTCTACTTCAGATAAAGAATGCTTCCAGACAAAAAGAGTCTCTACTAGGGCTGATTGTATTTTACCTCAATTATTATGTGGTATCTTCCAGAACTCTCTTCTAGGAACTTTTGTTTAGTCAGCTAGTTGAGACTTGAGCTTGGGAAAGTTAATCTTTAGAATACAGCTCCAAGAAGCCCTATTCGCCATTCTCAGGAGTAAGGGATTATGGGATTTGTAGCCCAAAACATCTAGAGGGCCAGGGTTTCCTCAGCCCAGAGCAAGGGCAGTTTGTGCACCAAGTGGGAGTGACTCACCCATGAATTGGACAAGAGCTCCCTTTCTGTTCCATTCACGAGCTGCCTGTGGTCCTTAACAAAATCTTGCTCTCTAACAAAAGACAAGAAGCAGGCATTGAGTGTGTTTGGTTGCATCACAAAATGTAGCCTAGTGGTTGCACACATGCTAATGTTATCTCCTGAATGAATCATGGAAAAAGGCCACTCAATGTTATCAAGGTTTTAGTTCAAGCCTGCTTCTGTGGTTTGAACTACAAGGGAGTAAACTTGCTTTTCTCAACTGTTCTGGGCATCCCTTTTGTGCCGCCTCTGTGCTTGACCATTGCCTCACTCACTGGATCTTTCCAGCACACACAAATCCCACTGTATTTGTAGGGATTTGGTTTTAAGAGTGCCCTTCATTCAGGAAGAAGCAGTATAGATGACAACTCCATAATCCTCTCCTATGTACCACTTTCTCTATTTTGTTGAACTGAAAAATGATCAGGTTCCAGGAGAACATGCCTGGAAAGAAGCTAAAGCTGAGAACAAATCTCTTACTGCTCTTTCCCCCTTCAGATAGAAATAATGTGTGTGTACATAAACAGAGCCTGGGAAAGTTACTTTTTTTAGACTACTGCTCTCAGACTCTCCATCCCCAGTCAGCATGGCCACGAGGCAAGTAACTTTACTGAATTTTGTGCATAGACCGAAATGTTTCTTTCTCAGAGATTATTCTATTTTTAGAAAAGCTGTTGGAAATTACCAGCTTTGCTTTTTAGCACTGAGTCTGTTGAGCAAAGTTAGTGTGTACAAAATACACACTTCATCCCCAAATGGATAGAAATGTTTCCATGACCTTTGAAATCTGTTTCAGGTACAAACTCTAGAAAACAATTTCTTGCAATGGCTAGAGACAGACATTAGAATAGATGGAATATTGAGGTTATATCTTTATAGGCAAGCCAAAAAGGTATTAAAAATGGGTGCAGATGCAAAAAGAAAATGCAAGATGTCCAATATTTTTATGAGCCCAGGTGATAAAATTAAACAGCAGGAAAGGGAAGAGAAAATGGGAGAAGGCTGAACTTAAGTCCTTGCCGTCTGCAAGTTGTTTCAGAAGAAGAAATGAGTCTCGTCAGATGATACAGTGGCGTTCAAGTTCACTGTCATAGTCCATAGAATGACTGAGAGGTGCAAAGTTAAAAACATTAAGGTCCCCCCATTTTCACAGTGTATGTGGCTCACAGTGGACTCAAGGCTACATACGTCCTGTCTGGGCACATTGTTTGATTTCCTTGGTTGGAGGAAAACAGAAAACCATCAGAACAAATAGACGAAAAGACACGGCCAGGGAATATATAGTAACAATCATGTGCTTGTAACACTTTTAAGTTCTATGGGTCTTTTTGCTTAAATGTCTATTGGTGAACCTGGCAAACACAATTTCAAAAAATGAGTCTTATTTACAATTATAACAGACAATACAAGCAATTGTAACAATAAAATGCTACAGTTTGTGCACCCAAGTCCTCAGGAGCAACACCAATACAGATGTTGCTTGTAGAATTGCAAAGTTCCAGTGCCCCTTTGAATTCAAATTCTTGCAAAAATCCAAGAAATTTTCCACAACTAGGTTGGGTGTCCTTAACACAGAAAAATGTGTTCCATTTGAAGAATCTTCCAAACCCTAGACCAGTAGTGTCTAACCTTGGCCCTCCAGATGTTCTTGGACTTCAACTCCCAGAAATCCTGGCCAGCAGAGGTGGTGGTGAAGGCTTCTGGGAGTTGAAGTCCAAGAACATCTGGAGGGCCAAGGTTGGACACCAATGCCCTAGACCAAATTGGCAAGAGCCTAGCAGTGGGCAACAGCAGCTCTGGCCTCTTCAGCTCTCCCACTCTTTCTGATTTAAGCCTCCTATTCACAGCCTTGCTCTTTCTTAGTCCCACCCCTTTGGGCTGAACCAATATTTCATATGGGTTACATGTGGTCCAGTTACTTCTGACATGGTGACCCTTTTCAGGGTTTTCCACGTTGAAAATACTCAGAAGCGGTTTATTATTCCCTTCTTCTGGGAAGTTCCCTGCGATTCTGTAGTTTGCCCGAGGCTGACTCTACTTACAGGAGCACAGTGGGGAATCAACTCCCAACCTCTGGCTCTGCACTCAGATGCCTAAACCTAGCCAGGTCTGGAGAATGTGGAAGGCTGAATTTAGACAATGGAGTAGAATACTGTAAAGTGAAGCTTCCTGCTGCAAACAAAAAAGTGTCTTGCCTCTGCATAGGCTGAGAATTATATAGAAGCTGCAAACATTAGTGTAAATATGGCTTGTGTTTTCTGTCAGTTTTACAAGGTGCATGAAGAAAAAAATGGCTAGACTGTCAGATATGATTACAGTGTGCTCTCACTATAAGAAGTCTGCCTTTCCCCATCGGCTGCCATTTCGTGTCCCAATGTCCCAGTCATAATAATAGTAATAACTCTGCACATTCTTCAGGGAACTCAACTCATTGTCACGTGACTCTTCCTCCTCTGGTTTATCCTCACACAAATCTGACAAGGAAGGTTTGGGTCAGGGTTGATGATTCTCCTAATGTAACGCAGGAAGTTTAATGGCTGGTTGTGATTTTGAACCTAAGTCTTCCCAGTCCTAATCGGACTTTCTATGCCTTATACTACATTGACTCAATAACCCCATTTGGAAAAGTTCCTTTTTTAAAACTAACTCCAGACTCTTCCAGGTTGACATGGCTGCCTTTGAGAAATCATGATTGGCACCATAGTTCTGTGCATTATTTAGTTAGATTCTAAGTCTTTTAACTTCCACTGTGCTCAGTGGGTCTTCCTTCCTATTAAGCATGTCTAGGGCTGTAGCCCGAGAGTTCATTCCCACAGAAATGAAGATTGTTCTTGCCCACTCCCTGTGTTCAGTCCAAGAAATGCTGTGTGGAAACTGAAAGAAGCATAATATTTTATTCTTCTTTGTAAGCCGCCCGAGTAGACTCTGTCTAGAGGGGCGGGGTAGAAATTGAATAATAAATAAATAAATAAATAATAAATACTGGGGGTGGGGGGGTGGAGAGGACCAGTACATCTTATTATACGACACTTGTGTTTGGAAGCAAGCTACACAACTGACACAGATCACACTGGTCCCATTATAGCTAAACTACTGTATGTTATGAGGATGGGCATCATGGAAACCTCTATGTGTCCAGACTGTGGAGCTCGATGAAAGCCTGATAGTTAATGGATCTGGCAGTTGGGTGAGCAGATCTTTAAACTAAACTGTGTTGGGGATAGCGTGGTTTGACTTTTCAGATGCTGTTGTCCAAGATTCTTCTCCTTTCACAGTGCTGCCTAAGGCACACGGGAATTGCAATCCTACAACTGCTGGATGGCTTAGTGTGTTAGGTATGGTTAGAAGTTCAAATCCCCACTGTGCCTTCCTGATAGGGACTGTATTCGGTGACCCACAGGGTCCCTTCCAGCTCTGCAGTTCTAAAATTATTATTAACTAGAGCAGGGGTGAGAGAACTTTTTTTTTACTTTACCCCCCCCCCAAAAAATTCACATATGCCAACATTACCCCCTTGATTTGAAAGGAAGGAAATCATACATTATTTGAATTCAAAATATTATTGAATCTACACAGGCTGTGTACCGAACTAGCAGGATGCACCAAATTTAATAAAAATGTGCACTATTTTTGCTGAAAGACATGGGGTGGTATGGGGAGTAGTAAGGTGTCCAATGTGCCTAGCAAGTTGCATTAAATTTTTGCTAGTTCGCAGAGGATTTAATCATCATCAGTGCCTGCCAGAGTGGTGCTAGCAATGATGTGCTTGCTGGAGACAGCCAACACAGAGGGGGGGGGCTTTTCCTACCACTTTAATCATTCTGTGTGTGGTGTGCAAAAAGGAACAAACCAGGCTAAAGGTCATATAACCCACCCTGGTGCCACAGCCCAATATCAAAGGACCAGTGCGCTATTTTTTTTATCATCATCAATAGAAAACTCAACAGGATTGGAAAAGATTAGTCTACATCCCAATCCCAAAGAAGGGCAGTGCCAAAGAATGCTCCAACTACCGTACAATTGCACTCATTTCACATGCTAGCAAGGTTATGCTCAAAATCCTACAAGGAAAGCTTCAGCAGTATGTGGACCCAGAACTCCCAGAAGTACAAGCTGGATTTCGAAGGGGCAGAGAAACTAGAGACCAAATTGCTAACATGCGCTGGATTATGGAGAAAGCCAGAGAGTTCCAGAAAAAAATTTACTTTGGCTTCATTGACTACGCAAAAGCCTTTGACTGTGTTGACCACAGCAAACTGTGGCAAGTTCTTAAAGAAATGGGAGTGCCTGATCACCTTATCTACCTCCTAAGAAATCTATATGTGGGACAGGAAGCAACCGTTAGAACTGGATATGGAACAACTGATTGGTTCAAAATCGGGAAAGGAGTACGACAAGGCTGTATATTGTCTCCCTGCTTATTTAACTTATATGCAGAATACGTCATGCAAAAGCTAGGACTGGATGAATCCCAAGCCATAATTAAGATTTCCTGAAGAAATATCAACAACCTCCGATATGCAGATGATACCACTCTGATGGCAGAAACTGAGGAGGAAATAAAGAACCTCGTAATGAGGGTGAAAGAGGAGACTGCAAAAAATTGAAGCTCAACATAAAAAAACCCCTAAGATCATAGCCATTGGTCCCATCACCTGCTGGCAAACAGAAGGGGAAGATATGGAGGCTTTGACAGATTTTACTTTCTGGGGTTCCATGATCTCTGCAGATGGTGACAGCAGCCACAAAATTAAAATACACCTGCTTCTTGGGAGGAAAGCGAAGACAAACCTATTATGACTTGTCAGAAAGATAAGTAAAGCAAATTAAGTGTGAGCTTTCACTAGAAGCTAAAATAACCAAACAAAGGGTACTGTACTACAGTGGCATCATAAGAAGACAAGCTCACTGGAAAAGGCAGCAATGCAGGAAAAAGTGCACTGCAGTAGGAAAAGAGGAAGACTGTACATGAGATGGATTGACTCAATAAAGAAACCCACAGTCTTTTGTTTAGTGCTGCAGTCAAATTAAGACCAGGAGCAGAAAGACTGGGATTCAAATTTTGGGAATAAACTATGATACTCTTATCTACTTTGGGGATGAGAGATAGAGAAACATGATTCAGACTTCTGCTGTTCTCAGCAGAAACTGCGAGCTAAATGCAGTGGAGATTAAATTTTAAAAGGTTCCTTCTTTCATGGTTTTATGAAAGAGTGAAGTCTCTCTGTCTCTCTCTCTCACGCACACACATGCGCGCGCGCGCACACACACACACACACACACACACACACACACACACACACAGAGAAACAAACCCTTCCTCCCTCAATTTTCAACAATTAGTTTCTTCAGTTCAGTATATCAATTTCCTCTCATTCCATTTAAACAAGCTTGATGAAGCCACCCTTTCCCCCCTTAATTCAAGCCTTCCGTCCTTTTTGCCTGTTCCTTTTTTCAGTTTTGTCAGTCTCTCTCTCTCTCTCTCATACACACACACACACACACACACACACACACACAGACACACACACAGCCTCCCTCAATTTTCTACATACATTTAAACAAGCTGATGAAGCTACCCATCACTCTCTCGCACCTTCCTTCCCTCCTTAACTGGAGCTTTCCCTCCTCCTGCTTGCAGTCACCTCCGGCGGAAGCAGTCATTCACAAGGTGAATTGACTGCCCAGGAGTGTTCTATAGCTGTAACCGATCAAGCAGCCTTATCTCTGATCTCTAAAAGAATAGAGGATTTACAAGTGCCACAACCAAGGAAAGAGGGAGAAGTGGCTTCCAGTTTGCGGTTCGGCTGCAGGGGGTGGGAGTGGGGGGGTAACACTCTGCTCATTTCCCCCATGGTTTTCATTTTTATCCCATTTGGGGTAATTTACCCCTGTTCCCTAACCACTGAACTAGAGTGTCATACATTTCCCAACCTTTAATTGGACAGTGTAAATTGCAAGGGTGGATAGCATGGTACCCTCAGGATTTTTGGATTCTCCTCAGCCCTGACCATTGCCAATGGTGGCTTTGGCTTATAGGAGTTTAGTCCAAAATATTTAACAGACACAGCATTGACTGCCCCTCCTGATTGTTAAATTGCAGGAAGGACAAATATTCTGCAGTAGAGTTTTTGAAAGTCACATGTTAATGCACTGAATTGGGAGGGAAGAGGAGTCAGTTTCAGGTGAAATTTCCAGAGATGCCGCATTCCACCCAGCTGATATTCAGGTTTGTAATTGGGAAGCCAGGGAGTTGTCAGACTGGAAGGCCTGTTTCATCAACGATTCCATTCCTTCACTCCCTGACAGCCCTTATTTTGAATGTACCCTGTGAAATTTGTGGAGGTGAAATTGAAAACAAAAGTATTTTTGCTGAATTTCTAAACAAAGCTATTTCTCCTGACCGGAGACTCTTATCTTGAGGAAAGTAGCTTACATTTACATTTTTAGCACGTGCATGCTATCAGTTGTGGATATTAGTGTCTGTCTGTGTGTTTGAGAGAGGAACAAGATTTAACAAAGTCTAAATTCTTGCCCTTAGCTACAATTAACGTACCACTGCAACTAATACACCCTGTCTTCCCTGCAGCACACAAAAACCTCAACGTTGTTGTTGTATTCTCTGTGTTTCAATCTGTTAGAAGCAGTTTATATTAAATAACATCTAAATACACTCATAATGTACAATAAAGGAAGGGTAAAACTTAAATATTCAGTTGGTGTTAGAGCACAACTCTGGACTGCTGTGTTTTTTCTGTTTGTATGAAACATAGGAAGGTGAGCTTTTGGAAATGGATGATGATGATGATGATGATGATGATGATTTTAACCATTTCAGAACTGCTGAGAGGCAAACCATAGGCTAGAACAAGACCTGTGACTCACTTTCCCAATTTACCTGTATTTATTAAAATAATTGGCCTAGTATGTGTGTGATTGATTAGTTGAATCAAGATTGTGGGGTGTATGTTGATGGAGGGTGTCCGTGGGGATAATCCTTTCTGCAAGTTCCCCACAGCAGATTGCAAAAACTAGTAGCTCTTATTAGTGGCAGAGGAGGAAAATAGCACTTGGAAAATAAATTTATTTATTTATTTATTTATTTATTTATTTATTTATTTATTTATTTATTTATTTATTTATTTATTTATTTATTTATTTATTTATTTATTTAACTTTAGGTAGCCCATACTACCTAAAGGTCTCTGGGTATTTAGTGTTTTTTTTTTGGGGGGGGAGATGATACCTTTCTAAATTCCAAATAGCTATGTTGGCTGGAGAATTATAAGAGCTGTAGATTTTTTAAAAAGAGAGAGTAACTTTTCCATGGCTTAGAAAAAAAAGCATAATCATGTTATTTCAGTATGTTTTCCCTTCCACATTAATAGCCAGAGAATGGCATTGTGTTTTCAGGACTCAAGTCCCCACCCCACAAAGAAAAATGAATAAGGAGATCCAATTATAATATAAATAAAACAAAGAATCAATGGGGAGGTCCAGTCACAAACATTCTGCCCTGCATATGCTTTGGCTCTCCATATAGACAACTGAAATCCTGCCTAGAGTTTAGACCTTCCTCTTTAAAGACACCCTTGCAGTGATGTTCCTCTGAAGCTCCTCCTACCCACCTGAAGCAAAGAGATCCTCTAGTTCTAATGGGAGTCTGGTGTCCTATTTTTCTTTTCAGAGCTGCCCAGAGGCTGGGAGATGGACACGACATCTGAGGGAGCCATATTTTTTATTAAGTAAGTGAGCTACTGATTTTTGAGATGATGGTTCTGCTTTCTCCAGGTGACATCAGATGTACAAGAAATGGATACAATGAGAGTTTTAAAATTGCAAAATGATTTTTAAATTGCCAAATATTCTTAACCATTAGAAAAGGAGATTTAAGACTGGAAATGTAGGATGCAATTCAAATAGGCAAGTATAATGCAATACAGTAGTTTACTAATAATTTTAGATAAGTTATATTATAGATAAGTTATATTAAGAATCTTGTGGAGGTTTTTTAGCTTTACGCATGTGTGTGTTTTTAAGAATCATTTAGTTCTCACAGTAGCTACACACTGTGTTGTTGTTGGAATTGAATATACTTTCTTGTTGAAAATGTGTTTGATATAAATTATCTTTGGCAATGTTTGGGGGATAGTTTGTTTGTTTGCTTATGCAAATCATAAAGTACAATTTATATTTAAAGACTAGAAAAATAGTCTTGGCTCACAGTTTCCAAAATCCCCTAGCCAACATGGACATGGATGTTGTAGTTCAAGAAAACAACTTTTCCAAGTTCTGGACTGAATCAGGTGGTGCTTGTGTAGAAGATGGCAGTGATAATATTTACATGTCCAGTAACAATTACCATGTCCAGGATTCTCCAGATATTCTTCCCCCAGCTGCCCATTTCTAAGTATAAAATCTCTAGATAACACTAGAGTGTAAAACCATTGCTAAGTATAAAACCTCTAGATAACACTGTTTAGATCTGAAAGCTGCTAGTGTACAAGTCTTGATTTGGTCGGCTTTCTTGTAGGTGGTCAATGTAAAAGGCAGGATCCTGGAGCACATAGACTTTGGTCTGATGCAGCAGGAATCTTACATCCTGAAGAGCTTCTGTAGACAAGATATATCTCATGCTTAGGATGCATCTAAGGAGCAGTAGATAGAGTTTTGAGTGCTTGTATGGTCTGTTAAAGTATGAGTTTCTTTCAACAGGAGATAATTGGTTGGTCCATGTAACTATAGTAGATTTTTTGATTACATAGGTGGCTCACCTTGTGGTGGTCTGGATTCTATGGATGTAGCCTGGCAGGTATAGAGTGGGATGAGCCCTCAATGAGGTGGCAGTTCCAACCGTGCTGGATTCATTGCCATCACACATCCCAATGCTATCCCACTGCTTATCGTTGGGTCAAATTCACACATCTAGGCTCCTTTGTGCACCCATGTTTCAGGGTCTTACTGATCATTGTCTTCTAGCCTAGCCATTCTCAACAAGGTCCATATAGCCCCGGGGGGGGGGGCTGGCACATTTGAAGGGGGCCACAGACTGGAAACAATTCTTCACCCACTACCTTTTAAGGTTCGTTATACGACTTATACCATCCTGATTCAGCCTATATTTCTTTCATGTTGTGTTTATGGCTGTGACCAAAAATAGACTGAGAATCTCCAAGCACAATTCAAACTCAAATTTAATTTGATTTAAAGCAATATGTGTATTTGTGCATGTGTGTTTGTGTGTGTATTTATTGATCAGCCTTCTGCAAGTCAGCCTACTGCCAGATTCCCATCAAACCTTTTTCTTTCTAATTAACATGCCAGTCCTCACCCCGACCCCATTTTTCTTCACATTCTTGCCTCTGCCCAAAGCCTCCTGCCCCCTTCATTCCAAAAATGTAAGCAGTTATATCATTCCACATAAATGTCTGTAAGGAAAGCAAGAATATCCTCCTTTTTTACATCTCTTTAACTATGTGTTAAGCATCCCCCTTTCTGTGGGAGTAGAGGACCTCAAAGTCATGTCTGACTGGGTCCTTGTTTTCACAGTCAATCCCCCAAATCACTCCTTACACAGAGTATGATGTTTGAAACAGTTTGTCTCTTTCTTAGAGAGCTGGTATTCATTTTACAAATGACATATCATGATATAACTGAGCTTAAAATATGTATAACCTATTATATTATATGGAAGCAGCTAGTAGCATTCCTGGTGTGCTTTGTATGATGGATTAGTTACGTTTGTGGGAACAGCATCTTAGAGGCATCCCTGGAGGGAACTGGCTCTCTTTCGAGCAAAACGGTTCACAGCGGTTCTGTGGGGCTTTGGCCTACCCTCCAAGGTTGAATGAGATGTTAATAGCTGAATTCCTTTCATCATCACTCCTCTCAACATCAATGAACCTGGATTAGCATTGCCAGGGAGTTACTTAGAAGGCAAATGGCCTTTGAACATTGACTACAAGGCAAGTCAGAGATCAGAGATGATCCCAAGGAGCCCGATTGAACTGGGAAGAAATATTGTCATCTGTTTGTACAGTAAACCCAGATCCATGACAGTGGGCTTTCCACAATAGTTGCAATAGGTGCAGATACCAAATCAGAGTTATTTCTCCCCTTTGAGATAAGAATGATGAGTGTGTGTGTGTTGACTTATTTAAAGGCTGTGCATTTAAAATCACCAGCAAGCACAGAGATAAGATCAGAGGTTTGCAATGGAATTTGGGAGCTTCAGGTTCAGCTCTTGCTGAGTAGTGAAATTCCCTGGAATTGCTTTGGAGAAAAAGCAAGATATTTATTTTATTTTATTTGCTGCCCCATTAGTTCTGAAGCAGTATTCTGACTGGTTTATAAACAGTTAAAACAAACTACACAGAGCAATAAACACTAAATACAGCATGAATTCCAACAACATAGTCTAAGAACTTAATAAGTAAGGGTACAAACCAATTTTGGGAGTGAAACAACACGAGGCGAGATATAGCCAATGCATAATAAATAATCAAGCAAACAGTAGGTGTTGCCTTCTATAAATACGTAGGTAGAAAATGTCAATGCCAGTTAAAAATAGTCAGGTGATATAGTTCAATAACAGCATAGGACAAGGCATCATCCAGGATTTTGACATAAACTTGTATTATTCTTCTTTATTAGTGTTTTTTAATGCCTCGGCCAGAATCCTATTGCTGTTCATGTAAGGTTTGCCTACTTGCTGTAGCTGTCTGCAGCTAATTGATGAAGTGCCAGGACACATCTTAATCATGTGGCGGTGTGTATGCTTAATTGCAGAACCCAGATGTGTTGCATCACCTCATCAATTAGCCTCAGCAAGGTATGCAAAATTTATCTGGATACCATCACATAAATAGAACAAAACAAACACAATTTGAAAACAAGAGTTTGAATAGGATCTTCTCTAGCTTTTAGTCCCCATTTTCATCCAAATGTAGGTCCTTGCGTCATCTATTTGGCAGGGACTTTCCTCCCTTCAGCTAGCTGTGTGTGTTGAATGCATCCATGTGCTTTTGTAGTTCATAGCATAATTTGTGCTGGTATGCATTTGATCTTTCCAATGTGAAATTATTTCCCACAAGGTGGTGCCAAAGCTTACGACAAATGCAAAATATCTGGGGCTGTACATGAATATATTTGTTATCTCTCAATATATCTTGGAACAGGAGACCAATGTGTCCTCTTCCTGAGCAGCTCCAATAGCTCTTGGCTATAATGGATGTCATCATTATCCATCTATGAATGAATACTGACTCAGAGCAGGTACGGCTCCTTAGTTTTACACAAGGCATAACTGGCCTATATATGACTCCTTCTCCAGTGTAAGAGTGGGAAGTGGAAAAATGCAGCCACTTCATAGAAAAGTTCTTATAAGCAGAAGATTCTTACATTTGAATTTGCATCCTAACTCCATGTGGGAACTCCTCCAGCAGCTACAGTCCAGGTGATTGCAGACAACTATTTAATGTGCCTTTGCAGCTGATATCTACAGCAATAACATCTGTATTATTTGGTTAGCTGAACCAGTTCAAAATAGCACCCAAAAATTTATCTTTCTCAATACTTTCTTTTTGATTTGTAGCAACAAATGTAAAGCTTTCCATGCTGCTTGAGAGAGTCTTATACCTGAAAAAGCATCCGTTCCAATCTCTATCTAGATTTAGTTGGAAGCTGAGGAATTAGTAATAAGGGGCAGCTTCTCTAGTGTTCTGTTCAATTGGAACACTTTTCGAAGGGACCCATGCTCATTTTTAGTTGCACTGAATGGCCAGGCTGGCAGACAGAGAGTTAATTCCAGTGTTTATCTGTGGTGTGGGAGGTGCTTGGCAATGTGGGACACAAGGGAGCAGAGAGCATTCAGTGAAAGCCAATCCATTCCAATCAGCTCCTAAAGCTTTGAGGGGATTAGAGGCTCAAGAGTGGTTATTTTTCTTTCCTGTGACTCCTCCCAACTCTAATCCATCTGTAGCGCCAACAGATTCGCCCATTCAGAAAGAGTAGATTGCCGCCAGCTCCACACAGAGCTCACCAGACTCTGAAATATCTCTGCATATGTGGCTTCAGCTCTTCTCTGTGTTATTAAACCACCTGTTGGATGGATGCTCTGGTGGTGTGAGGCCACATTTACCCATAAAAGACCATATATGGGATGTGACAGCCTCCTCCCACTTCCATTTAACCATTGCCCAGCCCTGGATTTCTAAACACCTAAACCTTCATGTAGCCACCATGCTAGGAATGCAATTATGTCATCAACACAAACTATGCTTCTATGACAATGCCATACCAGATCTGTATCAGCTCCTTCAGAGTCTGCAGGCAAAAAAACCAATAAGTTCCAGCAGCAATGATAACAGAGATGAAAGGGCCTTAGGTCTGGCAAGGAGAGGAAAAAATCCATTGTGTAAGTTCTGCACATAGCCCCTGGGCTTTCTTCTGCCTCTTTCAGATATACGGAACAAGAACTCTTCTTAGCCATTTCAGGCTAGGATAAAAATACCAGTCTCTGCCTGTTCTGTGAAAGAGCATGGAAAATCTCTAGCCATGTCGGCTGGGACAGTCTACTAGTCCAAAAGGTTAATACACAGAATCCTGTTAGGTATGCCCACTAGTATAATACAATCAATGGAAATCTCAGAAGTGAATTGCAGCAAGGTAAGAAGGCAATACAGAGATTCCTGTTGCACAGAAAATTGGGTGGTTTGGTGTTCAGCAGCACTTGCCTATGCTGACCTCTTAACGTGCAGTAATTTGCTACCAAGATTTATACCAATTGTGGTATATAAACAGAAAGGGCTACCAGTCAATGTTTCCAAGCTCTGACTCTCCCTGTCCGTTTGTTTACGAAGCATTAAATGGATGGCTTTCCAAACTAACTCCAACTTTGGCATTGTTGATATTATGAGTTTATCCATACTACACAGTTGTAGCAGTTTGATATACTATAACTTTAACTGCATGAATGCATTGAATGTACATAGATTCTGTTTTATGGGATCTTGGGATTTGTAGTTTGAGATGGTACTTTGAATTCTCTGCTAAAGCGCTAGAGTGCTATAGTACAGGGAAGTGCCCTATAGCTTCTAACAGAGAATTCTAAGTAGGAAAACAAGTTGCAAAACACAGAGTTCCATAAAGTGGAACCATGGCAGAGACCTACTGCAACTGTGTGGTGCTCATAACTCTGTGTGTAATTTAGTTGGGAATAAAGCCCCATTGACCAGAGCTGGCGCTACCTCTGAGTAAACATGCATAACACAGGGAAATGAGGGCCCATTTCAGACCACATTCTTGTTCTAGCAGCTATTATTCATCATGGCCCATTTCCTGAGCTGGTAGCAAGTTTCTATCAGTAACAGAGTGCTGTCTCTTCTACCATTATCTTTTCCTGGAATCAGATTTATTTCTCTGGACTGAATAGCTTGGTTTTACCTCTGGGAGTAAGCATGCAATTCTTTCTTAACCCTGTCTTTCATTTATCCACTGTATGTAATGTGGGAAACAGTGCAAAGAAAAACCATCTTCCTGTTCAGTCCCAGAAATAACCCCAAAGCTTTTAGGAGGTGAACAAGTCCAGCACCATTTTTTTCCAAACCATCTTTCTGCCCTCACCCTGTTATCCTGGGAAAAAATGCATCAGAAGGATGAGCATTATATGCCTCAATCTATTCTACAGCATCCACACCAGAACGTGGATAAGCAACCTGCAATATAAGGAGTGGATTCAGTTTATAAAGCCTCCCCTTCCAGCCAGCTCAGTGAGTTAGATATTTGTCTGTGGAGCCAGAGGTTGAGAGTTAATATCTACACTGTACATCCAAGAAGAACCAGCCTGTGTGACTGGGGGGGAAGCTGTACAGTCCCAAGATGCCCTCAAAAGAAGAGGATAGTAAACCACCTTTGAGTACTCTATACCTGGAAAACCCTGAAAAGGGTAGTCATAAGTCAAAATTGACTTGACAGCATACCATTATTATATCCAGCCAGCAGCTTCACCTTTCCCAGAACAATTAAGCTTTTTAAAAAAACTTCCTTTAACACCAGTAAGATAAGTTTTCTTCCAAGTGTAAATTGCTACATGGGGGTCATAATTAGGAGATGGCCAAAGGAGAGGGAAGCATGAACTTGTCCTCCCTGCGCACTGTGACTCCTCCCCCTTGCTGCACTTATGGTTGGCCTTCATAGAGGCCAGGGGAAGACTTTTCCTAAGTCTTGTTGCAGTGCTGGTGGTGATCGGCTGGGGAGGAGACATCAGTCCTCCTTTCTTCTGGTCCTGCAATCCCCCTTAAAAAAAGGTTCACACATCCATGTGTTATCTACGTGCTTCAAAAACAAAAAAAAATCTTCCATTGAAGACAATGGGGAGGCATTTTTCACACCCATTTGCCAGCATGGATGGGCAGGTTATATGGGCAGGTGTTAGAAATGTGCCTTGTATTTGTCTTAAAGTGTGCAATGGTATGTGAGATGGTGTCTCCCAAGAACTGGGAGATGCCATCTTTTTAGACTTCAGCTTCTCGGACTGGACGAATCTGGGAGATGTAGTCCAGAAAAGTAAGGTGTCTGATCTCTGGATGTGTGTTTTAAAGTGTGGATTTCTTGTTGCTGCTAAGTCAACCCTTGACTTATTACGACCCCATGAATGAAAGATCTCCAGAATGTTCTGTCCTCAACTGCTCTGCTCAGCTCTTGCAAACTCAAGGCTCTGAGGAGGAGTTGATCCATCTTGTATTTGGTCTTCCTCTTTTCCTGCTGCCTTCAACCTTTCCCAGCAATTTTGTCTTTTCCAGAGGACCCTGCCTTCCCATGATATGCCAAAGGGAGGATACATAACAATATATGTGTGACAGAGAGATTGGTGGTGGTGGGGCTTCTGGCTCTGTCCATTTTTAGCTTCTCCCCTCCTGCGATGAGGTGGTGGCAGAAAATGTAACCTCCTTCTGGCAAAAGAGGAAGAGAATAAAAAAGGAGCAGCTCCCTCCATCAGCCCTGGAGGCGGTTAACTTGCCATGCTGTTTGGGGGTGTGTGTGTGGGTCGATTTGCCTACGCCTGATGGATTACATCCTGCTTTTCTCTCCCCGCTGTCCCTGGCCACTAGCTGGAAAAGTGGAGAGGATCCATAGGGAGCGGACATGGGTGGTAGAGAAGGGGCGGGTGGTGGGTGGAAGAGTCACTCAAATCTCCTAAGAGGAGGTGGTGGAGGAAAGAGGGCTCGAAGCAGCAGCCATGCCGAGCAGAAGTGCCCCGAGGGGTGTCTGTGAGTGGACAGAGGGGCTTGACGCTTGTGGATAAGGGTCTCCAAGCAGCAGGAAGGCCGCCTCTTTGCGGTTGCCCTGCTGCGGGGGATCCTTCTCTCGCTGGCTGCAATGGCGTGCGATCGATGCGCACCGCTCGGGCAGGATGAAAAACAGGAGCGCGTCTGAAAAGAGGCACGCAAGGGGAGCAAGCGCCGCTCTCCAGCCCCAGCCCCGAAAGCCTCTGGCGCCTTGCTTGGGCCGGAGAGCCCTCGCCCTCCTGCTGCTGCTCACACAATGGGATTTCCTCAGGCGATTTCTCGCCGACGCCTCTTCTTGCCCCTGCCTTTCCCCGGCAGAGGACAGGAGGTGGCCTCGCCTCATCTCGAGGTAAGCCGCCGAGGGGGCGTCATGGGGAGGGGAGGGCTTGCCTGGCGGCGCTGACGAAGCACCTTTTCCCCGCTCGGGGCGCGAAGAGTTAATCCCACTCCCCGCTACTATTTACTCCTCGAGCTCACTGACAGCTCGGGCGTCACGTGACATTTCAGTGCTCTCTCTCTTCTCTCTTCCTCCCCCCCCCCCCCCCGAGAGCGCATGGAGCATGCCCAGCTCTTGGCTCCCGGGGAAGGATGCCCGATGCCGTAGCGGGAGCAGCAGCAGCAGCAGCAGCGCCGCCGCCGCCGCCTTGCCCTCCTCCTGCTTGCCGCGCAGCCCTGAGGATGAATGGAAGGGAGCGGGTGACGAGCGACTAAAGGGAAGCGAGGGAGGGGAGCGGACTACCGAGGCCAGAGGGCGCGGGGAAGAGGCTGCCGCTCTGCGGGAGGAAGGGAAGAAGAAAAAGGCGGAATAAGCCGCGGAGGAGGTCAGCGTCTCGCCTCGCCATGGCTCCGAGCCTGCCCACCCGGAGACAAGCCGCGGCGCGAAGCCATTTGCACAGTGAGTGGCTCGCTCTCTTCTCTCTCTCTCTCTCCAGCGGCGCCCGTCAGCCGCACTCGTGGGGTGGACGAGGCGGCCGGCCAGCCCCAGGCAGGTGCAGGGCTTCGGCTTCGGGGAGGATGCGGGGGCGAGTTCGGGCAAGCGGGACAAAGAAGGGTCCGGCTTCAGCCGGCAGGGCACGCGAGGCGGCGGGGTGGAGGGGAGAGGAGAGGGCCCCTCCGCGGTGCCTTGAGAACGGATGCCCACCAGCACGACCGCCTGCCTGCTTGCCGGGGCAGCGCTGTCTGTTTTGGACGGACCTCTTCCCGAGGCGTGCGGAGAATGCCACTGAGGCTGGCCGGCACAGCCTCGGGGCGGAATGGACGTGCCGGAAAGTGCGTGCCACCCTCGCCGCCGGGCACGCAGTCTGCCTACTAAAGGCTTGCGGGGAGGGGGGGAGAACCCACGTGTGTGTGTGTGTGTGTGTGTGTGTGTGTGTGTGTGTGTGTGTGTGTGTGAGAGAGAGAGAGAGAGAGAGAGAGAGAGAATGAATACATATGCCCCGGCGTGACTCTCGGGCGGCGATGTCGAGCCCCTGTTCCCGTGGCATCCCAGGGGATTTGTCTCGTTCCCTCGATGGGTCTTGACAGCCCCTCGGTGCTGGGAATCTGAATTGGTGAAGACGGCGAGCGCGGGGCGGGTTGGCGGTGGTCGGTCTCCGCAGGCGATGCCAGCCCGAGGCGGCGTGCGTGCTCTTCGAGGAGCGGGTGCCCGCTAAGCTAGCTGAGAGGAGAAATCAGGTTGCGTTGCCGAGTCGGTTTATGTCCTGCGCCGGCGGTGTCGGAAAGCATCGGCCAGGTCTTTCTTGTGCAAGCGGCGATGGGAAGCAGCGATAGATGTGCAGAAGAAAGCCGGGAGAGAGGAGAGGCGAGGGCAACCTGCTTGTAGCTCTGGTTCTTGAATTCACGTGCACGGTGAGAGATGTGTGGGGCTGCAGCGTGGAAAGACGACCAGTGCCTTCCCGTGCATACATCCCGGGAATAACCCCCCTTCCACACGGTCAATGGATTTGCATCTCAGGAAACATAGGCGGGGGGGGGGGGTAACGCTAGAAGGCCTCCCTATTGGGTAACCGACAGTATTTCCTTTTTTATTGTCACCTGCATTGCAAGGTGTTTGCTGGAAGGCCTGCCTCCCCCCTTCAGTGGTTGGTGCTTGTCCCCCATGGAGGAAAGTGAGCTGGTGCTCTCCTGACTGGGATCGAGGTAGTGTAATGGGTCTGGGGATGGACTGCCAGAAGCCCCTCTGCCTTTTTGATCTCATGCACCCAATGACAGTTGAGCTCTTGAGCTTAATTGCCATCACAACCAGCAAATCCAAGACCCTAAAAGCCAAATCTCAAATCCAATCACCTTTTGCAATTATGGCAACCAGTAAAGCAACCCCAGCCCCTAGATGATCAAAGACCATCCCTTCAAATATTCATTAATTTCAGCTAAGATGAGCTGTCCTGGACTGCTCCAAACCTGTGTGTTGTGTTATGTTGTAAGTGGGCTGCAGCCTCTTTCATATCATGTTTTGGAGCAGCTCTGCCCTCTGAAAAGGTTCCCTGTGCCATGTATGTCTGTGTGAAAATTAGTTCTGTATGTCTGGTTCTTGTAAAACCCTTTCAGAGCTTTCAGAATGAGATACAGATATTCAAATATTTGAGCACCTTCTGGTATAATCCTGGTTCAATCCTCTGTGTTTTCCCATGGCCTGGTCATATGAGTAGCAGTGTAAAGAGGAGCTGGTAATTACTGAGTGTTTAAAAGCATCTAATCTAATTTGGTGCCTGAATATGCAGGGGGGGTGTTTTGTGTTTTGTTGTTGGAAAGTGTAGCTGTTGACCTTTTGATCTGAATGAAGTACTCTGTGCCAACAGCTGCCAGTGGCACTAGGATCAACAGGAGTGCTTATACTTTGGAAAATCAATTTGGCTTGAAAACTAAGTTGATTGATATCATCATGGTGTTGACGTTCTTACTCTGTCCCTCTCATGGCTCTGAGGTCATCACAGCCTGTTTTAGGTCTATAGGTGGAAAACATGAACATCTTCTTTCCTACTTCTTCCATAGACTGAACAAATCCATGTTTTTGCTTGCTCCAGTTGGGTCTTGTCTTCAACAGGGTGACTTGCAGCCTAGACATGCTGCAGTCAGTGGAGTTTGATGCTAAAACCCCACTCCTGAGGCTCCTTCCTCTGAGTCCTCCCTATCCAATGCGTCACCATCAAAAGCCAATCTGGTCCCTTACTTGTAGCAGCAGAAAAAACAAACACCAACTCTAATTGGTATCTTCTATTATTAGATATCTTTAGCAAGCTTATACCTTCTAATACACAAACCAGTCAGGCTATGATACTGATAAGCTGATTTGCTCCATAATGCTTTTTAGCACCCGGTTCTAAAGCTATTTACAGGTTTTACTCACAAGGTAGCTGCAGCTATGCTAATATAGCACACACAAGCTGAGGAAGTCAATTAATCCCAGTACCTGAGCCATAACCAATTTGCTGCTGGACGGATGCAAACACATCCGTCTTGAGCACAAATACCACCTCCAGCTGCTCTTTCTGAGCATAAGGAAACACAAAACAGGTGGGTTCCGTGCAGAACCAGTATACCTGCTGCACACTCAGACTGAAGCATTTCAGCCTGTTCATGCATTATCTCCCCATGTATGACAGTCTCACATGACCTAAGCTTAACAAATACAGTGAGCCCTCTACTTACGGAATCAATCCATATTGGAATGGTGGCTGCAGGTCGAAAAGTCTGTAGGTTGAGTCTCCATTGACCTACAATGCATTAAAAACTGATTAATCCCGTAACCGGCCATTTTTGTTCCATTTTGTTTTTTTCTGGTCTGTAGGTCAATTCTCCGGCTGCAAGTCAAACCTAAATTTTGCGGCCAGAGAAGTCCGTAACTTGAAAAGTCTGTAAGTCGAGCCGTCTGTAAGTCAGCGGTCCACTGTAGGGCAATGATGCTCTCATTGCCAAAATGGATCGTTCAGGCTCTGCCAATCCATTCTTCTGAGCCCATCACCTGGTAAACCTTTTATTAAGATGATTTAAAAAATCCCTCCTTCTTAAAGCCTACCATGTATCCTAAAACTTGAAGATGCCAAGTTCTCCCAGGTACAGAACCATAACAAGAAGATATCCCAGTTCTCCTGGCATGGGTTAATGAACTAAATCAGTAGATCATGACCCAAGTTATCCTATCATTAAGAAAACTATAGAGTTAGTACCAGGGGACCTCCCCTCTGTTCCCTCATTCCTTCAGCTCTGATAGCTAGGTTCTCTGTTGTGAGATGACAACTGTGAAATTATCTTCCATGAAAGGACTGATGGGCTTCCCTTTTTCCCATTTATAGATGGTGTCAAAAAACATTTTTTTTATTTCCGAATACATTTTGGACTACTATTTTCACTGGGGTTTAATGGTGATAAGTTACTTCAACTTGTATGGTTTTCTGTTATATTGTAGTGTTGGGTGAGTGGGTGAATATGAGTGTGGGGTGTAAAATTCAAGTTTCTTTTTTAAAAAAATGAAAAGAGGGTATACATCGTTAAAATAAAGGAAAAAAATTGAGAATTATTTGTGATATTGGAGAAGGCTGGGAAAGATACATGCTAAAGAATGAGGGTAACTCAAGCGTGGGACTTCCAGGTTCAATCACAAAGTGTCCATCTATAGGTGGCATTTTCTCACTTGAGCTCCACCTTCAAAAGGTTGTTGTTGTTGTTGTTGTTGTTGTTGTTGTTGTTGTTGTTGTTGTTGTTGTTGTTGTTGTTGTTGTTGTCGTCCTCCTCCTCCTCCTCCTCCTCCTCCTCCTTCTCCTCCTCCTATTGCCAGGACAGGAAGATGTGTTTGTGGGATTCTCCCCACTCTTTCACCCTCATGCTCCAACATCATACATGCATTTTCACTTACTAGGGTAGCACAATGAGCTCTTCTGTCCCCAGGCAGCACAATGGTTTCACACGTGAACTGAGCATTTGCCCTATGTAGTCCTTCCCATCCCAATACTGCTCTACCAATGGAGGAACCAGACCTTGGAAAAGTTACTATTTTGGGCAGCTACCGTGACCATTTGGGAATTTGTAGTCCCAAAGAGTAACTTATCCAAGCTCTAGTTGTAATTCATGACGTCTTGAGTATTTTTGGAGTTGTGTGTGTGTGTGTTTAGTCGTTTAGTCGTGTCCGACTCTTCGTGACCCCATGGACCAGAGCACGCCAGGCCCTCCTGTCTTCTACTGCCTCCCGGAGTTGTGTCAGGTTCATGTTGGTTGCTTCGCAGACACTGTCCAGCCATCTCATCCTTGGTCGTCCCCTTCTCCTCTTGCCATCACACCTTCCTAACATCAAGGTTTTTTCCAAGGACTCTTTTCTTCTCATGAGATGGCCAAAGTACTGGAGCCTCAGCTTCAGGATCTGTCCTTCAAGTGAGCATTCAGGGTTGATTTCCTTAAAACTGATAGGTTTGTTCTCCTTGCAGTCCAGGGGATTCTCAAGAGTTGTAGTAAAAGTAATAAGCAAAAAAGTTACTTTTCCAAGCAAGCTTCAAAGGGATCTTTGGGTTTTCAAAACTCGCCTGGTTTAGAGTGGGTGTGAGTCTGTGACCCAGTGTAATCCCTGAAAATGACATCTGCCCTTTGGCCCAGAAAGCTTCCAGCCTGTGATTCATCCCTCAGAGTTCTGCTAGGCTTGGCTTACCCTGTGCCAGATGGTGGCTCTAATGGCTATGGTAATCCATCCAGAAGATCAAGAAGTCAAGTAAAACAGAATGTGGCAGATCCTTGCTGAAGCACTTTGGAGAAAAGAAGACCGTTTATATGATGCTTTTGAGGGTTATTGATACTGGCTCTGCATGTTATGTGCTGCCATGTCAGAACCAACTTACAGCCTCCCTAATAGGGCTTTGAAGGTAAGTGAAATATTTATTCCACCCCCACCAATAAGTTTCCATGGCCAAGTGGGCATTTGATATGAGGTATCCTGAATCCTAACCTATTATCTACTAAATTGTCCTGAGTAACTCATAAATATAATTAATTACATGTTATCAAGTCAACTCTGACTTAAGGTAACCCTTTCCAGCGTTTTCTAACAAGAAACGGTTTACCATCCCCTCCTTCTGGGGTTACTCTGGGACTGTGCAGCTTGCCTAGAGCTATACAGGCTGGCTCTTCTCCCAGAAAGCATAGCGGGGGAATCAAACTCCTAACCTCTAGTTCATCAGTCAGGTACCTGATTGACTGAGCTGTGCAGCCACACACTGGCTATTACTTTGTAAATGTAAGGAAGTAATCTTGTGCAGAAACCCTATGGAAGAGGGCCCAAGATGCCTTATTATCTGAAAAACTGGGAATGTCTGAAAGTTCTTGAGAAAGCTTCCTTATGGGCAGGAAGGGAATACAGAATTGTAACTATTTTTAATCAAGGTTTTCATACTGAATTCATTACTGTGCAGCATTAGTCAGCAGCCTGATATTAATGAACCCCCATTGGCTTTCTGTTTTAGGCATCGGTTGAAACAGAGGAAGAATTGGTCACATAGGAAGAGTGAAATGTTCTTCATACAGATGCAAAATAGCAAAACCAATCCCCCAAACTGCATTAATTACCTCCTGGTTCCCCAAATAGGCATAGAACTGTCATAATGAATTTTCTTAGCCAGGGTTTGCAGTGCGTGGCATCCTCAGCAGGGGACAATATTGCCTTGTGGGGGAAGGGAGGTTATTGCAAAGGACTCTGCTTGCCCTTCTCTCTCCCACTCCCCTCTCGTTCTGTAACTATCTTCGAAAGGCTTCCTTCTGTCTTGAGAAAAGTGAAATAAGGACAGAGCAAGCTGTGTGACAAATGGCTTTCAAGCAATTGCCATCCTGGTAGCAGGCAGCCTGCCAAGCTATTTAAGCCCAATAATAACAGAGTTCAATAAATCTGAAGCCACCTAGGAAAATAGCAGCATTCAGATTGCTGACAGACGCACATGTTTAGTGCTTCATGCTTGAACTCAAAAGACAATTTCCCTGAATGACGATACGGTGGAGGTTATAGGGCTGCACATCTATTCTATCCAGCAGAGGGCAATGGCAAACATTCTTAATTAAGTGTTAGGGCTGATTGGATAACCCAGTAGTTTAGGTATCTGGCTGTGAAGCCGGAGGTTGGGGGTTTTATTACTCACTGTGCCTTCTGCAAGTAAAGACAGCCTTTATGGCCTTGGGCAAGATATTTAATCCCAGGGCACCCCCAGAAAAAGGGAATAGTAAACAACTTCTAAGCATACTCTACCTAGAAGACTCTGAAAAAGGTCACTATAAGTCAGAATTGTCTTGACAGCACATGAGTATCATTATGTACGGCAGCATGGGCCATGTTGGCTGGGGCATTCTGGGAGTTGTAGTCTGAAAAAGGAACTTTTTCCATCACTGATCCAGGAGCACAGAGGTTGGCTGCTTCCACTCTGACATGCAGTCACGTCCATAGAGTAGCATGGCCAGGTTTCCACATGGCCTCATGAAAACTGCACTGCTGAATCCTACAATGTTCCATATTTTATCCTTTTCAACATCCATGCTAGCAGGGGGCAACATGCAACAGTCCATCCGTGAGCTGCATTTTGTATCTGCTCCCATGCCCAAACTTGGTCTCTTAACACCTTTGGGCCCCTAGCACCTTCTTTAAAAAAAAGTGGGGTTATGGTTTTTTTTGGGGGGGGGAATGGCTCAAGAGCTCTCCTAGCAGTGTCTTGTGGGTATAGAAGCAATTTTACCATCTTTTAAAATTGCCCTTGTTACACTCCTGCAGCTTCCTCGCCCTTCCGAATGAAATTTTAAAATTGGTAGTGGTAGGCTTTTTCAGTTTTAAAAAATGATTTGATATGAAGGCAAGGCCATCGCGAGTCATTAAAGTGAAGAGTTATTCATATGCTGTTCAGCCCCGCTTTCTCTTTGTTGTCTGAGGGCTCAATCACACCTGCCCAAAGAAGCCCAGTTATAATGATTTGGCTGTTACTTAGATCATTTCATAATGTTCCATTCACATGACGCACAGCCAACATCAGTTCATTTGCCCTGGCAAGCAATTTATTTCCCCCTCCAGTGGGAGGGTAACTTTAAATTGTACTTATGATGAATCGCCTCATTCATTATCATTTCAGTGTCTGAACATTGCTGTTGATTATTTTCTTTGCAAAGGGGTTTGGTTTCTAGCCACTGTGGCTACTTCACAGCCACTGTGCTTGTACCCTTCCAAAAATTATTCAAAGGGATATTGCTGAATTGCTAATAACAGCTGCTGCTGCCACCACAAAAAACTTAACCCTGAGTGCTCACTGGAAGGACAGATCGTGAAGCTGAGGCTCCAATACTTTGGCCATGTCATGAAAAGACAAGACTCCCTGGAAAAAACCCTGATGTTGGGAAAGTGTGAAGGCAAGAGGAGAAGGGGACGACAGAGGACAAGATGGTTGGACAGTGTCATTAAAGCTACCAACATGAATTTGACCCAACTCTGGGAGGCAGTGGAAGACAGGAGGGCCTGGCGTGCTGTGGTCCATGGGGTCACAAACAGTCGGACACAACTTAATGACTAAACAACAACAACATTAAAGGGACTGGCCCTCCTAGTGTTGTAACAATGCAACCCATGAATGTTTTACTGTTGCATTTTTTATCTGGGCTCCAGTGATGGAACAAATTTAGTATTCATTCCAAACTACATATCTAATAATTCAAGGCTTGGCTAACTTTAGGAAGTGCAGATTGAAATTTGGAATGATATTGTGTATTTTCAAGATATTGGTCTCTAAAGTTTTCTGACCTTGCTGAAAATCCTGTAGGGCAGCCATGTTTGCTTAGTATCCATGGCAACCAGGGAGCAGGAATGACTGGTCTTTAACTGGTATGAAAATAAAGAAAGAAGGAGAAATAGCAAATTGCAAACTGGAGAATGCAAGGGAATAAAACGTGCATTCAGATGACCAGGTTAATTGTTAGCATCTGACACAGAGGTTGTAGGAAATAGGACCTTTTTTGACAGTTGTAATGTGTAAGGTAGTTTACCATCTTACAACTTAGATTGGTTGCATCATATGCAGAATTTCCATACTATTTCCAAATGTAATTCTTGGCAATATGTGATAGTGAGGGAATTATCCACCTGATATAGGCTAATCAAGGTGATCCATATGGAGAATTTGGCAGCATTTATTTAGAAGCAGAGGTGGGGAATGAGGTATACTCATGAGTCAGAACCAAAACATGTGCCTCAAGTTGAAATAAATGATCTTGGGCAGATGCTGGATATTTGAATGATGTGGTAATGTTTCAAAATAAATGCAAATATTATTTCTTACTGCTATACCTGTGTTCCTTTTGATATTATAAGAACTGCTTTCTTTATACATAAAATTATGTTCGTGGCTCTTCCACTGGATTTCAGATGTCAATTTTTCCATCCACATACTTTCTGCTTGAAGAAAGCATAAAAGGTCTTCTTAAAGCTGTGCCAAGCACAGATGCTACCAATACTGCACAAACTACACAATGTGCTGTGGGGGTTTGAGGCTCTACATGGATTCATGATTACTGATCTCTAGAATGGTTTGGTGTAATAAGTTGTTGCGATACCTCTTTTCCTTTTCCCCCTCTCCCACGGTAGAATGAGTCTGAGATATTTTTCGTTGATAGTTTGGCATAAGCTTAAGAAATCATTCATTTAGCATGTTTGAAAACTATTTTTAAAAGCTCAACTTCACAACACAGAGGGAATGTGGATTTTTTGCCCTATAAATGTGGTGGGTTTTTTTGTTTTGTTTTTTGGAAAGCAAGATATTTTACTTGGCCATAAGAGGGTCATTTACTCTAAATTGCTTGTGAAATTGATTTATTTTAAATTATTTTGGCATATGTGAATGCCTCTGTCCATGTAAATTGTGTCTGTGAGGCTTGTCAAGTAAGGGATGCCAAGTTTATGGGTTGCAATTGGATCTGTTTACATATATATCTGTACAGATATTTCTATCTGTACTGTTTCCCGCTTTGGTTTTTTTATCTGTAATATTAATCTAGCACTTTCCCACTTTTCCCATATTTTTTTAAAAAATATTAAAAATAACACTGGTGGTAGCAGTGGCAAGTAGCTGTGAGAGGCATGAGTAAGAATGTAAGAGTCCCTCTGCTTCCTCCCCACCCTCTTCATTTCTCCTGCTTGTAATTGAAGCTGAAGGAAACCAGGAAAAAGGAGCATAGAAAAGAGAGCCTGGTATGCCTTCCCTCTCACCAGCCCCAGCTGTCATTTCCCTCACTCACCCCCCTTCTCCTTCTGTATCTGTGCGCATGTGCAGTCTGTTTTATTTTCTTCTCTCTGTAATATTGAACCAACGCTATACCATTTTGAAAGAAATAAAAAAATATTAAAACAAATATTAAAAATAACACCACAGCAGTGGCAGAGAGTTGCTGTGAGAGGCAGTCAGCTTGAGGGTGGGTGAGTGCAGGATGAAGCCTGAAATGCAATGATTCTAAAAGCCCATGTAGCCCCCTTGATGAATATACTGCACAGTTTAAAAATTGACTCAAAGTTTCCTCGGAGGATGTACGTACAAACTGACCCCAAAACCACGTGATTACCATATGACTAAATCAACTTCAAATACCCCAATCCATCTCCCGATTCATTTTCATAGTGTAGCCCTGGCATAACATGCTTTATTTGGCATTTCTTTTAATATTGTTTGTTTTAATATTGTAAGTCACCTTGGGTCCTCTTGAGGGGAAAGGTGAATCATGAATATTTTAAAGAGAGAGAGAGAGAGAAATACTGTAAATGAGTAAGTCGTGTGGACTGTTGTCCATGTTTTCAGATGCATCAAGCATTGTTTTAGTAGACAAGCATTTATTATAGTCCATATACCATAAGATCAGAATCTGCAAAGACTGCTAATGATGCATAATGACCACTAAGGCCAACACCACGCTGGATTTTTTGTATTGCCATTACATGCACATTCCCCTCCACCCCATGGCTGTAGAAATGTCTGTTTACTGAGGCTACAGATGTACATCTGAAGAGAACTTTTCACAAAACCTTATGCCAAATAAAGAGGATAGTTTTTAAAGTACCACGAGATTATGTTAAGAAAACCATATACTATACAATGTACCCTGAAAAGCTCCTTCCTGCCTCCTTTTGGACATTTCCTACGTTGCAACCTGAAGTGCAGCTTCTTATTGGCTATTATTATTCTAATCTCTGACATGAGTAAGTTCAGCAGGAGGTTATGGAGCTGTCTGGCTGGAAGGGAGGGTGTGCCATTTTATCTCCAGACCCTGCTCATTCTTCAGCCCAGACCTGATGTCAGGCAGCAAATAATTCTATGCAAACACTAGCCAGACATATGCATTACGTTTTAATCCTCCCTTGTGACTGGCGTGAAGGCCATAATCCTCTGGTGTTACTGAAAGGTTTTTCTGTGTGTGCATATGTGGCTAGGGAACAAAGAAGAATGTGTCCCTTTGGTTTTGAGACCACCTTTCTGATCAGTCGATTGAGGCCACTTGTTTTCTATTCAACGTGAAGTTCCTTTTGGAACTGTTAGACTATGAGAACAAAATAGAGTTAGGTTGGCTGTAAAGATCCAAGACACAAGAGGGATTATACCTTTTGGAGATGCTTAAGCAGCTGTATGCTAGCAGGGCAGAAGAATTTCATGTGCCCCAGACCCTGTCAAACCGTTCTTATCTCTTGCTCCAAGATGATACATGTTTCACTGGGCTAGAAAACTCAACAATAGCATTTGGCCAATCATCCTCTCATCCTAGCCTACTTCACAGGGTTAAGGATAAAGCTGCCCAGAGACCTTTGGGTAGTGTGGGCGGCATATAAATTAAATAAATATATAAATAAATGAAATAAAGCAGTGAGGAGGTGAGTCATGTATTCTGCTTGAGCTTATTAGAGGAAAAGGAGGATAGACAAATAAATAAATAATAATAATAATGAAGAGTTGGAGATAGCAGCAACCAGCTGGTCAGAGTGCATTCATTGCATAGAGTTTTCTCAGCCTCCTTTGGGAGATGCAAAGTGGGTTATACCATTATACAGGAGTAAGATGGACACCCCATTGGATAGATGTGAGGAACATATATAAGCTGGCAGAGAGCAGGGCTGGGTGTGCCCCACGGCCTGCCCTGTTCTTCATAGGCAGAGCATGCAGCTGTCCTTACAGGCATTGGAAGGCTGCCCACTACTGTGGAAGTGAGCATCAGCTGCCATTGGCCACTTTATGTGTACTGAGAGTGAACTCCCTCCTGTCTTTTACCTCAGACAACAAAGTTTTCTGGTACAAAAATCATCCTGTCCACTTTTGTGTCTTGTGCCCACTCTTGTGTCTGGGCAGGTGACACAATAGATGTATGACGCAGTATTCAAATGGTTGGAGGCTGCCAGGTTCAATCCCTGCTATCTTTGCTTACCATTGGGGATTTGGGGGCATTCTCAAGACTGCACTGCCAGATGTTTGTGACTGAGCTGGAGGGCCCCCTCTGAAAGAGGAAATGCTTGTTTCAAAGGGATTTTCTGGGATTGCTTTTAAACTAGGGTCCCTTTTAAGTGAGCATGCCTTGCTTCTTGCTGGGTATTCCCCCCTGCCCCCATTTGTCATTGACTTTTAGCAGTGCACCACTGAAAATGGTTTTGGGACAGAGGTGTCATGGTATACCTGGAAATGTAGGTGCACAACAGTCTCTGTTGTTAGCCTCATACTTCACAGAGAGCCCCAAAATGCAACCAACTGGCTTGGGCCTTATCAACAAATAAAGAACGTGTCTTTTGTAATGCTTATTGCTCTTAATTGCCCATTCAGCACCAATGACTTTGCATTATCCAATTGATAGATTGCAACAATATACTGTTCCTCATAGTTTTGAAGGGCATTAAAAATGATAGTGGTGTTGTTGGAAATAAATGTAAACAAACAAACAAATTACTTCCATTAGTGGCTGAAAATTCTAATACAGTAATGTTAAGCAGAACATTTACTGCCATGGTAAATGTAAAGCACATAGAGAAAATTAAGAATTACAGTGGTATTATTGTAAATAAAATGTATTGTTATGAGTGAAGCACCAGCAAATACCAAACAAGGATTAAAAAATTAATAATTTCATATTATGATAAGTCAGTGTCTCGCTTCAGTGTCCTGCCAGTAGCAGTAATAGTTGAGAACCACTGTCCTAAAAATATATTTTAAAAACCACTAGGCCCAGGCAAGAACTAGGTTTCAAAAGGAGCATCCTTTTCCATTTTATTCCATTTATGAAAAATGGCAATATGTAAACATATGGTGTGCCTGATTCCTCTAGATGCAAGGTCTATTTCATAATAATGCTGGTTTTTAACCTTGCTGTATATTCAGTGCAAATATAGCTGCCGAGTGCCTTAGAAAGATAGTTTCTCTAATATATATATTCCTTCCTCTCATCTACTGTAGATTCTTCCTGCAGGGTTTTGGCTTGTAACTGCTTGGTATGCAGCTCAGGTCCTATGCTTTGCAGTCAGCCCTGTTTGGGATAGAGTCTGCTTCTATTGAATAGAGTTCATCATCATGCGCAAAGCAGGAGCTTTCTAGCGACAGCTGAAGACAGAGGGAAGAGACTGATTTTGTATTAAGGTCACCACAAGATTTTAGGAGGAAACGGTGTGCAATCTCAAGTTAATGAGACATGGAGGAAGCAAATCCATTTCCTCCAAACTGGGGCACACCAGATATATTGGACTACAACTCCCACAATCCCCAGATAATAATGGCCAATGTAGTGATGATAGGAACTGCAGTTCAACACATCTGGAGGGTGCCAGGGTGGGAAAGACTGAGCTAGGTGAAAGCTTTTCTCAAAAAAAATATTTGACAGCTTTAATATTGTAGACACTGATGTTTTACCACCAGATCAGAATTTTTCAAATGAGAAATGTTTTGAAACAAAAGCCCCTGCTGTATGTTAAGGCTGCATGATGATTGGATATATGAGATATTCACTATGAGGCTGTAATGGAATGTTCTTACCACTATGGTAGAAAGAACAAGAAGGCAAAGGCTGCCTTAAGTTGTAGAAAGTGTTTATTAGGGTTGAGTGGAAATTCTTTGACAAATTATTTTCTTTGATTAAAGACTTGCAGTCATGAAACTTCAGATAGCAGATCTACTCACAAATACTCACATTGTGTATTTCAGCTGAATAAGTATATCCAAAGCCCTATTGAATAATTTTCCCCTAGTGTTTTGATTTTGGTCCAGTTTTGTTTTATCTAACTGGCTACCAAATGTTTTTGTTTTAATTCTATTACAGATTCTTTGACATTGCTATTGGCAATTAAATATAATATGAGCTTTGCAATATAAGCTCCGCAAGAACTCATCTGCTAATGCAAACCAAAGCTTCGCTCAAATAGTTCATGTTCCTGCATTTATAAGAAGCATATCTTCTTCAAATGTTCAGCTGCAGATTGATTTCGATAAGGATTTACGAAGCAGAATAAGGAAGCTTTGAATCTGTGACTCACTTCAAAACAATGAATTATGTTGGGCGGTTGTTTTATTTACTTTTAACATATGTTTGGGACTGCGGTTTTAATGAGTAGAAATACAAAGTAATAATAGTCACTATTTGTGCTTTCCTCAGGAGGGAAGGAACTGTTCCTTAGCAGCTGCAATGACAGCCAGAAGGGGAGAGGAGACTCATTTTGGATGGGTTATGCTGACATACTGTTTTGGCTCAGATTAAATGCTGCTTATGAGTGACACACTTTGCATAGATATCAGCTCAGGTCATATTTCTAGCATCTCCAAGTTGTGCTAGGAAAGAATCCTACCTGCCACCAATCCTGAGCTAGATGAATTAATGATCTAACTTGGTATAAGTTAGCTTTCTATATTTCTCAGGGATTACATGGAAGGGATATTTGGGTTAGGCATGGGAGGCACTTCAAAATCCATATGATAAGGGAAGAGACCTGTGGCTTAAGGTGTGGTGCTAATACTGCAATGCCTTACGAGAATCCAGACCAGATATACAGGCACCTGCGTCGCCTGCAATATTAGCAAATGAGTCCTTCTTGTTGTAATGTCCCATTAAGTCACTTCCAATTTATGGTGACCCTGTGAATTAGTAATGTTCTCTTGGATGTGTGCCTTATTGTGGTGATGGAGTTGGACTGTGTCAGGGAAGCTGAGAGCAATGCCATCAGGAGACTAGTCTCCGTAAAAATTTGGATTTCTATGAGGTTCACCCAGGGCTGAATGGTCAACGTTGGGCGATAGCAGGCTAAGAGGCATCCACCCTCTTCAGAATTAATGGTTACATTAACAGAAAAGAATTGATAGTTCCAATGGTGATGAAGACAAACTCATGAAGGACAGCTACCGGGCAACAGCAGAAGTGGAAAGTGACAGATGTGGAGGATGTTTCTCAGACAACAGCAGGAACATTCAAGCTTACTCTTGTTAGTACTGTGCAGAAGGCAATGGTAAATCTCTTCTGAATATTTCTTGGCTTGAGAACATTGTGTTGAGACAATCCAAAATAAAACTAGTTCCAGAAGTTTTAATCTCTGGCATCTTTTGCAAAATTAATGGCTCAGGTCCATTAAAAGCTTAGGTCCAGCACAGTAAGTCACACTGAAATAAGCCAATTCAATTAGTAGGGATTTGATAAGTCAGCTTTCCAGAGTTTCCATTGATTCCAATGAGCCTGCTCTAGTTGTGGCTTAGCACAGGATTTCAGCCAATAGACCTTGACTTCCCATTCAAAAGGAAGCAATCCTCAAATAATGTGCATTACAGCAGGTATAGCTCATAACAATATATAGTTGTTGGTAGAAATGCATTGCTCACACACCACCAGCTGCTATGATGGTTGTGGCTATGGTCAGAGGGAGCAGGAGAGACTGAAGGAGTGGCATGTCTTAGAGGAACATAGGGATATATTAGTAAAGAAAATACAAATAAATGCATTTATTTAAGATGTAAAAACAGCTGGCAGTACATTTCATGGTGTTTGCCTAAAGAGATTGGACAGAGAAAGTGAGGAAGGGTCCCTGGGGCCCTAGATTATCATCTTGGCCTGGAAAAGTGCCTTTAAAATATGCATGACAAATGTAAGTGTATTATTGTTCTTATGTGCCTATCAAGCTGTGTCCAACATATGGTGACCCTTTGAATGAGAGATCTCCAATATGATCTGTCCTCAACATCCCTGCTCAGCTCTCGTAAACCCAAGGCTGGGGAGCCAATCCATCTCATACTTGGTCTTCCTTTTTTTTACTGCTACCTTCAAGCTTTCCCAAAATTATTGTCTTTCCCAGAGAATCTTGCCTTCTCATGATGTGCCCAAAGTAGGACAGCCTCAGTTTCATCAAATAAATTTCAGGCTTGATTTGTTCTAGGATCCATTTGTTCACGGTATTACATCTTGGAATATTCTAATTTGGAACACTCTGAAAGCTTTAATCAAAGAAATGAGTGTAGTAGCCCATCTTAAGTCTAGAGGCTTATTTAATTATGTGAATGGGTCATATTTCAACCATTATTTCATCTCTCTCTGCTCCACAAAAGCTTCCTGCCTTGACCTCTGGCCTTTCCTCATTCCATCCCAGTTCATTTACCTTGGTGGCCTCTGGAAGTGGAGTGCAGGGGCCTCCTACTCCTAACTGGCCCTTCAGCTGCTTGATTGAATCTAATACATCTCCAGCTCCACCAGCAGCCACTCAGACAGGCGTTAATTGCAGGAACTGCAAAAGCAATAATTAAGAGATAATGAGAAGGCTTTTGTGCCAGCCTGGCGTCCCCAGCTCATGTCAGCAAACATGCTACTTTGGTGCTGAACCACCCGGTCCCTCCCCCTTTTCATACAGGAGGACAAGCTGAGCTTGCTCTCTTAGAGGAAGCTGTTGCAATAGGCCTCCATATAGCAAACATACTCTCCCCTCATTATGTTGCGTCATCATAGGAGCTATGAAAACAGAATCCTTCCTGTGAATGGGAGACAGCATGTGATAGAGATGGCTGTCCAAGATATTTTGCTACCTGAGGTAGTGTAGCAAATGGTACCCCCCCACACACCCAAGTAAAAGTGCTCAAAACAGACTGATTGCCTTTTGCCACATAAAGCAGAAAACTTTAAAAGCACCTTATCTTCCTGCTCCTGAAAATACAGTAACAAGTAACAACTTGCTGCCCTTAGGTGACTCAAATCTGCTGCTCTCACTCTACCTAATGATAGGACCAGCCCTGAAAATAGGTGTTGATTTAAACTTAGAACTCTTGCCCCCTTTTAAAAAATCAGCCTTTTTAAAAACATGTCTGACACCATATACAGACATTTGCAGGTTTAAGCTATTCATTGAGATAAACACAGGAAAGCCCGTAAATCAAGCAACTGTTAAAGAGACAGAATCCAGACAGGAATAAACTTCTAGGGTTTCCAATTGTTGCCACTTATTATGGCAGATAGATAGATGGATAGATGGATAATTGCTTTAGCAGCCCTGTGGTACCACTCTGAATCTCTATCTCACCCCTTGCAGGTTCTTTTTTTAATATAGTAGATAGGAGATCTGGTGTGTTCTATTTAACTGCCCTGTAAGAAGGCAAATGTTAGCTGCAAAACTTTAACAATATGCCTTCCCCACTTGTGCAACTTAGATGCATAAAAAGTTGCTGCACCTACATGTCTTCATATAATAGCAGGAGTAGGGAATGTAAGGCTCTCTACACATTGTTGGACTACAGTTCCTATCAGCCCTAGCCAGTACAGCCAATAATGAGCATTGATGGGAGATGGAGTCCAAAAACACTTTGAGGGCTAGACATTCCCCACCCCTCATATATGAGATTAGAGTTTCTTGGTAGTTTGGAAGAATTACCCAGAACCCTGTCCTCTGTTGCAGTTATGGGTGGGAAGTGGAAGGATGATGGAAAGATTGCATGTATGCATAAATAGCTGGTCTTTTGAGTTCCCCTGGTGAAAGAGGAAACTGGAAGCCATCTTAACCGTTCTGCACAGTAGGCTTAAGTCAAGGATAGGGTTACTCAGCTAGATTATCAAAACCTGTAGCCACCCTCTACATCAAATGTCAATGGAAAATAAGCACTCTAGCTATTTGCTTGTATGATAAGATTTCATTCATATTAGCTTTAGTGGATATTTCTTAAAAACAGTAATCCTGAACTGATTCAGCATGAGAACATTTCGAGATCCTATTACAAATCCAGCTATGGATACTCAGGAGGAATTGATCTATATTCCTGAAAGCAAAACCAATGAGCAGCACTTGAATAAATACATGTGAAGTTGACTCGTTTCAGCATTAACATCTGTTTCCTATAATATACACATCAGTGAGACTGCAGCAATCGGACATGCATGGCTTTTCAAGAATTTATTTTTTAATGGTAATACTATGCCATACACAGAGAGATCTTAGTTGGGGCAGGCAGCAAATAAATAAAAACCCTTTGTTGAAACTTCTTTTCTCAGGACATTATGTTTCATACAACAGATAGTTGATAAACTTTTAAAGAAAGTAAAGATTTAGAAAGTTTTGGATGTTTTAAAAGAGATTATCACTACTAAACGTTTAGGCAATACAACATTTATCAATCTGAATTCAAAGGCAATGAAATTTAAGAAAAGTGGAGTTTGGATATAGAAATTCTGTAGGAAATATAGAATGGTGTCTCCGCTAATGGTGTTGCTAATAGTCAGTTGTTTTAATATTGAACGTATTTAAAATATGTGCTAAAAAGCAAGCAATAACATTGAACATGTTTGTTTCAGAAGAGTGTTTCTTGCTTAAAGGAAAAAATAGGATGTCAAACAGCCAGTGTTTTTCGAAAAGTGTGTGGCCTTCTTTTGAGTGTGTGGCTGTGTCTTCTCTTTGCTATCAGGCAGATCATTTTGGAGAGCTCACTCATCTGCTTTGGTGATTGCAGCATTTACTTGATCCCTAGAGCATGATGCCTCCTTGGGAGGCAAGATCAAAGCACTGGCAGTGTTCAGGGAACAGCTGACCAATTCTGGATACAGCAAGTTAAAAGAAGAAAAAAAAATGGGTGGGCTGGTAGAGAACAAAGAGAGCCACATTTGAAAACAAGGAAACAATCCATTTAATCCCAGGCTGTGCTTCAGAAGGTGACAGATTAGCTAAAGGAGCTTGACTTCTGCCTTTGTTTGATTTTGGATGGAGCCAGGTATGTGTGGAAAAAAGCCAATGACATTGATTCATAGATCTATAAGGTACATTTATTTCTTGTATGAACAGCTGTATTGCTTGACCTTCTTTGATAGGGGGACCCAGTGGCCCAAGAGCTATATAGTTTGGGGAATCTGTGGAAATCCTTTTAATAAATTGCTTTCAGTAGAATATAGAAGTAAAGTGGATCTGCATTGCACACCATTGGGCTGCAGGTGAACATTGCAAATGTTAGCATTTCACAATGTGGGGAAAGTTCCTTCCTTTGCGGAGAAAAAATGGCATCAAGCTAAATCCTACTCCCTGACTCAGAAAACCTCTGGGTACAGGCCGTGGGGCTTTTTCTCTATGATAGCATTTTAAATTTGGAACATTTACCTGCAACCTGAAGTGGATCAGCCTTGTCACTTAGCCAAGCACCTTGAGCTGGCTGAATAAAATGGCCCTCTAAAGCAAAGAGAGACCCTTACTGACTGGTATCCCACCAAGAGATTATCAAGACCTTCTTGTAATATAAGGTATGGGAGAAATCTTTTTAGCTGTACAGCAACAGCTTTCTGTTGCTCATTCATTTCAGAGCTCAATAATGCATAATATCATGCAATTGAAGAGCCCCCATTTTAAACTCTAAAACTCTTGCTTTCTTTAGAGTGAAATATAGAGGCATGTAGAATTGCGCCCAATGTTTTAATGTTGTTTGTATTTAAGGCCTTAGTGACATGAAAATTGCTGCTTGAAGATTTGAAAGAACGTGCCCCACACCTAAATGCCTTGGTTAATATTAACTAGGACCAACCTAAGTCCCAAAGGAGGTGGTGGTGAGCTTCCCTCTTTCAGAGTGTACCCTCGATGCTAACTATGACTGTATCAGAGAATGGAAATGCCACTTTCCCAGACAAGTTCAAGTGCCTTCCCGCTAGTACGGCCAGTGGTTTTGTAGTCCCCAAACCAACTTACTTTCAGTCCTCTGTCCTAGTTCCCACCCCTGGCCTTGGCAATGAATTCACATGATTTTTGCATCCTTTTTACAAATATGAGAAGAACCTTGTGGATTCGACAAAAGATATAGGCCAGCCTATACCTGATATAGATATAGGAAACCCTGACATCTGAGTGTTCAGCCTGGAGGCAGGCGTTGCATCACGGCTTCTCCCAATTTGAAGATACCCTTGTCCAGCAGGACAAGACAAAGAGGCAGACACAAAAGCAACAAAATCAGGGAGCTGGACAGGGGACAGATTGCATTTGTCTTCAGTGCGGAAGGGATTGTCACTCTTGAATTTGCCTTCTCAGCCACACTAGTCGCTGTTCCAAGTCCTCCATACAGAGTACGTTACCATAGTCTCTCGAGACTCAAGGATGCCTAACTAACTAATAGGTCAGCCAGATCATACACTTTCCAAGACCAGCTGATTTTTCCTTTTGTTTGTCCCTGATATCCTTTATCCAGAGACCTTCTGCCTCTAATTGGCAGTCCCTCTTAGTTACAATAGCTGACAGCCACAGAGCCTTCCCTCCTTGAAACTGTGCATTTCCTTTCCAAAACAAATCTCTTTTAAAGCCATATCACTGGGGATTTCAACCACTGCAAAGCTTTCATTGTACAGTGGTGCCTCGCAAGGCGATGTTAATTCATTCCATGAAAAACGCTGTCTTGTGAAAACATCGTCTTGCGAAACATGGTTCCCCACTGGAATGCACTGAAATCTATTTAAGGCATTCCAATGGAAAAGTCGTCGTCTTACAAAAATCGTCCATAGAAAACATAGTCTTGCAGAACGTGGTTCCCCATTGGAATGCACTGAAATCTATTTAACGCATTCCAGTGGGGAAAAATTGTTGTCTTGCAAAAACCGTCCATAGAAAACATCGTCTTGCAGAACGTGGTTCCCCATTGGAATGCACTGAAATCTATTTAATGCATTCCAATGTGGAAAAATTGTCATCTTGCAAAAACCGTCCATAGAAAACATTGTCTTGCGAAGCGCAACAGTGATCACAAAAACCAATTGTCTTGCGGATTAATCATCTTGCGAGGCAATAATCTTAAGAGGCACCACTGTACAATCTCCTGGGAACAAAGCCGGTTGTTTTTTGTTTTGGGTTTCCCCTTTGGGCCAGGCTGCCGCACCTTCCTAAATTGTGTTATTCACTCAGCGGGCCATTTCCTAGGACTGAGATACTCATTTGAGAAAAGGAAGTAGTGCAAAGGCCTCTGCCATGAGGGTTTGTACTTCTGTGTCACAGTTGGCAGGAGAGGTTTTGGTTTGTGTTGACAGCCGGCCCACATTACTCTCACTTTGATCAGCCAGGTGTAGGTCTTGGAGGTGTTTTGGGGGGAGATGGAAGCTGCGCAGGTGAACACTTATGTGTTCACAAATAGATTCGAGTTCTGTTTTGAGGAACTGATGAGGTTAACAGGCTGTTACCCTCTCACCCCTTGTTTCTCGATAGTGTACACAGGTCAAGACATATATTCTTCTGCTGCTTTATGAACAGCTTCTGTTTTGTTTTTCCATTTTGTTTTTTTCCATTTGGAATGATACTCTCCTGGCAAAACAAAACAAAACAGGGCTGCTCTTTGTTTCTAGAAGCGGAAAGAAGCAGAAGAATACAACTGATTGTTTCAGGAACATTAAACAACTCTGGCTGCTGTACTGGTGCTGCTTCTAGTGAATTATGTCTACTACACAGCCTGCCTTAGCTAACAAAAATTGTGTACCTAATTTCCTTATACTGTACAGGAGTGACACCTATTTTTCATTAGCAAGTATCCTTTCTCTCTCTTCCAGAACTACCTCTTTGGATGTTGACTCCCAGAATCCTCCAGGCAGCCTGACCGCCAGCTGTGTATTCTGAGAGTTGTAATCCAAAAAATTACTTTTCTGAGCCCTTGTGCACCCACAAGCATTAATGACCAAATGCACAAAACAGAGGGGTTAACAGGACAATTCCGTACATGTTTACTTAGAAAGAAGTTACATGGTGTCCTCTATGGCTTATCCTCTGTGGCATTGTCGCCTCATTGATGCAGCATCTACTTTTCTTTGTGCCAAATTATATAATTCCTCAAAAAGTTTCACATTGAAGGGCAGTTGGAACATGTGGTGCTGCAGCCCCAGCAGCCATATTCGAGGTGATGGGATGCATATACAGCTATACGGTTATTACTCACAGAGGCGGCCAGCTGTTTATCTGGAACAGGCATGCTTCCTGCTGCTGCATCATTCTCTTGCACACTGTATATCGGCACAATTCTCTGGTGCCAAAGGAATCTCAAAAGAGTCTCCAGCTGTCTGAGGATCAAGTCGAGAGTATCTGTATGGACTTCCCCTTTCCTCTGTGATTTTTATTTTATTTTATTTTATTTTAAAAGCAAAACAGCAGAGTGCCCAACCCATCTGCTGGTGCTGCAAGATGCACTTCTCATTCTTTTAGGAATGACTGTCCTTCTTGGTGTGGGTGGAGCTCTGATCTTAATCTGAGGAAAACAGTGTTGTTTGTCATCTGAAATGTCTGTTAAAAACAAAAGTCACCATTATCACAACATTGAGCTTCACATACATTAGATTCTATTTCCAAATTTTATACATTCACTACGTATGTATTTTCATGTCAACAAACTGCAGTCAGTTCTGGTTTTGGCCCTAGAGTGATATTCTCAAAACACCTTTCCTCAGGGATTTTAGGACTTTTCCGCAACCAAGCTATTCCATTAATTTACAGCACTCTCTGCTTTCCCTTCCACTTGTGTAGGGATAAATATAGACTGACAGCCTTCACATAATTGCTACATTTCTTATTAATATTTGCTGATGCTCCTATAATGTTAAGAGCATTGTTCTATACAAGTCTACTTATAATTTGGTGAGCAAGCCTCATGGAACATCAGGATTAACTTTTAACTTAATGTATGTTATATTAGAAGGTAACTGGACCTTTTTTCTGAAAAAAAGCAATCTTTATTCATAAAATATCAGACAAAACTAAAATAAATAATAAATATTTATTTATACAGTTCTCTTTAAATATATAGTGACATATTTTAAAAAGATAAAATAAGAAATAAAGTATTAATTAAAACAATTATAATTTGTATAGCAGCAGTAGCAACATGCTGTCAAGTCAATTCTGATTTATGGAAACTTTTTCCAGGATTTTCTGGGTACAAGGTATGTATTCAGATATAGTTTACTCATCTCTTGTACTGGGGACTCTAAGGCAGTGGTCCCCAACCTTGGGCCTCCAGGTGTTCTTGGACTTCAACTCCCAGAAATCATGGCCAGCAGAGGTGGTAGTGAAGGCTTCTGGGAGTTGCAGTCCAAGAACATCTGGAGGCCCAAGGTTGGGGACCACTGCTCTAAGGGATTGTGTGGCCTACTCAAGGCTAAGCTGGATCTTCTCCTAGGACAACAGTGGGGAATCGAACTCCCAGCCTCCGGCTCTACAGCGATGTACCCAACTCACTGAGCTACCTTGCTAACTTTCATTTATGTACTGTTATATATTGTTATGCTATTATCAATTTCTTTATGAGTTAAAAATAACTAATCATTTAGCTAGCAGTGAGCTAAGTGAATGGACATTGTTACAAATAGTGTTCCAACTGGCTAACAATGAAAAAAACATAGGGAAAAATTATAATACTACACCTAAAATATAGAAGTAAATTAATTAACTACATATCAGTAAAGGAAGCAAACAGAGAGACAGACAGCACTCACCAGTGGAAATCTACTTCATTTGCAGCTATGTGTGAAATATGAAGACAAACAGCACTGATAAGTGCTGACAATTCAAAAGTATTCTGCCAATTTACTTATTCTACTAATAAAGTTATATTTAGGGGAGGGTCATTGCAAATCATTATAGTTTTATTTTGTGCTGCCTTCAGTATGTGTTGGTTTTACTTCAAATCCAAATTTTTAAAAGCATTTTTCAAATTAAATTATTCAAAGGAGACAGAGAGACAGTGCCTTTCAGTCAAGTGGAGGTAGTGGTAGGAAAGAAGCTGATTTATTTTCTTTTTCATTTGCTATATTTTCTATAACAGATTCTATAGTATCGTTCTAAAGTCCATGTGAAGGTGGTAAAAATACCTATTGATTCTGTGTAGAGGAAATGTGGTGGTGCATAGGTATTTATTTCTGTAAGGCTGAACAGAGATTCCAATTTTTTAGGATAGGCAAACTTCCCCAACCTCACATTTTTCAGTGGTACTACCCTTCTGCACATAGTTAACAGTGGTGTTATGGGATCTGGGATTTGTTTAGAAAAAAAGTACAAGACTGAGGAAGATGATTTCAAAGCAACAAGAAAACCGCTTCTGCAGGAGCAAATAATGAATGTGCCATTAGGATTCAAAAACAAAGCGGACATGTAAATCTCATTCTTTATACCAGCAAAAAAAGATGTAACTACCAAATTAATACTGCTAATTCAAAGAGTGAAATGTTCTCAGTTTTCAAAATTAACAGAAACAAATTAATCTTCTAATTTTTATACGCTTAACAGTAATAAATTAACTTTTACGCTTAAAATTCCACATGTTGATCTGATGTAGTTATGGAGTCTATGACAGAGGAGAGGCCCACCTACTTTCAGAGCTGATTTTTCTGTCTGAGTGTATCCTGAATATCATACTTTTCTGCAACTTAATCTATATTCTAAATTGCTAGTCACCACAAGCGTCACCACTGTTCACCGAGTGTTGTGTTTATTTTCCAATCAATTAATGAGCTGACCGCTCTCGGCTTGTTTTCAATATCATTGCTGAGAATTGCAAGAACAGCATCTAGATTGAAGGATCTCTGTGTCCCAGCACTCACTGGTAGGAATCTGAGTGATGAGCATCCGCAGGGAGATAAAAGAATTTACTTTGCTATCCGGGTCACCGGTGGCATTTTCATCTTGTTTTCATGAAGATCTGTTGTCCCCTCACTGTAGATGAGAGATCTGTTAATAGACATGGCCTTGTCGCATTGCCTATAAAGATAGAAGCTTTGTTAAGCCGTAACTGCTGCATTTGTCTTGGAAACATTTCTCAGTTCTTCATTGTCTTGAATACACAAAGCCTTGTGCCACAGCACGCTAAAGCCAGCCCAGCCTTCTTGTTGTGATGGAATTATGATTCAGAGAGAGAATGATTTGCCCAGAGCTATTCAGTGCCAAAATGAGAAGCAGTGCTACTGTGTTGAACATACTACAACTTCCTTTACTTCTGATGAGCTGTCAAAATGTAAAATGAACAAAAATTAGAGCTTGGATAAGTACCCCTTTGGACTATTGCTTCTGTCATCCCCAGCCAGTATGGTTGTTGGTAGTTGTAGCACAAAAAGTAACCTTTACTGAACTCTGATGTAAATCAGGCACATTTGGCAGTAAAACTCTCCCCTTTGTCCAGTTTTCTTCAGGTGTGGTTAGCAAAGATGTTGTTCTTCTGTATTATTTCTTGAATAGTGGCACAAATTCAGTTTTATCAGTTTCCAATGTGACACACACAAACAAAATACTTTTTAAACTTGCTTAGATTGTTGCTGCCTTGGCCAAAATCAAAGATATGCCCTTCCTCCTCTACAGCTCCCCATCCCACATTGTAAAAACCTGTTCCAGGCAGTTGGGAAGCCCTTAGGAGGAAGGTGCTTGGCACCCTAGAAGGTCTCAGCAGAAGGGGGTGGAGGAAGGAAAGAAAGTTTTGACTCTCTTGATGTTGGCTGTCCGAGTACTAAACACCATTGGATCTAGGCCCTTGGGTGAGCAAATCCCCTTAAAAGATTTTCTGGGGGAGGTATGAATAATGGATAAACGGACATGTAGAGCCATAGCCAAGGACTGCACAATAATCTTGCTGCACCCAGACAGAGATGCGCTCTTCATACAGTAACTTTTGAAGGAAGCAGAGGCTCAGTTATCAGTTCTGTCGGCTGGAAGCGGCCCAAGTGACAAGAGGCAGACCATTAAAACCACCATATTTGCAGTTGGGCATCTAAGAATTTCTTTCTTCATCTCTTCTGTTTTATTTCATTGGACGCTCTGTGCGGGTCTGATGTAGCAAGAGGGTAGGTAGGGGTTAAGTTCACCATGGAAGCTGGCTTGATAATAATTGGGGCAGGCACCTCCCCAACCCCTGTGGTTTCACTGTCAGGCTTGCAGACAGGTGGCAGGGGAGAAGGGAGCATGCTGTGACCCAGGCCTCCAATTAATCCAATGTAAGTGGCGGCTGCAAGAATCCTCAGTGGGAAGGCGGGGGCTGCTGGTCTTGATTCCTGCTGACAGTGTGTCCTGTTTGATTCATCATCAGCATGCTCCCTGCAGGTGAGCTGCTCCTGTTTTTTCCACTGGGATGTGACATGTTCATGCAACAATGGGCTTCCACTAGAGTTTGGCCAATGGCATTAGAAGCAGCATCCAGCCTCTCTCAAAGCATGCTATGCTAGTGAATCTCATTTGCAGAATCATTAACTATTTTTCCACCCTAGGGATTTTTCCTGATATCCTGCTAAATGCATCTTTCTTCTCCTCTTCATGATCAACTTATTTTTATTGAATCTTCTAAGTTGCTCACAAAACAGCAGTGTGACACACCAAACTTCTAAAAAGTTTGGCTCCTCCCAGTAATCTGGATCAGTCCGTTGGCTGGGGGAACAAGTGTGCAAGTCCTTGGCTTCAGTTCAATTCATGAAGCACCTTTGCCTGCCTGGGCCTCTTTTCTTATCTTACAAGAGAGAGAGGATACACTCCAGAAGGATATTAACTTGTCAAGCAGCAGAAGAGTAATGATTGTGAAATGCTTCCAAATTGTAATATGAAATGCAGTAATTTGGCCTGATGAGAAAACACTGTTTTGCGGGGGAGGAGGAGAGATCTTTTAAACACCATTTTGTTATACAGCCACATCCCTGCTTTGTAAATGGGTGCTTCTTCCAGTGCTGTATCATTTGTCTCAATTTTGTTGGAAGGAACACAGGTATCAAAGCAAGGCCAAAGAAACAGACCCAGCCAGGGACTCAAAGGTATACTGTACCTATCTGTGAGACAACTTTGTGTGACAGAAATCCACTCTCTCTTCCTGCTCCCCTGCATACCCTTGGGATTCAGAGGAGAAGGAGGTAGCCAATATTTGTTATTTGTTTCTTACTCCAATGGATATCATAGTGTGTGAGCAAGATAGGGTTAGCAGGTAAGGGGAGATACAGTAAACCTTGCAAACTTACCAGAATGGTGTCTTAAAATGTGAAATATTGAGGATCAGCCCTTGTAGTTTAGTCAAGATATTTAAAGCACATAAAAGGGAAAACTTCAATGTTCAGTTAATCCATGCACTTCAGTTCTAAAGCAGTGTCCAGAAACATTATTTTTTTTAATTTTAGAAAATAATGAGAAGGCTAGCTCTAATAGAAGCACAATTCAGGTATAGCAAGCCTCTGGCTATGAGATGCGATGAGCAAATAGTTGGTGTATATAGAGAAGAACTTCCCTCAGGCATCTAGTTGGCAACTAGCAACAGAATACTGAATGCTGAATCATGATTCCTCTGCTCAGTGGAGTAGTTAGTGGTGTATTTTTAAGTGAAGGTATCCATCATGACAGTCTGCTTGGACAGACCCCAAGGAGAAATGTAGGCAACTGTCAATCCACTTGAACAAACCAAACATAGCAATTTTCATCTCTAGCAGGATAAAATATTTTGCAAAAACTGATTATCTTTATTGTTCATCCAAAACTAAAACACACCAAAATACTTTAGATTACAACAGAGATGACTAACCATCATCATCATCTCAGGGTGAAAAGGAGGAGATTTTTGTTTGTTTGTTTGTAAGGTGCCTTTAAAGACTGGATACTCTTCCCTACCGTTTCCATCAGACACCTTAGCTCACAGGGTCACCACAGAGGTCTTTGCTTATTTCCTGCCCAACCCCTGCTTCCCTTGTGACATCACAAGGGCTCATCCCTGCTCATTTTGCTTTGGTCCTAAATTCTCAGCGAATGGAATTCAGTCCACCTGACAACCCACATATGCTCATTGCAATGTATTGCTCAAAAGCAATGAAATCTCTTTGTATGTGGCTACAATCCTAAACCATTTATTGGGATATACATTTTACTGTACTTAGTGAAACTTCTGGCTCACAATTTCTGTGAGTAGAAACTGTGGTTGTGAGCTGTAGGGGCTCACTCGATAGTTGGAGCACTAGAAGGAATGCTACTCATGTCTCAGATCAGTAAAGACCCAAATCAGCGTCGGTAGCATCTCCAGACCATGCAGTATATTAAAAAAAAGACAAAAATGCTTTTGAGCATGTCTAAATGACATGTGCTGTAGCAATGAGAAAGAACCCCAGCATCTAAGGTCACCAAGTTAGCATCATCTCATTCCTTGAGATTTCACAGTTAAAACCCGAGATCCACAGAAGGATTCTCAGAACCTGAGCCTTAGGTCCAAAATGTGAGACCTGGAAAACCTACATGACAGATTCAATGTGCAAAACAGTGCTTCTATATGTCTGGGTTTTAAAGAGTCCTACTGAGAATGGGTGCATAAAGCTGCTAAATTGTTTACAGCATTTGAAAAAAAAATATTAAAAATTGCAGCTCCAAGAATTGTACTTCAAAATGTTTTGTGTGTGTGTTCTGTCAAGTCAGACCTGACATATAGCAACTCCATTAGGTTTTCCAAGGTAAGTGAGATATTGAGGTATTTACCAGCTCCACTCCCCCAATCAGTTTCCATGGTTGAGCAGGGATTAGAACTCTGTCTTCCAGAGTCTCAGTTGATCACTCTTTCCACTGCACCACACTAGGAATTTTCAGAATGTTTAAAATTGGTTTAATTCAGTGTTTGTTTTTAATTGGTAAACCAGTTAATTGTACTTTTTGAAGAAGTAGCCATATTTGTCTGTGCAAGCCTATCGGACAAAAAAAAACACAAACCAAAACATAAAAGCATTGTGACACCTAAAAGATTCACTGCTATATTTTATATTTGTCATTTTGGAGGATGTAGCTGTGTCACTTTGTGCAAGTGTATCAGGCAAAATTGAAAGAAACAAAGATAAAAAACAAGACAAAAACATGGTATCAAAGACTATTATATTTTAATGTGAGCAAAATCCAAATAAAACAAAATGAACCAAAACAAAAAAAAAATACAAAACCATGTTGCACCTTAAAGACTGTTATGTCCATGAAAATGTACATTAAAATATAATAGTTAGTCTTTAATGGGCACATGTTTTTGTCTTGGTTTTTGTTTTTTGATTTTTGATTTGTTTCTTGGGATTTTGCCTGATACGCTGTATTCTAGTGTGCAGATCAAGTCAACTTCCTCAGACCTATGAGAAAGATTATATGACTCTCCTATTTATCTATGGCTCCATGACCATGTGGAGGTACAAATAATGAGCAAAGTGACAGTGGTTCATTAATAAAGGAATAATTGTTAGTAAAAGAATAGTCTGGAATAGAAATAATTGTGATTTTATTGATATGATTTATTGGCTGAAATCTAGGAGCAAGTTGCGATTCAAAGCCCATTGAATCCTTGAAGATTTGGTGAGTCTTATGTATTCATTCAATGGGCCTAATCTAGCTGTGATCTAACGCTGAATTTAAGTCCTATAGCTGTTTTAATTCCTGTTGTGAGCCACCTTGAGTTCTGCACTGGGAGAAAGGTGGGCTGCTAGTAAATGCATAAATCCACCAAACATGTTCGTGTGTTGAGTAGGTAGGAGGCATAGGATGTGGTGGCACAAGCCTGTCAGGTCTGTTGACAAAGGCTTTGCATCTTTCCCTCAAGAGCAGATAACATGAGTTGGGAAAATCGCTCAACAGTAGCAATAACCTTGCAAAATTAAGTGTTGTACAATGGAGAGTATTTAGAAGGTCATTCACAAGACATACATGTTCACAGAGGTGAGCCTTACTAGCGTTTGTACAAAACGCTGGTAAGGCCGCAGCTAGAATATTGCATATAGTTCTGGTCGCCCCACCTCAAAAAAGACATCGTGGAACTAGAAAAGGTGCAGAAGAGAGTGACTAAAATGATGACTGGGATGGTGCACCTCCCTTATGAGGAGAGGCTACAGCGTTTGGGGCTCTTTAGTCTAGAGAAAAGGCTCCTGAGGGGAGACATGATTGAGACATATACAATTATGCAGGGGATGGATAAAGTAGATACAGGGAAGCTCTTTTCTCTCACACACAATACTAGAACCAGGGGACATCCACTCCAATTGAGTGTTGGGAGGGTGAGAACAGACAAAAGAAAATATTTCTTTACCCAGTGTGTTGTTAGTCTGTGGAACTCCTTGCCACAGGATGCGGTGATGGCATCTGGCCTAGATGCCTTTAAAAGGGGATAGGACAGATTCCTTGAGCAAAATGTTCATTGCAGATTACAAGCCACGATGGGGATATATAATGTCCAGGGTTAAAAGGAAGGTACCTCAAAATGCCAGATGCAGGGGAGGGCTATCTGTTGTCTAGTTGTCTCGTTTGCTTCCAGAGGCATCTGATGGGGCCACAGTGACATACAGGAAGCTGGACTAGATGGGTCCTTGGCCTGATCCAGCAGGGCTCTTCTTACAATTTTATGTTGACAGTAGGTGCTGCAGATGAACAAGATCAATGAGACATCATGGAGGCTGCATACACTGAAAATATGTAGGGCTAGAGTAGGTGTGTGAACTGTGAGTAGGGCTAAATCAAGGGGACAGAGAGACCTAATGCCTTCTCTGAAGGGAATAAAAATCCTTTTTCTCTCCAATGTCCTTTCTCTCAAAACTAAAATATTATAGACACAGCCCTTTCCTAAGGATTTCTCCACACACTGGACAAAAACCAAAAAGTCTATAGGGGATTATACCATGACCTCTTTTTTAAATTAAGTTATAATAATAGCATTAGCTGGAACATAGCGCTTGGCATATGCAAAGCATTTGACCTCCACTGTCTTGTTATTCTCCTAAAATGAACCATATGTGATACTATTATTACTAATTGTATTTATACCCCACCATTCCACTACATAGTAGTGGTCAAAGCAGCTTATAATTTTTTTCATTAAAGAGTACGTCAAGACAAATACAATCAATTTAACATAAAAAAAATCAAATAAAGTCAATGCTACCATAAAAGCTATTAAAATCAAGTCTACAAACAGTAAATATATCATAGTAGATTAGAAATATTATGCCAATTTTAAAATAAATGTTTTTATGCCCTTTCAAAAAGTTAGTTGTTTTATGCCCTTTCAAAAGTTAGTCTGGAGGGCTTTCCATAGTTTGAAACCAGACAATCTTCTGCTGCATGACTTTGGTGGGCCTCTTGGTGTTTTTGATTGGCATTCTTAAGAAGACTTCTTCTGAAGATCCTAATATTTGCACAGGTTAATAAAGGAGTTCATTGGTATCAATGCTCCAAATTATTTAGATTTTCAGAAGTTAAACTCAAAGTCTTGAATTGGGCCTGGTAGCAGCTGGCAGCCAGTTCAGATCTTTCAGTATTGGAGGGATTGCATGATTGCTATTCTGCCACATATTGCAACAGTGGAAGGTCCCAGATCTTTTTCAAGGGTGACTCCCCACAGACTGCATTGCAGTAGTCAAGGCAGAATGTAACTAAGGCATGGGTGACTGTGTCTAAGTCAGGTCGATTCAGGAATGATTGTATGGTATTAATATCAGATGAGATGAGGCTGAAATGGTGAGGGTCATATGGGCCAGGTCATTACAGCAGTTCTGTGCATTATGCCCATTTAATTTAATCAATGCTGCTTTTGCATCTTCATCTACCACTATTCCCCTAGTACTTGTATTAAGAATATATTGCAGCCGTAGTTTTACTCACTGTGGCTGAAGTACTGATTGTAGCCTAAGCCAAAGTGAAACTATCCTTCACTGGTAAATGAAGCATTGCTGCCACAATTCTGGAGAGTGCATCAAGCCAGCATGTGTGCACACCCGCCACAATCGCAGTGGCAGCACTTGGTTTACCGAAGGAACAGATAGGAACTTATGCTTTGGCTGAGGCTAAGAACAGGATTTCAGCCTTTTTCTTTAAATGAAAAAGTGAATTGTCAGTCTATCAAAGATTACTGCATGTGAGTTTTAGCGGCTGCGTTGTTTTTTTTTGATAATGGGAATAAGCATGAATTTAGATTCAGTAGCGTTTATGAGAACAAATTCAATCCCTCACATATTCATTTCTCATTAATGATTTTATAATGTGGTCTGGAAATGACCTGTAGCCCCATGGTCAGAAAATGGCTATTTAAAAGTGTTGCACATAGGAGAAAAGGACAAATTAATGCACAAGAGCCATCTGGAATGAAGCCATTGATTGAATTAGCAGAAACAGCAACTCCATTTATTGCGCATTTCAATAGGCAATGCACTGCTATAAAATTAGACAGAAGCTGTTTTCCGTAACTGAAGGAGTATGTTTGTGTGTGAGGGGGTAAGAATATTTTAAGCAAGTCCAAGATCAAAGAGGCTGAAAATAGGGATGCACATATGCAAATAACCACATGACCAGTGCTGAATGCATAAAACTCTACCAGCAGGGTTGGACTGTGCCATTTTAATGCCTAAGGCAATGTTGCCTCTAATTTTCAGTCCTTTTAGGCATGGCTCCACCACCACATGCATGAGTGCACCCCTGCACACACAACTCTGTAAAAACCCCATCCCCCCGCACACAGGGTTCCATCACAACTGAAACCAAAGGGCTGGAAACACTTGCTGTGGATGTGTGAAGGTTTGAAATCAGAGTTTTCCTTCTCCTAGATGGGCTGCCTTCCCGGGCTAATGAGTCCCACCTACCTGAGCTGCTCCCTCACCGCATGGGTGATGGCAGTGCCTCCTCCTTCTCATCACGGCGTGGGGGGTTGGGATTAAACCCCCCCCACACACACACACCCAACCCTGAAGACTTTTCTCAAATAAGCAGTATTGCAATCTAAATGTAAACGAATAGTGGATTGTGTCAGTTTGCAGCCATGATCTTTCAGATTAGGTTCCAACTCCATCATTGTTCTCAGGCTCATTCTTCTCTAGCCCACTGGCCCTTAACCCGATCAGTAAAAAGCTGATAACTCTGCATTGTCCTGGGCTTGATTCCATGTTGAAAATGTTTGTCTAAAAACATACAGTGGTGCCCGCATGACGATGATAATCTGTTCCATAGAAATCGCTGTTTAGCAAAAACAGTATTTTGCGAAAACCGTTTTCCCATTGGAATGCATCGAAACCATTTAATGCATTCCAATGGGGAAAAATCTTCATCCTTTTGCGAAGATCGTCCGTAAGGAAGCCGTTTTGTGAAGCGCCGATCAGCTGTTAAAATGGCTGTTCTGCGAAGCATCGGTCCCGAAAACACCCATTTTGCAAAGCGCCGATCAGTGCCAAAATCATTGTCTTGCGAGAAACGGTTTGCGAGGCAGAGACACAAACATCGTCCAGCGAAAATCGCCCATTGGAAACACTGTTTTGCGAATCGTGACAGCAATCACAAAACCTCATCATCATGCGCATTCATCGTTTTGCGAGGTTGTTGTCTAGCGGGCCACCACTGTATCTCTTTCCCCATAGCATTGGAGTTTTCTCTGTTAGAAGGATGAGTGGTGAAGCAAGTCACTTGTCATACAGCAGAAGATAATCAGTTGTAGAGGCGAAGCATTTTGTTCATGCAGAGCAAAACCCCGTATTAATCCCTTGCTTTCCATGTCATCTCCCTCCTCTCAATTATAATTCCTCTAAATGCCAAGTACTGTGATGCTGCTTCAGCTCTGTTTATTCTTCTCACTCACTTCCTCTGTCTTCAAGGCCTGGCATCTTTCTTGTTTCCTTAGAAACAGCTTTGTACTATTCTCTCTCTCCAGCCTATGAAGTATCTGTTCAGTCATCAGAGCCCAGAGTAGTCCTGCTGGTTATGTTAAAAGTTTCTCCTGTTTCTTCTGGCTCACCTCTCCTATTGTGTTCATTCATCAGGACTTCAAATCACACATTTCCTGATCTTTCAACCAGGGATGGAGGATGTTTTGCCCCTGGATGTGCTTAGGTAACTCAACACTTGGAAAACTGAAAATTTGATTGGATGTCTCCTTCACTATTAATATAGAAGTAGGAAACATGTACCCTTCTAGATATTGTTGGATTATACCTCTCATGATCCCTGCGGGCAAGGTCTGATGGGAGTTGCAGTCCCACAACATCAGACAGGCCATATGTACTCCACCCTGCCTTAAACTATATATCAGGCCCACTGGAAGAAAAGGAGGAGGGGGAGAAATGAAGGAACGAGGCCATAGGCTAACTTTCACTTGGGCACATACATTGTGCAGGGCTGTTGGCATGTTGCTGGTGGAACAGTAGCTAAACTGTAACAGTATTCATATCTGCAGCTTAGAGATGCTGCTCAGCCAATGATGCAGATGGGCCATTTGCTTTTTAAGCCTAAGTGAAAGGTTCCACTTGCACCCAGGTGGCCTTATGGGAGTTCTGTGATGCCATCAGCTTAGCCTAATTCTGTAATTGTGTGATTCCAGTGCATGACATTGCACTCTGGACATGCTTCCTATGAAGGTGGCAGACCTGCAGGCAGATTATCATCTGATGGACTTGGCCTGACAGTTCGGCACAGATGATGTGATCTCAGGTCATCAAAAGACCCTTCAGCAACCCTTGGCCCTGGCTTCATAGCTGAGTATTAAGGCTAAAGCAGTGCTAGAAGAGGATGCTATCTCTGGACACTGGCATCCTGCCTTTTGCCACTGGGGACAGCTACAACATGGCCAAGCTTCAAACACATGTACACACAAGCAAATGCACACACTCAGAAAAACTTGCATCTTAACCCAAAGACTCAGAACCTAGTTTTCTGGTCTCATTATGCTGCTACACATCAAAATTTATCCAGTTGTTTTTGATCCGGTATATAATGATGCCTGTTTTCTTATCAAAAACACACCAAATAGATTTGTTGAATTTGTACTAGTGAAAGGAAAGGGGAAAGCCTCTAAACAATTTTGGAAAAGAAGATCATATTAAAAGTATTGTTTTAGGGGGTCCCGTGGGTATGGGGCATACAGTAGTTTAGATTGTGTAGTAAGTTTTTTGCACGTTTGTATTTGTTTTTGTTCTGAACACACACACACACACACACACACACACACACACACACACAAACTATGGAGGTCCAGCCACCCCAAACTTTCTTCTGGCTACTCCACTTTCTGAAGAAAGAGTAGACTGGACCTTACTCTCACTGCCTTGTGCATTCTCATCCTGATTTCTAGGTAGAAGATGTGGATCTAACAAGGCTTGCAAGCAGATGGAGAAATAGCTCGCACTTTGGACTGCCTCTGGCACTGTCTGGTGCAAGCTATTTTCCAGTGATCACATGATGCACAAGGGATTGTGAACCAGCCAGAATGGGCTCCATGCCCAAACTGCACCTTTTTTGGTCCAGTATCAGGGCTACTCTTTTTTGGGAGTGGGCTGGGGCAATTCCTATAGGAATGGAAGGGTCACGTTAAGGGACACTATCCTTGCCCACTATCTGATTTCACCCTAATAATGTACAGTATTTACAAGTACTGTGTCTTAACTACATTTTATTTGACCCTGCTGGATATCCTTATTGTATTCCGGTCAGGCCACATTGATTCCGAACTTCCAGCTATAGGACGATCAGCGAATTGTCTCAAATACTGTAATAGTAACACAGAGTCACAGATTCATAACTAGCAACATCTGAAAACCTAAAAGGTGCAGATACTCCCCCAGCCTATTCTGTTTCATGGATTTTAATGTGGATATGATATGTTCATTCCTGCAATCTGAGAAGAAGCATGTTAAGGAGCAGATGTTGGATCAAATTCCTGATGTACATATTAAATAGAAAATTATGCTGGCATTATCACTCTCACACATATTCTTGCACAAAAAGTGTGTACCTATAGATAGCTTAGTATAGTTACTATTTTGAACGACGGGTACAAACATCTCCCAACTAGCATGGCTACACAATCCACTAGTTGGGCGTCACTGGATAGTTTTTTAGTTGTAGCCCTCAAAAGTCATATTTCTAAGCTCCATTTGGCTGCTCATATGAACATTTTGAGTGGGGATTGGCCCTCGAGTCTCCTTTCTTCCTCAGGAACCTTCATACTCACTCCTTTTCTCTAACAAGGCAAAGGGTGGCTTTGTAGTTGGTAAAAGACCAGAATATTTGTAGTTGGTAAAAGACCAGGGAAAAATACTTAGGAAGCACCTTTTTCTCTTACTCAAGAGGTGGTTTTTTGCTGTAAACTGTAGTCTGTGAGGCTGTATTTTGTAATATAAAAAATTGGACGGAAACGCAAGAAACTGAGAAGCAAACTAGTTTTTGATTTCTTTTATTGGCTTTAATCTTTTTTAAAGGGAGGGCTGGCTTGGAACTATGTCAGTGGAGGGAGATGACTCTGCCCCACCCAGGCACCAATCAGAATCCTTCAACCCAGTGGTGCTAATTGGAGCAGTCAAAGAAAATGTCCATGTTCAGAACAAAATTAAGTTGTTGGCTCCATGTAAAAACAGGAAGAAAACTGGCTAAGTTGGAGATGTTAATATTGATCTTGGTTTACAATGCAGAGATGGACTAGGTGATCTGTTATGATAGCTCCCAGACCCCTAAAGGTAAAGGTAAAGGTTCCCCTTGACAATTTTTGTCCAGTCGTGTCCGACTCTAGGGGGCGGCGCTCATCCCGCTCTTCAAGCCATAGAGCCAGCGTTTGTCCGAAGACAATCTTTCCGTGGTCACATGGCCAGTGTGATTTAGACACGGAACGCTGTTTACCTTCCCACCGAGATGGTACCTATTTATCTACTCGCATTTGCATGCTTTCGAATCGCTAGGTTGGCGGGAGCTGGGACAAGCAACGGGCGCTCACTCCGTCGCGTGGATTCGATCTTACAACTGCTTGGTCTTCTGACCCTGCAGCACAGGCTTCTGCGGTTTAGCCCACAGCGCCACCACGTCCCTCCTCCCAGACCCCTAGGTGCTGTTAAATATCTTTCACAAACAACACATTTGCCAAGGTGGTCTGCTGTATTTCAAACATTTTAAATGCCACCACCGGCTTTTGTAATTAAGGCAATACTGTAATTGGTGGACTAGCCTATGACTCAGAAAGGAAAGTAATGCTGGTCCCTTTAATCTCTTTGTCCAATGACCATCCCACTTTCTGTTTGGCAAAGAGAGGCTGTGTTAATTAACTTTGCACTTCATGAAATTCAGGTTTGTTCAGAACTATAAACTTGTAAAATGCTCTATAAGTGCATTCTTTGATTGCTCCTATTAAGAGTCCTTTTTCTTCTACTTATAACACCTTCTTGCCATTCTCCTGCCAAACAGTGGACATCATAGCTAGTTGGGTTATCAAAAAGGGCTATCTTTTTGAATGTTTTCTATTACAGTAGCTATTTGTTTAGTTATTAGGGATATCCTATCTTTCCCCTAGTGAAGGGACACAAGGCAGATTGTAACAGTGGAAAAATATATATGGTAACAACCACAATAAATTAAGATATTAATATTAAAATATTATTAAATTTCAACAATGCTAAAACATCACTAGTTAAAACAAATTAAAACAAATTCAAAACACATGTTTTGCATGTATTTAAAAACATGCCAGGGTTTATGGATTTCTGGTTTTCATACACAGGCCAATATCTGATTGCTTAAACATTGAACAGAAGGGAAGTGGCATTAAGCATGCCTCCCACTCTGGCAAGCTCCTTGGTGCATGTGCATTCTAACACTGACTGCAAGATTGGACACTCAGCTGATTGTGCAACAGGAAGCCTGCTGGAGTTGGAGGACTCAGGTGCAGTTTTGCTTCCACTATGTGTTTAGGCAACAGGATACTGACCATGCATTGACTTGATATTTCCATTCCAAACATTCCACCTTTCCTTCCCCTTTTCTCTTTTTTCTTTTGGCAGAAGATAAAACACAACAGGACATGTGAAACATGGCAAAGACACAGAGACTGGAGATGCAAAAATACTCTTGTGGTTCCTCAAAGATGAACAAGCTTGTTTGGATTCCTGTCTACTTTTTCCAGATGCAATTGCACAAAGAAAATTGCAGCCCATGGAAGCTTGTGTGGTTAATGTTTTAAGGTGCCACAAGAGCGTTTGTTGGTTTTTCTGGAGCATGTCTGTCTACTTAGAAAGTTCAAGTTTGGAATGCTGTTACTGATTTTTATTATTTATTTATTTAAATTTTTATCTTGCCCATCTAGTGAACAGGCCACTACCATGGGTGCCTTACAATAATATAAACATAAATAAGATTCAACAATAATGAACAACAGTTTAAATAACAGATAAAAAAATAAACATCAACAATAAAAGTAACAATACAGTATATAAAAGCAGCTGAAACAAATAATGGTGGCAAAAACAGGGACAATGAGCCCGGTATAATAGAATCTTAAAAATTAAAGGATACAAAAGTAATCAAAATTAATCAAGGGTAAGGCTGTGGAAAGGGACGTGGTGCTGCTGCAGGTTAAACCGCAGAAGCCTCTGTGTTGCAGGGTCAGAAGACCAGCAGTCGTAAGATCGAATCCATGCGACGGAGTGAGCTCACGTTGCTCGTCCCAGCTCCTGCCAACCTAGCAGTTAGAAAGCATGTAAAAATGTGAGTAGATAAATAGGTACCAACTCGGTGGGAAGGTAATGGTGTTCCGCATCTTAGTCACACTGGCCATGTGACCACGAAAACCGTCTTTGGACAAACGCTGACTCTGCAGCTTGGAAATGGGGATGAGCACTGTGCCCTACAGTTAGACACAACTGGACTAAATGTCAAGAGGAACCTTAATCTTTAGCTTTACCTAAGGCTGTGGAAGGCCTGAGTGAATACTACTAAGTCTGGGAGTTGTAGCAAAGAAAAAGTTAGTTTTCCAAGTTCTGTGAAGATAACAGGTAAAAAGGAGAAGGTGTCTCAAGAGCTAAGTGCTCGTAGAATACAATGCTGTTCTGATTAGTTGACATTTTTGGGAGAGGGTTTTTTTTTTTTTTTTTTTTTTTTTTTTAGGCCTAATTCATGCACTACATTTTCCAGGTCTGCTCTAAGATATGTTAAGCATACACTCAAAACACGAAGGTGTGACAAACTTTTTAGAGAGCCCTGCTTTATTACTGAATCAGCACTGTCTGCTGTTGTTGACTGAGGACACTCCCAGACTCTCTAATAGAATGAGGATTTGACAATATGCAATGTGATTACAGTCCTGAACATAAATTCTGCAAACTGCACATAAATGCACCACTGCTCTGAATAAGTACAGGGACAATAGTACTGTGTACACAAGCAACAACAAGTCTTGGTGTTTTGTGTGTCTCTCCCCTACTCCCCTCCAACATGGCCATAAGAAGGAGTTTGGGAATGTACAATTCATGTTTAAATGAACCTAAGTTTCTCATTATATGTGAACAATGGAACTGCTGGGTGATGAGGAGGGAGTGGTTTATACTTGTAATGCTAAATTGTACTTGTCAAAAAGTCTCCCTCAGAATCCAGCTACCTGTTTTACATGCTCCTCTCAAACTACAGAGTTAAGGGTGGCCGTACTGAGAGAGGCCAAAAAGATGAGAACGTGAAATCAAGCCTTTTTGGTGGTGGCCTCTACTCTGTGGAATAAACTTCTATCTGAGGTGCACCAGGCTCTGTCCCTCCTGACTTTTAGGAAATTATTAAAGACAGAACTTTATAAAGCGGCCTTCAGAAACATGTCCCCTATTGTGAACTTTTAGTTTTTAAATTTAGGTGTGGTTTTTTAAAATGAGTTTGTTGTCACCATATTGTTTGGGTTTGTATGTGAGTGGTATTTGGGGTAGGGATGAGGGTTCACCGATCTAGTCTGCAAACCACCCAGAGTAGTGGGTGTCACTAAGTGGGGTGGTACAAAAGTTAAACAAACAAACAAACAAACAAGCCATAGTCTAGCATTACATCCAAGCCAGCCCTATGTCCTAATTTAGATGTCTTGACGAACCATTGTTTATCATAAACAGCAGAAGCTGGAGTGAATCTTATGCTTGTGCATTCCTCTCTCCCCTTCTTTGTTAATAGACATAGGGAAGAGGTATTATACCTTTGTTTTAATAATGGGAATAACATTTCCCACTTTGTCTGTATACTGTACTAGAAATTATGATTTGACTAAACTGTAGTCAGCAATCCATTATACTATACTGAAACAGCATTGCAAATATTTTGTATGTAGCAATAAAAAGTATATATATCTATCTATATATGCACAATGCATAATGTGGTTCTGGTGACTGCTGAATTATTCCATTTATTCAAGTTGTAAACACTGGCAAATGCTGGGCAAGGAGCCAGCCTTTTATGTCAATCCTTTTTTTCACTCCCTGCTGGCAGTGATTGCCTTGCCTCCAGGCTCCTTTGGGTTTCCTGACTGTTTTTCATTTTCTGCCAGGAACACCATTCTGTTTAGAAACTGTTGGACCCTAGTCACCTAAAGCCATGTCCGGTCAGGGAAAGACCAGAATTGGCTATTCCTTGGCAATGGTGGATGTCTTTGCATAGGAAGTTCTTTTGTGAAAATTGTAACTCTCACTGCAGGCTATTTGAGTACATCCTCTACCTAACATACAAATGCTGCAAATATATATATATATGCTTTGCTCTTGGCCAATATCAATATATACTGTATGGGCTGAATCTGCTTATTCAAATACCATTTGTTGTCGCAAGACTTAGTCTTGAAAGCCTTGTTGAACGTATACCATTGCTGTTGTTTTTCCCCTCTTGTGTTTTTAATCCTGACAGGACTCATCATTGTTTTTCTCAACGGGATACAAATAAAAGAGTTTGTGTGTTTTTATTACATTAAATTGGGGCCTCACTGATTCTCTGGTGAGATGCTGACTGACATGAAATAGATTCTGCAGTATTTTGGATAAATTTGGGTCCACCTGACTTAAGTGCAGCTGAATGTCTCTGGAAAAATTCCTGTTTCCATCATCTGCCTAGGTCTGTCTATCTAATAATTACCACCAACAATAACTACACAGCCTCAGCCCATAGTTCCCCCCTCCCTGCATATTTTTACTGCTTTTATATAAGAAGAAATTAGAGGAAGTGCATGGCAAGAATTACAGTCATCTGCTTCTCCTGTTTCTTTCAGACACAAGCTGGGAATTTCTTGGCAGTCCTGCTAGGAAATGGTCACGGCTTCACTTCTCACACCCTTCTTGCTGGCAGCTTCTTTCCACAGTAGAAGCCACTGCAATTGCTCTTCTGCTTTTATCAAGTGCACAACAGACTACTTCAACAAATTCTCTGGTTGCTTGGATCTCGCTGTTTTCTTAGTTTGATCCCTATATGGTTTTATTTTGGATGCTGAGTTATGATCAGTCTGGTGTGGCATTGTTGAGCATGACATGGTCAAAAGAGCATAAAAGTTGTTGCTTCCACAATTCCCATTCTGCAAATAGGGATCTGGAAGGAAGAAAGTTCAGTGAGCTATTACGTATGCAGAAGGACCCAACAGCAAGGTAGCACTGATTTCCATTTATCTTCTCTGTGGATGATGTCACACAAAGCAGAACTGTAACATGCAAGATGGGTGAATGTCAGGAGTAGGCATATTTCCTCCTGATAGCTGACGAGTGGAATTAGATCAGGCCAAGTCCTGTCCTGTGTCCTACTATACAGAGTCCTCTGTTTGAAGGTGTGTTTTTATTACATTAAATTGGGGCCTCACTGATTCTCTGGCGTGATGCCAAGGTTCTGTTCAGAGGCAAAGAAGACCTATAAGAAGGGAGAGCCAGGGCCTTGATATTGACCAACAGTACAATGTAAGCACACCCATAGTCTCTTTTATTATTATGAAAAGTATTTCAGTTATAGTGTAGTAGTTATTTCCAAACAGGTGTCTATATGTATAAATGACCATATGCAAAAATGTTTATATCTTCCCTGCGTCCACACTTTGCTCCCTTATTTGGTGATATTTAAGTGGCTACCTGTGTGTACCCAGAGTGGTGTAGTGGACAGAGTGATGAACTAGGAGTCTGGAGAATAGAGTTTGATTTCTGCTCGGCCATGGAAACTCACTAGGAAAGTGGAACTGGTAAAAATACTCCTTAAATTATCTCACTTACCTTGAAACCACTGTCAATCACTATAAATGGGTTTCAACTTGGCAGGACATAAAAACAAAAGTGGCCACCCTGGGTGCTCAGAGCTTTTAGCTAATGTGTTAGTATAAAAGCTGGGTGCTCTTCTGAATTCAGCTGGAGCCAGTCTGAAGTACCTCTTAAAATGCTCCAAGGTTCAGCAAAGGTAATTGAGAAAGAATATGGTTTTTAGATATTCATCATTGGACACACACTGTTTCCATGGTATTTTTCTGGGCTGCTGGCTGGCTGATAATTCCTTTGTTAGGCAGATTACTGGTTACTACTCTGGCATGATTACTCAAGGGCTAGCCCTACAATTAGACAGAGTAATGCAATTCCCTTAGGCAGCAGATTCTGAATACCACGAAGGGGCTACTTCATTTGTTGTTTTATTTTCACTGCTAGAGAAGCACTGCTGAGATTTTGAGAATTTATATTATTACTGCAGTCATATAAATGCAAATGCACCCTACGCTAACAGATCAAACAGAGTCGGACTACAGGCTATTACAAATACCATTAAAAACAATGAAGAAGCCCACAAAACCACCACTCTCTGCAACTTCATGCTCACATACAACTGTTTCACCTTTGACAATAAAACCTACCTCCAATCTATGCCCATACACTTTTGCTGGCATAATTAACCCACAGGAGCTGGACTATGACAGCCTTTCCCACATGTTATTAACTAATTTGTTCATCTGTTGTGAACTAGACTTCTATCAACTCTCTTTTATTTTATCATAGAACAGTGTTTATTGTAATAAGTATTTCAGGAGGAGAAAAGGCTTATATGATAAGCTATGATGTGAACAAATCTAATGAGTGATATAGCTCAAAAATACTGATCCTTAAGTTATAATAACCACATGAATATAACTGTGAAATCACGATCCTCAAACTTCTAAATAAGGAACTCAGTTTCAATATGAATGAAAGCAAGTACTGTGATGATAACTAGGCCAAGAGAATACAGGTGTGGAAGGGGAAAAAAAGACCAGCATGAGGCAAACAATCAAGCCACCAGAGAGCAGCAGGAAGAGAGATGGAGCACTGAAGTGGGGGAAGAAGTGTTCTTAGCCTAGGTGAAGCTGAGTATATTCACTAGTTTATAAATAAAATCAATATTGCAATGACATCATGCATCTCTGTAATGCTTTCATCTAGATGAGATGGAACCCAGTAATGCAACACTGGTATTCTAATAGGGCACAGGAACTAGATACCAAATTGCTAACATGCACTGGATTATGGAGAAAACCAGAGAGTTCCAGAAAAAACATCTACTTCTGCTTCATTGACTACTCAAAAGCCTTTGACTGTGTGGACCACAGCAAACTAACGCAAGTTCTTAAAGAAATGGGAGTGCCTGACCACCTTATCTCTCTCCTGAGAAACCTATACATGGGACAGGAAGCAACAGTTAGAACTGGATATGGAACAACTGATTGGTTCAAAATTGGGAAAGGAGTACGACAAGGCTGTATATTGTCTCCCTGCTTATTTAACTTATATGCAGAATACGTCATGCAAAAGGCTGGACTGGATGAATCCCAAGACGGAATTAAGATTTCCTGAAGAAATATCAACAACCTCTGATATGTAGATGATACCACTCTGATGACAGAAAGTGAGGAGGAATTAAAGAACCTTGTAATGAGGGTGAAAGAGGAGAGTGCAAAAAATGGCCTGAAACTCAACATAAAAAAAAAGATCATGGCCACTGGTCCGCATAGTCAAAGCTACGGTTTTTCCTGTAGCGATATATGGAAGTGAGAGCTGGACCATAAACAAAGCTGACTGCCGAAGAACTGATGCTTTTGAATTGTGGTGCTGGAGGAGGCTCTTGAGAGTCCCCTGGACTGCAAGGAGAACAAACCTATCCATTCTAAAGGAAATCAACCCTGAGTGCTCACTGGAAGGACAGATCCTGAAGCTGAGGCTCCAATACTTTGGCCATCTCATGAAAAGAGAAGACTCCCTGGAAAAGACCCTGATGTTGGGAAAGTGTGAAGGCAAGAGGAGAAGGGCAAGATGGTTGGACAGTGTCATCAAAGCTACCAAGATGGAATTGACCAAACTCCAGGAGGCAGTGGAAGACGGGAAGGCCTGGTGTGCTCTGGTCCATGGGGTCACAAAGAGTCAGACACTACTTAACGACTAAACAACAAAACAACAATAATGCAGCACTTGCAGCCTCTCACCTTCTCAGGAAGTGGGGATTATATAATATCTCTTTCTCTCTCTCTCTCTCTCTCTCTCTCTCTCTCTCTCTCTCTCTCACACACACACACACACACACACACACACACACACACACACACACACGAGTAGATGCATCCTGCAGCCTCTTAAATCTACAGCAGCCTTCTCCTGTGGTGTCCTCTGGAGGTTTTAGACTGCAGCTCCCCTGATACTTAGCAAGGACTGGTGGAAATTACAGTGTAAAACATCTGGAGGATGTCAGGTGTGATAAGAGGACTTTGTAAAGCACATATTTGTACAAGTGCACCTGTAGTGTAGAAATCTCACAGCTCATGAGATTTGCTGTCAGGCAAACTGCATTCTGTACTACATTCCTGTGGGAACTATTGCTGTAAACATACCTGGGAAGTGATTTAAGGGTAAAGGCATGTCCCACTCATGCAGGAGCCCCTGTTGTTCCTGTGGCAGTCCTTCTGTCTCACTTGGCTGCCATGTGGATGAGGGACATTATCTCATTGGTCTAAACAGCCAATGACCCAAATGATTCCCTGACTTACTTGCTCAAACTACAGCAGATAGAGTTGATAGGAGCAGCATAGCAGAATTATCACTCTGACCATGCTTGCCCCCATGGATTCCATCAGAAAGAACACATTTACTGTATCCTTGAATTGACAAGAAAAAAGGAGGAGGCATGATGAAATGTTACCCTCCTTAATCAGATCACTAGTCCATGAAAGTTTATGCCACAATAAATCACTCTCTTTATCAGATATCAGGAAAGTTACTTTTTGGATTACAAATCCCAGAATACCCTAGTGGTTTGGGATTCTGGGAGCTGTAGTACCCAAAGTGTACCTACTTTAAGTTCTGCCCAAAGTGTTTGTGGTTTGTGTGCATGTGTATGTGCATATTTATGCCATCAGCACATTTTGAGTTTTTCCCCTTTCTGTTTCTGTTTCCCTTATTTACTATGTGTTGTTTTGGGAAGAGGGTTAGGAGGGCTCCTGGTATCTATTAATCAACTAATAATAAATTCCTTGTTTCTTTGTGTCTTTAATGTCTTCTCATAGGTTGGGTGAGGCACCTGAAAGCAAACTTTTTCTATCTTTTTCTCTGGTAATTTCTTTCAGACAATGCTGAAATCAAATTTTCAAATGTGTATAAGACAAAGGAATTCTCAAAGGTTATAAGGTCATTAGGCCCTTTTATGTCCAGGTTTACTGGAAGAGTAAAATCTTGACACAGTGGGATTTAGATATATTTATTTAGATGTGCTATCTAGTCAAACCCAGTTGGCCAAGGTACTGATTTTTGTGCTCATTTCTAGAAGCAGATTTTCTAGACAATGCAGGTGAGCAAGACAGAGGCTTGCAAAGAATTACTTTTGTCCTATAATTCTCAGATTCCCACTGTTCATATACTGTAGCTGTCAGCTCTGTTGGCTTAAATGACTCTGAGAACCATAGTCCAGAAAAATAATGCTCCAGTTCTTGGATATATGCTTTTGGTTTGATCCAAACACTTCTCATTATGTTCTTTAATATTTTTTACATATTCTGGTACTTAAACTTCACTATTGTTAGCCAAGGAAGCATTACCGGTGCAATTCTCTACCACTGAGAATTGGTGAGGTTGCCTAGCAGAGATTAAGCCTGTTGATATCTAAGCTGAAATGCTACCTCTAATATGTGTTAAAAGCATAGGCTTTCCCTCCTCTAAATAAGTTATATTAAGGGCAAGCTTGTACTTTTCCTTATAAGAGTAATTTGCTCCTGCATTGACTCCAGTCTTGTCATTCTTCTCCATCACTCACACTGCTATTTCAGTGAGGACTGAACCATTGCTGTGCCGCCTTTGCTCTGCCCACAGTCTGAGAGTACAGCATGGGGGCTGCCGAATTTGAAGAAGAGCCCTCTATATGACTGCTTCATGCTGGGAGAATAAAAATAATGTGATTTTTATGGCTGCACATCTTGGGTCTTTTGAAACTATTTCTGTTCCCTCTGAGAGCTGATATTCTGAGGACTATATATGGAGTTATATTTGGTAGAGCGCCTATCTAAGAAGCTGATAACACATACCAAGATCCAGGTCTATAGAGCCTGTGTCCTGAGCACACTCCTGTACTGTAGTGAGTCCTGGACCCTTCATGCATGGCAGGAGAGGAAGCTGAACACCTTCCACATGTGTTGCCTCCGACAGATTTTTGGTATCACCTGGCAGGACAAAGTTCCAAATAGAGTAGTCCTAGAACAAATTTTTAGCATGTATACATTAATGAAACAGCGACGTCTACATTGGCTTGGGCATGTCGTGAGAATGGCTGATGGTCGGATTCCAAAGGATCTCCTGTATGGAGAATTAGTACAGGGAAATCGCCCCAGAGGGAGACCACAGCTGTGATACTAGGACATCTGCAGACGGGATCTGAAGGCCCTTAGGAATGGACCTCAACAGATGGGAAACCCTGACATCTGAGCGTTCAGCCTGGAATCAGGCATTGCATCACAGTCTCTCCCAATTTGAAGAGACCCTTGTCCAGCAGGCCGAGGCAAAGAGGAAGTCACAAAAGCAGCAAAATCAGGGAGTTGGACAGGGGACAGATTGGATTTGTCTCCAGTGTGGAAGGGATTGCCACTCTCGAATTGGCCTTCTCTGCCACACTAGACACTGTTCCAGGTCCTCCACACAGAGCACGTTACCATAGTCTTTTGAGACTGAAGGATGCCTAACTAACTATCTTAAAATAAGCAAAGTATGAAGAACTAGTAATTTATCACCAATAATTTCCCATCCGTGTGGTCTTATTCTGTAGTTTATTTCAGTCTTATGTATATGCTCTGTGGTTTAGGTATCTAGTGGCAGAACCAGAGGTTGGGAGTTTGATTCCCCACTGTGCCTCCTTGACAGGGGCTGGACTCAATCCATAGGGTCCCTCTCAGCTTTGTTGTTCTAACATGGTGATGATAGTAATGATAGTCTTGTTTTCCTTAGTGTGTGAATCATGTGCTGCTTTCCAAGAAGCAGCACATGATTTACACAGTAGTTTTTGAAGGAGCAACCATGTTAGCCTGTGGAAGCATTGCTTGCCCAGGACTTTCTGAACCGAACACTGTGATATGGATAAGGCTGAGAGATGTCTGACCTCAGATCACTCAGTAGTGTTAATGGGTGGAATAGGATTAAAAAATCAGGCCGCCATTGCTGACATGCATTGCCATGATTAGCAATAGGGCTCATATAGAGTTGCTTTCATTATAGATGTAGTACTCAAATTAAAATCTGTTGTGGAATAGACTTCTTGTGCCTTGTATTTAAACCCATTAAATAGGCTTGGGTAAACTGAGTTTTCCTTCTTTAAGAAATCAAAGGGTAGTGCTCACTTCTTGTTTACTTGGACTGGAAGTTAAAGTACAAGAAGTGTACATCAGTATGGTTGTGTTTTGAGTGGGGATATCTGATAACTTCAATGGTTACTTTTTGCTTCAAATCAAAGTTGTTGTTTTCTTTTGGGAATGTGTTTGTATCAAGAAGATCTGAACTGTGCTAAGGCTTAATTCTCACAAGCATGTAGTAAAATAGATACCAGCAGTAGAAGTTTGAGGAGTATTTCTTGTTATAACAAAGTGGATAAACAAGTAAATCTGGGTCTGATTTGTAGTATTTTAAACTGCAGGAGAGGGATGCTATTTAATGACTTGGGAAAAGGGATTCTTAGAGATAAACAAAATTCAGTATCAGGAACATTTTGGTGAGTTCCAGAAAGCCTATATGGCCACCCATGATTCTATGTACTTGCCACAATGATCCAGAATTAGAAAGCAGAACACTTACGTTGACCTTGGCCTGCCATTGGAAAATATTTGTAGACTCAGTGAAAATGTCTGGCATTCTGCCATGTGATATGAGAGTGTTGACAACAGTGGTTATTAGGGGGGGGGCAAAGATGCTTAGTTGTATGGTGGCATAATTCATACAGATAGTAGACAACATTTCAGCAGAGTGTATCCATCTGTGTACATTAAAACAAGAAATCGATTTAAGATTTGAGGAGAGCACCCCTTGGGCCTCTTTGCACATGGATATGAGATAAACACTTTAAATCCTTAATGCTTGAAATCGGCATCCAAATTCACCTGGGCTGGTTTTTTTGTTTGTTCACTTGCCCTGATGGTTTGAAATTATGCTTATATTTTCAAGTTTTGCCTCAAAGCCTTGGATCAGCTTTTAATCTATTCAGAAAAATGCTGAGGGAAAACAAACTTCAGGGTTTATAAGTATCCATATTTTATTTGCACAAGACTATTTCCTGGGCATCTTTTATTTCCAAAGGAGCAGTCTGTAATCATATGAATCTCCATTTGAAACAATATAATTCAGCCCAAAATGTATCATATTCTGTCTCTGACATCTTTTTCTTTTACAGAGCATCATCATGAGAGTGGTCAGAAGACCAGATGGGCGGGGTATAAATCAAATAAACAAATAAATAAATAAATAAATCCAATCTCCTGTTTCATGGACAACCTACTTCTTTTCTTGATTTCTGTCTGTTGGGTTACACTGGCATAGCACAAACAGTACCACTTTGGAGGCAAATAGCCCCAAGTTAAGAAATAATTATAGATGTTATCAGTTGCATGCTGAGATGCATGACTCAGCATGCAACTGATAATGTCTCTGGTGATTTCTTATCTTGGGTCAATTCACCTCCAGAAGTTACGCCATTTGTGAAGCTATGTAAGAAGATTTTGGCGGTTGTGTGCTGCTTTAAATCTCTAGATCCAAGCTGGCCATAAATATTAATAACCTTAGTGTGGTCCAAAAGATTCCCCAGCACACTCGGCTTCTGTGAAAAATATGGCATCGATTGAAGACATTCTTTGTTTTACAACATCATAGGTTGGGGGTCAACATATTCAAGTTCACATGTCCTGGAAATGTAGTGGAATAATAAGCAGAATGAAACAGAGTGGGGAAATGGACGCAACAGCAACAACGTACACATGCAGCCGTTCAGGTTCCCCTGTGTGTGCCTTATGTTCTTTTGAGCTGTACTATGTATTCTTTCAGGTTGGCTGAACAGCAATGATTAGCTATTCCATTTTATAAGCCTAAAGCAGCTGTCTCTTTAGCTGCATCCTCCCCCTCCTCTTCTGCTTTCCACCCTTCTTGTCAATGGGAATCCCTCTGCCAGCATTTTTATCAGACAAATTGTTTGCTTTGCCATTTTTTTCCTGAAACAAATGGATTGTCTTATTTGAAAACAATAAACAGCTGTTGAGATGGGAGCATGATGCATTTTGCATGGCTCAACAGCATAAGGGATTGAGAATGTGACCAGGAGCCAGCCCTGAGAACAGCTCTGCCAAGGACATGAAGTCTTGACTTGAAGTCTCTCATACAACCACTTAGAACTCCTGCTTCATTCTTGGCTTGCTGCAGGCTTCCATTCCTGCCTTGTCATGCCAGTGAATTTCAGATCTAACAGTTTCCACTTTTTTGTCATGCTTAACTTGCAGCCATGTTAAAGGGCATCCTAATGATAAAAGTGTGCTGTTGTGCTGTGTAACAATGAACATGTGTAACTTCCGTCAGGTTCTCAAAAGGTTGAACCACTGGCAAATATCTCCCTTTCTCTCTTTCTTTGAGATGCACACAATGGGATTGTTGAGTTCTGTGTATCCAGGCAGCATTTGATCCATGCAGAGTGATTATATGCAGTTCATAAGTGAACCATGTGCCCCCAGGAGGATGTTTTCCAGGTAGTAGATACAGAAAAGCTACATGGAGATGGTTTCAATTCCCACACTGATATCTTCTCGTCTAATTAGCACATGTGCAAAAACAGCACAAATAACACAGTCTAACTACATTTTAGCTTAGAACAGCTGATGGTTGGATATAACTGCAGTCCATAGGATCTTACTTTCTTCTAGCTCAGGGGTCAGGGAACTTTTTTACCTTTTACCCCCTAAAAAATGTATATACGCTGACATTACCCCTTGGAAAGGAAGGAACTCGGTCACACGCGGTCAGTCAAGTGCCGCCACCAAAGTTTGGCTGCCCGGCTTGCTGCCGCTGCATGGCAGGGCTGTGCTCAGTCCCTGACCCCGCGGGGGTGACTCCCTTTCTCTGCTGGTGGGCGGCTCTTGGGTGGCCATCAAAGAGCAGCAGGTGGCTCACCCTCCGGGGGCACCCAACGCTGCCTCCCACTCTGATACTGATTCCGGCGGGGTGGATGTGGGCCTCGTCATTGAAGCACCACAACAGCTGTTGCATGGAGGGCAAGAAGCTCCTCTAGGCCCAAACAGGCAGTGCGGAGGTGCCGCCAAAGGAAGCCACATGGCCGGGCAAGCGCCACTGTCGCCCAACGGGCTCTTCCGGGTATGGCCCAGTGCCAGGAGGCTGAGCCTGGCCTGGGCTGCCGTCGTGGCCGTGCCTGCCCCCTCCGCCATGATCCACCTCTCCAGACACTGGAAGGAGAGGCTCCTCCTGGCTGGGGTGCTCCAGCCACTCACCCCAGCCTTCCTCTCTGCCATGGCCAGCCCTGCCACTGCCTCGGCTGCCATACGCCGCCGGCTGGAGCCTGTCACCGGCTGCCATCCACCGTGGTTTGGTTGCAACCGGGCTGGGAATGGGGGTGGGAAGGGGGCGATCGGACTGCCAGGAACCGCCCTTCAGGCAGAAGAGGAGGAGGAGGAGGGAGGGGGGTTAGGGTTGCGTCCTCATTACCCCCAGAATTTTCATTTTTACCCCATTTGGGGTAATTTACCTCTGTTCCCTGACCACTGTTCTAGCTGGATCACCACTAGGCAAGTAGTATGCAGCTTACTGGGCTGTTATATCCCTTCTTTGCCTTCAGGGCTACACAAAGTGTGGCTCTACAGGGCCTGGGTATATTTTGAATCCCTCAACCCCACCTTAAAAAAATGCTGGGGAAAAAAAGAATTTTCTGTTCTTGGAAACTTTCAAGAACAATAGTTAGCACCCAGAATCCTACCTACTCCAAAAGCACAACCCTTACCAGAGCAACAACAAAACCAACAAGAAACAGTGCAGCTTATATTGGACCATGAGGCAGGAAACTGGGCTCTGGACTACTAAAACTTGCCCATCACTTCTTTGAAACCTGCACTCACCTCAGATAGCTCCTTGCCTCAGGACATGAGATGTTCAGTTGAAGCTTAGAAACCCCATTCTTCCTTCATTATGTTTTACCTTGAAACTGATGTGTAAGAGAAATCCCCCAAAACATGAGGACAGGCATGGTAACCCCAAGCTAGGCTGACAGCCTAACTGTGGACACTTAGAGGAAGGCTCAAAACCAAGAGCATCCCATTTCAAATGGTTGTAAGCAGTCCCCCTTTGCTTTCTTCTGTTCTCATTCACTGTCAAGGCACATCCCTTTGACTCATGCTGTGCCAAACAATGGAAAAACCCATATGTTTGTTGTATATTTTGGCAGGTTGTGAACACAGTACACAATCTTGTGGAGAAGCAGTAAAAAATTTAAATAAACAGAGGATGATAATAAGGAATAGAGGGATTCTCTGGGAAGAACATGTGCTAGGGATCCAAAGCCCACCATTCTCATTGGATATCCTTGGGGCAAGAGAAATTTTTGATGGGGGTGGTCTCCCCCAAATAGTTTCCCCACTAGCAGTCTTTCAGTCAGGTGGTATGATTGCTGGGAGTGCAAACATTCATTTGAATGTTTTCCCTAAATCCTCCAGCTTTTCTGAGTATTTGAGGGGCATGCTGTACCATTTTTGAGCCAAACACTGGCATGTCCATGCATCGATGGCCAAAATCCTCTTGCTTAGTGTAAGCCAAATCAGAACTTTCAATCTGTTCCTTCTCAGTAATCAAGCATCCCCACTGTGATTCTCAGAACACTCACGCACATGCACTGAGCCAGTGTCCGCATGTGCACCAAGAATTGCAGCAGAGACGGCTGGTTTAACAGAGAGAAATGGATGGAAAGTTTGGCTTAAACTAAGCTACAGTATTTTGGCCAATACATACCAGTAAATCAAAGTCAAATCTCTATCTATCTCTATCATATCGAGGTTATGAAACTCATAGCAACATGAGGAAACACAAGGGGCAGGGGATAAACAATAGTCGAACAATGGTTACCTTCTTCTACTTATTAGATGTGTTATATTGGTTAGAGGAATGGACAATAACTGGTTAGTCTTACATTCAATTCCCCAATTGACCATGAAACCCAAGCATGACTTTGGGCCAATCACTGTCTCCCAGCCTAAGGTAACCTCATAAGATTGCTGTGAGGATAAAAATGTCAAGGAGGCTCATTATGAACTCCCGGAAGGAAAGTTGGGATATAAATGGAACAAATAAATAAATGTAGTTCAAGGAGAACGATGACAGGAAGCTACCAGTTGCTAAAGTATAGAAGATGATTTTCGCCATGGAAAATCAAATCCAAAAGGCCTGCAGATGACAAGGCAATATTTTCTCTCCTAAATACTTATTTATCAAAGTGGGGGAAAAATAGCTGTGAGTTGGTGCAAGATTAAACAACTTCTTTCTCATTATGCCTGAAATCTCAGGTCAGGAGGGTAAGAGACCTTGCATGCCAGATTACAGCCTTGAGCGGGTGGCAGACACACTGGTCTCCTCACATTCTTTGTAAAAGTAGAAGAGAGAGATAAGAGGTGTTGGTCTATGTTTTATCTCATTCCAGCTGATGCATAAATTAAGACTAGTCAGTCTTGTAAGAGGCTGGGAGGAGATAGACAGACTGCCTTGAGTTCGCTTTAAAGCCAACATGCTGTGTTAGAGAAACCTTGATGATGTGACACATTGCACTAGCATTGTCTGGCTGTCAAGTCTGTGTTCTTCTATCTGACATCATTCCTGAATAAAAGTTTTATTTGATTTTATTTAGGCAGCAAATACAAATGAATCACTCCGTGGATATGCTAAAATTAGTGTGCTAGCTGGAAAGGAAGGATATATTTAAAGAGGATAACCAAATTTTTTTATAATGGGAACATTGTCAAGGGGCTATTATGCCCTGGCCTGCAAAAATAGAACACAGATCACTCAACAGCCTGCTGTTGAAGATTGTGCACAACATTTTGCAGACAAAATTGCTTTGATCTGTTTTGTCTTGCATGCTGTAATTTATTTAGACCCTGTGAATGTAACTTTGGATTTACTTATTCAAAGATAAGTGTATTCAGACAGATTATCTAGATCCATTTCATTCTGGTCTCGGGCATGGTTAGGGGATAAAGCTGGCTTTGGTCTCCTCGAAACCGAACAGAGGCATCCAAAATGGTTTTCCTGGATTTCTCAGTGGCTTTCAATACCATCAACTGTTGTATAATTCTGGGTCATCTCTATGGGAAGGAACCTGATGACACTGTTTTGCAGTGTCTTGGTCCTTCCTGGAGGGACACAGTCAGAAGCGATGCTGGAGGACTCCTGATCAATGCCCTGCCCATTGGCCTGTGGCGTTCCTGGGACCTCTGTACTGTCCCCCATGCTGTTTAATGTATACATGAAGTTGCTAGGAATGGTTCTCTGGAGTTTAGGGGTCCATATCTCCAGTATATGAAGGACATCCAACTCTTCACCCCCTTTCTAATCCAAGAAAGCTTTTCAAGTTCTACAGTAGTGTTTATTGTCAGGAAAAGACTGGATGTGGGCAAATAAGCTAAACTTTCACTTAGACAACATAGAGGTGCTCCTGGCCAGTCAAAAGGTAGATCAGGAACCAGGATTTCCACCTAAAATGGGAAAAAAGCCGTGTGGTCCTTGTACATGATACAAAGGTACGGGTAGGTTATACCTCTAGTAGACCACTAAATAATCACAAACAAATTCTGTGTTGGATGAGGTCATACTTGCCATGAAAACTCAGGTTAGCAATAGAGATGGTACTTAATAAGAGATGGTACTTACCCCATAAGTCAATAGAAACCCTCCAAGCCAAATTATAGGAATTCAAACCCCAAAACAGCAAGAATAGTCCCTCTACCTCTATTTGGTTCCCAGTTGTTCTTCTGGTGGGAAGAAAAGTGTCTCATCAAGCTCAGGGATTGCGAAATTCCTTGAGACTTGAAAAGATGCCTGGGGAATCACATTCCAACAGAAGCTTCTTCCATATAGAGTTCATGGACCAATAGAACATTGGATGAAAAGTTGCATTTAATATGTGAAAACTATTTCCCATGCTATCCAATATAACTTTAGAAAGCATAGACTAGGATGTTACTAATAAAATATAAATTACTCCTCGAGCTTGCTGGTAGGCACATACCAGTGGAGGTGAAGTGTAAGGAGCAGTGTCACATACAGCACTGATGGTACCTGTCTGTCATGGGTTTGGAGGGAAAGTTCCATCCTATGGGGAGTGGAAGGCGGGACATCAGGGGGGAGGAGCTGTACTGTATATATATTTGGGGGAAGTCCATCGTAGGGGAGCTGGTGTGGAGAAGTGGAGTTGGAGTCTGTGGGTCAGACTGTGGGTCAGACTGGGTACAACTGTTCGTCAGATAGTACATACCTGATAGGTTCAGGTTTCTATCTAGGTAGCCAGAACTGATAGGTTCAGGGTCTGTGCGTTACCTTAAAGTGTTCCGTGGGAACCAATCTGTTGTATGTGTACGATTGGGACTATACCAAGTTCCAGTATCCTAATTACCTGATCCTTTTATTTACCCTGTTTGTTGTTTCAATAAACCTTGTTCTTTTGTTTATTAAAATCCATTCCTGGTCTGGGTGACTTGGTGGAGCGAATGGTTGGTGGCAGCATAACTACAGGGTGGGATACTCCAGTAGGTCTGGGGTTGCTACAAGCAGCAACAGGGAGAGTATAACTTTGCAAGCCAAATCAGAAGATCAAAACTGTAGGCCAATTTCAGGAGTACCAAATTGCCTTGACTGTGCCCACAGGTGAGTTAGAGCTATGGCTACAGGTAGAGCTCCCTGATACAATGGAGAGTGAAAGTCTATGAGAGACACCTTCAGAGTGTCCCCTACCTTGCGAGGTGGTCACCTCGGGTAGCAAATATGTTACTTCTGCCAAAGGATGACCCATGTTTCTGGAGAGTTGCCACTAGGGAGCTGGCTGTTCATTTTTTTTTCAGTGTATGGCTGTGGGAGGGACTGGTCAGGAAAACTGTATATCACATGGCTCAGGCAGATTTCCAAGCTGTGCCCCCACCCCTGGCTACCAGGAACACACAGAACTAGACATTTATCAAATAAATAACCAGTTCTGTATAATGCCCACCTCTGATGGCAGGTGGGACATATTTGGCCTCCTTTTTCCCTGCCTGCAGAGGTGGGTAGCAAGGGAAGACCTTGCCTTTCCTGTGTGGCAGTATAAGTGGCCAGTTGTACTAACATGTGGACACATATGAGAGAAATGTAGGGGCCCCTGTGTGCCGGGAGGTGGTATCACCTTGCTTATTGCCTCAGACAAAGAACGTGGGTACCCCGTTATCTCCAGGATGAAGCAGGACTGGTAATAGCTTGAAAAGTGCAATGTAGTTTGAAGTGAGTATTTATTTATCACATCTATATCAGAATGCCAGGTAAGTAAATGGTTTAGTCTCCATAGTTTAATTCTCACAACAGTCCTGTGAAGTGTGTAAAGTTGAGACATAGTGACTGGCCCATGGTCACTTCAAGAGCTAAATGGAAATTTAAACCTGGATCTTGGTGGTCTAGTCCAACAAGACTAGGCAGACTCTATCTGCCCTTCAGATATTCTGGACTACAACTTCCATCAGCCTCAGATAGCATCAATAGGAAGGGAGGTTTCTGAGTATAAATACCATAATTCTCCATTCTGGAGCCACCTTGCAGCATCTTTCAAACACCTCAGTGTGATGCACCTGAGAGAAAGCCTAACTGAGAGCAATCTTTCTGAGAAGGACGTTTGGCTGGAGCTTCACCTAGTTAAGTCACAAAGCCTCTGACTTTAGGTCTTTCTTCCCAGTGTTTAAAAATGCCAACAAGTTGGGTAGAACAGCCAAAATGGAGAATTATAGTAGCTCTAGTGCAGAAAATCTAAAAATCCCATCCCTGAGCATCACCAGTGATCAGGTCTTAGTCTAAAACATCTTAGGGGGTAAGTGTGCAGCGTGGTGCTCCAACCATTGAACTAAACTGGCTGCCACAGGGTGTGGGTCTGGTGCGACAATGCCTGTGACATCTTTCTTAACACCCTAGGGCTTATTCTTCCGCATCTCTAATCTGAGGACAAAATTTCAGTCCTATTGTTGTGTGTTAGCAAGTCTGAAGACATACAGTCAACAGTTGCTTCAGAGGGTTTTAAATTGCAAGAGAAGACCCTCAATGCCAGAGGCCCCAAGGTGCCATATATTTCAGTCCTAGGTGCATTCATTTACAAGCACCAGAGTAATCTTTATTTTTACTGTGTGTCCTATGGCCCATTGCAAGCAGGAAGTTTTTTCGTTGGCATGGTCACAAGAGGGTAGTTGCTGTTCACTTCTGCATGAGGAAACACCATTGCTTTCAACAGGAAGTTGGAGGTGGCATGGAGGAGCACTGTGCCTGCAGCATGTTGTGCTTCATATTTTTTGACAGGATTCTGCTCAAGGATTTTAAATCATCCTCTGAACTCAACAAGAAGCGAGGCATAACACAATATAAACATGGGTTTAACAAATTCCATATTAGTACTTCATATGTTTCATAAATAACGATGCGTATTACTGGGATAATCTTACAAATACATTTATTAATTTCATGCTGTAGATTTTACAGCTGGTTGGAGCATATAGGAGAGTACAATTCTTATAATTATATTTAATCTGATTCTCCTTCTTATTAATTTCAGAACATACTCTATGACACACTGCTTATTTAATGTGTAACTTTATGCATGATTTATGCCAGACTGAAGTGTTGGTAGTTACTAGGTAAAGCTGTTCATTTTTATAAGATGAAAAGGAAATGACCTTAGTTGTTTATAGAGAACAAATTAAATGAAAAATAAACAAATTGTAGAGTGCAGGTAGTTAGCAGATGTAAGAGGAGTATGCAGAATTGGCCAGGAACATAAAATGGAATATTTTCCTACCAATTGACAGGATGGTGTCCTCTATATAGCCAGGACCTGTAATGTCTTACCAGCAACTTCTCAACAACACAGCTGTACTAATATAGTAATTGACTACATGATCTATTGTGCCATATTCATAATAATAAATACTTAAGTGTTTTTCTCAGAGTTTTTTTTTACACATTCAAAAATGGGTTCAGAAGTAACATGACCCACAATTTATTCTAATGGCTTGGTTTGCACACACCTAAACCATAGTATACTATAATGTGCATGACACATGTCGTTGTCTCATGGGTTCACTCCCTTCTCTTTCTCCAACCCAGCCATAAGGGAGAGATAGGAAGTGTCCACTTCTATTTTCCATTAGTTGTGGCTTGTGAACCTAGAACTATGGTTAGTGTTAACCATTATTTATTGAGATAAGCTAGGAACATTAACTTGGTTGAAGTTGGGTTGCTTGCAATGAAACATAATTAACCCTAACTACAATTTGTCCAATAAGCACCTTGTGAACATATTATGCCTATTACACTTCCTCAGGTTGGGTGTGGTTCTATCTGAAAATGAAAGCAGCCAATTCTAATTTTGGAGGTGATTATTTTAACAGAACTGTGGTCTGAGGGCACTGCCTCAGAGGAGTAAAGGGAAGGGAGGAACAGATAAGTCTGAAGCTTGTTCATAATACTAAGCTATGGTTCAAATCCAAATTTAACTCTGAACACAGAGCTGCCTACAGATTGTGATTTGTTTGTGGTGAAGCAAGCCAAGTTCAGAAACTTATTTCAAAGTTCAGGTTCAAACCATTTTGAATCAAACCATTGTTTGTGCTAATGGCAGTTTGGTTTTATGTCTGAATTCACAGACTGTATGCCTGGAAGCTCAAACTATATTTTGGCTTTTAAAATATGTTTACCAAAAAACATAGTTTATTATATCACAACCCAGAAAATGGTTAATTTTAGTCTATTAGATCATCACCCAATAAACTGATCTCAACAAAATGCGAACTTTCTTTGTGCAAACATCGATCCATCACCCCTGAGCAATCAAACCTGGAAGGTTCCAATTAACCATAGTTGCTTGTTTCATCTGCACTGCAAAATTCTAAGGGGGTGCCAGGTCAGTAGTATCACAGTCCTTAAGATTTCAAGGCTAATGCTTGAGACCAAAAGGCAGGTCCTTATCATGTCACAGAGTGGTCTCTTAAGACACAATTGAAAAATGATGTGTGTCTGACAGACAGTACAGAGGCTTTCTGATGAATTTAAAAGTTACCCATGGTAACTAATAGCAGCAGCTCTAGAGCACACAAGATGATAAAAAGACACAACTACATGCCAGTTCTGATGCCATGAAAATGCACTCCCCCCAAGGCACCCCAAAACCTGAAATATGGAAATCTTAATACGGTGGTACCTCGACTTACAAACTTAATTGGTATTGGAACGGCGTTCATAATCCAAAAATTTAAAAAAAGCCAAAAAAATATACAGTCCATACAGTACAGTACAAGCAGTGTACTGTACCAGGCAATACTGTACCAGGCAATACCAGACTATCTCCACTCATTAACTGCTGGAACGAGCGAGGTAGCACACAAGCAGCCTCTTCACGGGCCAACGGTCAACTGAAAGTTCAAATTTACCACTTTCCCTGCCTTCCCAGCTGTTTTTTTTGTTCGCAAGTTGAGGCTTCATTCGCAAGTCGAAGCAATTTTTTGCAAATAGAGCTGCTCATAACTCGAATCGTTCCTAAGTAGGGACATTCGCAAGTCGAGGTACCACTGTAGATAGAATGCAAAACAGAAAACTTCACCCACCTTTAGAGAGCAGTGTGCAATGAGATATTTTCTTGTGTTCCTCCAGATTTTATACAGAGAAAGACCGGGCAGGACAGGAGATGGTTGGGCTTCAGGCAGTGAAGCCCTTTGGGCTGTGGAGCCAGTGAATGAATAGCTATAGCATACTACCCAAAATAAATGAGAGAAGGTCATAGAGTAAGCCAACAATACTTTTGAGTTTTGCTGGGAAGACCAACCCAAAACTGTAGACCACTGTCTATATGGAAGTAATGCCTAGCGGTGGAATTGCAACATACCTATGCATAGTTGAAATGCCAAAGTCAAATTTGTTCTTCCCAGGTATTATTATGAGTTCTAGGGGTTAGTCATCAGAGGTGATTATTTTAACAGAATTGTGGTCTAAGGGTGCAGCCAGAAATATGGAAGTTTGCCACAAGGCTGGCATGAACGGAATGCGAGAGGGAGAAAAATGCAAGAAAGAGCTACAAGAGATACAAATAAACAAAGAGTAGCAAAAATGTAAGATACAAATGAACAAAGCAGGATAATTGGAAAAGATATTCTAAAGGTGTGGGAAAGCCCAAGGAACATGCAGCAACCTCTCTCCTTCATTCTGCCAAAAACAGGATCTGCTGTTTTCAACAAGAAGGTGCAGTTTATCAAGTTGATGCAACTAATTAAGGATCTGTACATGTTGCCTCTCCACCTCTTTCTCTGACAGACATTAAACTGTCAGCAAGATAAGACAGAGGTAAACACCCAAGGTGGCTCAGAAGAGACTTATGCTCTGTTAAATTTTCTTTGAAAAAAGAAAACAACTAAGGTTATTCAAGATAGGTATGTGTATGCATTTTCTATCAACCCACCTTATATTATGTACAAGCCACCTCAATGTAAATTGTCAGTACTTCCACCTGCAGCTTTCCTTGTGCTGTTGCCCTGCTTTGTTCATGGGGGTTTTACAAGTGGGTCCAGACAATGTGGCCTTCTCTTTATAATTTTCTAAGTTTTCCACTGTTTTGTTTGTCTTCCTTTTCTTTCTATTGAAAATCCATTCAGGAGGGATTGATGGGAGAGTTGCATCAGGTCTTTTGATAGGTCATGGTGGTGATCATCTACCTTGAAGCATCCTCTGCAGTTAACGTGGTTAGCAATCAAGAAACCTTTCTGTCGCATTGTCCCATTCCAGTTTTAAGCTGCACAATTCAAATAGAAAACTGCTGCAATATTTCCTGAAAGTACTTGATTAGGTGGATCTCCAGAGGTAGTCATTTCTGTAAGTGAATCATGAATGATGCCTCCCTTTGTTCCTTCATGCTCACCATATGGCGCAGTTATGGTGTTGCTAGGAGAGCATCTTTGATACATGTGATATACAATGAAAAGAGGAGCCACTGACTGTACCTAGAAGTCAGTTGGAATCTACCGCAGAAAGGTAGTCATGTTGTTAGTATGTTAGCAGCATAAACACAACACCTTTTCATGGGGATTCATAAGACAGATTGATAGAACTCCTATGATAGAGAACCAGGTTTCTATAGTAACTGTTGATTTTTACATTTTTTTTTAATAAAAAATAGTGTACATGGAAGAATGGCCCCATGGGCAATGGATTTTGCAGCCATGCTGATCAGGCCTGGAAATAGATTTTGGTATTTTTCAACCCCAGTCTGGGCTTTGAGAGGCTGAATTCTTTTCCAGTTATTGTGGAAGACAGTGGGATCTTGAGGTCTTTGAGATATAAGATTTCCTTATATATACAGTAGTAGTCATAATTATCTGCTGCAAGAAACAAGAATGATGAAGAATTTGAGCAGCAGTGAACTGCTATCTGATGTACTATTGAACAAACTTTTGAAACACACCAAAAAGTAGGAATTGTCTTTTTATATCTGGGATCCCAGATTCATTCCCTCTTATTTGAAGAACCATGTACTAACGCAGGAAAGAAGAAGCAGTTCCTATTATGTTTCTATAATGGTTTCTTTTTGTAGGTGTTCGAAAGCTTCAGTAGCACGCCTATAGTCATTCCAGTTCTGGCGAGCCAGTGAATGAAATTTTTCCTGAAACAAGAAAGAAAGATTCTGCCAAACACATTACGTTTTTTTTTAAAATAATAACTGTGCCAGAACCTGAGCAGATGAGCCAAGCTCTGCGCTCTACGAGTCATCCCTCGCAATGGGAAGGTATTCTTTTGCTGAGTGAGTTTTGCTTTAAGGAAGTCAACTGAGATCCTCCTAACAGTGGCATGCGGTAACACTGCTTCCTGCCTTGATCAATATCCATGGCTACATCCTGACTGTACATTCCAGTCTGGAAATTCCTTTGTGTACTTAACCCACATCTTGCACCATCACCCTTTTAACAGGTGTGGTTGTTAAAATGCTGCCACAGAAGTGTGTCTGGGTGTGGATCGAGTTGATTGCAGCATGGTGATTGCTTACGAGCTTACTGTAGGATGACTGTTACTTTATAAAGAGACAGGAATGTGCAACATCTAGTCACACCGGGCGGGAAACATTAATGTGGCTCCTCCACTACTGCCCACAGTTTCTGTTTGGTTGTAAGTTTTAGTGACTTCCCTGGTTGTATGGCTGGATGTGAAGATTGCTAAAATGGTATGTTTAGCAAGTAGCGTAGCTGACTTCAGCAACATAGGGTTGCTCTCTAGATACCCCTGGCGGTCCCACCTGACTGCAAAATATCAGCTGAATCTACTTTGAAGAAACAGTTGGGTGTGATAAAGGAACTTTCTTGCAGTGCTCAGGCCCCATCAGGGATGGGAACATAGGAAACTGTCTTATAGCACGAATTCTCAACCCTCGACCCTCTAGGGCAGAATCCTGTTGCCTTATGTAATTCCCTAAGGCTGGTCATACACACAGTTCTGCCAGTTCAGCTGCCCATCTGCCATTCTCCTCTGCATCCCTCAGTTAAGTAAATCATTATGCATCTCGCTGCTCGTTCAACAGTAAGAAAGATAGCAAAAGATACAGGGTAACCATTTTTTTGTGATTGACTTTATATGCATTGCTTTGCTGACTAGAACTTTGAGCAAGATGTTCTGGACTTCAGCTCTCAAAATTCCCAATCATTGGTTATGTTGGCTGGAGTTTCTGAGAGCTAAAATCTTAAACATTTAGAGCAGTGGTTCCAAAATATTGGGTCCCAAGATGTTCTTGGTACAACTCTCAGAAATCCTGGCCAGCACAGCTGCTGCTGAAGTTTTCTGGGAATTGCAGTCCAAGAACACCTGGGCTACCTATAGTTACCTATAGGTACCTATAGCTACCTATATCTATACTTCGGGTGGCAGTGGATCAGTGCAGATACTGTGGGTTGAATCTGGACCTTCTGTGTGCAAAGCACACACTCTACCACTGATCTATAGTTCCCAGAAGATGCACCAAATCTGGATTTCCCCCCCTCATCTCCTATGACAAAGAGCATCATAATACACCAAGAGACTTTTTTATTCCTACACAAGAGTGAAAACATAAGGGCTTTGCTTTCCATGTGTGTGTGGGGATTATTATTATTTTTTTGGTCTTTTTGATCAGCATGACTTCTGCCAGAAAAATGTGGATTTGAATTAAAAAGTATGATGATTTTTTAAATCTTATATTTGGTGCAAAATGCAAGGTTTTTATATCAATCATAGACTATGTATGCAAAATACAAGATGTTTTGTGCTAATGAAAAGTTTTTGACAGAAAAGCATGTTCTGTTAATTTTCCACAAAACATCCCAAAATGTGAAAAGTTCTCACAATCTTGCTTAACACGGAGAAATTTCCCAGAGGAAATTAAATGAAAATTTATAACCACATAATTGTTTTTCCATTCCTACATCCCTTATTTTTACATTTAATTTTTAAAAACAAAATGAACACAACTCTTTTTTTAAAAACCTATGGAGATATAAGGGGAAATTTGTGGGCAGAAACCCAGTTACTTACTCAGACGAAAGCAAAAGTAGACTCTTGACCCTTATTTTAAATATTTTATTAGAGCTGCATATAGTTTTCTTAAATTCTTCTACAAAATGGATCATAAAATGTATTACAGATGCCATTTATATTTAGGTTACTGCTGTTTGGTGTTGCTTGCGATATCCCAAAAAACCATAAAATAATTGCTTACATTTCCAATGGTTACTGCTTTGCTTTTAAATGACATCACCTATTCTGTTGCCAGAAATCTGGTGTATTGCTAATAAGCCTGAAGTGTTACTATTGCAGTGCAATTGATATGAGCCTTGTGCCAGGGCACAGATGAGGTGCTATCCAGCAAACCTATTATGGGAAATTGCAGATGCTTGCCTGTTGCCAGCATCTTTGTCACTTTGCTTAGACCAGTGTTTCTCTTATGCAATACAGTTGCAGGTTTTGTATAACTATAGCGGCATACCCACTCAGATCTGATCATGAGAATATCAGCGTGCCTACAACTGGGGAACCAGCTCGCTAGCTAAGCCTTTATCATAAGGCATGTCCCACCAAAAAATTCTGAAACAAACAAACTTGAATGCTTTTTGTTTTCTACAAGACTGAAGAAATTTGATCTGTCCACATTTCATCAGGAAGTCATGTCTTTGCACATGAACAACTGAATGAACAACATGTCATATTTAAGGATTTTAATTTTAATGTTGTTACCCTCGCAAATGCTTTCAGGAGTTTTAAAAATCAGTATACACAAGCAATATTTCTAGTTTGGAAATAGCAATGAGAATAATTCAATGTTTAGCAAGCACTTGTAGCTTGATATTCAGGAAGATATTCTATCAGTGTTCAGAAATGTTCAGAAATTTTTTAAAAAACTTTTATTAAAAGCCTCTGCTGTATGTATGTATTATTTTACATTTATTTTATTTAGATGTTTTTCAAAAATTACAACCACTGTATCATTATTGAACTATGGTAAACATGCCGAGATTATCAGGAGAGGCCTTTTTCTCAGTTGTATCACCATCACATGTGCATTTGATGGGGACACGGGAGCGGGCCTTCTCTATTGCTGCTGGCAGACTTTGGAACTCCCTCCCACAAGATGCCAAGCAGCCACCATATTTGCTGTCCTTCCAGAAGCAGGTGAAGATGTTTCTCTTTAAGTAAGCTTTCCCTTAGTGATTGGCTGCCTGAGTGTTGGTGTTAAATAGATTGTTGTACCTTACTGCTTTGAATGTGTTTTTTGTATTGTTTTTGTTTACCATGTTGTAGGGGTGGACTAATCCAAGGAATGCGAAGCTATTCTGATCTGTGAATCCCTGTACATCTGCTGCACAGCTTGAGAAATTTAACCAAAATTCAAAACTTTACAACGTTCTTTACCCCTTTTCGCACATACAAGTCCCCGTGTTTTCAATGGAGTGGTCTCCACCTTGCATAACTAGAAGCTGGCATGTGCTGGAGCAACAGAGAAGGACTCCACTGTTGCTCCAGCTGTGCTCTGCAACTGTTCTTAGGATTTTGCCATTGGGACATTTCTCCTTTGCTTCGCCTAATAAAGACATCACTATATGGATTTTGGAAGCTTTATTATGGCCGTCTTTGCTTTTCATACAACTTGGAGAATACCAGATTTAGGAAAGCATCAACTCACATTTTTATCAATCTCAGTCTAGTTTTCCACACCTCTGACAATTCATGAAGACACTGGACCATGTACAAATGTTGTCCCAAATTTTCTGACAGGAAAACGAGTAGGATAAAAATAAATGCAGCAATATCTTTCCAGGTCGCCTACTTTAATTTTCCTGCCACCATGAACGGATTGTGCCCTCCAGCAAGGAAGCATTCTCAAAAGCACTCAGATGAATTGGTTTGCCCGTCACAATGGCCAGATTGTGGGGAAACGCCATCCAATTTCTGAATGCAAACCCATGGAGGAGGCATGCTTGCTGTTTGGCTGCAAATAAATGTCAAATAATTTTAGCACTACTTTGAAAGCAAGACCCATTTAAAATGACACAGTATGGTGTATGAGCCAGCTGGCTTGAAATTTCTCATGCTGAATATCCCATTATATACACACATCCTGAATAAGGGGAATATGAAGGATGTGAACCATGAGCTTTGATTATTCTGTAAGATATGGAGGCTGCATGTCTCCTGTCTGTAGGGCAGTAAGTGATTTATGACTTATATCCAAGGCAACACAGAGAGCTAACGTGGTGTAGTATAGTGCATGGTGCTCAAGACATCTTGTTGTCTGAGGCAAGGAATAATAAGGTGGCACTCTCATAGTCTCTGAACACGTGTCAAGTGGACAGAGAGCTGAATTTCAGCCCTTGTGAGAGGGCACCATCCTCTGCCATGTCCGAGACAAGCTGGCAAGCATAATGGGCACAGAGCAGGCATGTTACACAAAGGGGTCTTTCCTCCAACCAAAAGTAGTAGGCGGCAGGGACGGTAGAAGCAGCAATGGGGAAGAGGGATGCTGCGTGCTGTCCTCCAGCATTTGTCTAACGGAAGAGCTGGCCCTGAGCTCACCAAATTGGAACCAGAAGAATTTGTGTTCAGGTCTGTAATCATGGAGTGCATCTGAACACGTTTCTTTGTCTTACTTATCTCTAGGTATCCTGTAAACTAAAAATTGAATAGAAGGATCACATATGCTATCTAGAGTTCCTTAGAGGAATAAGGGTACAAATATAAACAGATAACTTTAAAAAAGAATTTTGCGAGTGGAAAGCTAGGATAGAATTATGGTTGTCACAGCCAAATCACCAGTTCCCATGCTATTCCTTTGGTATTGCAGTTCCCCGAGGTCACGTGAAGAGTCCCAGAAAAAGGCAAGAACTGTCTCTCTAGATCGCCTCTGTATTGAGAAATCCCTTGCTGTAAATTGTACAGGGTGCACTGTATTTCACATGATCTGATGTAGGCTGGAACATCCTACACATCTGGGTCACAGGAGCTGGAAACACAGCACATCTGTTCCCTAGGATTAAAACCATCTGGAATGGTGACTGACATGAGATAAGCAGAGATGTTTTCAGTGAATGCCTTGTGGGGAGAAATGAGTATGCTCTGCATTCCCACTAAAGACAGCAGTCTGTGCTGGTGGAAACCTAACATCCATTTAAAGATACCAATATATCTGCCATCATATTAGCTAATGTGAATTTGCAACACAGTAAGAGGAATTGGCATTCATTAGACTGACACCATGCTGGAAAGCAAGACAATGAAAGATTTTCAACTTTTATTCCAGGACCAAAAGAAGCAAGTTCTACTGGAATTTAAAAAAACAACAACCCCACGTATAGACACCCTTCCTGCAATAATATGACCAGAGCTTGGAAAAATTACCCTTTCAGACTATAAGTATTCCATATGTAGTCCAAAACACCAGCTTTTTCAAGTTCCTAAATTGTATTCTTTCTTCCAATACACTTCTGATGCTGATTCACAAATAGTACCATGGCTATTAATTTTTCATGAGTGCTTCTAGACTCTCTGCCCACCTCTTTGAAGCTATGTAAGCTTCTAAGCAGGATTTAGAACTAGAGCTGGTCCTGCCAGTAAGGCAATCCCCTCAGATGGCAGATGCTATGATTTGATAGGATATTGGAGGAGGGAGCTGCATGCGAGGCCCCTGACCTGTATTTCCTAGATTTTTTGGCATCCTTCAGGAAACCAAGCCCTATGAAGAAAGATTGAAAGAACTTGACATCTTTAGCCTTGAGAAAAGAAGACTGATGGGAGATATGATAGCACTTTTCAAATACTTGAAAGACTGTCATACAGAGGAGGAGGGGGATCTGTTCCCTATCATCTGAGAGTACAGGACATGCAATGAACTCAAGTTACAGGAAGCTAGATTTCAGTTGATCATCAGGAAAAACTTCCTAACTGTTAGAGCAGTATGGCAATGGAACCAATTACCTTTAGAGATGTTGAGTGCTCCAACAATGAAGGTATTCAAGAGAAATTTAGACAACCACCTGGCAGATATCCTTTGATTTGTATTCCTACATTGAGCAGGGGGGTGGACTCAGTGACCTTATAGGTCCCTTCCAATTTCATGATTCTATAAGAGGAGAGGACATTGCACCATTCTAAGTGCTGAAGAAAGAGTCAACTGCCAGCCCACTCAGCTTTTATGTACAGAATAGGAGATTGGTAGGATTACTAGTTTAACAGTACCCAATTTCTTCAGATTTCAATATCGTAACAAGAGACGAGGGGACAAATTGGTGATGTCACAGAGGTGAGACAGGAAAGGATTGGAAAGGAAGCATAAGACACATGCAAACATATTTGTGTTAAGCCACTGAACTATGAGGCTGGTTGGGAACGGGTGGGAAGTGGTTCCCAAGTCTAGTGACTTCTCATACACAAAAATCAAACTTCCTTCTCAACTGGTGCTGATTATCCTGATATTTATCTCCCTGCTTGGAGACCCAAACAAGCACAGCATGATACTTCAGCCAGTACCCTGAAACCTTGCAGCTGGTCTGAATGTCCTTAATGTGTATATTTTGCTTTTGAGATTTTTTTTTTTAAAAAAAGGAAAGTGATTTATATATCTAGTAGTCAGATCCACTGGTTCACAGGAAGTTGCATTCCCACTGGAGAACAGATCTGCTGGCAAGAGGCTCTCCCCAGTGGCCCAGTTCCAACCAGAGAAAGCTCAGCCTGATGTTGGCATCATTCCTTCAATTAGCGGCAAGAGTAAGGCCCAGAAACAGAGTGTGCCAGGTATGTGGCCAGAGCTGCATTCCAGAATTGGCCCTTGACCTATGCCCATCTAGAGTCAGTATAGTTAATATCATGAATTCAGATTGACCTGAAACTTGTCCACATACACATTTTTTTCTGGCTGGTATGAACTGACAAGTCTTGGGACAAATTACCTCTTTGGTCATCTTTGACCCATTTATGGCTGCAGTGTCAATTGGAAGAGAAGAGAAAAGAAATAATAGACAAATCTAGCACAAGAAATACTTAAATGACACAGTGCCAAATACAATACCCTGCTTTTACCTCAGTGCATAAGCTTCCAAAAAATTATTTCTTACTTGTGTGACTTGCCTCTTAAATCACACAGCTGTGCTATAAAAGATACTTGGTACTCCAGATTTCAAAATCTTTTACTATTTAATTTTTTTGATTATAAACGTTTCATACTACTTTTGAAGAAATCTTCAGTTTGTGTCAGGAAAATTATGAAGGTGGGGGAAATAGTAAGAGAGTTCATGGTTTCTATGTCAACAACTAGCTTCCTATTGAATCATACTCCTCTGTGTCCTTTATTTACTTTTCATTCATTTTAATACAATAGTGGCTCCATATTTATTTAATCAATTAATAATATGTGACTGGTTGGATAACAAAGCCATAATTCAATAACTGAATTGCTGAACTGACTGGCATATTGCATGCTGCAAGCGTGCACTAAATTAAGCAAATTACTGTTGACCAAGTATGTAATTGTAGCAATCACCCCTGGTATGAATATTCAGCAGTGTATTTGCATGTACCAATGAGAGCTGTTGGGAGGTGGAGCCAGAGAAACTAGAAGGGAGGTGTGAGTCAGAGTCTAGTAAGTTCAGTTAGAAACAGAGAAGAGAAAAAGAGTTTGGGGTTTGAGGCAGAAAGAGTGTTTAAGGAGTGATTAGTCAAAGTGTGACCTGTATTAATTAAGATGTTGTTGTTGTTGTTTAGTCATTTAGTCATGGCCGACTCTTCATGACCCCAATGAACCAGAGCATGCCAAGCCCTCCTGTCTTCCACTGCCTCCCAGAATTTGGTCAAATTCATGTTGGTCGCTTCGATGACACTGTCCATCCATCACATCTTCTGTTGTCCCCTTCTCCTCTTGCCTTCACACTTTCCTAACATCAGGGTCTTTTCCAGGGAGTCTTCTCTTTTCATGACATGGCCAAAGTATTGGAGCCTCAGCTTCAGGATCTGTCTTTCCAGTGAGCATTCAGGGTTGATTTCCTTTAGAATGGATAGGTTTGTTCTCCTTGCAGTCCAGGGGACTCTCAAGAGCCTCCTCCAGCACCACAATTCAAAAGCATCAATTCTTCGGCAGTCAGCTTTGTTTATGGTCCAGCTCTCACTTCCATACATCACGACAGGAAAAACCATAGCTTTGACTATGCGGACTTTTGTTGGCTACGTGATGTCTCTGCTTTTTAGGATGCTGTTGAGGTTTGTCATTGCTTTCCTCCTAAGAAGCAGGCATCTTTTAATTTCATTCATGGCTGCTGTCACTATCTGCAGTGATCATGGAGCCCAAGAAAGTAAAATCTGTCACTGCCTCCATCTCTTCCCCTTCTATTTGCCAGAAGGTGATGGGACCAGTGGCCATAATCTTAGTTTTTGTTTTGTTTTTTTGATGTTGAGCTTCAGACCGTTTTTTGCTCTCTCCTCTTTCACCCTCATTTAGAGGTTCTTTAATTCCTCCTGACTTTCTGCCATCAGAGTGGTATCATCTGCGTGTCTGAGGTTGTTGATACTTCTTCTGGCAATCTTAATTCCAGTTGGGGATTCATCCAGTCCAGCCTTTCGCATGATGTATTCTGCATATAATACTGAAATTTTGTGTAACTTTAAGAATGTGCTTAAGAACTAGTCCTAAAACATCTAGTAATCAATAAACCTGTTTCTCTTTAAAAGTTCAGTACTGAATGGACCTCAGTCTTTCATAGGAAATATAGGCTGATAAAGAGATCAACTGGTGGCAGCGTGTTAAAGAGCGTGTTGGGATACCTTCGTGAGCTCTGTGTTCCGTGAAACGAGTAGGGGCCATGGGGTAAACGTCACTGTAATTAAGTCTGCAATCCTATGCACACTTGAAAGTAAGCTCTACTAAATATAGTGGGAGTCACTTCATAGTCAACAGGCATAAGATTGCATCCTTCAGTCAGTTATCTTGTATGTAATGTGTATAAGCACAATGAAACTCAGTGGGACTTAATTTTCTCTTTTAAAAACTGAAATATGATTGAATTAAATTGTGAATTCTTTTGAGAATTAATAGTTAAATAAATGATCCAGTTTGACTCCTGAGGTACACCTAGTTTCCTGCCCAATTCTCTCCCACTCCTTTCCTCAGTAGACTGTTGTAAGAGTGTTGAATAAAAAGCCTTCCAGTACATATTTCTTTTTTATTATCTTTTATCTTTACACACCCTCTGGAATAACAGCTCTTCCATAGCACTGTCTTAATGCTCCAAACATAACTCCAAAATGTTAAGATAAGTGGAATGTTAGCATTCAGTCTCTTGCTGGAGCCTTTCCTCCACTTTTGCTGCCAGCTTTATTATGGGAACCGAATGCGGGTTTGTTTTTTGACAGGTCCGTCCTTAGCCTTCTCCTTTGCTGAATGCTATGGAGTTTCTTTAGTTTTCTTCGGTGCAGCTAGAGGGCTGCCTACTATTACGAAGGGAGCACGGAGGGGCGGAATGAGAGAAAAGAGTGAATGGGTGTGTGTGTGTATGTTTATATATGACTAGCCCAACCTGCAGTTTCGGATTTCAGACCTAGCTTATCACTCTTCCAGTTCCTTCCAGCCTGTGGATGTTACTTTGCTTTTTCACTGACGGATTTGCCAGCAGGAAGAAGCGAAGCTCTTACTGCTCCTCTAGTTTGCCTTCTTTCCCATTTCTTCTGTGAAAGCTCTCATCCCCAGCAGCCTTTTCCGAACCTCCGCACTGGAATCTGTCCTACAAGACGGATTTTTGTTTTTATTCTTACATCCTCGTATCTGGGCACAGGAGGATGCTGCCGCCTCTTACTTGAAGGTAAATTCAGGTGTTTAGTTTTGACAGTTGCACTAACCATCCTCAGGGCTCTCTAAAACAGATTAGATTTGCTGGGCTTCTTTGGACTGGGATATAGAACAGGCATAGTTGGTATGCTTTCTGCTAAGATTTAAACGCTCTTAGTGGTGAAGTTGACAGGAAATGGCAGGCATGTTAAACTGTGGTGATTGCACCCTCGTGGGCGGTGAGTGTGGCTAGAGTTGGAATGTGATTTATATTCTATGTAATAACATACATATACAAGCAACTTGTCTATAACTTTCAAAGTTATTTAGAAAAGATTTACTCTCTGGAAGTGTAACTAGGGATGTCCAAAGCTGATGTGCAGATTCAGAGCTAAAATTGGGAAACCACAATAATTTTATGCTTCTCTGTTAAAGTGGTATTCGTGCTGTCTATTATCAAAAGCCAGTTTGATGCAAATGATAGGAATGCTGCCATGATTTTTTACAATGTCTGACACCTGAGTTCATAGTGTAAGACTAAAATATCTGAATAGTAGCATGAAACTAAATGTTTGCTTTTTAAGAAAATGCACAATGGCACAATTTGGCTGTTCATTACTGTATGACTGCATTTGTCTAGACCAGCATTCCCCAATAGATGTGCTGTAGCCATTACAAGAGTCCTTCTCCTATCAACCACAGTCAGAACAGCTGGTAGTCAGGGATGATGGGTACTGTAGTCCAATGATCTCTAGAGGGCCATAGGCTCTCTGACCCTGGCAAATGACCAGCAAAATTTGAGGTGCAGTAGGATAAATGGATTCAAGTCTGCTGAAATGATGAATAAACTCTAGCCCTTGCTTCAAGCAACTCTTACTACGATGGGATTGATTTCACAGGGTCAATTCAATTAATTTGGTAGCTAACCTTGCTATATAGGGTAACTAGCATCTTGAAATGTTGTAATTTACATCTATATACATATTTGGTTGCAATATTTCTGGTTTGCATGGACGTGTACTTGACATAGAAGCTTACCTCCAATTGTACGTATTTGGCTGGCCTGGCATCATTTAATCAGGATCTCTAGGGTTTGGGTTTTGGTATTACTTTGTGTTTGGTTTTACTGTACTTAGTGAAAATGCTTCTTTGGAGCAATTTAATGTGAAAATGTATTTTTTGGGCTTTTAGGGAAATGCACATTTGTGAATGGATTATTTAAGAGCACATGCCAGTAGACCTTAATGGACATGGTTCACTCCTGGGTGTGCTCAGTGCGTACTATTTAAAGCCCTTTTTACCGTGCTACATTCTTCTGATGTAATATATCTATTTTTAATCTCAAATGTCCATATAGGGAATATCAGTATTCCCCGTACAGGCAGCTCTGAACAAACATATGATAGACTTTGTCAGTTAATTCTGGAAGCCTCTGATGCTGGTGGTCTCTGCCCTTGCATGCAAATATACTCACTTTTAAGTAAGTTTGCTTAGGGCAGAAATCAGAATTACTTTTTTAAAAAATGCAACTCTCAGAAATCAGTGGTCTAGGTAGCCGAGAGATTATTTTGATTGTAGTCCCCAAAAAAGTAACTTTCCCAACCATCAGCATGACTTTGAAGCCTTAATTAGTGGCCTATAGTTCCTTTTAGGTCTAGTTTGAAGATGCTTATTTAAGATATGGAAAAATTCAGCTTAAGCACTTTGAATTGCCATTAATAGACTTAGGTTGTGACTACAGAATAAAATACTGGAGGAATTGCTGTGGAATGAATTTGCTTTAAAAGAGACTGATCACATGAGGCAAAAGCCAATTTGAATCAGTAGGACCCTTTTTGTTCTCAATGCAGGGGGATTTTTTTCCCCTCCACCACTAGGGGCTTCTACTTTTGTCAAGCCAGAACAATTCAAAGGGACTTTCTGCCATGTGATCAGTTGTTTTGACCCCCAAAAGGAAAGGCTAGGGAGGCATGACTGTGGGTGGTATTCTGGTGATGTACTGTACTAAAATGGGCATGATGTTTTGAACAAAGGCAGCACTCACCTCTGCAGTCTTTCTCCCCAGTTGCCCTGAAGTATTCATTTTATTAAAACAAACAACCGAGTTTAGCACTAGATCACTTTATCGCTCCATTGGTATACTAGTGCTGGAACCCCTCTTCATAGATCCAACAAACAAACAAAAAAGGGGATAAAATTTGATATGAAATAGAAACAACTACAGCACATTACTACATTTCCACAGCATGTGTGTATGTTTCTGTACTTTATGGAGAACTTTGGAAAACTCCCTTTCCTTTGTATCATGCAACAGTGCAAACTGCCTAGCAGTTTTAAAAGGAAGCCTAAAAGGAGTGCTGTGGATCAGCAGAGGATGGGATCAAAGAAAGTGGGGCTGTGTGAGCTGTGGTGTATGTGGATCAAAGTGCATCAGATTGTGGACACTTGGTATTGAAACAATCCACAATCTTTGTGTGATCAGTTAATCAAACAGGAGCATAAAATAGTCTGGGAATCAAGCTGCAGCAAAACCACATCATTCTGATTTGGCTTGCCAGCAATTCACTAGATGCTTACTTGGGGGGAAGTTCCACTGAGCTTAACATGTGTCAGCTTCTGAGAGTACATGTATAGGGTTGCACTGTGTAGCCTTTGCTTAATTACATGTCTACAAAGGGCTTAACTTGGGTTGTATTTTGTCCTGTGTGTTTTGTTTCATCATTGCTTTCTGCTGTTGCTGTTGTTAGGGATAATTATTTATGATTATTGATTTTGTTTGCAAGTTGTCCCACACACCTAGGAAAAAAAATTAGGAATCAATATGATGAACAAGTAAACCCAGCCAATAACTGACCAGTATTCTGTTGCATAAAGGCACAGTGGAAGGGCAGTAGTGTAAGCATCTCCCTCCTCTGCCAGGCTCCCATTGCATGACCGTTCCTGCACTGGTTGACAGATCAGTCATGCAACTGGTTGCACTATAGGATGCCTGCCAGAGCTACGGGGCCTACTTGTGGGATTGTCCTTCTGTTTTGTATTTAGGCAATCAGGTATTGCCCAATTTTTAATCTTGCTGTCCTCCATAGGGACGGGAGTGGGACTCCTTCAAGCATAATCATATTCCCACCATTTCTGCTTAGTGAACAAAATCAGTCATTAAATCCCAAGATAAAAGGCAGTGGTCTCTCTTTGAAGAGGGTTTAACAAAATAAAGTAAATCTCTTACAGGTGGGCGAAAAGTTACATAATTGAATTCTTGTTTTGAAAAAAAGTCTTTAGAAGTGAATATGACATGCAGATTTGAAATGTAAGCTTCATGGGAAAATATGTGAGAAATATGTTCATGTTCGTACATAAATATTGAAGTATAGTCAAGTCAAAACATATTAATTAAAACTTGATGGCTTTTGTCTGTAGATTATTTTCTATCTCATGCTCTGAAAGCCACATGAGAAGTGACGTCCTGCATGAATCTGTGGAAATTAATAGTGTAGGAGGAAGGAATAGACACACTCCTAACGAAATAGTATTGTTTTGCCATTAATAAATAAAGGAGAATGAACATTATGGATGTCCCTTCATTTCACAGTCTTTCAGCTAGGTCCTCTTTCATGTTAGGGGTCTTATGGATACTGGGTCTTTTGGCAAACCTGAAAACAAACAAATCCTTTGAGGTACTCTCATTTCACTTTTCCTTTTTGGGTCTCTAGTGTTAAAAAAAGTACATGGTAAGGACACAGAGGAAGAAGATGAGGATTAGGGATATGGTGGGCCAGAGAGGGAATGACAAGAGGGCAAATGTGGAGAGTGGGGCTAGCAGTAATGGGACAAATAGGAAGAACTAGGTTTACAATGGAAAGCCAAAGACAGGAGGGGAGAGAATAGGGCTTGTGGCATGTAACCAATGATAGGAAAGGAATTACAGGATTTTCAAGGATGAGAAAGGAAAGTCAGGAAAGTGGAGGGAAATAATGGGGTTTATGGTGGGAAGGAAATGACAAGAAATAGGGGAAGAAAGGCATTTGCTGCAGTGGCACAATGAGAGCAAGGGACAGACTTTGTATGGCTCAAATGGAGGTAACCTGACAGAGGAAATCTGTAAGAAATCAGAATGTTTCAGCATCCTTTGTTTTGGAATCCCAAATCTTATGGATTTTAGATGCTCTCAGCTGGGAAGCCAGAAAATAGCTTCTTTCATGGAGTCTTAACTTGAAAGTTCCATCTCTCGTGATCACACCTTCTAGCCCTTCTCACTCCATTCCAGCTTTTGCATCCTATTATATGCACAGGATGGTAGGTCTCAAGAGGGAGAGCTCTGCCATCCATCAAGGTTGTCCACATGAACTGGGACCCTTATTTGCCGGGGTGCCAACGTGTAGTTCCTCCACAGATAGCAGAAGATCTTCTTCAGACTCATTGCCCTCCGCAGGTAGGAGGGTAACAACAGAAGTGATGATGGGGTGAATGGGACTAGAACCTTCCCTTCTTCAAGAAATTGGTTTTCATATTTTAAAATGCCTACTTTTAAGGGGGAGACATTACGGTCTAAATGATAGTTTTTAGAGGAATGGAAAGACAGCGTTTATTCCCTCATGATCCTGAAAATGCCGTTATGCTACTTTTCTCATATTAATAGAATGTTTGAAATGTTGCTTAAATAAGAATTCTTTTCAAACATAGCCAACCTAAAATGTATTTGGTGCAGAACTTCTTTTTAACATCCTATGCTTAAAGCCAGGTCTGTAATTCTCCAGTCTACATTTGACAGTGTGCAGTTACAAGTGCTTTTGAATTTCAGCCCACCACATCTGTTCCCCATTTACAGCTGGCCGTACTGGAATTGGTCATCCATTGTGCATAAGCACCTTTTCAGATTTCAGTGATCATAGGAGTTAGGAGATATGTACATCTTTGTGAAAACCACACTTTCACAACAATGGAGGATTCTGCTATTTCACAATCTATACCAATCACATTTTTTCCTTCCCATTTTTGCATCCATTTTCAAAATTTGACTTAAACCTGAGAAGAAATTTGTATTCATTTTTGTTCCACAAATATATATATATTTTTGTCAGCGCTTTCCTCCTGTACAAGCCTTTTTGTATATTTTCCTTCATGTATGTTTTTCCCCAGTGGGTTTTTAAAATAAAGACAATTGCATTTCACATTACAGTTTCAGAGAAATCTGAAAATGAAAAGTAACTGTCTTCCAATTTTTGAACCAGTTTTGGAAGTGTAAACTGGGTCAATTCACATTAAAATTCAAACAAAAATTGCAAAAAAGAAAGGTGGGGAGCAGTTAAGCATAATTGACTATGAATCAGGACCCCCTCTCCTTTTTTGAAAAGCCCATGACAGTTATAGTAATGTTATCAATACAGTTTAGATCATCAGTTTTCTCCCCTTTCCCCCACAAGCAGATATATGTACAGTATCTGAATGTATGGCACCTATTGGGATCCGTCTAGTGGCCCAGTCAAAAAGGTGAAAGTGTCTGCAGATCTGTGGCAGGAGGGTATGTGGGTGGAAATCATTCTTGAGAGACCATTTTCCACTTTTAAGGTAGATCACTATAGATGCTGCCAAGGTTTCTAGTCTAATTTTTGGAATGAAAAACAGCGAGTATATGCTCTCAAGGAAGACTGTCTTCCAGTTCTAAATGATGGCTAAAATCATTTTACCTTGTGTTAAAAAAATTCCAACTATGCTTAGCCCTTGAACAGCAGAAACCAGTGAATATGATCAGCTAATACAGAACATTTTGTCTTGAGCTTCCCACTGCAAGTGAAGCATATTAGAAAGTTGTGAAAATAAAATCAATCTCACAATGTAATGCATGCGTAAGTATTTGGAAGGGGGACTCTTTTGTTATAATTTTGAATTAGAATCACCACGACTCTTGGCATCTGAAAAAAAATGTTCTGTGATGCATAGTCTACAAGTCACTTGGTTTGAACTTTGATCCACATTAACGTATCCAAACAAACAGACTCTCCCCTTTTTATAAGTCTTTGCCTATGACAATCATTTCCGCTGCATTAGTTAAGCTTCTTTTTTAAACCTCATTTCCTTTCTGGAAAATGTTCCTCCCTCTGCTCTCTGATAAGGTTACTGATACTGCAGACAAGGGTTAAATCTAAGCTAATTCTTATCCCTACATTCACTGGAGAATGCAGGAAAAATGTATTTCAATAGGGCTGGCTAATGCATTGCTACCTGCCAGTCTTGGCTCTCGAGGTACTAGTTTGCTCATTGACGCAATGTTCTCAACACACTAAGAGGGGAATGCCTAATCCAATGCTTTTTCATTATTGCTTTCTTTGTGCAATCCCTGAGAAGTCTGAAGAGAGACTTCTGTTCCTATGAAGGCTATACACAGAAACAAGCACTCAGAGCTCCAAGGTTCTTGCTTTCACGGACAGCCTTGGTTTAAGCAGGAATCTGTCTTCTTTCAACTTTTCAGGGATTGCATGAAGAAGGGGGCAAGAGGGGGGGGATCAGACTAGGCACTCCCTTCAAAGTGTTTGAGAACACCAGATTATCTTGTGCCTGAATAACATTATTGGAAGGAACCATGTGTTTCAGATAATCTGCAATAAGGTTTTCCTTACTGTGGTGTAATATCACTCCACACATTAAAGCAGGATGTGGAGAGGTCCTCATCCTGCAGGCTGGCCAGTGCCAAGAGACCTCCCGTTAGAGATGGGCATGAAACCACTCAGAGGAAACACCCAGAGGAGGCGGGACAGGGAAGCTGTGTTGCTGCTTCCAAGTGGGTGTCCATGGGAGAGGTGGGGTGCAGACACCTCTTTGGCCATCATTCCTCCCACCGCTACTGACAGCACTGGAGCAGCCTCACTCACTTGCCATGTGGGAGAAAAGCCACTGAACTGGCCATACCCTGGCAAACACATCATCACCAGCCTGCTGGTGCCGTGGCGGCCAAGGAAACTTTCCTAGCATTGGCTGAGCAGTGAGTCCTGAGGTGCACCTCCAGTGGCTCCATGCCGAGCCTTGACCCAGTGCTTTCAGCTGGGAAGCCTCTCAGCATTGGCTGGCCAGGATGGAAGTCCTGGTACAGTTTCAAAATGGTACCAAGGCACACTTTTTAAAACTGCACCAGAGTTTGCATAATGTAAAGCAATCCAAGTCTCTGAAAAGTGACTTTGGTCCTTCCAGAAAGTGTTGTGACAGCCTGTATGTCAGCCCCACCGTTCTAATGAAGGATTTCCACATCCCATCCCCAGCAATGGCAGGCTTAGTCAGGATGTGTTCAGTCTTCAATTACTGACTTTCCACAGGATCACTGCTTGCTACCTGTCACCAGGTGCCCACGCCAGGTGTGACAGCCTTACCCTGTAGAAGCTGACTAAACCTACATAGCCACCTGTAATATGCTTCTGTGCCTATAATTCTAGTATCTGCTCTCTTTATTGCAACATAGTTCATCTATCTTATTACTGGGCAAACATCTGCTCATGAAGTAAAATGTGGTCATCAGTTGACTCATAGTTTCTACCATACTCCTTCCTCTTGATAAGTGTATTTTTTCCTTGTCTTTGTAGCATTGATAGTCAAGGTGTAGTGTGAGGTGCTAAAAGCTCCACTAATTCCAGGATAGCCTTGTGTCCTGCTATGCAAAGGACAATCGTCCCTCTGAATAGTGATCAGAAGACAGTCCTCTATTTGAAGACATTCCTCTGTTTGGAAGGCTCTCTAATCCAACTCCCATCCAAGGATAAAGAATCATGAAAAGGAAGTAAAGGACTTAAAGTTGCCCATCAGGAGTCAGCACTTGGATGGTAAACTAAGCATTTGACATGAGGTACCAGGTCAGAGTTCTCCCCAATTCACCCGATATGGTGAGATGCACAGTCTACTTAAATTACAATGATTCCAAGTGTGCATTTATTGTTTGGTCCTACTCTTAAGCAAAGTAAGGCAGCTGCTTTAGGCAATAGGTCCTGGGAAATGGGGAGCACCAGTCTAAGCGAGCCTACAGCTCTCAGGTGCACTCTCTCACTGCCCCTAGTGATGTAAGATTCAGCCACCAATTTGGTCAGCTGCCACCATGGAATGTGAGTGGGCACCATCTCATCCTTCTCCTCAGGGAAGAGAATGACTTGGGCCATGTCCCATGGAAACGGCTCTAGATAAGTTCCTGCCTTGAGCAGAATATCGAAAAGGTATTTCCTCGGCCCCCATGGTAGAAGTATAGCAAAATAAATGTTTTAAAATGTGTTGCTTTTTGGTGTTACTTCAGAAATTTTCCCCATCTTTGTCTTGAGTGACTTCAACTAATATTAGAAGGACCAGTGGGGATACTCATTGTGATCTGCATCAGTGAGAAGGCAAGCTTCAGTGTTGAGCACTAAAACGCTCCCTACAGGGAGCACATGCTGTCCCTGGAGCAGTGAAGGGAAAAGGGCAAGCAGGGCAACCTGGTGCCTGCAGAGGACAGCAGTAAAACTGCCTTTGAGGAGGCGGTGTCTATGGTGAGCCAGAGCAAACAGTACACCCAGTCCTTTATCTGATGTTGCCCGTCAAGATAAGGGAACAGGGCAACCGTCACTTGCCTTGCCTAGTTGTGTAATTTCTTTCCCCCTTGTGTCCACACCTTGGCAGCAAGGTGTATGTCTGGTTCATTTTTGAATTCTCACAGCATCCATTCAAACAAAAGCAAACAAGCGCAGGGTTATGCCAAGACCGTTGCTGTTCCCTCCACGTTTCATTTCCTGCTCTAATCCTATCTCAGGCCTGCGACTTGAAGGCTTGTTTACCAACAGTGCTGCACTGTCCTTGCACAGCACAGGTGGCTGCTTGCTAAGCTTTAAGTCTATTTTTGGCACTGGTCATTTGACTTGGCCTCCTCCCCTCTTTCATGTTGCTTCTGATAATGATAATCAGGTAAGGAATGTGGATCTAGGTTGGGAGTTGAAGACTTTTTTTTTAAATTGACTTTGGCACATCTGAATATGAGGATATATTTAAAGGGACAGTGCTCTGAGGATATATCAGAAGAGCCACTAATTAAAGCCAATGATTACTGTTATTACTCAGTCTTTACAGTAACGGGAATGTTCAAGGAAGGGATAGGAAAAAAGGGCCTACAGTGGTAAATATACATATTTGCTTTTCAATAGATGTAGATATTCTTGCTACTCATTTCCTCTTTGTTTGTTTGTTTGTTTAATATCCCACCTATCTGGTCTTGCGACCACTCTAGGCGGCTTCCAAACACATAAAACACATAAAAACAACATATAAGTATAACAAAAAAAATTTACATCAATAAACAAGTTCTTCAAGATGAAAAGGAAATAACAAAAGGTAAATAAAGGAAAGAGAGTTAAATATTAAATATTAACTGGAGAGAAGTTTAGTACAGTATAATGGAATTTTGTAACTTCGTCTAGAAGGGCGGGGTATAAATTTAATAAATAAATAAATAAAATATTTACTGCTCAAGAGTACAAGAAGCATGTAATCTGCCAAAGCCATTAACCAATCACATATCTTTGTTAACCCATCAAGTGTTAAAATGACAATTTTTCTATGTTCAGCTGTTGTCCCATTCCTTAATAAGGATATGTTCATGCTGATCACTAGTACTGGTCTCAGATATACCAGTAGTTTAACATATCTCTAAGCAGCACAGGGTACAATTATTTATTATTTTCTCTCCCCACACCCTATTACTCCACACAACAAAGGAGAATAGACTGATAAGTGACTAGTTCATGGTCATCTCATGATCTTCCTGTTTTTTTGGGGTGTCAGCCAATACTCTTAACAACTGTGCCACACCATATTCTGTAGGGTTTATGGGAGTACAATTCCCTGCCCCCCAGATTAGGCTTAGATGCGGTATTATGTATCGAGCCATATCATCATCATCATTATCATCATCACCACCACCACCACCACCACCATTCTCAAATAATATTGAGCATTTGAAGTGCAAATTTGGTTACAGATAATAATGTGTATTTTGAATAGTATGGTTATTGAGTAGCTTGGGGTTGATAGGAAATCTTCTGACAGGCGCTTACCTCAACATCAAAGAACAGTTGAAAGACTGTGATGCTACGGCTGAAAACTGGAAAGGTCCCAATTCAAATTTTACCTTGGCCATTAATGTTCTTAGTGGCTATGAGTAGGTTAGTTACTTATCTAATCTAGTCAGAATAGTAAAAATCATTTCCCTTCCTTCCCAAATTGTTACAAATTTAAATGAGATAATACATGTGAATCACTCTGAGCACTCAGGGGAGGTATTTTATGAACAACAGCAGCAACAACTTGACTGCAATTATACAAAAAAGGAAAATGGGAACATCAACAAAAAATATACTATGAATGATCAGAGAGCTGGACACCCCACCACTTTTTCCTCACAGTACACTATTGAATTGCCACCCTGCCAGTTTTCCATTCCCTCCCTGCACAACACTTGCTCAGGCAATCTGTGGTCAATAAACTTTGCAGACCTTTTAGTCGCATCCTCCAAGCTTCAACTATTTTAAAGCTTTTTGTTTTCCAGTTCTTCCATCATTTGGGATTCCACAAACCTACTGGTATCATGTTCTTATATATGGGTGGCACTATTTTGCCTATATTAGATGCCAGGTGAATGAATTTGATATTAGTGGACAGAATTCTATTTCTGATATATACTGTATTTTTCCATCTATAAGGCGCTACTTTTACCTAAAATCATTACCCTAAAAATTGAGAGGCATCTTTTACATGAAGTAAGCTGAGATAGCTGAGGAGAGAACAAAACAGCACATACCTTGCCTCTGTAAACAGGCTTCCTTCAGCCATGAGGCTTAGTTTCCAACAATCACGAGCCTTATGGAACTGACACCAGCTGATCCTGAACGGGGAACACACCTCCTTGGCTCAAAATTCAACAGAGACAAAATGTCTGATGTTCTGAGTTCAGAGGCTGAATCCTCAAAGTTAAGCTTTCTTAAATTTGGAGTTAGAAAACTGGAGGGGGGGGGAATGTTATAAATGGGGACTTGTTATAAATGGAAAAATCTGGTACTTGTGTGAGGGGAATTGTTTAAGTCTTGATGGCAAATTGCAGTTCATTAATGAGCTGCTGGTTGGGTTTCTGGCTGCATCCTCAGTCATGTGATCAGGCACACACCCAGGAATGCAACCAGCATTTCATTAAAGAGAAGCCATTTGCTGCCAAGACTTAGGTCATTTTCCTTTACATAAGTGTAAATCAGCAATAGGATTCTGGCCACTATATTTTAAAAAATCCTTTTATTTAGGATACTGTAGTGTGAAAGTTGGCACTTTGCCACAAATCTCTTCTGTGACTTTGTACAGGTTGTGAGGCACGTTCAATTGTCCTACACCCGTTTATTATATCTGCAGTACCTGTGACTGGATCTAGAGTTTCTGTTTTGTATAGTGGCCGTTATGAACAACCAGCTGATAGACAACCAATGGTAATGGTATAACCTGTACGTTTCAGATACTTTGAGAAATGGGAAAAGTGGCGACTGACCTCTAGTGATTAGTGATAATTCCATCTGTGGTTAGGTTTTTAAGCCAGGTTTGACTAAATGTAAAAAATACAACTAAGTTTGTCCTCCTAGTAGCTTCAGTGAACACTGGGACAGACTGACTTCTAGCAACTAACGTGTGAAGCGATTAGTTTATGAGGCCTGCCATTTTGTTCTGATGATGATGTGGGCTATTTGAGGATTGTGTTATTTCCACCATGTTGTTGAAAAAAAATATATGTGGCCTCAGCTCCTGCTGTTGCAAAGAGAGACTATCTAGCTGGTCACAGGAAGAAAACTTTGCAAGTGTATAGGTGTGGAGAAAATTGCTGAGCTGCACCTAAATGACAGGCTTGATCCCCAGCACTTCAAAAGCCCTTGGGACATAAAAGGGTGTTTTAATGACCAGTTAGGTGAACGCGTGGCTCATTATCTCAGGATTGTCCTAAGTTTGTGAAAGGATGATGATGGTTCTTCATGGTTACTACACCTGTTTTTCTGCTGCTTGTTGAAATTAAAGGGAGCTGGCTCAATTAAAGTCACTTTGGGATGGAGACATCCTGGCTGCAGCCTTTTTTTGGGGGGGGGGGAGTTCCTGTCTACATCTTTGGTGCAGATGTCAGCATCTATGGTGTTGTTGCAGAAATGTAGTTCTATTTATCCAAACAAAAGGCCTGGGTAAACAGACAGTTCTGTGTTTTGTTTATGAGCGGTATTTGTACGCTGATTAATGTGAACATAACACATTTGCAAATGGGTTTGAACTTGTCATGATATTAACTTTCCTTTCAATAACATGCACATTTATTGCCAATTTTTTTTAAAGTTGTCTTTTCTGTAAATTATTCAGACCATCTTGCTGCTAAACAAAATGAGCAACACAGCTTCTTAAATGTCACATTCAGTAGAAAATTAAGAGATAAAAAATGTTTTCGAGTTCTTTTAAATCCTGTCTCTGCCACTGCTTATTTCTGAACATTCACTGAAGGATGCTTGGGTAAGTATTTTGGGGAGCATTTAGATCAGTGGTTCTTAACCTTTGTTACTCGAATGCTTTTGAACTGCAACTCCCAGAAACCCCAGTCAGCACAGCTGGTGGTGAAGGCTTCTGGGAGTTGCAGTCCAAAACTCCTGAGTAACTCAAGGTTAAGATGGAGAGTGAAGAATGAAGTTGCAAGGGGTTGGTAAGTTTGGTGCTTCACAATGCATGGCACCTCAGATAGAAAATGGAGTGCACATTAACAATTTGTAGGGGGAGGGTTTTGTTGATTTTCCCCTGTTGTATTTTCATCTGGGAGCTCCCAACTTTCCCCTGCGAAGTGTAGAAACAACATCATTTTTGGTTTTTAGAGAGTCATTCAATACAGAGAATTAAGTGACAATGGGCTATATCTGAGGCCTGTGTCAAATAGTCACCCAGCTGGTACCATGGGCCAATGCCAGTCTTCCACCCAAACCTGAGTGGCCACATTTTTACATGGGACCTCAAAGAAATGGATGAGAAATCAATTGTCTTCTCAGAACAAACAAACTTGCATAACATTTCGCCAGTGCACCAAGTCAAGGACAGTATCTGTATACGGTATATTTCACTGCAAAATCTTCAATGAGCCATTGTACCCACTGACCCTGTTCTCAAACAGCCCTGGAGAATCTGTTCTAGAGATGGGAGCTTCGTATTTGTCTCCTGCAGCAAATGAATATGAAGCTCGCTGGCATAGGTGGCTGGCCTGATTGGACCCTCCCCTACCGAACCAGGTATCCACTTACCAATTGCTGCATGGAGCAAGGGGCCGGCATAATTGAAAGCACTGCCCTGCCTCCCTGCTCAGCTGGCCACTCTGTTGAGGGGGCAGGAGATGAATATGAACCTCCCATGTCTAATCTGTACACATGGTATGTGAGTTTGTATCTGGGAAACTTTCCTTAGGAAGACAGCCCTTCTGCATGAAGTCTTTTTGTGTACCTTTGTTTGTGCAAAGATTCTCAGCTACAGATGTTTGTACTGTACACATGGATGTTAGGATGCCTGTAACCCCCCCCTCCATTTGTTGTTCCTTCTGGTTTACTATCTGGTGCAAAGTTTTCACCTTATCTCCTGAAGAAGGCGGTATGAAGGCTTAAAATATACGGCTCAGTGTATGATGGCTAAAAATACAGTAAATTGTTTATGACTAGGTTATAGTCATATAGAGGGATTCATTTTCTACATGAACCTGCCTAAGCCTTGAGGTCTTCAAGAGAAGCTCTTATCTCTGCCCTGCCAATATCTGAGCCATGGTATGTGGGAAAACTAAATACAGTTTTTTTTTCATTGTATGGCCAAACTATGGCACTCCCTTCTTTCCCTTTGGCACTTTGCCAATATCCATTTGCTGTCATGCAAAACTTATTTAATATTTATCTAAGAAGGCTTTTGGTCTGTCAAGCTTTTCTTTTTAAAAACCTCATTGCTCATTTTTCTATGTTTTAATGTGGTCACTGGTTTGCTTGTATTACTGCGTCTTGTTTTACATGAGTCACACAACAGTCATAGCTGTTCTTCTTTTATTCATCTTCTTTTTATCAATATTAATACTATCAGCCAGTTTCCCATCACATAATTTGACTGGCATAGTGGGAATGACATCTCTGGGAATTACATCACTAGTAGTGGCAGATTGCCACTAATTAGAGTTCTTACTAGGTTGTTTGTGATTTGCGTAAAACAAGACAAAGTAGAGTACAAACCAAAATTGGAGCAGGAACGCTTTAATTAGGAGCAATCTGCCACTGCCTATGATGTCACTCCAGCTATGCCAGTGAAATTACGCAACAGGATTTGGGTGACTGTATTTCTTTGTTTTATTGTATTCCTTTCTTGTTATTGTGAGCTGCCTTAGTATGTTATATGTAGGAAAGTAAGATATGTAAATGAACAGACAAATAATTTATATTTACTTTAAATATTTCTACTTTGTCCTTCAGGGCCCAACATTTAAATGAACATAATACATAAACATTAAAAGATCAGGTGGAGCTGTAGTTAAAATATTAAATGCCACTAGATGTAAAACATTCAGGTCCAGTAGCCAAATGTAGACCAAATCTTGCTGGGTTTAGTGGTTTCTGCAGCAATATACTCCTTGTATCACCTCAAGCAAGCAGTTTCATGGTACATCATAATAAAAATTCAGCAAGCTCTCTTTATGCAGATTTAAAAAGCCAAGTGAAAATATTAGCAGACCTATCTTAGTCATCAGACAAGCTTCTTTATCTAGCCTTCCATTATTCCTTCTCAATACAGAAAGCTGTGCGGAGAGACAAGATCCAGTACTTGGCATAAAATGACTACAAGACTTCATGATAACATTCCCAGCTGCAGTGCAATAAATGATGCTACAGTTCTACACGTCTGGCACAGGTTTTCAGAGAAACAGCTTTCTCTTTTTCGGCTTTAGATAGAATTTAGCTTTGCCAAGGACAAAATGAAATGAAAGCAAGGGCAGTGAAATGTCCAGCTGCCAGTGAGAGCTCTCTCCACAAAAGGCTGAGATCAGCAGGATAGCTATGGCCACTGCAAAACGGTCTCCCCTCTTTGCCTAAGATGCCCTGTCTTTCTAAATGAAGGTGGGAATGCCTATACAGTGAGATGTATGCATTCACATAGATCACTTTGTGCTTGGGGGCATTTAGAGAGTTACCAAGATGCTAATAAAACAGCTGACAAAAGAGCAGTAAAATTCTTCCAGTTGCCAGAAGAAGCAGCTCTCTTGGGAAATTTAAAACCTGCTGCATTCACTCTCGGTAAATCTCCAGGGGTGACACTTTCCATTTTGTCCAACATAGGGAAGGAAATAAGTCTTAGTTCTAGCTTTCCCTGGCACTTCTATGAGCAATATGTCCAGCAATATCTTTACACCTGAAATTCTCCAGTATCTTTGTCCTTACTATACTTCTGTGGCATTGTTGAAACTCTAGCATTTTTCATGCAGAGACTGATGGATCTATGTGCCTGGTGCCTTTAGAGCTTAGAGGACTTCATTGATGGAGCTCTCTGAGGATTAAATGAAGGTACTCCAGAAACTCTGATGGATAATGAGTGGTCCTGTACACTTTATTGAGACCACATTGGTACACCCTTAATATTTATAATGCTGTGCAATGCAGAACTCATTAGTTCCAAGTCTGCACAGGGATTCTGCCAGAGAACAGCTGAACCTCAGAGTTTAACCCTGAACATTTTGATCAGATGGCTTAAGCAGAGGGAAGGATGCTCAGTAGCAGAGCACATGCTTCACACACAGAAGGCCATGTTCTCAATTCCTGGCATCTCCAGGTAAAACGGTACTCTTGTCTTCACCTGGCTCCCTCCCTGAGGATATTCAGGAGGTGGCTCAAGATGCTATTCTTCAGGGAGGTTTTCCTCCCTGACCGTAGTTGACTGCCCATTTTTTGTTCACTTTTGTTCTGTGCATTATTGATTGGTGCCATCTGTTTTTATAGTTATTTGCTAATTTGTTCTCACTGTGTTTTGTTTTTACCTCTGTCTGATGTTTTGTCTATTGTAAACTGCAAAAAGTAGTGCCTTGGCACTAATGGAAGTGCTATACAAGCTAAGCAAGCAAGCAAGTAAGGAAGTAATTTTGGACAACTGCTGCTATACAAGGAGATGGACTGGTGGTCCCACCTGTTATAAGGTAGCAATTCCATATTACATTTTATACAAATGCTGACATACAAAAGCTCGACAATGTCACTGTCTAGCTTTCCTGCATTTTACACACACCTCTGTGTCGAGACCAAGCAGTTAATAGTACTGATGTTTCAGTTGAAAGAGCTGATAGCACAGCTGTCAACAGTCATTCAAGTGCTCCGGGTATGTCTGCTGTTATCTGACCAACTTTTCTCTTCCTCTTCCTCCTTTGAAATCTATAGAATCATCTGACTTCTGATCTTTCCTTGTACCTTTTAAGATATAGTTTATTTTATTTCTTATTCTATTTCTAATCCATGTTTTTCATGTACCACATGCAGTCTTTGTCACCAGTTTACTCAGTAGATAAATTACAAAATGACCATTTTTGACTCAGTTGTCACTGAACTGCAAAAACTGGTTTTTCTTTCTTTTATGTAGAACAAAATGGTGCTCCTTTTCAATCTACAGTTTTTATATTTCTGCACTATCTAGTTCTTTTGCTATCTGTTTTTTTAATTCCTGTAGCCGATTCTATGAATGACCTCCAACAGCCACTTAAAATAAAAACATATTGTGTTGCGACCCAAAGAAGCGCAAACTTTGGCTTCAGAAAGTCTCCAGTGGTGCAGCAACCTCTAATATTTTTCCATATGTCCTTGAAGTCCTGTGGGCGCAATGGAAGAGTATATTGTTAAGTTTACCTTAGAAGTCTTCATGGTGGAATGTGGATTCAAACAGATGATGGGTGTGCTAGGCCAAGGGCATTTGTGGCCCAAAGGGTCATAAGCAGATCCTCAAAGGTATTACATATGATGGAACAATTATGTGACAGTGGCCCAACCTGTTAGTGCCTGCAGCCTTACAGTTGTTTCCTATTAAGTATCTGGAATGCTAGTTGTTGAAAGAAACATTTCCAGGCCTGGTGGCGGGGGGGGGGGGGACACAGACATAATTTTAGCAAAACACAATAGTCTTGTGTGACACCTTAAAGATGGTCTTCACTTGATCTGCATGCATAACCATCTATTGTGCACATGGATAGGATTGTTCCAGGCTTGCACAAGAAGGTATATGACATCTCCGTGTGCAAGTATGAGCTCCATTTGTTACAATGGGGTGATATCCGGCATGTGTAACAGGAAGCTGGCGACAGGACTGAGCAACACAGCGCTACAACAAAATAGTGGACTGACAAGTTTTATGTGGCATAAGTGGTTGTGGGCTGATATTTAGGTCAAAAAAAAAACTTGTTAGTCTTCAGGTGCCACAAGCTGCTTTGCTATTTAAAATAGCATATACAGTAAATGCTTCCTTGCTTGCATATTTATTTATGTAATAATCCATTGTATGTTGCTGTAATATCTCTGATCCATGCTATTATGCATTGCATTTAGTTAGTTAGTGTATAGCTCTCCATGTTCTGTGTATGCTACATATTTCTGAAGAATTTGTCTTTCACTCTCTCAAATCCTGACCCTACATTGCATTCAGTTCAGAACACAGCCTTTTAGATAGGGAAAATGCATATTGTGTTTTTCCTCTCCTTCTGAATATGCTGATTATATCTATAGCCGTCTTTCTCAACTTCATGCCCTTCAGATATTCTGGATTGCAATTCCTGTTACTACAGCCAGCACGGCCAATGGTCCTTTGGCAGGAAACTGGGAAAAGCTACTCTAGAATGGTCTTCAGGAAAGGACAAATGGCCAGGTCCAGAGGCCACTGTTCTTTTGCAATATGAATGTCTTTAAGATGAAGATGAAGTTGCATGATGTAGACTGGCATTTCTGCTGTTCTGAAGCTCTGAGAATGAGCTGCCCATAGTAAATAGGTGTCTTGGTCTTTGCCACTGCCCATGAAAGAGAGTGCCAAACTCCTCATTTTAACTGGCATATACACAAGAGATGATGAAATGAATGAAGACTCTTCCTGGGTGGTAACTAGGTTGAGGGTCGGTTGCCTTAGGAACAGGAAGCACCTGATTAGAGCCAAGGAAAGGCAGCAGATGGCACGAAAAGTGTCATTAAAGCAGCAGACCATACAAGACAGTAAGGGAGCTGAGTTTTCCAGTGGAAAAATAGGAATAGGATCACAAGCATATGTATATTAATCATTCAAATAGGGTTTTCTATTAGACGCCTGTTACAAACATATCAGAGTAGCTTCAAAATGTAAAGATGCAGTCTCAGTGTTGCCATGAAAAGGGCAAAGCACTACATAATTCGATTGCACTGTAGCAGTATCTAAGAAGGCTGTAGTTGCTATAGAATTAATTAAAATGTCAGCCAAGTCATTTAGTCTTCAGAGCAGATGGGAAAGTACATAAAAACTCAAGAGTAGACTGAATGAATGGATGAATGAATGAATGGCCCTGGGCATTCAGCTCCAGGGCATGTTTGGAAGGCCATTTATAACCCACACCTTCCCCAGTCAGAAATGTGCCAAGGGACCTAATGGCTGAGATCCTATCAGTCAGTCTCTTTTATTCTGTAAGTATATTAGTCATGCAGCTGTTGCGTCTATTATCTCATCTGTAAAATGGAGTTAATGAGTTATTCTGTTTAAATGAACGTATGGCTCCAGCTAGGCAAGCATGTTGTTGTTCCTTCAGATTGGCTGCAGTTCTGTAATCTATAATCTATAAAATGCTTGCAAGTTGTTCGGTCTGATTCTTAAACTAATGTCATACTTTGCTTCGAGTACTTTAGTTTAGTATTTTCATTTCCTGTATCTGGCATTCAGATGTAAAAAACTGTACATAAATTAATACATATATTTAGTCTGAGATTTGCCTTCACATTTTCTGTCAGATGTTTTAGGCTGTCCAGACCATGAAACCAGCCTCTTCGCCCAGAGTCGGTTAGCCTTATCCTACAGTAATTCCAGTTGCAGGATGAGTGCCCTGGTATAAACTAGTTTTGATAAATTTAGGTAGCTCATGACCAAAGTGAAGGGATGGCGCACACCCTGCCAGATTTTGAGATGAACCTTCACTCAGGCCGTGGACTGCCTATTGTCTGTAAACATGTTTATGAAATCATTATATGTTACAGATACATGAAATACATGCCCACACTGTAAACATGTAGTATGTGAAGTTGCCCTGAGGACCACCATTTCAAGCTATGAGCTTGGCTTCAAATTTATCTCGGAAAAGAAAAGGGCCTCTTAAGCCTTTCCCACTTATCTTTACTTATAGTTTCCTCATTCAGCAACAAAAACACTTTCTCTCTCTCTCTCTCTCTCTCTCACACACACACACACGCACACGCACACGCACACGCACATGCACACACAACACCCTTCCCACCCACCACCCACACGTTGATTGCTTTTCATTCGGGTGCCAAGTGAATCCTCGTGTAAGGTCAAGTTACAGTTGCAGAAAGATTTGCTGGATAGTTTTTGAATTGAGCCAACCTGGCACGCTCAAAGGTTTCTCTTTTTTGGTTTATATTTGAAAGAGTAAAGGAGGAAGGGGGGGAGGGGGAAAATAGGAGCCAGGATATTCCAGAAATGCACATAACAGCACTCACTGCTGCGGTGGAGGTCAGCGGCTGGACACCAAGCTCATGGCAGGCGAAGGAATGTGAAGGGCTGGGCTCTGAAGTGAGAGCGCCAGTCGAGGAGCTTTGATTCTCCTTTGTTAAAAACTAACCAGCCTGCCCAGCCGTCAGTGAGAGAATTAGACATGTTTCTGGATGGGGAGGGGGGATTTAACTTAGATATGGGCATGCTGTTTGATGTTGCCTCACAGAAGGTAGTTCATGTGTACTCTCCCAGGCTGGTGGTCCTCTCAGGGTTGCTTGATAAAGTTTTCATTTTTCAGTTCTAGTCAAATTAAAATCCAGAAGTGTACAACGCCTCCCATGGAGTTAGTGAGTGCTTTGATAAGTACAACTTTGTACTCTGCTAACACAGTTCTACTGGCCCTCCTTACTCCGAAGGGCATCCCATGTGTTCAGTGTGGTGTAATTCCAGGAATGCAGTCCAAATTGATGCATCCAGAATGAAGGTTTAGAAATGGAAGGCTTTTTCTTAAATGTATACAGAAATATTTCATGATGTTGATGGTGAATTGACAGCAGAAAATTCCTTCTTTTATCCTCACATTCATTAACCACCATTAGCATTCCATTATTGACCATAGAGATGGTTGGAAAGTATAGAAGAAATCCATTCATTTGTTACCATGATTATATACATGTCTGAACATTTCAAGTTCATTTATTTATATTAAATAATCTCTATATGTTTGGGCATTTATGACATCATAATATTGTACATAAACAATAATTGCATGTTATCAAGTCAGTTCTGGTTTAGGCCAACCCTACTCAGGATTTCCGAATTGCAGAGCATTCAGAAGTGGTTATCAGTCCCTTTTGGGGGAGCACTTTGGAACTATGCAGCTTGCCCAAGGCTACACAGATGAGCTCTTCTCCAGCCTAATGCACAGCAGGGTATCTCACTCCCACTAAGCTATTTAGTCAGCCTAATATTTTAAACACAGGCACCAGTTTCTCATCAGAACATTTATATCATTCCGTTCTAAAATCCTTCCATAAAACATACCTTTCTAATGAAGGGCTTATTTAACTTCCATTTTTCTTACTTGACTACACAACTACACATTTTCTTACTCTCAAACTTTACAACTTTTAGGTGATTAAAGTTCAGAATGAGCTCAAACTTAAAAGAGATATTATAAATAACAAAAAGGCTATTGCAGCAAGAAGAACATGAATGCAATAGATCTGCCACATGACGAGCAAGACAAACAAAACACCCATTCTAGTGTCCACGTAAGGTAAAATTCTTGTAAGCATAATTCCCCAGAACTCTCTCTCTCTTCCCCCTCTCTCTTTGTGTTTAGAAAAACAGTCAGATTTTCCCCCTGCCCATAGTTGGATCAGAGAGACCTTTGACTGTTTTTATTCTTTATTTGACAGCCTCACTTTCCAGCAGTGGTTCTGTCAAATGGCCCCCCGACCAAAAACAGTAGCTGAATTTTAAAAGAGGTTGGGTTATGTTACAGCGATTCAGAGCAATCACAGATAATGCAGACAGAGAACTCTGTGATCTCCTACACCTTTACCTTCCTAATAAACTTTAAGCCTGTAATGATAGGTGTAATTAGTTCTTCCTCTTTCAAGGTGAAGTCTGCATGGGGATCATTGTGTAGCACTTTTGTCTTTTTATCCCGAGCAGAACATAGAGTTTGAAATACCATCTCAAAGGGATGTTGGTTCTCCTTGGAGTTTGCGAGACTGGATTCCATTGAAAGTGACAGGCTAGACTTCTGCTGGTCCAATTATTTGCAAGACAATGGCTTTGAAAAATTACTTTTTTAGACCATGATCGTCAATGCTCCTCAGTGTGACCTGTCTTGACTTCCAGTAATGTAGATGTAGAGGTAAAAGCAACTGTGTGGTGGTTAACCACATGGCTTACAAATTGGAAGTCCTGATTTTATTTGCCATTTCTGTAGTCCCGAAAAGTAGCCTTTCTAATCACTTTGTGAGTAGCTGTGAGCAGCAATGATGCCTCTGTTTTTGGTGCTTTTTGTACTAGTTTGGCGTTCCTCTATCCAGAGAGCTGGGGTAACATTCCGTGTCCTTCCGGCAGTGTTTACATTTATCCCTTGTTTTGTCCTTTGGCCTTTCCAGCTGTGGGGCTTGTGGCTAGGCGGCGGGCCAGGAGCTGATCTGACACATGAAAGTGAGATTTATAGGATGGTGCTTTGATTCCAGCTGAAATGGCCCCTGAAGATGAAGAGGCGCAGCTTTGGGGTCTGTGTCAGGGGAGGAGGATGACAACATCCAGCTGCTGCTTCTCCTCCTGCCAGAATCTCCTTTGATGCCTTTTGAAGAGTTTTTCCATGTTTGCTTGTCCAAATGGGGACTGGCAGGCTGGCTGAAATTGCTTGCAAGGATCACTCACATATGTCTGGTAGTATCCTTTAAATCTGTTGTGGTGGCTTGCCTCCTTAGTTCGACCCTGGGCTCCTCCCTTACTGTTTTACTGTGATGACATCTTCAAGTCCTGACATAATTTCTGTAGTTGGCATCCTGAGTTCTCCTGTAGAAAGTTTTCTATAGTCCAGAGGCCACCATTTCTACAGTTTTGCACTTCCAGTCTTAGAACCCTATATGTAGAAACTTCTCAATAGTACAAACACCCACACAGAGCTTGGAAAAATTACTTCTTAGGACTTTGTTATGTACCATCAAGTCAGAATTGACTTACAGCAACTCTAGTAGTGTTTTCAAAGTAAGTGCGTATTTAAGGGGTAGTTTTACCAGTGGCACATATCCTTAAGTATGGCTGAGAAGGGATTTGAACCTGGGTCTCCTGACTCCTAGTTCATCACTCTGTCCACTACATCACACTGGGTGTCAATTACTTTTCTGGACTACAACTCCCAAAACCCCACAGCCAGTTTATAATTCAACCAGATCTTGGGAAAGTTTTTGGTTTTAAATTATAAGTCTCATAATTGTGGTTTGAAGGAGTTCTCCTGAAATATAATTGTCCCAAGCTCTGGCATGGAAATGCATGTAGCCTTTCCTCATTTAAAGCTATGGCTTCCTTACTTGCTAATTAATTCCAGTTCTGTCTGCTGCTTCATCTTAGTATTTTAATACAGGTCCTAGAGTTTAGTTCTAGTCCCTAGAACTCCCCCTTGCATACCAGCTCTGCTGATGGCCCTCTCCTTCAACAGAAACTCACTAGAAGCCTAAGAGCTGCTCCTTTTCTGGCACCAGCCATTTCCAGTGGGTTAAAATGTCAATTTGCTGTCCAAAAGTAGTGGTCAGGGCTATGGTGTGTTCCACTGTCCAACATAAACAAGCAGCAGACCACAAAGTACTTTTAGTTTATGACCTAGCATTGCCCTAAGATATGCATTCCAAAAGGATATAACAGCAGAGGATGTGATTATAAGTAGTATGTTCCTGGAATACCAGAAATCATGTGTGCTTACACTTAGTACTGGTACATGTGCATGTGAGGTAGTATGACCTCTGGAAAAGGGTCCCTGGAAGCTTGTTGATACTACAATTTAGAGATGCGGTAAAAGTTTACCAGTGTCTTGTTTATGGGCAAGGCAGGCTGCTCTGACAGAGCTAGACAGCCTTCAAGGCTTTTCTAACTACGGTTCTCATCTGAAGCAGTGTGAGAACTGTGGAACAACACACTGTCCCCTCCCCCCCCCATGGTTTGTGCAATTTGCACAAAATGTCTTTAGTCTCTTTTTCCCCCTTCAACTAAGAACACACATGAGAACAAATGCATGATTGATCACAAAGGTGAAAACAATTCATCCTGTGCTTCTAAAAGTCCATGCTTCAAAAGAGCAACAGGTATAATTTGTCAACGTTTTGTGCAATTTCACAAAAAACACAAATCTTACAAATGCACCAATTCTCTATGAGGCCATCTCCCTGCCCCCAAATATTTCTTTCTGGCTTTTTCACACTTTTTTTTGTTCACACTCAAGGATGAACCAACTCACACTTCACACCCCTACTATAGTTTTGAAGCGGCTGCCATAAAAAAGCCCAGTATAGTTTAAGGCTGCAGTGACTGAACCATAGATTCCAAGTTATAAGAAGAAATAGCTTCATTTTACCTTACAATCATCAGATTTCATCTGGCATACAGTGTTCAATCCTGGACACTTTAAAAAGAATATAGTAAATTGACATGAGTTCAGAAAAGGGCAGTGAGAGGGCAGGGGTAGAACTAAGGTGCTTAAGTTCCAGGAGGGCAGATTTTAGTTGAACATAAAGAGAAACCTCTGAAAATTGAGAGCAGTTTGATAGTGGAAGTTACCCAGTATGCTTTCTAGGTTTCTCGAGGTTTTAAAGCAGAGGCTATACAGCTATCTGTGGGGGATGCAGTAATTTGTGATTTCCTACACTGATAACAAAACTGAAAGACTTAGTCTTCTCCAGCTTTATGATTATGTACCAAATGTTTTGAGTGTAAATGAATAGAAGTTGGAAATCATTGCTGGAGTTTTATTTACATGCTGTCTGTAGTCTGAGTGACTAGAAGGGACTTTTCTGGGCTGGGGTAATTGTCTATCTATTCAGCACTAACCAACTTTCCTTCCAGCTTTTGAATTCAAAGAAAGCCCACTTCTGTACTGAGTGTTCTATCCCTTTCTTTTGTCAGTTGGTGGCAGCTGGTTGTTATTGTTGATCTATTCAGTTGGTCACTAGTATGTGTGCAATAAAGAAAGCAGCATGCACAAGTCTCTAATTTCAAGCAGCTGCAAATAGAAAAACCTTTTTATTCTTTCTCCTACAAATGTCTCAGAGACTTTTAGTGCCAGTTAATGAGAAAGGGGTGGACTCTGGGGAACTTACAGCTATTCTCCTATGTGTATTTCTATACTTCTACTCTAGCAGAAAGAGAAATTTACTAAAAATTGAAAACTGTGAAACAATCATAAAGGTGCATGAAAGTTTTAGCTGATATTGAAGACAGTTTCTCGCAAAAGATGTTGAGTCCAGAATAATAATCTTCCAGAGATTCATCAGGATGTCAGTTTTAAGATATATTGCCACACAGAACTCAGTAGCAATAATGATAGCTGAGGATTCATGGGGAAGAACTGGATTTCACCAGTGACAAAAAAGTTGTGAGTGCTCACAAAATGAAGGCAATTTTATGGCTGGTTCAACTCTGCTAAGTCACTAGAGAGGCCTATAAAATGTGTTTACTGACCAACTGTGAAAAGGCCTGTTCTATCAACTTGACATTTTCATAGTTGCTCCTCTATTCAGCCCCCACTTTTTTCCTCTTCTCTGAGTTCTAGGCAAAGTCAAGTTTACTCAGGACTTTGCTGAATAACTTTGGATAAAATTTTAATCCTGTAGTTTAATCCTGGAAACTTTACTATTTACTCTGAACAGGCTGCCCCTCCTAATACCGTTGCTATTATTACTGCTTACTGTTCATAGAAGCGCTTTAGGAAATATACTTCCGTGTTCATTTCATTTAGCCTAATGTGCCCAGTTTACAGATGGGGAATTACCATTGGAGTACATAGAAAGATTCAATTAGGACGTCATTAAAACTTACAAATGTCCACTTGCTTGACGAGAAAGGATCTCCTGACACATTGAGACACCTTGTTAAAAACACTCAAATACTAAGATGTGTATTTATTTATTTACTTATTTATCAGTTTAGTGCTACTGTGTAAGAGCGAAAAGACCAGAACTTGTTTTCTCTGCAGTGGTATTAGCACAAAAAATCTTTTGTGAGCAAAACCTTATATTTTGCGCAAAAAAAGAGTTTTATACAAATTACAAGGGTTTTGTGAAAAATACAAGTTTTTTTGTACAAAATACAGGGGCTAGTATCCTGCTGTAAATTATCATGTTTTGAACAGAAGTCAAATAAGCAATTGCAACGATTGGTTGAAATGTTTGTCTCTTGTTGGTCATGTCACTAAGGCGTGACAAGCACTTTGACAAACTGCTGCAGCTGCTTTAACAGTGTGTATCCTGTACACAGTAATTTGCTATTGGCATGCTGGCCAAGGTTTTGTCCCAAAAAACGTGTTCATGAAATTTTTTTTTTTTTTAAGAAAAGTCCCAAAAGGGAAAAAACATGGAAATTTATAATCTTACCTAGCTAGGAAAAAAAACTTTTGAAATGTTTCGTTCTCATCAGCAGAGATTTACATTCCAGAGAGCAGATCCCAGTTTCAACTTCCAGATGGGCATGTTGAGATGAAAAGACCAGTTTCTGAAATCCTGGGTCGCACCTCCCAAGACTTGTTGCAAGACAAAGCATACGTAGCCTCAGAAAAGTGGATATGTGTAAGCCTTGTGGTACGATAAGAGAAATAATAACACACACCAAGACACGAGTAGATTTTAAAAATACAATTGGCTGAACATGCATACTACTGAAAAATTGTATGCCAGTCAATGAAAAGAACGTGAATAAAAATGCATGCATTCAGAAAATGTATACAAAAGGTATACAAACTTCTAAGTAGAAATAAAAACCTGGTATGAACAAAGGATGGGATAAGAACACAGATGGGGTCACAAGAAATATAGTGAAGTTGATTCGGAATGTTTAACTTCTATAGGCAATATCTATCTAGGTGGATCAATATTCTGACTTGGCTGTGGTTTACCACCAGGTGCACAAGCTTCTAACCTTGCAGGTGGTGGTGGGGAAGGATGAACATAATGAGAATCTCCTTGGCTGTTTTGAACTTGTTGATTAAGTAGGAGCTTTTGTTTACAGATCTCCAACATCTCATCTAGTTGTTTGATTTGCCCGAGATAGGGCAGAGCATTCAAGACACAAGGAAGCTGGAATTTAAATCTCTGTATAGTTTCACTGATGTTTGTGTACAAAGTTTAGACCTTTCAAAGTTTTTTTTAAAGTTATTTTTAAGCAATCAGCTGCATCTTCCTTATTATTCTTTGAATTCTGGTTGTATTTAGTGGGGCAGGGGGCATAGCATGTGGGGGGCAAAGGCACAACTAGGGTCAAAAGTGGGCATTCACATGCATACAGACAGGTCTTCACAAACAGACACAGCAGGAGAGAGCACAGACAGAACCAGTGGGCTGGCTGGGGCTAATTTGAGCCTGAAGGGAGAGTGCCCAATTGCCTTAATAGCCCAGCCTCCACTGAACTGAAACTAACATTGTACCCAAGGGAATGAAAGTGTTAATTTCAGTGGAACAGGAAGAATTCCAGGGAGTTTCAACACCGTCTGTGTCATTGACAGACATATCAGGCGGGGGCCCGCCTCCCATTCTTAGGTAATTGCCTGTCTTGATTGGTCTTTGACAGCAGATCTGCAACAGCAGTTTTACACATTTGGCTAATAAAATGCTAGTAGATACCAGTCAATAGACATGTTTTGGATAGGCATGCATTTGCATTAATTAGAATGTGCAAGTGAGCAGAAGGAGGGTTTGTTTGTTTTTCCTCACTCAAAAGACATGGCAGTAGCAATGAAAACAGAAGAGTGCTCATTGAAATTTGACTACTCTTGAAGCTGGGTTTGCTCGCCTGCTTGTTTGTTTCTTTATTTAAGAAGTCTTGCCAAACGTGGCTCTCTTGAGTCCTTAGACCAACTGAGAGCACATCGCAAAAGCAACACAAATGACAGAAAAGCAACAATATCAATTTTAAATGACAGCAAATCTAGAACTACAAACATGAAACATGCATCAGTTCGCCAAGTCAACAAATCCTTGACTTCTCAGGCCCCATGGCTTCTCTTCCCTTCCTCCTCTGCTCTTTGGCAGCCGAACTGCTCTTTTCTGGAAATGAACATCTGAAAACTGGCCTCAAGGAAATGTTTCTCTCTTGGCCAGTTTTAAACCCGTCTTACTCAGATGTTTATTACAGCAAATTATGTTACTATTGGATTCATTTCAGCAAGTGTACAGTTGAGCAAATTAGCATATGGGGAGGATGTGTGTGTGCGCGTGCATATTTGTGTAGGGAAGAGAAAGATTCTGTTGGAAAGGTGGCAACCTGAAAGAACATAGTTTTACTACAATTGCAGTGGCAGGTCTTAGTTATGTTAGATGAGTCTATAATCTGTTTTTTTCCCCTTTTTATTTATTTAAATTTTTTATGGGTATGGTGAGAATTCCAGTTGCAGGTGGAGCTAGATGCAAAAATGGGCAGAGTTAGGGATGCTACTCATCATGAGTCCTGTCACTCAAATTCCTACAATAGCAATAGAATCAGAGAAGTCAATCTGTGCAGCCACTGCTTTTGTTCAAGAGAACAGGATGAGAAGCATGGTTCCACAAGAAACTAAATAAGGACACCAGTCATGTGATCAACTTTCCCCAGTCTGTTTAATTCTGTATAGATTTGCTTCTCTACACATAAATCAGCGCATACACAATTTATGAAAATCTCTGCTCCCTTTGTGATGCATTTCCCCTTTTTTGGCAATATGTAGGTGGCCAACTTTGTTGAAATTCAGGACTGAAGCTAGAAGGCTTTCCCAACATCTTGCTTATTCTTTAGCTTTTTCCTTAGAGTCCATGAAGTTCTACTCTTCCATATATGGTTTGTTAGTGAAATGAAGCATATAAAAAACCTAAATATTATGTGATGTGTCATTTGTTATTGCTGTAATTACACCCTCCTAAAATCATTGGTCCTGCACTGTAGGCACCAAACTAAAATTCTACATTTGGGGATTTTGTTTTTTGTAGACCACCCCCTTACAGGTAAAGAATAACAGCAAGAGCTTTTCTGACAATATAATTCTGCCATTTTGGAAGTTCTCTAGCAGGTGTAATTGACTTGAGGAACTAGGCTTTGAGATCGATGCTGTTAATGGAAGATAGTGATTGCATAGCTAACCCTCTGGAACTTTTTTTTAATAAAGGAAGCCGAAAATTAGATGTATGGCATGAATCTTCATGGATCTGATGAAATGTGTTCTAGCTTATGTAAAAGTGTTAGTCTTTAAGGTGCTTCAGAACTCCTGGCTTTTGTTTTTGGGATGTTTTTGGTGGGGTAGGGGAACCAAGAGAAAACTGAATACAACTTACCAAGTGCATCATTGAGTGATGTTCAGATTTTTCTAACATTGGGATGTAGAGGATGCTATGTCAATTTTGTGAAAAAACTCAGATACTTAAAGATGAAGCTGTAGGACTGGTTCATTCCCTCCATGTGGTTATGTTTGTTGCTGTTGCTTCTGTTTTCCTGTCCAGTTTGCAAAATGGACACAACAAAGGGGTAGATTAAGCTATTTGTCCCAAACACAAAGTGTAGTTTTTGCACACTGGTGGGACCACTGGGGCCACTGGAAGTAGAATGCCTATGTTAAAATGCACAATAAGTGATGAATTTGGGAGGCTTTTGAAAAGAAAGTCTTTGTCTCTTTGTAAGAAAAGTCAGAAGAGTGAGCAGGCCACTTGAATGAACAGGAAGAAAGCTTGTAAAATATGTGAGAAGAGCAGAAGACACCAGATTCTCGTCTTCTTTTTTAAATAAAAAACCCACAATTATTTATTGTAACAATCTATTACATTCTCATGTCTACTGTATGTCATAGAGTCATATATTCCACTTGCACTGGTATATTAAAGAAGCTTGAAATATGAATTTATTAGAGGATGCTAAAAAAATCTTTTGGTTCAAGAGGGTGACCAATGAAGAAGCGTTAGGACAAATGAATAAAAGCAATAAAATCATACAACACATACAATGCAGAAAGCTAGAATACTTTGGTAATGAATGAGAAAGGTGCTTACTAGAGCTAATAATTCAAGATAAAATTATTTGGGAAAAGAATAGTAGGATAGAGAAGAGCATACTAGCTTAAGAACGTGGGAGACCGGTTTCAATGTGACACAATTGCAATGTTTCAAGCTGGTGCATTCAAAGTCAGGATAACCTTGACGTACAACCTCCCATAGCAAAGGAGTTTTTGTCCAGAAAAAAAACACAGGTAAGAAATATGTGGGTTAAAGGGGGGAAATAGCAAAAACTACCACCTGACTGGTTCCTAGCCCATCTAGGTGAGAACACTTTGTCCTCCAGATGTTGATGGACTACAGCTTTCACATCAGCCTTTGTAGATAGAGCCAATGGGACCTAGAGTCTTATAGCAGTTGGAGGGCCACACATGCCCAATCTTTAGTTTAGGCTTAGTATTATTCTACCATGTTTTCCCCAAAATAAGACAGGGTCTTATATTAATTTTTGCTCCAAAATGCATTAGGGCTTATTTTCATGAGATTTGTTTTCATGTACAACAATCTACATTGATTCAAATACAGTCATGTCATCTTCTTCTGGTTGCTGCACAATGGTGGTGGACAAGGTTTCACTTAACTTATTTTGGGGGTAGGTCTTATATTACGAGCATCCTGAAAAACCATACTAGGGCTTATTTTCAGGTTAGGTCCCATTTTCAGGGTAACAGGGTAGTGGTTCCCAACTTTTGGTCCCCAGGTGTTCTTAGACCAAAGCTCCCAGAAGCCTTCACCAGTAGCTGTGCTGGCCAGGATTTCTGGGAGCTGTAGTACAAGAACATCTGGGGGCCCAAAGTTGGGAGCCTCTGTTTTAGTTCTTGAGAAAGCTAGGCAGGTGGCCTGATCATTCTTATACACATCTCCTGCAATGGTGAAACTTTTCTTCTCTCACATGGCTTGCTAGTGCTGGATCTTCTAGCCTGCCTCTTCCAGAGAGGCAGAGCCCAATACTTACAATGCTCTTCTGAGCTTTTTGAAAGAAGTGCAATTTATAAATGGAGTATATGGAGACTCAATATAGCCTGTGTGATCTGTAAAACAGTTCCCTCATCTGGGAAGCCAGTTTATAAAATCAGTGCATAGTTGCCTTGATGGTTTGTATTTAAATCAGAAAAGAAAAAAAGGGAGGGAGAGAAGACTTGCCTCCAGCTAATGATTGCAAAGTCTTGGCATTCTTTTAACGGTGCACTGTGCATGGCTAAAACAATGTGTGCCTGTTTTTCCTTCACAAGCACCTGTACAGCCAAGGGGTTAAAGCCCTTCTGGCAACATAAAGTGTTGTTAATGATTGACAATAAAGATGCTCTCAGTGGGTTTTGAAGGAAAGCATATTGCAGCCTCCACTGTCCCCACATGAGAGCTACCAAGGCTTGGCTAGCAGATTTTGGATTGGAATTCAGACAGGGGGAGACGGGAGATGAGCATGTTGGGATTATAATGACTATGAGCACAACAAACTGATTCATGGCACACTCTACACAGAAATAATTCAAAGGTCAGTTGGTCATGGACATGGTTGATAGCAGAGTTTGTTGTTTTGGCAGCTGGAAATATCCAGTGGCTGCAAGGATGGCCTTACCATCAGATGGTTTGAGGCAAATTCTGAGTCGTGTGGAATAGGCCGAGACAGCAGGTCCAGATCCTTCTGCTAGAGGATAGCAGTTTTGTCCCAGGCAATGTAAATTACACCCCCCCTCCTGCACCCCCTCACTTGTGATGAAGGACTATCCTTTTACTATGGTGGCAGGTCAGCAGCTTCACTTTTCCTCAGATTTCAAGGCTCAAACCAGGGAGAAGGGTGTGGGTTCTTGTGCAACCACTGAAAATTATATTTTTGTTTGTCTGCATGCATGAGAGAATGATACAAACTGTGATTTTTTTTTGCACTGCCTCCTAAATTAATGTTGCATATACTACACACATAGTATTGTTTGCTCTGATGAGCCAGTGAGTCCTGGTACCAGTTGGAGGAGTCGAGATGAGATGGGTACTCGGGCATTAAATTCACATTTTAACCTCCCAAAGCAGTACTTGAGCTGAAATGTCTATCCCCACTTGGAGACCTATGAAAGCCCAGGTATTCCCTGGGATTTCAGCTGGTCTCCTGAGGCCTAGTCCATCAGTGAAGATGAACTAAGATTCAACCACCAGCTTCTATTGAATGTTATCTATTTAAGTATTTCTAATCCATTTACGGTAGTTGTCATTGAAGCTACCAACATGAATTTGACCAAACTCCGGGAGGCAGTGGAAGACAGGAGGACCTGGCATGCTCTGGCCCATGGGGTCACGAAGAGTCGAACACGACTAAATGACTAGACAACAAAACAACAACAATCCATTTAGTATGGATTCTACATATGAAGATGTGAATATAGGATGGAAATGTATAGGTTCTGATAGCATTCTCAATCAGTATAGACTTCAGGGTGGGATACAACCTGTAGAATTACCTTCGAAGAATATGAAACATTTTTTGGAATGGGTTGGGGTCACCATCTTGCACTTTCCCCCAGGCAGCAAAATGTCTGGAGCCAGCCCCAAGACTCCATATTCATGTTCCTCTACTGTATAGAAAATCTCAAGCTGCTCATATGGATAAGAAAACAGGGCCTCCAGTGAACCCTGGTTTCCATAAAAGGCAAGGCTTTGTGAGATCTCTCCTTTTTTTCAGCCACAAAGCCAGAGTGTCCACAAACGAACAGCTGTGCCTCATTTTCTGTTTGGCATACTAGTGAGAGAAAAGGGATCCAGATGTTTCAATGAGCCAAATTGTTACATCTTGAGAGAGGTGGAGTGATGCTTTTAAGCTAGCAGCCATGCTTCAGAGGATGTTCCAGTGTTTCTAGTAGGATGCTCTGTACTATACTCACTTCTCAGACATCCTGCTGGCAGAGTCGCTATAGAGAACCCAGGAAGGTTCCCTCTGCACAGTCTTCTCCAGACTTTGTCTGCTGAGGGATAATCATTGGCCTTGGTCACACTTCAACATGAGGACTGAAAAGGTTTCTAAACCATCAGTTTCTGTCAGTTCAATATTGGGGCTGGGCTTGTTGCAGGTGTGGGCTTTGTTGTCAGAAGCCCTTTTAAGAACAATGGCATATGGATGAGTCATCAAATTGGACACATTAATTAAAGAAACACCTGCATACAGAGATGTTCATCCAGTCTTGTGCATGGAAACCCTGGTAAGATCTGCATTCATTCAGCAACAAGCAGCACCAACTGGCATAGAGGGAAGAAATTTAGATCCTTTCCTCCCACTGCCATCCCTACACATCTGTCTGTTGATGGTGCAGAAATGGGAAGCTGCCTTAAGGAATGTGTCCAATCCTTGAGTCCAGGAAGGGGCCAGCCTAGAGGGTGAGAAAACTGTGGAAAGAGCCAGTACAGCTGTGATTGATTTAGCCAGGACAGAGTTAATTCATGGCTCACCTCAGATTTTGACTAGACTTTGACTTTGTATTCAAAGGCAAGGTGGCGTAAGATGTGTGTTTCTGTCTCCCTTTCCTGGCCCTTCCACAGTTGGGAAGCAAGAATTTAGCTGATCTTTCAGATATGGTTTTGCTTACTTTGCTTTCTCGCTAATATTTCAGTGGCCTCATGGCCTCACTACCTTATGCTTCATAAGGAGCCCCTTACAAATGTGTTAACTGATATTTAGGAAAGTTGAACCACCCTTCCGAGGGGAAAGGGCCAGTTTCATTGTGTACAACTTTAGTCTGCTTCTTAGCGTAGCAGCAGGACCGGGTGAGTTCACTAACTCTGCTGCCCCAGGGCCTGGGGTTTGGAATTGTTTGCATTGGACAATTGAAAACAGAGAGGAGGACTTTTCTGTGCTTATGTGGTTCTTATTCTCCCTTTTAAAAAAGAGAAAACAACCTGTCCAAACGAGAAGGCTCGGAGACCACCTAGAAAGCCAGAGTCTTCCAGACAGGGGAGGGTAGATGGTAAATCACTTCAGATGTTCTCAGGCAGCTCCTATGATAAAATACCTGACTGATTCCAGACAGGGCATGGTTGTTTGATACAGTGGCTGCAGGGGATTCTAAAATGGTGGAACCAATGGGAGTTCTGGTGACATCTGGAGGGCTCTACTTTGTCCATGCATGATATAACACATGCCAGTCAGAACCCTAGTAAGGATTTAGTGTAATTGCATAAATCACAGTGGTAAATTGCCACTAATTTATGAGTTGCCACTTGCATTCTTGTTTGCATATCAAGAGTGGTATGTGACCAGGAATGCAAGCGGCAACTTCTTAATTAATAGCAATTGATACAATTAAAATTATGTTAGCACAAATCCCTGATAGGGATCTGTCCGCTTACTTCATCTGAGTTCAGGATTATTGCTTTTTGGGACAGTTTCCAGGATTCCCCGTGAAAAACATGACAGTTTTTTTAAAAGGTCTTGGTTTTTTTAAAACTTGTTAATTTGAGCACTCCCATGAAAAATGTGATCTGTACTGTTTGTTATTGTTGTTCTGTATCATCAAGTTGGAACTGACTTATAACAACCATAAAACAGCTTTCAAGGTAAGCGAGATATTTAAGGAGTGGTTTTAGCCATTCTGCTCCTGCAGTGAGTTTCCATGGCAGAGCAGGGATTCAAATCCTGATCTCCAAAGTCGTAGTCCATCACCCTATCCACTACACCACACTGGGAATGTCAATATTGAAGCCTGAAAAATTACTTTTTTGGACTACAGTTCTTAGAACCACCAATTCTGGGATTTTGATAGTAGTGGTCACCAAAAAAGTAAGCTCTAGAATTTTTCAAGCTCTAGAACTAATCACATTCCCCCACATTATGAATGGAAAGTAGTGTATTTTTAGACGAGGAGAGGAGAAAAAACTGCAGCTGTCGTATTCACAGCAATAAAGTTAGCACCAATTAGCACCAACAGAATCTAATGCTTTTTTAATTCCAGCATGACTGCACTACAGTGCTTTACTGAAAACTGTTCAAAGGCTTTCTGTTCTACTATACAGATATTCAGGGGAATTCTCAGACCCCAGAAAGTTTTGGAGAAGGCTCTAGAGGGTAACACACAAGGGACTGTGAACTAGCTAGTGGCTAAAGCTCTTCAATAATTCCATTTTTCCCTCTTGTTGTTTATGATCTCTGCAGATTTAAAGAATTGACTTGTCTAGAACAAAAAAGATTTTAATGGCAGAGATATTGCCGGTAAATCCATGTATATTAATCAATTTTTAAAACATCAGACCAATTAAAAATTATGGTCCTAATGAACTAAGCAGCCAGTGAAATGACATGAGAGCAGAGGAAGTGGCTTTACACCAAATTGGAGTATTGGTCTTCCTAGTTTACTACTGTTATGCTGACTGTCACCTGCTTCCCTGTGTTTCGTGGAGGATATAGTATATGCAAACCCAGCTCAAAGACATGTCAGATACAAGAGGACCGCTCTCATCTGCTGGCAGAAATGCTCTTCTCCTTCCAAAACTCTCTTCTGTTGCTCATCTCAGAGTTCTGCTGATGGAGAGAGATCTGCCAGGAGAACTATTGTGCTTGATAAGAACAGCCAGTAGATGAAACCAAAACAAGGAGTGGAGAGATGGAGGAGCTGAGTTACATCAGACCCAAACTCCTTCTAACCCAAAGAGGCAACCACCATGCTGGTACAATGTTTGACTGGGGCAAATGTTGTCCTAAGAAACTTCCATTATCTCTGGAGCTGGAGGATTTGCACTCAGCACATCTTCAGCAGACCTAATGTCAGCCCAACTGACTCTATCTCAGCCCTACCTTGAGATTCTAGAAATGAACCGGGGGGGGGGATTTTTAAAAAAGGAGTGCTGTATCATGGAGCAATAGTTCTGTCTGCAATGTTAGGTGTGTTTCATGCAAGTGCTAAAGATAAAGGAGCAGTGCATTTTCTAAGATGCCATGGGGCTTACATAGGCATAGCAGGTAGGGTGTCAGATCAACAGCTTCTAGTTTCCTGTGATTTCAGAGCCAAAGGGGTGGCCTTTGTGATGTCTCAGGATTGGGTCCTTCTGATGTCATAAAGACAGAGTAGGCAAGATTTGGAAGGAAAGCATGATTGTTCTTCTTGTTGTGTGCCATCAAGTTGCATCTGACTTATGGTGGTCCTATGAATGAGTGGCCACCACAATGTCCTATCAGCTCCTGCAAACTCAGGGCCATAACTTTTTTTAATGGAGTCAAACCATCTCATATTTGATCCTCCTCTTTTCCCCAGTGCCTTCAACTTTTCCTAGCATTGTTGCCTTTCCAGCAAGTCTTGCCTTCTCATTATGTGCCCAAAGAATGGCCAGCCTCAGTTTCATCATTTTTACTTCCAGAGGAAATTGAAGCTTGATTTGATCTAGAACCCACTTGTTCATCTTTCTGGTGGTCGAAGGTGATCTCCTCCAGCACCATTTTCAAATTTATAAATGTTTTCCTCGTCAGCTACAAAAGCATGTACCAAGCACAAATGTATAAACCATTCTGCTGAGCCAGCAAACCATGGTGTCAGACAGGAATGAGTAGAGACTGGTGTCTAGCCTTAAATATATTGCCTACTCAAAAATGAAAGTTCCTCTTTCTGTAGTACCACTTATCCTGATATTGATCTCCTTACCTGAGACCCAAGGAAATAACAGCAGTTCTCTGAGATTCCAGCCAGCATGTTGATACTTGGCAATGCTATTAGCAGGTACACAGAAACAAATACCTGATGTTTTCTTTTTTATTATTATTATTGCTATTGTCTTTTCTTTTTATCCAGATTACAACTCATGTCAATATTTAAGTTTTTTTTCAGTTACAAGGCAAACCCATAGAAAAATGCACCATGTATTTTCATAATATAATAATGTATTAATTTATATATAAACAGGCGATGAGCTAAACAGCAACTCAGTCAAGGTTTTTCTGGATCTGTCTCATGAAGTTCATCATTAATATATGTATATATTTCTAAGAATGAAAAAACAACAACAACCCAGACGTGTTTAAGCAAATGTTTTGACTTCCACCTTCTTCAGTTGTCTGGTGCTGACCACTGTCACTACTTATATGTTGCATTTATGATGCAAATTATGATATATTATATTAAAATATGATATACACACACACTCTCTCTGTGCGTGTATCATAAATACAACATGTAAACAGTGACAGTTGCTTGGTATTGAGACTGAGCTAAAAGTGAGAACAAAGCAAACAGAATCATAAATGAAATCTAGCCAGCTGGCAAGACTTCAGAAATGCAACAAGCTCACCGCTCTGTTAGCAGTTCTTGCTTTTTTGCTTCTTCCTGTTCGATATCCCCCTGAATTTTCAGACTGCTTTGAAACTAACCTAATAAAAACAATAATTCTCCAGGTTGCTTCCCTATACCTTTAACAATCAGAGAGACACCTTTGTTTAATGGTGTTTGTTTTTCAAGAATTGACGTGCAGTGTAGTGCGGTAAACAAACCAAACAGCCTACCATAAAATCCCAGGAACACAGATTAAAAGGCATATTGTTCAGGTCTTGGAATTCCCAGAACCTTGTACTCAGCATAATCAGTGTCTATGTTAGCAGAGGGATTCTGAAAGATGTAGTCCAAAAAATAGCAACATTGGAAAAGCTCTGCCTGGAAGAATAATCTCTTACCAGTGGGCAATGGAGCCGACTCTTTTAGCTGAGTGCACTGTGTGTGCTTTCAGGGTTTTTTTTTTTCATTTCAAAAGCTTGAAAACACATAGTACATGATGCACAGATTGTTATTTTTAAGCAGCAATAATGGTGTTGGTGTGGTGGTGTTAGTCTGCCTAACCACAAAAGGAACTCCAAGCTAGTACAGTCCATACAAACACATCTAGTACCACCAACTGAAGTTACAGAAACAGCCAAAATATTATTATTATTATTATTGTTATTATTATTATACACTTTGCAAAGAGATAGGAAGACTGGGGCAAGGTGTTATGTAAGGACTAAAGGTGCAACTACACTGGAATTTGATATTACAGTCAGTGCTCACACAGGGACTGTAGATTGATTAGGTAGTTCACCCTGCATACTGGAAGTGATTCGAGTCACATTCCAGCCCACAGACTCCCCTTCTAAGGTAAAGGTTTCCCTTGACAGTTTGTCTAGTCGTGCATGACTATAGGGGGCGGTGCTCATCTCCATTTTCAACCCATAGAGCTAGCGTTTGTCTGAAGACAATCTTCCATGGTTACGTGGCCATCGTGACTAGACACAGAACGCTGTTACCTTCCCACCGTGGTGGTACCTATTTATCTACTTACATTTGCATGCTTTCAAACTACTAGGTTGGCAGGAGCTGGAAGAAGCGACAGGAGCTTACTCCATTGTGTGGATTCGATCTTACGACTGCAGGTCTTCTGACCATGCAGCACAGAGGCTTCTGCGGTTTGACCCACAGCGCCACCACGTCCCTACCTACTGTACATCACTGATAAACCATTTACCAATATGGCCCCTGTCTTTACAAGAATATATCACAACTAAATGCATGGGGGAAAGCCTGTTTGAATGACTGTGTCTTGAAAAAATAGAAGCTACCAGCAGCAGAGAAGAAAAACTGCTTTGGGAGCAAAAAGAGCTGGACATTTCAAATCAGCCTTTGCATCATGGGGTCAGTAAAATAACTTCGAATTTACCCATTTTGTAAGCAGAGCAGAATTCCATGGTATTTGACTATGTCGTTGCAGCCTAAGAGAAAGGGAGCAGGCATTCTCTCTCTCCCCTCCCCCTTTTACTCACAGCATCACTGCTTTCAAAGCAAGACTGAACACTGCTAGTTGAAAGCCCCGCCCAGGCATCCCCTGAGGGAGGTGACCTGAAGAGACTGCATCCCTTCAGAATTTAATAGGACTTGGCACTGGATGGCGCATCTAGTTTATTGAGGTGGAAGCTACTGAGCTGGTAATTCAAGTGTGAGTCATCCAGATTCGATGGCTTATCAAATAGAGTGTTGCTTGCCTGCAGCTCCTTGAGTGGTGGTTAGAAACTGTGTGGGCTTTTTTATGGGTCCAATCCAAGTTTGAATAATAGGAGAGTCTCTCTCTGCTCTGTGGAGAGGTGGAACAGTGAAGCCACTACGTGGAGGTGCGTGGAGTTACCATGTTTTGAAAAGGGAGACTGCCAAAGAAAGCAGTCCTTTAAAACCTGAGACCAGTGTGTTTCTCTCTGCTCAGTCTCACATATTTTGAAAACATAAAGAGACAGCCACAAGCCCAGAGAGAAAGAGAAAATGCTGCTGTTTTCTACCGATTCCATATACTGTAGCAGTTTCATGCTCTCCAGTGCCACTGATGCAGTCTGTAATCTTGGGCAATTTCATGCATCTCTCCAGGTTTCCGTTCATCGCACTGTTGAGCTGGGATCCAGTCTGCTCCCTTGATCACTGCAGAATCTGCAGCACAAGGTATAATCTCTGGCAACTATAATTTGCTCAGCTTCTACTTAAATGCCTCTTGTGAAGGACAGCCAAATACCTCCCCAGGCTGCCTCTTCAACTGTTGGACTGCATTCTGTTCTTCACCTGTCATATGGGCACAATCATCTTGGTCAACCTTTCCTTGTTCAACAGGATGACTATAATTAAAACTAAATATAAAAATCAAAGTCGTGCGTGCATAGCAATAAGAGTGTGGAATAAAAGAAACATGGCAAATACCTCACTGTGATGAATGTGAGGTAATTTGTCTGGGCTTTCTCCTCAGAATGTTCAGCTTGGCCTTCATGAATGTGGAATCTGGTGGTTGTTCTCTCTTCTAATGTTTAATTATTGAAGTAGATGGACATGCTGTGCTCCTAACAATACAGAGGCTCTGTCTCCTGGTGTGGGAAAAACAACACACCATATGACAGACTTCAGGACTCTTCTTCAGGCTTTGGTGGTACAAAATAACACCCCAGATGTTGGACAAAATAAGGACACAGTTTTATTGGTTACAGCAGCAGTACTCCTGGCATGGCATAAGGCAAGGATCCTGGACACTGACAGACCCATCTACTAACCCAATAAGCCAACCCCCCTCCTGGGAAGTATCTATCGAGTGACAAGAACCTGGAGTTCACACAAGCATATTGCCACACAGTGATTTCTTGGCCCAGGACTGGAGAAAGGTGTGGGCCCTCAGCCAAGCCTGGTTACACATTTATCCCCCAAATCCTTAACAGAATTGACTGGTAAACATGGAGGGGGGAAGCACCTACACATTCTGTACCCTGACCAGATCCAACCCTGTATTACGCAAATCAACAATAAAGTTGTGATAAATGTAAAAGAAAGAAAAATTCCTTCAATTTCAACAGTAATGCATCCCGTTGAGAGGTGTCCTGTTTTGGTGATGAATATCTTATTTCTTGATTGATGTGTAAATGGCCATCCCAATCACATCACCTCTGAATGTTGGAGCCGGCACAAAAAAAAAATACACGTCTTTGTTGTCGTCGTCATCAGTGCAAACAATGAGAAACTTTCAGATTTGAGTAATACTTTTATCGAACCACTAATGCCTCACAAATATGACAGACTTCAGGACTCTTCTTCAGGCTTTGGTGGTACAAAATTGGGGGCTTGTGCCACTGAAGGGTGGAGAAGTGTTCTGGGGCAAATGGAAGCTCTCCACTTTTGTGACATTTTGGTGATGTTATAAAGGTACATGTGACACTTAAAATGTATGTTCTGTGTCTACTTACTCTAGTAAGCCCCAATGATTTCACATTGATTTTACACACTAGTAAAGGCTATAGTCTTATGCACAGGCACAGGGGAGTAAATGCATGTACTTGGTCTTATTTCTGAGTAGACATATTGCATCCCCTGCTGCATCCCCTGCTCACTCAGAGCCATATTCACTAGGGAGACTGTCGCTCAGACTGCCATCTGGACTTTTACGTACACTGATGAAAATTGACTACATTTTCTGCCCCTGTTTGATATATACAGAATCAAATCCATACCCGGATAAAGTCATCCATACTGAAGATCCTTGTGTGCACACACTGAGCTCCAATAGAAGAAGGTTTCCTCACATCCTATAATAGTCCATGCAACTCTGCACACACATTTCTTGTACACGTGCAGAATTGCCTGTTCTGCTGACCCAGCATGAAGTAAAGGTACAGGTTCCCCTTGACATTTAGTCCAGTCGTGTCTGACCCTAGGGCACGATGCTCATCCCCACCCCCAAGCCCCATCTTTCCATCTCCAAGTAGAGCCAACGTTTGTCCGAAGACAGTTTCCGTGGTCATGTGGCCAGCACGACTAGACACGGAACACTGTTACCTTCCCACCATGGTGGTACCTATTTATCTACTTGCATTTTGAATGCTTTCGAACTGTTAGGTTGGCAGGAGCTGGGACAAGCGACGGGAGCTCACTCCGTTGTGTGGATTTGATCTTATGACCTGGAAACATTTCTTTTTTGGCATTTTTGACTGGAGTCCTGAAAGTAACGTTTCCGAGTTCTGTGCCTGCCACCTTCGTTCTTAGCATCTTTTAAGTTGTTGATTGACTAAATTTGTTTGTTCCATTAGATTCTGCTGCTTGTCTGTGGTTTTTTTTCTAGCTTAGTGTATCAGTTGCTAGAATAATTAAACTGCTATGTTTTACCCCAATTGGCTGTGATGCAACATCTTTTTATTTTTTTAATGGTTTGTGTGATTCCTGTATTGAGTATGGCTCCTGGAATCATATGTAGCATATGTAGCATACAAGCATAAATAAATTAATAAACTGAAGTAGTGAAACCACCCCCTGCAGTTATTTTTAAAGAAATCCTGCTCAAGTGAAGAATAGCTCAGTGAGGACAGTGGCATGGCTGTGAATGAGAGGGCAAGAGCACAAAGGCAACAATGGGTGGATGCATAGCAGTATTTTTTATTTATTTATTTTTATTTGTAACAACTAGGGTAAGGTAAGGAGTACAAAAGGTAGAGGGAAATATGGGGGGGGGGGAAGAGAACACAAAATGTACTATCATCCAATCTGTTCATGGTGTGATATCAAGTCAACTTTTCACCTTTCTACAATTTGACTGCCCTCCAGGTTTCAACTTACAGTTACATCTTAGTTTAATTTTATGTTATTCAAGCACTATCTGGTGACTCAAGCCATTTATATAATAAATCCCATCGTTCAATTGCCTTTTGTATTGGACAGTCTTTCAACATTTCTGATAGAATATCCATTTCAGCTGCTTCCCCTTTCTTCTCAATGAGTTCCTCTTGTTTCAGTAGCTCCGAAACAATTCAGAGAATTGCAGAATTCTGGCTGCAGTCACTATATATATAACTAGGTAGTTCTTTGTCTTATCTATATTATCTGTTATAATGCTCAGTAAAAACAATTCTGGGATTAGTGGAACATTACAAAACAGTATTTTTCGTAACGGAGTATGTACTGCTATCCAATACTGTTTTGCTACTCTAGAAGTCCACCACATATGGTAAAAGCTTCCCTCTTGTGCTTCACACTTCCAACAAATATTTGACACCTCTGTATAAATCTTTGACAATTTTTTAGGAGTCATATGCCACCTACAAAACAACTTATATATGTTCTCGAAATTTACCGATTTTGTAAGCTTTATGTTATTCTTCCATATTTGCAACCATTGATCAGTATCAATATTATGTCCTATATTTCGTGCCCACCTAATCATACATTCTTTTACCATCTCATCTTGCATTTTAGTTTCGAGCAAATAATTATACATTTTCTTAATTATTTTATCATTTGAGCCGAGCAGAATTTTATCGAATATCATTTGTTCTGTGTAAAAGCCCTCTATTTTATCTTTTCTATACCTAGATTCCGCTTGTGCTCTGAACCACCAGTCCAGATATATGTTTTGTGTTTCTAACTCTTCTTTGGACCTTAACTCACAATCATTTTTAATAGATCTTGATATCTTAAAAGTTTCGCTTCTGTCATGAGGTTAGGTTGTGTAAAGGCCTCTATGGGTGATACCCAGCCTGGTTTTTTTTTGTGTGTGTTTTTTTTTTTTTTTTTTTGGTAAATCTGCTGGATGATCTTTTTCCAAGTCTCTAGTAGGGCTCTTCTTATCATATGCAAGTTGAAACTTTTGTGTTCTTTATCTTTTTTACACCATAGAAAAGCATGCCAACCTAACTGTAAACCATGTCCTTCCAATTTAAGTAGTCTATCACTATCTAAAGTTATCCATCCCTTTATCCAGACTAAAACACAGGCTCTATAATACAATACCCAGTCTGGGAGACCAAAACCATGATTATCTTGTTAGGTTCTTGAAAACAAATGACTGTTTTAATATTATGGGAATTGTCTGAAATAAAAATAAAATTTTAGGTAGAACATTCATTTTGATGGTTGCTATTCTTGATACATAGCAGTATTTTTTAAACGCCATAAAATAGAAGCATGGGCCAAAACCCTGCAGTAAGTCATCCTGGTGGCGGTGTTTTTTTAATAATTAAATAATTCATCCTCCTCTCCTGCAACCTCCACAAGATCCTGACAATGAAAGGGTTAGACAGAAGCCATGAGTGCCTTGGGCTAGAAATAGAAAATGTTTAATTTCCAAAAAATTGTCCTGACTGATGACATCATTGGCTTTATGTGGTGGAACACATGCAAGCAGGATTTCAGTTATTGAGTTTAACTGGTAGTGTATAGCTTGTGAACTAATAATGTACAGCTAGTAAGGGAGCAGTGGGGAATTGTTGGCCCTGGATATATTTTGAAATACAATTGTCCTAGACCCTTACCATTTGTTCGTCATGGGGTGCAGGTGGGGGTAAGTTGATTGGAGTTGTTGACCCAAAGCCATGATAGGCCAAATCTTCCTGTTGTTGTTGTAGAGAAGTCACTAGGGTATAAAAAGCATTTTCTAAAACACAGGTTTTGCTAGACATCTCTTGTGCTGACAAAAATGAAAATAAAGAACAATAAATGAGAAACAGAATAGTATGACTCAGGTGTTATGAATAAGTTCCCTGAAGGCTAGTTATTTGTGTAAAAGCTTACTCCTTTGGGTTTAATTCATGACGAATTCCTACACTTTCCCATGTGACTGATGTGTCTTGTGTTAGTTACATCTTAGAATTTGAGCTCTTGGAATAAATGATGATCTCCTAGTATGTTTTTAACCATCATTGACAATGTTACTGTGAGGATCCATCAGAATGTTTATTTGTGTATGGAATTTCAAAGCAGCAAAAATTCAGGGAAAACATGTAGCATACTCAAGGAGCAAGACATCTTACATTCTCATTCCACATGCCATCAATAAATAAGAACTAGAGATGGGCTTGAATAAAAAAAATGATGATTTGTTTTGATTTGTGATTCATCGAGGTCAACGAATAATGAATTTACAATTTTTTTCTGACAAATTGATGAATCTAGAAATCAATTTGTTGATTCATTTTCCCTTTAAATGACCCCCAAGCACATAGATACACCAGAATTGCAGGGAAGCTCCCCCTCCCCCTGACTCTCCACTACAAGCCCTGCAAGTTTGGTGAAGTTTGGCTTTCAGGCATCTGAGTTATACACCCACAAAGTGGCTCCCCCCAGGAAAATACTCTCCAGCAGCTGGCTCAGGGAAACCCAACCATTCCCACACTTAGAGGGATTGCAGAGGAGAGTCAGTGGATGTTTCTCTGTGATTTTGTTGTCTCTAGGTTTCCTTTCGAATGTGTTTGGTGATTTGTTTTTTTTTTAATTCATGCCCATCTTTAACAAGAATCCATTTCCAGACCACGGTCCTTTCCCAGCAGCATCCATCATTTTCTCTCTCACTATGGCCAAGGCAGAGCATGTCCACACGCTGGTAGATGGAAGCATGGCCATTCTCAAAATGCATCTCTTCAATATTTATGGGATTATTTAAAAATACTCGCACTCTAACTCAATGCTAAGGCTGTTGCAGAGAACCGATTGACACAGAAGTCTGGCTCCAGGGCTGCAATAAATCAGACACCACCCTGTTGAATTAGCAGTGCCAGTTCAAACCATCAGAGGATTTGATCCCAAGATGTTTGTGCTCTTAACAGAAAGAAGTGTCACTGTTGGTGCCTGGCCCTTGAGCAGACTGGAGACAACACTGTGGTGACAAGAAAATGTGGCTCCTGAGGTTGTGATGCAAAGGTCAAGGGGAGGGGAGGTTTTGCTTTTACATGTTGTGTGTTTGTTTATCTTGCAGGGAAATAAAAAGAAAGAAAAGAAAAATAATTAAGAGTTGAACCATGGTACTAGGTGGGGAGGGAAGTGCCTTAGTTTGAGTCATTGCTACAGATATGGTGCTGCCCTTGTCTGCTAGAGAAACACTCCAGGCAAGGAGTAATAAATGCCTGTTGGAAGGGAGGAGAATGAAACAGCAAGCAATCAGATGTCTGTTTATTATTGTACATTTGGCAGAATATAATAAATCTTCCAATTCCCTCCTCTGTTCACCACTGATTGGTTATTCTCCCTGGCCCAGAGACAAAGCCTCCCCTTTGTGCTCATGACCAGTTTATCAGTCTGCAGACATACCGAGGGAGAATAGAAGGCTTCTTCTCTTTGGTATGTTTATCTGTCTTAAACCTACTGCCCCAGGCAGTGTGCCTTTGCTTTAGGAGCCAGAGGCATCTGCACTGCAGACGCTTTCGGAGGCACAATGCTGAGCCCTCACAACCCCCATTAAAGGGGAAGGGGTGTTGTTGCACCCTCTTAATGCAAGGGCAGTGGGGTGTGGTCATTGTCAGAGATGCTGAGAATCAGCTCATGTTTTAGGTACTGTGTTGAGGATTTAGTATTCCTGGAAAAGCCAGCTCAAGGAATGGAAAAATATTTTGGTCCTAGGTAGTGGATTTTCTGAGTCTCCACCTCACCTCAGTCCAGTTTGACAGGCCAGATAACATTAGACAAAAGAGAAGAATTTGGGGTTCTGAGTTCATAGTCCAACTGAACAGATCAACAGCAACATACTGTTACTGACTGACAAAAGAGAGCAACACTCAGCAGAGAGACAGGCCTCTCTTTGAATTCAAGGAACAATTGGATAGCATTGGTAGACAGCCAATCACCGCAACCCAGAAAAGTTCCCCTAGCCACTCGCACTACAGCATGCAAGGCTGTAAATAAAACTCTAACGTCACATACTCTCCCTTCCCAATTATATGCAATTACAAAGGTAGTCACCAAATAGCAAAGAACAAATGCTGATACAGTCTACATTACAGTGCTAGATACTGATCAAAATAATAAAATATTGAAATATACTAAGTATATAGTAAAGTAACAATAAAACTAAACAGCTTTTTCCTTATGATTTGTGCTTTGAATTGTACTTGAGGATGATAGTTACATCAGGACTTCCATACTGGAGCTGTAAAGTTTGGAAGTGTTCATCAGCATAATAATTCTACCTGGAGGTGCAATTGCATTATTCCAATAATATTTTGCAGCTTCACTGTGCAATCCTCTGTTTACTTCAAAGTACATCCCATTGTATTCAGTGGTGCTGCTTCATGCCGGCTGAGAAATTTCAACCTATATGATGGATAAACCAATAACAGAAATACTCTCTCTCTCTCTCTCTCTCTCTCTCTCTCTCTCTCTCTCTGTGTGTGTGTGTGTGTGTGTGTGTGTAAAAATCACAGGCTGAACCAAGAATTTAATGATTCACACATGGTTACCATTGTCATCACAGCATGTGTTACTTTGCCCTGTGTTTATTGATGAAACTCTGCTAATGCACAGAGCTGGGAACCATGAGGACTTCAAACGGTGATCCTTTTTTGGACACCAGAACCCTAATTCCCCAGCTAGCATTGGGTTCTGAAGGTTTGAGTCCAAAGCTAGAACCTAAGAACATAATAAGAGCCCTGCTAGATCAGGCCAAGGGCCCATCTAGTCCAGTTTTCTGTATTTCACAGTGCCCCCACCAGATGCCTCTGGGAGCACTAACAACACACTGGGTAAAGAAATAGTTCCTTTTTGTCTGTTCTCACTCTCCCAACACTCAATTGGAGTGGATGTCCCCTGGTTCTGGTATTGTGTGAGAGGGAAAAGAGCTTCTCTCTTTATCCATCCCCTGCATAATTTTATGTCTCAATCATGTCCCCCCTCAAGCGCCTTTTCTCTAGACTAAAGAGCCCCAAATGCTGTAGCCTTTCCTCATAAGGGAGGTGCCCCAGTCCAGTCATCATTTAGTCGCCTTTTTCTTTTCCACTATGTCTTTAGGATGTGGTGGCGCTGCGGGCTAAACTGCAGACGCCTGTGCTGCAGGGTCAGAAGATCGAATCCACGCGACGGAGTGAGCTCCCGTCGCTTGTCCCAGCTCCCGCCAACCTAGTGGTTCGAAAGCATGCAAATGCAAGTAGATCAATAGGGACCACCTCGGTGGGAAGGTAACAGCGTTCCGTGTCTAAGTCGCACTGGCCATGTGACCACGGAAGATTGTCTTCGGACAAAACGCTGGCTCTATGGCTTGGAAACGGGAATGAGCACCACCCCCCTAGAGTCGAACACGACTGGACAAAAATTGTCAAGGGGAACCTTTACCGTTACCTTTACCGTCTTTTTTGAGGTGTGCCAACCAGGCGCAGATTACCAGCATTTTGTACAATGGCATTATAATGTTGACTGTTTTATTTTCGATCCCCTTTTTATTGATACGTAGCATGGAATTGGCCCTCTTCACTGCCACTGTACACTGGGTTGACGCTTTCATCAAGCTGTCCACCACGACACCAAGATCTCTTTCCTGATCTGTCACGGACAGCTCAGAACCCATTAGCTGATAAAAAAAACTTTTGATTTTTTTTTTGCCCCAATTTGCATTACTTTACATTTTCTTAGACTGAAAAACATTTGCCATTTTGCCTCCCATTCTCCTAGTTTGGAGAGCTCCTCTTCACAATCCCTTCTCGTCTTCACCACACAGAAAAGTTTTGTGTCATCTATAAACTTGGCCACCTCACTGCTTATCCCTGTCTCCAGGTCATTTATGAACAGGTTGAAAAGTACCAGTTCCAGGACAGATCCCTGGGACACACCACTCTTCACCTCTCTCCATTGTGAAAATTGCCCATTGACACCTATTCTCTGTTTCCTGGTTCTCAACCAATTCTTGATCCATAAGAGGACCTGCCCTCTTAAACCCTGACTGCGGAGTTTTCTCAGCAGCCTATGGTGAGGGACTGTGTCAAACACTTTCTGAAAATCCAGATAGACAATATCCACTGTTTAGTCTGCTTCCATGTACCTGTTGACCTTTTCAAATAATTCTAAAAGGTTTGTGAGGCAAGACTTGCCCTTCCAGAAGCCATGCTTTTTTTCCCTCAGCAAGGCTTGTTCTCCTGTGTGTTTTCAGATTTTATCTTGGATGAGGCTTTCCACCATCTTCCCTGGAACAGACATTAGGCTAACTGGCCTGTAGTTCTCTGGGTCCCTCCTCCTTACCTTTTCAAAGTCTGGTGTGACATGTGCTATCCTCCAGCCCTCTGACACTGTGGCCGTTTTAAGGGAACAAACTTTCCAAGCTCTGGTGGTAAAAAATTTCAGTTGAACTTTTCAGTTCATGAATGTTCATGTGTAATCAGTGATGCACCAATTGATTACAGGATGCTCAAAGGTTCTGTAAATAGAAGGGAGTCTATGGAAAAGCTCCCTCATCTCTGAAGAAGCCTTGTGTGTCCTACAGTCTCTTACCCGATGGTTTTCATTCAGGTTGTTATGTGCCTTCAGGCTGCTTCCAACAGTGTAAATCAAAGACCTCCAAAAAGTCCTATCATTAAGAGGTTCCTCAGCTCTTGCAAACTAAATGCCACAAGTTTCTTTATTGGCTGAATCCATGCCATGCTCAGTGTTCCTCTTTTCCTACTACCTTCAACTTTTCCTAGCACTGTTGTCTCTTCCTGGGGTTTTTGTCTTTTCATGATGCTCCCAGAGTAAGTTCACTCATTTTAGCTTCTATTGAGGGTTCAGGCACAGTTCCTGATTTCATGCAGTACTTCTCTCCATCATGTGCTAATGAGTTCCAGCCTCCTTTTTAAACAAATGGAAGGAGTCAATGAAGGTCTGAGTTTACAGTTACATGCCTCCTTTCTGCCTGGGGCAGTTCCAATCTGGCTTTCTGGCTGACTTTTTAAAGATCTGTCCTTTTAAAGCAATGGATCTTTCTGTTATCTGCTCTGTGTGTTGACCAAGATGTCATAGGCAAGCGAGTCTAGATTCCAATCTTCTGACACAGAAATCTCAGTGGGTGGCTATATTCTTATTTCTTTTAAACTGGCAAAGAAAATTAAATAGAGCAAGAAACATGGAGATCCCTATCACTATTCCTCTCCCTCCCTCCGCCGTGGAAGGCACCAGGTGCCAGCACGTTTCCAGGATACAGGTCAGGTTTTGATAAGAGGCAGGAAAGGCTTAACCCCTGCATCCCTAGAGCTCTTACATTGATTAATGCCATCGGCTTTTCACTGTCAGAAGCGCTGCAGTGAGTGCAGTGAAATGCAGGCCAGTAGGCTCACAGTGCTTTAATCAGAGGAGTGCTAGGTATTCTGAAGTGGGGGAAGGAGAAAGAGGCAAGGAAAAGGATATGAAAACAAAGGAGAAAGAAGCCAACACTCAAAATTGGTTTGGCTTCCAGCCATCCTGGCCCCTGTGGTTTACAACCGTCTTGAAAAACAGAGACACACTTTCTAGATTAAGAGACTGAATTTTTGTGTTTTTTGTGGGGGAAGAGGGGTCATTCAATCAGGGCCTCTCCTGTGTTATTGACCAGATGTTGCTCCAAGATGGGCTGTTCCATCCGTTGCCTTTATGAGAAGGATTCCCAGGAGTGGGACCCCTTCTTCAGGCCTATGGTTGTGTGATCCCTCTTCCAAGTTGCCCTCCAGTTGTCCCCCCCCCCCCCATCTTCATAGACCTACCTGCCTGCTGGCCAGCAATAACTATAAGAATGCTGTGATGAAGACCAGATGTCATTTTAATTTTCCCCATGCCCCCATGATGCGATTGCTAAAAGCACTGCAGAGAATTTAAAGGATGGATAGGTCCCAGAACCAGTTGGCTACCATCCACTCCTAAAGGAGATACTGTATTTGTATATTCATCCCTGGGCAGAGATTGGCAGAGTAATAGCAAAGCTGGAGAAAGTGGCTTTTTTTGGACCACAGCCAATATGGCCATGGGAGTTTCTGACTGGACGATTCTGAGATGTGTAGTCCAGAAGAACATCTTTTCCCAAGCTCAAAACAACAGACTCTGGAAGAGTGCTCATACCCTCACAGTTGCACATGTGCGCTCTATGCCAGCTCTGTTCCTGCCAACAGATGAAGGCACAGTGGGCTCAGCTAGCACTCTCTTGCAATGCAGCCACTGCCGAGAAGAGCTACTGAAAGTATGCTGTAGTCGTTAGTGTAGGATTAGGACTCAGGAGATCTGGATTCATGTCCCTAGTGGGCCATAAAACGTCATGGGTGGGTTCGGGAGAGTCAGATACTCTTAGCTTGATCTGCTTCACTGGGTGGTGAAGAAAAAGTGGGGAGCCAAGAAGGCTTGTATACCACTTTGAACTCATTGGAGGACAAGTGGGACATAAATGTAATAGATGAGTAAATGAATATTATAGGCTTCTACATTGCTTCAACAGGGACCAACACCTTGCCTCAGCTGCAGCTGGGAGCTGGAAGAGATATGCCCTGCTGTTGTTTTAATATAACCTTGCTGCTGGAATGTTATCTTGGCCTGAGTCCCCCTCTAGAACAAAAGGAAAGAATTTCTGTGCTTTAGTGATACTGGGAAGCACCATAACATGGACCTGGCAGGAACTGGATAGGCAAGCCCAGTCAGGAATGCAAAGGGGATAAAGAAGGGCTTGCACTCCAAGTTCCTCGCCAACATACTTTTCCTTTACGACAGCCCCAGGATCCACTACCAGGATGGCTTTTCATCTTGAGGAAGGGGGAGGTTCAGCTTGGCTGATATTTCTTCTGCTTCCAGACAGGCTTTATCTTGGCAATGCAGGAATCTTAGGCGTTTCAGCAAGAGAGAAAGCTCTGAGGGATGGTTTCCATTAGTGTGCGTATATACACTATACATAGGGGTGTTGACCAGGGTCACTTAACCACATTAATTTGAGCTGTCAGCAGAACACATCCATGCTCCACTCTGCCCTCTGTAGGCCTCAGGAGTCTATTGGAGAAACCCTGCAGGATCACACACGCCTTTTCCAAGGGCACTATTTCCTATTCAAAACCTAGCATGTGCTGTTTTTAGACAGATCCTGAGAAGTTTCAGTGTAAATATCAGATTTCTTTCCCCAAAATGCATGTACTTTTATTAAAGCCAATAGGTTTTATTTCAGAGGAGTAATTATCCTCAAAAATAATTAACTAATTAATCCTAAAATCAATTCAGCTGTAGGACCCCTTGCCAAGTAGCAAATGCCTTTCACACAAGGTGAAATTGCAGTTTGCTTTATGACATTCTTGTCAAAGGAAGTAATGAATACTTTCAAATTTGCTTGTCCTCAGTCAAAAAGAGTATCTTAAGACATCATGAAAATGCCATGCAAAATGCAAGGTGTTGTTTGTGAAAGACAGTTGTTTGGCACATATACAAAAACAAACAGCACTAGAAATATTTGAAAATGTGAAACATTCTCAAAAAAAAAATCCTCTTAATCTTGCCCAGATTAAACTTTTGCATTTTTTTTCATTCTCTCCTGTGAGAATTTTAAAATAATGATGATCCCTATTTTTATTCCAGTCTACCTTATAAGTAAAGAGTCATTACCGATAATAAGGAACACACGTATTGCTATCTTTGTAAAATTGAATTTTCAGAAGAGATCGCCATGTTAGGCTGTGCAAAGCATATCAATCCAATTTGGATTCTGCCTGATTCGTTTGTAAAATTGGAAGTTGTTTTCTTGATATGACTTTTTATCTGTAGAATGTGATTAAAACAGCCTTTCTTGGGCTGATACCCTCAAGATATATCAAACTACAGCCTCAATTCCATCCCATCCATTGGGAACAGTTGGTTGGAACTACATATAAATAAATAAATAAATAAATAAATAAATAAATAAATAAATAAATAAATAAATAAATAAATAAATAAATAAATAAATAAATAAATAAATAAATAAATAAATAAATGAAACCATGGCATTAATGTCTTGATCCTGAGTAGAGGAGACCTATTAAATCAACAGGTTTATGTAAGGACTGATTTGCAGTTCAGTTGACAATTTGATGGTTCTGTTCTAACTGGGACAATAATTCAATTGAAAGCTTCATGAGGATGCAGTGCTCTGACACTGGACATCCATAGCTGGAAAACTTTGCCCTTTGAACATGAATGGCACTTTGGATTGTTGTCCTTTTCATTAGGAGCTTTTCTTGACTCTCAGAGTTGGCATCCCCTTTAAAATAATATCGTACACTATGATCCAACAGTGCTGTAACTGCAGATGGCAAGGGGTGGTTTGCCACATACAGTAGGTGCAAATAATAGTTGAAAGGTTTTATCTCCTTTTGTGTAATAGCCTTCCAAAATGGGCCACAGCAGCAAACACATATAAGATACACATTTGCTTTCCCAACCTTTTTTTCATTGTCCTGGGGGAGGGGGATCATCCTGAACTCCACCATCTGGATTGGCAGAGTTCTTTTTTGTCAGTCTGCCCTGGAAGGGTTTCATCTGAAAACAACTGGATTTTACCAAATGTAAAGGGTGCTTGATGTTGGTCTTACTCCTATATTGCAAGGATTACATTTGCGTAGCTATAAGAGCAAGAAGAGCAGGAACAGTAGTCCCTTTCTCCCTAATAGGATTATCTTTATGGCTCATTGATACCTATGTTAGTGCTTGCATCCTATATCCTGTGTTGGGGCTTGTCTGCTTAATACTTGCTGATTCTTCTAGCGTACTGAATTGGCAAGACATCTTAGGGTGTGGCCAGATGGGGAAGTACAGTAGCTTGCATTTGGACCCCTTGTGGCACAGTCTGGTGCAAGCTATTTCCAGTCTGGTGATCAGGCAACATATGGGCATTAGCACTCTAGCCCAGCCCCAATCCGTGCCCAAGCTGGACCTATTTTGGTCCAGTGGCAAGGCTGCTCTTTCTTGGGACTGGGCTGGAAGAATTCCCAGATGGATGGAAGGGTCTCTATAATGGAGATTGCTCTCACCAGATGTGGTCCGTTCTTGCCATGTGATCACACCCCTTTCTACTACTAAAGTTAATTTTGCAAAAGATGTTATTGGACTTTGACTTTATGTTCTACAATTGCCCGTTGCCGTCCCGTTCCCCCCCCCCAATTTTTGCCAGAAGCAAAACAAAGCAATGCTTATGTGACATCACAGCAACTAAACTAATACCATGAACAAACATGGGGCAGGAAGAGTGAGCAGAGACAGAGGAAAACAAAGGAAAAGTGATGATAAGTGGTGAGTGAAAACTACTGGGAGAAAATTTTGACAACATATGACAATTATGGGCCCTTCCTGTCATACTCTCCATCACACACAAGCACAAACCTTTCTTTTTGACTATGCACAAATCTGGCATTGTCTTGTACCAGTGTCGCCATTACAAATAATCTTTTTACACTAACCAAACCACCAACACACTCTTTCCAGATTTCCAAGCAGCACTGGCTTTATTACACAGTTTTGTAACAGTTCCTATTTCTCATATTCCACCTGGTTCCCTGAAGGAGTAAAGTGAAGTAGCCAGTTTTAATGCATAAATTTTCTATGTGGTGCCCAGAATAAACCTCATCCCAGGCCCGTAGATGTCAAAAGACAGGACCTTTCTTTAAGTATGTTTCCCCCTCAGAACAGAAACATCTGCCTGCTAGACAGTTCTGCCCAAAGAAATCATGATGTAACCAGAGGGAAGCACCTGCTGCGGGCTCAGACCTGCGCAACTTAAGTTGCTGCATATTTTTTAGCAGGAGTCTCAGCACGATGAGTGGGTGGCCATCTGTTCTAGGGTGTTTCCAGACAATAACAAACAAACTGTAAACTGCACCACTCTGGGTGTAAAGCTAGTGCTAGACTGCTATTCTGGCATTTGGTGCATTTTTCTCCAGACATGTTAACAAAAAACCTTATTGCCCACCATGGCAGTCTTCAGGGAAAGGCTGTGGGAAAAATCTCAGATAAGGATTAAGTTGGAGAAAAACAACTCCAGCGGGAAGATGCATATGTTTTAAAAGAGGGAGGACTTCCCTATACTTCTTCAATGGGATAAACCCTGCTCCACTGTGATTGGGTTCTTTCCTAAGTGTGGGCGGGCCAGGGGTTTCGGTGGGAAGAACGGATGGAGATGACGCAGAAGGTACAAACAACGGTTCTTTATTTTTGCTAAAATCAACTATTCCCAAACCAAAGGGATCTAACAACTCAGCATCAGTCAACACAAGATAACGTTTCCCTCTCACATTTTTGTCTTCTTTAACATCTTTCAAACTTTCTTCACTCCAGGGGTATAGTTGCCCACTGGGTTCAGTATGAGTGCGCTCAACACTGTGCAAGTTGTCCCACAACATGGGTGCTTGATCCGTTGCCCCTCCAACCGTGGGAGATAAGGGTGGGAACCACATGGTGTCCCTTTCATCTCCAAGACCATGGAAGAATGAACTTTCCCCATAATCCATCTCCCTCCTGCTCCACACTTAATCTTTCTTAGGGACGTCCGGTGGATCTGGTAGCAACCCTCTTCCACTCATCAGATTTGGGAAATCTTTTACTAGCTTCGCCACTCAATCTCTCTCAGCTCCGGTTTCTATTGTCTGAACTGCCTTGTCCTTCAATTCTAACTCCTCCCCACCTCCTTCTCTCCTCTTTTATCTCGTCCCACCTCCATGACTTTAGCTCCTCCTTCTCCCCCTCCTGTCTACCCTCTGCCAAGAATACTTCCACAGCTTTATTGTTCCCTCCTTCTATGTCATCCAGATTTATTAACTCTCCAACAATGCATCCCTCATTCACTTGAACTTGTTCTTTTGGGGAGGATGGCACACTTTCTATCTCTTGCTCACATCCATGCATCCCTCTTTTTTACACTTGGCTGCCAAACACAGGTAGAGGTTTGTTGCATGCTTGATGTAGTAGGAAAGACAAGCTCAAGGGAGAAAAGTAATAGAGGTAGCCAACAATATGCTGCCTTGGAACTAGGCAGGTCTCCTCCTCTGGATAGCTGCCCTCTTCTGATCAGCTATCTCGCTCTTTCTCATATCTGTCACTGCTGCTGCTTTTATGCTGCTTGAGCAGGACAGATATGTGACTTAGAACAGTCTCAGAAGGGAAATGGTTGCAACTAGAGAGTGGAGTCCTGACATGTTGGTTTCTATACTTACAAAGTGTTTAAAAGATGGGCCTCAGTCACCCACAAGTTGCCAACAACAGGAGTAATTAGCAGGGGCAGCTGTAGCTGGGGGGGGGTCATGTCAGGAGGTTCACAGCCCACAGCTTATGAGTCAGGGAGAAAGGCAAGGCACACGGAGGTGGCCCAGATGGGAGGTGGTCCAGCTGCATGCCAAAAGCTGTCAGTGCTCCACTGGCTGGCTCTCAGCTCGCTTTTGCCCAGAATGTTTCACCTCCTGCAAACAAGGGAAACCGCTGCCAAACCCTCCCAAGACCTCGTGGGGCATTTCACACAGTGCTAATCCACTCTTTTGGGTGAGATAAATCTGGCAGGCTGAAACATTCAGAAGGTGGAGGTGTCCAGGAACTTCATGAGAATAGGAAATCAGAGTACTGAATATCGCAGGAGAAACATAGCCCTTGGGACATATATAAATGTTAATGGAGTAGTTGCTGAGTCAATTAATACACAACCATGGAAGGATCACAGTCTGCACTGCTGGAGATTCAGCTCCTATTCCCTTAGCAGTATTCTGCCTGTCCTGCCCTGTTACTCTGGTTAGCTGCTTATTCATAAAATAGACTTTGAAACACACACGCCCATGGCTGTCAATGCCATTGTTGTTCATATTTTTTTTCCTCCAAACTGTCCTGTGTGCACCACGTCTCCTCACTCTTGCTTTGCTTTCTTCTGCTTTTGTCCACCCTGCTTGCCCTTCATTTTTTCATGATGCTAGTTCACTGCTGTGATGTCCCCTGCCTTGTTGTTAGCAGCAAAAACTGGAATATAGAAGGTATGAGAAGTCAAAGAATAGAAATATGAAAGGTCCAAGAATTTACTCTGGGTGAAATCAACTCATTCCTTGCCTTAAGCACATGGCAGAGGCAATACCCCAAGGGCTTTTGTGTTACATTTTGCTTGAGAATATTAAGCTCTCTCAGAATCATTTTGATGGAAGAGTGTGGCAGATAATAACAGCTAATTCAGTTAGCTCTGGCTTTCTGGATAACAACATCTCATATGTTACTCTTCCCTGACCTGGTGTCCTCCAGATGTGTTAAAATACAGTACAATGTCTAGAATCCCAGTCAGAATATGAGCAGTAGTTCAGCACATCTGGGAGATGCTAGGTTGGAGAAAACTGGCAGAAGGCTTTTTTCTCCATTTTTTGAGAATTTAGAAATTAAGCCTCCAATTTATGAGTGATGTTTTGTATGTGCAAATTTGCTATACAGCTGTGACTCCTCTGTATAGTTTATGCATATCTTAATCAGTTCCATAATATTCTTTGATTTTTGATGTTGCCTTTCAGGAGAAAAATGACATATTGCATGAGAGATGAATAACTAAACATCGCATGGCACTTTTTTTTTCACCTAAAGAGAAGGAGGTGATGTATGTTACATTTTGGGAAGGAAATTGTTAAAAATTGCAAAAAATCAAAGATAGCAAATGGTGAGGTTAGTGAAGAGGAAAAATACCAAAATCTCACAAGTACAGCAGATTTCAACTAGTTCTGAAACACTGCTATCAGCAGGTGTGCATACTCATGGATTTGTTGTTATTGCTGTTTATTGCATCAGCTAATGGGCAGGAATTGTATGTTCCCAGCCATGGAGCAGAAGGAAACAAGAATGCCATGGTTAATAACCTGAACTTCTGGCCCTTGTGGTATAAAGTAGATAGCACATTGTGTCTGTTTTTCTAGAAAAGAGATTATAGTTGGAACATACTCTAGTCTAGAGATAGCTTGAAATGAGTGAGAATTCTGATGTAGCAGTGTGTTTTTGATAAGAATTTACCAACCTTTGCAAATATCTTCATATTTATGATGGAAAGAATTTGAGGTTTTTTGTTTTTTTTAAATCCCTCAAATGCTAGAGAAGCTGAAAATGCACATCTGACTCCAGGTCTTTAAACTGTTTAACTTCTAGAATTCCAGCTTTGAATCCCTTTGTGTTCACTTACGGCACTGCTAAAGTAGAGTTGCCAACGCTTGCTTTCTTTTTTTTCCAGAGAGGATCCTAGTCTTTAACACCTGCACACTGTGCAGATATAATTGGCTACTTTCCATTTTTGGAAACTTCTGCACTTCTTAAATTTGGTGGGTGCAAAAGTGAAAGAATTTCGTTTCTGTTTGTTTTTGAAGAATTTGGCAGTGCGTGCCAATTTCTTCCTGTCTAGGACAAAAACAATGACAATGCATTTAAACTTTAAAGCATGAGATTACAGGAGAAAATGAAACGGATTGATTTTCTCCTGGTGAGAGCCCAACATCTACCATATTGTCTGCTTGTTTGCATGGACCTTGGCCATGAATACTGTTGTTTTGGAAACTCCTTTATGAGACATCTTTTCTCAAGGAAGAGAGAAGGACTTGTGCATGTATGCTTCTTTGTGGCTGAAAGGATGTGTCACACTGCAAGGATATTCATTGGTTGCGTGGTCTTGTGGGAGCTGGACTGGAGAAAGGAGATGTCCTTCTCACCTTCCTGAGATTCTCTGCAGAAAGGAAGGCAGTTGTAGAAGTACTGTAATAAATTCTTTTTAAAGGTGACTTTCTTGTACCTGTCAGCCCTATTTCCTTTGGCTGTAACTTATTATCTGTGCAGGTAGAAAGGTAAAAGAATCATCTAGTCTTCTATAAATACCCTCCTTTCAAAGAATGCCACACTTGGGAAAATTGAAATAAAACAACATCGAAGTCTCATATAGTACGGCGTTGTAGCTACATTGCAGTCTGTGCAACAGATACCTGATCTCTTTTGTTTGTAAAAATCATATATTACCTTTAGGAAGAATTTATTGCTTATACAGTTATCCTCCTTCTACAGAGTATTAGGATGTAATGGTGGTGACAGAAGCTGCATAGCCTCTCCACATCCCTCATAAACCAGGTGATTATGAGCAAGGCCATGAGATTGTTGCTTTACCAAGCTCAGGGTGACTGATAGCTTGTCATTAAGAGCTGAAATCAATCAGGGTTCCAAAGACTTTATTCCAGCAGACCACCATGGTCAAGCAATCCCACTTGTAAATAAAGTCTCTGCTTAGCCTCCCAGTGACCAATCACAAAACAAAGTAAGCTTTGCAAGCTTCTTCCGTGATCAGCACAATGATGACAATGATGGAGCCGAGCGCTGCATGGCGAATGGTGAGTGGACTGGCCTGTTCTGGGGGGAGGAAACGGGCCTCCATGGCACTTGTAGTGCCACTATTCATATTTGTATCCCCAGGTATATGAATATGAATAGCCCACGACCACTTACAAATCTTTAATACACCGCAATAACAAAAAAAAACATTCAAAAACAATATGGCGATACAACAGAGAATGATTATAACCATAAATATAAATAACCCTATAAAAATCCAGAATTAATTCTGAAAAGTTCTTATTGACAGCATCCCACAGATTCAGTTATTAAAGGAAGCTTTACATAATTCAGTCTTTCTAAACATAAGGAGGGAAGGAGTCTGGCATATTGCTATTGGTATTTTATTACAGAGACCAGGGACCACAATTAAAAAGGTACAATTCCATATATTCACCTTTTTTGGCCTCCCTCAGTCTAGCAACTTTTAATAACATGAATTGAGAGGACTGTGTGGGAACACACTCCTGTTGTTTTTCAAGGGCAGCCCTATGTAGAGAATGTTACAGTAGTCTATTTTTGAAATGACTAATACGTGAACTGCTGTTGCTAGGCATTTCTTATGCAGGTAGGGGTGCAACTGGGCAATAAACTGTAATTGAAGACACTCTTGGCCACATATAGTATTGCATCGAAGAATACTCCCAAGCTGCATACTAGATCTTTTAGAGGGATAGTAACCCCATTGATGCAAGGTAAATTTCTCTCTAACCAATCCAGTGATCCTCCTAACAATAGGATCTCTATCTTATCTGGATTAGTTTTAATTTATTTGTTGTTGTTTAGTCATTTAGTTGTGTCTGACTCTTCATGACCCCATGGACCAGAGCACACCAGGCCCTCCTGTCTTCCACTGCCTCCCAGAGTTGGGTCAAATTTATCTTGGTAGCTTCGATGATACTGTCCAGCCATCTCATCCTCTGTCGTCCCCTTCTCATTCTGCCCTCACACTTGCCCAACATCAGGGTCTTTTCCAGGGAGTCTTCTCTTTTCATGACATGGCCAAAGTATTGGAGCCTCAGCTTCAGGATCTGTCTATCCAGTGAGCACTCAGGATTAATTTCCTTCAAAATGGATAGGTTTGTTCTCTTTGCAGTCCAGGGGGCTCTCAAGAGTCTCCTCCAGCACCACAATTCAAAAGCATCAATTCTTAGGCGGTCAGCCTTCTTTATGATCCAGCTCCCAATTCCGTACATCACTATAGGAAAAACCATAGCTTTGACTATGCGGACCTTTGCTTTTTAAGATGCTGTCCAGGTTTGCCATTACTTTTCTCTCAAGAAGCAGGTGTCTTTTAATTTTGTGGCTGCTGTCACCATCTGAAGTGATCATGGAGCCCAAGAAAATTAAATCTGACACTGCCTCCATAGCTTCCACTTCTATTTTCCAGGAGGTGATGGGACCAGTGGCCATGATCTTAGTTTTTTTTATGTTGAGCTTCAGATGATTTTTGCACTCTGCTCTTTCACCCTCATTAAAAGGTTCTTTAATTCCTCCTCACTTTCTGCCATCAGAGTGGTATCATCTGCATATCGGAGGTTGTTGATATTTCTTCCAGCAATCTTAATTCCGTTTTGGGATTCATCCAGTCCAGCCTTTCTCATGATGTATTCTGCATATAAGTTAAATAAGCAGGGAGACAATATACAGCCTTGTCGTACTCCTTTCCCAATTTTAAACCAATCAGTGTTTCCATATCCAGGTGTAACTGTTGCTTCCTGTCCCACATATAGATTTCTCAGGAGATAGATATGGTGGTCAGGCACTCCCATTTCTTTAAGAACTTGCCATAGTTTGCTTTGGTCCACACAGTCAAATGCTTTTGCATAGTCAATGAAGCAGAAGTAGATTTTTTTTTTGAACTCTCTGGATTTCTCCATAATCCAGTGAATGTTAGCAATTTGATCTCTAGTTCCTCTGCCCCTTCGAAATCCAGCTTGTACTTGTGGGAGTTCTCGGTCCACATAGTTCTGAAGTCTACCTTGTAGGATTTTGAGCATAACCTTGCTAGCATGTGAAATGAGTGCAATTGTACGGGTGTTGGAGCATTCTTTGGCACTGCCCTTCTTTGGGATTGGGATGTAGACTGATCATTTCCAATCTTCTGACCACTGCTGAGTTTTCCAAACTTGCTGGCATATTGATGGTTTTTGTTGCTGCCTCCTGTACAATGTTACGAGCCTCTGTCCAAAGTTCTTCAGGCACTCTGTTTACCAAATCTAGTTCCTTAAATCTGTTCATCACTTCCACTGTGTATTCACAAGGGATTTGGTTTAGAGTATACCTGACTAGCCCAGTGGTTTTTTCCTACTTTCTTCAGTTTAAGCTTGAGTTTTGCTATAAGAAGCTGATGATTAGAGCCACAGTCAGCTCCAGGTCTTGTTTTTGCTCACTGTATAGAGCTTCTCCATCTTTGGCTGCAGAGAATATAATCAGTCTGATTTCGGTATTGCCCATCTGGTGATTTCCATGTGTAGAATTGCCTCTTTTGTTGTTGGAAAAGAGTGTTTGTGATGACCAGCTTGTTCTCTTGACCAAGCTCTATTAGCCTTTGCCTTGCTTTGTTTTGAACTCCAAGGCCAAACTTTCCTGTTGTTCCTTTTATCTCTTGACTCCCTACTTTAGCTTTCCAGTCCCCTATAATGACAAGAACATCTTTCTTTGGTGTCAGTTCTAGAAGGTGTTGTAAGTCTTCATAGAATTGATCAATTTCAGCTTCTTCAGCATTGGTGGTTGGTGCATAAACTTGGGTGACTGTGATGTTGAAAGGTCTGCCTTGGATTCGTATTGAAATCATTCTATCATTTCTGAGACTGTGTCCCAGTACAGCTTTTCCCACTCTTTTGTTGACTATGAGGGCTACTCTATTTCTTCTATGGGATTCGTGCCCACAATAGTAGATATGATAATCGTCTGAATTGAATTCGCCCATTCCCATCCATTTTAGTTCACTGATGCCCAGGATATCTATGTATATTCTTGCCATCTCCTGTTTGACCACATCTAGCTTCCCAAGGTTCATAGATCCTACATTCCAGGTTTCTATGCAGTATTTTTCTTTGCAGCATTGGACTTTCATTTCATTTCCAGGCACGTCAGCAGCTGAGCATCCTTTCGGCTTTGGCCCAACCTTTTCATTTACTCTGGAGCTACTTCTATGTGTCCTCCGCTCTTCCTCAGTACCATGTTGGATGCCTTCCGACCTGAGGGGCCCATCTTCTAGCATCATATCTTTTAGCCTTTTGTTTCTGATCATGGGGCATTCTTGGGGAAGATACTGGAGTGGCATTGCCAATTCCTACTCCAGGTGGATTGCGTTTAGTCAGAACTCTCCACTATGACCTGTCCGTCTTGGGTGGCCCTGCATGGCATAGCCCATAGCTTCCCTGAGTTACTCAAGCCCCTTCACCATGACAAGGCAGCAATCTGTGAAGGGGATTCCAGCTTTTACATCCTACTATATGCACAGGATGGTAAGTCTCAAGCTACAACTCCAAACATTCTTAAATTCCATGAGGGCAGATTAGGATGAAAGTATGGAGGGCAACAGGTTGCAGAAAGCTGCTGATATGTTGTTGTTATGTGCTGTCAAGTTGCCCTCAATTTATGGCAACTCCATGAATGAGCTATCTCCAAAATGTTCTGTTCTCAACTGCCTTCCTTCAGAGTTCGTAAACTCAAGTCTGTGGTTTCTTTTGCACATCAGTCCATCTTGTATTTGGCCTTCCTCTTTTCCTGCTGCCTTCAACTTTTCCCAGCATTATTGTCTTTTCCAGAGGATCCTGTCTTTTTATGATGTGCACAGTTAGGCAACCTCAGTTGCATCATTTTTGCCTCCAGAGATAATTTGGGCTTGATTTGCTCTAGGGTCCATTTGTTCATCTTTCTGGCAGTCCAGGGTATCCACAAAGATCTCCTCCAGCACCACATTTCAAACAAATCATTTTTTTTCCATGTCATGATGAATGGAATTATAATAATGTGGGTGGTCTTGGTCTGGTATACACACTAGTTTTCCTTGTATTTCCTAAAATGTGTGTTCTGCAACATGCTATCCTTTGAATGTCCACTTCCACTAAGACGGATGCTACAATGAAAGCAGAATATGTAACTCTCAGAAACTCATGTAACCTAACCTCTCATGACAAAGCAGGGCTTTCTCCATCATCCTGTGAAGCCCCAATATGCTACAGACAGAGATGACTGAAGTTAGCAGGATTGCAGATTGTTTGGGGACTGCTTCCTGCCACCCCACAGCTCTTCTCCTTACTTCCAGATGTTCTCTAGTTATGGTTATTCAGGAATAAGGAAAATGAAACCACTGCATTAATCCAGAAGTGCTTCCTCACATTTAGGAGCTGAGCTACAAAACTGATCCAGGGACTGACCCTTGATGAGTTCTTGATCAGTTAAAAGCCAGATGATGAGGTCAGTCATTGTTGCCGGATGTAGATGGCTTATGATCACAGCAGCCCCACCCATGAAACATTGGGGTGAGGCACATAATTCAATCCATGGGCTGCCTTGTTGTATTCTGGTAAAACTCCAAAGGGCAATGAATAAACGTTACAAGCCTGCTTATTCTGAATGTGACTATTTTTCTCTGCTAACACTAATCAGACAGACTTGTTAAGGTGCATTTTAAAGTTCACTGTTTTTGTTTTTGAACAAAGAAGAGAGTACAAAAATCCATACCTTCTGAAACTGCAAAGCCTTAGCAAAAGTGACTGAAAAATTGTTACTGTTTGAAAGGTTACAGCCAGTGATAGGGTCAATAAAAGAACTTTTCCATGTTGGCTTGAAGGCTGGAACTAATGAAGCTTATTGAAATCTGTTTCCTCCAGATGATCTCTCTTTTTTTGTTTATTATTGCCCAATAAAGGCACAGTTGTTTCCCATTAGTGGTAAGGAATGCAGGCTTATTCTCCCAAAATAGGGTTTTCATATTTTTCCAAAGATGTCAAATAAAAGGACTTCAGTTGGGTAAGCAATAAAGTGTATATCATCATTATATAAATGAGTCTTGAGGCACGTGTGCCTCCTCCCACTTTCTTTTCTGGCATGTCTGTAAGAGGATCAGAAGCTTTCGCTTTTGTCTTTACTTAACTGTGATTTTACCATTTTGTCTGAACCCTAAACTATGCTTAATGAAAAGACGTAAGCTTCAAAAACCACTTTGGAGCTCTCTTATTTAATTAAATCATAGCTAAGAATAAACTACAGTTTGTCCAAGTTTTGACATAACAGCAAACTATTGTTTATTGCAAATGGAAGCAACAGGTCCCAGTCTCCTCTTTGTTGCTGCACCTGAGGATGGGGTAAACTACATGAGGTTTATCATCATTTTGAAAGCAGCTTGTTCTTTTAGTATTGAGAAAACACGTTTTTTTCCTTTAGCTAGTGTATGCACTATTCTTCCAGTGCTGATCTTTCCATTAGAGAGCTGTACTGCACTTCCTAGAATGACAGAATTAGAGTTCTAAGTATCTTAGAAAACAAGAAATCCCATAATTCCATAGGATATAGCCATGATAGCTAGTACCAACCTCCTGTAACTGTATAGTACTGTGCATTCTATATATGTGCATTTTTCTGACTGTCTTCTCACCTGCCTGCCTGCCTGCCTGCCTGCCTGCCTGCCTATAGTTTTTACAGCATCTGAATAGGGAGTTCCCTCTTTACTTAATTTATTTCCAAATATCATCAACTCACAAATGAGAGGATTCACATTGATGATAAATTTCTTCAGTTTCTTCATGATTGACCTTTTTGGGCTTTATGAAGGCAAAGTCTGAGTCCAACCAAATTACTTCTTGATATTGGGTAATTCTGTGGCTTTACAATGCACAGGTGTTGTGTGATTGGAGCAAGGGTGTATGCAATGATAATGCAATGTTAAACATTTAAGTGAGGCACCCTCCCATTCAGGCCTCTAACTACACTTGTTGCTCTGGCAAATATGGGTTGATAACTACTAGTCAATGTGCAGCAAATCTGTCTTCACAGATGTGTGTTTTTATGCATTGCTGGAATGTTGTTTTTGTCTGTTGTGGAACACTCTGATAACCAACATCACCAGATGTGAGTCAGAAGAGTTTCTCTACCTCAGATAAAATGGACAGGCTAGGGGACTCAGTCAGTTCAAAGGAAGGTGCAGCACCTGCATTGGAAGGAGTTGTACTTCTCCTCAAGTGGCCCCAAACTTTTTTAAGGACTGTGTCTCCCTGTATGAGGCTGCCTAAGTGTTAAGATTATCAGGGTAGGCCTTTCCCTCAGTCCCACCACCTTCAAAAATGTGTTTGATAGGGATATGCAAGAGGCCCTTCTCTGTTGCTGCTCCCAGACTCTGGAATTCCTTCCCACAGAAGGCCAGGCTGGCTCCATCTTTGCTGTCCTTCTTCAAGCAGATGAAGACCTCTGTCTTCAGGCAGGCTTTCCCTTAGTGACTAGGTGTCTGAGAGGGTTTTTTAAATGGATTGTTGTGCCTTGTTGCTTTGAATGTATTTTTTTTTTGTGTTGATTCTCTTTACTGTTTTTCAATGTGATATTTGTTTGTTCCTTCTAAAACATTTGTGTACATACTGTTTTTAGCTTTTAAACATTGTCTTTTAATGATGTAAGCTGCCTTGGGTCCTCTTTAAGGATGAAGGTAGGGCAAACATATTTTGAATGAATGAATGAATGAATGAATGAATGAATGAATGAATGAATGAATGAATGAATGAATGAATGAAATTAGTTTGCAGTGTGGGGGTTTTCCATGACCAGGCACTATTTCTGTATAGTTAAGTGGCAATGTGCAAAAGAGCCATTTTATCAGTTGATGGCATTTTCCTGAAGAATATTGATTTAGCCATGGTCATTTATACTGTATCTTGATTGGCTACTGCAATCTGCTGTATCTGTGTATGTCATTAAACATGTCCAGGAAGTTCAGTTGGTCCTTGTTTTTGCAACTAGACTAGGGATGAAAAAATGGAACATAGAACATTGGTTTTACACTTTTATTAGTTACCCAATTCTTGGCCCATTTTAAAGTATTTGTTGTGTGTCATTATTATCTAGTGTCAAATCTCATCCAGTATATGGTGCCCCTAATAGGGTTGGCAAGATATGTGAGATAGTTAAGTAGTAGTTTAACAATGCCACCTACCCCATGAATGTCCATGGCAGAACAGGGACATGAACCCAGGCTTCTTTAGTTTTATTTTGTCATTCTGTCCACTATACCATACTGCTTTCTGTCTAGTTCATACAGAATCTATCAAATGCAAGACATCTATATGAGAAAAGAAGGGAAAAATATGCTAGTTCCTGCCTTTAAAACCCTAAATGGTCTGGGAACTAGTTACATTAGCTGTTTCATATACGTATATCCTATCATGTGCTTCAGCCTCTTCAGCCTTGTTGTATGCTCACCTGTTAACTGAATTTCATACAGCAACCAGGCAGGGCCTTTTAATAGTAAATAAAATAAAATAAAACTGTACATAGCCAAAGAGCAAAATGCAAACCCTATTTATAACTTTGTTGGTGATAGTGTTGTGGAATGTGACTGGGAGACTAATATTTCTAATCCTGTTATGTGAAAGTTAAACACTGTTGTTCTGTGAGAACTTTCATGTGAGTAACTGGTGCTTTTTTATTTTTGACTTTGATAACAAAGGCCTTGTTGCTATTGATGGTTTTTTTTCTTGCTTCTTGAGGATGGTTTTGATGCGGCTTTGTTATTATTGTTGCCTATTTGCTGTTTGTGATGTTGATTTTTTAAAAATTATAGCCTTATACCCGATTATTTTTTGAAGAAAAGGAAGATGTTTAACTATATATATTAAAAATAATAATAAAAGCAGGTATTACTGGCAAAATGACTGTATATAAATTTTTAAAAGAGTAGAATTTGAAGAGCAAAAGTGGATTAGTACACCAGGAATTTCTTCTTATCTATTCTTGAAAGTTTAATTGCAGAGTTTAAGGAATGCATAGCCCATATCTTGCATGCTTTGATTCAGAAGCTTCACTGCATTCCGTGCTTTCTGTTTACCAAAATATGTATAGGCAGCTGGAGCTGGACAATCAGGCCTTCCATACTGATATAATAGAAAGACAGTAGGAAATTACAAGCCACATTATCTTTGCTCTATCCTTTAGTTAAGTAAGTGCCACGATGTCAGAACTGAATTATTATGATCCTAATAGAGCTTTCAAGTTAAATGACATATTTAAGGAGTGGTTTTTACCAGTTCTATTCCACCGGTGAATTTCCATGGCCAAATGGGGATTTGAACCCTGTTTTCCACAGTTCTAGTCCATCATTCTATCCACTGCGTCACACTGGGTACCGTTGTATCCCAAGTCAACTATAAAAGACAATTGACTTTGGAGAAGCTACACAGTCCCATGGTATGCCCAGAGGAAGGGAGTGGTAAACCCCTTGCGAATATTATCTATCTAGAAAACACTGAAAAAGGTCACCATAAGTCAAAATTAACTTGATGGCAAGCAAATAATTAATTAAATTATATTTTGCTCATGGTCCTTTGCTTTATTTCATGTCTGTATTATACTTTATATTGTAATGATACTGCTTAGGTTTAGTTATTTTTATTATTTACAGTTATTTGATTATGATAGTTTTTAAAGTGGCTTGAAAGGCCATTGTAAATTTTAAAAAATAACATAATGTTACTATAATAAGAAAGGGAAAATTAGCAATGTAGTCAGACTGAGTCCAATGGAAGGGTCAACAAAATGTCCTAATAGAATTACTGACCTTTTCACATTCATGTGGTGTCAAATCATTCTAACTTAATAAAAGCTAATATTGTCTAGTAAACTGAACATTAGGATGCTTGACATTAAAGAAGCATTAGTGGGCTAGAACAGGCTCACAAAAGAAAAATTGTACGAAACTCAAATAAAGACGGGAACATAAATCTATTCACTATGTCTCAAAAGGAGCTTTTAAAGTACAGCATATTTTAGTGCTATTCTCTTGCTTTTCTGACCCCCACTGAGAAGATGAGAAACAAATTCAAATAAAGTAATTGTTCAGTAGAAAATCTTTATTTCATAGTCCTTTCTATTTATGTCTATTGTCATTGTTGCATCCTTAAGAGCAGAGATTGCTTAGAAAGAGTTTTTAGAACTAGAGCGCTATGCTACCCGAAAATCTGTCAGGATGGAAAATGCCACTGTTTTGTGCTCTTCACCTTCAGCCTTTGCAAAAAGCCCTTGCTCCTGAATCACTGTGGTCAGGTTAAAACACAATTAGTCTCCTGCTGCACCTGCTGCGCGCGCGTGTGTGCATGTGTGTGCATCTGAGCATTTGGACGCGTGCCGGTATCCATATATCCTTCACCTTTTCTCTCCTTGGGAGGACGGAGCTTGAAATCTCACTCCCCTCCTCCCGCTTTTCCATGCCTGCTGGCTGCTTCTGTTGCTGCATGTGAGGCTGAGAGCATTGTTTGAATGATGAGGCTGGACTAGGTTAGATAGACCCTGGTGCCTCGAGAGAGGGAGAGAGCAGCCGCCTTTCTATCTCTCTCTCTCGCTCTCTCATTTTCTCTCTCCTGCCCAGAAATCAGAAAAAGGAAAAGGAAGAGAACAGCTACTGTCTTCCCTGAACTCAAGGGGGAGAGAGAAGTTGAAGATGAAGGAAGCGCATAGGACCACCACAGCCCTGTCCTTCCCAGCACAAGACTTTCCACTCTGGCATATTTCCTAAACCCAGAGAGGAACTGGCTAGGAGGACTTACTTTCCCTCCCACCCTCCAGGGAGATGGTTTGGTGTGAGTGAGGAGGGATTGCACCTGAGACCCCGCCACCATGCTAAAGTTTCGTGCAGACCGCCGGGTCAGGTAGGATTTCCCAGGTGACGCGGCCTGTGCGATAGTGGGAGGTGGTGGGCCCTGGCCTTGTTCCTCCCACTTTGTGGAGGGGGGGGTCTTCTGTGGATGTATTTGGATGGCTTTGGGAAATTTCCTCTCGGTCGGTGACTGCTGCATTGCAGTGCTCAGGACAGCAGATGCTTAACTTAGGACTTTGTGGAACCGAACCAGAGGAGGCAGCTGCTCCCAAGGAAATGTTTTAAAGAGATTTCTGGGGAAGTTTTTTTTTTTCCTTTCTTACGCTGGTGCCGAACCCTGAAATCTGGAGGAGGGGAGAAGGAGGGGTGGTTGGCAGGACGCCAGCCTGAGCTGCAGAAGCCACATCCAACTACAAAGGATGCTGGAGGGAGGAGGAAAGAGCCTGAGAGTAAAAGGCAAACCTGCTTGTGGCTGAGCTGATTAAAGAACCCTTCTCCTGAAGAAAAGGCTGAGGGAGAAGTGATGAGGGAGAGTCTCCCACAGGCAGTACTTGTCCATGAATAATACTCTCAGTGGTATCACCCCACTCCAGGAAAGTTAGTTTCCCTAAGGCTTTCTAAAGTGCACTCAGATTAAGGTTTCCCTTACCTTGCTTCAGTTTTGAAAGAGAATACAGCTCGGATTTTAAGTGCTTTTCTCATTGTGCTGAAATAATAAAGAGCCAGATTTGCACAGGAGGTATCCTTCGGTGTGGTTGTGCGAGTAAAAGCTCCAACACACTGTAATAGTTATATATATCTTGCTGTTTACAAGCTAAAATGGGCCCCCGCCCGGATGACCTTATATCTGAAAGGCTTGACACTGGAGAAGAGAACAGTTGGAGAAATAGGGGGGGAAAGGATGAACTGAAGTGAATTAAATAACAAGTAGTTAGACTTTATTGTAATTGGGAATGATGACAGAGGTTTTAAACAAAACTTTTGATTTAACATTATTGTGGAAGATGTTTCACAAAGATACTAATAAGTTATTTCTTTGATCCCTGTATTAGTTGGCAGCAGCACTGATTTTGTCGTTATAGCCAAAATTTTGTGTACAGTATATTTCTTTCCATACAAAATATCCCTGTCAACTTGGCGTGTGTCTGTAGGTAGGAGGTAATGATAACCTGCCTATTTTATGTCTCATTGCCAGCATTACAAAGTCCTTAGCCTTGTTTGTATTTGTATTTATTGGAACTATGCTAGCAGACAAGTTACCGTATCTTTCCTTATTACTTTTTTCAGACATTTGCTTGGGCTTTTTGTTCTTGTTCCTTTAATTTTCTTCCTTAAAGTATCTTTGTGGAGCACACATCTGAGTAGATATGCACAAGAGTTTTCCATAAACATACTCAAAGCAAGAAGATAAAAGGAACAGCATCAATAGAAAGTCCAAACAGCTACCTGACAAAGAAGAGGTAAAAAGCCCTTCTGAGTAATTCCCAGCTAAGTGTGCATAGAACTGCAGCCTCAAAATACAGTTTGCAACATACAATTCACTCCTCTTTCATTCTGGATACCAACTTATGACATTGTCACCCAAGCTGGTACAAACAAAATATAAAATGGAATTATATACTGGCTGATTCTCAGGTATCTGGCTCCAAAGTCAGAGACTGGGAGTTTGATTCCCCACGGTGCCTCCTGCAAATAGAGCTAGCCCATGTGGCTTTGGACATGCTGCACAGTCCTAGGGTGCTCTCAGAAGAAGGGAATTGCAAACTACTGTACTTCTGAGTATTCATTACCTGGAAAACCCTGAAAAGTCAGAATTGACTAGATGGCACATGTGCGCATGTGTGCACGTGTGTGTGTGTGTGCGCGCGCGCGCGCATGCACACACACACACACACACACAAAATTTTTAAAAAGAGCTCTGCTGATGTGATTCCGTGCATATTGCACTTGGACCTTGACCTTAACTTATACTTATAGCTTGGGAAAGTAAGCTTTTGAATTACAAATCCCAGAATGGATGGAAATGACAATATTTGGAGATTCTAACCACCTATGTGCAACAGCCAAGCTTCTGGGGTTGCACCTTTCTGAGATGTTGAGTGTGCCTCCTACTGTTCTCCACTCTCTTTTTTTTTTTTTGCAAGACAGCACCACAAGTATCTTTAAATTTAGACACACACAGCCCTTTTGTGATTGGCTTCTTGTGGTGCTGTTTTCTTCCTATAGTTCCAACACGGGAGAGAGCAAGGAGAAAAGTGTTTGTGAACCAGAAGCTACAGCCACTTCTGCCTTTGCTTATGAATGTAAAGTTATCAGCAGACAACTTTGCTACTATTTTCCATGCTAGGAAATTCCATTTGAGTGAATCTTTTTTTGAGAAAAGGAGATATGTAGCAACCCAGGGATACTTTAGTTGTCATGGATGTTGTCACAACCAATGAAATCAGTAATGTGGTCCCCATTCTCTCTAATGTTGCGGGGTTCTGTTCCGTGTGCACTATAGAGATACAAAGGGGACAATGCTCTTGATCCATAACTGTATTTCATATCACCACAAATGGGTGCCATGATAATTCCAATGGAATCTCGGGCCCGGAACATGAACATAATATGGGATTCTATCAATAGCAGTATCAGTCTGTTCTCTTACTGTAGTTTGGTATGGCAGCGTGGCTGTTTATGGTGGTCATTGCCAATTGATGGGACATACTTCAGTTTTAAAATAATCTTTGTGTTTTCCGTTTACTATAGTAATACTATATACCCAATGTGGTTGCTAGGATTTTAAAATTCAAATTAATACTTTTGTTTGTTTATGTTTAAGACTCCCCCTCTACTACTGCAATTTTTAAATTTGTTAGAACTGGTAAATATAATAGCAGACTGCCATTCTCAGAAAAAAAATAGTTTTATTATTGTTGTTGTTATTTTTGTCATAATGAGAGTCAGATTCTTGGAGAGAATGGCTGCTGATATACAAGATACAGAAAGCTGAGAACCACCTGTATAAGAGGCACCATTCAGATTCCAGGATGGGGGCAGGAGAACACAAGAACAATTCATAGGACCAGTTTGTAGACCAGAAAGAGTTAATGCCCACAGAGGTAAAGTAATGCAAAGGACACTCCTTTAAGCCCCAACAGTAGGTAGGCTCAAGGATCAACAGGCAGTAGTAATGAGCTCACTGTGCAAAATGGGCTGTCAAAAAAATATTTCAGGACCCTGGACAGAACCCAGTGGAGCTGCAGCCAAGGCTAATGTCAGTAAGCAGGTGGTCTGGTGTCAGCGTTGGTCATAAGCCAACTGGAAAAATGCTGTAGAAGAGATAGATGATCTTGGCACCATTGCCACAGCAGAGGGGGATCTCAGTTAGTAAACTGATTGTTTCACTCCGATAACACTTGCTGTTCTCATGCCATCCTGTACTGGGACTTTCTTTAGATGGCAAAGGCAGGAGGCCAGGAAGCAAAGGTGCTTCAGGGGGAGCAGTCACTGATCTCTGAAATGGAGACCTGAATAATTTATTAGGATACCTGATGTTTTGCAAAAAACAATGCAAAAGCATCCTGTCCTTTGGAGTTTTTCAGAAGGTGTCATCAGGCTAACTGGTAAGAAAGGTTCAACAGTATGGTCAGGTGTGTCAACCATTGTTTTGTCTCTGTAGCTGCAAAGTGTGGAATGTATACATAATGAAAACACACCAGATTATTAAAAGAAAAGAGGTTCGTATGCTGCACAAGATACTTTCCTTAAGCTTTGCTGCTTCCTTCAGAGATGATTGGTAGACCTTCTCTCTCAGCAGGGTTAAAGACTTAATTGCCAATAGGCCAATTTACATGTCTTTACATGGAATCTGGAAGGAGAGGAGATATCTTTTCCTGTTCCTTGGGCAACAAAAAGTCTGGGACAAGTCCAAAGTTCCATGCGGTCTCTTTCATTGGGAAGGTCTGTAGCATGAGAAAGCAATGGCTCCTTCCTACAACAGTCACGTATCTTTCCATACCAATCATCTTAATGCTACGTAATTGCTATTCATACTCCTTGCCATAATTTATGACATTACATACTACTGTTCACCTCAAATTGAAGCCAGTTCAGTCAGCTAGTTACACAACACATGCTTTAATTTGCTCCAGGCATCTGTTCACAGTCTCAGTCCAAAACTCCTGAGAGTCAGCCATATCTCCTTCATTGCACCAGTCTTTTTGTTGAATATTTTACCATTAAAGTCTTTTTTAAAAATAACTTCCAAAGAATTAACTGATTTTGTGCTTTCCTGCTATCTATGATATCGAGTTTTACAGCTGGCATGGGAAAAAGAATTAGTGATGGTTTCAAAGGATCAGGCATTTGTTGCGGGGTGGCAATACTTAAAGAGCTGTCAGTACTCTGTCTACATCTTCATAAAAATCATTACAGAAATATTGCCAGTATTCAATATGCAGAGACATGTTAGCTCCCATAAAAATTAAAATAAAGCCTGTTTATTAGTGGTGAGCTATTTGGAGATTCTCCTGAGATCCCCATTAATCACTGGCTTAAGATGGGCAGCCATGATTGGATTTAGGAAGAGTGGGGAGGGTGCTATGGTTGGTCCTTCCATATCCTTGGGGGGGGGAAACAGTTGTTATCCCCAACTGCAGTAGCCCCAGTAAATGATTGGGGCTTGTTAAGCCCCTGTTAACATATCTCAGTGACTGAAATCCAGTCCCATAATTTACACCATGCAAGACTAGTGATGTCTTCAGCCACAGCAGCTACCTGGAAATAAAAGAGTTCTGATCTCCCACCCCCACCCCCAAAGATTTTGAGGTTTTTGTGGAATTCCTTTCATAGTCAGAAAGTGATTGGAGGCAGCAAGATAAAGGGAGCTATTTAATTCCCACAAATTGCCACCAATGGTATTAGTGATTTTCAGTAACTATGAATTCCATCCCAACCCAATGGTTTCCTGACTATGAAAGGGATTCTGTGGCAACCTTGGGGCCTCTGGAGATGGGGAATCAGAAGTCTTTTATTTAAAAAAAAAAACAAAAAAACAAAAAACTGATGTGGCTGATGATATCATCTGTCTTACATGGCATAATGTACGGAACAGATTTTAAGTAATTGATACAGTGCGTCTACTCTCTAGCCAGAACTAATGGTTGCCTTTATCTCTGTCAGTGTTTAATAGAACAGATGCTATCAAAATCTAAATCTTAATTTCATTAAAATAAAACTAAGACTTAGTAAGCCTATTCCGTGGCACCCCCAGTGGCTTTCTGGTGATGAAAGGGAATACATGGGAGCCTCAGGAGCTTCCGACCCGAAGGCAGAAATGTTTAATATCCAAAATGTTGGAGCTACTGATGTCTTCATCACCTTTATGTAGCATAGGTCACAGGACCAAGTTTCAGCCAATAAATGGAAGAGGCTGCCTTTTCACAAGAGGCAAATTGCATAGAATTTCTCACATATAGACAAAAAATTGTGGTTCATACTTTCGTAGTCCATACAGAACATTAATCATTCGTGATAATAGGGAGAAACAGCTGTTCTGCCTGTAAGATGGTTTTTGTTTTTTGGTAGAGTCTGATCTTATTTGCCCTCTGTTAAGGGACAAGGAGAGAATGAACAGGCTGCTTTTCTTAAACAGGCACAAAGATGTAATAAAGCCCAGCAGGCTAGGATAACAAAATTTGCCCTAATTAAAATCTGTGTCCGGAAAAGCACATCACAGAATGCTGTGATTTGATTTATTTTGGCTTCTGTAATTTAATACTTTTTTTTTATTCACTGTACTGCAACAGCAACTGTGAAAATTCTAAACATTTTTTTGGATTGATCTCAGTTGTTCAAGGTTGAAGCCACTCTACATAATATATGGGAGGAGGTGGATTAATAATATTCCTGACTGGAAAATGCAGAGGAAGTTGTGATGGCCATAAAATAAATTTCAAAAGCTGTGTTGTGGTGATACCTATAAAGATAAATACAGTGGGGTCTTGACTTGAGAACTTAATCCGTATTGGAAGGCGGTTCTCAAGTCAAAAAGTCTGTAAGTCAAGTCTCCATTGACCTACAGTGCATTGAAAACTGATTAATCCCGTAACAGGCCGTTTTTGTTCCATTTTGGTTTTTTTCTGGTCTGTAAGTCAAATCTCAGTCTGCAAGTCAAACCTAAATTTTGCGGCCAGAGAAGTCTGTAACTCAAAAAGTCTGTAAGTCAAGCCGTCTGTAAGTCAAGGGTCCACTGTATTATTATCTGCTGTCAAGTTGACTCCAACTTATGGTGAACCTTTTCACTGTTTTCTATGAACTTGGTTCTTAGACATGGTTTACTTTTCCCTTTCCCCTTTTTCAGACCAACTAAAAGGGAACAAAATTCTCTGTGCAAACTTTCAAGGCAAAAGATGACTTTATATTTCTCAAAAATAATAAAAAGAGAGAGAAAGACCAAGAGACTTATATATATATTCAGTATCTATTTAATTGGCCTGATGGAAGGTACCACCATAAAATGGATTTTGGACTCTACTGTTGTACTTTAGACTCTGTGTGGATTTTTAATGTTATTCCTATGTAAAAAAAACCTCCATGTATATCATTAAAGCGGACCTTTTTTATGTTATTTCATTTGCAGAGTTGGCTGTACCATTAGGCAAAGCTGACTCAGGCAGCAGATCTTCTGGGATGGTGTTGTTAGGATTCCACCCTGCTTGCCTCTCTTAAAGAATAAGGTTTCCTCTCTTAAAGGATAAGGTTGCACATGCTATACAGCCTGTTCTGTTCCCTAGATAAGGCTGCTTCTGTCAACTACAATGGAGAATGAAGCTGAATTATCAGCATTGAAGTAAGAGTTAACTATTCATCCAGTCAGCTTCTGTCTGAGCAGCAGAGGAACCAGCATCTTGTCCTTTGCCTCTGACAGCAAAATGTCTTGGATCTGACCTGTTCATTTGGGGGAAGCATTTAAAAAGATGATGTTCATTTTTCCTGCAGTCTGAGCTGGTGCTGCCCACTTCTCCATACTTTGAAAATCAAATCTTCATTTGTTTGCTTTTTAGTTGATACCATTCCCTGGGGATCACCTTCTTTACTAATGTACCTTGTGTAGCAGTTTTAAGGAGGATGTATGCTTACACATCAGCAAAGAGCAACCTGTACATATCACCACCAAAGAGGACAGCAGTTTAGATAAAATACACATTTTAAAAATGTTTCCTAAAATTTTAGATTAGGCATCCTTCAGTCTCGAGAGACTGTGCTAATGTGCTCTGTATGGAGGACTTAGAACAGCGTCTAGTGTGGCTGAGGAGGCCAATTCGAGAGTGACAATCCCTTCCACACTGAAGACAAATATAGTCTGTCCCCTGTCCAGCTCCCTGATTTTGCTGGTTTCGGGACTGCCTCTTTGCCTTGGCCTGCTGGACAAGTGTCTCTTCAAAATGGGAGAGGCCATGATGCACCGCCTTACTCCAGGCTGAACGCTCAGATGACAAGGTTTCCCATCTGTTGAGCTCCATTCCCAAGGCCTTCAGATCCCACTTGCAGATGTCCTTCTATTGCAGCTGTGGTCTCCCTCTGGGCTGATTTCCCTGTACTAATTCTCCATACAGGAGATATTTTGGAGTCCGACCACCAGCCATTCTCACGACATGCCTGAGCCAACGTAGACATCGCTGTTTCAGTAATGTATACATGCTAAAAATTCCAGCTCGTTCTGGGACTACTCTATTGGGAACTTTGTCCTGCCAGGTGATATAAAAATGCGTCGGAGACAATGCATATGGAACGTGTTCAGCTTCCTCTCCTGCCGTGCACAAAGGGTCCAGAACTCACTGAAGTACAGGAGTGTGCTCAGGACACAGGCTCTATAGACCTGGATCTTGGTATATGCTTTGGCTTCATATTAAGTCATACTCTCTTTGTGAGTCTTGAGAACATGGTAGCTGCTTTGCCAATGTGTTTATCCAGCTCAGCATCTAGGGACAGAGTGTCAGAGATCATTGAGCCGAGGTACACAAAGTTATGAACAACCTCCAATTCTTGCGTGAAAATGGTAATAGAGGGAAGTGAGTCCACACTCTGGCTCATGACTTGTGCTTTCTTCAGGCTGATTGTTAGTCCAAAGTCTTGGCAGACCTTGCTAAAACAATTCTTGAGTTGTTGGTGTCTTTAGAAGAATGGGCAACAACAGCTGCATCATCAGCAAAGAGGAAGTCCCGCATGCATTTCAGCTGGTCTTTGCTCTCAATCTAGAGAGATTAAAGAGCTTTCCATCTGATCTAGTCCGGAGATAGACACCTTCGGCTGCAGTTCCAAACACATGCTTCAGCATGACAGCAAAAAAGATCCCAAACAGGGTTGGCATGTGGGCACAGCCCTGTTTCACTCTGCTTCAGATGTCAAAGGGATCTGATGTGCCCTTCATTCCCTCATGAAAGGACCTGATGATGTTGAGGTGCCGAGGTGGACATCCAATCTTGGGAAGTATTTTAAAAAGGCCATCCCTGCTAACCAAATCAAAGGCCTTTGTAAGATCTATGAAGGCCACAAAGAGTGGCTCTTGTTGTTCCCTACATTTCTCCTGCAACTGTCTGAAGGAAAATACCATGTAAGTGGTGGATCTATTAGCTCAAAATCCACACTGTGATTTTGGATAGACTCTATCTGCAAGCACCTGGAGTCTCTTCAGCACAACATGGGCAAGCAGCTTCCCTACAATGCTGAGAAGAGAGATGCCACAGTAGTTATTGCAGTCACCCCCGTCACCTTTATTCTTATACCATGTGATGATATTTACATCCTTTATGTCCTGTGGTACTCCATGTTTCCTCCAGCAAAGACAAAAGATTTGCTAAAATTACTGTCATCTGAATAAGAATGCAGATTATTGCAATTTCAGGTGATCTGCATACCTACTCAGTTTGTTGTACAGGAGATGGTTGTTGATATGAAGCTTCCCTTCCTTTTCTCTCTCTTTAAACTGCACTTGAACTGGAAGTGTATCTGATAAAGGATGCCTTAAAACAGAGGACTGTCCCCTGCAAAGTAAGAGAAACACCCTAGTTTCTGGAGTAGTTTCAAAAAGGAGTAAAACATAGATGCCCATCACCACCTTTTTTAAAAAGACATCTATTTGTGAAAGGAACTTGGTGGAGGTAGAGATTATTTTTATTTTAAAATGATGGTCTGTATTAAAAATATCAATTTTGTGATTGATTGTGATGTCACTGGGGACTAGCAAATTGATGAAGCCTAGAGATCTTCCTTCCTTCCTTCCCAAAATCTTTCATGCTGGTGCTAGTCTCAGCTGTCGTACGCCAAGAGACATCTGCAGACACTTATCTTTTTGTATGTGTGCTTTGCATCAGTGGCATTCAGCTATCATTTATCATGTTGAAAGAGTATGATCGTTCATTGGGACAAGGCTTCTTAAAGGTTGCAAAGCCCTGCTTCTGTATTTCTGCCAACAAATGGTAGCCATTGTAACCTTTGAGCGGCAAGCTATCAAGACAGGCACCATGGTTCCTGTGTCGTGACATCTCATTAATGCATAATCAGGAAAGGGATGGACTGATAATTCTCCCACCACTGTAATATATTTTGCATCCCAGATGTGGCAAACCAAATTACCATTGCTGCTAGTGAAAAGTGTAGTGGTAACCACTTGTGGGAGGTTGTATGTGTGTGGCAAAGCTGACTGGCAAGCTGAAACTGAGAAGCTGCCAAATCCCTGGTTTGTTTCTTGGTGCATGTACAACTCCCACATTGATGTATTATGTATGTCACTTCCTTTTCATCAGTACTGATGCTGTTTATATGCCAGGTCATGTCAGAGGAAACTCCACAGAGCCTGATTTGTGTGATAAGATGAGTAGCTGCTCTGATGGTTTATCTCTCTAAACCAAGCAATTCAGTGCAACAATTCTATATGTGCTCCTACTTGCTGATTGTCGATTTCTTGTGGTAAGCCTCTAGGATAGGAACAGATTATAGACAGCAACAACAGGTTAAAGCTTGTATGTGTACATCAGGTTGTTACTTATCAGTCAAAGGCTGACTATAATTTCCATTTCTGATATTTACATATGTAAAATGTGATTATTATTTTTTAAAAAAAGAATAAATTGCTATAGAAGTAGCTCCTTTCAGGAGAAAGGAAGGGAATGTACACTTTCAGCTTGTCTGCATCGGAGAAAAACAATGTGGGAACTTTTTGGTGTGTGTTTTGTTCCTAATATTGGCTTGGACAAAAGACTAACCGAATGGTATGCTTTTCTGTCTGGTTAATTTTTGTTTTTGTTTTGTTTTGCTTTGTTAATGGATGGCATTGGCAGTGCCACTTACTGTATATCCATTGCTGCCACGCATCATCCAATGCTGGGTGATTTTCCACCACCTGGAAAATCATTTGTTTGACCAACTCTGCAGGGCTTAGTGAATCATCAGCCAGAAGGCAAAGTGCTCTTCAACCAGAGCCACTTAATTAATGCATGATCTTTCTCTCTTTATGTTTCCCCAGCCATAATGAAAGACGGAACACTTTTCTTCACCCAGTGACTGGCCAGATCCCAGAAGAGAACAACCAGTTTGACTTGCAAAGGTATGTTATTTGAACTGGTTTACCATTGAGGACATGCACTGGTAATTATGAAGGAACAGAGTGATAAATGCCGATGGGTCATAAATGCCAACTGTGATCCTGATAACACAGATCTTCAATTTTCCCCAACATTTTGCTCCTGCACCTTTATTGTTCTTCCCTTCTACCTGTCTTCTCTGTCTTCACTTCACCCAGTTCACCCTCCTCCCCTTTTTTCACCTCCCTACCATCCATCCGTAATACACTGTGATCACACTATCCCAAAGCCTTCGAGTTTCAGCTGGTCAATTTCATTGCATCACAATCTTCTCCTTCATTATTTTCCCCCATTTTTCCGCTTTTGTATTATAGTTGTAGAACAGTATGTGAAACTTTCCTTGTGATTGACATCATTGTTGTTGCCATTAGTACTCTGTTGCTAATTCCACACAAGTGTTGGTGTGACACATGAAATGCTTTGTACTGTATCAAAAGTGTCATGCTTAACAAATGTTCACTTTGATTACTTCCATGGATGCAGCTTTTTCAGGAATTATACATTGTGCTGGATCCTTCCCACCATGTAAAGAGTGGATTATCTTTACTTGGTTTATGTTCTCAGAAAACAATAATCAGTGGGAGGAGGCTGCTGCAAAGTGTTTACTTACATTCGAAACATGAGAAATGGAAACACAACATTTTGGTATTCAAAAACATCGACCATGGTGTTCCAGGGTTCCTATGTCCATAGTTTAAAACATTGTGATAAAGAAAGACAACATGAAGCCACAACCAACATCCTGGTGCTTTTATAAATGGCATGCATTCTTGCTTCAGACTGATTTCAAATTAATTTGAAGAACTGGAAGATGATAGAAGAAGGAAATGGGATATATGTTGCTGTATGGAAATTATTCCAGATTAGTTTAAGAACCAGGAAGAAGGAAGAAGGTGACAGACAAAGCATTATTGTTGGAAACCAAACAGATGGAAGCAGCACTGAGCATTGGAGCAGTGGGGAAGTGACCAGTAGAAACACACCTACAAGGAAGCACTATTAGCATGGATCAGCATAGCTCAAAGTGGTATTAGATTCCATACAAGCAGGTTGGAGGAATTCAGTACAAAACCTGTAGGTGTAAAAAAGAACCTGAGAAAGTGATGCTATTTGTTTTCCTTTGACACCCTTCAGCTTCTGTTCATGTGGATACCAGGAAAAGGAGCTGTGCGATAAGTTAAAAGAAAGTTGGACAAGTAGTTGGTGTGGACAAGCCCTGAAATAGCAAATAAGCATTTCATTTTCCCAACCAATTCAGCTGAACAAAGAATGATGCAGATCTGCTGTCAGAGAATACCTGGTGTATGTGTACAAAGATTTACACAATATAAATAACCCTTGATTTAAGCTGATGCAAAGACACTTAATTGTTTTCAGTTAATTACTAACAAGAGACCCAAGAATGAGTACATGTCTGATTGTTTGTGTCAAGATGTTGTATCTGAGGTAAAGATGGTCATATGCTTCTCCTCTCTCTTGCTCCTTGATCCTAGCTCTGCCTTGGACATGTCCAACAAAGCAAGCAACAAGCGGCCTGCAGCAGTCAACAGTGAACCATCCAATCACACTATGGTTTCAGAGGTACCTCAAGAACGACCAAATGGCAGGGTATGCTTAGTACACCCTAGGTAGATCCCTGATTCTTTTCTCCCTGAAGCTGTGCTCTGCTCTTCATGGCTGCCCATATTATCTGAGTTCCAGATTTCTCTGCCTGAATTATGTTTTCCCATCTGTAAAATATCTGGGCCAGACCTGGTCTATTGCAAGTCTGGATCCAACCCTATGTATGTTTGTACTGTTCTTCTTAGAGCTAGCTGTATTTTCTGAGGGGAATTGGGAAAGAGAATTTCTGTACTGCCTCATGTCAAATGCTGTTAGTTTTATTTAAAACTAATATTTGCATTTGTCTCCTACCTTTCCCCAAGTGAGCTCAAGACAGTGCGTAGGGCTCTTCTCCCTCCCCAAGTTATTATCTCAAGAACTCTATGTGGTATGTTGGGCTGCGAGATTGTGACTACCTTGAGGTCACTCAGTGAGTTCCACAGCTAGGTGGAGATTTGAACCCAGGTCTTTTGAGTTATATTCCATTACTCTAACCAACATATCATACTGTCTATCAACTATTTTTGACTTACACTGAATTTGGAGAGACACTGTCAGTGATGAGTCTCTCAAACATTTCTCTTTAATTTCCCAAAGGCCTCACGTTCCTCCAGGAAGGGGATTGCTTTCGGAAAACGCTCCAATTCTATGAAAAGGAATCCCAGCGCCACAGTAACCAAGAGTGGCTGGCTCTACAAACAGGTAACCTTTCCCTCACAGATGTGTTTGTGTTGTCAGCAGAGATGGAACATATTTGGCATTTTGGATTTCAAGGACTAGAACCCCACAACTAGTCTGATATTATGCTGGGGGATACAGTGTGAAAACAAATAGTTCCTCTCTTTGTTTCTGAAAGATAATTCTATGTGTGGCCTGATGCAGTTATTCCACATGTGGGTGTCATTTTCCCTTCAGTATCACTAGTCAGCTTGCATCACCCAGGACAAGCAAGAAGCTGTCCTTTTGTGAACCCATATGACTTTTTCTTCCTTACATTAGTTTCCTTCAGACATTGTGAAGTGAGCTTTTTGATTCAGAGTGAACTACTATCTAGCTGTCTAATCGAGGCTTTTCCCCCTCAGAAGCACCATGTTGAACATGGAGAGAGAACTTTTAGTCCATGACCATATAGGGATCCCCGTCTAATCTGCAAGATTCTTCTGTTGTTATCTATTTAAAGCCTAGGAAACTATTGCAACTGAGGGTATCGATGATGATGATGATGTGCCACCAGGAAATAGATCACAATTTGGACCATTTATAGAGTGTGGTGCAATTGATTTCCTGGCCATTGCATGACATGCAGAGAAATGCTCTTTAGCCCAGTCCTGACTCATGCCCAAGCTACACTTTTTTGGTCCAACTGTATGGCTTGTACTTTTGGGGGGCAGGCTGGAGCAATTCCCTCATGGACAGAAGGGTCACTTTTAGAGAGATGCTCCTATTAGAATGACCCTTTCTGATGTGATCAGGCTCACACTTTTGCAGCTACTTGATCATACCCTTAGTCTCTTATTGGCAACCCCAGAAGGTGCAAAATATATGGTTAGATTCTTTGAGATGCACTGGAATTGGACTATTTTCCACAATATCACACACACTAAAATAAGAGAAACTGCTATTCTACCTTACACTTTGGTGGGATCGCCACATGACTTCAGTGGCCTTCTTTCACATCCCACCTGGAAGCCTGCTCAAAGAATTCTGCTGAGCTTAGCCTCATTTATGCCCTATCTCTATGGTAGTTCTGCAGTTCTGGGTTGCTTGAAGTGTTGTGCATGCTGTGGCAATGATTTGCTTTCAACCTCTCTTTACAGGCCAGCTCTGGGGTAAAGCAATGGAACAAGCGCTGGTTTGTTCTAGTGGACCGCTGCCTCTTTTACTATAAAGGTATGTAGCTGAACAGAAGTCTGGAAAAACATACCAGGAGGAGGGAAGATTAGCCTAACTGTTGATGAATAGCATTGCTGCTCTGGGGAGGAGAGGAGCCCATTTCTTTTCTCATGTGTATGAGTAGTTTGGTCTTGTGATGAAGCTCATAATCCTATATCTTTTTTTAAAAGTTTTTTTAGAATGTCAAGGAATTTGAAAAATCATAGATAGACACAAGCACAATTTGTGGCACATCTTGTAGTGATGTCATAGTACGCCAGTAGGTGCCTGCACCACTAGGAAAGGGAAAAAAATCCCTGACAGTCATTCTTATTGAGAAACCTGGCTTCTTTGCTGAATTGGGTTGGAAGCAAAGTCTTGTTGTCGCTGTGGTTCAATTCCCGACCTTACTAAAATAACTGGATAGTGATGGCCAATAAAAAATGTGTGGGCCACAACACTTTCAAAACCAGTGCTTCCCATTAGTGGGATATGTAGCATATTCCAGTCTGCAGATACATGGAAAATGCCTTTGGAGGATATAGACTTTTAGCCCTCTCCACCCCAGCCAACATCTAATACTTCTGCCTTTCTGTGTTCCTGAGCACTGCCAAACGCTGTCCTTCCAACAATACTGGTTGAACAGAGGCCTTAATGGATGGCAATGTTGGCCTTAATTGATGCTTTGCCACTGTGGGTTCTCTCATCGCCCTGCTGTCTGGGCCTCCTCCTCCTCGGCAGTGTGCCTAGAAGGCAAGCATGAATAATTAACTGGGCAGTATTGTGAGCTGCCAGGGTAACTGATAGGGGTGGAGGTGTATGAGAGCACTTGTGTGTCCAAGATAGAGAGAATAACAGGCACAGGTGTCTTGGGAAGGAGAGCCATCTTCTACAGGTAGATCAATGCGTGAGGGCAACAGTTTTGTTTTGTTTGGGTCTCAAGACTCCAGCTTTCATTTCATGAGCGAGGAACATTGTGCTGTGCTCTGTGGTTGTTACTTGCTCTGTATCTGTCTTGTTCGCTGGGAGGCCACAATGTCTTTCTCTAATTCTTTCATCTCACACCTTTCTTCATGCAGATGAGAAAGAGGAAAGCGTCTTGGGCAGCATCCCACTTCTCAGCTTTCGGGTTGCAGCAGTCCAGCCGTCAGATAACATCAGCAGGAAATACACCTTTAAGGTTAGTAAATGGCTGGTGAACTGCACGGAAGTAGCCTGGCATCCATAGATGGAAATCTAAAACAGGTAGGACTGAAAGGTGGCACCTGTTCTGCCATAGCTGTGTGATGAAAGCAGAAATGATTCAGAAGTTGGTTCTATTAAGATCTAATCTGGCCCTCTGGAGCAATGGACTCTGTTGCTTTTTTTTTTTTTTTTTTTTTTTTGCAAGATGGCTGTTCCTCTCTGACACTTGAAGGCAGCTATTGTATCATCCCTTCTCTGTTCCAGGTTGAACTATTCCCCAGTTTAAACATGCCCAGTTCTTTCAATCATATAGGACTTTGTTTTCAAATCTCTCTCTGTACTGATCATTCTGATGGTAGTTATGTTGAGCAGGGATGGCCATAGGCTGTATAGCATTCTATCCAGAAACAGTAAGCAACAGCTTCGAGCCTGAGCTAACCCTTTGATGCAAGCACAGAGATGTCTGGAGGGACCGTTAATGCTTTTACTCTTTCCTGCCTGCAGCTGTTCTGCCAGAAAAAGATGCCTATGGTGCTAGCAGGCTGAACCACATTGGTTCTTTGGACAGGGAACCGAGCTGCTTCTGCTGCTGCAGATTCTATTTCCCTTCATGCTCTCCCATGTGGTCCCTACAGAACTGCCTGGGAGAGCTGTTCACGCCCTCTAAACAAAGCACTGATGATTCGCTGAGGAGGGAGGCTTTTTGACCAAAAGGGAAAAGCGTGGCAGCTAAAGTGCATTATTTCTGGATGTTTGACTACAGTCCCTCAAGCTTGCTGTAGGGACTTTGAGGCAGTTTCTGAGCCTAGGCATCTTGTGGGAGAAGCGTGCCTGTTGTTGACTGACATGTTTACAACAGAGACTTTGTACTAGACATTCAGTGTGGAGAGCCAAAGGAACGCTTCCTGTCCCTGTTGACTAAAAGCTGACCTTGCCACGGCAGTTGGGTAGGTAAAAAAAGGAAGAAAGATGGAAGGGACAATCTCCCTGAGCTTGTCTGTACTTTGGGGGAAAAAGCCCTTTGTTTATGCTGAAATGTTTTGGCCAGGATTTGCCACACTGCTCCCCTCCCTTAAAGGGATAACTCCTGTGCAGAAGAGTGGAGGAGGAATATTGATTTCGGAGGGGGGGGAAGAGAAAACCAGGCAGCCTCCCCAGCTTCAACATCCTGATATAATGAACTATAACTCCCATCATCCATATTCAGAGACTATGCTGGGTGAGAATGATGAGAGTTCTAGACCAACACATTTACAGGACACAAAAAATGAATACAGCTTTGCTTAAAACAAAGTAGTTTTTAAAAGTGTTGTAAGGAATGGAGGAGTGTGTATGGGAATGTCTTTTTCACTAGTAACATTCATCATATTTGTAGATTGTCTAGTTCTTTTTTCAATACTCCTTGGATAGCTCAGTGGTTTAGGTATCTGGCTGTGGAGCCAGAGGCTGAGAGTTCAATCCCCCACTGTGCCTCCTTGACAGGGAATGATGATCCATAGGGTCCCTTCCAACTTTTCTGTTCTAAGATTCTAAGAAGATAATGATCTTCCCATGTAATGATAAACTGTAGAGGCAACAACTGTACTGATGGAGATTACGCCTGAGTGAGTATTTGAATCTGGATCTCTGTGGTCCAGATCTAACACTCTAAGCACTTCACTATAGCAAAGCTTGGAAAAATGCCTCTCTTGGACTACAGCTCCCAAAATCCCCCAGCCAAAATTGTGTTAAGTAAGTGGTTGTGGGAACGTAGTCTTAAAAAAGAGTTCTCAAACACTCTCCATAACACAGACTCTGTTCCATGCATCCTGTACCCAGGAGGTAGCTAGCTTTGGCCACAGTCACCAAGGAGATGTAATGAGAAACTGAATTTAACTCTTTACTAGGGTTCATTCTCTGCCTTGTTTTTAATTCTTTGTTCCTCTAAAAAGAATAAAAGCTTCAGAGTGCTTGTGCCTTAAGAGAGCTGCCTCAATGTGGAGTGGAGTAATTAGGTTACCTTCAGTCTCAGACCTGCAAGACGCTTCCCTTTCATATCTCCTTCTTTGGCTAGCTTCAGTGAATATGGAAAAGAAATAAATTGCAATTGACTTAGAGATCATTAATTTCTAGAAGTCAGGTTCCCATGGTGTGAGCGGAGTTCAGTCTCAAGGAGCAGTGAGCTTAATTACGGAATACAAACATGGGCAGCAGAGATGGACGGGGTATATGTAGGCTGTCCAGATCTCCTCCTACAAGATCAAATTACTTTTACCTCCTGCAAGTTCTGTAACACACACACACACATGCATTCATTTCTAGATAATATATTAAATATACATTTGTTTTGTGCATATATGATTAAATACACATGCAGCAGTAGCAGCAATAGAGGTGTGCGGCTCCCACTGTTCTTTTCACTCTTGCTGCTGCTCTGGTTGTCTCCTGGTGCACACACTTATGCACCTCATTTTTAAAGATAAATGTGGCCTTTCTCTGTCACTGCCCCGTCACTGTATATGATCCCGGTAGGTTTCAGGTGGCAAAATGTAGTTACTGGACCTGTAAACATTGCCCATCCTGATACAGAGAGTCAACAGCTTTCAAACATTTGTACGCTCAAATCTGTGCACCCTGTCTCTTTTTTTCAAATAAAGGACATTAACCTTCTAAACCAGAGACAGATAACCTGGTTACTTCCAGGCATTTTGGACCACATCTGCCATAATCCCTGACCGTGTTACTTGGGACTTGTAGTAAATGCACAGCAAAACATCTGGAGATCACTAGGAGGTTGCTCATGTCTGCTCTATTGTCAGACAAACTGCATAATATTCCTTGTTTAATTTTCCTAAGTTTGGAGTTGTGATGGATAATGCAGAAGAGAGTAGAAAAGGTATATTCCCACCAGTGATTCTTTAGAGGTCTTCTCTGCCATGCCTAAAAATTAAAAATCTTATCACAACTCATAAAGTTAAGTTGCATGCATTCCTTTCTCCCTCAATATCTCTTCTAGTGTTGTTGACAAACTGCTTGTTGGAGAGCCATGGTAAAGCTCTATACAGATATCTCACAGATTTGCTATACAGTTCATTAATTGTTACAGTCAATGGTGAAAGAGGGGTAGTCAAAACTACTGATAGTCAAAACTCAGTAGTCAGTAGTCGAAACTACTGATAACATTATTCTCTTTACAAATCTGCCTGCTTGCCCCATAAAAAGCAAGAGGAAAAATGTATGGGTAAGAGGCTTGGTAGCTCCAAGCAAAACACATGAGCTTTGAAGCATGCCTTTCTGGCTCAGGAAGGGCTACAAGGAGGGGCGTTCTTTTTTCTCTCCATGATATTGCCTTGTGCTTGCCCTCTGGACAGCTCCTCTGGCCCCCCGTGGTGTCAGAGAGATTGTGAGCTCCCCATCTCCCAAAGCAAGGATCAGTTTGTAGCATAAACATTTTGTTTTAAGCATCTTTGCAAAGATCTTCCTGAGCTGGATTATGAGGAAAGGTGGCATTTGATACAGGTAGGTGGTTTGTGCTCACTTGAACTTGGAGATACCTTTAAGAACCTTGTGTTCACAATCTGCAGTTACACTGAAGAAACCATTGGTATGATGGGCCCTGAATTGATTAGGCATCTGGGAAAAGAACTTTTATAACTGGATCAGAAGCATGGTTATGAATGTGTTCCACAGAATTAATTAGAACTACTAAGTATGTATTAAGATTTCAGCCTTAGCTATAGAAGAATAAAACTTTCCTCAAATAACAAACAAGTGCTGCTTTCAGTAGTTTTTCTTGTTGTGTTTGGCAGCAAGATAGAAAGGACCCAAGTTTTGTTGCTTCCATGATTTATTCCTTTGTTAATTAAGAAAAAGGGTTGGATGTCCAACCCAAAAAAGAACCTGGTTTGCTTTTTTCCCTTTGTTTGTTAAGAAAGGTGACTAGACTTCCATCCCATGTTTTAAAAGACCTTGTAACCGAATAGTTAGACTTAGATATTCATAGATGTATAGACTTGCAGAGCATTGTTACTTTCCTTAATCCAGATTTATAGAGCAATATTGTCTATGGCATATCCTGCTGCTATAGTTTTTGCATACCCACTTTCTCCCTTGAATAGCAAGAATCCTGCCTTAGCGGTGTTTCATTGTTTGAGAATATGGCCTCTTTCAAGACCTGATGCAGTTAATTTTAGGTTCAGAAAGCTCTGAGCATGTGCCTAGTTTGGCTTCAGCTATCCTTCCCACAGTGACCAGCTCTACTCCTGCTATGCTCCACCCGCTTGATACTCCTCTCCATTGGTTTGCTTGTTGGGTTTGGCTGACCTATTCTCTGTCTTCCCTCTTTTTCCGTGTGAGGATCCCTCGGACAGGAGATCTCTTCTGATAACCTGCCTGCAAGGCCATCACTCAGGCACCAAATAGGTAGTATTTTGCTTCCATTTCCAAATGCATGCATGCCAGAAAGGAAAGATCAAATCTGCATGAGTGCAAATTGTCCTGCATGCTTTATTTACCTCCAATCATTCCTGAAGCAGGGTGGGGAAATTCTGGCTTTTTTTGTATGGCTGGCCAAGCACTTAGAAATTTTTGAGCCATGGAAACTGGTTGAAATGCAGAGGTATGTATGCATAACCCAGTCGAGAAGCCGACAATCCAAATGTATCTGCCTCATATGCTTTATTTTTGGACAAACAATGAATTTTACCTTGATTCATGATGCACAGTGTTCTACAAAATGTCGACCAGGAAAGCAAGTATCTTATAAGAGCACTTGGCTGAAGAGTGGCAACTGATCATTTATTATTTATTTATTTAAAATATTTTTATCCCACCTTTCTCCGTAAAAGAACCCAAGGTGGCTTACATCATTAAAAATACAGTATTTAAAAGCTAGAAACAGTAAGTATACAAATATTTAAAAAATGGCCATGCTCTGTTCCTACTCCAGTCCTCTGAAGATGCCGGCCACAGAGACTGGTGAAACGTCAGGAAGGATAACCTTCAGAACACGGCCAAAGAGCCCAAAAACCCCACAACAACCATCAAATCCCAGCTGTGAAAGCCTTCAAGAATAAATTAAACAATGCATGAATTAAATCATGAGCCAAAGTGGATGGGCAAGCATCTAAAGTATGCTATATGATCTCTGCTGCAAAATATTTGAATGAAATAACAATATCAACAAATATATTTAGCAGAAGAAAAAGCAGATTATATTTCTGCTACTCTCCAGATGCTACTTGTGACATGTGATTGCCTTTTTATAATTTTTAATTTCTCTGTATCAGAGCTCTTATGAAAGTGCACCAGTGGTTTCCCATGTTTGTAAAGGATATCTTCCTAGTGTCAAATAAATACAGGTGGATAGCAGCCAAAACAAGTGAATGTATTCACCAAAAGTAAAAACTTTGGAAAACATTCAGCATGTTCAAGAAGTTCTTTCTTTCCTAGGTTTTGTCATGAAAATAAATTTAAATATTTAGGAACTAGTTCCAATGTCACAAAACAGCAGGCCCCTATTATGTCAAAGGCAATCTCCTCCTTTGATTCACAACAAGAAGCTCTAACTGACCAACTTCTACCCTGCACATTCAGTCCCCTCTCTGCCATCACCAGTGACTTTTCGTTTCTCTTCCTATGGAAATTCATTATGAAAGCACACCAGTGGTTTCCCATGTTTGTAAAGGGTGACGCAGTTCAGTCTTTGGAGGATTGATGGAGATGCTCCTCTTGTTTCTGTCCACAGTTAGGACTGCTGATATTGGCTTAACTGATACTCCAGAGAATATTAGGGAACACTAATTAATTCCCCAGCATGACATGCACATACATATTTCCACTGATCAAACAGGGAGGGAACCATTTTGAAAGAGATTCTTGCATGCTATTCCTCTCCCGTGTATGGTCCAACACAGGTAAAGAAATGTACTGTGGCAGAAGGGGATATACACCTATCTACCACCGAGGATGCTTGCATGCTGCTGGGAGGGGCAAAGGGGGTCGTTATCTCTCAAACAGGCATTATAAGATGGCCATGCAGCTGACTCTCTTTTTTAAAACTGTCAGAATATAATAATCGGTTTGAAGATGTCTGCTGTTTGGAGAAGCATCGAGTCCAAATCCAGTATAAAAAACAAAGAACCAAAATAAACAGGGAGAGTAGAAGCCTTGAAATTTCCCATAAAGGAGCAGGCACACAACATATGTGCTCACATATCTCCCCAACTATGCCGAGATATATTGTATTTCTTTCATTTGTATCAATGATTCCCCGATGTGCAGATCTACACAAGGCACAAATGTTATGCAATTGAATATTCCATGCTTTCCTTTTGAGGACCCATGTGTAAATAGCCACCCCAAGGTGATTCACCCATAGTGTCCCACTGTGTCATTCAGGAACCGAAACTCATCTCCCTACATTCTAGGATTTATAGTCTTTCTCATCCTTGAAGCATTTAGTGTACAAACAAACATCAGTGGTCATTTAGCTATATAACTTTTCATTTCGATTTTGCCCAGCTCACAAACTGGAAATAGAAATTAATTGAAATGGTAGCATACTCTTCATATATTGTCTGTGCTAGATAGGAATATTATCAAGGGGCTGGGGAAGGCATAATGTCTCCCATCATTCCTAGTAAACTAATACTTTAGAAGCTAACTGGGTATCTCACTCTCCTCACTTCTTTCCCTCTCTCTTTCTCTGCCTCCCTCTCCACCTCCTATATAGGTGACTGTGTGCTGGATGGAAGAGGCACCAGGAAATAACAAGAAGTCACTCTCTCCTCAGGCTGAGCACGCTGGCATTCGAACTTACTTCTTCAGTGCTGAGAACAGTGAAGAGCAGGAATCCTGGATCCAAGCCATGGGGGAGGCTGCCCGGGTGCAAATCCCACCCACTCAGAGGTCAGCTGCTATATGTGGGACTCAGCCTAATACTATAGGTCCCTGGTGAACATATGAAGCTGTGCCATGTACTGAGTCAGACCACTCTCCAGAATGTGAGACAGGGATCTTTCCTAGTGCAATTTAGAGTTGACGGATGTGGTCTGGTCCTGAGCCATGGCCCCTTCCAAACTATGGCATTAAAGTTAGGAGAGGACAATTGGTATTGGGCTGTATCTTTGAAAAAAGAGCTAGGATTGAATGTTTAGGTTCATTTGGATTATGGTAAAATCAATGAAAGGTGGTACGAATGAATGGCAGGTAGGGAGGCACTAACCTGGTATTTTGGAAATCTGATTTTCATTCACTGCTCTGTTGGTGAAGATTAGTTCAGTTCCAGCTGCATGGTTTCTCAGTCCCTCCAATAAGAGAGTGATTCCTCTGAAGTTACTTAGAAGGTTTAGATCTCTGCAGAAGAGATGTGAAACTACTTTGAATGGATACTTTTCAAAGAAGTGTGATATTTGAGGAAATACAGCCTCGATGCCTTCAAGCAATATGGAAATGCAAGGATTTTTTTTGGTTTCTGTCTTAGCTTAAAAAGTCATATTACAATTGCAAAGTTAACAGTGATGTGCCAGTAAGTGACTGATAGAACCCATTATAGCCTAGAACTCCTTGTCTAAGATGTGTTGAAGCAGAGCCGTGACTATTTATGAACTTTTCTACTTACCCAAGGCATGAGAAAACTGATTCTGAGAACATCCCTCCTAGCAAGAACCATCCACATCTCCACTACCGCAGCATTCCAGTCAGGGAGGCTACCAAAGCAGAGCCAGAGGCCAAGACCAGAGGAGAAGGTGATGGGCGTGGTTCTGAGAGGACTGAAAGGAAACAAGAGCGAGCAGAAAGCAAGAAGGAGTCACTGGTGAAAGCCAATGGCATTGTCAGTCAGGAAATGCCCTCGGAGCCTGGAAGCCCTTATCCAGAAGATCCACGGGTACCATCTGGAGGGGAGAGGCCCATACAGCCAAATGGCTGGCAGTACTCATCTCCTAGCCGACCTGGGAGCATGGCCTTCCCACACCCTGATAGTGAGACTGTGATGCCTCGGCGGAGCTTTGCTCCTCGCACCAATCCTGAAAAGATTGCCCAGAGGAAGAGCTCCATGACACAGCTGCAGCAATGGGTGAACCTGCGTCGTGGGGCTCCACCTCCTGAGGATCTCCATAGGTGAGGTGTCGAAATGCTTGAGTATACCTTCCCTCACAATTAAATAGGGAGGAAATGTAAGGAGCCCTACTAAACACAAAAACAAGGAATTGTGTACACTACATGGTTAAATTAAGATAATGGTTTTACCACTTTTCAGACTAATTACATGGGATCAGGGTGACCAAAACTATCAGCATCCTTGAAGAAGTATTTTTATGATATCCATGTGGAGTGCTAGAACATCTGAAGTTATTTCCAGCATCTTCACAGGTCACATTGGGGCAAACCTATTTAAAAAACTTTGGTTTATAGTTAGTGTTCCCATACCCAGAGGGAGAGAGAGAGACTTTCAAAGCAGTAGAGATGTCAATCCATTCCAGTAAATATAATAAGAACAAAAACAAAACAAAAATAAAGACAAAAGTATTATGGCATCTTGAAGATAAGCAGATTGATTTCAGTGTAAGTATTGATGGATTACTGATCACATCCTCAGACTCATGCAGCATAGTAGTTAGGCCATAGGTTTGTATGCACAAAGTAGGGTGGAGACCAAGACAGATGGGAGAAAAAGAGTGAGTGTTACATTACTAAGGACAGTGGTATTATTAATACCAATAATGATCATTCAAAGTATTGAATAAATAAGCATCTTGCTAATATTTATTTATTTATTTATTTATTTATTTATTTATTTATTTATTTATTTATTTATTTATTTATTTATTTATTATTTGATTTTTACCCCGCCCCTCTAGACCATGTCTACTCGGGGCGGCTTACAAAATAAAACAGAACAGTATAAAAATATATAAAAACATAAAATTACAACTACAATTTCAATTTAAAACAATTAATTTAAAGAGAGGATTACCAAGATGGAATAGCAAAGAAAAGAAAAAAGAGAAAGACTTAGTTGACTGGAGGGAAGGCCTTCTTGAATAACCAAGTTTTTAACTGGCTTTTAAAAACACCCAGCGAGGGTGCCAGCCGAATTTCTGTTAGGCAGAGCAATTAGATTGTCCATTAGTTGATACCAAAAACAGTTAACTCCTGCCTTTAAGAATGAGGTATTTTCAGAAAGCTGTGTTGAAGATGTGGACTTATATCAATTAAAACAATATCTTGGCTATATCTAAGAGTAGATAAAATCAATACCGTAATATACACAGGAGAAACCAGCATCTAAATATATGAGATGTAGAAGAAAACACAACTTACTGTAGAGCTGCTGGATAGCCCAGTGTTTTAGGCATCTGGTTGCAGATCCACAGGTTGGGACTTTGATTCCCCACTGTGCTGCTTTGATAGGGGCTGGACTCAATCCATAGGGTCCCTTCCCACATTGTAGTTTTAAGATGATGGTGATTATTACTGAACATATCATTTTATGAGCACCTTTTCCAACTACACTGTGGATCTTAATAGGAAGAAAAAGGTAATGTGTATCAGTAATGTCAATAAATCGGTCTTTAGTTAAGTTGAGGTAAAAGTGTGGGGCACCTTCTAACTGAGCAAAACATTATTTCTCTTCTTTCTTTGGGGTGTTTAGCCCCAGCAGGTTCTATCCAATGTCCCGGAGAGTCCCTGACTACTATCCTGCCTACTCACCCCAATATTCTGAGGACTACCAGTACTATCCTCCTGGCGTACGACCTGACAGTATCTGTTCTATGCCTGCCTATGAACGTGTGAGCCCTCAGTGGTCTGTGGATGACAAGCGGCACTCTTTCCGCAACAGTGGCTCATATCAGCTGCGGGAATGGAAGGAACAACCTGGCTATGGAAGACAGGACATACCCATCTGGATCCCAGGGCCCACACGGCCACCTGTGTATTATGATGAAATGGATGCTGCCTCAGGCTCCCTGCGCAGGATGTCACTTCAGCCTCGCTCCCGGTCGGTCCCTCGTTCCCCAAGCCAAGGTTCCTACAACAGAGCCAGAGTGTATTCCCCAGTCAGGTCACCAAGTGCCCGCTTTGAAAGAGTGTCTCCCCGAAGCGAGGAGATATATGCTGAGCCAACTACTTACATGATGAGGCGATCAGTTAGTTCCCCAAAGGTAACCCTCCCTCATGGTTCGACTTTTTTCCTTGGTACTTCCTGCCACACTTCAGAATAAAATATAGAATAGTATGGGAAAGCTGGGGGGTCTGTTGATTGGATCATTACCTATGTATCTGCATTTATGCATGCTGCATACAGAGATTGAGGGGTATTGGTGGATAAAATAATAACTGCAAGTGAGGAAAGACGCCATTGGCCATTTTAGAGATTTCTTGGTGTCCTGAGTTAAGAAACACAGCAACCTGCTAGAATAATGGAGTCTGCTACAGACAGGAGCAATAGTAGGAAGCCTGGGGTACAGGCTTGCCTGAATATTGACTTCTGATCTAGAAGTCCATGTGCTTAATCTCTGATATGTCAGAGGTGATTCTGGTTACTTGTTCTTAAAGAAATGCTAGTCTGTGCATGCTGAAACACAGTCTGTGGTTTAATTCACATGTCCACATAAAAAACAGGGGACTTGGGCTAGGCTCCCATCATATTAAATATCAGGTGTAAGGAATCACAAATGCACAGAGGCTGAAATGGGACACAGGGGTTGCATGATTCCATGACTGAATTGAACAGGCATGCTACCATTAAGAGTACGGAGCATGGCATATCAAAAGTTACGAAGCATGAAACTCTTAAAACACTCTCCATCACTGTGTAGCCTGTACACTTGATGAGCATGATTTATAGACAGAAGAACAAAATCAAAGTACTGCCAACGGGTGCTGGAAGCATCCTAGACATTGGCTGAAATCCAGTAGTAAATCACAGCTAGAATTAGGTCCATTGAATTGGTGGAGCTTTGGTGAGTTAACACCTACATAATAATATAATAATCATGTGCCCTTAAGTCAATTTTGACTTACGCTGACTCTTTCCAGGATTTCCTAGGTAGAGAGTGCTCAGTAGTGTACCATTCCCTTCTTCTAGGGGCATCCTGGGACTGTGCAACTTGCTCATGGCCACACAGCTCAGTGGGGAACAGGAGGCAGCCTGGGGGAATCAAACTCCCAACTGCATGTAACTACCTAAACCACTGAGTTATCCAGCCAGCTGACACCTAAGTTGCATAAATTCAGTGGGCCTACTCTAGTTGCAACTTTACTACTGAATTTCTGCCATTGAGTGGCATTAGAGGTTTCAAGGATAGGAGACTGGGGTAAACATGGTGATCCTTTCTTCTTTTCCTAACAGATCTGGGCTTATCCCCAGCTTGTAGAAGCAACCCTTCTTTTCCATGGATTTCTTTGTCTCATGTCGAGGCCACAAATCCTTTATGTTACTACAGCTGACTGGCCCATTGCCATTTAGTTGAAAAAGCCTGGTCAATTGCTTCACCCCATTTTTGTCTCTGTTTCTATATTGTGGTTCATAGTAACCTTTCTGTGTGATGGAGAAACATATGAAGAGCAACGTCATCCAGTACACTGATGTAACCCGTCATGCACATTGTATGGTTTCTTTTCTTTCCTCAGTATGATTATCTGGGTGACAGGAGGCCTGTCCCTGCAGGGATGTTCCCCTTCAACTATCCAGCATCTCCTACAGTCCACGACAAAATGGTATGTCCCATTTGGCACACTAGCATTTCATTAGAGATTGACTAATTTGTTCTCTAGGCTGAGCTTTAATTCAGAGGTGGGATAAAGAAGGTTGTGATGAGATGGTGAGCAGTTGCTTACTGGGTCTTAGGACTTCTAAAGTTCTGAGTCAAAAAGTATAAGCCGGCTGCATAAGACCTGCACTGAAATGCAATGTGCCATGATTAAGTGAACTGGCAGATGGTTTTGATTATGTAGCTTGATCTGTTGAAGGTGAGAACAATAAAACAGGGTGCTGTGGGGGGTTTTTATGTAAAGCAAGGAGGGAATGAAGCAGAAGAATTATGAAAAGGGAAAAAAAGGCTATTGTTCCTACATTCAGCCCCTTCTTTATATATTCAGTGAGGGCTGTTCCCCCCCCCATATCAATGTGTAATGCAAAGATATAACATGGAATAATTCCTCTCTATTAGGGCATCCTAATATCCTTCACCCTAATGTCCTTATCATTCACACAGTCTCTCTCAATGTAAGAGAAAGCAGAGGTTGCATTTCACTCTGCAGAGTATCTGACTTTTGGAGAGGAAAGTTTTATCATATTTCTAGAAAACATAATGTGAGGCACATTGTTAATTGTTAATACAGGCTTAACCCAAGTGGTTTATTAAGGTTAGTGGTTGTCCCTTCATTTCAGGTGGACCCTGCATAGACAGGACTATTTTTGTTCCCCGAGAACAGAAGTGGGCAACTAGTGCCCCTCCCTGTGTATTGCTGCCCCCATCATTCTTTACCATGGACTAGATTGGCTAGGGATGGCGGGAGGTGCAGTCCAGCAAAATTTAGAAAGCCCCCAAGGTGCCCACCCTGAATCTAAACAAATAGCACTTCACCAGTTGCTCTAGTGCTCTTATGATAGAAAATGGGTTGCTAGGATGTGATAATGTTTTTTCCACTGGGATACCTTCCCTAACCCAAAAATGCACCACTTGACAGTCCATAAAGAAGATATGGAGGAAGCAAAAGTAGGAGGCCAAGTTCCAGCCCTTGCAATTCTCCAGTGCAGCTGTGGGGCAGTGAAGTGTGGCAAAGAGAATCAGGAAGTCAAAGGGTGAGGTTGAGAAGGATACGGCGGCGAAACCTCTGTTCCCTGTGGTTGGCTGTTAGTTTCATTCTTTGCTGTTTTTCCTCACTCATTCTACTTCTCTCTCTGTTTGGTTATTTCACTGCGGGGGAGGATCCCTGTGGTGGGGGCAGGAACCACTGTGAGTGGGACTCTGCCAAGTGAACCTGCCAACTTCATTTGCTCCATGCCAAGGTTCTTGACCCTGCCTGACACCTTTCACCTGTGAGAGCAAGCAGTAAATCCTGGATTGGATTAAGGTGCCCTGTGGAACAGACTCTAGTTGCACGCCTGATGCACGCAGCTTCTTCCCTCATGTCCCACTTATTCTGCCCCCCCCCACTCGCCACCGTCTTCTCACCAGCTGTGCACAAAAAGCAGATGCATGTGGCTGAACCAGATGTGCAATGCGATGATCCTGGTACTGCTAAGCATGTCAGGAATCGTCTCTCTGGCAGCAGATGCTCTGTCCCCAGTCTCTAAATGTTCTGACGGGAAATGGATGACAGGGACAGAGACAGCAAGAAGGATCTGGGCAAGCTTTCTTTTTCTTTTTTTTAAAGAATAGTATTAGAGTCCAGAAACATTCAGCTCAGGTTAGGTACCTCCACAGGAACACAGAATCTTGACCTCCCTGCACACATACATACAAGTCTAACAATAAAACTGCTGCTTATCTAGAAAAGAGCACATACTTTTCAGAAGTGATCAACATTATGTATGTATTACCTGTAGAATCAGTTTACCTGGCCTGTATGTGCTGGCCCATCTGTACTAATGGAAATGATGCAGCATTCCCAACCTATCGGGGAGCAAGCCATGTCAGACCACTAAGATCTTTTGGCTCACTGTTCCCATTAGCCCCATCCAGCATGGCTAGACATTAAGGGATTGTGGAAGCTGTCGTAGAAACCATGTGGAGGGCCAACGTGCCTTTACATTTGAGGGAGGCGGAGATGGTACGCTTGGCTCTGGAAGAGCCCACTTTAATATAATGATCCCAAGTTCCACTTGACACCTTTCTCAGCAGGTTATGCTGTGTAGCAGGAAATTTTGAATTCATGGCTTTTATCTAAGTCTGTATGTGGTAGAGGGATTTTTTTTTTTTTTGTGGGAGGGGGAGATGAGTTTCCAGCTTCCACTGTTGCCATCCACATACAAGCTGTGCAGCTAAATGGCTTGTCCAAACTGATGTCCTGGAAAAGTGGACTGAGTGGATCTGTGGAGAGTTCAGCATGTGCAGAAGGAATCTGACAAGCCTTTCAGCATGCTGTCAGGGTTCTGATCCTTTGTTTTTATCTGCTCAATAGCAAAGCAGAGCAGTACGCAATAATATGAAACGAGACCAATCACGCTACCTCTTTCCTTGCTGTACTGCAAATGAGTTCACTGACCCTGCGTTCTCAGTATGCCTGTCTAGTCCTCAAGACTGGTAAGCAGGAACTGCCAAAGGGAGAATTTCTACCTTGGCTTTCGATGCCCATTCTAGCAAAGGAAAACAAAGGAGCACAAGCTATTGAACAGGGCCGACTAATTTTAGGGAGCTGAGGGACCAAATTTGTGCCTCCAGCAACCTCCTTCAATGGGATGCCGGGCCTGGAAATGGCTGGTTGAGTCAATTTCCCACCCTCCTCCCCAAATATTGACAGGAAGAGGATGGAGGAGGACTACGCCCAGTACTCCTGAAGTGAAAAGTGCTATTCCCAGAGGACTGTGGGAGAAAAAGAGGCTGGTAGGAAGTGCAGGGGGGGGGTTACTTGCATTTTTAAATTTATGGACCTGCAGTAGCCTGTGGGACCACAAAAAGGCACACAGTCTGAGGGCTACATGATGCCCGTTCCTGTGATGGGGCACCATCTGGAGCAGCAGGAATGGATGAGCAATTCTTGCATCCTTGTGCCATGCTGACCTCACATGGTAATGACTTCATACACTCATTGTTAGATTTCAGGGGGCAGCAGCAGCAGCAGCTTTTTTTAAAAAAGGGTGCTAAAGAAACATAGGAGCCCATTATCTTTAGGGGGGTACCTTTAAAAAAAATAGTGTGATGGGGTTAGGAAGAACAGCACGGTCCTTTTGTTAACCCACAACTTCCCAGCAAAAGGCAACATGGAGTCTGGAGACAGAGCACTTTCTATATAAGTGGAGGTACCAGGATCTCCCATTGAGCATTCCTCTAGGGTAGGAGCTGGCAACATGCTGCCTTCCAGATTATCCTGAACATCAACTCCCATAAGCCCTTGCCAGCATGGCCAGTGGTCAGGGTGTATGGGAGTTCTAGTCTTCAACCTCAAGAAGGCCCCAGGTTGCCTGCCTCTGCTGTAGGGAATGTGGAATATATAACCTGATCTGAAAGGACTGCTGATCAGCTGTCATCTACCCACCCGTCCACCTGCCTGCCCTTCTCTTTAAGAATGCTCGTGAGGCTGAAACGTTCCCTTTCCTGTATCAGGAGCTCTTTGCCTGTCTCTCGCTAAGTTGCACCTAACTGCTTTTGCTTCTTCTTTGTGTTTGTTTCTTTTGTGTTTTCCCATTTTGCCGCACGCATGCCTAATGGCTCCTGATAGGATGAACTGTTAGACCTTCAGTTGCAAAGAAACCTAGAGTATTTGGACCAGCAGGTAGGCTGAGCTGCCTGTGTTCCTCTCTCTGCCTCCCATCCCCACCCCTCAACATATCCTGCCCCTCATCCTTCAACTCTCTCCCCTCCCCAAGTTCTGATATCAAGTCAGTGCCATTTTCCCATTCTCCTCTCTCTCCCCCCTCCCCATCCTCAGCATCTATTTTGCTCCCTTTTCTTGGCACTGAGGCAGCAAGAGTCTTCTTTGGCTTCATTTTGGCCTCACCCTTGACAGTGACACGCTTATGTGTTTTGTGTGGGACCGGATGGGATGGGCAGGGAATGTGAAAAATCTGTGAATTCTGCAATACTGGGTTTGCAGAGGGTTGGTGTTTTTTGTGGGGGTCAAGTTTGGTTAGGGATGTACCATTTTGGCATAACATTTTTCTCAGAGTGTGAGGATGGAAGCAGGGGTTGCGCAAAAAAGATTAATAATGATAAGATAATGAGAAAGTTAGAGAAGGGCTACGCTTCTCAGAGTATCCAGCCAGCATGGACAATGATCACGCAGGCTGTGGTATTCTGGGAGATATCGTCTAGAAAACTGGTACTAATATTAAAATTCTGGGTGGTAACTTACTTTTCATAGAGTAACAAGAGTGTCAAGTGTTTGATTCAAACACTTGATGCTCTCATGCAGCCACAGGTATACCAAGGAGAGAGGAGCCCACAAGCACCGGTAGCCCCTTGACGCACTGGTGCTGGTGTTTACTTTGACTACCCTCCATTCCCATTCCTCTGGCCTAGCTGGTAGCTGGGGCCAGGGTCAGGAAGGTGCCAACGATGTTTCATTCCTGAACATGCCCTGGAACAGCCAACATAGCACAACTACAAGATGTTATGGCTATCATGCTGCCACCACCCAAACCTGCCACCAACCCATGTTTCAACCCCATTTTCCCAAATGTGGACATCATTACAGACTTGCCCAGAGTTCTTTCTCGAAAAGCTCAGTCACTAACCCCTGTTTACCTGTTGCTTAGGACTACTACATAGATATATATGTAAGTGGCAGAATCAAGCATTAAAGCTTGCCTTAAACTGTAACATTAGAGGCTGCAGATGAGAGCTTTCAATTGTTAATGCTTCCTCCCAGTAAAATACAGTTCCATGTGAGGAAGCACTGACAGATATCCTTAATAGTGTCATATTCACTTGTGCAAGGAATTTTTTGGGGAGAGAGTAAAGTAAGGGGGCTATTACATTGGCTATTTAGCCACAATTTACATCAGATTGGGAACAGATGAATTTGAATTAAAATCTGGTGATTACATGCTATAAAGTGCAACACAGGAAAGCCCATGGTGGAATAAGCTTTTCTGAGCAGGGGATTGCATTTCTTTGTTTAGCTGGCAGGGGTGGTTTAAATTTGTTCTGATCAGTTTGACATCACTTTTGTCTGCTTTCTGCCTGACCTGATGCAAAGGGTCACTCACAGAGGTGTCAGTTCCTCTCAACCAAGCGCTCCTGGTCTCCACACGGTTTCTTTTTTCAAACAAGAAAAGAAAAAGAAAAAAGGTTCAACTCAGTGCTGGCACACGCTACCACTAGGGCATTGAGAACTAAATAAACAAAGACAGGTAGAAATTGTCAACTAGCACCTGCTGTTGGAACTCCATGCAAATGGAGCTCTTTGCCTTAACCCTGCTGACTCCTGCAAATTGTCTTCTGGACCATTACAGTTACAGTGATACAACCAGGGAAACCCAGTCTAATAAACAGTAAATGCACAGCAGATGAAGCCATACTTTCCTTACTGTATAGTTGCACCCTTGGTAACTTCCTCATCTATATTCTGAAGTAATTTTGTTCAGAAAAAGCTGTACCGCTTTAGAGCACTCTTGCACAAGTGCTCTGAAGTGCCACAGCCTCTGGCTAGATGTGCGATATATTAAATGAATGAATGAATGAATGAATGAATGAATGAATGAATGAATGAATGAATGAATTGATAAGATTTTGGATTGTATCATTTTAGATGGCAGATATGAGCTTATACTTTCGGAAGGAAGGAAGGAAAGTCTCTTTCTTTAGTAAACTATACAGTTATATAGGCTACTTTCTCATATGTTAGTCTAGTGTATGCAAAATTTTGGTTTTTTTAAAAATAATACTACATTTTTAAAAAATAGCCTCTTACCTGAAAACCAAGGAGCTATAACCCAGAATCTAGTAAACTTATTATGCATAAATTGTAGAATAACTGTTAGTATACATTCAAATCTGAGGAACAGAAGTAAAATGTTCAGAGATTTAGGAGCACCATAATTCACATGGTGAAGCTGACATCACCATGCATAGGAACTCCATGGGAGACTTTGTTAGCCAGACTAATGGCCATCTCATTTAGTCAAGGTTGGGGTACATGTGGACCTCCATATGTTCTTGGGCTGCAACTCCTATTGATCCCACCAAACATAGTCAATGGCAAGGAATTCTGAATGATGCAGTGCAACAACATGTGGAGGACAAAAATTGTCCATATCAGGTTTAGGTAAGGAAGGACAGGGTGAGCTCTTCATTTCCATTTCCAACAAGAATCCAGTTAGTCAGCTGCAAATGTATAGATAATAAAGACCAAGAATTAAAACTAGACCCTGATGTGTTCGGTCATTGTGGTTGTTCCCATGAAACTTCTTTTTTGTTGTTTTTAAAAAGATGTGAAATAGTGTATGGAAGACTGAAAGAAGTTTATACACAAAGATAGAAAATGAAAGGATGTTTGAGAGTGAAATTTCACATTTTCAGCTAGTTAGTTAATTGTGTTCATCTATAAATGTCTGAAGCATTCATGCATAGCATTGTATACAAGTCCAATTAAGTAATTAGTTCTGGATATCTCTGACCTGATCAGGCAACTTAATTTTGGTTAGACAAAAAGGACTACTACGTAGAAATAATTTCCAAAGTGTTGACCAGGTGAGCAAAAAGGCCCCATTTGTGGACGAGAATAGAATTCCATAATCAGTTTGTTAGTCTTGAAGGTGAAGCAAGACTCTTAATGGCATGTGTATAGATTGTATTTATCAATCAGATGGAAACAAAATTGATGGCTAAATGAAGGCTTTGTGTAAGCATCAAACATCCAGGATAAAACTATTGCTTTTATTTACAAGTTTGTCTGTGTTTGCATGTAGGACTCTGATCACATGGTGTAGGCCAGTGGTTCTTAACCTTTGTTACTCGGATGCTTTTGAACTGCAACTCCCAGAAACCCGAGCCAGCACAGTTGGTGGTGAAGGCTTCTGGGAGTTGCAGTCCAAAACTCCTGAGTAACCCAAGGTTAAGAACCAGTGGTGTAGGCTTTTGAGATCATATTGCAAATACGTATCTGCTGGCTACTGGAGCACACAAAAGAATTTTAGAAGAAGAGTAGTCTATGCATTATAGACTAAAGTAAAACCTTTCACTGTGTGGATCATGAAAAATGATGGTTTGCTCTGAAAAAAGTGGGCCTCAGCATTTGATTATCCTGATGCATAACCTGTATTGCAGACAAGAAGCTACCTATAGGATAGAATATGGGGAGAGAGAATGGTGTCCTATGGGCAAAGGTGTCAGACAAGGGTACCTTTTATCCCCTTATTTGTTCAATCTGTATGCAAAACATATCGTAGAGAAAGTCAGACTAGATTCAGATGGACGAGGAGAGTTAATAGGAGGAAGAAATATCAATTGTTTATGATATGAAGATCATACCATTTTACTGGCAGAAAGCAGCAATGACTTGACACGACATCTAGTGAAAGAAGGAAGTGCCAAAGCAAGACTGCAGCTGAACATTAAGAAGACCAAAATCATGACTACAAGAAGAACTATACAAATTTAATGGTGACAATACATAAACTGAAATTGTTAAACATTTTGTATACCTTGAGTCAGTCATCAATCTAAAGGGAGACTACAGCCAAGAAATCAGAAGAAGACTGAAACTCAGAAGGGCAGCAATCAAGGAAATAGAAAATACAGTGGTGCCCTGCATAACGAGCAATTCGTTTAACAACGAATCTGCATAGCAACGCATTTTTGTGATCGCAAAAGCGATCGCATTGTGATATTTCTAATGGTAAAACATCGCTTTGCAATGATCGGTAAGCGTTTCGCTTACCGATTTTCACATAGCGATGTTTTTTAACAGCTGATCGGCTATTCCAAAATGGCCGCTGGGTAAAGAAAATGGCCACCCGCTGTGTTTTTGTGCCCTTTACTCGCTTGCCGGGCAGCAAAAATGGCGGCTGCATGGAGGATTTCCACATAACGGTGAATTTTTTGCCCATAGGAATGCATTAAACGTATTTTAATGCGTTCCTATGGGCTTTTTTGCCCCGCATAGCGACAAATCCACATAGCGACGATTTTTTCGGAACGGATTATCGTCGCTATGTGGGGCACCACTGTATCATCAAGTGGAAGGATGTGTAACTAGAGACTAAGACCAAAATAATCAACATTCTCATATTTCTGGTCACCATGTATGGATGTGAAAATTTAACAGTAAAGAAAGCTGACAGAAAAAAAATGGGGTTTGAAATATGGTGCTGGAAGAGAGTTCTGCAGATGTTGTGGACTGCCAGAAAGACCAACAAGTAGTTTCTAGAGAACATCAAGCCTGAACTGTCTCTAGGGGCAAAAACAATATGAAACTGAAGCTGTCCTATTTTGGGCAGATCATGAGAAGACAAGATTCTCTGGAAAAGACAATAATGCCAGGAAATGTGGAAGGCAGCAGGAAAAGAGGAAGATCAAATAGAAGATGCATTCACTCCCTAAAGAGACCACAGGCTTCAGTCTGCAAGAGCTGAGCAGGGCTGTTTGAGAACAGGTCATGTTGGACATCTCTCATTCATAGAGTTGCCATAAATTGAAGGTGACTTGACTGCACATAACAACAACAAAACTCTGATAACCAAAAACACATTTTTCATGTGCATGGAAAAAAATTGGGGGAAGGTGATTTTAGGTGAGTAGTAATAAAATCAAGCCAGTGTGGTGTAGTGAACAGACTGAAAAACTATGTGACTTGGGTTCAAATTCTCACTCAGCCAATCAAATTCACTGGGGCGGGTGAGTGGCACTGATAGGGTGGCTGCTTAAATATCCCAGTTACCTATTAGGATCACCGTAGGTTAGATGGAATTTGACAGCACGTAACATACATCAAAAGTCGATAGTGTGAACCCTGACTTTATGGTAACGATTTTGTTCAAAGGCGAAAGTGGTGTTCAGATATGTCAAGAAAATCGAGTAAACTGTAGTAGCTAATGCACCCAGGCAACTGATCCAACAAAATCACCGTACATCAATTAATGTAAAACAGAGCAATCTTTTCAGTCAGTGCACACTGTTGTGTCAGCAGATGGTTGCTGACCAGTTCCTCTGAGAATCAGTGAAGGAAAAGCCTTTTGCAAAAACATCAGCAGACCAGATTAAGGTGGAAAATAAAAATGAAATCTCACTGCAAGAGCTGATGGATGGCCTGGGCTGGGCTGCGAAAGGTCTTGGTTTCAATAATCAAGCCTGTTCCAGAGACAATCTCATTATGGCTTTGTAGTTGGTAATTTCCCCCTCAGTAGAGTAATGAAAAAGACTCACGTGCCGCTATTGGACTGAAGTGGCGACCGCAGAGGAGGAGGAGGAGGATTTGCTGTTAAAACTTCTCTCCAGACTGCATCACCAATGATCATCCATTCAAAACAATAACATAATAGCCCTCAACATTTTAAAGATTTTTCAGTTCTCCCTCCTCCCTCCACTTCCTGAGCCTTGGAGAAAGATTGATATAAGGTAGAATGAACAAGTGCAGCCTTCTGAGCCTTGTTTGTTTTTCATGCCCTATTTGAAAGTGCTGGGGGGGGGGTTGTAGGTGCAGAGAGCTGCCATCCACTTCACAAGAAGGATTCCAGAGGTAGATCTTCGTATCTGAGCATACTGTAGGGATGAAAGATTTTTTTCCAATAATCCACTTCCAAGTTATTAAAAGTGCAGCAGTGGGTGGTGTGAGTGATGTAAAAAACTGTGATGAGGAATTCTTTTGAAGCTTCCCTCTAGTGTTGTAGCTTTGTTCAAATCAGGATCCAGCTGCTGGGAAGTGATTACATACACAAACAAGCCAGGAGATCCAAGTGTCTGCTTTGACTCCAGTAATTCCAGAATTAGGAGACTCAGCAGCACTGCATTTGGGAGGGGGGAAATATCTGGATCAATGGGGAACTTCCTCAGTGATGCACTACGAGTGTAATGCCTCTGTGTGAGCTGTAGGATGTTTGTATCCCAGTCATTTTTCTTTGTCATGTTTGTGGCATGCCCAGTGGTGTGGAAACAGAACAGCTTTGTGAAGCACCTGCGGCAATGTTCTGCCAAATACAAATAACTGTGCGAAGATGGCTTCGGGGTCCTTAAGAGGGTGGGGATGGTGGATCAATCTTGTCCTCTCTACCCCCGGAGTTGTGATTCCCTTCGATTGTCCCCTCTCCAGAACTACTCTTTGGGTAACAAGACATGTTCATACAGTCAGTAACTAATGTTGTGTCCTGTCTGGCCCTAAGCAATTTCTCTCTGCGCTGATGTGCATTTTTCAGTTCTATGGGCTTCCATTTGGCATCCCTTTGCCTTGTGACATCTAAGCTAAAGGAATGGTCCAGATGTTTCCAACATGGGGAAGGGGCTCACACTTATTCAGGACTGAACTCAAGGGACTCTGCTGCCCCTGCCAGCATCTTGACTTTTTTCCTTCCTTGTCTGCCACAGATGAGCGAGAGCGAGACTCTGATCAGTATGGTGAACAGAATGGTGGAGAGCTCCTCCCCTAGGGCTCAGCTGTACATGCAAGTAAGACATCACAGCAGCTTTGCCATCAGCCATGCCATTCCAGCTGCTTTTGCATGGCAGAACCATTCCCAGTGTTACCCTCCCACCCCACATGTCTGCCTCCATCTGTGAGATGTCCGTTCAGCCTCTCATCTAAGAATAGCATTCATATATGGAGAAGCCCAACTGGGCCCCCATGTGTCACTTTCCCAGTGAGTCTAGTTCAGAGTATTTCTTCCATCCATCCATCCATCCATCCATCCATCCATCCATCCATCCATCCATCCATCCATCCATCCATCCATCCATCCATCCATCCATCCATCCATCCATCCATCCATCCATCCATCCATCCATCAGTCTACAGTTTTTGTTACACCTTGAGGGAAGGCAGAACTTTGTAAATATGTCTCTGTTGTGTCAACAGCTCTCTTCCAAGCTCTATTTTTCTTTCCTTGTGCTCTGTAATCGCTTATTAAAGGCGTGGGTTAGAACCTGAAACCTTCACTCTTGAAATATTGGCCATACTGTTTGGTGCTAGAGGAATCTTAGCAGTTTGCTTGCTTTTGGTTGGTTGGTTGCTTTAAAAGCAGAAGTGATTTCCCATTTCTTCTTTCATTTGCAAAATTTACTGTGTTTCTAGAAAATGTTTAGCAGTTTGCTACTAACCTTTAACCCATTCAGGGTTTGAGTCAGGATGTTGAACTCAACCCTGTTTTTGATGCCAGTGCCAAGAGATACTTACTTTTCTGTTTAGGTAAAGTAAACATGCAAGGAGGAGAACACACTAGTCCCACCCTCTCTATTGACACTCTCTTATCATGAAAGCTGACAGTTCCAAGCAGAGCGCATCTATGCACGAAGGCTCTTGCTGTGATTCTGAACTCTGTTTTTCTAGCATTTGGAATCACATGGAGAACCTCCAGTTCAGACTGTCACTGTCCATGTGAAGAGGTGGTTGGGGCTACAGTATTCTCCCCAATATGTTAAGTTACACATCCTACAAGACCCAACATTGTAGTAATCTAAGATTATGTCGTATGCATAAGTGTAAGCAGAAGACATGTTTTCTTCATGAAGATTGCAACTTGCAGAAAGGGTGGAATTCTGCATTATTGTGTTCAGGTGGTGCTTTCCACTCAGTGGATGCTCAAAGAAATAATGACCATTAGAATATCCAAATAGGGATGTATGTCTTGTTAAAATGGGGGAAGTTTTGTGCGGCCATTTGTTCTGCTTTACAGAAAGTTGTTCTTTGTCTGAAGGCAGCCCTCCATGTGAAGTTTTCTTTTATTTAAAGGATTTTCCCAGTCTAACTTCAGTTTAGAAATAAAGGACTATAAGAAGCTGGGAGAGCAAGAGCTTGAAATTACTCATCAGCAGTTGCCATGTGGATAGCAGTCCAGGGAGGCACCAAGGTCAATCTGCTTCAAGCATTTTGCCCCAAATGCTATTCTAACTCTACAGAGATATACTAAGATATAGATTATGGACTATTTATTCTGCAGGTAGGCTCCCTCCCAGGGAACAAATCCTCCAGCCAGATAAAAAGATGGCTCTTCCCAGACCTATTGAAATAGAATGGTCAGTCAATGTGCCTAATTCCATTCAGTCTGTATGAAAAGAATCCTTAGACTCTGATTCAGAAATCTGCATGGAGTGTCAGAATGTTCATCTATGCTGAGCATTAGATTAATCTAAATACTGAACCATTCAAACTAGCTCAGATGAATGCATGGTTGAAGATTCAGGATGACTGGGATAGAGAGGGCTGAGAGGCTTTGAATGACTTGTTTTCTGTATTCAGCAATTGAATTAGCAATACAACCATAAAAGCTGCATCACATTGCAATTACATCCTTCCACCCACCATCCATTTGTACCTCCAAAGCTTCAATCATCATTTTTTTCACTTTTAGTACTAAAATGTACTTTCTGACTAATTTGCAGTTCCGAATATAGTAAAATTAAATTGGAGCAGAACATTGTTATTAATTGCTTGTAACATGTGATATTTGGATAAGTTTGGGGTGGGCTCAGTACTTTTTATTTTTACAAAAATAGAGATTGGTATATTATGTGACAGAGCATTCCGTATACTGTTTCCATCTGTGGCTTTGTGGTATATCACATTATTCTAGGAACATAAAGATCTTATCACTGCAACGTGTGAGAGACCTGGAGTTGATCTCTCTATGCTACCATGTTGATTGGTCTGAGAATCAGGCTGGGGATAATATGCTAACCTGACTTCACAATAAGACTTCCTGCAAAATAGTTGCAACCTTTATGCCACAAAAAGATATTCAGGGAGAAAAAAATATGTAGTCAATAATCCAGGGCAGGAATAGCTGAAACAGACATGAAAAACAGAAGTTTTTCAGTGCCTTTCCAGTCTTTGCAGGATTTTCCTCAAGAAAATATCACAGCAGCATGATGCTAAATAATGTATTGACTTGCCCACTATTCAGTATTCTAGAGCAAAAGAGTAATTTAAAGGAATCAGAACATATTACCTAGTAACAAAGCACCCAAATAATAAGGTGCTACAAGTCACACACACACACACACACACACACACACACACACACACACACACACACACACACACACACACACACACACACACACACACACACACACATATGGGTATGAAGGAGATACTTGCCAGTTTGCTTCCTTATAGGAGGCGTTACACTCAGTCAGAAATTAAATCATCATCATCAACAACAACAACAACAAAATGCCCATGCATTTATTCTCTCTCTCTTTCACACACACACACACACACACACACGCACACACATGCACATACACATGCACGCATACACACATGGGAGGAGTGGAGAGAGATGCAGCCCATTCATCTAGTAAATTCTATTCTGAACAGGTATGATTTCATTACTGTCTGCCACAAGCAAAAAACCACCATATCTTTCTTCAATACTACAGGAAGAAAAGTTGGGTTTTGCTAGTGATTTCAATAAGGAAACAACTGTGAACTGATCAAAATTGCTCTCCATTACATTTCAATGTGAGGAATAATCAGATTGTAAAAAAAGTTACATTTTTATGTAGGCAATGATCATGATGACTAGAGAGTTTTGGGAGTCCTGGAAAAGAAGTCATGTGAATCAACCAGATTTCCAAAGGCTTATGTCTGCCAGGGAACATAGTAACAGAAACTGGGAAAATAACCTCTTTTGGGCTATAGGTCTCAGGATTGCACCGCCAACATGACCACTTGCTAATTCTAGTAACTGTAATCCCCAAAAGTAACCTTTTCCGTCTCTGCCCAATAGTGACTAAAATCATTATCCATAGCTTGGGTTTGGATTGTCCCCATATGTTACAAAGAACAAAGGCTGAGAGCTTTATCTTCGGCTTTTGACTCGTTGATCAAGTATGATCAAGATCAGATTTCAGATACGAGTGTTATTTTTCATAACCTTGCTACAGTTTCTCATAACTTTACCAGTTATGAAACCACTACTCCATCTGGATAAGTGTTGTTCATGCTGACAAACAATGGCTCTCAAAGGGTTCAGACACGGACCTTTCTGAGCCCTGCCAGGATCTGTCCATGGCTGAACCTGAGACCAGCCACATGGAAAGCACACACTCTACTCCTGAGCTGTGTGGCCCCTTTCCCTTCATAATGATGGGAGACAAAACAGTAGCTACAATAAGCAATGTTATGTGATACTTTAATGGAGAGTGGTATCTGTTTACTACTGTTGTATTATTATTTTACTGTGGTGGTTTGCTTGAACCCAATAAACTCTGGTTCTGATATGATGCCTTTGTTCTGTGCTGCATTGCATCAATGCTAATCAGTTCTCCCCTGTGATACTCGTACACCCCTTTTGGGTAAGTACTGCTAGATGCAATCCTGTTCCACAGGGAAATGATGCCATGTTCAGTCTGTAAAACGTAACCTGGCAAAAGCCAATGCTTTAGAACAGCCGTCTTGGCTATCTCTGTGCATTAGTTTTTTCACTGTATAAAACAGTGGTTGCTAATAAGCTGGGAGAGCTTCGTATTATATAAAGAATCTCAATTCATATTGCTGCAGGGTTGCATTTTGCAAAGTTTTACCCTGTGTTTTGCATCTTTAAAAATTCAGATCAGCAAACAAACTGGCTGTAGAACAAAAGAGGTACCTGGCTATGTGGCCTGTGAAGGTCTTTATTGTTATGAATCAGTTCAATATCACACATCAAAAGCAAAATCTCATCCTACTCTATTGTTATTGATCTTCCTCCTCAAATCAACCTTCTGCTGAAGGTCAAATGATCCTGGTTCTTGATTTCTTGGAGGACTGGGTTCCAGCTACTTGTTTATCGGCTACCCTCTTTTAGCAACATTTTAGGCCAATCCAGCATCCTTCAGATGTATCAGACAACAACAACCATTCTCCTGATCAAGTCGGTTCGTGGCCACAATGCATGAGGGGGATGGGTGTTGGAATCCAACACATATAGAGAGCACTACATTGGGAGAGGCTGTCATAGATCTTGGCTTCTGCCTGGCATGGAAAGACTTGCACCGAGGAAGCTCTCACTGCTGCTGCCCATTCATGGCACCCACTGCTATTAGGCCTAAAAAAAACTTGCTGGTCTTGTGTGCTATATACCAGTTTTGTATATCCATGAACTAATTGTGTGTTAGTAGATCACACGGAGCAGCCCTTTTGCACTCTGCCAACTATCACATTGGAAGGAACTCCTCCACCACCACCCACTCCGGACCCCCAACATCATTGTAAATTCTGGATTTAGGGGGAATCGGTTGCACCTTTAAAATATTTTCACAAGTGTAGTTGTCATGATTGTGAATAAAAGCTGCTACTTATGATATGATTGGTTGTGTGTAATTGCCTGGCAAGCTGTAATGGCAGTTGCACGTCAAACATGCATGTACAATAGCCTAGCCGGTTTGTTCATAAGTCTGAGCAGTCTCCTTAAAAGACAAAAACAGCACCATCTCAATTCTTCTCAGCTTGGCCGTTCCCTTTGACATAGATGGCAGAAAAGGTGCTGTGTCCACCCTGTGCTGTATGGATTCAAAGACTTGCCCCTCCCCCTTGGTGAGATAAAAGATGGCTGATTAAAAAAAAAAAAACCAGCAAAGACACATGCTGCTTTTGCTGGAGAGAGTCCTGGGAACCATGGAATAGCAGGCTTTATAATTGCGATGAAAATGCCAAACAGGTTCTTCTATCTTGTAAATATCACTTAAAAGACTGATTTAGTGGAAGACGTTAGAAAGTTAGCTGTGGGACCTGCCAACCTACTCCCTGTGTATGCGCTTGTATGCGTACGTTCCACTAAGCAGAAGCAGCCTCAGATTTCCCCAGGGGCTTGTCACGGCATGTTAACTTCAAGGAGGAGAGAGAGCAGCAGTGACTTGTTCCTGTTTTTGCAGGTGTCTCATTTCCCTGAAGCCTATCGAGAGACGTTGCACACCTACAAGATAAGCGAGCAAGATACAGATGTAAGTGCACCTCTCCCTTGCCGCTGCCTGCCTGCCTGCCTGCCTGCCTGCCTGCTCCCCTCCCTGCTTCCTGCCACCTTTCCATCCTCCTCCATCTCTTGGAGGTTACACCTTTCCCCTATTTCTCTCCAGTGTCGTTAGATGGGATTTTTTTCCCACTGCTAGTGGTGCTGCCAAAGTCTCATATCCTCTTGGTCACCAATGATCACCAATCCTGTGCTGTCTCTTTTCCTGTTGCATCCTTCACTCATACCCAGTGTGTGCTATTTTCAAGCTGGTGTGATTGTCTGTGAGTTCTCCCTGGCTACATGGTGGGAGATCAGCTGCCAAAACTGGCCTGGTCCATGCTGGGATGCTGGCTGGTACCCATCAAAGCAAATTATAGTGCCTTGTGAATCTCCCCACTCTACATTCCAGGCTACACATTTTGTTTCTCTCTTTCCTTCATGGCAGAAGCTATTGGGGAAACTCTGTGAACAAAACAAAGTGATGAGGGAACAGGAAAGGCTGGTACAACAACTTCGGGCAGAGAAGGTAAGGGACAAAAATCCCAGAAGATTCTAACAGTAAACCAGAAGCTCTTTGCTCTTCGGAATGGCCCTGGATTTTCAGAGCCTGGGAGTTTTTTAAAGGAAGCTTCCCCCCCCCTTCTTTAAAAATCCCCACAAGAAATTCTATCTGAAACTGGGCAGCAAGGATGCTAAACTATATGTTACCAAGGCCAGTCCTAGTGTTAGACAGTGTGGAGTGGCTGTCTCAAGTAGCAGGTTTGGGAGAGCAGCTGGAAAGCTTTGGGGCACAGGTGTGCTGTCCTTGGATGTGAGGAAGGATGCTAGCCCATTGTCAGTAATGTTAGGATTCAGCTGTTGGCCTAGTTTCCGTAGACAGAAGTGGGTGGAGGTGGTAACTTGTTCTTCACTTCAAGTGGCAACATGTCTGTGGCTGGCCCTGGACTGCATATGCAGAAGCACTGATTACAGAGCCTTGAAATCACAGGCAGAACTTCAAAAAGGCCATTTGTGGACTACAGCTCCCCAGATTCCAAACCAGTATGTATATCAGCCACATGGACTGTGAGATTTTAATAGCTGTAGTCCAAAAACCTACGTTTTCCAGGCTTTGAACATCGGGCAGTGATGTGTGTTTGTGTCTGCTGTTTCAGAATGCAGTGGAAGGAAGCTTAATCACATCCAGAAGGATGAACACATTCAGTTTTATCTGCCCATTGTCTTGTTAGCCTGTAGCCCTTTGGCATAATAAAATGGTTTAGTAGCATTTAATGACTTCCCATGATTTTCGCTTGTATAGAACAGGAAAAGGGCCCATCCCCATACTTTAGAAACAGAAAATAAGACTAAATTATTGATCAAGATCATAATTGATCATTATTGATCAAGATCAGAGAGGGAATCTGAATCAGAGAACAGAACTGACTTTAAGCCTTTTGAGTGCTGGGTTTGCTTCCTAACTACTAACCTCCTTTGAAAACAAAACAAAACCTTCTTGCTTGTCATTTTCATGATTAGGAGAGCCTGGAAAGTGCACTGATGGGGACACACCAAGAGCTTGAGATGTTTGGCAGCCAACCAGCATATCCGGAAAAGCTGCTACACAAGAAGGAATCTCTCCAGAATCAGCTGATCAATATCCGAGTGGAGCTGTCCCAAGCCAGCACGGTAATCAAAGAATCCTCCTCCATTGAAGGCATCCCCTCCTGCTTATTCTGGTGGAGATCCCAAGTCTTTAGAGATCAAGAGCAATTGAAAAGTGGATGTATGTATGTTGAGAGACATGCAAGTGTACACAGCCCCTATCAATCATGTAGCTTTTGACCAATCCAGACATGCATACCATATTCAGCTTTGCCCAGTACTTGTTTTTAAACAGGGCAGACAGCACAGTTTAGCCTCTGGTCACTGTCCAGCCTGCATGGCTGATTGGTACAAGCATGGGCCTCCTGTCTGCACATGGGATCGTCCATTATTTCTGCAGCAGTGTGTGCTGCACTGGCAAACTTTAGGTTGACAAGAGTGTTTCGCTGCTTCAGCATTGTAAAGCAAATCTTCCCCTTCTTTACACTCTGTGTTTAACTTCCTTCACTCCTCCCTCCCTCCCTCCCTCCTTCCCTTTCTTTTTTTATGCATAAGAGAGAGAATAAAGGAAAGGGTGTGTGAGAGAAGAAACCCACCTCCTTGACCCAAAGGGATGATGTAACCGCACCCAAAATGAACCACTGCCAGAGCCATGTTAGCTAAAGGATTTGGAGACCAAATTTTTAAGAGAGCCAGTGTGGTCTGGTGAATAAGTTGCCACCCTAGGGCTCGGGAGATCTGGGTCCCAGACTCTGCTCTGCCATGGAAACTGGCAGTGGGGGAACAGTAAAAGCATCATTTGAACATCTCACATGCTTTGAATGCCATGCAAAAGTCATCATAGATTGGATATAACTTGATGGAACATAATAACGATTTTTAAAAGTGGCTTGTCCAAGCTCTGCATGAATGTATGCCATAAATCTTCTGTGTACAAAATCATATTAAGGAGAGTTGCTGGAAATCTCATATTTCACTTTGGATGAATTCCCCTTTTCGTTCTTCTTGTTTGCTCATTAGTTTACATGATGCACAATTTGAATGAAGCCTGTTTCTTCCCATAGGCAACAAGTATTTCTTGCCTAGGGAAGTCTAGGGTGTTTCTCCTTGCCTACTCAAGACAGTTCAAATGTTAGGAAACACCAGGTTTTCAGTGCAGGCCTCAACTCTTCTCCAAGTCTTTACACAATGCTATAGCGCACACACAGGTTGGGCTGATATTCAAACTGAAAATTTGATAGCACTGGTTAGCATATTTATGCTGGTTAGTTTCTCTGCATTACATGAGTAAACAAAGGAGAGGGTGTGTGATTGTGCTGGTATCTTGATGGGACTCTTTGCAAATCCCTGTAGGCGCTGGCCAACAGCACCATAGAATATGAGAACCTGGAGGGTGAGGTGTCAGCCTTGCATGATGACCTATGGGAACAGCTGAACGTGGACATCCAGGTGAGAGAATGGTACCTCCGGACCAGCTTGATTTAAAGGAAATATGAAGAAGTTCAGAGCACAATTGTGCCCAAACCTATAGGGATCCTCGGGAAGGCTAGATCATTTTGTGGATAAGCAGGCAAGAGAGTATCTGAATTTAATCTATTCTTGCAGAATTATGTACAATAAGGGCAGCTTGAGGGGGGCACTTCACCCTTGTTCCAATCATGAGCCATATACAGGAATATACCTGAGCACTCTGCATAGCACTGAACCATTAAGTGCTCATTCTTTATAGTGTGAGTGCTCAGGCATTCATTTTGTGATGTTCTAACCTGCCTAAAGGAGGTAGACCAGGCTTCCAGGAGATGTGGGGCCTGGTCTACTGGTGCTGTAATAGAGGTACTGTAGATTGGGCCTCTAGAATTACTGGAATGAGGCATAATGTTACAGTGCCCCCATTTTTTGCTGATTTAGCAGCAAATTATCCTAACATATTTAGCATAATGTTACAGTGCCCGCACTTCTTGCATTTTCTTGGAACCCATCTTAAGCACAAAGTGGGTATACAGAATAAAGAACAAGCAGCTGCGTATATTAGAGGTGCCTATCTTCATTAAGTCATTGTTTTGTAGACATTAGTCTCTGGGCTGTTCATTTTTTTGTAGATTTGAATAAAAAGAGCGGAGCTACATTTGAAAAACGATTGCATGCATATGCACCTAAACTCTGTGCCCTCCTATAGCTATTATGCCTACACATGCTGGTTATGTGCAGAAGTGACAGTTTGCATGTGCTGTTTGCTAGGCAGGTATGCAAAGTCTCTGCCAGCTCTCTGTGGACATAAATAGTGAAAACATGTTAGCGAGGTCTTTATAGTAAAAAGATCAATGTTGCTCTTTACTGCCAGTATTATTAATGCAGAAGCACTGCATTGGTTTCTGTCATGTATATTCAAGATGTAAGCTCTGAAACATTTTTGATAAGATCTTCAATCACAGACCTTCATATTTCTCCAAACTGCTCTTTTTCTACAGCTCCTTTCCCTTCTTTGGTTTGGGAGTTGTCACAGAATTGCACTCCACATAAACCAAGCTCCATCACTGTAGCTGACACACACACACACACACACACACACACGCGCACACACACACACACACACACACACACACACACACACACACACACACACACACACCGATTTAACCACCTTCCACTAGGCATTTTTGAATCTTTTTTGCGGTTCTGATATCCTGTATCTTAAAGCAGCCAAAGCAATTATCCAGCTACACTGTGGCTTGCAGCCTGCTCTTCAGTTTCAATATGGACCTTATTATCGTCAACTTATCTACTTTGGAAGTAGGCATACTGAAAACTGCCAGTTCTGGGAAACATGCTACTGATCATAAAGCAGCAGTGACTTTACAGTAATACACCATTAGGCTTAGAACATTAAAAGCAGAGTGCAAACATTGCCTAATCCAACAGCTTTCATGCCAGGAAAGCTTGTTTCCCTTGCTTGAAAAGACTGAGAGACAGGAAAGATGTTAAAGAAATCAGAGATTAGAGGTTAACCCTTCCAAAACCAGTGCCTTGCAGATTACAAGTCCCATTATCCCCAGACTGCATGGAGGGCACCAGGGTGGGAAGGGTTACCTTGGTTGATTGTATTAAGGATAAGCAACCTGAATCCTGAGACAAAAAAAAAATAAATCTGCTGGTGGTGTCAGTGAGCCTTAGACGCCGGATAGAATACAGTAGTCTAATCTTTGTTTCCCTTCCTACGTAAATGACACTTGACCTTCTATTGCCCTAATGAATGAAGCCATTGTTTTTCCTTCCATGTGCCACCAGGTTGCCCTTAATCTCCAGATATTTGAGTACCTCCCAGGTTTCTTGAATCTATGTGTGTACTGAGTATGAACAGAAAACATCTATTCTTCTTGGGGTTTATTTTCAAAGATAAACTGGGCAAAAGCAACTAGCTCTTAACCTCATATTCTACACACACACACACAGAGAGAGAGAGAGAGAGAGAGAGATTGAGAGAGAGAGAGAGAGATGGAGTAAAATATTGACCACAGTGGGTTAGATTTATGGATTCATTGTTTGGCTACACGGCTACTTTGTCCTGAGCTTCTAGTTGGACATTGCACTACACTACAGAGGCAGGAAAGCCCATAACCAGTGTCTGGGTGGTAATTTAAAAGCAGCAGTGGTTTCTGGTTTGAGAAGGAGGCACACTTCACCATGTAATTTTGGAACGAGTACCCTCTTCCATTTTGTTAACTATGTTTAAAAACTAAGTTGGACACTGCCCATGGTACAGTCTGCACTATATCTGGCATGCAGGAAAGAAACAGCTTGACTGAGGGTGCACACATATAAAATTATCCCCTTAAAGACAAAGCTAGACCTTTCAACAGATAGCTAGACTGGACACATAAGGGCTCTGATAGGTTTGTGCTTTCAGTCAAGCACTGCCAAACTACCCTTCATACAGACTTGAAGTAGAACACGAAGTTAGCCCACATGAGGACTAATCACCATTTGAATTGACTTATGGCCCAGTCTTAAGGGTATAGTATATAACCGTAAGTTAAAAAGCAGTGGGCAATTTCATCTGGTCCAATGGTCATTCTCTCCCCCCCCCCCCCATTCATCACAGTCTATACACTATGGCAGCAAACCAAGCCAACAAAATTTGGCATCAGCCTGGGAAAAAACCCTTTATATCGAGCAATATGTGTAGCTTCAGTGAAAGGTATTCTAAGAACACTCTTATGGCCCAAGAAGGCAAGATGTTGGAAAATTCATGATGGGATTTCTAAGGGTGTCTGTATATTTTTAGAGGGTTTTTTTTTAAAAAAAATCCTGTCCCCCCCCTCAAAAGTACCAAAAGCAAGTTAAAACAAACCATTTAAAATTAATGAAAACCCAAAAATATAATCACAACACCAGGTACACTACAATAACTTTATGGAACATGGTTTACTTTATCAATGTCAGAAGCTTGAACTACAGAGAGTTATAAAACAGATTACTCTTCTTTGAACATGGTAGGAGCAATGTGGGGGGCAATAGTGGGGGCATGGGACAGAGAGATTTATATATATATATATATATATATTAGACTATAGTATAAGTGTATCTCAAGGCATACACTACCTGCCTTTCTAAAGTCTGAAATCTTCCACAGCTTGAGAGCATCAAGCATCTGTTCCAAAGTGGCATCAACATCCAGTCCAGGATGTTTGAATAACTCTTACACATGGAGGGCAAGAGTCCTGCTAGCTCCTGATGGAACTAATTTATTGTAATGGTAGAAAGAGCCTGTGTTTTAACTGTCCTCAGTCTGTTCTCACTTTTTTAAGGGATGGTAAGGCTGTGTGCTTATATTTGCTGTTCTTCACTGAGTAATTATAGTGGTCTTCAACTTGCATTGGAACTGATTCCCTTCTGATTTGCTTTTACAAACATTACTGATCTGATATAGTTTATTGTTAGCACATAACAACACCATTTATCAGCTTCATTTGTGCTGATGTCTCCATGCTGGAATAGAACCATAAAACAGAATGTAGATGGCTGAGCTTTTGATGATGGAAGATGTCTCCCAGATAAAGGCAGATGCAGGCTGAGTGAGCAGAGCATCTAGCTACATGTGTGCACAGATTTTCATGAAAAGCGGGACACAGTGAGAGAGGCAGACACAAAGTGTGCATAACATCTGTGTTATGAATTTTGTATGGGGCTGTTTATTCTTTGGGTTGGACAGGGAAAAACAAATTCTGAACTTAAAATGTATAGTAATTTATACAGCATATTGTGCATAAATGTGCATTGTTAATTCTTGGTTCTGAGTTTTCATAATGTTTGGCATATGGAGCAGACATGGTGATATGACAGGGAAAGTCAAATATGGTCAAGGATGTGTGACTTGAATCCATGAGTGGGGACAAGTTAAGAAGGTTGCCCTCTTAATATGGAAGTGGCTGTGCATCTTACCTGAACAAGTATAATTCATTACTGTATCCTGAGTCAAAAACATCATTGGTTTTTAAAAATTAAAAAGAACACAGAGATGCTCAATAGCCCACCTAGTGTACCTTGTATCCACATTCAAAGGATCACAAAGATAATGTCAGTTATCTCCCTGAGGTGATAATCAACATTTTCATTTCCACAAAATAAGACAGTATGTCTAAACTCAACTGCATTGTTCTCATACTCCCAGCTTTTGACTTCTGAAGTCCAGCTGGGGTGATCCATGCATGCTGCCAGCTAGCTGCTTCCCTGTCTCCTATATGCTCCTGGGTATGCAATCAGCTAGACAAATATAATGTATGAGCAAGCAAGGAACTGAACCCCATGGTACACTGTGGTGAGATAGCAACTGCTCCAAAAAGTGTTGGTGCAGTTGTAGAAACTACAATACAATCTGTGGAGCTTTAAAAATTATCTTCTTGGACTACAATTCTGTGATGGCTGGGAGATTCAGAGAGTTGTAATTGAAACAGTAGCTTTTCCAAACGTCAAGAATATGTGCATACTACATTACTGGTATGTCTCACCTGATGTGTCTGTGTGCAGTCCAATAGACAAAAATAGTTAGGAAGTGCTTGGAGCATTCCATTGACCTGGGGGGGAGGCTTCCTATTGTATTTTTCCTCTTCCATTGCAGATCTGCACCCCATCTGTTCACCTTTCTTCTATTTGTGTTCAATCCCATAAATTTCCCTGCATCTTTCTTTTCCTTCAAGGCTCTCTTCTCTGTCTCCTCCTTTCTTTCCCATGTCCAGTGCAAATTACACATTGCAAGGTAATATATGCCAATGTTATTTAGGTTTAGCTCTGTTGGTTTAAAAAACCCAGCTCTGATAAGGACACTTGTGTCTGAATAAATGGTGCTGGGGAGGATGCTTAATTTTTTATTTTATTTTATTTATTGCTGCCTACCATTTTTCTGCAGTAGCTCCCCTTCCCTCAGGTGCTTTTCCCTCCTGCTGGATTCCAGTTGCAGGTGTAAAAAAGTGTAAAAGGAATGGCTTTTGCTGAATCAAAATAGAAACAAGAGCAGGGAGCAATTAGTTTACTTAAGCACTATTCTTTGGTCCTTCCATCCTTTCAGAATGAAATGATCAGTCGGCAAATCCAGAAAGAGATCTGGCGAATCCAGGATGTGATGGAAGGACTGAGGAAGAACAATCCCTCTCGGGGCACAGACACTGCAAAGCACAGAGGTGAGAACTACTCCTTCCTTTTCTAGATTTGGAGTTTCTATGCTTAGGTGAGGAGAAGCAGAGAGAAGGGCTGGTTATTATCTGAATATCTGCCACTCATTTCACAATAGGTATGTCTATAATTTGTTGTCTGCCATCTACTTGAATTTCTTCTTTGCCATTGCAGTTGATGTAGGAATAGTGTTTAGTTTAATGCCATAACTTGTGTCAAAAGTTGTTCCAATGTTAAGAAATTATTCACATTTATTGGGCAATACTAAACATCCAGGCTCACAAGTAGAACTCTGCTGATGGGTCTTTGGTGCCAGATTTCTGAGACTCCCCTAATCATCAAAACCTCTGCCAAATGCCCACCCAGTTACAAGACTTAGTGTTGGATCCACACACACCCCAGATCAAGCCTATACTTTACTCACCACCAACCCTGTTCTTCTGCATTGGTGAAGTAATACTTTAGAATGGGAGGAAAGCTCAGGAAACTTGTCTTGGGAGGGCTAGTAAGGTGAGCGGTGGCAGTGGCTACAGCAAGAGATAGTGTTTCTGGCTCAGCTCCACTCTGTCATCTATTTATCATCTTCAATCAATGTGGGGTAGTAACTTTAATGGACCACTAAAATAACATTTTAAATAAACTTCTGTAGTTTCTAGGACTCACCTTCCCAGGGCTCAGCTGACTAATCTGATAAACAGTTTTGCTTGTGGACCATATTGTTGTATTTTTGTTTTGTTTCACTATCACAAATTCTCCAAAATATCAATGTCTAGCCAGATATTGCACCATCCTACACAATGCACATACTACCCTGGACCACCACAGCATCCTGAACATACTGATCTTACCTGGCACCACAAGCTAAGCAGGATGGTTAATACTAGGATGACAGACCATGAAGGAACACCAAGGATCTCCACATAGGGCTAGGAAAGAGTCCTACCAGAAATCTAGGACAGATCTTGCTACTCAAAGGTGACAGAACAAGACTCAATGGACTAGCGGTCTGATTTAGTATATATATGAAAGTGTGCTGCTTATGCACTGACCCATGGTTCTTGAAGCACTCTCTTGGCAGTTTACAGTTTAATTATGCAGACTTTCTCCATCCCCAGTGAGCTGAGTACAGTATTAAATTTTGTGACCTTGGAAGGCTGTGAACCTCAAGCTGGCTTAAACCCAGGCCGTGAACAGAGTTTTGCTGCAGTTGGACAGTGTCATTGAAGCTACCAACATGAATTTGACCAAACTCCAGGAGGCAGTGGAAGACAGGAGGGCCTGGCATGCTCTGGTCCATGGGGTCACGAAGAGTCGGACACAACTTAACGACTAAACAACAACAAATGGAGTTTAACCACTGTGCCACAAATATAAGGCAGCTTCTTGTATTTCTATATTCCTGTGACATTTTCATCAGATAGGCAGCTAAGACAAAGTGACTGGAGCATGTTGACTTCTTCCAGAGGGCCACCATTATCCATGTAAACTTGGCTAACTTGTTAGGAACTCTTTTGACTCCAGGCCATAAAACAATTATCCAGTCATACCAGGTTTTGATGGCAGCCCTGCAGATTTGAGACTTATCATGTGGCCTTTGAGTTTTACGTAGTTTTTAAAAAAACAAACTTGGGCTAAATTTTGAGAGAGGATTCTGCAGTACTTAAAAGATATATAACTTTTGGAGAAAGAAGAATGCCTACACATGGGACTTGAGTCAGATTCTAAATGTGATTTGAGAAAATGTACTTTCAAAATCACTGCTCATACATTTCGTTTTGTGAGTGAGTGTGCTGCATGCAAATAATGAAAAACAATGGGAAATGCCCCTTGAGTTCAGTGGAGGTTTTAAAGACTTTTAACAAGCTAAGAAGAATATCTGCCCACAGAATTTTGCATGTCCATTTGCACTGAGTGTGCACAGAATGTTGGGCTCAGCCCTAGAAATCAATGTACGTCTTGTTTGCCCCACCAGGCATTTGGTTTTTGCCTAACAGGCCTGAGGTTCTTTGTCAGCAGCTGTTCACCTGTTTTCCAAAAATGCTATTATCCATCTTATCTATATATCATCAAATTATTTGTTTAACTTGAGTTTTTTGTGGTAATATTGCATCTTTGCACTTTAAAAAGTGTTTTGAATATTTTACCTCATCTATCAAAATAAACTAGGCAAATAAAACACATAACCATTGATAGGATTCATGGATATGCTTAACTTTCTTAAGTGATTAGATTTCTGGTGGGTAACACCATATCTGTGGCAACAAATTCTATAAATGTAGGGTGAAGCATTTCTCATACTCTTTTTATTTCTTTTGTTTTTCTTTGAATCTAATCTCATCCAGTCAATTCACCAAACTGTTCAATTCCTGTGTATACTTTCTCCATCCTATGCATAATTTTATAAACCCTCATCCCTATATCATTTCAATTCCCTCCGTATCTTCTTTGAGATGATGGATGAGTGCACATGTATGCACATGTGTGCAATCCGAATCACACACATTATTCCAAAGACAGCTCATGTTTCCTGAGTGTGTAAGTCAACCTATAACTCTCAACCAACATTAGAGACTTCTATACAGTACTGTATATCTAACACCCTCCAGTGATTTCCATCTCACTAAAACTAACACCAGTTGACTACGGTGAATGGTGAAATTATTATATTATTCTCCATGCAGCTGCATAAACATGAGTAGAAGCTTTTTACTCTTACATCCATATAAGGAAAAATGTCACAAGTGAGAGATGGGTCTCAATAGCAAAAAGGTTTCAAAAGCAGTTCGAACATTATTTTCTAGCCATAATGATGTGTAAATAGCTACATATTATTTACCCATGGCAAATAGGAAAACACTAAGTATGTTCCCTGCTTAACCAAGAAATGAGAAATCTTTACCAATCTATGACATAAACTACAGGAAAATAAAATACTCAAAAGCTATTGTGAAAGGATAATTCTGCTTTCAAAATGGCCCTATACAATGGTTTACTACTGGTTTTTAAAAGGTCTTTCCCAATATATTTTTTTTCAATGAAGAATTCATTCTCTAAATTCATTCTCATTGAGAGCTTGGAAAAGTTTTTTCTTTTTACTCCCAGAATCCCTCAGTCAGCCTGGCCAGTTCTTGGAGTTGTAATCCAAAACACACACATACTAACTTCCCCAAATTCTGGCACACACAAATTTTCTATCTATCTCTATCTTGTCCTTAAGCAAATCCATCTCAGAATGGAAATGCAGAGATGGTTTAGTCATTATCTTTCCTTACTGTCGTTGTTCTGCAGTGAACCTTGGCCCATCCGGAACTTACAGCTCCAACAGTCCAGCCAGCCCATTGAGCTCAGCCAGCCTCACCAGTCCCTTGAGCCCTTTCTCTCTTGTCTCAGGGTCCCAGAGCTCCCCCACCAAGCAAGGCAGCAATGAGGTAAGTGAACTAAAGCAACTTATACACAGTAGTTAGAGAAAATGCAGCAAAATAGGAGAGGAAGAGGAGGGGGACTATGACAGCATGGAAGTAAAATGCTTTGGGATAACTTACATTTGATGATTAGCATTCCACCAGTAGGTGTCAACCCAGATAGCACTCAGAAAAAAAAGGGGTTGGAGGTTTGCTTAGAACTCTTCATATGTTGAGTGTGTTCATCCTTTAACTCCAGTAGCAATGCTGATATCAGGCCAAAAGGTGCACCAGAAAAAAAATAGGAAATGTTAAGGTAAAAGCATCCTGTTGCAGGGCAAAGGTAGGTGAGACACCGAGCTATAACAGGGGTAGGTGTATGACCAGGGTGGGACTGCCCCCATTGCTATTTTGATATAAGAGTATATGCACAGCCTGTGCTGATCCTCCTAAAACAACAAGGTTCTTAAGCCAGGACTGGCATCCTAATTACAAACAGAAGGTAACTTCAGGGTTGCATCAGGGTGCCCTTTCAGTATGTGGTTTCATGTGCCTCTTATTGTTTTTGTTTTTTAATACTCTTGAGAAATGAAATGTCATGGTCCAGAAGCTGATCTCTCTCCAAAATATAGTCACTTTCATTTCTCTATTGACTTTGTTATGGGAAATCCATTGAAATTAGCAATTAGGGTAATAATTAGCTGGTTGTTTGGCCTGTGGCAAGGCTCCCTCCTTTCCTCTATCATGTTTACTATCTGGTAGCTAATGGCGGATCAATGTTGCTAGCATCACCCTAGTATTAAAGAGGAAGTTACCCCTCCTGCTTTTCAGGAATATTTGGAATGCAACCTTAGAGAGCTTTATGCCCTCTGATGCCTGTAAACCAATGGTGTGGCACAGAGAAAAGCTCACTATGCAGTGGCAGGTGCTCTGTAATGCAATATCAAGTGGTCTCCATATGATATGCACATATATGTTGCATATAGAACTGCAATGGCCATGCATCATAAGCAGGGAAACTCCAAGCATCTGAAAGTGTTTGAATGACATGGTAGTAGTTGTTAGGTGATGTGAACTTTGCAGCCTGCTGTCCTTGTTCTTGCACCATGCAGCAGCCTTTTGTAAATTATCATAAATGGAAGCTTGACCTATTTACTTGGCCCCCTAAGGCAAAGTTGGTCCAATGTGATCGTGCCCATATTACTTCCTTGCCTGTGAAACATATTGCCAACATCAATGCACTTTGTCCATTTTAGAAGGACAGCTCAAATGTCTTGAGTGAAATGTCCAGCTTAAGGGTGTACGGCTTCAAAGGGCTCAGACCGCATTTGTCATCAAACCCCCCAATCAACCACCCACCTCAACCCCCTCACATTTCATCTCTATGCATGTGTGGGACCATCACTTCCTGCATTGCTAAGACCTTGCGACGTGAATGCACATGGAATCACCACCGGGCTTTCCAAACTGACAGCAGCATTGTCCTCAGATGTCACTTCACATTGGGTGGCAAGCAGAAGACTGCGTGAGAAGCCAAAAATATCTGTACTTTGGATAAGGTTCCAGGAAAAATATGCATTTTTATTTCAAAATGGCAGGTATTTTTGAAGCAGCTGCAAATTTTCCTTCACACTCTGTACATGGCATGTTTGGTGACACTGGGCTGATTGAGGGCCTCCGTGTTTTGATACAGGGTTGTCTAGCAAAGCAAAACACTGGCTATATGAAATCTGGGTTCATGGGGTATCCAGTTGCAGCTGCCTTGTCCTGAGTTGTACACTTGTCTCTATTTGAGTCTTGTGTCTCACTAATTCTCTTTTCCTTCCCATTCTCACAGTTTCTCTGATCTTTCTCCTAACACTTCTTGGCTTCCTCTCTGCTCCAGGAGCCTGGTCCACCTCGACCTCCCCTCCCTAAATCATATGTGCCCTTGGAATCTCCTCCGACTGTCCCTCCACTCCCTATCGAAAGCCGCCTCTGGCCGTATCCTACCTCCCCTTCCTGGCAGCAAAGCAGCGAGGCGAAGAGGGGACAGGTATCATAATAGACTCTGAGAGTTGGAGGCATGCTCTGTCCTTTTGCCACACTCAGGAGAAACGGAGGCAGGGGAAGGGATATGGAGGCAATTGGCAAAAAAAAAAAAAAAAGACATTTCCAGAGAGTAGCCATTTCAGTCTGCATCTCTTGTTGCAAAACAACAAAGAGTCTCGTCACATGCTTTCGAGAACTATGGCCCACTTCTTCAGATGGCTCTATACAGTCAATGAAAGCTTTGGCCAAATTAAACTTGTTAATCTTTAAGGTGACACTGGACTCTTTGTTGGTTAACAAGGGCACCTGTCTCAGCCCTTAAAGTCATGATGGACGATAAGGGCAGTTTCACATATGGTATGCTCCCTGTATGTGGATTATATCCGGGTATGAAGAATGTAATCTACCAAGCAGCTTCTAGGAGCAATTTGCCTTTCTGACAACATAAGGAGCTACATTCTCTGAATGATTGCTCGTGATGTGCCTGAACTATGGATGAGGACAGACGTCAGGAGCAGAGTTTGGGCAGGTGACTTTTTAAGACCAGGTATCTCAGAATTCCTGTGGCCAGCATGTCCTGTCTCCATGCTAGGTGGCCAGTTCCTGGAACTGCAGTCTAAAAAGATTACCTGTCCAAACTTCAGGCAGGAGTAAGGCTTGTATTTCAAGCTAGAGACTGTGTCCAGAAATGTGAGATAGTTTTTCTTTCCCAAATAGCGGAGGTCCTTTTGAATAAGGGATCTGTTGCTTGGTAAATACACATTCCATTATTTGCATTAAGCAAAGACATTCTGCAGTTGTTTTAAACGATACAGCCCTCTGCAGGAACAAGTTGTAGCAAGCCCCAGGCTCATGTGGCTTCTCCTCCTTCCTTCTCCAGCACAGAATTACAGAAACTTTTACTTCTGATTTAACCACAGTGTTTTTTTTCCAGACTAAACTCTGTTTAATTTTAACTATGGTTTGCTGAGACAACTCAGCTGATAACCCATGGTTTGATGCTGACTTGTTTCAGACAAGCCAAAGTTAAGACAGACAAAATTATGATTTTGTATAGTATCCAGATGTGACTTATATTTATACTGGTGGACACATTTTCTATGCCTTCACTGACTGCTTTTTCCTGTTGAAGAATGACAGGCAAACCATGCACACCAGCAAGAATTTCATGAACAATTTCTCTAAGAATAAGTCTCAGCTTAGTTTCTAACATAATTTATAATATTTCTCAGTTCTGCCATGCTCAATTTGATCTGCATTGGGATAGAGGAACCTGTGATCCTCCAAATGTTATTGGACAACAGCAACAATATTCCCTGAATATAAACTATGTTGGCTGATGCAGATATAAGTTGGAGATCAGCAACATTAGGAGGGTCACTGGCTCTCCAATCCTGAGAAAAGCCCCACAAAAGCAGCTGAAATGTTTTAAAGCTCCTAGGCATTTTGTTCATATCAGTGTTGAGAAGAGATACCATTGTGATCTCATACGACCTGGTCTGGGAGATGCAGTCGTAACAGGCCAATTTTCCAAATACAGTAAGTTGAAGAAGAAAATCTGCAGACCTTTTGTTTCTGGGGCCTTAAAACTGCCCCTGCTTTCCTGTGTGCTTTCCATGGGCTTTCCAACATGAGATAGATGACTTGGGGAATACAGTATAAGCCCCCCCCCAAAAAAAACAAATATGGGAAAGAGGGAAAGAGAAAGAAAGGAATTATATATTTTTAATGTAAAAATGGTGTGAATTTGACTTTTTAGCCCAAATGTTCCCCCCCCCGCCCAGTTTTAACATGAACAGCTCTTTCAAAAGTTTAATTAAAGAAATATTTTTGATATTTTTCACTTGGTTTAGTTGTCTTAGCAGCCAATGTGGAAGCTGTTATAATACACATAAAAATGACCAGACTGATAAGTTGCTTGGTCCAACATATTTGCACTGGCCCATTTTATGTTCTTTATTTTCTCTAGCTTTTATTTCTGTTTCTTCCATCTTGCCACTCACCCTCTGAAAAAGTAGTTTAAGCTCCTAGCAGAGACTGCCTGCAAGGATGCTCCAGAGATGAAGCAGAACAAGGAAGACGGGCAGGATTTTGTCTAGAATTGTTAGGTGCCCCATTTTCAATAAGAGGAAAGTTCTCGGCAGGAAAAAAAAAAAGCTTCTTCACACTGTTGGTGCTGTTGCTTGCTTTCCCATCAGTAGCACAGTGATTTATCCTAAAACTATGTTGCCCATGAACTCTTTCTAGTTTTCATTTGTAGGGGTGGGGTAATAGTATGAGCTTAGTTTTCATTCACCAATGTTTGTATCAGCCTGGAATGACTAACTCCTCTGTGCAACTGCAAGGATGAACTTCAGTTGAGTAAAGCCCAGAGGAAACATTTCCACAAACTTTAATGAAGTTTGTGCTTGGGCTGGTAAAAAAAAAGATTTTGCAAGGCAGGGACTCTGGTAAGCACCGTTGCCTATACGATAAGTTGCTTGACATTTAGGACAGGGATAAAGAAAATCCTCTTACTCTAATTCATGTCCCTAAATGCAGGTCCGTTGAACAGAATTGACTCCATATCACCATCGTTGGCTTGCTTCTGAGTCTTCAGATATAAGTCAAGCATGAATTTCCCCTACCTTTTTTCTCTAAAAACTGAGGAAAATTTACTTTTTTGGATTGTATGCCCCAGAATATCCCTGCCAACATGGCCACTGACAATGCTGCCTGAGGAATTCTGACAGGCATAGTCTAAAAGTAAATTTTCCATCTCTGATTTTACTCTAACAGATTGATTCTTGATCACTGAGTGCTTCTGACGTTTTTTAATAATGGGGATAAAAGCCTGCACAAGTAATTTTTCTGGTTGACTGTGTCCTTTCCCTTTTTCTTTGTGGCCTTTCTGTTCACTTTTGGTATGTGTGTCTTTGACTGAGTTTTGTGTAGTTAAGGCAACAGGCAGCTGTCTGGAGGCAGGACTTCTTCTCAGCTCTCCCCATAGCTCCTCACTAGACATGTATTTGCTCAACAGTCCAAATCCAGCTTTGAGCAGAGCAAGAAGGACCATCATCGGGCATCAGCTTCAACTTCTACAGCAGAGGCTGGGCTCTTACAGACAAGGCAGGACCACGATGCCGAAAAGCAAGTTGCTCTCAACAAAGGTACCCGAACACATACAGGATTTTAGGAGAAGGCCTATTTGTTTCACTGATACTTCTGTTCCTCTAATTTAGCGCTTCCCAACCTGCTGCCCTCCAACTGTGTTAGACTACAAGTCCCAGCGTTCCTAGTCGGCATTGGCCATGCTTGGCTGAGAATTATGGGAACTCTAGCCCAACTAGGTTTGGAAAGTTACTTTTGAAAAACTAATAATATTACAGTTTCTACCCATCTCCATTGTTAGTCATCATCAGAATTATGAATCTGAAAGTGTCCTTTTACTTCCCCATTTTGTAGAATAACAGTTTTTGGTTTTAAATGAGAATGCTATAATCTGCTGGTCTATAGTCCACACCTATGCTCTTATAACTGTAAAAGGGGTTAAGAACTATTTCACCCGAGGACTAAGTCACCCCTGAATGAAGACAGCACACACTGCAAAAGAAGTAAGGGCATCTGTCATTACTGGTAGCACATTGTCTAAGCTTGGGACAAATTGTCAGCCATTCAGAAAATAAACGTTCATGTTTTATACCAACATTTTAAATGAAAATGTTCTATTTCCATTGACAGTTTTTGTTGTCAAATTCCTCTGTCCCCACCATTTATTAACTGAGCATAATGTAACTGTATATATTGGGGATGGGAATGGAAGATGGTTTGGGAGAGTGGCCATCATTCCTCACAAGGAAGAGGTAGGAATGTCCCAGGTCAGATATGCAGTGATGTCTATATGTATTATTACTAGCAGAAATCTGCCTTTCCCCCTTGCTAATAAAATCTCTCTCTCATTCTCTCTGTCTCTCTGCCTGCATTCTCCCAGTTGGCATTGTTCCACCGAGGACCAAGTCACCCTTGGATGATGACATCACCCCAACATCAGGTGTGGTGAGAAGGAGTGTCAGCAACCTGTCCAATGGACTAAACTCCCGCGTAAGGCTAAACCTTAATTATTTTTCATTTCTTCAAAAACAAAGTACAACAGCAAAACAAACACTGCTCTATAGCAAATGTCTCTTTGAACAAAGTAAAATTTTAAAAGTACAACTCAAAACATGCATTCACAATGAATCAAAACAGCAGTACAAAGAAACAGCCATTTCAAACAAAAGAGACTGAGATGAAAGAGGCATTAATTGCAAAGTGGATGGTGTCACCAAACTAAAATTGCTTTAGCACAATAACAGCAATGACAGGGTTGAGAATATAAAAGAGCCCCCCAAATGAAATGATATTGGCAATGAAATGGCACAAAAATCAGTGTTAACTGGACCTCTCTAGGGAAGGCAGGGCATACCATAGAAAAGGCATGTTGTTGAGAGCAGAGCCTGTCATAATGACCTCTCAGGCCTCATGTCGGCAAAGAGAAAACCCATCAAAAAGAAATTCCAATTCCAAACTGTGAAATGTTCATAGCAGAGCTAGGCAGAGTCAGCAGGCTGCATGAAATCCCATAACCATTTATGGGGACCGTATCCCAAGGTCCTCCTCTTCCAATGCCCACTATGCCAAATTTTTGGTGCCCAGAACATTTTCTTTCAGTTGCCTTCAAAGGTTATGGCTTTTGTATAGTGGGATTCAAAGCATTCTTCCCAACCCTATCAAAATGAGCACTGAACATCATATGCGCGCGCACACCTCCATCTTGAGTTGTTTCCAGGCTGGATGAAAATCTAGTCTGTAGGCTCACCAAAGCTGTCCAACTTGTGTAACAATACTGTTTTGAATTAAGCCTAGAAAATATATGGGAGCCAATAAAGATACTACAGTGTTAGAGTAATATGGTTCTAGTCTTTCTCTGATAACATCTACTAAAACTGTATGACTCCTTTTGAATAGGCTCTACTAGGGGCTGATGATGGAAGGTGTCAGGAAACTTCAATGGGTCCAAAACACAGCAGCCAGATTGCTAATGGAGGCTGGACACAGTGACCACACAAGCTCCCCATTACAGCAGCTCCACTGGCTGCCATTCTGTTTCCAGGCAACATTCAAACTGATTGTTCTAACCTATAAAGCCTTGAATAGCTTGCATCCAAGCTATCTAAAAGACCACATCGCCCTTTATGAGCCTGCTCGAGTGTTAAGATCATCAGGACAGGCCTTCTTCTCAGTCCCGCCACCTTCACAGGTACATCTGGTGAGGACACGGGAGAGGGCTTTCTCTGTTGCTGCTCCCAGATTCTAGAATTTCCTCCCACTGGAGGATAGGCTGGCCCCATCTTGACTGTCCTTCCAAAAGCAAGCAAAGATGAATGCCTGCTGAGTGGCGTTTTAAAAATGGATTGTTGTACCTTACTGCACTGAATTTGTTTCAGTGTTGCTTATGTTTTTCTGTATTGTATCCATCGATCCTTTTAGTATTGTGCAATCATTGTTAGTAACTTAAATAGCCACCTTGGGTTCTTTGTAAAGAGAAAGGCAGGTTGAAAATATTTTAAACAGAGAGAGCGAGCAATAGGCTAACCTCAACAGTTAAGCACAGTAGCATCAATGCAGAAGTGCTATATATGAATCTTTTCTACTGGCACATTGAGCAATGGGTTGCAATAGCGTGACTGACTGGGCAGTCAAATTGCACAATCTGTGTTGCTTGGGTGTAACACCCACACAAGATATGCCTGTGTACATTACTTGGCAGCAGTCTTGATTCTGGTCAATATGTAATGTGACATTGTGGCCCTCTTGCTCCGTGTCATTGGCCGCCATTTGTTGAGTTATAGAAACTCTAAATGACATTCCATTTTTACCTTTCTTTCAGTCAGCCCTTCAAAAGAAAATAGAGAATTAGGTGTGCTGTCTTGTTCCTCACCATCTTGTCTGTTTTTGTCCTTAGCCACAAGCTCTGACTGAAAAGAAGCATTGTCAGAAAAGACCCACAAGAATTTTCCTATACTAACATTACATGTTATCTTGCAGTGCTTCAGAACTCCCTGCTACAATACTGTACAACTTAGCTATAGCATCGCCTTTTTCTTTATATGTCTGTTTTTTTTCTTAATTGTAGCTATTACTGAAGTTTTGATTCTGAAAACATGTGGGCTGCCATAAGCTCACAGCTACATAGTGCTGCCAAATGAATGCTGCCTCCTCCTCATTGTCATCATCATTAGCATAGTAATGTCCCTACTGTTCCAACTTTTCTTTCCAAATCTCTCATCTAATTTGGTATCACTCAAGCCTTATTCAACTGTTATTTACTTCACTTTATCCAGGATGTGGGCAGGGGAGTGCCTAATGCCATCCTCCTCTATTGCCATTTTCCTTGTGTAGAAAACAATATGCCTGAAAATGAGGGATTCCTGCAGCAGCCTTTTCCATCATCAAGTGTCTTGGTTCTTGAGTGTTCCTGCTTCCATAACAAACCTCCATGCAGGCAGGGATCTTTTCTTTCCTGACATGCTCTTTTCTGTGTGAGCAAAGTTACAAGGCAGGGGGTGGGGCTCACTGCTCCCTTGGCTTTCATGGAGAATGACGCTTGGTAAGTCATGTTTGAATTGGGCTTCAGTCACAGCCAGACATCTTTTGTCCACCTTATGTTCCCACAAACCATTGCACTAATCATTGGCCTGTCTCTTGGCTCTGAGGTTAGGCTGCTGCCCCACTCTGAGTGAGCCACGTGCAATCTAAATTCTATTCCTGAGGACTGGACCTTTCTATGAATCAAAAGTTGAAGAAATCATTTTGTCCTTTGATTGTAGTTAGGATATTTTCATATAACCAATTTTGACCTTTAATAACTGTGATGTAGATACCTGCATTAATGGAGGCTGGAGTAAATAACCCATGGCCCCTTTCAGCTCTACCATTCTGTGATCCTGCTCTGAATATGTCCTCAGGGTACACTAATTGTACAGTCGTGCCCCACTTAACGATTAGCCTGCATTACGATGAATCTGCTTTACGACAATGTTTTTACAATCGCAATTGCGATAGCAAAATGATGGTCTAAATGGGGGAATTTCGCTTAGTGATGATCGGTTCCCTGCTTCAGGAACTGATTTTCGCTTTACGATATCAAAAACAGCTGATTGTCGGGTTTTCAAAATGGTGCTTAAAATGGCTCCCCGCTGTTCTTAGGGATGGATTTCTCACTATACAGGCACCAAAAATGGCCACCTATGGAGGATCTTCACTGGACGGTGAGTTTTTAGCCCATTGGAATGCATTGAACGGTTTTCGATGCGTTTCAATGGGTTTTTTAATTTCGATTTACAACGTTTTGGTTAACAGCGATTTTCCTGGAATGGATTATCATCGTTAAGCGAGACACCACTGTATAAGCAAAGGAAAACCCCAAGACTGTCCATAACCACAAGGATCTTGTGTTTTACCTCAGGACAGACCAAAGAGTGCTGTGTTTTCAAATGAGGTGAAGGCAAAGATGAGTGTTGAGGAGCAGATTGATCGTATGAAGCGTCACCAGAGTGGTTCTATGAAGGAGAAGAGGCGGAGCTTGCAGCTTCCAGCCAATCAGCAACAGACAGATAGTCCCCTCACTAAAGCGCCTGCCTCTTACAAAGTGGTAACGTATCCTGTATTAACCAACTTTTCCTTGATGGGTTTGGCATTAACCCTATGAACCTTCAGAGAAGCACCTTTAATCTTGCATGCTTTCCAAGATTGACTTGGGCAAAGATAGGTCAGTTGGGTTCTAAAAGGATAATTCTGCAGGCCTTAAAGCTCCAGAATATAGCCAAACATAAATAAGGATTGCCTGGAACTCATAAAATTCTTAACGGGATGAGGGGTGATCAGTCCTTCCCTTATCTGAGATAACTGAGGCTACAGCTACACTGGTTCTTTTGAGGTGGGCTGATGCTGTCTAGATAGGGTTGCTTCACCTACCCTGCTTCATTATTAACCCATTTCATGATACTGGAAACTGACAGTAGAAGGAGCCTTGACAGCTGTGACAGATGCAAGGCTCGATTTTGGTCTGTTCCCGGAGATCACATGCATTGGAAATGGACCAAACTAGAGAACCCCACCCCCCAAAAAACAGAAGTCCCCGAAAGGGGTTTTAAAAAGTGTAATGGTGAAAGTAAACAACTCCCACTTCTGGTTTAAACAAGGTATGTGTGGAGTATGCACCATGCTTTGAATCAGAACTATGTTTCTAGGACACTTCAAGGAGTATAAGTTTCTTTTTAAACAAGATGTACACATCCTGTGTCTTTTTAAAAACTTTAACATGGTGAAAAGGGGTGTGTGTTAACATTGCCCCATACCACTGAAATAAATGGGACAGCAGGGAGGGAGAAATGCCCACAAATATGCCCAAACTCCATTTATTGTCCACTTCTTCCATAAAATGTAACAGATGAAAAAAGAAAGATAATGGTAATGACCGTATATAAAATAGTTAATGTAAAGGTGGTGATCTCCACTGCTTCATACTTTGACTTGAAAGGGATGTGGTTCTAGGTACGCAGACATCGCAGCATCCATGAGGTGGACATATCAGATTTGGAAGCAGCATTACGCTCTGAAGACTCTGGCAAGATGTATGAGACTCCTCGAGAGGAGATTGCTCGTCTCCGCAAAATGGAGCTGGAACCAGAGCATTATGATGTGGACATCAGCAAGGAGGTGAGAAGGACCCACTATCATAGCCTATTTAGAACAAGATCTCCTCCTTCCAGAAATTTACAATGAACTTTAGTTGCTTGTTCTGAAAATCAAAGAAGCACATGCCTGGTTTGAGCTAGATACCCCTTGAAGGTCATGGGATTATATAGTGTGTGGGCTCAGGTGAGGTTAGCTGTAATGCTGAGGGAGAGGATTTTTTGGATCCTGTCTTTGCCATTATGAGAAGATGCCAAGATGAAGGAAGATCTGGAAAATGTTCCATAGCCAAAATCAGAGATAGAGATAAGATTTAATCTGGAACATTTGTTAAGGTCATGGCCAAAAGTTGAATTCTGGAGAGATGTTGGAATCTTTGGATCTATTGAATATTGCTTATGGTTACTGGTGGTCTAAAAGTGAAGTCAAGCAAGCAAGCAACAATTACATTAGCAAAGCCCATTTACAGGGGATCCACCTTCGCTTCTGTGTTTTGAACTGACAGGCTGCCTCTATCTTCTCTTCAGCTGTCTACCCCAGACAAAGTCCTCATCCCAGAAAGGTACATTGAGCTAGAGCCTGACACACCCTTGAGCCCTGAGGAGATGAAGGAGAAACAGAAGAAAGTGGAAAGGATAAAGACGCTGATTGCCAAATCCAGGTGCTGTACAGGATGGAACCTTCTATTCCTACTTTATGTATTTTTTTTTCTTTTCCATTAACCATCTTCTTTAATAAGCCATAAGACATACTCAAATTGAGCTAAGTATAAATGTAAACAAATATTGACAAAGCCGGAAATTAAATCGAAATATAAGTTTCTTATTTCATGTGTTCCTACCCCTCATCTAAGCATCCATCCTTCTGACTTACCATTCTGTGTTGTGACTGCCCTCTTGTGGAGAATATGTCACATGATGGCCAGTTCCTCCTGGAGATAACCTAACATCTTCTCTCTTGCAGCATGCAGAATGTGGTCCCCCTCAATGAGGGAGAAATAGACTTACCCCAAGACCCTGAGACCCAATTGCAGGAGCAGGAGAAACGGATCGAGATCTCCTGTGCCTTGGCTGCAGAAGCTTCCCGAAGGGGCCGCATGCTCTCTGGTAAGGTGCAAGCCTATGCAATATTGCAAGAAAGGTTAGTCAATGGAGCCAGTGTAATGGCAGCGGTCTGTGTATTAGTCTGGGCCTTGGGAGATCCAGGTTCTAATCCCCACTGAGCTGTGAAATCCACTCTGTGATCTGGATCAGGCGCAGTCTTTGAACCTGACCTACCTTACAGGGTTGTTGTGAGAATAGAGTGTACTGCACCTTGAACCGACTAGAGGACAGATGGGCTATAAATGAAAATAACAAACAAATACCCAAAGAAATAAAAATGAGTTTTCACTCCTACCAATGTATTCTGTCAGTCATAGAGTGTTCTGCATTTAAGTATAGCATGTATAACTCCTGATAAAAACTGAATTAGAAAGGATTACATAATTCCCTGTTCAAGCAACCAATGTGCTTTAGAAATCAGCCAGATCTGACAGCTGGAGCACTGGCTGGTATGAATTTGTGTCACCATTTTAAATTAGTTATAGTGATTTATAAAGACCAGTGGATTGTCTTACAAAGACAAAACGAGCTGCTGTGCTGTTTTTGGTTTTACAGTAGTTGCTGATGTGTCGGAAGGGGCATATCCATGTGGCTGGTGCCAAGTGCCAAACAAGGACAAACTACAAATTAATTGGTTGGGGTTCTCAAATTGTGCAAGGTTTGGCACCATTTCAAACATTGCTATGCTCACCTATAATTTACAGTCCTTAAGGAGCTTTGGCAGATAATTGGCAAGTGCTGTTGCCTCTCCATAGGAGATGTACAGGCAACATGATTTCTAGAGAACTGGGAATACCTTGGATCCCTCAGCAGTGGGGAATCTTTGTCCCTTCAGAAGTCTTGGACTAACTCCCAGAAGCCCCAGCCAGCATGGTGAGCAGTAATGGACTGGAGGAGCCACAGTCCAAATGCCCTGGCTGATTAAAAGTTACCCTCCATTGTTGAATATATGAAATCTCGTCAATTTTTTAAAAGCTTACAAGTCACACTCTCTTTCCCAAAAGGCCCTTTCCAGTTCCATTAAGTCTAGGGCCAGGATTTGAGCTTTTACTTTTGAGTTGTGTGACTGGAATTATCGAACCTTCCCTGCTAAATATTGCTGGTACTGCTCCAATAAGATGTTGCTTCCCATCTTCCCTCTAACTTTTGCATTGGTTCTCATGACACAGAGGGCTGTAGGCAGCAATGTTCTAAGGAGCAAAGAACCTGCTTCTCCTTTGCACAAACTTACTTCACTTCTGCTTCTGCAATCACTGGCTATCCGAATAAGGGAAAAGAGGGTCTGGGATAGGGAGGATTTCCCCTCCAGGTGTAATAACAGTGTTGAATGCAGCCTTCCCGAACCTTTGATCTTTCAGATATTGTGGACTAAAAGTCCCATAATCCTATACCACTGCCAGTGCTGGCTGGAGTCAATGGGAAGTATAGTCCAAAACATCTGGAGAGCATTGAGCTGTAGGAGGTCTAGTTCATCCACAGAAGACTCCACCAATTTTTATTAGAAGATAGCTATTTGAGAGTTGTGTGATATGATCTGCTTAAAACAGTTTCCCTCCCAGAGTGTTGATTTCTCCTTCTAATTTAGTGAGAAAGTAACTTTTATTCCTACAAAGCTTCTATGCTGGCGCTTGGCAGGCTAAAGTGGGCCAACACTAGAACAATGTAACCTTGGCAAAGTGCAAGGTTAGATGGGGAAAGCGAAAATGAGGGGATGTGATTGAAATGTCTGGAACTATGTAATGTGCGGAAAGAGTCATTAGCAGGAAAGGATGGGGGGGGGATGTTGCTCCTTCACTCATAACGGTAGAACGTGAGTTCACTCACTGAAGCACAGAGGTGGTAGGTTTCGGGACACACAAAAGGAGATATTTTTTCAAGTGCTTAATTTAATGAAATTTGTGACCACAAGGTATCAAGATGGCCTGCAGCAGAACCATGAATGCAGCTCTCTGAGCCAAGATTAACTTCATATTGCCCAAGCTATTTGGTATGCGAGACCGAAAATTCTATAAATGTTTCTTTCTAAGAGTAAAACTACAACAATAATGCTTTTTAAAATGTTGGTGCCCTTTCCTGACACTTAAATTCAGGTGACTGAGGAGGATTTGTTTGCTTAATTTTCATATTGTCTTTCTCCCCTACTGGAAACCCAAGGTGGCATACAAAAAGGTTGAAAATGTACAAATAATTTAAAACAAACAAAATAAAACTTAGTTCTATAACATATATTTCAAATCATTATTTAGAAACTATAAATCAAGTTTTAAAAGATCTTCCCATCTTAATTGCCGACGTAGCCCCCCCCCCCCAAAGCCCCTCTAAAGAGGCAGGTTTTCAGCTGCCAATGGAAAGAAAGAAGAGATGCCTCATTCTGCCTAATGGTGCAGCCTGCTCTGTTTATATCTGAATTCCTCCACCTTGTTGTGGGAATTGTTGGGCAGCAAACCAAGCACATGAGCCCTATTCAGTCCTTACTTAATTGTGTGGGTAGAGGAGAGCTCTCTAGCCTTGTGTTTCTTTCTTATTGCCCTGCTTCATGTGGTAAGCTGAAGAGAGAGAGTGCTTCACTCTATGTCAAAGCCCTCCATGTGAGTCGGGAGCACAATTTTTGAGGTCCCAACTCCCATGGAGAGCTCCTATGGACAGACAATCTACACTTAAGATATGACATGCCCATATGTAGGAGGCAATGTTCCCTCTAATTTTCAGCCCCATTTCATGGGGTTATGTCACAACTGGAACCAAAGGAGCTGGAAACGCTCACTGTGAGTGTGGAGGAGGAAAGCTGTGTGGAGTCGCTCGTGCTCACCCAGCCATGTGTCTTAGAGGGACCCTTGGTAGGAGGGCAGTAAAATTTGAAATGGAGGAGACAGGGCTAACGTGCTCCCCTCGATCCATGTTGCATATACACAGATGGAGAACAATTGGATGTATTTATAGCATTGAACTGCTGAGAATGGCTCAAGAGCATGACTGCTGTGGGGTTTTTATGCTTGGGTTTGAGAACTGCTCTGGGGAGAAGTTATCAATCCTGCTCCCACCGCACCACATTGTCTAGCTATCTCCTTCTGAATGATCCATTACTACTACTGCTGCTGCAGCTGCTGCTCAAACCTGTAGAAAAAGCTGTTGTGTAATGCTTGTCTCTGCTTTGTGGCCATGCCCTGCAAAGAAGGCTAGAGGAGATTATTATTATTATTCAAACCACATCTGAGTCTCAACGGTATGATGAATAGCTGCACACATTAGGGTTGCTGCAAAGATGTTCTAGCTCCTATGAATATTAATGTTGAGTACTGTTTGCTGACGAGGCACTGAGCATAAAATAATTCAGCTGTCCTTAGTCCCTGCAGGGCCAATGCTGTGGTGGTCTTCTCCTTGCCTTGCTTCATGATTTTCCTCACACAATCCACCAGGACTCAGAAACGAAGAAGTCATTTTGTACTGCTCTGTGATTTCTGACCACACTTCCTCTCCTCTTTCTTTTAACCTCTATTTGCTCAATGAAATTAGTTTCCATGGCTCGGTTTTTCCCTTTTTCTTCCTTTCTGGCTGAAGCATTGTATGTACTTCAGGCCCTGTCTCCATTTCTTGTTTCCAGCTCAATGTGCCACCCCGAGCCCTCCCACTTCCCCAGCCTCCCCGACTCCACCGACCAAGTCCCTCTCGTCTGACTCATCCCAGGGCGCCGACAGCCATTTTATGCGTGTCTGAGCCATACAGTAAGCACATTTTCTATTATACTTCATCTCATTCTCTATATACCTCAGACTCTTTGAGAAAAGGAGTGGTAAGCTCCTTTTTCAAGAGTCTCTATTCTTCATCAACCCATCCATTCACTGATGTCTACTAAGCTAACACCTTCGTCTTTACCACATAACCGCAAACTCTTTCCACAGAGTAAGTCCAAGATGCTTCAGCAGTTCACTTGAGGGCTTAGATCAGAGGTAGGCAAATTGCAGAAGGCTGGGCAATTTCTGGTTACAGGACCCACTGTAGGCCACACAGAGCCCCAAAACAAAACCAGAAGTGGCCAAAAGTCCATTTTTGCATGGTTTTATTTTAATTTTTAAGAAATTTCACAGATGTATAAGATGTGTGTTAATGCAGAATCACTATTCCAGACATTTTCAGTGGGGTGGGTGGTCCAAAGTCAGGCAAGAGCCTAGCAAAAATGGCTGTTGGAGCTACATGTGATCCATGGATCACTGAATTCCTCCCATCTCCTGAGTATCTGAGGCAAAGTAATTTCATTCAGTCAGCAATTATTCATCTATGCCAATTTATACTGAAAAAGTGCACTTTCTTAGTGAAAGCATTCTGGACACTAACTCTGCCTAGGTGGGAAACCCTAAGGTGAAAATTGTTCCAAAGAACATGCATTGCCCTCCTTTTCTGGTGAATACCTTTGAGACATTGCAAAGGGTCAATGTTTCAGAATAATTTCTCCCTGTTTGATATTGGCTGAAATCCTCTTGCGCAGCTCTTTGCACCCAACAAAGATGACAGCAGCAGTGGGAAATCACTGATTAAAGACAAAGCATTGGTGATTAAAGGGAATTTTGGGGTGTATGAAACTTATACACAACACAATAAAGTCACATGCATCCCAAAATCCCCAAGGGAGTTTCTAATCAGCAGCAACTTGCCACTTCCAATGTCATCACCACAGCTGCACATGTGGATCAGAACAAACAGAATTTCAACCATTGTGTTAAAGCAAGCTGGTCAAATGCCTAGCTTCTGAAGACCTATTATAGGGAAAACATAAAAGGTCCTTGCAGCTAGTCCCTCTCCCACCTTAGGCATACTGTCACTGACTATTCTCTCTCCCTTCCTCCTTCCAGCACAGGCCCTGGCTGCTGCAAATGCTGTGAAATCCCATGGAGCCACATTTTAACACAGGAGTCTGCGTCCCAACACAACCACTTAACAATGCACGCCATGTAGCCATTGTTATGGCTTTCTCAGCACCCCTCTCCTTGGGTTGAGCTGCAAAAACATTCAGAAAGGAAAAATTGCCTCTGAGGAGAATGGAGGAGGTGGGTTCTCTCATCTTTTCCCTGTTTTCCCTGTTGTTGCTACTACCATGGCCAAGGACAACTTCTCCAGACAAGCCCTTCAAAAACGTTTGAATGTGCAGGGCACAGGAGCCATTCGACTCTGCAAGATGCATCCTCTGCATCAGGACCAGCAGCTAAAGATCAATTCTAGCCTGGAGTAGGTGAGCACAAGAGAGACAGCACTGAACTGGAAAACAGATGCTGATATATCAGCAGGGGGAGATAGCACTCCCCACATCAATGCAGCTATCTCCTGGGGCTCTGTCCTCTTCCACCCATTTTTCAGGGGAGGAGAGTGGTGTGAAGAGTGACTTGTCACTGCAGCTGGGGACTTCCTTACTCTCTAAATGAAACAAGCATCCAATTTTTCCTTCCTCATACTACGCACCTCTTTAGTCTCCTCCCCCACTTAGAATGGCTTTAGCACCTTTAATATTTGGAGCTAAGAAACCTGTGCACGGCCATCCGTCTCTGCCTATGATCATGACCGTTCATAGAAGAAGGAAGAAGGCAGCACGGATGGACAGACAGATGGGACTTTGTGGGTGTGGTAGGTGAAGGAAAAAGAAAAGTACCAGAAACAGAAGGCCGCCAGTGTGGGGAGAGCAAAAGAGCCTTTGGGATCTGTTTGTTTGTGAGGATGTGATACGCTGGCGTTTCTTTCATTTGCCAGGCTCAAGGTTGGGATGGAACAGAAGGTGCGTACAAGGTGTGTGGACATGTAGGAGGAGTGTGGGTGAAAGATGTATTTGAGGTCAGGATACAAACCTTTGGCTAGGTTACCAGGTGGTACTAGTAGCCAGATTAGACTGGCTACTAGATGGCATTTTAATGCTTTCTGTGACCCAGTGAAGTCTAGTTGCCTGTAGACTCAAAAAGTGTATGACTGGGTGTCCCCACTGGGGCTGACGAGGTGACATCTCTTTCTTCCTGCATGAGGGTAGTGCCACTCAGCAAACTCCCCCTCTTCCTCTTGAGTTTTCCAGGACTCACATCGAAGTAATGGGGCTGGGAGTAGGAAAAAACCCAATGTGCTAGTTAGATCCCTGTGTTCTGCACACATGTAAGAATTTCTTGCACCATCCCTAGGCCCTAATGATGAAAACAGGAGGTTCAGATAAATGGAATATAGTGTGAACTTGATTAGATAGGCAGAGTCAGTCCCCGTGCTATATAAGCATGCTTCTTCTAGAAAGGATGAGGTGAGGCTTCGATTCCTACCTTTTGTTACATCTCTTTTTTCTTATTTGCCAGTAGAGCAACCCGTAGATAATGTGGAAGCAGAGTTCTCCTCCTCTTTTACACACACAGCCCTTTCAGCCATCTCCTACACCAAGGCTACATGATAATTATAGCTATGACCTTTTAGAGGAAATGAACTCCTGTGTCAAGAGTGTCGGGCCATTGATTCACCTGCTCCAAAATCATACCATCTCAGATGAGTCTACTTTCCCAGATGAGCTCTTGTTGTCTTTTTAGCAGTTTGAAAGAACATCTAATTCAGAAGAGAGATGAACTAGAGAGGCAGCAAGTATGGAGATCTGCTCATGTTCAAATAGATACCAACAGAGTTTCATCCCCAACCACCCACTTTCCCCCCAATTAATTCAAGTAGTGCTGACCTCGTTTTCTTACTCTATACTGAGTCAGGAGGAGTCTTGCCATATTAAGATTCTTTTAGAAGTTTCCATTCAGCATAAAAAGCTGGTTTAACTCAGTGTGTTGGAGCACCTGGCTGCAGAAAAAGCAATCAGGCATTCAAATCCCTATTGTGGCTCCCGGGAGAGGAGCCAGCCAAAATTGCCTGGAGCACGCATGGTCCCAGAGGGCTCCCAGAAGGAATGAGGCCACGTATGAGTATTTTATACTTAAAAAGACAAAACAAGAGCCCTGGAGGGTTGTCATAAGTCAGAATTGACATGATGACATATAATGATCCATGCTGCAGCTATCCACAGCGAGGAACAACTATGGTGAATCCATTCTACATATCACTTATGTAGCACAATGGCAGCTAAGTTCCCAATGATCTGAGTAGTGGAGATATACTTGGCCATCCACCTGATCCATTTCTCACATAGGTTCTGCACTAAAGTTGGCATGTGCTTGTAAAGAGCCTCACGGGTCAGTTCAACAACAGAGTACTGGGACGTAAACAGGGCATTACATAGAAAATGCAGAGAGAGATATAGCACCAAAGTTGTGTTACTCTCTCACAGACAGCTTTTGAAAACAATTGTTCTTAAACATGTATGCCAGTGTTTCTTCTACCAAAATATAATAGGGACATCAATGCTAAATATGAAATTGCTACACGATCTGTCAATGAACTATACCCAATATAAGTGGAGCTGGATGAAATCTTTCCAAAAAGGTTCCTTCACTCTTCTTCAAATTACATCTTTTGTTGAAGTAATGAAAATTATTCTCACTATTAATCAGAAGAACACAGGATACTTTTGACTTTTCACTCCCTTAAATTGGATTTTCAGAAGGTTACATGATTGGGCTTTCAATAGTACTGGATTGTTAGCTATACAATGTTCTGGGTTCTTTGCAAAATATGTTTGGTGGTGATAATTTAGACCAGTGGTTCTTAACCTTTGTTACTCGGATGTTTTCGAACTGCAACTCCCAGAAACCCCAGCCAGCACAGTTGGTGGTGAAGGCTTCTGGGAGTTGCAGTCCAAAACTCCTGAGTAACCCAAGGTTAAGAACCAGTGATTTAGACTGTGATTCGACTTTTAAATGGCAACTTAGTTATGCTGAAATGCTAATGCATTCACACACAAAAAGTCAGCAGTTTCACCCTGTGTTAGGTCCCATGCATACCATGCATACATATATTTATCAATTGTATTCAAAAATAGATCTAAACTGGAAATTTTCCTTCCATGCTATTGTTTTGAATAATGCTGTCTGGACTTCTTAAAATCAGCAGTACTCAAGACAAACTTTAAGTGAATTTCAATTCAAGCTCCAAACTAGTGCTCAAATTATAGGATAGGCTGCTATTTTCTACTTATGTGAGGGCTTTCCTACTGATATCATAAGGCTGATGAAAGATGATTGCTAAAATTGGAGGAACCATGAGTGGCATTTTTAGATTCCACCATCATTCAACATTTTCCTCCATAAATCTATCCAAATGATCTTATTTAAGAGAAGCACGTCACAATGTTGTGGTTGTACGAAAAGCTGATCCTGTTTCTCATTTGAAGCAGGAAAAAACCCTGTTTTGAAAGTTACTCTGAACGTCCTGAATTTCTTCTAAATCAGAAGTGGACAGCTTGTGCCCCTACCCCCCACCCCACATTGCTAAACTACAATTCCTTACGTGTTAGCCATGATTAATGGAACTGATGGGAGCTGAAGTCCAACAGCATCCAAAGGCCCTCATGTGGTCCATCCTTGCACTGAAAACACCAGTCTTCATAGTGTAGTCAAGTTGATGAGCCAAGACGTTCTAGTTTATGGCCTAATTCTTTCTTTGGGCAGTGAGGGTTGAGCTATATGATAGCATCTTTGATTGTCAGTAGAGGGTGAGTCAGTGTATCTAACAATCCTGAAATGAAGACCAGATGCGATGTGATAGAGGCAAACTATTCTTCTCATCCTTTGAAGAGGGAGACTGCCTCAGACACATATAAAATAGTTGATGGCTGAAATCCTATTGGTGTTTCTATAAGATTTTTATAACCTTCTGCAGCTAATTGTGGCTAACTGACTGACACCTTAGTTGCATAACTGGGTTCATGAAAAGGCAGCTCACCAATCAGCCACAATTAGCTGGGGCAACTTATGTAAACACCAAGAGGAGTCCAGCTGATAGAGAAGAAATGTTACATGGCTGAGGGGGACTGAACTTTTCCCCCTATCACTCTATAGCACTTTCTTTCTACATGGGACAGACATTTCTTGATTGAGAGAAAATTGTTGTTGGGAAACAGATGGCAGGGAGAGGAGAAGGACATATTCAGGATTCTTTACAGCATATACCAGTTAGTGCTGGAACAGACAGCCCATGTTCTTGCAACTGCCAGCTTATATGGCTTAGTGGGTAGGGAGTAGGTGGCTATGGAGTCGGAATGTGAATACTCAACTGAGATCACATGGAGTATGAGTGACTGATGGGGGAGTTTTATGTCCTGCCACCTGTTAGGCCTTGAAAAATCTACAAGGTCCCAGAGCACCATCAGCAGTGAATTCCAGCCTAATGGCATAGAGGACCACATCTGCTTCCCTCTGCACTGATATGAAGATGTGTCTGCAGAAGGGGGCTGCTTGGTCTCTGTCAACCAAGGAGCAGTTGTGTTGATTCCAGGGCTCCTCCCTGCTAGTCCACACCAGGACAGGTTGGGGGATTGCAGAGTGAGTTGGCATAGCAACCCTACAGGAACTGCGTTTTTGCAAACCTTCATATATCAGGACCCTGCCTAACACATGTATACATTCTGCTTAATACTATACCTTCACTGAAGCATACTCCTGAGTAAGTGGGTATCAAGCCTGTAGCCACTTAATTGGGAATGAGGTCAGTGGGACTTACTTCTGATTAAAGATTGCACTATGAGGCTGCAAACCCAAACATGCTTATTAGGAGAAATTCCCATTCCATGCAGCAGAGCTTGCCTCTGCTGCCAATTTTATCAGTTTCTGTTTGATTGGACATTTTTAATGCCAAAGGAGCAATAGCAGAATGTCCCCGTCTTGTCATGTCCCAAAAAATCCATCTCAACAGATATTATTAAGGCCATCAGGAGATCAGAGCACCGAGCCAGAGCTTTTTCATATCACCCAGGGGAGAACTCTTGGCGAGATGCCTTGAACCAGAAAGGTTATGATGATACCTGCTTTTATCAGGTTTGGTTTTCTGCACATTCATTTTAGCGCCAAAGTAGTAATGGGAGAAGCTCCCACTGCATCATTTCTAAGAATTCACCTCAGTAGATATTATCAGGAACAAGATTCTCAACACATAATAAAATCTTTCACATATCACAGTGGATAAATAACTAGCAAGTTGCCTTTTAATTGGATCCCCCCCCCATTCCTCCCAGTCTCCCTATGGATCTTTTTTATTATTTAAGTATTCCTGCTGGCAATATATAGAACACTCCAGGGCACCATCCTTTTTCATTCCTTTACTTCTACAGCAATACATTTAACATTCCAGAATGAATAACAATAATAAATAACAATAATACAATTTTTGGTTCTGCTCTTACTGTAGCACCTGATAGCTTATAAAACTGTCCCTCCATTATCCTCTACATGCCTTAATATATGTTTTATGAAAATTATACAGTAATGTGTGTGAGTGTGTGTTTATATAGATATATATGTTTTTTTTCTCTGTATCCTCTCATCCATATTGTTTTATTTTGTGCTAACTTTCTTTCTCCGTGTAAGGAGTCACTGAAGTCAGCCCTGCCACTGAGTTTACTGAAATGGAGACACTTTGGGCAGTTTATCAGAATAATTAAAAATAAAAATTTTAAAATATTTAAATATACATATATATATTTTCTGCTTTTATTAAAAGCAAATTTATTTAAAATAAATAAAATCTGTCAGTTTAAGACGAGCGATGCATTTATTTCCTTGTTGTTGGGTGAGAGAGTGTTTTGGATGTTAGGGCCCAATCCTTAACAGAAGCCACTTAGCTTGGCTGGATTCACATGCCAAATGAATATATGACTGTTGAGGCTCTGGGCTGGAAAGTACATTATAGGAAGATGTCTAGGACTGTAGCATATCAGGGACCACAAAGATTGTCTTGCTGGTACACAGCATCCCACTGGGATTCTTGCAATATAGGTGGCTTTTAAATGGCAGTGCCACTTTTCTTTTTTTTAAACCTCTGTGTTCATGTGAATGTGTTTTGGTATGGCTTGCAGTTTTAGCAAGGTGTCCTTGGAAAGCAGCTGGTTCATTTTCCTAGCTCCACCATGCTCATTTTGCCAGCTGCTATCCTGACCTCCACATACCCTATTTTTGAGGGAAAGGTGCATCCTTCAAAATTGTGTTCTTGTTTTTTCTTGCTGTGAAGGCATCTAAGCACCATTTTCTAATGGTGATAGCTCAATGGTGAGAGGAAGTAAGAGCTAAAGAGAGGCTTAATTTGCCTCCTGAAGGATTATCTGCTTACAGTGGGCCTCTCTGAAAGTCAGGGCATGCCTTCTTATTCTACCTCTTCCAAGGACTCTGAGGTAGTGGTCCTACTTGTGCACGTGTCTGAGTGATCTAGAGATAAACCTGAGGGAGTACAAGGTCTTAGGGGAACTACTTTACCACTGTTTTATTGGTGTAGCATGTGAAGTGAGGATTGGACCACTATTTGCACCTTTGTCTGTTAAGAAAGTGCTAGTTTCCACTAACTCTCCCACCTCCTTCAGTCTTGCCCCAGTAATTCTAGCATGTCTTGCTGCCACTGAGGAAGTTGTTTTATAAATCGCTTTAGGAACATCAAGGAACGTTCTCCATCACCTCTCACCAGTGCTCTCAAATAATTGCTCAGTAGAATCTGTGACCAATTTCTGCTAATGTCATTTCTAAGCGTTTTGAGGTTACAAGTTAGGAATTCTCAGTAGAGTGCATTTAGGATCACAGTTGCAGTATTGTGGAACTCGTTTTAATCCAGTTTTTTTAAGTGTTGTTTTCCCCCCTTTTAATGATATTTTCATATGCCAGCAGCACCTGTAACCAAGAAAAAAACCTGTATTATTTATGCACATTGTTGCAGCAACTTTTTTGCTAGTGTTAGTTTTAAAAAAAAAGATTAAAAAAAGCAATGTGATGTTGATGTCTTTCTTTTGTATAAAAGTGACCTTAGATTATGACAATTTAAACAAAAACATTAGTCGTCTGTGATTAAAAACAATATGTCAGTGGCTTGGGTTCCTCACATCAAACCAATGGAATCTCTTTCCAGTAATTAAACCTGCAGTGGCTTGCTTAATACTCCTTCCCAGCAGCGTATGTTCTAGATGTAGCTACTTCAAAAGGTCAAAATCTCACACAAGGAAAACAAAATGAATAAATAAATGCATTTGTATCTTGCAATTTGTATAAAGCAAATAAATAAAAATTGATGGTTTGTAAACAGATTGCAACTTTTCTCCATTTCTAATTGTAGTGTGACTTTCTCTTTCATTGTCTATATGAGGCTTGGAAGGGTGATGGAAAACCAGTGGAAGAGAGATGTACAGGGGTCTTTTCAAATCACATCCACTTACAGTGATTCTGATAGGATTTCCAATGTATGTCAGATATTTGCCAGTGTCACACATGTATCCCAGCGAGTTTTCATGCCCATGTGGGGATTTGAAGCCCAGTCTCCTGAGTCGTAGCCCCTTGCTCTATTTAGTACAGTTCACCCTGCTCCATACAGCTCTCATCCTCCGTCTTCTCATCCTGAAGTTATTACACTTAGAGACAGTGAGCTTATCTTCCCAAGACACATTCCACAGTGGCTTTTTGCTACAATGGCTATTGATTATAAATATATTATCTAATAATTAGGTGCCATCAAGTTAATTCTGACTTATACCTACTCTTTCTAGGATTTTCTGTGTTGTTTACCATATTCTAATTCAGCTTTAAGAATGAGGTGCACAATAATTGATTTCTGAATTTTCTGCATTATTTTTATTATTTATCAGGCCTCTAGCAGGCTTTGTACTTTGCAGCAAACCATACAGTAGGCGTCCCTACCAAAAGAAATAACAAAATACAGTTTGGATGTAGATAGACTCTTCATGTTTAGGATAACAGAAATTGCTAGGATTGTGCAGACACTCTCCATTGCAAGAAGGGGCGCAGGCGAAAACACTTCACTGATTCCCCTCTGCAGCCTGCTGTACTCGTGTAACTTAGAAAGAGTCTCTCCCTCATCAAGAGCAGAGTTGCTTCTGAGTGGTGCTTTGGATACTCAGAATTCCCTAATTTACATGGCTAATAGCCATGCTAGCTGGGGCATTCTGGAATTGTTGTTCAGGAAACCAATCTCTGCAAGTTCTCAATCTAATAGTGTGATTTCATACAGGGACAAAACAGAGGAGGGGGAGGAAATAGAGGCTGGAGCAAACAGGGAAAAGATATGTTTTATTCCTGTTCACCTGAGGTTAGCAAAGTGTGGTTCATGCCTCCATCCAATTCATGAAACCCCTTCAATATACCCCCACCCAAAATGCTGGAGTGCTAAAAGATGAAAATCTTATACCCTGACAGGTGTGGTTTGTCTGCTAAACAACATACCCTGGCTTTTGGGGGTCAAAAATACTTCTTCTTTTTTTGAAACTCTGAAAGTTATGTTAAACCACTGTAAAACAGCAATGTCTATTTTCTAGTTGAACTTATATTTTATTTATTTATTCATTCGTTTGTCCATTCATTCATTCATTCAATTTATATTCCACCCATCTAGACTGAAGTCTGCTCTGGGGGACTAACAATAAAACATAAAAATAAAAACAATATAATAAAATAGAGCAACATTAATAATATAAAACAAGATGGCAAAGTAATTAAGTGATGACAGGAGGGAAAGCCTGCCTAAAGAGCCAGGTCTTAAGTTTGCTCTTAAAAACACCCAGTGAGAGAGCCAGGCAAATCTCTATGGCCAGGCGGGGGGCCACTGCCGAGAAAGCCCAGTTACTTGTTCTTTCTCTCTGGGCCTCCCTCAGCCACTCGTCCTGGCTAGAACAAGTGATTCAGGTAGATCTAGGTGAGAGGAGGCATTCCGCTAGATATCGAGGTCCTAAAGTTTAAACCATTTAAGGCTTTATATGTTATCATTAATACTTTGAAGTCAATGAGGAAGCGAACAGGCAGCCAATGCAGGGCAGCTAAAGTGAGGAAAATATGTTGATATTTTCTCACCCTGGTGAGAAGTCTAGCCTCAGTGTTCTGCACCATTTGAAGCTTCCGCATCAATCTCAAAGGTAGCCCCACATAGAGCGTGTTACAGTAATCTAATCTTGAGACTACAAGCGCATGGACCAGAGTGGTGAGGGCCCCCACATCAAGATAGGAATGCAGCTGGGCAATCTGCCGAAGATGAAAATAGGGGGAAAGGACCTCTGATGCCACTTGGGTTTCCATGGTAAGCGCCAGATCCAGATGGACCCCCAAGCTGCGACCCTCACTCCTTGTGGTGAGAGTCACTCCCCCAAAAGAGAGGGAGTCTCCCAAACAACCGATGGTGGGGCCACCCACTCTCAGGACTTCCATCTTGTCCAGGTTCAGCCTCAGTCCATTCACCTGCATCCACCCCAGTATGGCCTCCAGACAGTGCTGAAGAGACAGAACGACATCCACTGTTATTGAAAAAAAAGAGATGTAGAGCTGGGTGTCATCAGCATACCGGTGACACAAAGCCCCACACTCCCTGATGACCCCATTGAGCGGCCTCGTGTAAATATTAAATAGCATTGGGGAGATAATCGAGCCCTGAGGAACCCAACAACTGAGGCTCCACAGGGCTGATACACTCTCCCCAAGCTGTACTTTCTAAGGATGGTCCTCCAGGCAAGCGCCAGCCCACCAATTCCCAACTCGGAGAGCCTCCCCAGGAGGATACCGTGGTTGACGGTATCAAAGGCAGCTGAGATATGGAGGAGGACCAACAGAGACATTTTGCCCCTGTCGGCCTCCCTCAACAGGTCATCAACCAGGGCAAACAATGCTGTTTTTGTGGCATGGCACGGCCTGAAGCCCAACTGGAACAGATCCATGGCACTGGTTTCATCCAAAAGGGCCTGAAGCTGGTCAGAGACCACCCTCTCTACCACTTTGCTGAGGAAGGAAACATTGGCGACGGGCCTATAAGCGCCAATATTGTCCAGCACCAAACTTGATTTCTTCCTAATGGGCCTAATGAGTGTCTCCTTGAGATCAAGAGGAACCTTGCCCTCCTGGAGAGACTCATTAATTATTGCAGTGGCCCATTCAGTTGTTACATGCCTGGCTGCTTTGATTAGCCAGGCTGGGCAAGGGTCAAGGCAGGTGGTGATGATACAACAGCGATCAAGCACTTTGTCCACCCTATCTGATGTCACAGGCAGAAAATGATTACATCTTACCGGGCAAGGCGGAGTGCTGGATGTCTCTGCTCGATCTACTGTTTTCAATAAAGGAGTAAGATCCCGGCGGATGGCCTCCACTTTAGATTTTAAAAATGCTGCAGATTCTTCAGGTAAGATGCTAGTGGAAGGCCAAACACTGTGACCAACTCCAGATAGATCATGGACTATCCAGAAAAGTTCCACCTGCTGCTTAGAAGCTTCACTTATCCAGACAGCAAAGTAAGCTCGACTAGCAGCCTTCAGCCTAATAAGGTAATGGTTAGTCATGATCCTGACAGCTTTCCAATTATATTCCTTTGGGTTCCATCCCCAGTTGCACTCTAGCCTTCTCCTGTTCTGCTTCATAGCTCTCAGCTTCTGGTTAAACCAGGGTGCTGGACAAGCTCTGCAATGGAGAGGGCGTCAACAGCCCTGGTGGCAGCGGCAAGCCAGCCATCAACCAGAGCCTCGACAGGAGCGCCAGTCAGATCAGCCGGAATCCCTCTCATGGAATCCTGGAATCCAATAGGATCCAGTAGGTGGACCATTAAAATATGATTCAAAGAAATTCTTCAAGACCACAAGAACTACCTCAAAAAGATGGAATCACTATTCCTCTCAAAATGAGCACATCTGGAAGTAGTATGCCAACCCTCCTTCCCTGTATAAGCCAAACATCTATTCATCTATTTCATGTATTTGTATTTATGCAAGTACAGAGTTGCATTCACTATACTTTCCATATCCAATCAATAGATGTTCTTTATGCCATTGTTAAAGGCCTTATTGGCCATATTTTCCTTGATGCACAGGAAAATGAGGCTCAGATGTTAAATTAATGTGCAAGTTGAGCTTATCATCCTAAGCGTTTATCCTGCAATCTAGTTTTTACTGGGATGCAAAAGAAGATCAATACATTAAATGATTGCATAAATTTAAAAATTAAAAAAGTAATTAACATGAGGTTTAGATATTAAATGTGCTCAATGATTCATTCATTGGGACTAGTTTTCCCGATTGTGTTCTTGGCTGTCTACAAGGCATCAACATGTAATATCTGTATCTTGTGTCTATAGAAACGTATCCTGTGACTCAGACGTATTAATGTCCCTGGCTACTTAATTAGGCTCCTCCAGCAGTGTTTCTCTGCTAGCTACTTCTATGGGAGTTGGACTTCCATTTTCTTTGCAAGGATGTACTTTGCAGTAGAAAAGCAGATGCTCTAAGTCTGCATCAGAGGAAGAAATGAGTAATGAATAATGCCTGCATGAAATAGACAGTAGTATTTGGCAAAGTGCTATGCATTATAGGTTAAACCATGTATCTGGCAAAGAAACTGAATCCTCCCAGATCTTTTTGTGACATTCACATCTTTTCACCCTGAGTGTCCATTGATTATTCTCTGCAAATATGTTCTAAAATTTGTATTATCTATTGTTCAGTGACAGACTGACCATTTAAGCACTACTGCAAAAGAAATGCTGCCACAAAGTGTCACAGAGAGAGAAAGAGCTGCATATTTACATTTGCAATGTTACAGATACATATACAAATTTAGAATTAAATATGATTTCTAAAAAGAATAATAATAATGCATATTATTGTAGTGATGATATAGGATAGCGGTTCATGAACCTCAGATAACTCAGGTGTTGTTTGACTGCACTTCCCAGATGGCTTCATCCCAAGCTCAGCTGGCCAGGATTTCTAGGAGTTGCAGTCCAAGTACACCTGGGTTACCCAAGGTTAGGAACCACTGCTATAGGGATAGATGCTGTGATTAGGTGATCTGTGTGCCTGCTTAGCCCGATGTCCAGCACTAATACTGGATGAGTTACTTAAAGGCTCCTATTTCCCTGGCTTAATGGCTCTCTGTCTTCAAAGACATGGATAAAAGAGTGGGATTGAATGTGTCGGGAAAGCTGAGAGTAATCCCATCAGGATGCAATACTCTGCATCAAATCTGGATTCCCAGCAGGGTTAAGGCAAAAGTGGAGACACTAGGCAAAGCTACATCAGCAAAAGATAATTGATAGTTCAAGTGGTGATAGAGGTACAGACATTCTTGAAAAGCAGCTGCTGTACAGCAGCAGGACTCGAAGGTGGCCTGCTGGAGGATTTTTCAGTGAGAACAGCAATGACATACAAGCTAACATTTGTTTGTATTATGCACAGGAGTATCATCCCTACAAATCCCTCATGTTAAATCTGGCATTCACATAACAGAATTAGAAATCAGGAAAGAGAAAAAATAAAGACTATTAAGAGTTGTATTCTTTGTAGCTTAGAAATGAATCTCCCTGCCTTTCCTGCTGCACAGCCATTGATTAAATCCTCAATGTTTTATTGCTGCAGAAATACTAATTTCAATTCCAGGTGAGAGGAAGAACACAGGTCAGTGAGAAGGGATAGAAAATGTAGAATAGCAGACATCCTGCTGTTTAAAGATGGAATAAAAGATTACTGCACCCAAGTCCTTTTAGTCCCTTATGTTTTCCTTTCCTTTCCTTTGCCTTAAGAAGCCCATGGGGACTTTTTCTGGTGGATGGGAAAAATGGGGGAGAAATAAAATAGGACAATCAATTATGCAGACAGCTGCTGGCATCTTTCTGTCCCATATGCGCTGTTCAATCTATGACCTGGCCTTGCTGTTTGCCCTTCCTGAGTCACAAGATAGGGGTCTTCATGGAGAAGGGAAAATGCACAAACATTCCCCCAGACCAAGACCAAGTCAGGATGTGACCAAAAGGGCCCAAAACCAGAAAGCTCTGTGTGTTCTTTATTCAGATGCAGAGTAGGTCAAGGCACTCTGTACATCTCTGAGGCACAGTATGGCATTCCCAACTGATGTGTACAAACGCAAAAGCTGGATAGTGAATAAAGCTGATAGGGATAGATTCATGTAATGTCAGAAAAAACTGCTATATGGATGTCATGGACCTCCAGGGAGACAAATAAGTGGGTTCAAGATCAAATCAAGCCTAAACTTTCACTAGAAGCTAAAATGGCTAAACTGAGGCTGTAATGCTTTGGACATATCATGAGAAGACAAAGGTTACTGGAGAAGACAATAAGGCTAGGAAAAGTGGAAGGTAGTGAGGAAAAGAGGGAAACTAAACATGAGACAGAATGACTGAACAAAAGCACCCAGAAGCTTTCGTTTGCAAGAGCTATTAATGGTAGGACCTTTCGAGATCATTCTTCCATAGGGTTGCCACAACTCTGAACTGACTTGATGGCACATAACAACACTATAATTCAACTGGACTTGGATTTGACATCACTTCATCCAGAGCATGCTTTCAAATAGAAACACAAAACTGTTATAGCCTTTTGAAACACTTACTGTTCTCTGAAAAGAGAAAACACATGCCTATCCTGCATGCTTCCGAAGCATAAGCAGGAAAAGAGGTATGACAAACAGCCTCCAAAGGGAAGCCCAAGATACCTCGATCATGAAGGAGGTTTTCCCCGGGTGAGGCTCATCCATTGCACTCCGGGTGTGCTGACCCCTCTGATTTCCCCAAACGTGGGAAACACAACTGCATACTAACTCAGGGAGTTGCAGTAAAGGTTGGAGTTCAATGTGCAAGTACTCACATAAATAAAGTCATAGGTTCTCGGCTGTTTTCCTCCTGGTGGCAGGGTGGAAATGCCTTGCAGTTTGTCCCAGGGTGACTGTTCTCTCTCTCTCTCTCTCTCTCTCTCTCTCTCTCTCTTTCTTTCCCCCCTGATAAAGAGACCTACTTACAGATACTGCTTTTACCTCTCCTCTGCAGATCTGGGAGAACAGGAAGCACAAGCTTTGTGGTTTTGATGTCACGAACCTCCCCCAACTCCACAGTGACTGTCCAGAGGTCTCCATTACTAAAAAGTTAATTATTTCCACAGTGATGTAGGAAGGGCTAAAGGCCTTTCCAAAGTTCACCAGCTGGGAAATAGGTGGAAGTGTCAGCATCCTGCTCACCATCCCAGTAGCTGACACTCGTGCAGATACATGTCAAAATCTGGATTTTTTCTAGACCTAAAGCTGCAAAGATGATGGAGATCACAGAGCTCCAGAGTGAGTATGATCATAGCTGTGAGAGTTTATTATTCATAGATTATTAGTATTAACTCAGAGAGTGTCATTGGGCCTAATCAAGACTTTTCTTTTGTCAACCAAATCCTTAATTATGGTATCATAATCTCTAATTTAGAATTTAGAGTAATGGGGGCGAGTCGACTAAACTTTCTAGAATTCCCCAACCTATGTGGTTGGTCTGCCATCCTACAATCTTCTGGTTTCTGAGGAAATGAGTGTTCACAGCCTTAAAGGTGTCACTGTACTTTATTTTTTTTTATCATTACAATTTTCTTATAGTCCAAAAAAGTGATTTTTGCAAATTGTGCTCTAGTTGCAGTTATAGTGGCAAATGTTTCATAGGAACATTTTAAAGCTAACATTAAAGAATGTGATATTGGAGAAAAAACTAAACTATCCTCTTTGCCTCTGATCCCAAAGAACAAATGTCAGATGTCTCTAGAACATATTTGTGAGGAGGGTATGATGCCTCCCTTGGAAAAGCCAAGAGGAATTACAACAGGATTACACCTGAGAGGCATTAGCAGATAACAGGAACTGGTGGGAAAGTTGTTTCCTTTTGTTTTTCATAAAGAAATTGCCAACATTCAAAAAAGCATATTATTATATAATTTGCTATCATTTATATTTTTACTGCCTGGGGAGAGGCTGCTTGTGGAATTTTCCTCCTCCTATGTCAAAATAACATGGTTGGCTTTGAGTATTTTGCAAATTACTCCACTTGAGATCTGTACCCACCTCCTCTCTGGTCAAGGAGATAGTAGACAAGCGGTGAAAGGAACTGATTCATAATCAACAATGGTCAGAGAAATAAAATACAAACAGCTCAAACTATCTGGTGTCTTACAGCACCATCCAGGCTGTACACAGAATGCAGGAAAGGGAAAAATTCTATCCATCCTGTGAAGAACAAATTAATCTACATCACCAGATGTTTGGAATAGACATGTTATTTTAATTAAATATTTTACAAAAGATCGACTATACATGTTTGCACTTCTAATAATATAAAAACTTTGCCTTGCTGGAAACTTAGCTCAAGACTGTGTTGATTTCATTTTTCTTTTTGCAGTGCTTTTTTATTATTGCTGCATGCAAGTGCAGCTGATCTTCTGCCGCAAAGCAAATCAACATTCTATAAGGCAATTCTAAAAATGGGGAGCAGTGCAAACAAAAAAAATTGTAACTTGTAAACTGGACTTCAGAGCAGCACCAAATATGCAATAGTTGTCACAGTCTGATTTTGCCTGCATTGCCAGCAGGAAAAAGGATGCCAAACTTTACATAGCAAAAGGCAAGCCTGAATGTTGACAACACCCATGCCAGCAGTCAAGATGGTCTATAGCAGTGTTTCCCAGCCTTGGGTAACTTGGGTATTTTTGGGCAGCAATTCCTAGCAACCCCAGCGCAGCTAATGGTGAAGGCTTCTGGGAGTTGCAGTCCAAGAACATCTGGGTTACCCAAGGTTGGGAAGCAGTGCTGATACAGGTGTTGTCAACATTCAGACTGCCGTTTACTATGTAAAATTTGGCGTCCATTTTCCTGCTGGTTACATGGACACGATATTGTGCACCAATATCGGGGCATTTCCAGATGTTCTGAATCTTGAGTAAAGACGGCACGAACTGCCAGTTCGGTAGTTTGTGCCTGTTTGTTTAAAGGCTGAACAGGTGTTCGGTACCTCAAAGCCCCGCCTCCCAGTGGGCACCCACATAAAGGCAGTGCCCAGAGAAGGCTTTCCTTCTGGAGATGATGTTTCAAAGTCTCAACATAATTATCCATCTGTCAACTCTAGAACACTGCTTTTAGAAAAGCAGCTTTCAAAATTCCCTAGCTAATATGGCTGATCTTTATGTTGACTGGGGTTTTTTGGAGCGCTGTTTCCCTCAGAGATAACTTTTTCAAGTCTCATACTCCACACAGACATCAACTGTATTTGCTCTCTGTGTGGGCCTCCTTTTCTGATGGCAAAAGGAAGGCAGGTTTATGTAGGAACAGGAAGCTTTTCAGGTATCTAAGTCCAAACAACCTCTACCAGTAGACTTTCCACTACACCACAAGCAAGACTTTTCTGTTTGTTAGGGGGTGATAGTGATTATACCCATGTCATCTGTTGCAGAGATTGGCGTGGGACTCATGGGCTTTGGGCTATTCTTCCTTCTTTTTGGAATGATGCTTTACATGGATGCAGTGCTCCTGGCCTTTGGAAATGTAAGTTTTGGCTAATGCTCCAGGTGTTGTCTCCTCCAGACAGGCAATAAGTTTTTTTATTTCATCACGTAAAATATTAGGTTAGTTTCTCTCCAGTACTTCAGTGCTCCAACAATACTTAAGGACTAGTGGCCATGCTGGCCAAAGATTTCTGGGGGTTATAGCTGGAAAATAATTTATCCATGTTTTGGATTAGAGGTGTGCAGATTTGCGGACTAGAGTTCCAAAAACACACATCTACCCACCTCTGTTCTAGATAAAGTTCATCCAGCTTGTATAGGGATTCAGCCTTCGTATACAGCAATTCACAAGATTATATTACATAGAGCTCGTTGCTTGTGATAACACTCTAACAAAACCTATGGAGTGTTTTTGTCCTTGTCCTTAGATCCTGATCCTGTCTGGTCTGGCTGTTATCATTGGACTAAGAAGAACTTTCAGTTTCTTCTTTCAGAAACCAAAGCTAAAGGGAACGAGTTTCTTTCTGGGAGGCATAGTCATCGTTCTGCTTAAATGGCCTCTCCTGGGCATGTTGCTGGAGATCTATGGCTTCATTAACCTCTTCAGGTGATTAATCCAACTAAAACCATAGATGTATTCTCGAAGGCTTTCATGGCCAGTATGCAGTGGTGGTTGTAGGTTTTTCGGGCTGTCTGGCTGTGTTCTTCTGTGGGAAACTGCACACACATAGGATAAGGCCAGGGCCGTAGCTAAGTGTCCCTGAAAACAAAGACAAATACTATGTTTCTACCTGATCTTTTTCCCAAGTCTGGCCAACTTTGAGGTTTCCAGTCAATCCCAGTATGAGATCATTGTTGTACATTCCACTACCCTTCTGCACCTGAAATAGATTTGAACATATCATTTCATGATGGCTCAGAAACCAAAGTCCCATCCCTAGATACTAATGTTTCTAGCTAGAATCCTAAAATCCAGATCATTCATGCATATCTACCATTTCATTACTTAGCATTTCCCAACTTTCCACTTTATGTGGAAGAAAAATATGCATTTAATACATTTTTATTGAGATGTATTTTGTGTGCAATTGGTATCTGTGATACAAAAGGTACATCTGCAGTGCATCATCTTAGATGATTGATTCCTTCCACAAGTCTTCATTCTAAGGCACAAGCAATTTGATTACAATTCCCAAACTATAGTAGAGGATTTTCACATTGTCGTCAGGTCTACATTTCAAAACCAGCCTGATTCACATCTCCTATATGTCACATTGCAATACAAAGTTCACACTCTGATTTTTGAGGTGCAAGTCTTTGATCCCAGATCATACCAAGATGCATATTAAATGCATCTTTTTCACTGATAGTATGCATTGAGAAATGGGTACTTTCAGAAAAATGCATTTAGAAATGCGTATTTTATGATATGATAGCTTCAAAAATATTGATGAGATACATATTGACATAGAATTTTTAAAAGCAATAATCACAGATTACTGCAGAGAGATTTAGGAATGAACACATGAAAAATCGCCACAGCATGAAAATATAGCCCTAGTGCAAATTGTTTCACAAGATGAAACATCTGAGGACTTGCTACTGCTCAGTCAAAGCCACAGTGCAGGAAGTGCCATGGGAAAAGTAGTAAAACTTCTCACTACAAATACTTAAAATGTCACCCTATGCTTATTATACAGTGGGGTCTCTACTTAAGAACTTAATCCGTATTGGAAGGTGGTTCTCAAGTTGAAAAGTTCTTATGTTGAATCTGCATTTCCCATAGGAATGCATTGAAAACCATTTAATCCGTATCTGCTCTTTTCCGTCCATAGAAACTACAGTGGAACCTCTACTTAAGAACTTAATCCGTTTTGGAATGGTGTTCTTAAGTTGAAACGTTCTTAAGTTGAAGCAAAATTTCCCATAGGAATGGACTGAAAACCAATTAATCCGTTCTGGCTGGTTTTTTTTTGTTATGTAGAGGTGCGCTCATACATTGAAGCATTAGTTCCCATAGGAACTAATGCAAAGCTGGTTAATACGTACTCTACCACTAGGGGGAGAATTTTTTTTTAAACCTAAGATGACCTTAAAAAAAGAGCAGGAAAAGTTTTTTTCCTGTTCTTGTCTTGGATTTCTGTTCTCAAGTAGAAGCAAAATTTAGCAAATGGAGCTGTTCTTAAGTTGGATTGTTCTTAGGTAGAGACATTCTTAAGTAGAGACCCCACTGTAATGTGCATTGCTCAGCACAACCGTGGAGTTCTCATGCCACTTCCTCAACACTACACATCTACTTTCTCCTTTTGATATTAAAACTAAAGAGAGAGTGATGGTGGGGGACCGAGAGAGACAGAGTCCTTCAATGAAAAACCAATATTGTCTTGCCTAGTTTGGCTTTCTAGTTCCTTTTTAGATCATAATTTTCAGAATAATTAACAATACTTCTTTTTGTCTTCAGGAGTTTTTTTCCAATTGCCTTTGGATTTCTTGGATCATTAGTGAATATTCCATTCTTGAGCAAGGTAATGGAAACTTTGGGGAACCTGTTATTCTATGGGGAAAGTACCATTTTAATTGCGTGATTTAGTGCAAAGTCCAGTGTTTCAGCTGGTTTTTTTTTAAAAAGCCTTTTTCCAGAAGACCTTCCATTGTTATCTCTAATTTTAAAAAAAATTAAGGATGTGTATTAGCACCAAAATTCGAATTCAGAATTACAGCCTTTCAGATGCCCAGATATCTGTAACTCCACAACAATCAATATGAATACTATAGTCATTATTTTCCCCTATAAAAAAAAACACGGATTTTCCTGTGTCCTCCGACACCTTCTCAGTGACTGAGTCGAACAAACAGAGTGCCCACCAACAGCCATCAGTGCCTAAGTATTGGGAAATGACTGTAATGGGCGTACTGATTGAACCCTAAACAGAGGGAATGCCAGCAGCATTGGGGAAGCAGAAGACAGGTCGCACTTGGGAGTGGGCAGCATTGCCAGAAAGAGTGGAGCAACAGATAGCTCGTGGTGGGTGGGAACTGGGTTAACTGTATGGGGCACAGGAGGAATAGCAGTTGGGAAAATGAAGGAGGCAGAGGGAGGGCACAGCAGACTGAAGCATGGCATACCTAGTATTCTGATCAGAGTGTGCCATTCTCTCTTACTTAAAGGGGACCTCAGGAAAGTACAGCAATGGTAGTTTGAGCTTTAGGAAAGTAAGTTTTTCAACAGATCCAAGTTCCGGGCATTAGTGGCATGGACTGATGATGTCCCCTGTGAGAGCATTCTCTCATGGGACATACTAGTTGGTGGGCAAGACAGCAGTCTTACTGTGATCTTGGCCAGATCTCCCCAAACGGACTCCTCCCCAGCCCAGTCAGACAACAGATCTGTTTTCTGGTTTGCAGGGCTCTTGCATATATGCCCCTAGCTCTGCCTCTGCCATTTCCTTCCTCTGGGGTGGTTCTCTGGAGGACAGGACCCTGCCATGCTAGTCAAGACAGTGTCCTAAACATCTTGCCCTATTGTTGCAGAGGTGAGGGACCTGGAGTCTAGGATACAAGTGCTGGTACTATTGTTTGAGGTCCTGTGAACATTGCTAATTTCGTCCTGCTCTTTTTTATCCATCAGTACTAGCTGGATGTCTTTACTAACTGCTGCTGCATATGATGGAAAGTTGGCTGGCAGTACCCTCCCCTACCCCCGCTGCTTAATATTGATTGCCTGCTGTTTAATTCAGAGGTCCAAGAGGTTGCTAGAACATACTCTTCCTTATTCTACAAGTCGGCAAATCTATACTGGAGCATGTCCTTTAGCTTGCTGGCCAGGGCTAACATTTCAGGCTGGAAAACATTATGCTCTCCTACTATGGAATCTCCTATCAACCTAAACTGTCCCCTTATTATGCCCTCTATCATGCCAGCCAACCACAAGAACATTGGTATCGCCTGACTAAGGATAGCTCTCAGAAGAGAGGATAGCTCTCTCCCCATCAACGTACTCTCAAATTTTCAGCCCCACTGGGCAGAGCTCTGTCTCTCTCTTGCATGGGTCCGCCCCTGCGTGCTGGGCTCCATCACAACTGGAACCTAATGCAATTGCTACATGAAGAAGACAGCTGCATGGAGGGAAGGAGAGTTGTGTGCACTTGCACATCCAGCTTAGCAGGAACCCTGCTCCCCGCTAAGAATCTTTTTTGCACTCTCAAAGCTTCAGAGGATATAAAACACATGACGTATAATGTCCCACTCTTCTGGGGCAATCTGAACTTTTGACTCTGCCACTCAGGATCCAATTACTTGACTCTCAGAAAGAGAACTTTTTAACTCTTTCATGGCCAAACAGGCATTACAAAAGGATTCTGTGTCTGGTTATAAAAATATTTTAAAATATTTTTAAAAGAATAGAAAACGAATTTTCAGAAGCACAGTTGTTTAAGTTGTGTGATTACTGTTTTTTGCTTTATGGCTGGGAATAGTCTTACTCAATGTTAGCAGAACTTTGCTGCCTATATCTTGTCCTAGTTTCAACTATTCCACCCATCTTGTCACTATACACTTCTCAGGAAATCACTCCAGTATGCCTGAGAAGTTGGTTTCACTTTCACTATTTCCAGTCTAGCAAGCAGAAACTTAGCCTTTTGCTTTCTAATCTATAAGAGTAAATGGGACTCCAAATATTAGAAATTATTATTACAGATATCTGAAACTATCAAATTTGGATTCAGATATTTGGAACTAGTCAAATATGGCATTTGATCAGACTAGATTTTATGCTCAGAAAAAGTCCTTTCATAAGTTACCTTGTGATGTCTATTCCTGAGCTTTAATTGAATTGTCCAGTGCCAGGCAGGCTGCTGTGTGACACAGAGATGATTGCACAGTAGAAAACAAAAAAAAGCAAATACTCTCCACAGCCACCTCATAAGCAAACATCAAGAATTCTGAACCTCACCCATGAATTTCCCCCTTTTTTGTGTGTGTATGAATAATTTATCTTCTATAAAATTGTCTGTGAATGGTCAAAACTCTCCTGGGAGATTTGGGGGGGGGGCTATTTACTTCACAGTGCTATTTGCCTCTAAGCATGTGACTGGCTATGAAAACAGATCCAGCAACATATCTGAGTTTATTTACACAACCTTTCTGTTATAGGTTCCATTCTTTTTATAGTAGGACAGCAATATGCAGAGGATCAGTTACAAGCCCCCATCCCACAGGTGCTGAAAACTGTGTATAACAAATCTGATACATAGTATCTGTCTCCCTCTAGTAGAAAGGCCTGGTAATATACCTTGGAAATGCATATTTCGGGGCGGGGGGTGTTATTTAATATTTTCAGGCAGTGGGTAAATGAAACTGTGGGTAAAGCTTCCACAGATACAGCAATCCGACCGTATACTTCTTTACAGTGATTGTTAAGAACTTTTTTTCCTTCCAGATGTTCCAGAAAACTGGAGACACCAGTTCTGTGGTATAACCCACATGAATGGCCCATGCCAGGGTCAACTTTCCATCCTACAAGACAGAAGATGTCCCCACCCCACAAATGCAGCCTCACAGTTTACACTTTTAGATGCACCTCTATGGTCAGCTGTAGGAATGTGTATTGTAATTGGAAAGAATTACTCAGAGGCCTTGATTGCATGAACAGTTACAGTTGTGTGCGTAGGGTAAGGATCCAACACTCTGTTGCTGGTTCATCAGGATCTTTATAAACGGTTTTAGCGGATCCTACTACAGGATGTAGAGAAAGCAGCTAACTGAGCAAGGTGCTCTCCGAAGAAATTTTGTGTTTAAACCTTGCTAACAAATTACTCCCAGAAAGACCCATGCAATTGATAGCTTTACCATTGTAAACAGCTGCAATGGACTGGGTATATAACATTTCTGATTTCTTTTCTTTTCCTAGCAAGGCGGAGAATTTGTCATCTCACAATATTTTGGGCAGCAAACCCTAATACTGTACCCCCAAACACTGGACATCTTAATTAGTTCTGATGAAAGTCTGTTGGCCTCCATGTTGTTGGATTTAGATTCCCCCACCTCTGTGGAACACATTGATTTCTTCTGTCCCTTCTAACCTCTCATCAAATATGTTGTGCAATTTTTTGTTGGACTGTAAAAATCTGCAAAAGGTTTTCATAGACAAAAACTGTGAGATCAACATATCCCAAGTTAATATATCCTACTGCCTTCAACTATTTGAAATATCCATCAAGAGATATACTAGAATAAGATCTACAAAAGATAAATTAGAGTGTGATCAGATGACTGCAAAGACACAGACTTGATTGCATGGGAAAAAAGATCCCTTTAATGGGAGCAATGTCCCTTAAAGCAGCCCTTCTGTTTGCCAAAGAGTCACTCCAGCCCACGTCCCCAAAAGTAGAAGCCCTAAAGGTAGACCAAAAAGGTCCAGCTTGGACATGGATCAGGGCTGGGCTGGAGCACATCCCCTCCATGTCAAGTGATCGTTGGGAAGTAGATTGCACAGGACTGTTCTGCTAGCAGTCCAAATTGCAATCTATTTCCCCATTTGATCACACCTTTCGATACTGTAATGTACAAAATATGCTACAGTGTTATTACAGAGACCAGAGTGGGTTTTTTTTAAGTCCAGCTCAAAGAAATGCTTTGAATGCCACAACATTTTAATGATTTGTCTTCCATAAAATTCAGCAAAAGAAAATTGGTGGATGTTCAGTTAACTTCAACATGTCCAACAAAATATTTTGTGTAGAGGGTAGAAAACAACATCCACTCAGCCATATCTTGCAGGTTGGGACCCTTTTTTATTTAAAAGAGTAAGAACAGTGGCTTAGGTGTCTGGTTGCAGAGCCAGATTGGGAGTTCACTTCTCCACTGTGCCTCCTTGATAGGGGCTGACTTGATGATCCATAGGGTCCCTTCCAGCTCTGCAGTTGATGATGATTCTAACTGCCCATAATGCAACTTTTCTTCTGTTTTTGTATTTAATAAAACTAGTTTAGTTATGTAAAATAAAGTGTTTACAAAATGTCATGTTGGTACCTGTATGTTTTTGCTTTGGGGCAAGGCAAAGCAATCTGGAAAAAAAATACTCAAAATGGGGGGGGGGGGAGATAGATTTCCTCTTCCCAATGCCATGATCTTCTTCCAGATCTGCGGATGAGAGCTAAAGTCCAGATTTTGTATAGAAGACAGCTTGAGAGATGCTTTTCATCTAGTTTGGTTAATACTATACTGTATAGTATTTGAATAGTACTGTAAGTTATTTGAAGGACACTAAAAGATTTTTGTTCCCAGACTTTACCTTTTATACGAACTATCAATGCACAGGTTAGGCATATAAGATCAATGACATCCAAACATGCAAGCCATAAATCAGAAGCAAACAACATTTCCACTTGCACAGCTAGGGTCACAGAAATCCTTATGCAATGTTGAGTTCATACCTTGGTTCCAAATTTCGTAATGCGTAGGGCAAACCCACTGAAATCAATGGGATTTAACAACATCCACGGGTTGGCACTAACCTTCTACAATAGTGTGCAAGCTTTCAAGCTCTCCAAATTCTTTGTAAGCATAGACGGTTGTTTAAATATGGAGGAAAGGAAACATGGAAGTTCAAAATTTTGTTCAGATTCTTTAACAATGAGGTCTGAAATAGACTTCAAAGTTTTGGCTTTCCATACCTTTTCTTTCTCCCTACATACCTTTTTTAACCACTTATTCTGATGAAAGGTTCTAGAGAAAGGAAAAGATGTGCAGATATTGTAGGACTGCAGTTGGCAGTCTAGTCATGTTAAAAGTTTGATTGATTCTAACCCAACACATAGGTGGTGATGAAAGGGCTCACTATCCCATCCCCTATCTATATATAATTATTCTAATAGATTTTGCATACAATTTATTGTAATGAGCTTCAAAATTCTCCCTCTTCTCCCTGTTTTAAAGAAGGAATATATACAGTTGGAATGTCAACATAATCCCATAGATTCAGTGTCATCCCTAATTCCCATAGATTTTATTCTATGTGGATTTTAATATGTATACTTCTACATATCTTACATTTTAATTTTATTTATTTCTAGAATGCTCCCCATTACAAACAGCCCTCTCTTCACTTCTGTCCCTTGTATTGCTATAAACAGCCATGTAAGAAATTACATAGATCAGTGGTCCCAAACCTTGGGCCTCCAGATGTTCTTGGACTTCAAATCCCAGAAATTCTGGCCAGCAGAGGTGGTGGTGAAGGCTTCTGGAAGTTGTACTCTAAGAACATCTGGAGGCCAGAGGTTAGAGACCACTGTCATAGATCACTGCTTTCCCTGTTACATTATGAACTGCTTCCCTTTCTTTCTTGACTCCAAAGGAAGACTCCCTCATGGTACCAAATAGCTTCACATTGATTCACATGTCAAGATCACTGTGTTCCTCTAACAGAATGAACCTCATTTGGTTCTAGTCACCCTTAGCCAAGCTCACCTCTTTTAAGTCCTAGCCCATGTCCTTATTGTGCTCTACTCTCTCTATAGGAGGGGCAAGATGTCTGATAGTAGATCTTGGAAAAGTCACTTTTTAAAATCTCCAAGACTCACCTACAGTCATGGCCAAAAATATTGGCACCTTTGTAATTCTGTCAGAAAATGCAAGCCTTCTCTCAGAAAATTGTTGCAGTTGCAAATGTTTTGGTACTCACATGTTCATTTCATTAAGGTAGGGGTGGGTCACATGTAGACAACTCTCTTCATTTTATTGAAGTCTCCCTGATTTCCTTCCACAGCTGCTGAATTTGCCAGTGTGTGCTAGCAAAAAAGAGAGAGAAAGAAAGCTAGAAATAGCTTTAATAATAAGGTATGTGGAAGTACATACTTTATTTGAATCATGGACATAGGAACCTCCCAGAAACACAGCTGTTTGTGTGCGCTTGTGTGTTTTTAAGATGCAAGCTTCTATATATGCCTGTTTTCCATGGAAACTGTGGAGCCACAGCACTTGTCAGAGTCCTAAATACCAACAATAAATCTAATGCTTGCCAGGAAATTTCTCACACATACATTAAAGTAGCCTTTCAACTGGAAGTATTATGGATTCCATATGTGATTCTGTAGATGCAAGGTGTGGGCCTGCAATAAGCAACTCCATCAAGTGCTGCCCAGAGTAGACCATTGGTCTAGATGGGCGGGGTATAAATCTAATAAAATAAATAAAATAAAGTGACAGAGTTGGGAAAGATTGTTGCCAAAATGTCACAATACCTGTTGCCAGTCAACTCCCAGAATCCCTTGCCATTGGCCATTTTGCCTTGGGCTTCCATGAGCTGAAGTGAAATCTTCTGGAGGGTCAAAAAGTGAGACCGACTGCTTTAGAACTCTCTACCAAAGAATTTCAAGACCTTCAGCAAACCAGAATTGCTAGGATTCTGTAGGAGGAGCCATAACAGTTACATAAGAGGGTATCAAGCTACGATAATTGTGTAGTGTGCCTACATTTTGAGAGAGCTTCAAATGGAGAGAGTGGACACTGGGAAGTCAGTGCTGCTATTACACTGAGATTCTAGCCCTATGGCACTAAGACATGGGGGCTTTTCCTAAATTTAAACCTCGTGCAATTCATTGTGAACAGAAAGTAACACAGAAGCAAACGGAGTCCTTAAGACTCATGCTAGTATCAAGCAATCAATTTTTAGCTAGGTTAATTAAAATGTGATGATATGCTCTGTGCATGTTAATAAATTAGGCAAAAATATTATCTATGCAAATAGATGTAGAGAACAAGGCAAGAAGGCATTAGAGTTTGTTTGAATCAGAATAAGGCAGGAATGGCATATTCTCCTCTCTATCTAACCACTCACTGTACTAGAATGAGTGGAATCTTACTAATTTACATGAACAGATTTGAGGGATGGGGATTTTACTTCTTTAAAAAGACATTGTTCCATTTAACAATCAAGGGAAATAGATTTGTCATCTGCCTCTGAAATAGATTCTTTTCAGGGAAGGGGATTGAGAGATGAAAGGTAGAGGTGGGTCCTGGTTTGATGATGTCACCAGTCATGGCATACAATAGAACCGAGGCGCTTATATTTTTGTACTGGAGGGAGACTTGATCCTTGAGAAGCAGCTGTTCTCTCATCTTTCAAGAGACCAAGCAGAAGCACCAACAGACCCTGATAACAACATCTAAAAGAGGGCCACAGTAAGTAGAAGACAAGGACTTTTACACCTCAGGCTGCAATCATATGCTTCATAACTTGACAGTAAAACTCACCAGGACTTAAGACTGAAGAAAAAAATGCACTGGTTTGTATACGAAAAGGGTGAAAGAGAATGTATACGTATATGGGATTAAGCCTCTTTGAATTACGTGAGATTTACTTCTGAGTAAACAGTCATAGATTTGGGCTGTGCAACAAGATGTTTTCCTTTGTTTGAAAGAAATAGAAATTGCTTTTCAAATATGAACACTCTCTGCCATTCATTTTAGTTATATAGAAAAATGCTGTAAATATTGTAGAAATAGTGTTGGCTTTAATATTATCTTTCAGTGATCTAAGGGACATGGTTAAACTGCAGAAGCCTCTGTGCTGCAAGGTCAGAAGACCAGCACTCATAAGATCTAATCCACATGACGGAGTGAGCTCTCGTCGCTTGTCCCAGCATCTGCCAACCTAGCAGTTCGAAAGCATGCACATGCAAGTAGATAAATAGGTACCACCATGGTGGAAAGGTAATGGCGTTCCATGTCTAGTCGCGCTGGCCATGTGACCACGGAAACGGTCGACAGACAAATGCTGGCTCTATGGCTTGGAGATGGGGATGAGTACTGCGCCCTAGAGTCGGACACGACTGGCTAAATGTCAAGGGAAACCTTTACCTTTCACATTTAATGATGTAAGTCACTTTGGGTCCTTTTAAGGAGAAAGGTGGGGTAAAATATTTTGAATATATAAATAAATGGAAATGTGATTACTGCTCAAGGCTCCAGACTTATACTTTTGATTACTGTTTAAGGCCTCTGTAGTTTGCTGAAGGGGGCCAGTTAATACATACAATGTGTGTGTGTGTGTGTGTGTGTGTGTGTGTGTGTGTCTGTCTGTCTGTCTGTCTGTCTGTCTTAGCCTAACCGTAGCCACCTTGCTGCTTTGCTACATGATTCGGTTTTTGCTTATTAGACGAGAATAGATAAAGAAGGGAGGCCACCTGCATTCTGTTACTTGTAAGTAACTGGTCTAATGAAAAGTCTGTCCCTGGGAAGCGGAGTGTTAGACATGGAGAAATTATTTACTGCTCAAAGCTGGGTTCATGCAGGAATTATAGAAACCCCTCCCATTTCTCCATCTCCTCCCAGCTCCCTTGGCCCCTCTTTCATGTTATGCCTTATAAAAATGTATACTTTTGTATCAGGGGCGCACTTCTTCCTTGCATGTTTTCTGCGTGTGAATTTGTGCCTTATTTGCTTACTTTTAGCTGAAAATAAACAATTATTTATTGAATCTCTCTGTCTCTGGCTGATTGATTAATGCATTAGAGACAGGCAAAAACCCAAGAATTAGTCCTGGGCCCTTCATTTATTAATCTTGAGACTCTTTATTTGTTAGAGCGAGTAAGTATGTTCTACGGCCCATGGGCATGTAAATATTGGTGTAATGGAGTTAAGGGAATAATGGCCTGCACACTTGATGTTTCACACACCCACTGGGGTTTATGATGATTTTGACCTTTGCTGCCACGCCTCCCAATGCTTTGTAATTTCCTCCAGGACCTAATAGTTGTTCTTGCTGGTGTTACCTATGGTGATTATAACACTGAATCAGTGCAGGGCATGGATAGAAAGAGTAGTCTGGTTCACCTAAATACAGCTGGATTAAGAATTAACAGATACTGTTTGGTGCAAACATCCGATGTGCTTCTTTGAATACTAGAGTAGTCAAGGACATCCTGGCAGTATGAGTTGTTTGTCAACAAACAGACTGTTGCAGAAGTTGGTGGGTTCACTTTCATTGCAGGTTTTTAAATAGAAAATGGATGGGGTGGTGTAGTGAGTGAATGTACTTTCTGTATACTGGTACAGAGTTGGACTAACTGAACTTTGGGGTTCCTTCCAGCTGTATGATTCTACTTATAAACTAAGCTGCAGCTTTTTAGATCTTGTTTCTAATACAGCTGGAAAAGATGCCCATTTAAACTGCACCTTATATCAGAGATACCCAGTGTGGTATACAGTGGACCCTTGACTTACAGACGGCTTGACTTACAGACTTTTTGAGTTACAGACTTCTCTGGCCGCAAAATTTAGGTTTGACTTGCAGACTGAGATTTGACTTACAGACCAGAAAAAAACCAAAATGGAACAAAAACGGCCTGTTATGGGATTAATCGGTTTTCAATGCACTGTAAGGTCAATGGAGACTTGACCTACAGACTTTTTGACTTGAGAACCGCCTTCCAATACGGATTAAGTTCTCAAGTCAAGACCCCACTGTAATGGGTAGCATGAAGGACTAGGACTCAAGAGGCTTGGGTTCAAATCCCCAATCAGCCATGAAACTTGTTAGAGATGGGGCCAAAGTTTCCCCATCTCTAATGTATTATTTCCCTCCTATTATTAGCCAGTAGTACATGCAAACACAACCTAACATAGGATTCTCAATTTCTTCTTGAACTGTACAGGAAGCTGAAAGTCAAAGAGTAAGAATGATTAGCTTAATTTCTAAATGGTTTTTTATAGAAATCAAGTATCCTTGAACCTGTAAAATTTAAAAGTCATCAGAACTGACTTGGTGATGATCAGGCTAAGCTATCTTCTACTTTAGTGAGCTGAACAATTTTGCTAGGATTGATCCTCTTGGTTAAGCATTTATTGGTTTGAACGGGGAAGCAAAAATAATTGAATGGGTACAAGTAATATGTCACTCATTTTCTCATTAAAGTTTAATCTCAACCTGCTAGTAAAACCCTAGAAGTAGCTACAGATTTTTAAAAGTCTGTCTGCAGTGGAAAAGAAATATCAGTATGCAATGAAAAACAACCCCCCATAAAGTCATCCAAAAGACAAGATCTCGTACTGCAACTGATGTAAGCCAACAGTAGGAAGGGCTCTTCAACAAATGTACACATCCGTCTCAATTACTAATCCCATCCTTGATCATTTAAATAGTCTTCCGCTAATTTCTAATCCTCTGAATTTCCTATACAGGAGCTCAGGGCTATTGTTTCAACTATTATCATTGGATACCTGAGTCCAAGACTGAATGAACATCTTATTTCACATTTTTACATAAATTTGCCCACAAAATTATAGACCTCCTATAGACCTCCTACTGTATTCTATAATTAATAGTTTTTCTTCTGAAATTCAAATAATAGGAAAAGGGGTGTACTACCAAGAATTTGAGTGGTGCTGCAAGGTGTAGAACAAAAATGAGATCATTTTATCTGTCAGACTTGTTTAACTTCCTGTTGTAAATGAAAAGAACAAACTGAGCTGTGTGAGACACTGCTGCTGTCTGGGAAGCGCAATGGAAATAGCTTCTAAGACCATCATACCAGCATAGGCAAGGGTGGTAACCATCAATGGCTCCCCACTCTTCTTCCTCAAGGATGACCATGGATCTTACATCAAAAAGGTTTTCTGTTTGAAGGATTGTCCTTGTGAGTTTCATTTAAAGTTAAATCCATAAGACGAAAGAACAGGGACCTTGAAATTGCCAACTGGCAACAGCTAGAGAAGAGACTGAGCAGGCACATATGTCATTTGGTCACAGTATTTTCTACTGTTGTGAAATATACTGCATTTCAGTCTAAATTTTGTTGTTTGTTATATTTATATCCCACTATTTCTTTCAATGAGATTAAGTCCAGTTCCAGCTCAGCCTTCAACCACCTCAACTACCACAAGGTACTTGCCTAGCATTGATGTGGTGCATCCAGCCTCTTGATATGTGACCCCTTTGTATTCTGATAGTTCATGAAAGTGAAAAAGAGGATCCACCTCAGAAGAGATATACCTTTAATCATCAGTCATTTGATCTATTCCCCAGCAATTTCACATAGAGACTGGATGGTCAGAACTAAGATCAATGGGAGCTACAAGGGACTATGGGTCTGACAGTTTTTGTTTGAGAGGCTTCCAGGGAAAATGCTAATGGGCAGAGACTATCACACACATAATCCCTTGCAGTTCCCACATATCTTAGCCATACCCATCCATTTCCCCTGTCTTCTCTACAGGATGAAAATGGATGCTGGAGTCTGAATTCTTCTGTTTTAGATCTTAAAATCATTTGTTAGGACATTGGTTTCTTGATTAAAGCCCCTAGAAGTCTGGCTGGGGGAATTCCAGCAGAACTCTGGGGACTGTAATCCAAGAATTTTGAAAATCCCATGTCTAGAAATGTTAGTCTAGTTGGGACTAATAATCAAGTGTAGGCTTATGTAACTATTTAATTTTCTGTTTGTGAGGGAATTCTCTATTTTAGCACATTAAGTGACATCCAACTGACTCAGAAAGTTATGATTCTCCATTTTACTGAATAACTGACTCTTTCTGATAATAAACTTGTGGTTAGCAGGACTAATGGTGGACAATGGCCATGAACCTTGGTGGCTTTAAAAGTGCACAGTAAAGATTCGCAGAGGAGGGAAATGTCAGTGGCTACTGGCCATAAAGATATACCGTATTTTTCTGTTTATAAGATGACCCGATGTATAAGATGACACCCCCCCTTATTCTAACCACCAAATTAGAAAATTTGCACGATCGCACCCCTTTGGTCCTGAAGCCCTTTCATGGCTGTGTCAGGATCAAAGGGGTGCGAGCGTGCTGCCCTTTCATGGCTGCTTTACCCGAAGGGAGCCTTCCCTTCCTTTTTGCTAAGCCCCTTGGCTTCACAAAAGGCAGGGAAAGCAGCTGCCTTGCATGTATAAAACGACCCTCAATTTTTTCTCTAATTATTTAAGTAAAAAGTGTTGTTTTATACATGGAAAAATACAGTATATTCCTTTCAGTACCAGAGATGATAACTATGAGTGAGAGTATACTATTGCATTCATCTCCTGCTTGTAAGTGCAACTAGATGGACACAGTGTGAACAGTCTGGTTGGGCCTTTAATCTGATACAGCATGGAACCTTCTTATCTTATGTATTACTGTATTTTTTTTTCCAGAATACCCCTTTGTTTTCTTTTCTATGATTTCAGATCTGCTCCATTCCAGGATGAACCTGTTCAGTTTCCTACTGCTGCTCCTGTTCTCCTTCAGAATTCAGTTAGGAGGATCTGCTGACAGCCATTTCCCTTTTAAAGGGTCCTGGCATACAGGTAGCAAGCATGTTTAGTACTGATGGATTCTTAGCACATTTAATCATGCTTTCTGTGGTTAAAGCAACAGTAGCAACAACAACTGTGAATCTATGACCAGATGGGCATTTGTCCTGCTGTTTGTTTCATGTTTCTTACTGATCATTTCATAGTTTTCTCCAACAATTAGACATTACTGATAATCCTAAATAGATCTTCTTGTGTATCTGTGATCTTCTGAACGGCCCTCATTGCTCAATGTATTGTGTGTGTGTTTCCTTTTGCATGTCTTGAGAACATATGTCAAGAGGCATACAGTAGGGTAGGGTGTGCAAGAGACTTCTGTGTCTTTCCTTTCATTGTTTTAGTAGCCATTGCCACCAAAATAACACATACTTGTCTTTAGATATATTTTTTAAATCTACAGTAGATCTAGTGCTAGATCTGCTGACAGTAACTAATCAGGTTTTGTGCTTTATCCATATCCTGTAGTGATAAACCATTTCAGTGTTATAGTTACTGTTGAAATATTTTCAAAGGACTTTGAGTCAACAGTTATTTTCAATGGAAGCAACACAAAATTAGAAAACTAGGTCCACAAACAGTGGTTTTAAGTGACATGAATATTTCATTCATAACTAAAAAAAGTTTGCACTATACCAGGACATTAATAAACCATTACGTTCTTATTTTTTAAAAATATGTCAAATAAAAAGTTATATGCAATGGAAGCAGGAAATACATAAGTGTTTTGGTAAATCTATGTGTCTAACAAGAGTGGTTTGTAAGTGAAATAATTAGCAACATAAACAAGTTTTGGTTAGCAACATAAACAAGTTTTCTAATATTGATGCACAGCTAAACCAATTCAGCACTATATGAGTATTAATTTTTATTTTTAAAAGGATGTTGAGTCAAGAGCTATACACAGTGGAAACAGGAAATACATGTATAACAAAAAAAAATTGGTAAATCTATACCTCCAAAACCTTTAGTTAATATTCACGTATATGCCAAGGCAGGCAGTGCAAGGTCAGAAACAAGTTGTAAAAAGTGTGAAGAGTGGAGAAAAAAGGTGATGGTATTAGCAGAGGAGGATGACAGTGGAGGACTAGAGAAGACATGCTGTTACTATCACCCACTGTGTTGAAAGGCAGCATCCTGAGCTAAAGGAAACATAACTATCGGAATCATACAGCCAGTATGATTTCCAGCTATGCAGTGAAGGAAGTATACATCAATGCAGAACAACCACCCTGTTTGGTTAAGCTAAGCAGCCAATTTAGTGATTTGCTGCTGAAGTTAAGTGACAAATCCATGTGTAAAGTTGGATATTTAATTTTTAATCTTTTTTTTCTGGGGAGCACAGGAGACACAGGCACAAAAAGGGTCTGGGGACACAAATTTGCCCATCCTCCTGTAGAAATATGGAGCTGAATGGTCAGACATAGGATATAGCTGCTTCTTATACTCTTGTCCCTTTTTATCTGGAGACTTTCCACATCCTTGTCTACCCACTGCAGTTCTTTTATTGAAAAAAAAAACTGTACTAGTTTCCTGTATGGACTTCTACCACTAAACCCCTATGTTTAAGGTTTCTCTTCCTTTCTAGGTGAACTTTCCAAAAATGCTGCCAATCTGTTCGGCTGGGCTGATGTCATCCCATGTTCAGAAAGGAGGTCGAGCTCAGGGAAAGAAAGTCTGAAATCCACCATGCACCTTTTGTGCAAACGACAGGAGCAGCAGTTGCAGTTGTGGCAAGGGATATCTCCCTCAAGGAACAGAATGCCCTCTGTTCCCAATGAAGCTTTGCTGGTAGAACGAGAAAACGACCTCTCAACCTACAACTGGAATGTGTTTGGTTTACGATATGGCAAGAGGCAAGCAGTGAATGCCAAGAAGAAATGATGAAGGCATAGGATAGCTATAGCAAAGTATGGTGGGGAAGGGAAGCCTGGCAGCAGGACAGAGCTATCAGATAGTTCACTTTTGTGGTGAATGCCTTCAATATTGCCCAAGGAAACACTGCCTAATTTAGTTTAGAATTCTGGACTCTGTGATGCTTACAATAAGATGCCTTATGACAGGTTTTCAATAGAGCAAGACCAAAGGCTTGTTTCTGAAGTACAACATTCAGAGATGACCATTGTTTCACTCTTTCTAAATAATAAACATACGTTAATTCCAATACTGTCTTTTCACTTTTTGGAGACTGTATTATTTTCATTCACAAAAACAACCAACTATGCCTGACCACTGTGTGCAATTTTCTCAAAAAACGGAAAAGAGTTTGGTTTCATTTGAGTGCTTGGTTTAAGATAAATTGGGGTTTTGTTTTGAGAATTTTATAAAGGGAGTCCTCATTTAACTTTGTACATGTGTGAAATCTCTTCAAATGTACACACTTAAAATAAAAAGCATTTAATTAAAATTACTTGTGTTTACATATAAACAACTTCCATCTTACTGAAATATGAGATAATCCATATAAGGTGAAATCATATGCTACCTGGAAAAATGTTCTGGGACCACAGACTCTTAGCTTGCAAGTAACTTGTTCCATCTTAAGCTACTTAGTTAGTTTTTGCTATAATTAAGGAATGACTAAGTTATCTTGTAATTATAAAATAAAAAAGAGTAATTTCACTTTATAAGTGTTTTAATCACTTGTACAGTTTCAGGATGTATGGATCACAACTTAGATGTGTTGTGTGGTATAGGCCAGCAGCTTATAATATTTTGATTTTTAGAAGGAAATAAAAGCAATTGTGTTTGTTACTCTTGCATAATGAGAAGGTAAAAACTGCTAATTAAAACAATGCAGCTAGAAGAGTGACTTATATTTCCTTGGATCTGCATACTGATTCACACAACTCAGTGTGCAACAGATAATGTCTATGAAGATTTCTTAATGAGGCAATCTGCCTCTGAAAGTTAGGGGTGCTATGCAATCGCACATGCAGGTATGCATGGCACTAGAAGAAGATTTCAGGCAATGTGTCAGGGGGAATAGATTGTAACCCACAGAAGCTCACACTGAAATAAACCTGTCAATCTTGAAGGCATCACAAACAATACAACAATTTAAGGCATGCATTTTCATTTTTTGATCGCACTTTCATGAAAATGGAGTTATCTTGGCATTTTATCCCATTTCACATTATTGTAAGGCCAGGTCTACTATAAGGCACACCAAAGTGACTGCCTCAGGCAACACATGCCAGGGAATGGAAAGTGGTGGTAAAGCATTGGAGGACAGAGTGTGTACATCACCCATCCTGTTCTGATTGCAGCCATTTACTTAGCTTGTTGTCCTTATAAGACACTACTGAGATGAGATTCAACTATAATTCTAATTGGTTTCTTTAAATGGGATGGGACAGTACCATCTTGACCTTCAACTTGGACAAATGTCTTGGGCCCATCCTGTATTTCTGTTTGGCTTTTTTTTTGTATTATTTGAGTAAGATGTATCTTCTGAATTGCTGCTGCCATACTAGAACTGCTGCTGCCCCCATGCTGAAATGAATTTAAAATGTCAGACTTATTTAAGAAAGAACAGGCAATATGAGGGAAGGTGCAATCACAGACTAATTGGCAACCTTTGGGCCCTAGGAAAAAGGTAAAATATCTAAACTTTGCCATTGAGACCAGCTTCAGAGGACTTATATCAACTTCCATAGATATGTACCACCAATCTGTGGCCTCTTGTGCACAATTTTTCTGCACTGTTCATGGAGGCCATGTGCTAAGTCTGAAGAAGTGCCATTTTCTCCACAAAACCTTGCAATTTGTTTGATTTTTAGTGGTCCAATGAAAATTATTGCTTCTGTAGAATCATTTAAGTGCACTTACTGTTCTACAGCAAAGCTTTAAAAGAACGCCAGAAAGGGCAGGCATTTTCTTGTTATTTTTAAAAGCTTGGATGTTGTCTCAACCAATTGCATTCTAATCAAGCCTTCTTGAAGTAACCATTAATTTGTAAGTCTCCCATGAGGTTTATAAACATGGTTTCAAACGCTCACTGCAGAAAACAGCACCAGAGAGCAGAGAGAGCAATTAAGAACAGACTGGGAAGCAACAGCAAAAGTATCTACAGCATTTCAACAGCGACCACCACAGCAAATTGTTTCTATAGGGAACTATGTATTCACTGACTGTTGAGGGAAGGACAGGAGAACCACACAGGGACAATCAATGCATTTGCAAGCATGCTTGCAGGCAACCAGATGCAATAATTTTGAAAATCCCCAGTATAGCAACCATTGATGCCAAGGTCCTCCCAGAGAGATTCTGTGATGGGGAACGGTGTCTCTAAGGCTCCCAGCTCATTTCTCCATATTCTGTCACACCTTCTCCCTGTAATTGTGAGCACAGGAGCAGCAGCTGTGAGATCCTATGAGATTCTATGAGAAGCTTCCAAATGAAAAGAACTGCTCTCCTTTGAAAAGAATGAATAGTCAGAGACTGGATAGTTATATGCTAGGGATACAGTAGGTCAAGGATGGTTTGTGACCACGGTGAAATCTCGGGGAGAGGCACCCTGTCCTGGTCCAGAAGATATCCAGAATGCTGTAGACACATTCAGGATTGCAGACCCTGCACTGAACTAGGGATTTGACTGGATGACCTCAAGCACCTTTCAAAACTATGATTCTAGCAACAGAAAAACAACAAACACAAGTCATTTAAACTAGTCACATAGTGATACATTTTAAGGATGCATTCTCATCATAACGATCTCCATAACCACCACATCCCAAAACCTGAAAAGCAAATGACTATGTTGATCAACATCTGTGTTTATATTTGCCACTACAAACACACACACACTTCACAACAGACCATTCATAGGAATATCCATTCTTCCCATGTCAACTACTGTGAAGATTACGGCTGAACTCAGAAGGAACGGGGAGGCCAAGAGAAATCACAGCAAATATCATAATTGACCCTGATGATCAAAAAGTCCCAGAGCCCCTCAACTGCTCTTGAATTCCCTTACCCTTCTGTTATATTAGTAGGTATCTTCCTCCATGTAATTTCGTCACTCATTAATTAGTTAGCCAAACCTGTCTGAGTTTGCATAAATGCAAGCACAGAAGCCTTGAAAGCATCAAGGCCACCATTTCAATTGCAGACTGCAAACACAATTCTGACTCTGAAAGCTTTACTTTGGGTCCTTTTGATTTCACCTTAGGTATCAGCTGCTAATGTCTATAAACATGATTTGACCACTGGAGGATGTACTGTAACTGAAAAGAATTATCTGCAGAGGTTTGGGCACCAAAGACTAGATAGAGCTTCTCTCTGTGCCTGAATGGTAAAATCCTCACTCAGAGCATATGAGTTACTATAAATATCCTTGTTATGTGCCATCAATCTGATTCCAACTTACAAGAACCCTCATAAAGTTTCCAATGTATGTGCAATATTTAAGGATGGGCTTACCAGTGCCACCCTCCAATGAGCTTTCATGGCTGAGTGGTGTAATGCATCATGACTCTGATTTAACAAGGACTCACCCATTTTGTAGTGTTACTGGAACCTTTTTGTTGTTTTCTAGTTCTAGGCGTCTGTCCTTGGACAGACTAAGAAGGTAGTGTTGGGAAGCTCCTGTTCAATTATTTTGCTGTTGGCCTAAACTTTACCTCCTGTACTATAGTATAATCAAGGGGAGATTAGCTCTGTGGGCAAGAGTGATGAACACTTCTTTGGAACAAGCTAGGATTCCTTTTTTTTTGCATAAAAGAGGCAAATAAGTCCTGTACTTAAAATGCACTTCCTGAATCCCCATGTATTAATTATAATCCAGCGTCCAATATTCATTTTCTGCGCAAGGTATTTAAATGTGTGGCTGCCTCTCAGCTTCAGGGATTTCTGGAAGAATTTGACTACCAGGATCCATTTTAATCTGGAAAAGGCTTGTTTACAGGAGACTACTTTGGCGGCCTTAGTGGATGACCTATACTAGACACCAGGCAGGAGAGAGTATCCCAGTTGGTTCCGCTACACCTCTCAGCATCTTTTGATATAATTGTCCATGGTGTCACTCTGGATCATCTCTCTGGGATGGGACTAAGGGGCACTATTTCCTAGTTTTTGGGGTGGGCTCAGAAGGTAATGTTTCAAAGCTCTTGCTTGATTCCTTGACTGTTGGCCTGGATGGTCCCTCAAGGGTTTGGTTTATCTCTTTGATTGTTTAACACAGTGGTTCTTAACCTTTTTGAAAGAAACGCCCCCTTGAGCCATTGAGGAAGTTATCATCGCCCCCCTCCCTGAGGTGATGATATCTTACCTACCTACCTACCTACCTACCTACCTACCTAGTCTCCCTCCCCACCTGGGTGCGAGGCAGCGCTTCATGGGGCAAGGATGAGGACCCAAGAGACCCTTTCCTTCCACCCGATCCCCACTCAGTGCTCCCTTAAAGGAGGCGTAGCAGGTAGAAAGAGCTGGATCATCTGGCGGTGGCAGCAGCACTGGATCTACTGCCTGCACTGCGGCTGCAGTCGCCTTCACAGGTTTGGCTCGCTCCAGCGCCCCCCTACCGCCCCCTTCTGTTCTTTCGCCCCCACACCGCCCCTTTTCGTTCTACCGCCCCCCCTGAAAAATGAAATCGCCCCCTGGGGGGCATTATTGCCCACGTTAAGAACCACTGGTTTAACATATATTTTTTTAAAAATACTGCAGAAGATTGTCTGGAGCATTGGGGTGCCATCAGTATGCTGATGATATCCAATTCTGCTTCTCCTTCCAGGTAAATCTGAGGAAGCTGTTCTTATCCTAAACCAGTGTCTAGAAAGAGTAATGTACTGAATCAGAGTGAACACATTGAAACTAGACAAAACAGAGGTGCTCCTGATCGGTCAAAATGCAGATCAGGAAATAGGAATTCAGCCTGTGTTAGATGAGGTTACACTTCCCCTGAAACTGAGGGGGTATAGTCCTGAATTCAGTCCCGAGTCTGGGTGCCCAGGTCTCAATGGTAGCCAAAACTGTGTTTACACAGTTAAAGCTCAAGCATCAGCTGTGCCAGTTCCCAGCAATGCCTGATCCAGCTACAGTGACACATGCTTTAGTTGCATCTTGCTAGGATTACTGTAACACCCTCTACATGGGGCTTCCTTTGAAGATGGTTTGGAAACTAGCGCTGGTGCAAAATGCTGCAGGCAGGCTCCTAACTGGAGCTGGATCCAGGGAGCATGTAACTCATCTGTTACAACTACACTCGTTCCCAGTTCCTTTGTGGCCCCAATTCAAAGTGCTGTTTTTGACTCATAAAGACCTATACAGCTCACGTCACGTTAAGATCATTATGAAGGCCCTTCTCTTGGTCCCATCACCTTCACAGGTTCCTCTGGTGAGGACTAAAGGGAGGGCTTTTTCAGTGGCTGCTCTCACACTATGGAATGCACTTCCTTGGGAGATTTATTTGGGTTCCTCCTTGCCATCCTTCTGCTGGCAAGCATTTACCATTTAAATTTAGATATTTCATAAGAGGGTGGGTGGTAGTCATGATGGCTAACTTCCAGTAAAAGACAGTCTGCTTGTTCCTTGGGACAGAGCTTGAAGTGAATAAGTGATTTTCATGCACTATAACTCCTAGAGTCTCCCGTTTAGCAGGCTCCTATGGAACATGATCAAGATGGAGCAATACAGTATTCATGTTGTGCCCATAGGCATCTTCTGGAGTACTATGGGAACAGAAATGCTGGATTAATTATGGAATTGATCTTATCCAATACAGCTCTTCTCAACAGAACTGAGAACATTATGCATATCACAAACCATGAAAAGATTTTTTCCCTTCTCTCGGTTTAAAATGGTTCCTGTAAGTAATTTGAAAGCTCCTGCCATTTTCCTGATGGGATCGTGGCCTGAATGTAAACACAGCCTAGCAGATGACCTGGAAGTGGATTTATATCTGCCATATTCTCTGCTGGGTATTTCTCATGTTCCTTTCACAGCTAAGAAATGCAAGCAAGGGTGAGTGATTTGTGACCCTTTGCCTGGAAAGGCTTGCCTAGAGGCCAGCAGGCTAGGCAGTATGACGCAGCAGCACAGAGCCCTAAAGGGTGGGAGTCTCCCAGTCCTTGTGTGGGAAAAGGCAGCAGGCAAACCCTTTGATTCCTGCAACCAAAGTGGTTCAATAAGGGACTTCCAGGGCAAAGCTGCCAAGCTGCAGAATAGGAAGCCTGGAAAGAAAACAGAATAGAACTGGAAAAAGAGAAGACTTTTCAGTGGAGACATTTATTCTAGTATAGAGATATTGGAATAAAGATTCTAAGCGGACAAATCAAATCAGAGGTGCTTCCAGATGATGTTTTCATCATATAGCCACTCTGATAATAATTACACACCATCGAACTGATTCCAACTTATGCCAACTCTTCCCAGGGTTTTCTAGGTAGACAGTACTCAGAAACGGTTTACCATCCCCTTCTTCTAGAGCAGGAGTCTCCAAACTACAGCCCACAGGCCACATCCAGCCCACCCCAACGAACACCACAGGCTCAGGTCTACAGGCTCAGGTCCGTTCCCTTCAGCCTGTGCGTGCATACGTGCGTGTATTCCTTTGGCCCTCAATAATGTGTAAAATATATGATGTGGCCCTTGTGCTGAAAAGTTTGGAGACCCCTGTTCTAGAGGAAAATGAGGAAAGCTTTTAAGAACACAGGAGGTATAATCTGGATTGAGGCCACAACCATTTACTTCAGAATCTTAAAAAAAAGTTTAGTACTCTATAATTGTAACATATAGTTCAACATAGGCCAACCTCCAGTGGACTGTAACTACAATGACCACTCACCTTGTTTGGGCTTGCTAAGAATGATGGGAGTTGTAGGCCAAAAACAAATCTGTACAGCCACGGTTGTCCACCCCCGCTGCAAATTTACCCATTTCAAACATTAGGAAGGGCTGGTATAGCTTAGCAGATGGAGCATTTAGATGCAGAGTCAGACATTTAGAGCTTGAATGTCCTATGTACCTCCCAGAAGAGGGTCAGACAAGTTCAATGGCAGCATGTATGGCTGATGGGGTATTATGTCTCCTGATGTTTGTGCACATTGGGAAAGATGCACAGCCCCAGAGCATCACCAGAGGGAGGGAACAGTAAACTACATCTAAATTATGGTTGTTGTGGGTTTTTCGGGCTCTTTGGCCATGTTCTGAAGGTTGTTCTTCCTAACGTTTCACCAGTATCTGTGGCCGGCATCTTCAGAGGACAGGAGTCAGAACTCTGTAAATCTGGCTGCCATTAATATGAACCAAGCTAAAGGAAATCATTCTTGTCATCAGAAGGGAGGCTGAACCCAAAGCTTTCTGCATGCAAACCAAGTGCTATACTGCTGAGCTATGACTGGACATGGGCTATTCATAGTCACATTTCCAAGAATATGAATACAAACCATGGCACCACAGGCACCACAGTGGTCTATTCTCTCCCCCAGAACTGGCTGGACCACTCACTGGTCTCCGCATGGCGCTTGAATCCTTTGACAGCACTTGGTGTGCCAATCCATGAAGAAGCCCAGCCAGCCCTTCCCTGCCTCCCTGTACAGCTAACCACTTCGGCAAGGAGGAGAGACAAAGAGTCTCCCCCTTCAGCTAATGACTGGTCAGCTGCGTGGGGAGGCAGGGAAGGGCCAGACAGGCTTCTTCAAAGATTGGCATGCCAGCGCTGCTGAAGGATCCCAGCTCTGCACAGAGATCGATGAGTGGCCCAGCCAGTTCTAGGGGGAGGGGATGGGCCACCGTGGCACTTTTGGTGCTATGGTTTGTATTCATATCCCCAGAGATATGAATAAGAATAGCCCATGGCTAGCTATGACCCTTCCATTTCCCATCCAGTTTGCATTTTGAAAGGTTTCTGATAGTGCTGTTATATAATTTATTTATTTAAAATATTTTACTTCATCTTTCTCCTAATGCAAATGTAGAATTTTAAAATCACAGCCTTTCCATTCATATTACAGGGTAGTTAAGGATTGTGCATGCTATCTGTGTATGAGAACTTAGCAAACACTTCCCATGCTTCACCCTGTCATATATATATATATAAAATCTCACCCAAAGGTTACTGAGGCCATCACAACAGTAGCTGACATTTGAAGGAGCTAGCTAGTTTATAGTTCACAATATTCTTATGTGGAAGTCCCTTTGGGGCTACCCCTATGTGGCCTTTAAACATGTGTTGGGGGAAAGGGAATAGGTTTGGGAAAATCCACTCACAAGCATAATGCCCAAGGCAGCATGTGGGAAAATAAATACTGTACAGGCAGTTCAAAAGCACTGAAACACTGCTGCAATTTGCCACAGAGGAGGAAGGTTGCCTTGTTGTTTCCTTAATATGCAAATGTCAATAAATTTGCTAAAGTTTGATTAATCATCATCATGTGCCCAAGTTGATGTACTTTGGGCTACTTGGCCAGTTATGGCCTGTAAGTTTATGTAAAGCTGTAAGGCCACAACTGAAGCAACTCCTTTTGCTTTCTTGATAAGGGCCAAAATTTTCCATAAAGAACAGAGAAGGGGGAAATTAGTGAAAAGGGTTAATATGGCAGTCATTTATAAGCTTAAAAAAAAAAATCTAATTCAACTATGCTTAGATTGAAAGAGGAACACTAAGTTAATTGTCAAGTGATCTTTACATTTTTACCACCACACTAAAAGCCTAACCAGAATGAAAGTGAAAAATACCAATTATTCATTATTTTACTTTTTCCAACCAAATTAGCTTTGAAATCAAAACCAGGGTTTAGATACACATCTATAAATGTGTCACTTGACTGAAATTTGAATGGATGTTTATTTATTTACTATTCACATGTATGATTCACTTCTACCCGAAAAGCAATATACATGGCTGGAAGTGAATCAATATACCTCCCCACTTTATCCTAAAAACAATCCTGCTAAGGTGGTCAGTGCCAGAGAAAGGGATTGGTCCAGTATCACCTAGTGAGCTTTATCGCTTTATGGTTACCTGAGCCTACATCTTGTGGAGGAACCCCCAAATGTGCACTCTATAGCTTCCCTAACTTAATAGCCATAACGAGTTGATGATGTCTTCAGCTGTAGGCTTTCACTGAATATTAGAAGTGTCCTATTCCACCCACCCCCTCAGCTTCCAAGGCTGTCTCTGGGTCCCTTTTGACCTGGGGAGGACTGTGGGAGCCTCAAGCCAGGGGAGGGAAGACTTTATTGGGAAGGAGAACCAAACTGGGAATGTAGCATGGGTGAATTGGTCCTATATTGCTTTATTCCTGTATATCTTCTTGTTACTAATGGCCAAAACAGGGTATGGGGCTCTGATTGTGACTGTAATGGGGGCAAAGGGCTAAATCCCTCATTCCACTGCTCTACTCGGATTCTCCCCATCCCTTTAAATGGAAGCCATTGCTGATGTTTGTGTATAGGAGAAACATCACAGACACATGTCTTCAACTGACTTTATTGCTATTTTTTATTCATTAATGTCAAACCAAAAGGGAAAGGGGTGCAAAGGAGAAATACGAGAAGAAAAGGAAAGAGAAAAAGAGGGAATATAAAAATCAAAACACTGGCTAGGTATATTCATTAATGTAAACTGACCATATTTCAAAAAAAAAAAAAAAAGATCTGTGAAGTTTGCAACAATAGATGTTCACATGCAGCTAAGGCAGCGAGTTCTTTTACTTTCTTCACTTTTTCAAAGAGGGGAGATTAAATATACTATTTTGGGAATCATGTACATGTGATTTTACTGCTAGCTGTTGTCACTCCATTCTTCCATGTTCCAGCGGCTGACCTGCCTGATAGATGGATTTTACCTGACCTTTGTCATTACCACCATCATTATCTTAGAACTGCAAAACTGGAAGGGAGTCTATAGATCATCAAGTCCAGTCCTTGTCAAGAAAGCACAGCAGGGAATCAAACTCCCATTCTCTCGCTCCACAGACAGATACCTCAACCACTGAGCTATCATCTTCCACTAAGAACTACAATCTAAGTTTGGGAGACCAGGGCAGATTGCATACCTAACTTTCTCCTACCACATCTACCACCAGATATGAGAGGCCTCGCGGCATCTAATAAAAGGGCAAACCTTGATTTTGTACAAATAACCTGGAATCTAGACTGCATATGGCTCATATCCAGGAAAATAACTGCTTTCAAACTAACCCCAAACACTCCTTCAACAAACCCTAGAAAGTATTGCAACCATCATGACAAAATACTTCAGATTCTGTGGGACAAAAATGTTAAACTGATCTGTAATCAAGACCAAAAACTGGATTTAGCCTGACAGGTTTAGTGATTATAAGACTTGGCTACAGATAAGACCAAAAGAGCCCAAAGTATATGGGCATGGCTTCCTCCCCTCTCCCCCGCCTTGCTCCAAGAAATGCTATAAAATGGGGGGGGGGACAGCAAAACAAACAAACAAAAACCAAGCTTGACCTACTCAAGAAGTATTTTTAAAAATGTTCTATGATGTGCCCAAGAGGGCTGCTGGCTTGCCTCATCAATCTACGTACACTGAGTGAATGGTGTACATGTAAGGAAGCGAGTAAGTGTGCACAAACACTAGTGTGTGTTCCCACCATGCTGCCCTGACAGGAAGCAAGGTCAAGGAGACTAGTACCTCAAAACCATCCCCCTTCACTCAGTTAGCAAGATTTATTACCTCCTTCCTACCAATCCAAACTGAGCTGAAATGCAAGCCAGAAACAGCTTTTGCTATAAAAGTCTGATAGACTTGGATTCTCATTTCATAGAAGAAGAAGACGAAGAAACCATAGATCCAGAGGGACACTTCCCACTGCAGAAACAGTAGCATAATGCAGCGGTACTTGGCCTTTGCAGTGATTACCTGCTGCTTGCTATGCTTGTCCCTTGATGCCTTCCAAAGGTAAGCCCATCTCCTTCTATTTAAGACTTAGCACAGAGGTGAGGAACGTGTGGTCTTCCAGATGTGATCAAACTGCAGGCCCAGCTATCCTCAACTGGTATAGCTAAAGAGGAATGATGGGAGTTGCAGCCCAAAAACATCTGGCAGGCCACATGTTTCCCATGCCTGACATATAACAAATGATGTGCTCTGTTACAAAACTCTTCTTATGCATATGCTAAATAGGAATGTTTCTACTAGGGACCTCATATGGTAAGCTTCCAGGCAAATTAGAGTCTCTGAAGCAACTAAATGAGACTGAGGAAAATTGTCTGCATTTACATTTTTCTAAGGTCATAAAAATAGCTCTGACATGATTTTTAAAATATATATATAATAGTGTTTTTACATATATTGTTGGCATTAGAAGAGGCTGCTTAGACCAGGATGAGGGAAATGGCTGCAACTCCAACATTCAAATATTTTTGAGTGTGTGTCTTTTCTTTAGCATTTATTTCCATGGTGCACTCTGGCTTCCAGTTGTCTCACCTGATTTGTTCTGTGTCTTCTTGCATTAGCTTCAGGTAGGTTATAATCACAAAACATGTCCATGTACACACCATACCTGCATGACCCGCACTGTCCCCAATTATTATTAGGTGGAAGCATCAAAGATGTGCTCTCAGCGTGTCTGTCACTGTCATGACTATTCGGTGCTACTTGTACCATTTTACCAGTACAACCACCTATGGAAACGCTGATGCATTGCTGATATAGCAAATCAAAAATGTCTCGTGACATAGAAAGGAGAATATAATTCTTATGCTGTGTATATGAGTAAACAGTACTACAGATACTTAGAACTTGATTACAACTGAAAATATGGTTTAAGAGCAGCCTCATTGCCATCTTCTGAACCAATTCCCTCCTCAAGTTGAAATGCCTCCCACCTTTGCAATGAGTAATCATTCTTCCAGGTGCATACTTTTTCCTCTTTAAAAAGATGTCCTGTGTTGCTTTAGCATAGAATTCAGATTTTAAAATAATAGGATAGCTAGAGGTGGGGAGTTCAATTCCCTAATGTGCCTCCTGCAAATAGAGCTATGCAGTCTCAGAATGACCATAGAAGATGGGAACAGTAAACCACTTCTGAGTATTCTCTACCTGGAAAACCCTGGAAAGGGGTCACCATACATCAGCATTGACTTGACAACACATGATGATGATGATGATGATGATGATGATGATGATGATGATGATGATGATGATGATGATGATGATGCAAAGATAGCTATGGGACTAAAGACTAAAGACTTCATTTTGATTTATTAAAAATAATTCAGAAACTATATGGACTATAAGAAAAACACATCCTCGTGTCTATAGCTTCTGGTCTCAATATGAGGAAACAAAAGAAAGGTACCATGTTCAATGATCTGTTCAACAATGCACTATAAATAAAACAGATGTATTTTATATACCAAAACAAAAGCTTAGCACCATGTAAAATTACCTGCCTAGTCATTCCAAGTATTTGCTGCCATCTACAGCAACAGAGTGGTATACCCAAAGCCAAGGCTGTTTCAGTCTGTACATCAACTGGTTGCCAAAAGATGGATGGTTCATCTTTATAGCAGAACTTGAAAATGGCCCAAAATTGAGAAGCCATCAACATGGCTTTAGCAAAGTTAGTTCACATAGCAACATATCTGTGAAGATTCTCAGCCATCCAGGTGAGGTTATCTGGGAGTGGAGTCATGGCAACTAGACTTTTTTATTAGGTTGAATGTTTTGCTACTCATTCAAGTAGCTTCTTCAGTCTGATGAGAGTTGGCAGGAGACCCCTGATATATTTATTCTCCATGTTGGTTTCACTTTCCCCTGGTCTGAATAGGCTTGTTAGATGGACAAAGGACTGGGGGGTGAGTGAAAATCCCACTTCTGCAGTCCTTCTCCATCCTTTGCCATGGGTGGTTAACAGCGGTCTTCCTGGTGTGTGGCCCTGATTTTTCTGGGATGAATGAAAGGGCAGCATGTATAAATGTGATTAGAGAATACAAACATGGCTTGTTTCCATTATGCACAGCTCAGATTAGTTTGGAGTTCTGATGCCATGCTAGACTATTATAGCATCTAAAGTGATAGCAGAAGCTTCTAGAGTCTTCCCTACAACCACAGTGAAGGACAGGTGAGTGCCCATTGTGGTACATCCTAACTAAAATCTCATTTAATATAAGGTACTGTGGCACCATCTACAACAGGATTATACTGTATAAAAGATTAATCCAGTCTCTGAGGCATATCTATAGTCAGGAGTCCACACATTTTGCCTGGGCTTGATAGCTTGTTGTTGTTTGATACTTGTTGTTTCTAGCAGGCATTGAAGTAAAGCTTTCTTGATGTATTTTCTAAAGAAGCAGAATAAACATTTCCCTTTTGCTTGTTTCTTTACAAGGAGGGTTTAGAAGGAAGAAAGCAGTGGATGGTTAATAAGATTCGCATAGTTTCTACATCTCAGGGGGCTTTTGACAAATATACTCTCTCTATACCCTCGCCAGCAGCTTTTAATTTAAAAAAACGTGGAGACCACTGAAAACTTTGCCTGTTGGTCACTATTATTTCTAGTTGCCAATGCCAACCTAGGAATTATATTTTTTAACCACTGTGCCAGTTGTAAATATCACTGAATTCGATGAACATCAACAGTTTAATTTTTTTCTTTTTAATGTATTTTTTAGGATTCCACTCAAGAAAATGCCCTCAATCCGAGAAACCCTGCAGAAGATGGGCATGAAAGTGTCAGATGTTTTTCCTTCCTTGAAGCATAGTATATACTACCTTGGTGATGGGCATCACAATGGAACAGCACCTACCATCCTCACAAACTACCTGGATGTGAGTGTTTGAAATGCTCTTGAGCAAGGATGTTGGCAAAATGGAGATGCCCAGGTTTTTTTTTAATGTTGAAGTTTATGAAATAAGCTGTGATTAACTTTTAGGAGCAAGAAGTCTCACCATTTCTCTTTTTTTATTACAACATGTCTTTTAGATGCAGTATTATGGTGAAATCAGTATTGGGACTCCAGACCAGATCTTCAAAGTTGTCTTTGACACAGGATCATCCAACCTTTGGGTACCTTCTGAACAATGTTCTCCACTGTTTAGTGCCTGTGGTAAGTCTGGCCAAATACTATATCACTCCTATTCATGGAAATATATAGCAACAATGTAGTATGCAGATATTGAGATATATACATTTTCACATTGAACAACTTTTAATCATGACCTAGGCTGGTTTACTCTAAGCTTTATACCATGTAGACCCCAGAAAATAGAATGCACTTGATTGTGATAATAGCATTATGAAATGAGACATAAAATAGTCTCCCTCGACGTCTAATATGCTAGAGTCTCCCATATGAATTCACCACTCCTATTTAATATTAAAATGAACAAGTATTGAAGCTAAGTAGGAATCCTCAAACAGAGACCTACAGAAATAGCCATAGGCTGCATGACTGGCCTGTTGCACTTGCAAATAAATTTTTGATAGCATGTGTACCTGCACACTTTGTGTTATGAGGAGATTTGCAGAAGGGAATAATTTATATTGCCCTGTTGTCACATAGGTGTGGCAGATTCCACTGCCTCCACCACATCATTTTCATTTCTGGTATAGGAGATCTACATCCAGAAATTAGCTTCTGAATATCACTGGTAAATTACAGGACAATTATCAGCAAGGCCCACAGTGCCAGAGGACTGGAGGATAGCACATGTCACGCCAATTTTTAAAAAGGGAAGGAGGGAGGACCTCGGAAACTACAGGCCGGTTGGCCTAACATCTGTTCCAGGGAAGATGGTGGAAAGCCTCATCCAAGAAAATCTTAAAACACATAGAAGAACAGGCCTTGCTGAGGGAAAATCAGCATGGCTTCTGGAAGGGTCAGTCTTGCCTCACAAACCTTTCAGAATTATTTTCAAAGATGAATAGGAATGTTGCTGCAGGCAAACCAGTGGATATTGTCTATATGAATTTCCAGGAGGTGTTTGACACGGTCTGTTACCAAAGGCTGATGAGAAAACTCCACAGTTAGGGGATAAGAAGGCAGGTGCTCTTATGGGTTGAGAATTGGTTGAGAACCAAGAAACAGAGTAGGTCTCTATGGGCAATTTTCACAATGGAGAGCTGAAGAGCGGTGTGCCCTAGGAATCTGTCCTGGGGCCGGTGCTTTTCTACCTTTTCATAAATGATCTTGAGACAGAGATAAGCAGTGAGGTGGCCAAGTTTGCAAATGACACAAAACTTTTCTGGCTGGTGAAGGGGAGAAGGAATGTGAAGAGCTCCAGAAGGATCTCTCCAAACTGGGAAAATGGGAGGCAAAATGGCAAATGTGTTTCATAAGAAAATGTAAAGTAAATGCACATTGGGCAAAAAATCAAAACTTTTTTTATCAGCTAATGGGTTCTGAGCTCTCTATGATGGATCAGGAAAGAGATCTTGATGTGCTGGCTGGTGGAGATTTCGATGAAAGTGTCAACCCAGTGTGTGGCAGCAGTGAAGAAGACCAATTCCATACTAGGTATCATTAAAAAAGGGACTGAAAATAAAACAGCCAGCATGTCATTGTTCAAAATGCTGTTAATCTGCACCTAGAGTATTGCATACAGTTCTGGTCGCCGCACCTCAAAAAAGACATAGTAGAACTGGAAAAGATGCAGAAGAGAGCAATTAAAGTGATGACTGGGCTGGGGCACTTCCCTTATGAGGAAAGACTAAAGCATTTGGGGCTCTTTAGTCTAGAGAAAAGGCTCCTGGGGGGGGGACATGATTGTGTTGTATAAAATTATGCAGGGGGGGATAAAGTGGATAGAGGGAAGCTCTTTTCCCTCTCACGCAATACCAGAACCAGGGGACATCCACTCCAATTGAGTGTGGGGAGAGTGAGAACAAATATATATATATTTCTTTACCCAGTGTGTTGTTAGTCTGTGGAACTCCTTGCCACAGGATGTGCTGATGGCATCTGGCCTAGATGCCTTTAAAAGGGGATTGGGCAGATTCCTGAAGGAAAAGTCCATTGCAGGTTACAAGCCATGATGGGGATGTACTGTATAATCTTCAGGCTTAAAAAGAAGGTACCTCAAAATGCCAGATGCAGGGGAGGCAAATCAGGAGACAGGTATCTAGTTGTCTCGTGTGTTCCCAGAGGCATTTGGTGGGGCCACTGGCCTGATCTAGCAGGGCTCTTCTTATCTTCTTAACTTGTAGGCTGCCATTATGAGTGTTATTTGTTTGTTAGAACTGAAGGTCAGGCTATGAATAACCTATCTACTATACAGCTAACATAATAGTAAAATTAATTAATAATTGTGTGTTATCAAGTCAATTCTTACTAATCACAACCCTTTTCCAAGTTTTTCAAGGAGAGAGTACTCAGAAGTGGTTTACTGTTCCTTTGTTCTGGTATTGCACATCTTGCCTGCGGCCACACAGGCCAGCTTTTCTGGGGTACACATTGGGGAATTGAACTCTCTATCTCCGGGTCCATAACCAGATATCTAACTGGCTGAGCTGTCTAGCCAGATATATTAAAAATTAGATATTACATATACCTCTGCTTGAAACAAATATTTTAACATACCATTTGGTGGTGTGTTTTTTTTGGGGGGGGGGGCGCTGCTGCCATTTTGCCTCCTGTGTCCTCTCTTATTAGTTTTACTGGTAGATAAAATAACTATGCTCATTCTAGGCCTAGTATGGATCACTTCCCTCATTCTGGGGGCTTTCCTACGGAAAAGTCCCTGACACTTCATCTAGTGCCCGCTTTGTTACTCTTATCATCCATGCAAGAGCAGCAGAGCAGCCGTAGCAATGTAGCTTTCCATCACTGGTTGAAAGGACCTCCCTGGTGTACCCCTTGCTCTGTGGAAGGATCTTCCCTCTGCCATATCCAGTGGTCCCTGGGGTACCTCAAAAAGTGCATAGGATTGCACCCTTGGACTACAGTTCTCCATGGGGGAGTAAATCCCAAGTTAGTGGCACTTACTTCTGAGTAAATAGCACTTTCAATGGAATTTACTCCCCCATGGAGTATTTACTTCTGAGTAAGTAGAATTACACTGCAATTACATAAATCTTTCTTCAAGGCAACTGTACCACTGACTGATATAATTTACTGAATAATGACATTCATTTTTCTTCTTTTTAGTTTCACATAACCGCTACGATTCATCCAAATCGAGTACATACAAGCCAAATGGGACTGAAATTGCAATGCAATATGCCCAAGGATACATCAAGGGTTTCCTTAGTCAGGACATTGTCAGAGTAAGTGCTTCAAAGGAGATTATAGTGTCTATTCCTTTGATTCATATCTCTTTGGGCTTCTGAAGGAGAGAAACTAGATGCAATACTTCCTTGCTGTCTGGCATGCATAGGTGTGGATTATTTCACATAGAGTCATGGGGGTGGTGGTGGGGGCAGGATATCTTGAACTGAGAACACGGAGAATTCCGATCACCTCGTCTTCCTTGGGCCTCCTAAATGCACAACTTCTTTGCAGTAACTTTTCTCATCTTTTTCCTTCCAGGTTTCTGATATTCCTGTCATCCAGGTGTTTGCAGAAGCTGTGGCACTACCTAACAAACCTTTCATCTATGCCAGATTTGATGGGGTACTTGGCATGGGCTATCCCAGCCAAGCCATAGATGGTGTTATCCCAGTGTTTGACAAAATAATATCTGAGAAGGTCCTGTCGGCAAAAGTGTTCTCTGTCTACTACAGTAGGTGAGTTTTGTTAGCAATACCAAGTCCACACCCCAGTGGCAGAACTAAACAATACAGCTAGCATATCATTAGATGCAGAGTTCCCTTGAGAGGAAAAGACATCTGCTTATCTTATTCCATATTACAAAATAGCTTGTATTTATTTTATGATTGTTTCCTGGGAGATAAACACGGGATTCTTTTGAAAGTCAGATTGCTTAGGTATAGCTCTTTTAAAGAGTTGTGCACTTTAAGAAAACATGCTATAATAAAAAGAAATACAAATCTCTTTTAGTATGTGTTTTAACCTCCAAACAACTGGAAGCAGTATATATGTGACTGAACTCCAATAATGTTTACTATGCTTGCACTAGTTTCAGTAACTGAAGCTGATATAGTCCAAGGTTCTCATCTAGGTATGTTCTCATTTTATAACTCAGCCTAATCCATTCTAATAAAAGTTCAAGATTTGGAAGTAAAATGTGGATTAATCTGAGCCAAGGCTCAATATAATTGAACGCCAGGATCTTTCTCTCAGTTCCACCACCTTCACAGGTGTGTTTAGTGGAGACACCGGAGAGGGCCTTCTCTGTCACTGCTCTCAGACTCTGGAACTCCTTCCCACAGGAAGCCAGACTGGCCTCATCTTTGCTGTCCTTCCGCAAGCAGATGAAGACCTTTCTTTTCTGGCAGGACTGTCTCTGTGAGACAGGTTTTTAAATGGACTGTTGTGTCTCATTGCTTTGACTGTTTTTGGTGCTGATTTTGGTTACCATTTTAGTGTGGTAATTGTTTGGTTCTTTTCAAAATATGTGCATACTTACTGTTTTTAGCTTTTAAATATAGTTTTTTTTGCTGCTGTAAGCCATCTTTTTAAGGAAAAAGGAGGGGTAAAAATATTTTAAATAAATAAATAATGGCAGTTGTTATAATTTCATCCTAGAAACTCTGAGCTGAACACTGGGGGAGAGATTATCCTAGGCGGCAGCGACCCTTCTTACTACACTGGAGACTTCCACTATGTCAGCATTAGCAGGGAAGGCTACTGGCACATTGCTCTTAAAGGGTAAGTGACTGTCACGTTTACCACGTGGCCCTTGCTTGTTTCACCAAACAACAGGAGCTCACGCTATGTCCTCCCACCAGCAGATATCAATAGTGATGTTCCCTCTTTGTCCCCACTGCCACCAGTGGATTTCCTTTATCCCCAATCTAAAAGACTTTAGTCATACACTTGTCTAGTTACTGCCAACAGAATTTATTTATTGAAGTGTATTAAATTAAATCAGAATCACAGATGTTCTTTATTCAGTGCATACAATCAAATAATTAAAATGTCATATCTTCCCACATAATCAATCTATCAACCTTGACCAACTTATCTCTATTAGTATATGTTACCAATATCTCCCTTATTATCTCTCTCTCTGTGCAACTTTTATATCTCTCCTTTTCTCTGCCAAAACTTCTTATATCCCCTGACTCCGCCCCTCCACTCCTCTCATAGGCTCATGCAAATGAGATCTTGAATATGAGTGACATGGGGCAATCGTCACAGTGACATACAACATTCAAGTTTTAAAATGAAGGATGCAGGGAGGCAGAATGACAAATCACTCCGGAATCAACTATATATGTATATATATAGTGTTTAATCAGCTTTTAAAGTTTCAACAAATATGAAATTCCCTGACCAAACAAACCAGATAAATGGGTACTTCCAGGCAAATGATTCCAAGTAGAGATGGGGGTATTTGTATTTGAATACGAATACCCCCACACAGGTGGACATAATGAGGGTCCAGCCCCCTGAGGCTGGACTGTCCACTCACCTTGCGCTGTTGCCACAAGCTCTGCGCTCCCTTTCTATTGCTCTGGAGCTCACGGTCTGTAAGCCACTCCTGGCAGGAGGTGGGAGGACAAACCTCTCTGCCAGGTTGAAGAGTGGCTCGCAGAGTGCAAACTCTGGAGCGATACCTGTGTGGAGGTATTCGTATGCGAATACTGATACCCCCATCTCTAATTCGGAGCACTGCCTGTCATAAGACACTGTGTGTTGGTCCTTATTGTTTCTCTCCTGAACAGATATTAAAAGAGGCAAGACATTAGTTTTTTTATGACAGGAAAAATAGCAGAAGAAATTATAAGAAACAGCTTGTTATGATTCATGGCCCATGTATTATGGTCCAGGTCCATGTTGTTTAGTCGTGGCATAAAATTCTATGAATAAAGTATGGTCAGTGCAGTATAAAAGCCTTATCCCGAGGCACCCAAACTCCAGTCTTAACCCGTAGTTATTCAGAAAACCCTCCGCAGGGCATCAGTTTGAAGTCCTCAAACCCCGCACAAAATGTTAATTTATTGAACTTTGCTTCCAACAGTGCAATGCAATACTCACTGATTTTTAAATTAGTAAAAATTATATTCAAAACGTTAAGGAAGAGAAGGAAAGAAACAGAGAAAGGCAAAAGAGGAGAACCACCCAAAGACATTTTGGAGGGGAAGAACAAGATGGTGCCCCCTCCTTTTCCATATACACAAGATAGCTAGACGGGAAGTTTAAATATTTGCAACACTGCCATTTGTACTTTTCACTGTACCAAAGGCAGCAGGCAATTTTAGGGGGTGCAAAGCAGTCTGTTTGAACTGCCTTCCTCTGCCTATAGATTGGGCAGGCCCTGCAAAGAACAGAATACTGTAGATGTTTTCATTTGTTAATTTTTCAGTCAATTGTACAACCATAATAAAATCTACACTGTTTGGAAAGGATTCTGATCTACTGTGTTTCCCAAAAATAAGACAGGGTCTTACTGTATATTAATATTTGCTCCAAAAACACATGAGGGCTTATTTTCAGGGGATGTTTTATTTATTTTTTTCATGTACAACAATCTAGGTTTATTGAAATCCAGTCATGTCATCTTCTGGTTGTTGCACAGTGGTGGAGGGCAGGCTTTCGCTTCACTAGGGCTTATTTTTTGGGTAGGGCTTATATTACGAGCATCCAGAAAAATCATACTAGAGTTTATTTTCGGGTTAGGTCTTATTTTCAGGGAAACAGGGTAATTGGCCTTCTCTCTGGAACTATAAAACAGATTGCCCTGTGTGTCTTGGTGTATGTATGGAATACAGGAGTGTGTCTAAAACCTCTATGGCTATTTTGCTCTCTCTCTACAGGGTGTCTGTGGGAGGCGAGATGCTGTTCTGTCATGAAGGTTGCACGGCAGCTGTAGATACCGGATCTTCCTTTATTACAGGACCAGCTAGTGCGGTGTCTGTTCTGATGAAAGTTATAGGGGCTACTTTGCTTGAAGAAAGAGACGTAAGTAAATCATCCCTCCCAAAAGCATATCCTCTAGGCAAGGAGGTCACAATAACAGCAAAAAGTGGGGCCTGGATCTTGCAAAGAATCTACAAAAATGCAGGTTTGCGCTTTGAGCATGGAACTGGTCACCCCAATTCTCTTAGTGAGCCTTTTGATGGTTAATTCCAGTGGTGAAGGTTTTAAGCAGCTTTTACCATAATACTGCATACAGACTGAAATCAGGGCAGGAGGGAAACTAGGTGAAATTGCTCTTCTTCTATTGCCCGATGTACCTGGACTTACTTACAGCCTAGGCAGGGCACATGAACAGTACCTAAAAGCTTCCCTTCCTTGTCTTAACATTCCTTTCTTCTCTCACAGTATGTTGTTGAATGCAAGAAAATCCATTTGCTGCCTGATATTTCATTCCATCTTGGAGACAGATCATACACACTCAGCGGCCCTGCCTATGTCCTCCAGGTGAGATGCTGGATGATGATTTGCAGTGGGGGCACTATGATCTAACAAGTGTGAACTACTGAAAATAGTAGCTGAAATGAACACAGGAAACTGCCGTAAGATGAATCAGACCGTTAGTCCATCTAACCTATAGATTCCCAACTTGTGGGTCACAACCCTCAAAGAGATCGCAAAGGGTTTTCGGGGGGGGGTGTCACCAGGATTACACAAACAAGGGTTTCTATCCATATACCTATGGCAAAACTAACGGGTCTTTCTCAGCAATGGTTAAAGGCACTGAGTTGGGTTCCTGGAGAGGAAGGAAGCTGGGCAGGGTGGGATGAGGTATGCAGTAAAAAAAGAGTCACTTCCTGTCTTCCTGTCTATTTTTATTCCTCCAGAGAAAAGCAGGGTTTCTGCTTCCCTAAGGGTTGTTTCTCCCTTCCAGGATCTGGGGATTCCCTCCCTAGTTGTCCCTGGGGGTGATGTTGGTGAATCCTTCCCAGTGGAGCTGGAGGCTAGGAAAAGCTGGGGGGGGGGTAGAATGTGAGCAAGTGAAACCCAAATTGCAAGCCCAGACAAGCAGAGGGGAGAGGCAAATATTTAGTGATGGTGCTATGTGCTGTCAAATTGCTGCCACTTTTGGGGGAGGTGTTTAAATTAATGCTCCGCTACCCCTCAAAAAACTCATTCCCATAGTCAAAAACTCTGCTGCTGTCTTGTAAAATAGAGGTTGTGATTTCTCTATTAAGTCAATTCATCTCAAGTTCTGTTTTCCTCTTTTCCTGGCATTCTTGTCTTTTCCAGGGAAGTTTGTTGTCTCATGATAGCTTACTCCATTAAAATTGTGTTTTATGCAAATATGGCAAGATCACAAGCTACTTGCCTATTATAAAATGGGGATCACTACTAAAAACAACAAAAAACAAACCAGGGCCAAACACTAATCTAACCTAATGTTGTTGGACCTGATTGGTACCAACTTTCTAGAGTTTCAGGCATGACTTGTTCTTAGCTGTATCTGGAGATGGCAGGGATAGAACCTGTATCCAAAATAGGTCCTCTACCACTGAGACACAGGCCTTCTCAGGAATAAACAGCAAAGACACTTATTTTTTTCTGTAAATTTCAAAGAGGGTATTCTATTCCATACACACTCCTTACAGTAAGGTGGGAATTGCAAACAATATTGCATTCCAGTCCTAATCCCTGTACTTGCAGGACCTGTTTAAATACACAGACATTCAAGAAAAGTAAAATGCTTCAATTCTGTTTGATGCTTTTCAACAAAGGATGACAATTATTGTGAAACGATTCAACTGTGGAAGGGATACAATGGCGAGAAATGTTTCCTCCTTCAAATTTTGTTGCCTTTCCAATCAAACAAACAAAACTTGTAAAAGCATGTGTATTTTTCTCAACTGGTTTGTGACCATAATAAATAGTATTATGATGACATGTGCATTTCAAGCTGATGCACTCCAGTGCTGAATCATGGCCTTAATAAGTTGTCCCTATTCAGACTAGCCCTGGAAAGTAAACACCAAGTTGGAAAGATGCCTGTGAAAAACAAGACAGCTGTGAGGAAAGAAGTTCTGCTGATAACTTTGAGTTACACAAAAGTTCAGAAAGCTCAGAAATTGCTATACCAATTCAGGGCACTACAATAAAAGCTTATTGGTTTATCAAATGGGGGTGGGGTGGGTGTCACCTTTCCTAGGGGAATGAAAAAATTCTGGGGTGCCTGAAACTGAAGTCACTAAGAAAAGATATTTTTGTCAGCTTAAACAAATTTCTGCTCTAGATATTGTTATTAGAATTTAAGATTTTTCATGAAAAATAGTTGTAGTTATTTTTAATTATAATATTTCATTATCAGTTAATTTTAATTTTTTAATTTTAGGTTACTAGTGTTCTGAGGGGTTGGTTAAAAGGCAGCTGGATCGCAGCAAAGGAGAGGTGGGGGAGGGATGAGGGTTTCTTAAAAACATTCAAAAAAGGGAGTGCAACACTGAAGTTTGGAAATTACTACATGGAGATGAGCATGAAGTCTCATTGACTGACTCACTTTCCTGCTCCTTTGGACCTTCCCTCTCTTTGCAGCATTCCGAGTACGGGAAAGAGCTTTGTGTTGTGGCGTTCTCGGCTTTCGACATTCCACCTCCACTGGGACCTCTTTGGCTTCTGGGTGCTACTTTCATCGGGCAGTACTACACTGAATTTGACCGGCAGAACAACCGGATTGGCTTTGCTATATCCCTTTGACACCAGGAGACTCCTGTTCTAGAGAATACTAAATATTGAGGAGAGACTATTTAAACTGTGAAACTGAACAGCATAATAATAATATATTATTTTTAACAGCATAAAGCGCTTCTGTAAATATTTTTGCAAAAACCCTCAAATTACTTCACTGTTGCACAACTCAAGACCACACACAAGTGTGAACAGCCTGAATCATATAATCCTTGAACTTCACTCCTACTCCCCAAAGTCCACTGAAAACAGATAACTGAAAACTTGTTGTTTCTACCTGAAAACCAGGATTACTATTAATATTTTCACCTTACATTATACTCTGTACAGCAGATTTTCACTGAAGAGTTATCCTTCCTACTTAAAAGCAGACATGACTATATACTGCAGTAACTATTTCACTTAATTCCATGGTTATTGACTTTGCTACAAAATGCCTTGTTGCAAAAGTAACCATACACGTGGAAACGAAAGCCAGTGAGAGACAAAATTTTGGGAAAATTACAAGATCATATATACAGTAAACATTTAAAGATTCAGAAATATGAGTTTGTCCAGAAGGATCATAATGGACTTGATTTAAATCAAAATGATTTCAAACACAATTTAAATAAAACAGTTTTTTTCTGATGATTTAAATCAATTGGATTTTTTTTTTAAAAAAAATTATTGCTTTTTATCCACCCTATTGGCAACAGAGATTAGCCTTCACAACACTGCATTCTTCAGGGTCCCTTAATTGGAAACAGTATAGACTAACAGTGTCCCAAACCAAAGAGATAATAGTGCCAATTTCTTAGGTGCCAATCTGTTTGAGATTTGTGATGTGTTTGCATTAACACTGCACATCTATGAGAGACTGGATGAAGCAAGCCAAAGCAGAAAATCATTCATTCATTTAATACTTTTATAACTTACCTTTCTCAAGTAATAACAGACCTCAATACAGTTAAGGATTTCCATGTTATATCCAGTGGTGGGATTCAAATAAATTAACAACCGGTTCTATGTCCTAATGATTGATTGATAAATAAATAAATAAATAAATAAATAAATAAGTAAGTAAGTAAGTAAGTAAGTAAGTAAGTAAGTAAGTAAGTAAGTAAGTAAATAAATAAATAAATAAATAAATAAATAAATAAATAAATAAATAAATAAATAAATAAATAAATAAATAAATAAATAAATGCCCAGGACAGTGGGATCTGATGAGGGTTTCTTCCATAGTGGTCTCCCTACTGCCTATTATCACAACTACCTCTCACATGATTAAGACATCTGGATAACTGTACTGTATCTCTTTGGGCATACCACTGCTGTTACCCTCACCATGGGCTTGTGCCAAAAACGCACACACAAACACACACACCTCACAGTGAGTGCTTATGACCAAGTTTGACAGAGAACTGACACATCTTTCCTTTACCTCCAATTTCGCCCTATAGCTCACCAGTAAAAATTACTTCCCTCCCCTTTCCTGCTCCTGAAATGACTGATAGCTCAGTTTGTTGTTAACTGGAGGCCAGCTTTGCACACCTGCAGAAGTTGCTGCTGACAAATCCATTAAAGCTGTTAATCAAATTTCTATTCCAAAGAACTCGACCTCTCCATTTCTCCCCATATCAAAAATCAAGGAACTGTCATACCCTAGTGACAAACCCTGTCACATCTGCTCTGTGGATCTCTGTACTTCTACTGCAACACACAAAGGAATTTGACCAGAAATTTAAAACTTCAGAAGATTCCTGGTGAAAAGAATGTGAACAACTGCTCTTCCAGGTGTAGGGATTTACTTTTATTTTATTTATTTATTTATTCAATTTCTACCCCGCCCCTCTAGACAACGTCTACTCGGGGCGGCTTACAAACATTACCTTACAAAATATCTACAGGGCCCTTTGGCATTACTGAGCATGCGCGCGCGCACACACACACACACAAAATAACTCTTTTTGAAAACCAGAATTAGAATTCTAGCTTCTTTGGGAAGAAGAAGGAGGTGGACTTTGCAACTTACAGACTTTGCGGCAAAAATTGAGACCAGGGGCAACAGACGTTGCTCACCCCTGCTGTACATAGATATTATATTTAAATTATTCAAGAGAATTATGCTTCTCATAAGTTTCCTTAAACTGCTGTTGTGCTACACAAAACTTTAATTTGCTAAAACCCAGTCTGTGTCTAAAATATAGAAAATTAGACACATTTTTCTCCCCATATCTGCACACATGGGAAAATAGTAAAAGCGCATAAGAACCTAAGAGGAGCCCTGCTGGATTAGGCCAAGGGCCCATCTCAGTCCAGCATCCTGGATCTCTCAGTGGCCCCATCAGATGCCTCTGGGAGCAAAGAGACAACTAGACGCCTGTCTCCTGATCCCCCTTCCCTGCATCTGGAATTTGAAGGGACCTTCCTTTTAAGCCTGGAGACCTCAGCAACCACTGCCTCAGGGTCAAGCCTGTAGTTATGCAGAGTGTGACAACTACCTCATGTCATGAAATGGCAGGAAATTATTAGTAACTTAGGGTTACTTGTTGTATTTTTACTGACAGAATTGGGGAGAGGTGCTTGCAGGATTTTCTGCTTCACACTACTTCACGAATTGTCTTTGGGTGGCCCTGAATGATTTCACATACCTTCATCAGTACATTATTATCTACTACAGCACTATCTAGTTATGGAAATATACAGATTGAACAAGGAACAAGACAGGGATGTAAAAGCATGTTGACTCAGCAGTAGGCTGCCAGACACTTCCTCCCCCCGCCCCCCACCCCCCAATTCACCAACAATGTGGTTGTCGAAGTTCCTCTGGCTTTTGTTCTCTTAACTGCAGTTTAACATTATCAATGACTTGTTTCCATAAATGTTTACTGGAAGCTACCTCTAGACTGCTCCTATTTCATGCCCCAAAGCTACCACATTTGTAACGAAATTGTAGGCTGGTAGTATTAATGATGACAGTGAAGTAGAATTCTCTCCAGAGAAATTTTTCAAGAGAAATCAAATTTTTCACAGAGACAAAATAGGACATGCTTATATGCTTGCAAATAATAACATCCTGCCTTTCACAACAACCCTTAACATTAAGTAATGCAATTCAGAGAGGGACAGACTGGGACTCCAGAGTCCTGCATTCGAATTCCCATTCAGGCGTGGAAACTCACTGAGGGCGTGGAACTGGTAAAACGTAAAGCCACTCCTTAGATATCTCAAATATCTTTAAATATCTCACTTGCCTTGAAAGGCCCATTAGGGTCATCTTGAATGGCACATAACACACATGTAAAGCAAAGATGAACTTGAGAATAACTCTCAAATTCTCTGACCCCTTCTGAAGAAAAAGTTCTTACCACAAAGCAACAGTAACAAAGCTTTTTCTGTAGCACAAGCAAGAGAGGGCTGCCACCCTGGGATTTGGAACTGGTCTCTGAACAACGTCACAATCATTTAATCCCTCCCCATTCCAGGTTCTGCAGAAAAGCTGGAGGCAACAGGAAAAGAGGAAAACCAAATGTGAGATGGATTGACACCATCAGAGAACCCACAGGGTTGAGTTTGCAGCAGCTGTGCAGGGCTGTTGAGGACAGCACAAAGGGGCAATGTTGATAGCATGTAACAACAACAGAAGCTTAAAACAGCTTGCTGACACAAAGAGGACTGTCCCAATTAACAAAATTACGATCATCTTTGCAGACACCCTTGGCCTGATCAGATCGTATGGCAGATACTCTGGACTGCCAAAAAAGATGAGTAAGTGGGTTCTCGATCCAATTAAGCCTAAATTATCTCCAGAGGCAAAAAGAAAAAAACACACAAACAAACAAACAAACCTGAGGCTGTCCTACTTCGGGCACATCATGAGAAGGCAGGCATAGATTGAAAAAGACCATAATATTTGGAAAGGTGGAAGGCAGCAGGAAAAGAGGAAGGCTAAATGCAAGATAGACCTACTCCCTAAGGAAACCACAAGCTTGAGTTTGCAACAGATGGGCAGGGCTGTTGAGGCCAGGCCATGTTGGAGATTGCTCATTCCTGGGGTCACCCTAAGTAGAAATCACAGGCTTTGTATGGATTCCCTGCATCTAACTGCCAATTCCAAAAAAGTTGAAAGGTTATTCCCTTAATTGGTTGTTGTGAGTTTTTCGGGCTCTTTGGCCATGTTCTGAAGGTTGCTCTTCCCGAAAAACCCACAACAACCATCAGATCCCGGCCATGAAAGCCTTTGCAAATAAATGTCCTTACCAGCTTTTAAATTTTTTAATCATCATCATAATAAAATATAATACCATCCCCTCCTCCTGACCAAGCCTGGTTCCCCATTAGTTTTTCCATAGATCCTAAATACTAGATTTCTGCATACCAATGAAAAAAGTGGCATGTTATGCCCTCCCTCCCTGAAAATCTAAACATAGTGGCCTATATCATAAATGTTCATTTTCCCTTGAAAGGACATCACTGGAGGGAGGCAAATTAACTTCATGTTAAAAAGCATTAACTCATGGTGGCAAAATTTGGTTATGTTTCTTGGGGCACCTGATGAACACAATTAAACTTAAGCATGTGTTAATCACAAATACAGGAATAGTCTGGCATATTAGGACTCTGGAGACCAGGGTTCAAATCCTCACTCAGCCATGGAAATTCACTAGGAGTGGAAATTGTAAAATCACTCTTTAAAAACATATACTTTCTTTGAAAACCTAGTTGCTGTAAGTTAATTTTGCATAACTAATTAATCACCAACAGGCTTCTGAGCGTTTTTCTCCAAAGTTCAGGTATTTATTTATTTCAAAAAATAGAAGTATCAAATTTTCTAAACTCAAACACAATAACAATTACATAAATGCTAAAAGGTCCTAAAGGGAATCCTGTTGAAATAATTTTCAAAATATATTTTACATGATAAAATACCATTTCATTTTCCTCCTTCCATTTCTCAAGACTGCATGGCAAACAGCTAAGGCAGGGAAATATTTAATGAAAAGCGGCTTTATGCTCAGACATAGAAATGTATTATACTTACCTACTTACTTGAATAATCTTAAAAATGAAAGCTTGTGAAAGCAAGTTTGAACAGTCCTCTGAAGATGCTGGTCACAGAGACAAATGCAGCATGCATGCTTGAATTAACATGCTCTGTGTGCCCTTTCCTCCTCTTCCTCTCAGTCCCTCCGGCCCCCACCCCCACCCCCACCCCCAGCCTGAAGGTCTGGATCTGGATAGTTCAGATTTCCCTTTGATATGTTGATCTGCTCTGCTTTAACCCTGGCCTGGTGGTAAATCTTACTAGTGTTAAAAAGCTGATAGCTGTCTTCCTGTTTTTGAGTGAGGATCAATGTGTGCCATTTGTCTCCACAAATTGTCAGAGCAACAGCCTTAGTTACGTTTAACTTGGGGAAAAAAAACATAGCCCCCCTCCCCCCCCCTCCTCGCTGGTCACCTGGCCCTCCTTCATTCATCAGTTTAGGAAACGGTTCGGCGAACTATTATTAGATTTAGGAAACGGATCGTGGGAACCGGTGCGAACCTGCTGAATCCCACCTCTGGTTATATCCCATCCAGGCAGAGGCCCAAACCTCTTTAGCTTCAAGAGATGGCCTTAAGGTTGGCCTTTAGCTTAAAGGTTGGGACATTGTAGGAGTTAGCAGTGTTTCCAAGGTTTGCCCTTAAGACTATATCCTGGGTTAGAATCAAGCTAATATTCAAATTTTGGCCACCTGAAGAACAATGGAGATACTAAGGTAGAGTGAAATGAATCTGTTGATGTCCATTGCAAATCTTTAGTTGATTATAATGATCCTGGAACATACATGTTATTGGAGCATCTTCCTTCGGCTACTCTGCATATAAATGTCTGAAGAAAGGATTTAGAAAAACAAAGGACTTTTTAGTATGCATGCATATATATGTCCACCAGAAAGGCAGTCTTAACACTTTCATGGAAAGGCCAGATGGAAATATAACAATAAAAATTCTTGTTCATGGTCTCATATTCTAAATATTAACTAACCTAGGCGCAAATTTTTCATTTTTCTTTTCACATAATGCTCTTTTCTTATAAAAGACAATTACAGTATAGAGAGATACATGCACTATATTGTAATGCATAAAGTGTGCTGATTATTTTTCACATAGTTTTTTACTTAAATTGTCCAAGTAATGTGTGATTCTTTTTTCCTGTAGAAAAACAGCACTGGATGACATAGCTTTATTGTCTTTACAATGATGCTTTAGATTCCAGGCCACAAAAAATGTTTTGCTACAGTAAATCTGTTTGTATTTAAGGCAAAGCTCTTCATTTTTGTTGTTGTTCCTTTTGATATTTGACCTACCGAAGTTGATACTTGACTTAAAGGATCAAGTTCTACATATCTACTGAGAGGCAAGATATGGGACTGCAGCCTTGGCAGCTAGTGGCAAACTACATGCAATACTGTGTCATGTGTTGCCTCCCTCCTGCCGATCCCCCAGGGTTTGCGTGCTTTCTCTGAGCCCATAGTGCAGCTGTACATCAAAGAAAGACCATAGGTGTACGGGAAGATAAAGGTGACGACACCACACTGAAGAAGAGGAATTATACAATTTAACAACACTTAGTTACAGCTCTGGGAGAAAGGGAGGATACAAATCAAATAAATACTGTACATGAATGCACACACACACGCTGCTTCATTGTATAATAAATATCCTGAAGCTCGAAGTGCCTTACAAAACTGATACATACCCTATAAAATATAAAATAAACTAGAAAATAGAAAACACAACACAGTCACATTATCAGGAATAATTATTTCCAAAGACCTGCTTTAAAAGTGGTTTTTTCCATTAAAAATGTAAAAAATCCTAAAAGTGATACATACTGATGTACTACCTCACAAAAACAACAATGTAAAACTTTTGCTCCTCTCTTACCTTACCTAGTTTTTGTAATGGATTTCCTACAAATCTAAATAAGCATGCCCTCAAGTCTCTACAGCGAGATGAGCAGTGGCATACTACACCACTGGATGAAATTTCCAAACAGTCCTGAAAGGCAGTTAGAGGCAGAGCACATTGCAACAGTCAGTCCACTGCCAAAAAAGCTGCTAAATATATTTGTGAGAAGCACTGGCTCTGTTCAGAACTGGAAAGAATCTGTGGAGAACTCCCCATTAACTTCCCCAAATGGTTATTATCCATGATCTTCCAGGTTCTGACTGAAAAAAAAGATTAAAATTTCCAAAGAGCCATTATCCAGTTACTCAGGCATGAGAACACTGTTGAACTCCACCTCCTGCCAGCCCCAGACAATAGAACCAACAGTTAGACTGACAGCTGCAGTCCAGAAATACCTGACAGTCTAATCCCATACAGTAAGCAAGGAGGTAACTAGACATGGGCGGGCAGGGGGCAGAGGACCTACTATGCTAATATATTCTTAGTAAGTAAAGTAAATGAGCTGTACCAGATCACACAAACAGCCAAAGTCTAGTCTAGCATTGTGTTCACAGAGCAGCCAGCCAGGGGTACGTGAGAAGCCCACAAGCAGTTCTTGACAGAAATAAAATCCTCCTTAAATAAACTTTCCCCAAAATATTTTAGAAATATTAGTCTATATAGTCTGTGGGATCATCTCTATTTGCAACTAAAGCAAACAGGCCTCTCAGCATTATTTCGTAAAGGCAACATGGACACCTGCATCTGCTCTGAACCACAGATAATACCTACCACAAGTGACTTACGTTTTTCCTTGAACAATCAAAACGGAAGATGGACATGAGACCAAACCACACATGGCAGCTCACACAACCACAAGTGATGTAGGATTTAATTCTCCTCCAGAATTAGATCCCCACTGCCAGACCCTTGTTTTTAGTTAAAGCATCTGGATGACTCCAAGCCCATTCTATTATCACCTCTGCCAGTAAATGACAGGGCAATTTCCTGCCTGCCATTGTGTAAGACATAAAGAAGGTTCTGGATGAGAGCCACAAGTGACCTGCAGGCAGGAGATATTAGCACTTCAGACAGTAACCGACAAGGCAATTAGCCTAAATCAAGCCCCACATAGAAGCTAGGACAATTATAGCCATTTCGATTAAAATAATTAGAATCATTCTACTTTATCTGAAAAGGGAAATCATTCTCTGTAGCTCTGTGTCACTTATTTGGCTACCAGAATTAGTTGACTTAGCTGGCTGATTAGAAATAAGTATGTTTCAGTTTGGAAACCCAATGAGGTCAGTTAAATTTAAAAGAGTTGGTTTCTTCAGGAGTCTTGGAATTTTTTTAATTAACAAGAATGTTGTTGCTCTGATTTACTAAGTCTGGTTCTCACCAACAGAAATTTTGATTTCTTTGTAAACTGCTACAAGATTTTGGCTGAAATCTAGTGTCCACAGCTTACGCTGTGTAAGGCTGATGATGCCATCAACAGTGCTGACTGGAAATTCCTGTGCAATCTCTTTAATCATCAGGAACCAATGGAGGTTACAGGGCAGAAGGAGGAAGTCTTTAAGGGAAATAATTTCTGCTAGGACAACATTACCAATGATTAAAGGAAACTACACAGGGGCCTCGAGACCTCTACCAGAACATGACATTTGGGAAAGCAAGTTGTAACAGTGGCTCTTTGTGGCCATTGGTCATCACTCCTGCCACACTGCTGCAATGATAGAAATAGTCTATATTAATGAAGTTTCGAGTGCAACTTGAAAACAGTTCTGCAGGGCTACAAAATGCTTGAGCCGTACATTTCACCTCTACTTATTATACTGTAACACTATTTTCTGAACTGTGCATAAAAACCTGTGTCTGAGGAATTGCACAGTAATCCATGAATTCTTCTGTGATTAGTCTTTAATTTCATAGTCTTTAAATTGCCACTATTCTTATTACCTTTGCTATACAGTGGTGCCTTGACTTACGAACATCCCGACATATGATCATTTCGAGTTATGACCAGCTCCGGCCGCAAAATGTTGCTTTGACTTGCGGCCGGAGCTTCAAGTTGCAACCAGAAAAAGGCAGGGAAATGAAGGCGGGCAATTCAAATTGCTTAGAGGCAAAGAGGCTGCTTCTTTGTAGCTCTTTTGCCCCAGCATTAGAGTGTGTGTGATTGGAGGAGGCTCCGGACAGCCTGGCTAGGTAAGGTGCTGCTTTCTGCTTTTTAAAAACTGTTCTGGGTGGGTTTTGCAGCATGGTTTTGGGAGTTATATTTCTGTGCTGTGATGGGTCTTGCAGTCTTTGTTTGGGTTCCCCCCGTTTCCGATGGGTCTTGTGGGATTTGTCTGCTTTTGGGGTATTTCCCCCTATTTCCGATGGGTCTTGCAGAGTTTGTTTGCTTTCTACTTTGCTTCTTTTGCATTTCTGATGGTTAGATGTGGAAACAATAAGAGCCACATCTACAATACTGCACTTACCAATATATTTTATTAAGGTTGAATGCCGAGCCTGGAGGATTCTGGAAATTACTGTGTAAAAGTTATTTTTCTAAGCTGTGGCTGAGCATATCACTTCCACAAAGACTGTATGGATTGTGCTGGGCTAACTGCTCGTCCTGTTACACTAAAACAACATATACTGTTGTAGCCAGCAAACTAGGCTTGAAGGAAAAGATGCACGTTGCTGTTCAAATGTTCTTTGCAGTACCCTACAGACCGAAGGCTGTCACTTTCTATTGTAAATAAAGCTTCTGTGTGTGCTAAACAGAGGAAGTTCAAGACAAGAACTTTCCTAGCACTTCATTTTGGAAAAGTCTTCTAATGTCTTATTTTTTGCCTCGTGTGCATCTGCTTTTAAATGCACTGAGGCAAAATCAGGAAACCAGTAACCACTGTAATAGTGGAAGCTGAACTACTGAACATTTGGATGTTTTTGCAGAAAAATCTGAATTATATTCAGGAGTATTTAATATTATTACATATATGTCCCATAAGACTCCCAATTTGTGTCCTCACTATAACTTTGTGCAGTATGCTGGACTGGAAGAGTAGACTACCCCAAGCTCAGTCAGGCTCAGAACCAAGCAGATTTTGAGCCTTACTCCTGACACATGAATCAACGCTCCAAAATTACTTTAAGCAGCACCTCCCCAAACAATGATACTTGCTTCTAACATGTGTGTCATAGTTAGAAATTGAACCAATATAGTTTCTGCCATAGTAGGAAGTCCATACTGGGATAAGGAGCATTTCCTGAATGTTTGCCTGTCATACACCTCTTTAGCTACTTGATCCTAACAATATTCTCTTGAAAATGTGTCCCTGTAGATCAATGGAGCTTATTTTCAAATAAACATACATACAAGACTGCAGAATAACAGGCAGAAAGAACCTTTACTGTTTTTTTAACATTACCTGTCATCAAGTCACATCAAATTTAGAGCCCTAATAAGATTTGTCAAGGTATATTAGATATTTAAGGAGTGTTTTTCCAGGGTTATCTCCCAGTGAATTTTCATGGCCAAGAAGGGATATGAACTCAGATGTCCTGAATCCCAGTCCATCATTCTTGAAGGAGAATGTAATAAAGAAGTCCAGTGGGGCCTTCAAGGCGAGTCAATTTTGTTATAGATAATTTGATGTAGCATAATAAAAGTGAAGCAGGTTATAATACCATTGTAATTATGTTATGGTTATACGTTGACTGTTTCTGACTATGCACATTCCATGCGCTCTGTTATAGAGTGCAATGAAAAAAATTGTTGTTATAACCGAGCGCGACTGGCCCGATCCATGGGCAGCGTGAATTCACCAGCCTTTTCAAGCAGCCAATTTCGAGTTGCGCCCCCCCACCCCCCACCCTCGTTATCCCTTCCAGCTCGCTGTTCTCGGATTTTGACCATCAGGGAGAAGGAAAGCCGCTTGTGAGGTTTTCTGTCTCGAGAATGACTTGGCACTACAGCTCCACTTCAAGCAGCCAAACAACCTGGGCAGTCTGTCACCTTACCGGGTTGGATGACACCCCCCCCAAAAAAAACCCCCAGGCACCCCCTTTTTGCTAACGTTCCACCCGCGCTCCTGGAGCCATCTCCGTGCTTCGGACCACAGACAAACGGCTGCGCGCGCCCCCCTGACGTCACAATGAGGGCCGCGCCGAGTGTTCCAATAGGACCCGTCCTGGGCGAGAAAGGGGGGGGGGAAGAGAGAGGCGAGCGGGCGAGGCGGTGCCGGCGAAGCGAGTGGCTCATGGATTCAGAGCAGAGCTGGCCCCGCCTCCCGGCCCGGCCCCTTTCCAGCCCCTTCACATGGGCTCCCTCTCGAGCTTGCGGTTGCTGAGGAGGAGTTGTTGTCGGCTGAGGCGGCGCTCGCCCTCCTTCCGTTCCGATAACTCTGCCGCCGCCGCCGCCGCCCCACGACCTGAAGAGAGAGCCAGGTTGCAGGCAGGCTGCCTATGGGGCATGGAGGGAGAAGAGGAGGAGCAGGAGAAGCCGCCGCCGCCGCCACCGCCTCCTCCTCCTCCACCACCCGGCTCCACGACCTACCCGGCCATTCAGCGTGTCGGCATTGCAGTGGATGAGACGAATGTGCTGCCGGGGGCTTTGCAGCTGATCCGAAAGCTGAGACCACAATGGGAGACCGAGCGTGTTAAAACCAAGGTACGAGCACGGAAATGTACAGAGTTGGCTTGCAGGCTGTGGCGGGGCAGGGCAGGGCAGGGCGGACCCCTCAGGCGCAAATCACTCTTTTTTGTCTCGCTGACTTGCGGGGTGGGAGGTGGATTTGGGGGGCTGGCTGGAGAAAATCGAAGGGGAGGAACAAAAAAGGAGCAAGAATGGGCGTGGGAAGGTTGCGATTATTTCAAAGAAAGAAACCCAATTCCATCTCACTCCAGCTCTTCTTTCTTTCTTTCTTTTTAGGACATTCAACAAGTCTGGGGTGGGTTTGATGCCCAATTGAGACACCCAAATGCTTTCTTTGCAATTCCCCTCTCTCACAAGATAATTGAGTAGCAATTAGAAGCTGCTCAAAACGCCCTTTAACCATCCCACCCTATCACATCCTAAGGTCCACCCTTGAACTCAAGGTGGTTAAAAAAGTGGTTCTGTTTCACCCTTTTCATGCATGGTTGTGAGCCCAGCAGGGATTTTAATTTGTCAGTTTGCAGTAAAACTCAGGAATATTCTTAAAGGCTTCTCAAACTGGTGTAATCCTTAAAAAGTGAATGTTCTTCATGGCTTCTCAAACTGGTGTAATCCTAAATATGTGGTGGATAGCACACTCATTCTGTCCTTCCCTCCTCATTTCTAAACACCAGATGAAGACTCCTTGCCATTCTTACCCTGCCCCACCCCACAAAAAGGCTCAGAGTGATTGAATACAAGTGGATGCTCTGTGTAGATCATAGTGGTGTTTAAACATGGTGATCAGTTAGCAGGTGGTTCATGAACAAGGCAGTAGAAACCTATGCCTGAAGCTTTGATTTGGCAGTCCTTTCCAGTGTCTAACCAGATCATCTAATTTCTCTTCCTTATTCCTCAGTTTTTACATCTGTATGACGAATGGAATGAGTATGCTTTCCCCCTCTGTTTATCTTGGCACATGTCTCCAAAGGATTCTCTTCAAGGCTGGGTGAAACTCCATTTTCCAGTCTATTTTAAATTGAATGAATGAATGAACTCTGTTTTCCTGTCTGGGATTCTAATTCCTGTAAGGCACATGTTATGTGTGCACCATATGTGTCAACCCATGTTTCTATATTGAGGGTTAGGGAATGCCAAGTTGCCCATAATAAGTCAGAAAGTAAAAGGTAACATTAGTATATAAAACTCTGTGCTACTCCTTATTGTTGCCCCACCCACTGCTTCTGATATGTCTAAAATCCCTAAAGATGGAGTAGCCTACCAATGTCCTCCAGAGTTTTTGGACTACAATTTCTATAATCCCCGAGGACATGATAATTCGGGACCAATGAGATCTGTAATCCAAACATGTGGAGGGGATCAGGTAGCAGTCCCCTATATTAATCAGAACAGGACTGGAAGAAACTGCCATGCCCTGTAGCAACTTTTTAAAGCCCCAGTAGGGAGAGTCTATGTGGGATACGGCCAGGGCTCACTTGTACTTCTTGGAATGAAAGACCCACTTTGTTACTTTCAGTACACACAGTCCTTGGCTGAAAAGATTTAAAAGTACATTCTTGTACTGTGTCAATGAGGGCAACTTGGTTCACGTGAGCAAGGAGTAATTCTGAATGCTGACTCCCTAAAAAAAAGCCAGAATGCTGAACTATCTGTTCTACTTAAGATGGGAAAGGTGTGCTTCATTTAGTAGAAATGACTTCTAAAGATGCAGAGTATTCCTGCTGCAAATTTAACACTTCAATTGCTTAAAACAGAGGTGGAGAAATTGTCATATTCATATATTGTTGGACTCCCAACTTCAATCACCCTAGATAGCTGTGGCCAATGATAGGAGAGGATGTTAGCTGTGATTGAACAAGATCTGGAGATTTGCTAGCCTTATAGCAAAATGTGCTTCTTATGAATTTCAAGGTGTGTTTTTATTTATCTTTTCAAATGACAGTTTATTGCTATATTACCAAAATGAAGTACTTTGATGTTGATAGCAGGCCTGATGAAGAATTTCTGTTCCTTTGTTGCTTTGTATTCATGGTAAGAAGAAAGTCTGATGCTATACGGTATTCCCATGCAGGAGCAAAGTGAAAAGAAGAGTAAAATGAAGCACTCTGCAAAGGCTGTTCTCCGCAAGAGTAAAGCAGCAGTTACATTTTACTCCAGAACTGTCCTCCTATGTCTTGGAAGAAGTGACAATGGGAAAACTTGATTGGGCTCAGCAAATCAAGAAATGTTTCCTCAATATGTAGTCTTTACCAAACCTAGTTCCAGGAATGTGATTGGGTCCAAAAAAAGGCTATCTCCTCCCTTGCCCTGATTCATTCCATGAACCCTTTAATGCCATCCCTCCATGAACCATGAATCTTAATTTAATGTCCCTTCCTTTGCTCTACCTGGAGATGTAGCCTTGCTAATAAAAACATTCCCATGTGCCTGTTTAGCTGAAGGTCTGTCTGAGAAGCTTCCATCCCTTCATTACACAAGGTTTATGGTTTTTTCCTTTTATTTTTCTTTTTTATTCAGGGTGTCATGGATGGAGGCACACACTTGAATTCAGGCCAAATAATTTTTGTTGAGAATGTTTTGTAAATGAAGTACACCTTGGGGGTCAAATTTATTCATGTTCTGGGACAGGTAGCTGCAAACTTCTGTAACTGAATCTGTGTAGAGATGTAATTTCTCATTTATCTCACTCTGGTACCCAAAAATGAGAAACCACATTCTCCCCTTCTAATCTGTCAGATGGCAAGATATGTTCCGTCACTTTCAAGTAGAGCTTTCATATTTGTGAGAACAATTTTGCGCATATAGTGTAAATTGCACACAACTGCAATAGCTGCTGCTGCTTTACTTCAAGGCCTTTTAAGAAGCAAGGTTGATAGGCATTGAATGGATTGTTTTTATCTTGTTGAACACTAGCTCATTCTGCCTATGCTTGGTGTATATTTCTGTGTGGTTTGGTTTGCTGATGGAAAGGACTAGTTTCATATGAAGACATTATCCTCAGATTGTAGAAACATTGGAAGTGGGGGAGTTGCCCACTGTATGCTCCTTGTGGGGCTTAAAAAATTCCTCACCAGGCTTGAGGCAGCCAAGGAGAAAGGAATTTTGAAAGTATTTTTCAGAGACTCTTCAAGCATCAGAGTGGAAAGATCACTACACTGTTATTTCAGTGTGTAATACTAATGTAATATCAAACTAAAACTGATCTCATAATTTACCTACCAACATTTCTGTTTCATTGTTCAAAAAATATAGCTAAAGGCAGGTAGAATAAGAAAACTCATGAAGACAAGCCATACCGTATTCAAAATATATTTGAATGAATCCGATGGTAGTGGAAAAGCACATTTGGCACAGGTCTTAGAAGAAGCCTAGCAGTGAGAAGGCACCTGTGGAAGCCATCTCCTTCTGCACGTGGCCTTTAGAAAAGAGAAGAGAAACACAACCAACCACCTGTGCAGAGACCCCAAGGTTTATGTGGAAATGTTTTGAAAGGCTGAAAACTGAACTGATTATGTTTGTTTGCTTGGCAAATTTGGCTGTGTGCCCTCAGCCAGAGGTCTCCCAGCAAGCATGGAGAGTCTGTGACAGAAGGATCATTACAAATTTATAATTTGTCAAGCAGAATCAAACAGAAAAAGCAGTGTGAAAATGAATGATAAAGGTCACGTACGGAGAGCTAGGAAAGAAAGTACTAAAAATTAGGCTGTAAGCTCTGTAGGGCAGAGATTCTGCCTGCATATTTAATGCCAGCTTGAGGGTTGTTCCAATTTCAAGGGGCAGGAACAGAGGAGGTCTCCCTCTTTACTTTTCTTGATTGTGTCCTTTATTATTGCTTTGGAAGACTGTGGTGGCATAGTCTAGCTAAAATTAAGAGGATGTGGTTGTAGATTTCATTAGTACTTGACAACTTTTTCTTCTTCTTAAATATCTTGTACAGTATATATATTTCATGCATAGACCTATCATCAGATCTGTCCTGCCTCTGTAAAGGTTCAACTGTACTTCCCAGCTGCCTGGTCCACTCCTCAGATGGTATATGATGAGCCTCGTGGCGCAGTGGTTAAAACGCTGTACTGCAGCTAAAACTGTGCTCACGACCTGGGGTTCAAATCCCAGGTAGCCGGCTCAAGGTTGACTCAGCCTTCCATCCTTCCGAGGTCGGTAAAATGAGTACCCAGCTTGCTGGGGGGGCAATGTGTAGCCTGTATAATTTAAAAATTGTAAACCGCCCGGAGAGTGCTTGTAGCGCTATGGGGCGGTATATAAGTCCAATAAATAAATAAATAAATATATCTGTTCTTCTGCCCTTTCCCTTGAGGCGGGGAAACCCAAGGAGTGCACAAGGGGCACAAGAATCTATTGAGTTCAATCTGGATTGTTGCTCTCCACTCCCTGGCACACAACCCCCTTTCTGTGGTGTACATTTTAGGGAGAACTGTGCATCTACCACCATCCCCAAATGTGGTGTTCTTGCCTCAAACTCTAGTAGCTTAACAAATCTGTCAAGAAACTAGAAATTAGTACCTGAATTTCCTTTGCACACCAGCCAACGCCTGGATAGGATTTAATGTATTGTATTTAAAAGAAACAATTAAAAGTCCTTGGGAAGATCGGATATACCATAGGTTAGGCGACCAAAGCAGGGGAGATAGGAGGATATAGTAGTAGGAAAAAGGTCCCTCTCTCAAAATAAACCCCTCCCCAAATTCTGCAAGACTAAACTTGCAACTAATAATGCTATGCCCACAAGCTGATGGTGCTCAAGTTCTTGTGGTCAAGACACCATGGTCTCCTTGCTGTTACTAGCAAAGAGCGTTACACCACCATCAGTCTAACATCCCATCCCGGTGGATCATTTACCTCACTTACAGCTGGCTGAACCAGGCCATCACAGTTGGGGTCAGAGAAAATAAGTGTCTTCAAAACTCAGCTTTCCAGGTATGTTGTCTTGTGCCTTCTTAACAATCTCTGTTTCATAGGAGACCAGATTTATTTATTTATTTATTTACTCAAAATAGTTTGGGCTTCTAGATCATTGAAATATTAGGCTGGGGAGCCGTGGACAAAGAGGTTCTGTCTTGTGTGTTTATAAAAGATTGTTAGGAATTCACATAAGATTGCCTATTGTTAGGAATTCACATAAGATCCCAACGTAAGTAATATATACCGTATTTTTTCCCACCATAAGACGCACTTTTTTGCCACAAAACAGGGGGGTGGAGAGTCTGTGCGTCTTATGGAGCGAAGAAAACAGATTATATTTTCCTGTTTTCTTCTCCTAAAAATTGGTGCGTCTTATGGAAAGGTGCGTCTTATGGAGCGAAAAATACGGTAATACTTTTTAGACTTACCTGGTAATACACCTAATTGAACAGAAGGGGACTTTCTTCTGAATAAACATATGGAGGATTACTCAAGGGTGTAGCAAGCAACTTCTGGCCTTTCAGATAATTTTGGAGTAAAAATTTTAGCAGCCCTAGCCAGTACTCAGTGGTGCAAGTAAAGGAGTTGTAGTCCAGTAACAACGGGTGGGCCACAAGTTTCTCATCCCACTGTAATGGGCTGGATCTTGGTGATGTGTTGAGAAACGTTTAGGAGTGGAAAGCCATGCAGACATTGTTTTATATTTTATTATTTATATTTCATTCTCGGTGATTCTGGCATGTTAGAAGAAGACAGTCTCTATTCTGAAGAGTTTGCAATCTAAAATTCAGCACAGGGCAAAGAACAGAGGAATGGTAGAAAGGGAGGGGAAAACTGCAGTTGTTTCTTTTGCATATGCTAAGGCTCAGGTAAGGACTGACTTACAGTAGGGCATGGGGTTAGTTGCAGTAGCCAAAGACAGCATACAGAAATGGCCAGAATAGAACTAATGTTGAGGATGGTGATTATGGATGAAGTGCAATCTCTAGTGGGAATGCTGCTTTCTGAAAATAGCCAGGATCTTATTGGTTATTTACACTAATGTAAGTTTAGTGCTGTAAATTGCAGTAGCAAATTGCCACTAGTTAACAAGTTGCCACTATGGGCTAGTGTTCCATTAATTGGAGGTAATGTGTTGCAGTAATGGATGCTGTTGCATTTACACTGCTGTAAATAACCAATAAGTTTCTGACTAGTATTGTAAAAGCAGACAACATATTTCCTGCATAAACAGAAGAATTAAGAACGTGCTTTTTCTTCTGCTTTCTTTTAGAAAACGGCTAACAGATGTTGCTGGATTTGAGTTCATAATACTATAGTTATTAGATAAATGATGCCCATACTGGGTTGCCTCTGAAGCAGTCGGGCACTTAGCAGGAGGCTTTTGCAAATGTGAGAAGGCAGGATGTGGAAAAGAGAAAACTGCTTGTAGGTGTTAATGAGAGGCTGATGACACTGGGAAAAAAGTGAACTTTTTGTCTTTCAGACGGAGGAGATGCTAGTTATTCAACAAAGCAATAATATTTACACACTGCAATTGAGGATTGTTAGCTAAGCTCCTAAAATAAATGCCATGGAATGTAAGGGAGGGATAAATATTAATAATCCTATTAAGTCCCACAGTAAAAGCCCCTCAATACATTTTACAGCAAAGAACACTTTAAAACAAAGCTAGGGTTTAAGTAATCAATGAGGGTCTCATGAAGTAGAGCTACAGAAGTATATGTAAAAGGGATAGCTTGAGCCAGTTGTCTGTCAAGAAGCTACTCCATTTGCCTCCTGCCCCTTCTGAGAGGTGATTTAGCCTTGCTGCCCAGTCTCTAGGTGGCTAGTTACCAGAACTGTCCTCTTCCAAACTTGGCCTTGCATTCTTCTCCCCTTTGGAGTCCTGCTTTTGTTCTGCTGGAGTATGACATAGACTAGATCTATTGGTAGGTCAGTACAGTTATCTGACTTTCTGTTGGTTAGTATTAGCAATAACTAGAAAACGTTATTTCTTGAGGGGAAGATTACTCAAAAAGAATGCATAGAGAGAACTAGCAATGGAATTTTGTGCAAAGGGGGTTTTAATTTTGGATTCTGGTACTGATCACAATTCCTGGGCTAAGCATGTGCTTAGAAGTACTCTGTTCCTTCAGTCTGCCTAGGCCACTATTTTCCATCTTGTTCTAGTTGGTAAACCCCAGTTGTTGTTTTTAAATAGACAACACAAGCCGGAGCACTTGCCCATCTGTGGTCTAAAGAGATGTTTGAGGGCTATCACAAAAGTGGTGATTTGAGCATATATGAGGGATGTGAAGGCACACTGGGATTGCAAGTGTTTTCAAAACAAGTACGAAAATGAGGAAAATTCCATATGCTGTGGCAGGCAGCCAGGTTGAAAAAGGATAGAACAAAACCCTCTGTCTAGAGGAAGCCGTCAAACACAGGCGTCCTCATCAGAGACATCTCCATTGATCTGGCACTCTACTACTTGTTTATGGCTGTGGCATGGAGCTTTGGATTTTTTTCCCCTACAACTCCCGTAATTCCTCAGCCACCAAAAAAAATAAGTTTTCCAACTTCTACTCTGTAAACCATCTTTTCTTGTTAAGAATGTCAAACTCCTTAATCCTAGTTTAGGGATGGTTGTGTATGTTCAGGATGGCACATGAACTATAATCAAAATTTCATCCGTGTTTGTTTCCCCTCTGTTCCCCTATTTTTCACCTGAGAATGATCCCCAGGCAGCTTCATTTAAAAATGAAGCAATTACAGTTAACATTGGTGCTTCTCTACCTTCTTAAATGTTGAGTGTCTCTTTGTAACACTTCCCAATCCCATTCACTTTCATTCCACTGCACTTGTCTTGATTGGGTATCCAATGCAGTTGGAAGTTGGGGAGCCCCATGTTAATCAGGATGGAGTCTGTGATCTGAAAGGGAAGAATGCCTCGAATCTGCTTCAGCGACACTGCTGGACAATGGCTTTGGCTGCTCAGACACAACATAAAACCACTTCTTTTATCGGGAGGTGGGTTTTTGTCACATTTAGTACCAATACAAACCACCCAAGATATTTCCATCGACTCCTTTGACTAGTAGTCCCCACTTCAGGCAGCATTATGCATTTTAAACATTAGCCCCAGAGAGGGTAAATGTTTCTGAGTCCTACTTGTACTTATCATTAGCAGCAAATAAAACAAAGCGGTTCCACCCTCCTACATTTTCCTGTTGAAATGAAGAAATCTTTGGATTAACCAACAGTGGGCTAATCTGGAAGGTGTCTGCTCTCAACTCAGTTCTGGTGCTCAAAACAAGTTCCCAGACTCAGAATTCTTGAATTCAGTTGGTCAGTATCCTTTTGTGCTAAATTAGTGAGGAGAGAGAGGACTTGCCATGTCCCCTTGGCTGTCACTTTGTGAAAGGTTGGGGTGGGGGGTAAGATTCATCAATCCACAAAGCCTTCCACATTACCAGAGCATGGGGAAATCAGGGCTATGGCTTGTGTAGAAGGCCTTCATGGACTGATGTGTCTACAGGCCTGCCACCTTATATGACAGAGAGAATGAGGCAAGATCACTCTTGCTTTTCATGGGTTTAGCCAACCTGATGCTGAACAACTGAACTGGGCTAGTGTCCTTTATATCAGATTCCCATTAGCAGATCTACTTGGCCACCACACTTGAAAAAGGATGTAGCCAAACAAACAAGTTCAGAGGAGAGTGACAAGGATGAGCAGGAGACTAGAAACCAAGCCCTATGAATTAGACATGTTTAGCTTCAGAAAAAGACAACTGAGGGGAGATATGATGACACTTTTCAAATACCTAAAGGATTGTCATACAGAGGAGGGGCAGGATCTACTTACTCTTGATCATCCCAGAGTGCAGGACACATAATAATAGGCTCAAGTTACAGGAAGCCAGCTCTTGGCTGAATATTAGGAAAGGCTTCCTAACTGTTAGAGCAGTACAACAATGGAACCAATTACTTTGGGAGTGATCCAACACTGGAGGCATTCAAAAAAAAAATTGGACAACAGCCTGTCAGATCTACTTTGATTTGGATTGCTGCACTGAGAAAGGGGTTAGACTAAAAATCCTTATAGGCCCCTCCCAACTCCATTATTCTAGGAAGCAACGCTAAAATTAGTCAATTCCTGCATTAGTCAGCTTTGCCTTCTTGTACCAGGAGTGTTGTTTAATTGTTCATGAGCATCGAGTGTACTTTTGCAAAAACGTGGAACAGAACCATACTCAATTCAAAGGTGTACTCCCTGGGAGCTGGTGGAACCAACCATTTAACATCAGCATGATATATTTTGGGGTAGGGAGGAAGTGACTAGGCACATGCACATTAGTTATTGAAACCATCTCTTTTGTTTTCCAACCCATAAAGTTAATCTGAAATGCTAGTCGGATGCATAAAGTCTTAGCACATATTAGAACAGGGGTGGATTGCAAACACTTTAGAATGCAGTGTCTCATTTTATGGATCCACACACTTCTAATATTAACATTAGACCTCTACCATGTCTGTTGTCATCACCAAATCATAGTAATGTTATATAACCCATCCTTCTATTCAGCCTGTACTACAGCAGTATTAAGGTACTTGATTTCAGCATCTCATTTTTCCTGTTTTCCCCCTAATTCTCCTGCATGCAAAAAATATGCAAGAAAGTAATTTATTTCAAATTTCACCATGCAGATCTTTCACTGTTTTTTGAGCCTAAGCTTACAAGGGCTCACTCCTCAGACTTTGTTTATTGTGTTTATATGCCTCCTTTTGTCTACCCAGATTAATTATCCTCAAAATAAGCCTGTGAAGTTGGTTAAACTTTAAGCTAGAAAAGTTATTTATAAAAGGAATACATTAGCCCCCAGAGTAATGCATTATTGGTAACACTGATATGTATCCACATATATATCTCACATTATTATATCATATATTACTTTTTCACAGGAGGGAGGGGAAGCTGCCTTGAAACATTCTGCTTATACACACCCACCTTAGAGTAAGAACACTTGGAGGAAAGTCATTAGTTGGCTATACTAGAGTGGTCTAGTATGACCAGATAGGCGGGATAGAAATTAAATAAATAAATATTTTAGAGCTCGTGTGCTGGTTTTTCTTGGTCTTGACATCTGATTCATAATTGTAATCCACACAGGATGTTTGAAATTTTTACCTGTATGGATATTATATTGCATAATCACTGACAAGAAACAATATTTACCTGGGAAATAATTAACAATATATATTCTGATTTTTAAAAAAAGGAAAGGAAAGAATGTTTGCAGGCTGCCTTGAGCACTACATTGTATAGGAAGGCCAGAGTAGAAATATAAGAATGTATCTAAAAATGCTGTTTAAAAGGAACTGTGGAAACAGCTAGAGATCCAGAAGACTGACATTACGATTCACACTCATTAAATCACTCTTGAATTGTATCTTCATTACACTATTATAATTACCCTCCTAAAGGAAATAAGTTACTCATTACTAAGGAAAAGGGAAAATAGATTGCCTTAAAGCATTTGTTGCCATGGTTTCCAGGTTTGGATGTCCCCATAGTGCTGTGCCTACCTGTTCCTGGTAACACACTGATTTGTGTTGCATTTTACTTCTTTTTGTGAATGTTACTGGAGTAGAACTTGCTGAATATTGCAACATCAGAACGAACCAGCATTGAAAGTTTGGCTTACTAATGGTTGGCACTGACTTTTGGGTACTTCTTTATTTGTCCACATACTTAGGATGAAATATGCATAATTGTGGAAGGATAATCAAAAAGCAAAGAATATTTTTTTTAAATGAGTGAGGAAAGATGTGGACTATTAGTAAATGTCTTTTACTCTGAGGTGTCATCAATGATTTCTTGATATTGGGGACAGGACATGGTTTTACCACACCTTAGGTTTTTTTTTTTAATATGTGAAACTGAGAAGTGTAGTTTTCCTCCATGTATTCAAAGGAAAACAGATATCTACCCCTGCTAAACTTTGAGATGTGTGTTTCCTTCCTGTGCCAAGAAAATATTATCAAATAATATTTGTCATGTCTTTGACTCTATAGAATTTGGAATTTTATTTTATTTATTTATTTTAAAAAATATTTTTACCCCACCTTCCTCCTTAAAAGGACCCAGGCCGGGTCTTCAAGCCAAACATGCAGAGTTTTGCTTACATAACCTCAGTAATTTCCACAACCATCCCGCGAGACAGGTCAGTAGTAGTATCCCTGTGATTGCAGAGAGCAGATCTACAGCCACCTGGCGAGTTTGTGACAGAGCTGTGGCTTGAACAATGGTTAGTAGACCATCTTGAAATGGCAGGAATGTGTTTGAAGGCATCTGGAGATGTAGCCACCCAAAACCTTTTTTGGAGTCTAGACATAAGCTGTTGGTCATTGGCAGACAAATGTTGTGCCAGATGGATTCCTTCACAGCAGCATCAGTAGCCTTGAAAATTATAGAGAAAAGGAAGATAGCTGTAAGATACATGCAACCCAACTGGTCTAGCTACATTATAGCTCTGGTGTCCTCATGGAATTCGACTCCTTCTCCTTTGCTCCTCCAGTTTGCAGAACTGCAGTCTAGATAGGAAAGCTGAGTTCCTTCCCCCCAATATGGTTGAGGAATCTTTTCCCATAATCTCTTGCCATTAGCTGTGCTGATGGGAATTCTAAGGACCAGAGTCACTCCCTGCCAATCCAAAGTCTGACCTGTGTAGCTTGTTGCTGCCATGTGCCATCATCTTGTCTCCAACTTGTGGCAACACTAAGAATGGGTGACCTCCAGAATGTCTCATTATTAACAAATCTACTTAGCTCTTGCAAACTCAAGTCCATCATTTCTTTATGGAATCAATCAATCTAATATTTGGAATCCTCTTTTCCTACTGTCTTCAACTGCTCCTGGCATTATTATCTTTTCCAGTGAGTCGTCTCATGACATACCAAAATTACAACCTCAGTTTCGTCATAACAAAACTGGGTAAAAGTAAAGGAAAGAAGAGGGAAGCTCTTATACATAGTTGGATACAGGAAGAGGAGATTCCTGTTTTTAAAATGAACAAGCAATATATGAAGCCACCAAACAACACGTTTTCAATTACTATAGAGTCTATGGCCTATTTGCAATATTTACAGGAGGTTTTCTTTAAGCAGCTTGTGATATTCGAGCCTACCTAGCTCTAAATGGAAATATTTCTTCCTTCAAAAAAATGACTGTTTTATCTCACAGATGAGAGAAATGTTATCTCCAGTCCAACAGTGGTTGTACCAGACTTCCATGAGCTCATGGTCTCCTCTTTATTCATTCCTTGCCAAGCTCTTCACTGAAGGCATCACCAACAAGCTCATGGCTTGCTTCACAGATGAGAATATGAGGGATGCAGTCCTGGTGCGGGTCTATGGCAGGAAGACAGAACTGATTGTGGACCGGGCAAATGAGCTGCACAATTTCCAGGTGCTTCAAGGTCATGGCTGTGCTCCCAATCTCTACTGCACCTTTGAGAATGGTTACTGTTATGAATTCATGCCAGGGAAGGCACTGGGACCAGAACATATCCGGCAGCCAAATATATTCAGGTATATGTGGATCGGGAAGGGGTTGTGTTTGATTTCAGAAATAGAAAGGTAACTTTCATATAACTGTCCAAAGTGGAAATATGTTAAAGCTAAGATGCATAACCTGTAGCCTGTATGTACCCTCAAGGTCTTGAATTCTGGCTTCTGTTTGTGCCCTGATTCCTCTGCTACCACAAACCTCCCACATTCTCCCTACCCATGCATTTCATTTCCTCATGCTACTAATTACAAGATAGTAATGGCTGAGGTATGTGTGTGTGTGTGTGCGTGCGTGCATGCATGCATGCATGCACACATGCATTTTGGCTTACATGTGTGATCCTTGTGCCAGCAGAATATGGAACCACCAAGCAACCACACTTTAAAATATACATGAGCCTGGATTAAGTAACTACAGTACATTCATGCAACTCCTAGTTGCAAGAGGAAGAGCAACTGTATCTTTTTCAGGCTCATGTGAGGGGGCATTTGACACCTCATTGCACAAGTAGTGTCCTTTCTCTCCTCTCTCTTCATAGCATTTCTCCTCGGCTCTCTTTTTTAAGTATGCCAATTTGGGCAGCTGCTCATTGTTGGTGTCTTGCTGATCTCCATCTTTGCTCAAGTGCCCATTATTTTCCTAAGGAACCAGCACACTTTTTAGGCTCCTGTTTAATAATGCGCTAGTTGCTTGGAACAGCTGGGGCTTCAGGAAAGGAAGAGAGGGGCCGGGTAATGAGATCAGCAAGCAGCTGCCCAAGCACACATGGGTGAGACAGGGAAGGCAATCCCATAGAGCAGCACAGGAAGTAGGGCTTTCCTGGAATAGGATGTAGGCTCCACAGAGCAACTTGCTCTGCTTCCAGTTTGGCTTTGTAATGCTTCACGCTAACACTGGAGAGGCCAGAGTGCCTCTCTGTTGTTTCATATTATAGTTGAAATAAAACCTACCCATCCCCAAGTTGAAAAAAAAAACATGCTGGTTGAAAACAGTGAGAGTTGTAGTCAAACACCTAGAGGGCACCAAGTTGGTAGAGGCTGGTCTAGGAAATGTACACATTATAGACAGAGATTTGCTTCTTGAATTTTGAATATATAATAGGTTCTTCAGCTATCGGATCTCTTTTTACAGTATTTCGAACTAGACAAGTCCTTCAGTGGTAAGCACATGGAGTATTGATGGTTACAGAGTTTATATTGGGCATTACAATATAAAAACTATAATATGTAGCAGGTATACAAGATTGAAAGTACTGCGGAAATTATTATTAAATTATTTTAATTTCCCTAGTTTCACATTATTTACAGAACTATGCCACCTGATTGTACAGGTCCCTTGTATCAGCCTTTGCTGACCTGTACTCTTCTGGTGTGATGGGAGTACAGATCTGGCTGACTCTAGGCAAGAATTATGGACATTGTAGTCAAACATATCTGTAGGGTACCAGGTTCAGGGAGGCTGCCCTACAGGTAAGTGGTAGAGAACTATTGGAACACTGATTTGCTGTATAAAGGAATCTGTGCACCAGGCAACTGATATACTAGATATCAGTAATCTAGGATCCAACATTGGAGGTAGTAGCATATTTTATTAAAATCAGTAGTCAGTGTCATGCCTTAAAATACTTTAGGTCAGGAATGCCAGATCACATATGAAGTTCATGGGTGTGTCCTGTCTGGCCCACAAGCACCTTTAGCTGTTGTCTGTGATCAATGATAGCAGAAAATAGGGCATTTACCTTTAAATATGCTGCATAGCTGTTCTTTGCAGGCAGGAAAGCTGCTGCATATAGAGGTCTGCTTTGTGGACAGGGAAGTTGTGCTGCTCAAACATTCTCTTGAACAGATAGTTTTACCTGGATATAAACTGCTTCATACGCTTGGCTGGAAAATGCCCAAATTGGTGAGAATTGCATCTGGCACTGCCTAGCTTGCTTTAGCAATAGCTACACCATCTCATGCTCTTTGCTGCACTCTTAATAATAGCTTTTTCCAAAATTGGAATTTGCCCCCTAGACGAAAGAGGTTTCTTCACTCCTGCCTCAAGCTGAGAAAGACTGTTATATATGAAAGGCATATTTTGCTCTTTGGAGTCAGCTACAAATTCTATATGCTAGTCTTCAGCGATACTTTTCTTTGGCATAAAATTTGAAATCTCTATTACTTTGACCCAGTCTCCCAAAGTAATATGTACTCACTGAACAGTTCATTGAACAGTTTCTGTCTTTGTGATTGATCTTAGGCTGGTTGCCCAAGAAATGGCTAAAATGCACAGGATCCACACAAATGGGAGTCTCCCAAAACCGTGTCTCTGGCATCGACTATATAAGTACTTTAACATCGTGAAAAATGAGTTTGTCAGGAAGGCATCAAATCTCAGGTAAAGAAATCAAAAGCTAATTTCCAGTAAAGGCATTACTTACCTACCCAGTGGCTTTGTTCTATTGTGTTGTATTTGCTGGGCAAGGATAGTGTGCAAGACACCTGGCCAAGCAATGAGTTAGAAAAAGAGAATTCATTAGAGCAAATTAAAAATGACAACTACACTGAAGAATGGCACAGCCATGATTAGATCCTACACTTGACCACTGAAAGTTTGCCATAAAAAGAATTAAATTTTTCTTGTGGCCTTTCTTCGTGTAAGCCATGACTGGGCAGATCATTCTGCCTGAGGCTGAATACAGAAGCTATATTCCCCCCTCCCTTTTTTGAAACCACACAATTTAGCAGTTTAGGCTCAAAACAGATTACAAGTTGAAAGTTGTATTGAATACTTGGGGAGTTTGTTGGGTGGTTACAAAAAACAAACTGCATACCATTGTCATTTAAGAAGCATTTCTATTGATGGTGAAATGTTACAATAAATGCCTATTTTAGGGAGAAAAGCTGCTTGCTTTGAAATTTATAGAAATTTGGTGTGTGTTTACCCTTTTCCTGACATAGATGCATTCTGCTCTCCAAAGGAGATGTATGTATTACTAGAGAAGAGTATATGCAGGACTTTTCCTGCAGGTTGGGGAAAAAAAGTAACTTTTTAATGTTCTGCATATTGCCCATCTGGTATTGCATTCCAGACAAATTTAGACATTTATAGACACCCAGGAGCACACCCTATCTTTTAAAATGGCCTTGTGGAAAAGTTTATCACATTCTGTTTATCTTGTGCCTGGAAAGACTGAAGGCTGTTCTGTTATTCTGCAGCTTTTAAATGGTGCCATATTCATAAATAAATGCCCACCCTTATCATGAATGTGTATGTCACACTGTTGGTTGCTACATCTTCATAACCTCCTTTCCTCTTTGATTCCCCAAATTGCTGTCAGTGCACATCCTGGTTTGAAAGCTGTTCAGGTTAAAGATTGCTGATATTTCTCTTGGTTCTTCCTACAACTCCAGAGAGAAATTTTCCCAGTACAAAAATTCAAGAAGTTGGACCTTGAAAGCATTCCTTAGCCCTCCTGAGTTTTTAGATGTGATAAATATGGTTAGCTTGGGTTTTTCCACATCAGAGCATCTGGTTTGAAGCCACCCACCCTTTTTATTTTTTTCCCCTCTGGATCCCATTTAAGTATATGGTAGGAGTAAGCAAAGTGTAGCTCATGGGCCATCTGCACCTCCCTTTCAGGGCTCAGTTATAGCTCCCCAGCAACTTTGGGATCCCACTAGCCCCCCACACACACACACACATCCAAAATGAGGCCAAGAAATTTCCTTGTACCATTTAGGAGTCATTGGAGGCTTGCAGGGGGAAGAACCCTTGTCCCAAAACCTCCAAAATAGAAAGAAAGAAAAATGTCAAGGTTGTGGGTATGGCGCACAGCTGTGGGGAGCCTGGGGCATTTGAAGGGGGGGGCAGATCCTGGAAACAGTTATTCACCCATGACCTTATAAGGTTCATTATGTGACTTACACAATTGTGATGTGGCCTATATTTCTTTCATATTGTATTTATGGCCGTAACAAAACAAACAAAAAAAGTTTGAGAATGGCTGTTTTACAGCATATTTGCCATCCACTAACTTCTTTTTACCAGCTTCCCTTTCTGGGTCATTTGTAAACAGATGCATCCATCATGGCAGCATTTTGTGAGTAGGCACTCCACTCCTCCCCATAGAAGCCATTTTGTGTTCCTCAGTGTACCAAACCTGCCTACCAACCCAAAGAGGTCGGAGATTCAGTCTTAGTAGGCCTTTCTGGTACTTTCAGTGCCTCAGTTACGCAATCAGAGAAACCTGAATTTGTTTGTTTGGGGAAGATGGTATGTTGAATAAACAAGTGCTTGCATAGAAATATATAACAAGAGTATTTCAGAAATGCACTCTTGCCAACTTTTGGGTCCTGATGCAAAGTCTGTATAAGCTTGTGTTAGTGTTCAAATCTTACCATATAGGTGGTCATTCCAGAGTAAGCTATTATTGTGTAATTGCCTTTCCTCATTGGGATGCCAGGTGTCTTTGCATTCTCTAGTTTGCCCTCCATTTTTGTTTCTTTTTATCTTATAGAAAAAAGTCTGTTAAGGAAGAAAAAGGAGATAATTTTATTATGTATTGGACACACCAATCTTCATTGATTTTGGGTGCTAAATGAGGGTGGGTGGGTGTCTAGTTATTACTTGAATGGAAAACCACCAGAGAATACTAGGGATCTCCAGATAAGGCTAGGAAAAGGATCCCTCCTGAATTTCTGGAGAACTATTGCCAGCTGGAGTTGACAGGACAATTAGATAGACCAAGCCTCAGACTCAGTTTATGTCATGTTCTTATGTTGCTGGTATTGCTAGGAACGGTCTGTCTGGAAGCATCAGAGAGCTACAGGCATGCTGTTTTTATAGCTGCTTAGTCCAAGATAGAAGGTGAAGTGAGCTAAGAGCCTCCAAATACCTTCTCCTTTTCAGAGGGTATCAACCTATGATCAGTTTCTTGGTCGTATAAAAAAATTCAAGACTGAAATGTGGCATGATATCAAGTCTGTAAACAGGGTGGGGAGTTTTTGGTCCTTTGTTTTGTTTTTGTTGGGCAGAGAATTGGGGGATGCAGCCTGTAGTCCAAAACATCTAGAAGACCAAAGGTTTTCTCTCCCTGCCTAAAATAATATGCTATTTGTATAGGAGACCTCCCAGCACATTGGTTTCATGGCATTTAGGACGCCTGTTGGGCATGATCTAATCTAAGCTAGGGCTCATAGTCAGCTCATGATTGAGCAGGCTGTAAAAAATCTTTGAGTTAGATGCTTGCATTGCCACCCTGATGCACAAACCACACCAGCTCACAAATTACTAATGGCTATTTGGGGCTAAAAACTAGAATCTTTGCATCTTTCAGTGGTGATTGTTCAGGAAGGAAATGTCACACAGGGCTGCTCGGTCATGTGTCTGTTTTTGGCCAACTGGGAGTTTGAACATTTACTGGTTAGTGGGCTTCGGATACAACACAGAATTCAAGTGGATCTGTGTGTATTTGTGGAAGTGTTTTACATTGAACATTAGTGGAAGTTAAGTGTTGTGGGATAATCTAAGATACCTTGTGATACCTCCGAACTAGAGCTCCTCCGTTGATGATAATGGGAGTTATAGTCCACTACCTCTGCAGGGTGCCAAATTGGGGAATGTCATCCCAAATGGTGCCTTTCTTCAGAATAAGTGAACTCTACCTTACACATCTTGCTAACGTTAGAAAATACATTTCTCACACTGAGAAAGGTTTAATGTCTGCAAGTGGACATGGCGTCACTTTGTCTTCCTTCCCAAGCCTCCATCAGGAAGTGCACATTCCCAGTCTAGAGGTGCTAGAAGAAGAGATTCGCTGGATGAAAGAACATCTCTCTCAACTTCGATCTCCAATAGTCTTTTGCCACAATGACCTTTTGAGCAAGAACATCATCTACAACAAGGCAGAAGGTTTGTTATCTTACTCTCACAAGTGCATAACACTTTGTAAAATGCACAGATCTTTTTCTCACTGAAAATGCCTTCAAAAGAAACAAATGCCAGAGAAGTTCCCTTGCCTATTTAGGAAGCAACTACTCTATCTGAAAACCCACTTCTACCTCTGTCTTTATTTTTTTCAGGTCGTGTCCGGTTCATAGATTACGAATACACTGGTTACAACTATCAAGCCTATGACATTGGGAATCACTTCAATGAGTTTGCAGGTGAGTTGAGCTTTGCAATATTTTCTGGACGCTGGAAATTCCTAGACGCCCTTGATCTTACTGAAGCAGGGCTTGGAACTGTTAGGACAAGTGCATTAACATTAGATCATTAAAGAAGATTATTTTTTTAGCTTAAAACCAATGAAGATTAATTCTGATTAAAAATATTTAAATTGCTAAATAATGGAAAAATAGCTTAAAATTGCTAAAAATTAACAAACACCCCCAAATCCACCCTGCAAAAATAACAAGACTAAAATAATGTGAAACATTAATCATTACTCAAAAAATTAACACCTTTAGCATTTCACAGTAGGTGGTGAACCTACTTTTTTTTTTGGATATTTGAACTACAGCTCCTATAATTCACTTATCATTTGCCATGTGAGTTAGGCCTTCTACAAGTTGAGGGCGAAATATTCCCTACAGGTGTTCCTACAAGATTTCCTAACATGTTTAAATCTTTCAAGGAGACATAAAGCTTCCTCTAATGTCAGTTTGATCCTAGATCAACCTATAACAGCGATGGCAAACCTATGGCACGCGTGCCACAGCTGGCATGCAGAGCCCTCTTTGCAGGCACACCAGCCATAAGTTGCCGGATCGCTGCTCCCCCCCCCCAACATCCAAACCTGAGGAGGTGGCTGCAGCCACCATGTTGGCACCCCAAGAGGTGGCAGGCCAGGATCGGGAGCAGCTGGCACTGGCGGCTGATCCAGAGTGGGGTCTCGAGGCACCTCCATGCCTGGGATTCCCCCTTCCACCACCACTTCTTCCACCACTGTGCACTGGGTGTTGTTTTATTTTTTCATTTTGGGCACTCGGGACCAAAAAAGTTCGCCGTCTCTGACCTATAATATTAGCATTTTATTGACTGCAAAGTGCACGGCTCTTATTCAATCAGTGCCGTGGCCATTGCTGACCTTCCTGCCCCTTCCCTCCTATGCTGCTGCAAGATGCCCATTACTAGAGCCAATAAGTATTGGAAAGAATGCAGGATAGATCTTGAATCATACTAACCATCTGTTTTGGTTAAATAGCAACCTGTGGCACTGTTGTTGTTGTTGGAGTGCAACTCCCCTCATTCATTTTGTGACTGATAGGAACTGAAGTAAAGTTGCAAGTTCCCATGCTCACTCTATGTAGGAGTTTTCAAAACGTATGCTGTTATTTTTTAAAGCACAAACTGCTGATGAAAAAACAATGTTCATATTAATACATAGTAAAAGTAGTTACAGTAAAAGGTAAATTTAGGCCGTTGTAAGATTATTTCCTTCCTGCTGTCCTCTCTATTTGTGGCTCAAAGGCTGGATTAGAAGCAAGCTCCTTTTGAAGGACCTGCATGTAATTATTCTGGTCTCTGTATTAATGCTCTGCCGAGCTTATATAAGACAGGAAATCACTGTATGGCTAATTATGTGTGTTACCATTACAGTTGTGTTCTGTTTCTATGGGATCATAAAAAATAAAAAGGGTCATACTGGATATTTTTCAGAAGAGATCTATAATAATTAGTGCAGATGATTGAGTGGGCGAACTGGATGGAAAACCAACTCACTTGAAACATAGTGCACTTCCAGACAAGCCTTTTGTTGTGCAATCACTGTGTCTTATTCATAGCATTTATATGGAGGGATGGAAGGAGTTCTAAACAACATTACCTTTCATTCTTAGCACTTCTGTGTTTTCCTACCAACTCTTCGTCACTTCTTAAATGCCATTAAAGAGAGAAAGACTTAATAGCTTTATGCTTTGTATTGCTAGGGGCTGTCTCTCTCTCTCTCAGAGATGGGAAAAGCTGTTGTTGGACAGGAGGAATACAATTCTATGAATATCTCAGCCATTATGTTTTTTAAAAATAACTTTTCTAATTCATAATCAGGTACTGCTTGTGCCATGGAAAGTGAGAAGAGCATTAGAGAGAAAAGGAAGTGAGGAACAAGGAGACCTATCAGTTTGTTTCATGAACATAAAGGCCTTGCAGGCTTTAGAATAGAACCAAAATCTTATGTGTGTGTGTGTGTGTGTATATACACACACACATATACACATATATACATATATACATATACATATATATACATACACACACACACACACACACATATATATATAAAAACATGATCACACAGTTTCTTTTCTTGTAGCAACCTGCATTATGGAAAAGATACTCCATAGGCTTCCTGTTGTCTTTTACACTGTTTTCTCCTTGTAGGTACTGAGCATCTTTGCTAAGTTCCATTCCTCAAGATTCAGAGCCAAAGCTTTTTTGGACTACAGATTCCAGAAGCCCACAGCCAGTGTGGTCACTGGCTATGCTGTTTAGGGAATTCTGGAATTTGTAGTCCAAAAGTTATCAAGCTTTTTTTTACAAAACTGTCAACAAATCAGCAACCACTAGAGGAGTTAACATTTCCTTCTCCAAACACTTGTGTAGACCAGATAGGCAGGGTATACATCAAATAAATAAATAAATACATAAATTTAAAGTAGTGCAACTCGAATTATGGGTCAGTTTAATAATATCAGTAATCTATCAAGGGAGACAAACCATTATATTAACCAACATGTTCCCAGCATTCTTACTGAGCTCAAGATCATATGTTTAAGAGGTTCGGTTCTTATACATTCCTGAGCTTGTGTCACATCCCATCCCCTGTTCATTGCCAACCTCTATTTCTAGGGCTGAATGAGGTGGATTACAATCTATACCCGTGCAAGGAGCTCCAGCTTCAGTGGCTGAGGTACTATCTGGAGGCCTACAAGGGACTAAGTCAGGAGGACCAGGGAGAAGGAAGCAAAAGCAGAGGCGAAAATGGAGCTGTGTGTGAAGAGGAACTCGAGAGCCTCTATGTGCAAGTGAACCAGTTTGCTTTAGTGAGTATGTGTGTTATGAAGAAAGGGCACAGGTAAAATAGGAGAGAAAACAGCAGACAAATAACAGACATCAGGTATATTTCTATATTTTTATAGTTCATGTCATTCAGAGTGCCACTTCTATATTTTTATTAGCTCAAGATGGCTTTGTCACTATATTAAACATAGAAGTTTATTTTAATCACATTCATTTTTAAGCCCACCTATTTTCTATTCCATAACTATTTCCTATACAGGCTACAGAACTTTTTAAAAACCCTGTACTATTCTGCAGCACAACCTCTCTCTGTCCCCATCTCTTGATTTCTTTCTTTGTCTCTCCCTCTTCACTTATTTGCCTGCACCTCTGCCCCTCCTATGTTTCAGTTCATTTTGGCTCTTCCTGGCACTTTTAGCTCCCTGTCCCAGCATAGGTCAGCAGGTCTATAGATTTCTTAATTTTTAAAAGTTTTCATCTTTCATTTACCCGCATATTCCTTTATACTCCCATTTTCCTGCTTTTCCTCTTTTGTTCTCTCTTTTGTTGCTCCAGGAGGAAGTTAAGATGTTTTAGGTTCTGGACTTAATGATCTTACAGGTGTCCAGATTTTGGATGGAAGTGCATGTCGTTAATTTTTTTTCTTATTTGGGTGGGTGGGGTTTGGGCAGCTCTTTAGATCGTGGCAAACCTTTCTTCACTTAGAGTAGACCATTGGTCTAGTTAGGTGGGGTATAAATAAATAAATAAATAAATAAATAAATAAATAAATAAATAAATAAATAAATAAATAAATAAATAAATAAATAAATAAATAAATAAATAAATAAATAAATAAAAATAGTTCACAATGTGATAAATGAGTTCTGCTGTTGAGTGGGGCCCTGGACTCCTGCTCACTCTCTTCCCCTTGATAACACCACTGCTCTCACTTACCTCACAGTCTGTTTGCTGAGTTTGACAGCAATAGAATCGTAGAATAATGAAGGCCATCCCCCTGCTCAGTGCAGGAATACAAATCAAAGGTTATCGGCCAGACGGTTGTCTAAAATTCTCTTGAATGCCTCCAGTGTTGGAGCACTCACCACCTCCTGAGGTAATTGATTCCATTGCCGTACTTCTTTAATAGTTAAGAATTTTTTTTTCTGATATTCAGCTGAAATCTGGCTTCCTGTTACTTGAGCACTTTGTACATATCCTGCACTCTGGGATGATCCTGCCCCTCATCTATATGACAGCCTTTCAAGTATTGGAAAAGTGCTATAATATCTCCCCTCAGTCTCCTTTTCTCAAGGCTAAACATGCTCTGTTCTTTCTGTCTTTCCTCATAAAGCTTGGTTTCCAGCCCTCTGATTATCTTTGTTGCCCTCCAAATTGAAGTGAGGTATCCAGAACTGGACACGGTAGTCAAGATGAGGCCTAACCAATGTTGAATAGAGGGGAATTAGTACCTTGTGGGACGTGGTGGCACTGACGGTTAAACCGCGGAGGCCCCTGCGCTGCAAGGTCAGAAGACCAGCAGTCGTAAGATTGAATCCAGGCAATGGAGTGAGGTCCCATCCCTTGTCCCAGCTCCTGCCAACCTAGCAGTCTGAAAGCATGTAAAAATGAAAGTACAGTAGATAAATAGGTACCACCACAGTGGGAAGGTAACACCAGTCCATGTCTAGTCGCGCTGACCATGTGACCATAGAAACTGTCTACAGACAAACGTTGGCTCTACAGCTTGGAGACGGGGATGAGCACTGCACCCTAGTTGGACACGACTGGACTAAATGTCAGGGGGAACCTTTATCTTTACCTAGTACCTTGTGGGATTTGGAGATTTGTGGGGATTTGTGGGATTTGTTAATGCAGCCTAAAATAGCATTTGTCTTTTTTGTAGTTGCATCACACTGTTGGCTTATACTCAGCTTGTGTTCTACAAGAATTCCAAGATTCTTCTCACTCACAGTATTACTGAATCAAATAATCCTCCATCTTGTAACTGTGCATTTTGGTTTCACCCCCTAGGTGTAGAACTTTGCACTTATCCCCTGCTGAGTTTCATTCTGTCATTTTTAGCCCAGTGCTCCAGCCTATCTGGATCATTTTTTAATTTTGTTTCTGTCTTCCAGGGCATTAGCTATTCCACCCAATGTTGTATCATACACAAATTTGATTAGCATTCCCAGTAGTATAAGAACTCCTTTTTGTGAGAACTTTGCTGTAATGGAATCTGAGACAATATGGTGTGGCTAGCTAAAAGATAAATCGTTAGAGCTGTTCCATAGAAAGCAGTAGTAGCAACCACAGTCAAAGCTTCTTCAACCTAAGTTATAAGAAGACCACCTGTTGGTTTGCTCCTGCTCTAATGGGATATCTATTTTGAAAATAAAGAGTGGTAAAATATATTTTAATGCTGTAAAACAGCTGCAGCAGTTGTAGAACTGAATGGTGTTGGTGAAGTCATAGATACTAGCCAGCAGGGGCACTTTATAGTAGCCCTTTTTGTGGTTTTGCCTAAACCATGAAAAATCTGTAGTTCAGATTAAGCATGAAAAATCTTAAACCACTCACACAATTGGTTTTACAGAGCATGATCCTCAGTTTAAAAGAAGTATACACAAAAACATTTTGATTTTAAACTGAATTCTTTTGAATTGTAGGATCCAGTCATACCATTTCACATTCTTTCTCACATTCACACATCACATGTTTATATTTTGTTTTGTTTTTCTAGGCCTCCCATTTCTTGTGGGCCTGCTGGGGTCTGATTCAAGCACAGTTCTCTACCATAGACTTTAATTTTGCCAGGTGAGTGTGTCCCACTGCATCTGCAAGACATTATGGAAGGATACCTGGGTATATCACCTCTGGTACAAGTGATCTGGATCAGAGTATATGGATTTGTATCACCCCTTTATTCCACTTACATGCTTCTTACCTCCAAGAACTTCAATGGAGCATATATGGTGGATTCCCCACCCCACTCCTTTATTCTTGCAATAGCCTTATGAAGTAGATTAGGCCAAGAGATGATGACTGGCCCAGAGTCACCTGGTTAGCTTCATAGCTGAGTGGAAACTAAAGACTTAATCTCTACTAGTCCTAGTTGAAGAATCAACACCATACTCATTGTAATGCATCAGGCACCTAAAATCATTGAGCTCTGAGCATTATGACTGAGTGATCAATATAGAAGTTTGTGAATGGTGAATGTTAGAGGAGTGGATATACTGTTTATGGATAGTAAATGAATACACTTCCACACCATATGATGTGGAAGTAAATGCTCAATGCAGTCTAATGGATAAAGTATCAGACTACAACCAAGAGATACAGGTGGGGGCTACAGCTCCCATTAACTCCAGTGCATAGCCAATGGTGAGAAATCATGGAAAATGCAGTGCAAAAACATCTGGAGGGCCAGCCTTTTCCACCTTTCCTCTAAAGATCTCACCACCTAGTAGTCACAATTGTATCACATGTTGTGCCAGTTTAGCATTATCATCATAGATCTTGGTGGCACTCCCGTCACTGAAAATGTATGCCAATTGAATTATACCAGTGAGCATAACTATTGGGATTTTTACCTGTAAATATAATACATAAATGACATTTTATGAAATGAGGTATCATGAAAGTCTTTTTCTTTCTCTCACTCTGCAGATATGCAGACATACGATTTAAACAGTACTTTAAAACAAAGCCTGCAGTGACATCCCTCAAAATGTCCAAGTGAGGTTGGAGTCCAAAGAATCTTCTGGACCTCAAGATTCCATGTCATTTTCTCTGGTGTAGAGTATCTCTGCCACCCTGTTGTCTTGCAGTTGCTTCAATAATGGGTGAGCAAACATCATGAAACAGGAAAGGAAAAGGAAAGCATGCCTTCTATGAAGCCAACAAATTAAATCCAGCCCCTGGAACATGGCTGTGCCATCCACGAAGTACCTGCCACATGATGCTTTCAGAAGGTGATGTTAGGACATGGCTGCCGGCCAGAGATTTTCATTCACAGAGCTTGTGGTATTAAGGAATGCTTCAAGTGCTTCTAGGCTTAAAGAAAGGGTGGCAAAGAGTAGGAGGGGAAGGATTTGGCTTACAGTGTTATATGGCCTTGTATACATCAGAACTAGATGGGATATCTTCTGTTCTTTGGTTGGGGGAAAACTGACGTATGGGTAGTGGTGGTTGTATTAACTATCCACGGGATTATGCTGTTTTGAGCTGGACTATTGAATGCTGGCACCCCTTTACCACAGTAACAGGAGCAGCTTCAGTTCCTTTCAGTTCTACTCTATTGCCAAAGCACAGGGCAGAATCCACACCTCCGGCTTTTTGTTTTTCAACAGACAAAAAATCAGGAACACATCATCTCATGCTCAGCAGTGAGCTCTTTAAGATACAAGAGAAACAGAAAACTGCATAAGTATCTATTTGGAGCTTTCTGGAGCTAGTAAGTAGAGCAGCCTTCTGTGCCATTGACTGGCGAAGGGGTTCTCTACACTGCAAGTCCTGCCATAGGTCACTTTGAAGAGAGAAGATTTTATTGCTTGAAACCCAAGGATATGGGGGGAAACAAATAGTCACAGACACACCCATGCACCTTTAGTAAGAAAAAAAATAGTGAACTAAAAATAAATGGCTACATGGAGTTTTTCTAGAGCTTGAAAATATCACTCTTTTTTTTTGTCTGTAACTTCCAGAATTCTCCATCCAGCATGGCCAGTGGCTGGGAAAGTCTGGGAGCTGTAACTTTTTTCAAGCTCTTAGGTTTTCCTAGTATACAGTCATCACAATAGTAATATGTGGGACAAATTTACCTGTCTTTTACTTCCCCCAGCCCAACTTGCTGTGTTTGTGTTCCATATGGCATCAAAAGTGCCTTCCTAACTGGATTATTTGTGGGTTTGCCTGAATCTGTACCAACTGAGTGTTTTAAGACTGTGAAAGTACCTGTTTCTCCAAAAGACTAGAGTGGTTTTTAAAAACATGGTGGGCATCTGTTAAAAAATAGAAGGCAAATGAAAATTATGTCAGTAGAGTGAGGACGAAGAAGAAAATTACACACATGCCTTACAGTGGAATTTGTGTACAAGAATGGTTCCCTGTGGCATGAATGCTACACCAAACTGCATCGGCTGTGCACAGGGGAAGAAAGAGACTTTATTAACAGTGTAAACTCTTAACTGTATTCAGGCCTTCAAAAGGAAATTAATTTGAAAGTGTGAGTAGTGGGGAGAATTCTAGCCCCACTCGCTGCCTCCACAGGTCGAGGGACTGTCTGAAAAAGAGAAAACCTACTGTATATGGAGCCTCCCCATTCTGTTGGGAGCTCTGATTTTGTAGTATCCTTAGTCTAGAGGGGCTGTACATGTAGCAGGCTGCTTCCTGTTCAGATAGTCCTTCTTTCAGTCTCATCTCCATGCTTGCATTTTCAAATTAACCATTTTCCGAATGCCTTAATAGCACTGTTGTGGCAAAATACAGCATAGAGAGGATCACCTGACCTTCTCAGCCCCCTTGCATCAAGCCTTACTTTATATGTAAATAGATCTATTTATCCCTAGATTGTGGAAAACTGGAATCAACTTGAAACATTCCTTATGAACTGTGAATAGCTCACATGGTGCTTTGTCTTACAAGAAGGCATTCAAGTTCCTTTTCTGAGAGGGCCTATCTGACAACACGCTTCCTCTGGGTTCTCCTGTTATAATGAGGAAAGCATGTGTCTAGACCAGTGGTTCTCAAACTGGGTTTCCCAGATGTTCTTGGACTGCAGTTCTCAGAAGCCTTCACCACTTTTTCTGCTGGCCAGAATTTTTGGGAGTTGCAGTCCAAAAACATCTGGAGGCCCAAGTTTGACAACCATTGGTCCTACACCACCTTGCCATTTTGCTTTTTCCCAGTGCTAAGAAAGGCTCACTGAGAACTGGGGTTATATTTCTTCCCCATGGACTTCTGTTTAGTGAGCCATTAAGAATAACTCATGATATCTCCCTTCTTCATTACTTAGTCAGGGACACAAGTATCTCCAATGTTCATATTTATTTTGAAGTGAAGATAAAAATAGCCTCCTGCTGTCTTTTTAATTGCTCTGCTATTATAATTAACTTCCTTTCCTGCAAAGCTACACCTCCCAAGTTCCGAGTTCCTGTGGTGTGCCTGCCCTTGTTGAGCTGGTGGAGAAGACTTTTTAAGAGAACATAATAAATACCTCCTAGATGTCCTTTCTGCCCCTACAGGCAGCAACTCCTACATGCCACAAAATCTGGGAAGCAGTTTCCCGCAAAAGATGGGAAGCAGGAAATTGATGGAAGTCTACCAATTTCACTTCTAGTAGGAGAAATGGGGAAGATGTGGCCCATCAAATGTGAAACCTGCAATGCTTTGCTGTTGACTAGATTTGCTGCTGAGAACAGTGGTCAGTGCCATCCTAGAATATCTGGAGGGTCACATGCACTCTACTATTCCTACCATAAGTAATGTGAACAGTTTCTCCAATTTATACAAGGAACTGAACTGCTTTGAAATCAGTCCTGAGTATAAAGAAAACATGACCGCATTTTTCAGAGGAACTTACCCCTCCCAGGATATCTTTCATGGTACATGTGTGTGTGTTTTTAATTCCATTCAGACACGGAAGTTACTGTTTTTATTTGCAAGCACTGGGTTTGTGCACTTGGAACTTGGATAAGTTGATTTTGGGAGGGGCTACAACGGTCGGAATCTTGTAGTTTACATGACTGGGCCATGTTGGCTGGAAGATTCAAGCAGTTGCAGTCCAGAAAGGTAACTTTTCCAAGTTCTGAATGCGATCTCATTAAGGTAGCCAACCATGTGCTTGCCTTCCAGAAAGTATTCCAAGGCCAGCTCATATATATATGATGCTGCAGGAAATTTTAACAGACATGGGAATCATTTGTTGGTACAACACACTGCAGTGGGCAAAGAAGAAAGCTGCAAGACCTCGAGCATGACCAGATCTATCACTAACCATGATAACCACCAGAACTATTTATAGGCAAGGTCCATCAGCACTGCCTTCTATGCTGTTCTGTTCTCATACATGTCATTATAGGAATTGCTTTTCTGCACGAAACTTTCAAGAATTATGACCGAAAACAAAAATAATGATGTGGCTGAGCAGGTTATGTGGAGATAAGCTGTACTTTCTGTGTGTGACCTACTAGGATAAAGAAGTGCTGTCAAAGCAGAGGGCAGCATTTTTCCAAGAGGGCTTCACCTCACAGCATACCCATGCTGGCAAAATGTAAATTGGCCACTAAAATTGGATTGCTTGGTGCATTTCAGACAATGGTATCTTCACAAGTTGACATTCCACATAGATTCTCTCATATAAGGAATGCAAAAGGATCAGCATGGTAAAAAGATACACGAAATGGATCTAGAGATGGGCACTTGGGAGGCAGCATCCTGGCTTCCCTACCCCATCTCCTCCAGGTTCTGCCTCTGAGTGGAGGGGACAGGAGGCAGAATTGCCCAAACACCTATTTGTGACACTAAATGAACCAGGACAAACCAGCAGTTCATACCTGTCTCTAGATGACTCCTTTACATAGAGGCAGAATCTGAAATATCTTACAGATTCTTGAGTCTCACATTTTTTTAAAGAGGGCCTTCAGACCCTCCACTTATTCCAGAATATTTCAGTGTTTAAGGTGTTTTCTAACAACTGTATTGTATTTGGTTCAGTAGATCATAGAGGTTCTTGTATTAAAGCAATGTCACTGCAGTGTGAAAGTTTCAGAAGAGTTAAGATTAAAATAAAGCACTCACTACAAGAGCAACAGGAGCACCCTTGACTGTGGAACATGCACTGTATGTATGATCTGTTCTCAACAACGAAACACAGGAGGAGCAAGTTTGTTTGGTTAGAAATAAGAAACACTATGCAAAGCACTGTTTGGCTGGACACTAATAACAGCATTTAAGTATGCTTCCCTCCAAACAGTTTTGTGGCTTAAAGCAAGGAATTGGGGTTTATTTTGAAATTGGAATTTTGAAAACAAATGCTGTATGATTGCTTTAGACTCTAATTCTGCAAACAAGAGCATTAAAGAACTTAGAAAAGTTGCTTGCTTTATCTACAACTCCCAGAATGCTCTAGGAGCATTCTAGTAATTATAGTCCAAGAAAGTAACTTTTCAAAACTCGATGCTACAAAAGCAGCCAGTCCACCAGAACCACAGAGGAAAGGCAAAACTGCCTCATGAAGAAATCTTTGGGCAGAGGTTCATGTTTCCTTCAAAAAATGAAAATGAGCGGTACTGAACTTATGTCACAGGAGCAAAAAAAATGCTTCTATTCCATGCTGGTTCATTTTTGCATATATTTGTATGTACCTTTGTGTACCCAGAAGCTGGGCAGCTTGAGTTCCAGAATTAAGGGTTCTGGGTAGCTTCCCTGTGTTGAGCTAAATCCAATTATTAGCCCCAACTACAGTAAAAATTCTGAATGATGGGACTTGCTAAAGTCTACACCTGGGTAAGTCCTATTGATTCAGTTAGTTTTTTTCAGTTGAGACTAATGGTTAGATGTAGCCTTTTGCTTTTTGTGCCACAGGGCACTTGTTGTGAATCATAATGTTTGGTCTGGCATGTTGGTGCTCATGTGTAACACTGTACTATAGACTTGAGAGACAAGTTTACTGTGTAGTTTTGTAATGTAATTGAAATATGCTCTAAAGAGCTTCAGAACTATTGACTATTGTGGTGATTTTGGGAGTGGGAAGGACTGTAGGACAAAATCACAGCATATCAACAAATATGAGCTTTGCAAAAGAAGCAGAATTTTCCTAGTGTTATGCAAAACTGGGACCCTTTCGAAAAGTAATTTTTCCAGGAACTGGAATTGCATGTCCTCACTGCTTACCAAAATCTCCATCTTTTAGCAAGATACCGCTTCTGGAGGAGCAAATGTTGGCAAAACCCCTTTTATCCAGTTCTACGGGTCCGAAAATATAAGAGTTCTCTGTTTTATGCTACTGTGTGTTTTTACAGGAGAATTTTTTTTTTCCTGACCTATCTATTATTCTTAATGTCACAATGTTCATTTCAAGATTAGGTCTGTGATTATATTTACTCCTGTTTGCATAAAATATCAGCAAACTGCACTGCAAATTTACTTACAGAATAATTAGCGATCTTTCATTAAGCAAACAAAGGAAATAAAAGTCACGTACCTTTTGTTGAAAAACCAGTCTGTAATTAAGAATTTATGGCTGAAATCCTTTTGTGTAATGTAAAATAAGGTCCTGTCCAAATTGCTTTTAATGAGTATGCCTTAGTTTCAATCCTAAAATAATATATATGCAGGACAACAAAAACAAGACAGAAGCTACATGTATTATGCCTTAACTTTATAGTACTTGTGTTGGCAACATCTTGAAATGATGCAGGATGCTGTATATCAGAATAGTCAACATCACTATAAAAGTATTATGCCACACAAAAATGGGCAAATGGGAAACCCTATCCATGTGTCATATTAAAAGTGATATTCTCTCAGAGTACCAGAAATGCGCCTCTCTTATATTTTTAGTGATCATGGAAATGCAACTGGTACGAGGCAAACAAGCCTTCAGATGGCACTGCTTTGTTTCAGAACATCAGAATCCCCCCCAAAAATTCCTACTATTGTCACATTTAACAAACCATGCCCAAAATTGGTTGCCTCCAACGGATTTTTGGTATCACCTGGAAGGACAAAGTTCCAAACAGAGTAATCCTAGAACGAGCTGGAATTTTCAGCATGTATACATTACTGAAACAGTGACGTCTACGTTGGCTTGGGCACGTCGTGAGAATGGCTGATGGTCGTATTCCAAAGGATCTCCTGTATGGAGAATTAGTGCAGGGAAATCGCCCCAGAGGGAGACCACGGCTGCGATACAAGGATATCTGCAAGCGAGATCTGAAGGCCTTAGGAATAGACCTCAACAGATGGGAAACCCTGACATCCGAGCATTCAGCCTGGAGGCAGGCGTTGCATCACAGCCTCTCCCATTTTGAAGAGACCCTCGTCCAGCAGGCTGAGGCAAAGAGGAAGTCACAAAAGCAGCAAAACCAGGGAGCTGGACAGGGGTCAGATTGGATTTGTCTTCAGTGTGGAAGAGATTGTCATTCTCGAATTGGCCTCCTCAGCCACACTAGACGCTGTTCCAAATCCTCCATACAGAGCACGTTACCATAGTCTTTCGAGACTGAAGGATGCCTAACTAAAAATATAAGCAAAGTTCTAAGTTTTGGTCCCTTCCTCATAAAAGAGTCCCTGCCATAATTCTCAGGGCGTGCACCTACACTGGTATGGTGCATGCACACATACCATCCAAGAATCATAGTGGGAGCTCTTTAGTTACTGGCGAGGAATGGACCAAAACTGAAAACTTTGCTTATGTTAAGCAACGGGATTTCAGCCTGTATGTGTTTTGGTGGCAGTGAGAATCGCAAACTAATGAAACCTAAGCAACGTCAGAAGGTTCCTCGAAGTAAATATTAAGAGCCTGGGAAAAATGTGGCCCAGCTAGAAAATCCACAAGATGACATAGCCACACAGCAGCTTCCCAAGTTTGACACACTAAATACAGTAATCTCTCTCCTATTTACTGACTAGTTCTGGCAAAGATGGGAGGAGACAATTGCCACCAAAAGACTAAAAGAATCCTCAAGCCTTTATCCTCATACAAGCCATGTCATTCACCTGCCCAAAACTGTTACTGTCAACAAATTGCTATCCTTGACAGATGCCAAAAGAATTCCATTGCATCGACACTGCATAGCATGTCTTCACTCCACAGACCACAAACATTCCCATTATGAATTATGCACTAATGATTAGGAGAACAAAGCCAACCTTCTCTGGCACTTTGGTATTTGAATCATTGCCAATATAGTCCCGTAACCCTGGACAACTGAGACTTAAAGCTACTGGCAGGGACTACATCTTTTGGTGAGTGGGTTGTGATTTCTGATTGACAGGCAAAGGAAAGTCTGCTTCTGGTCTTTGTGGTCCCAAAGAAACCATTTTGAAGCTTCCAGTGACAGCAGAGAATTTGGCATTAGTGCTGCTTGACTGTTGAAGACAGAAACGGAAAGGGATCCAAATTGTTATTTTCTAATCAATCATAAGTGGCCTTTTTAAATTTAAAACCTGCCACCGCACTTCAAGCACTGAATTAAAGTTTGTACTGGCAAAACCAGCTATTGAACATTTCAGGTGCACGGTGCGCTGGACACAGCACACATGGCCACAGACTGCTAATAGAGTGTTATTGTGGTTTCGTTTGTTTTACCAGGGATTTAAAAGTACTTTGAAGAATGTTACCGCTCAGGACATACACATTAACTCAACCCATTTTGGAAACCATTCAGCCAGTTAAATAGGTTTCCTTAATTTCAAAAAAAAAAATAATAAAAAATTGTGGGACACAAGAAGGATGTATATACCATGGAAACAGGTGTCCCTCTAACTACTTCCAACATCCCTAAAAATGGTTGTGTTTAGTCTGTGGCAGCAAAGACCTTTGGGTTCTCAGTGTGACTTTGACTGATGAATTTGTTTGACAGAGCTAGATTTGCTTTAATTAAAAAAGAGCATATTTAGACATTGTTTTTCTGTCCCACAGTTTCCATGTGTATTTCACATGATGGTTTGGCCTGACATTGTCAACCATAATTTTAATATTATGTAGAGGCAGTCAGTTACAGAGAGGCCAGAAGTGTGTTTTATTTCCTGTAAAAGTCAGTGTGACAAACCCAGACCTACTGGGATCTATCACACAGTTACTAAGCTGCCACCAACCATTCCCTATAATAAGTCACACAGACCAGGGATGGATTTTTAAACAACAAAAGAATAAGGTTTATTTTAAATACAAACAGGGTAAATAAAACAATCAGGTGAATAAAATAAAGTAACGTGGCTTATTCTCACACACACAAGCATACAGTTTGGTTCACCTAGAACCTTTAACTTAAAGCACAGACCCTGAACCCATCAGTTCTGGCTAACCCACAGACACCTGAACTTATCAGGTTGGTACTCTGACACACAGTAGTACCCTGTCAGACACCCAGACTCCCACAACAGCTTCTTCTTCCCCAGCTGCTGCTTCGTCCCAACCCAGTGTCTCACAGTCTGTCTCAGCATCTACTCTTCACCACACAGGCATCACATATTTATACAGTACAGCCCCTCCTCCTGATGTCCCGCCTTCCACTCCCCATAGGATGGAACTTTCCCTCCAAACCCATGACAGACAGGTAACATCAGTGCTGTTATGTAACACCTCCCCTCTTTAAAAGTTGTTTTGTAGGGGGAAAGCTAAGGTGCTTTTCACCAAAAAACAACCTGAATAAAATACACAAAACAGTTATACATACCATATTATACTTACTTACATTCTAAGTTAAACATTTCAAATAGGCATTTAAACATTTACCATTAACATTACATCAATTTTACCTTTATTCATACAAACCAAATTCAAAACCAGGTACATTTTAACTTTTTGTCATCATATATACACATAGTCCATGTTCTTTCGCCGTCTTCATTCTTCAGGTCTTCTTGATAAGGCATCAGCAACACAGTTCACTGACCCTCTGACCACCTTCACTTCAAAGTCATAGTCCTGTAGGTTTAAAGCCCACCTCATAAGTTTGCTATTGTGGGTTTTCATTGTCTTTAACCATTGCAATGGTGAATGGTCAGTACACAGAATAAAATGTCTTCCCCAGATGTAAGGCTTGGCCTTCTGGATCGCGTAGACTATGGCCAAACACTCCTTCTCCACGGTTGCCAAATGTCTCTCACCTTTTTGAAGTTTCCTACTCAGGTAGGACACCGGATGCTGGTCACCATTCTCATCCTCCTGGCACAGAACTGCTCCTACCCCGCTGGTAGACGCATCGGTGTAGATGATGAACTCCCGGTCGAAGTCTGGAGCACGCAGCACAGGATAGTTGATTAACGCCTCCTTCAACCTCTGGAACGCCGCCTCACAGTCGCTGGTCCACGGGATGCGGTCATCAGCCTTCTTCCTCGTCAGATCGGTCAGCGGAGCCGCAATCTCGCTAAACCTCGGGATGAACTTTCTGTAGTAGCCCACCAACCCAAGAAATGATTTGACTTTTTTCTTGGTGTTGGGTCTAGGCCAATCTCGAACAGCTTCTATTTTGGCCTCCAGGGGTTTTATCATTCCTCCCCCTACCATGTGACCTAAGTATTTTATTTCTGGGCTACCCAGCTGACACTTGCTGGCCTTTACTGTTAGCCCTGCTGCACTTAACCTCTGCAGCACTAACTCCAGGTGTATCAGGTGATCTTCCCAGGTATTACTGAAGATCCCTATGTCATCAATGTAGGCCACTGTAAAGTCACTGAGCCCTGCCAAGGTCTGGTCCATCAGCCTTTGGAATGTGGCTGGTGCATTTCTGAGACCAAAGCTCAGGACTCGAAATTCATAGAGACCAAAAGGGCTGCAAAAGGCAGTTTTTTCTTGATCCCTGGGATCAATTCTTAATTGCCAATATCCCTTTACCAGGTCCAATGATGAGATGAACCGACAACCCCCTATGGTTTCAATCAGGTTGTCTAGCCTGGGCATTGGGTAGGCATCAGGAGTGGTTACACGGTTTAATTTCCTGTAATCAACACAAAACCTAATGCTCCCATCAGGCTTGTCCACAAGGACTATTGGAGAGGACCAAGGACTAGAAGAGGGGACGATTATGTTCTCCCTCAGCATTTCGTCCAGCTCCTTCCGCACCTTGTCCCTATAGGGTCCCGTTACTCGGTATGGGGATACTGCCTGCGGGGGTGCATCCCCTGTTTGGATCCGATGCATCACTCCCTTCACTATCCCCGGCTTGTTGGAAAACACCTGCTGATATTTACTAAGCAGCATTTTTAGTTCTTGCTGCTGGTCTTGGGTGAGTGCAGGACTGATCTTTACCTCCTCTGGGTTGTATTTTACTTCCCCTCTACCCTCCCAGAAGGGTAATTCAGCTTCCTCACTCTCAGCTGCTTTTATCGCGAATAAAACCCTCTGTTCCCCTCTGTAGTAGGGTTTTAGGGCATTCACGTGAACCACCCTCCTTGCTTGGTTCTCCTCTTGCTCTATTAGGTAGTTCAGGTCTGACATCTTGGAAATGACCCTATATGGTCCTGCCCATTTGAGCTGCAGCTTATTCTCTCTGCAGGGCCTAAGCCAAAGCACCTCCTCCCCTGGGTCAAAGTGCCTCTCTCTAGCTTTGCGGTCATACCATGTTTTCTGTCTGACCTTCTGAGCTTGCAGGTTTTCTGCTGCCAGCTCTAGATTTCGCTTTAGGTCATTCATCAAGGTGTCTATGTAAGTCACAACGTCTTGTGGGTCATCCTGGGTGATCTGCTCCCAATTTTGTTTGATCAAATCAAGGGGCCCTTTCACCCTTCTCCCAAATAAAAGTTCGAATGGACTGAACCCGGTACTGGCTTGTGGCACTGATCGATAAGCAAACAAAAGGGATTGCAGCTTCTGGTCCCAATTGTTTGGATTCTCTGCCAAGTAAGCCCTTATCATGCGCATCAGAGTCCCATTGAACTTCTCAGTTAACCCATTACTTTCCGGATGATAGGCAGTGGTTTCCTTGTGCTTAATTCCACAGATTTGCCATAAGCGTTTCATGAGCTTTGACGTGAACGATGTGCCCAAATCTGTGATTATCTCTGAGGCAAATCCCATCCTGGACATGTACCCCACCAAAGCATCGGCCACTGTGTTAGTTTCGATGTTTGTCAAGGGTATGGCTTCAGGATACCTTGTGGCATGGTCCACAATTGTTAGTATGAACCTATTCCCCCTCTTTGTGGCCTTGGGCAAAGGTCCCACAATATCCACCCCTATGCATTTGAATGGAGTGTCAATCACAGGCAAAGGGCACAACTTTGCTTTGGTCCTGTCGCGGTTATTCCCCTGCCTTTGACACACATCACATTGTTTACAGAACTCCCTGATCTGCTTCCCTATGTCAGGCCAGTAGAAATTCTGTGTGATTCTCTGCTGTGTTTTGTTCACTCCTAAGTGTGCAGCAAACATGTCAGAGTGACCCCTTTGTAAGATCATGGGGCGATACTTTTCAGGTACCACCAGCTGACTTCTGATCCCATCTCCCCCTTTTGAGATATTCCTCAGGGTTTCTCTATATAAAATCCCCTTTTTCTCCAGGAATCTCACTGGGGTTTCAGGTGTTAGCTGGGCGTCAGTCACCTGTTCAAAACACTTTTGGAGAGTGGCGTCTGCCTTTTGCTCCTGTCCAAATCTGCTGTCTGTGGTTAAGGTTTCCACCACAGCTTCTGAACTCCCCTCTGCTACCGTCTCTGGCTCATCATTACCCCCCTGAACTGTCCCTGTGGTGGCTTGTGAGCGTGTAATCACTAGCACCCGTTTCACATGTTCAGCCAGGTCATTTCCCACGAGCACGGCTGCTGGCAGAGTTGATGAAATCGCTATCCGCCAATCTCCCCTCCAGCCTTGAAAGTTGACAGGTACCTCTGCTACTGGCAGAGAGATTACCTGCCCCTCAATCCCTGCCACCTTCATGCTCTCATTTGGGATTATAAACTCCCGAGGAATAATATCTGGATGGCACAGGGTTACCTGGGAACAAGTGTCCCGCAGCCCCCTATACTGACGGTCAAGTATTCCTACGTCCACCCCAGCTGTCTCAAACAACTGAGAATCTGTTTTCACCAGCAAGCAGCGTTTTACCTCCACAAGAGGACCATTTTCCTCAGCCTGATCAGCAGAGGTAGCTGTTCCAGACTGAGTAGTCATGGCAACAGGCTCCCTCTGTGACACTGAGCCTTGCTCTTTCTGGACACAGAACACAGCTTTTGGCTTGGTCCCACTAGAATTCTGAGGCACCATTCCTTTTAGCTGCTTCAATTTCTCACACTCTGAGATCAGATGACCCTTTCCCTGACAGAAATAGCATTTTCTGGTGTATTTTGATTCTCTCTCCTCTTGTTTGGGTTTTCCCTCCAAATTCTGAGGGCTTGGTTTCATGCCTGAGGGCTTCCCTTCACCATGGGCCCCTCCCCCTTGCTGGCTTTTCCCTGGTCCCTGAGAGTACTTGCTGTAGGTTTCTTTGGGTTCACCTACAGATTTCCCCTCACCCAAGGGCTTTCTTATTTGGGAGATAAAATCCGCGATCTCTGCGGCTGCTGCCACAGATTTCGGTTTCCTTTCCCTCACCTGGAATTTCAATTCCCCATGCAGGACTGAATAGAACTGTTCCAGGGCTATCAAGTCTTTAAGCTGTTCATAGGTCTCTGTTCCCTCCTGCGACAGCCATTTCTCAAGCAGCCTCACCAATTGGGCCCCCACTTGGGTAAAAGTCTGTTCTGGCTTCTTGGTGAGGGACCTGAACCTTTGTCTCAGCTGCTCTGCATTTATCCCATGTCTTGCGAACACCAGTTTTTTAAACTCTGCAAAATCTTTCATCCGTTCCTCAGGCATCTCGGCATAAACCTCAGCCAGGCTACCACTGATTAAAGAACGCATGATGGTCATCTTGTCAGTTTCCCTCACTGAGAAGTCCACAAACGCTCTTTCCACTAAGGAAAAGAACACCTCAGGACAATCTCCCTTGTGGTACACAGGGAATTTCTTCAGGTCAGCCTTAGACAGTTGGCCTCCCTCAGAATCCCTATTATTATTATTGTTCTGGTTCATCATTTCCAGTTTTCTTAATTCAAACGCCATTCTTTCTTTCTCCAGAGCAATTTTCTCTCTCTCTCTCTCTATTTCAAATTGCCGCTGTTTCTCTCTTTCCCTTTCCTCCATTTCCCTCACCCTCAGTTCATGCTGTTGGGCTAGGAGTAATTTTCTGAGTTCTGGGTCCTGCTCTCCTGTGCTGTCACCTTGCACTGAGCCAAATTCATCCTCAGACCCTTGGTCAATCTGGGGGTCTTTCACTTCACCCATGTCTGTTACTTGACTTCGAGTCAAGGGCATAATCCCCCCTCAGAACAGGCTGCTTTAAAAAGTCAAGCCTCAAAATAAAACGACCACTTTTTTCCTTCTTGCCTCAGAACCAGCTCTCCTAGAGATTGCTGCTGTTCTTCAGCACTAAATTTGCAACAGTATCGAGTCAGAGCCTACCCCCCTCTGCTGGGCCTCTCAGCTGGCACGCTAGCTCGCTGTTGCTACGCAGTTTTGCCTCAGCGTTTTCCCGCCAAAATCAGGCTGCCTCAGAGCACCTTAATCTAAGTCTCCCCAGTTGGCACGTTCTTCTACTAGTGCACCTCCCCGTGAGGTACACCTAGAAGATTACCTACGCGCCTCAGACTGTCCCTGACTAGACCCCCCTTGCTCTGGGCACACTTGCCAAGGCTTTGCTGGACCGCTGGACAACTGGACCAGTCGTATCCCACACGCTGGACACCAATCAATGTGACAAACCCAGACCTACTGGGATCTATCACACAGTTACTAAGCTGCCACCAACCATTCCCTATAATAAGTCACACAGACCAGGGATGGATTTTTAAACAACAAAAGAATAAGGTTTATTTTAAATACAAACAGGGTAAATAAAACAATCAGGTGAATAAAATAAAGTAACGTGGCTTATTCTCACACACACAAGCATACAGTTTGGTTCACCTAGAACCTTTAACTTAAAGCACAGACCCTGAACCCATCAGTTCTGGCTAACCCACAGACACCTGAACTTATCAGGTTGGTACTCTGACACACAGTAGTACCCTGTCAGACACCCAGACTCCCACAACAGCTTCTTCTTCCCCAGCTGCTGCTTCGTCCCAACCCAGTGTCTCACAGTCTGTCTCAGCATCTACTCTTCACCACACAGGCATCACATATTTATACAGTACAGCCCCTCCTCCTGATGTCCCGCCTTCCACTCCCCATAGGATGGAACTTTCCCTCCAAACCCATGACAGACAGGTAACATCAGTGCTGTTATGTAACAGTCAGCAGTCCAAAACATACCAGGAGTAGCCCTCACTAAAGACCATAGAACTCAGTTTTCAATAGAAATATCTAAATTATGTTGCTAAAATGCTATATTCAAACTTACTTGCATGCATATGAAAAGACTGCATGGTTCAATCCTGAAACATCCCGGTTAGTTCTAGCATGTTGAGATAAACAAGGGCAGCTTGGTCTTGTCCAATGTATCTTCTGTGCAGAGCTTGGAAATACTGTCTTACAAGTAACAGTGTCATTGTGAATGATTGCTGTGCAAAATAGTGTTCCTTTTGCCAGACAGCACGGCTACCAAGAAAAAAAAAGAATGGTAGACATTTTGGGATGGGTAGAAGTATTGCATACACAATGCGGTGTGGTGGACTGAGTAACAGACTAGGGCTCTGGAGGTAAAGGTAAAGGTTCCCCTTGACATTTAGTCCAGTTGTATCCAACTCTAGGGCACAGTGCTCATCCCCGTTTCCAAGCCGTAGAGCCAGGGTTCATCCGAATAGTTTCTGTGGTCACGTGCCCAGCATGACTAGACACGGAACGCCGTTACCTTCCCACTGAGGTGGTACCTATTTATCTACTTGCATTTACGTGCTTTCAAACTGCTAGGTTGGCAGGAGCTGGGACAAGCGATGGGAGCTCACTCTGTTGTGTAGATTCAATCTTATGACTGCTGGTCTTCTGACCCTGCAGCACAGAAGCTTCTGCAGTTTAACCCACAGCACCACCATGTCCCAGGGCTCTTGAGACCAGGTTTCAAATCTCCACTTGGCCATGGAAACTCACAGGGGGAGTAGAACTGGTAAAACCACTCTTCAAATGTTTCGCTTCCCTTTTTTCTTGTTCATTTTCAGTGGGAATAGAAATTGGGATAGGGGTACAGGGGGAATAGGTAAGGAATGGAAAGGGGTAAAATTCCAGAGAGGGAAAGAATATTCTTACACAATTATGCTAAAAAGAAAGATCACAAAAGAAACCATTTAGCAATTTTTACCAGAGTATCTATAGTTACCAATATCTCACTTTCCTTGAAAGCACTATTAGGATAACTAAAAGTTCCAACTTGACAGCACATATACAGTACTTTAATTAGGAGAAGTATCGCTGCTTCTCTTGGTTACTCTCTATATAAGGTCGCCAGTGACCGTGTGTGCTACATGTGTTTGCTGCTCCAAGACTGTTTCAAATTAAGTACTACACAATCCCAACACAGCACTGAAAGCAGCATATGGTAACATGCGGTAGAAAGTGTAATCTGACTCGATCAGGCACATTCTTCACTGGACACGGTTCCTGTAGATCAAGGTATCACATTGCTTACTAGTGTGTCAGGATGACTGGTTCAGGATGAGTGAAAAAACCTCTTTGAAGCAACACTGCAGTTGCACCAGCGGCTAGGACTCTTCTTTTAAAACAAATATGTTTGTCTGAGGATGTACACACACAGCAAAGACCATTTCCCAGGTATCCTCTGTATGTAAAAGGAAGCAGCAACACTCCAAATGTCTGAAGGTAGGAAAGGCACAGTAATTTGCTCCAAAACATCATTTTTATTGTACCAAGAGAAAGAATACCCTTTATAAACAAGTATATTGGTTAAGTTACTAGTCTTATTAACAAAATAAAGTTCTATCTATATGTACAGATATTTCAGGAAAAATAAAAACAAAAACAGCAGCCAGCTGACAGAGCATACAAGGGCAGGGTAGTGAGAGAACGAATATCTGAAAATGAGATGGGGTAAACCCCTAGCCCACTCCCAAGATGCATATGCTCAAGAAACAGATCAACTCACTTCCTCTCATGAAACTGTTGCAACGTCAGAAAACTGGTGGAGTACCCAGAGCAGGCAACACCAGTCCCATGGTTGTTGACAACATAACAGAAAGGTTATCACAGGAAGCTTAGAAGACACATCAGTCAAAAAGCTAGATGTCTGCTCCTCTTAAACAAAAGCAGAAAACCCCTAAGAAACCCCTGAGTCTGCCCAGATAAAACTACATCCAGTACAAAGTACAGACATTGGACTACAGTATATAATGACACTATTTACACAAAGGTCAAACTTCAGTGGGAATTATTCTGTCTGTGACAGACATTTCTACTTTATGTCTTAAAGGCTAAGGGTGTTTCCAGATACAGGGTGTTCTGGTACGTCCAAGCGATCCTGTTTTACAGCAGTATGCAGGCTGACTTGCAACTGATTGTCCACAACTCAGGTCCAGTGCTTTCTCGTGTACATCTTGATAGGTTCTGTCCATGCACTGAGCATGACAGTACTGTGTGGATAGCATTGTGTTTCTCCCTTTGGTTGACTGTAACTCTTCTGATATTTGGAAGTGCATGTTTGTGTGCAGGTGTGGGGTTTTTTTAGAATAATAAAAAAATTTGAAGGACCTCACCTTCACAAAATCCACTCAATCACCTTAGTATGACATGGATACGACCCAGGACTTTTAAAGTCTGTGGCAGCAGAGGGGAAGCCCTAACTACTTCTATCAAGATTGTAAGGCTTTCAGTATTATCCTGGCGGTAAGACTGTGTCCTGATCACCTGACAACCAATGTAATTAAACATGGAGAAACTCCTCATCAAAAGAGTAACCATCAGATGATGACCTGGCTACAGAAAACATGAACACAGTCATGATACAAAACAGTTGCAATCCGTATCAACTGAAAGTTTACACCCACTGATGAAACCATAGTTTTCTAGGTTGCACTGCTTTTCTTTTAAAAACAAAACAAAAAACTTGTTTTTCTAAGAGTGCCTGTAGCACAGGCAAAAGTGTTGAAATTAAACTTGTCCAAGTTTAAACTTCTAGTAGCGGACTGTCTCATCAATTTTACTTGAGTACAGTGGTGCCTCGACCTATGAACGTCTTGACATATGACCATTTCGAGTTACGACCAGCTGCGCCCACAAAATTTTGCTTCGACTTGTGGCTGGAGCTTTGAGTTACAACGAAAAAAAAGGCAGGAAATTCAAATTGCTAACCGTTGGTGAAGAGGCTGCTTCTTTGTAGCTCTTTTGCCCCAGCGGTTACAGAGTGTGCGACTGGAGGAGGCTTCGAACTGCCTGATAAGGTAAGGTGCTGCTTCCTGCTTTTTAAAAACTGTTCTGGGTGGTTGTTGTGGTTTTTTTGGGCCCTTTGGCCGTGTTCTGAAGGTTGTTCTTCCTAATGTTTTGCCAGTCTCTGTGGCCGGCATATTCAGACGACAGCACTGTGCTCTTGAAAAAAAGAAAACCCTTTCCCCAAGCTGTACTCTCTGAGGATGGTCCTCCAAAAAGGATCATAGCCAGGCAAATGCCAGGCCACCAATTCCCAGCTCGGAGAGCCTCCTCAGGAGGATATCGTGGTCAATGGTATCAAAGGCAGCTGAGATATCGAGGAGGACCAATAGAGACATTTTACCCCTGTTGGCCTCCCTCAACAGGTTATCCAACAGGGCGACCAATGCCGTTTCTGTACCATGGCACAGCCTGAAACCCGACTAGAATGGATCCAGAGTATTTGTTTCATCCAAAAGAGCCTGAAGCTGATGGGCCACCACCCTCTCCACCACTTTACTAATGAAAGAAACATTGGTGGCGGGCCTATAATTGCCAATATCGTCTGTCGCCAAGTTTGGTTTCTTCCTAATTGGCCTAATGAGTGTCTCTTTCAGGGCAAGAGGAAACCTGCCCTCCAGGAAAGAACCATTAATTATTGCTGTGGCCCATTCACTTGTTATAGGCCTGGCTGCTTTGATTAGCCAGCCTGGGCAAGGGTCAAGGGATGAGGTGGTGGCCTGACAGCGATCAAGTGCTGTTCAATCCACTGTATCCAAAAAAGGAGAGAGCTCCCAGCGGATGGCCTCCACTTTAGATTTTAAAAATGCTGCAAATTGGTCTGGTGAGATACTAGAAGAAGGCCTATCATTTCGACCAATTCTGGATAGGTCACGGACTATACGGAAAAGTTCCATCTGCTTATTTGAAGCCTTGCTTATCTGGTTAGCAAGGTGAGCTCGACTAGCAGCCCTTATCTCGACTAGCAGCAAGATAATGGTTAGGTGCGACCCTGACAGCTACCTTATTGTGATCCGTTGGTTTCCATATGCACTCTAGCCTTCTCCTATTTTGCTTCATCGCTCATAGCTCCTGATTGAACCAGGACGCAGGCCGAGCTCTGCATTGGAGAGGGTGTTTAGGAGCAATCATGTCTACAGCCCTGGTGGCAGCTGTAAACCAGCCATCAACCAGAGCTTCAACAGGAGCACCAACCACTCCGAAGCCAACTACACCAGAACACAGAGTGCTGTCCTCTGAAGATGCTGCCCACAGAGACTGGCGAAATGTTAGGAAGAACAACCTTCAGAACACGGCCAAAGAGCCCGAAAAACCCACAACAACCATTAGATCCCGTCCGTGAAAGCCTTCACAAATACATTGTTCTGGGTGGGTTTTGCAGTGTGGTTTTGGGCAGGGTGATGGGATTATGTTTCTATGCTGTGATGGGTATTGCAGGGTTTGTTGGGGTTTTTTTTTTTGGTGTGTGTTTTTCCCATTTCCGATGGGTCTTATGGGGGTTGTTTACTTTTTGCTTTGTTTTTTTTTGCATTTCCGAAGGGTCTTGCACAGTTTGTTTGCTTTCTGCTTTACTTTTTTTTTTGCATTTCTGAAGGGTCTTGCACAGTTTGCTGTCTGCTTTGCTTTTTTTTGCATTTTTGATTGGTGTTGCACGGTTTGTTTGCTTTCTGCTTTGCTTTTCCCCCATTTCCGATGGGTCTTGCACGGTTTGTTTGCTTTCTGCTTTGCTTTTTCCCCATTTCCGATGGGTCTTGCACGGTTTGTTTGCTTTTCTCCCCCCCCTTCAGCTGGAATGGATTAATCACATTTCCGATGGGTCTTGCAGTGCTTTGTGGAGGTTTTTTGGTGATTTTTTTCTTCAGCCGGAACGAATTAATTGCATTTCAGTGCATTCCTATGGGAAACGGTGCTTTGACTTATGACCATTTCGAGTTACGACCATAGTTCCGGAACCAAATAAGTTTGTAAGTCGAGGCACCACTTTAATCTCAACAGGTTTTGGCTATTAATTTCCTTGACTTCTAAAGCCATTTTCATTGCCAGACCAAGTCAGATTTGTGCCAACTTGATTTTCCCCATCTCTTGGTCATGCTATTCTATCATAACATGATCTTTAAAATTAACTACAGCAAGCAGAATGAAAATTTAAGATAAGCTTGCTTCTGTGTAAGCATAGCTACTGATAGGGATTTAAGTCCAGTAATTTCATTTGAGAATGCTCAATCTCCAGTCAATTTCACAACCAGCACCAGTCAACCCTGATCTATTCAGTGTAATTACCTGTGTAGAACATTTGCTAGGTGGATTTTCCTTATTTGTTAATTCTCTGAAAGAGAAAGTCACAGCTAGCACATATCATCCACTTTCTCCAGAGACGACAACTCCCACTGTGCTCCAATGGCACATATTTCTATCCACACCTACAAAACAAAGAGTGCATAAAGAGTCATGGAAAACAACATGGATGATGCTACCTTCTGGAACTTTACTAGTCTTACATGAAATCATGGAGATGACACATTAACAGTTTCATTGGGAAGCTCCCTAATGCATTGACTTTTGTGAATTTTGTGTATATATTGTCAAGTGCAAGAGCAGTTGTCTTAATTTTTTAAAAAAGAGAATACCATACTTTTCTCCTCACAGTGCCTTTACAGCAAGAAAGATTATGAAAGGTTGGTCCCCATTGCATCTTATGAAAATAAATGATTAATTTTTACTGTTTTCCTAACTTTGCACATAAGAAGACATTTTGAAATGGTTTTGCAAATGACTTGGAGCTTTTCCTGCAAATAGGTCTCATTCATATTAGAAATGGAAGTGGGCAGTGGTTTTGGAATGAGACATTTCCATTCAAACAACTTTCCTCTTCTTTTTTTTTTCCTTTCCTGCTCCATTTTATTTATCTAAACTGAAAAGCTACAGTATGCATGCACCCTGATAAACTTTTATAGGTTGCATTAATATGGCTGGCCCTGCATCCAAAAAATGGAGTAAGCTATATTCCTGTCTCTCCCACCACCAAAAAAAAGTAGATTACATAGATGTGAAAAAGTAAAGCTGGACCTTCACCACTTTAGCTGTCTTGGTGCCATTCCAGCTTCTTCCAGCAGGGAGCAAAAGCCTTCCACATTGAGACTTTAAAGCATTTTGCTACTATATGCTGCAGCAATATTCATTAGGGAACAAGTCAAGGTCAGCTTAAATGGACAAAAAGTTTAAAATGGTCATCTAAGTGTGATGATGTGAAGACAAAATATGGGGAAAGGGATTGTGTGTAAACACATATGCAAGTGCACAAACACACACTTTTGCTCGCTCATTTTTTGAAAAAGGACTCCACATCCCCTTTACCTCCTTCCATGCCACTGGCCTTCTAGCCATTTTTCATATGTTAACATTAAGCATTCTTCACTCACTGGCCATGAACAATTTGATTAAAGAACAAATTAAGTTTCTTCAATCTACTCTGTTTTTGTTTATGGGTTGTTGTCTTTTTTTTAAATTAGGACCCCAAGACTTAATAACCAGAGGAAGGTGAAAGTAATTTAGAATAAATTAACATAGCATCTCCAAGCACGTTATGAACAGAAAATTGTTTTTCAAAAGTGTCTGAACTTTTGGCTCTTTCAACAAATGTTTGCTCCTGCCTACCCTACGCTTCTCTCATTTCAGCACTGCTGTTACTGTTAAGCCATTTTGGTGTCAGAAAGCCTGCTGATCTCCCAAGCATCTACCAGGAGGTGCCACTGTCTGCCCATCCCAGGTTTAGCTAATTTAAATCAATACCAGGAGTGTTAGTGCCAATGTCAAAAGAGGATAATGGAGAGAATAAATTGGTAAGAGGGATGCAGGAGACACTATTGAACACAGATGTGTTCAAACTCAAGAGTATTTGTGCGATTACTTGGGTTGCAGTTATGATGTTTCTTGGAAGAGGGAGAATGAACTTTCAGAAATGATTGATAATCCTACCAGTCTTATAATAGTCAGAATAACTCATTCAGTCACCTCCAAAGGGAATTCCCACTTTCTCCCCCAAATACACTAGAAGCTGTATGATCTGTCCTCTGAGAAGCTAGTCAGATTGCTGCTGCTGCTGCTGCTGCCACCACTGTCTCTGGGCCGCCTCTCCTGCTGTGTATACTGAGAACTGGCAAGCAAACAAGTACAGGAGGGAAAATGGGCAGTGGCTTAATTTACAAGCTGGGCTAGGGCTGCCAAGGGTATAGAGGGCCCCTCTGGGACCTCTCAGTTGTTATTCATTCAAGTCCAGAGCTAAAAATGGCTCCATGGGAATTTACTGGCAGAGCCAGTGGGAGTAGAAAGAAACAAACACAGGACAAAGTGAAGGGGGGGTGTAGCAGAACTGGCTGACATCCGGAACAAAGAGAGAACAAGTGTTCCACCCGGATATTTGGTTTTTGCAAACTGGAAAGGCCCCAGAGAGATTGGTTGAATGCTGGCAACTGTGTGGGGCTCCTATAGGCTGGAGCAGCTGGTCAGGCTGTGAACAGGTACAAGACTCAGTTGAGCTGGCTACACACTAGGTTTTCAAGATACAGAAAGAGAAGGAAGAGCATGATTAGTAGACACATTGGCCTCCCTTCATTATTTTCACGTTCATCTTTGTGTTCAACACAGATGAAGCTGCTTTAAACTGAGCCAGACCACTGTCCCATCAAATCCAGTGTTGTCTACTCTGACCCTTCAGGACAATATATTTCCCAGTGAAGTCACGGAGGATTGAACCTGTGACCATCTATAGATGGGAGCAGTCCCTGTACAACCATCCAGGTTTGGCTGCCACCTTTCTCAGTCACTTTTGACCACATTGCAGGAGAGTCTAGAGTAGCCTCTGACTTACCCAAGTCAGACAGCCTGAACGAAACTCTCCAGGACTTCCTTCCCATCCAGTTCCTTCTTTCAAAAGACCTCAAAAGTTGATGGAACTCCTCACCAGCCATTTCCAGAAATGCCCCACCCATCATCCCCATCCCACCCTGCACACACCATTGGCTCAGTCTGTGAGAACCACCAACTCGTTGTCACTCTTGTCCTCGCCTTCTGAGTCCTCATCTTCACTGTAGTGGTACATCTCCCCATCGGGCACCAAATGGCTGTCCTCGGCCCCATCCCCATCCCCTTCCTCTGGCTTCAGGCTTCGCGTGTTGATAATGACTGGCATGTTGGGTTCCATTCCATGGGGCAAGTAGTGATCCATCAGGGGTGGAGGTAGCTGAATTCCAACCGAATGTTGGTACATGAGATCTGAAGAGGAGGGTGGCCTCTGGCTGCCCTGCGGCCTAGGAGAAAAAGAACAGCGTGCTTTAAAGAGCATGGACTTCTCTTCTGTCCCCTTTAGTCTACCTAGTTTTCATTTATTCATGTTTTTGCTACCACCAATGTACACCCCACTTCCTCACATGGGAATAGAAGGTCAGAGGTTAGAAAAATTCATTTCTTGGCTTTCAATTCCCAGAATCCTCCAGCAAGATTGGCCAAGAAAGGACCCATCTCAAGTTCTGGGATAGATTCCCCAATGCATTGGCTGGTGTTTGTGTAATACTGCTCTCTAGTGGATAGAACTGGAACGGATTAGCTATCTACCATCTCGTAACACAAACTGCCAATAGAGATGGGGATGAAGCGTCAAAATGATGCTTTGTCTTGGTTCGTGGGTCGTCAAACTTGACGAACCACAAATTTCACTCCCAGTGGCCTTATGAACCAATAATCAATTTATCAGACAGCCCATGAGACTATCTAAAAATAAAAGCTCCCCTTCCCACTGTCACATACCTTGCCCAGCTACCTCCCCCTGCTCTGCAATGGCTTCCACCAAAACAGACTGCTGGAACCACTGTTTCAGTTCCAGGAGCCTAGCTTTTGCTAGGAGCAGTGGGGAGGGCTTCCCTTTGGGCAAGCCTGATGGAGGCAATTCCCCCCCATACTGCCTTTCCAAACCGGGGGGGGGGGAGGGGGAGAGAGATCACTTCAGTAAGCCTTCCCCAATCTATGTCCCAGGGGCGTAGAAAGATGAAGCCTGACCCAAGTGATCCTCTACCCTCCTGTCTTTGCACAGACAGCAGGGTGAGGAATCGCTTCGATCCAACTTCCCTTGTATTTCTATGCCCACCCAGGCATAGAAAGACAGGGAACCCTGATCAAAGATTGGGGAAGCCTTACTGAAGTGATCTCTTCCTCCCCCCCCCGCCCCGCCCCACTGTTTGGAAAGACAGCTGGGGGAATTCTATGCTGCAGGGTCATAGAAAGACAAGGAAAGCCTGAGCAGAGATATTCCCCCCCCCCATCTTTGTAAACAGGGGGTGGGATTCCCTTGGAGCAGGCTTTAACAAGCCACCCAAAGGGAAAACCCCTTTCTGCCTATGCCTCTGAAGTACAGCTAATCCGCGGGGGCATAAGTAGAGAGGGATAGACAAAGGGACGGATATAAAAGGGTTATATTCATTGCTTCATATTTGTTGGGGTCTCTGGACCTCAAGAATACAAGGCAACGAATATCTGACAAATCAGCTATATTCACTGAATATTGTGATTCATTGTTAGCTTCGTCCCCATGTCTAACTGCCAAGCATTACTAGGAATTCCCTCTGTAGATCCAGAAAGGCTTTCAGGCCTGCCGGCCACCCATCAAATGCCACAGATGCCAATGTGATCCAGCAAAGCATTTAATCACGTGTGATCCTCCAAAATCCATGAGGGCTTGGAGGTGATTAAAGTTAAGGCCCCTGGCTCAGGATGACTCGGAGGGGTCCATGTAAATTGGTGACATCTTTGGCAGTGAAAAGAAATTTTCAAATAATATAGGGTTATGTTTCTCCATAATGATAACCCAAAAGCTTATGCTGGTCCCAGCTCTGATGGGGATACATGAACAACTCCAAAACTCATATTGTGCTCATAGTTTGGGGGCAATAATGTTTTGGATGATAACTCCCAGAATGCTGGCTGAAGGATTCTGGGAATTCTTATACAACATTTCCAAGCTGAGCAAAGCTGAGAATCACACAGTGGCCTTCAACACACCACGGTTGTTTTTGTGCCCCTCAGAGGCCACTCTGGAGAGGGAGAAATCCCAAATAGTTTTAGTCTACCCCACAGGGAGAATTATATCTCCAAGGACCACAGTTCTCAACCTGAGCTAACCTAAGGGTCCCAGGCAAAGCATAGGCTGCGTTGCCTTCCCAAAGCAGCTGCCTTTCAGCTTGAGGGAGTTCTTTGTTCAAAGGGCTGTGCTTGCTAGCAACTGGGAGGAAAGGGGTAGGGAGCCTCACGCAATCAGGTAGCCCTGCCTGGCGTCTTGCCGTCGGTTCCTCATCAGTGCCTTGTATTCACCCACACGGAGCCGCTTCCCTTCTACAATGCAAGTGCGCTTTGGGCGAGGCTTATATTTGTAATTGGGATACTTTTCCAGGTGCTGACGGCTGAGCCGTGCCTGCTCCTCATAGTAGGGCTGCTTCTCCTGGTTTGACATGGATTTCCACCGAGAACCTGCAAAGAAGGGGGGAAAGGCAACAGAGAAAGCAGAGGGGTGTTTAGCTGCCATGTTTGTTTTCAGCAGCCCTTGTCGGTCCTGCTTTCAGTGAAAACACTGCATCTTAATGAAGAAAAGGGTGCTTTTCTTTGGGAAGAAAGGAGAACAGGAGACCCGAAACCAAACAGGTGAGCTGACAATTCATATTTCTAAATCCAAGATCAGAAATTCAGATTAAGTCATTAGTCTTCCAAGACTAAAATAATCTCTCTAAAAAGATCATGCAGTGGACACAGATTAAGACAAGAGACTTTTCCACTCCCTTGTGGAAGATCAGCAGAACTGTGGAACGGGGGGAGGAGCCTCTAAAGCCCTTGCACTCAGAATCCAACCCAACAGCAAGAAGATATTCAACTGTTTTACAAACCAGCTGGATACAAGGCTTGCAGGTATGACCTATGTTTGTAAGGACATGGAAGAGAGCTTTCTCTGCAATGGCACCTCAGTTATAAAATCCCCTCTCTAGAAAAGTCAGACCACTGGCCCCATCCTTGATAAGATTTTACTGGCTTTAAAAAATGATATTGTTTCTGTTATTATAGAATGCTTTGCCTATTTGTTGAGATCATAAATGCATACTTTTTAACAATAAGAAAAATTGCTAAAATCCTAGCATCATTTTATGTTGATGTAACACAAGTGGCGTAGAATAGACATATACTGTTGCATAATGACTCATGGTACTCTGCACACAACAGACAATATCCATGCTGATTCCTTAATGTGTGGCAATTTGCCATCAAAAGTTACTCCTTTTTGCGTTACACTCACAGGCATACTTAATAGGATTTTGCTCAATAATGTATTACATCCCTATTTACAAAGTAAATATACTGAGAACTCCTTCCCAGAGGAATTCCCTCAGATGTCTTCATTTTTAATATCTCATGATCAATCCGGAAAAGAGGACTGTTTCTAATGTGCACTAAGTTTGAGATTCTGTGCAATTTTGATCCATAATCAGCAATTTTGGAACCTGCAACAAGTAGCACAAAATGCACCCCTATATCAACTTTATTAATTCATGGTGTAAAAACAATACAAGAAGCAATTACACCACTGAACACTTGATAGCATCTTCCCTTCTTCCACAGAAGATCAACAGCACTGCCACAGATATAAAAAACAAAATCAAATCAAATGTGCACACACACCTGTCCACCCCAGAAGTCTAGCCTACTCAGCCTTGGGGTGTCCTGCCCTCCAACAGGGAAGGTTTGGTGTACCCATAATAAGGATATGCCAGTCATCTTTCTGGATCAGAGAGGCCTGGTCTATGAAGCTTTGGCAAGACCCATGTTCAGCAGCTTCAGTGAGGCTCACCACCTGTCCACTGCTCCTCAATCAGCCTGCTGGAAATTTGTAGTTTTTTCCCCCCTTCATGGTGGTAGACCAGGTCACCGAGCCAGTCTAGCCAGGGGTGCTTTCACTGTGGGTGACTGGGAACGGGGCATTCTCTCTAAATTCAGCATCCTATGACATAACTCTAGTTTTCCTGCTCTAGTTAGGGCCCTGATTATAGTTAAAAAGATGCACTACACATTTCAAATCATAGCATGAATATTGACTAAGCAACAAGATCTAAAGGATTCTAAAGGATCTAAATGCCAATGCAGAAAAATGGGACTGTGGATGTCCATAGAAATACAGAACTTTCTTTGGCTCTTTTTCCCCATATAAATAGAAGAGTCCAGTGCCATTATGAACTGGCAGAAGAAAGGGAAAAAATTACTAGTTTGGCTAAAAGATGCAGAAAACTGCAGATAGCATGCCTTGTAGCCATGCTGGCTGGGGTCTTTGGCAAGCTGTAGTTCAAATAAGGTAATCTTTCCCATTCTTGACTAGCAACCCACACATTGCTAATTAGGACTACACCCTCCTACTGACCTTTCTACTCACCTTCCTACATTAATCTCTGGATTCTTTCACAGCACAAGGTATGGTGAGCAGGTGCAACAGCTAAAATAGACTCCCCTGCAGTGTAATTTGAATTCCCTAGGCTGTTTGACCTTTACTGTCATTCCCACCAGACTGCAGGCTAGGAGGAATGCAAGCTGGAGAGATATGGAAGGTTTCACCCAAGCAGTAGACCAAGGAATGAATGAATCAGTGAAGAGGAAGAGATATCTAAAATTACTTTAGTGACACTAAAGAGCACAGAATATATCAAATAAATAGCTAAACAAACCTGGACAAGTGTACTTGGTCAAGAACTCTCAGAAACTGAACTGATTCTACAGTTTCTTGAATCATCATCCCAACTTTCTAATAAAATTTAAAAATTTAAAAAATGTTTTTAAAATGTTTAAAAATATTTTAATGGTGTGTTTTTTAATATTGTTATAAATTTAATTCTGTTTTAGTGTTGAGTCTTATAGTGTTTTTCAAGGTTATTATTGTGTAGTTTTAACTGATTGTGAGCCATCTTGAGTCCCTAGGGACAGAAAGGCAGCATATAAATAAAATAAATAAATTTAACATAAATTATTAAGTAAACTCAAAAACAAAACAAAACAAAACCCCTTTACTTCTTTCTTTTTGCAGAACACAGATGTGTGCATCCCTTTAAAAAAAACAAGGTGGTAGAGACCATAGAACAGAGTATACTACTTCCAAATCATAGTGAGGGAATACCATTTTTACATTCTCCTAACATATCCTTTTTAAATTAAAAAAACCTCTGCAAATAAAAATTAGAACAGCAAGCAGACCTTTCTTCATAATGTCCTAGTTTCTACCCAACAGAGAGGATCAAGAAAACAACTAGGGAGCATTCATAAATGTCAGCACTTGTAACTGTAGTCAGCCATCAAGTCCACAAAGGTGCCAGGTTGCTTACTCCCTTCCCCTTCATAAGCTCTTGAGTATACTTCATGAAAATAATGCAGATCTCTAAGCATTAATTCATCCTACTGGTTACTGTAGCCTTGCATGATTAAATAGACAACCCAGCACAAGGATCCTCAACGTAATCTCAGAGATAGGAGCCCTATTTTAGCAACAATGCATGAACCCAAATTAAACATGCTAAGAACAACCACAAACCCCACTGCATTTTCATTCGCACCAGAATGGATGAGCTTTTCAAAGACCACATAACCATCCAAGCTGAGCTAGCAATAGTGAAACAGCAGCTGAACATGAGGCTAGGGTGTGGGAGATGCATATCAGGTTGAAGGACCACCACCAGTGCTGAGGACTTATTTTTATTTGCGGAATATGACACCCTTTTTTGTATTGTTTTATTAAACTTTCCACTCACTACCCTACAGTAGACGAAGAAATCAGAAAAAAGTACATGGAGATTGAGAAACCCAAAGTATGTATTTTGAACTGCAACCCTGTTTCCATTTACTTGAAAGTAAATCAGCCAACCTTTCTTCTGAGTAAAGGATTGCAATGCATGATCACTATTTAGCACTTTCACAGGTGGCTCATGGCCAGATCAAGGTAGGTGCCACCTCCTAGATTTTGGGATAAAGCATACATCTAGTCTTCCCTGCTGCATCTACAAGTTGCTACTCCTTAACAGCCTTGTTCAACTTAGTAGGCGACATTCATAATCTTCTATTTAACTTCTGGGCTATGCTTCAATTGCCAGAAGATAATATAGCTTCTCAAAATATACTTATTGGAACAATCTTCAAATTACATTTTAAACAAGAGGTTTATGGTCCTAGTTTATCCTCAAAATGGCAGGGGAGCATTCAAAGACATGTTTATTAGGTTGTGTTATATAGTCTCAAGTTGGAACTGACTTAGGGTTTCAAGATAAGTGAGATATTTAAAGAGTAGTTTTACCAGTTCCACCCTCTACCCTCAGTGAGCTTCCATGGCTGAGTGGAGATTTGAAAACAGGTCTCCTGAGTCTTAATCCATCACTCTCTCCACTACATCAAAGGCATACTACATGTGTATTATAGCTAGGCTCTTTTGCTCTGTCTCTAAGCAAGGACAAATTACAAGACACAATATTGATATTCAGGCTGAAGAACATACAGCATGTCACTGTTTGCTCCATGGTATAAGACTGCAAAATCACCAATAAGATTTTGGAAATAAGATCTGGCAGAGCTTGCTTTGTATAATTAAGGAAGGTGTTTCTTTCTCCATTCCCCATTTCTCATTGGCTCCTACACTGTTAACATTTAGAGATGTCCCGACACCAAGTAGTTTACTGATGTTGTTTTTTGTTTGTTTTGTTTTGTTTGTTTGTTTGAGTTAGCCAGCAGTGCCATGTATGCTGAAAATAATCATAATAGGCCTTTTACTTTCAGGCTAAAAAAATTATGGTTCCTCCAGATTGGTATACTTGGACTGGCTGCAAACTAAGATTTGATATTTCAGCAGGGAACACAGCAGAAAATGTTGTTATTGTTAATATTTGGCCCTTTACAGGCAAGCTCCTGTGGCTTACAACCTTGCTAAAAGAGATAATTGGCATGCATTGATTTTCTTCTGAATGATAAGTATAAGGCAATCACTCAAAAAGCGACTCAGTTACTGCAAAAAGATTCAATACTATTTTGTCCATTCTAACGTTGTGTGTTTTCATGCTGATATACTTTGCAAGGCTTTGGTTATGCATAGCCTTTAAGGTTATTTTGCCTCTCTCTCTCTCTCTCTCTCTCTCTCTCACACACACACACACACACAGAGAGAGAGAGAGAGAGAGAGAGAGTGTGTGTGAGAGAGAGAGTGTACATATTAGATGTTCCAACATAAGTTAAACTGTTTGTTATATTTCTTTTTATATAAAATATTTGTTGTGGTGTTTGGCTGCATGAACATCACTGATTGACTGACTTGTTATTATTGCCTTTACCTGTAGTGTATACTGAATCAAGACAAAAGCATCAGGAACAAGATTATGAAGGATGCAACCATAGTATTTTATGGCATTCAGCAGGGGAAAATAATTTGTCCTGGATTAGAAAGACCATCTGACTACACTATCCTGTAAAATACAGAAAACTGGATATCTACTTGAAGGGTGATGGAAGTTTTCTGCGATGACAGATCAACAACAGGTTGCTTCAGAGCAGGAATGGACAACTTGTAGCCCTCCTGATGTTTGCTGGACAATGATTCTCATTAGCTCAGCCCTGGCCAGCACATCCACTGAAGAAAGATGATGGGAGCTGCCATGCAAAAACATTGCAAGTTGCTTTTCCTTGGTTTAGACATAACCATTAGTTTCATACTCCAGTTCTCAGGCCATGTCTTGGAAACATCCCACTAATTTCAACAGAGCTCAATCTCTACAAAAATCCTTAAGAAAATAGATTTTAATTCTCATCTAGTTCTGTCAAGATAGTATATCAGCTGGTTATACTAATGGTTTGCGGTTATATGTTTCACTCTGGCACAATGCAATTATTTTAAGCAAATGTTCCTTGTGTATTTCTAATGGTAGAATTGATACAGGGAATGTATTAGCCTAGTGCAGCACAGCTGATTAGAAAACTGTTTAGTATGGATAGTATTAACAAGAGATCTGTCTAAATGGCCCAGTATCTGCCATGGTAGTTTTAACAGGTTACCTAGAGAATTCGTAATATGCTTCCCATCACTCCCTACAAGATCCCATTTCACGAGGCAGTGTTCACAGAACTTTAAAGAAGAGGTATGCAGCTTCTAAAAATTCAAAGGTGACACAGGTCCACTCCTGGACCTTGGAAAAAGTGGCCATTAGAGGGCCTTTTTCAGTAACATCTACTGAAAAAGGCCTTCTCACGGCCTATTTTTTAAACATTAGATTGGGGAAATGGGGGCTCAGGGGGAGAGAAAAAACATCACAGAACTGCCTTCCACTCCCCCCAGAGAGACATGATTTTTGGAGCTTTTTGTGTTATTGTTTAATTTAAACTGTTGAGGAATAAGGGAGGGAGCTGAAGGGCACATTCGGGTTCTTGAGGGGAAGTATACATGCCTCACAGACTGTACTTTGTCAACCACTATTTCAGAAGTATGGGCTTGGACTTGGGATATCTGGGTTCAGAGCCCTACTGAACAGACGTAAACCCTGATCTACCTCAAAAGGGTTACTGTGAAGACAGAATGGGAGGGAGAAAAGCCATGTAGAGTAAAGCTGCCTAGAGTGGTTGTAAGACCAGATAGGCGAGATAATAAATAAATAAATAAATAAATAAATAAATAAATAAATAAATAAATAAATAAATAAATAAATAAATAAATAAATAAATAAATAAATAAATAAATAAATAAATAAATAAATAAATAAATAAATGCTGGCTTGAGCTCAGTAGAACGTAAATCTAAGCAATGGATAATAAATTAAATAATAAATTAAACAGATTCAACCCTCACCCTCTTTGCCCTGTTCAATGGGCCTAAATAATTGTGCTGTCTTTATCACTGAGACTGGTTTGGCAAAGAGACACCCTTTTTGCCCAGCGACAATAGGCTTTGAAGATAATCCTGCAGGTTGATAAGAATGAATACTGGCATTCTGCACATTGCCACCTAGTTAGTGGAGACTAAAATGCCCGCTGAACAGGGCCAAAAATGCAAGCTCATGCTTTTGTTGATATCTTTGATCAGTCGATCGCTGCAAACCTGTGAACTTCAACGTTCATTCTAGGCACCTTAATGTGGGAACCTGGTTCGGAAGAAAGAGTATATGCTGCTGTCAGGGTAGCAAATGCATATCCCCCCAAATGGTGAGAATGCAGTCCCCATGACCCCTCACCACCAGCAATGCTGGCCAAGACTGGTGACAGTTCCCGTCCAAAAAAGCCGCTGGAGGGCCAGACAATCTCCAGCCCTGCCCTACTGCTGGAGGTCTTTCTTCTGTGAACCACATTTTCAAGGCCAAGTTCTTTGGACTGATACCAATCTATATTCCGTCTGCTTCCCATCAAGTCCACAGTGAGGGATTCCAGCCCAACATTCTGCTCTTGAGCCACAAACCCCTATTTCCCCCATCCTCTGGCCTCAAACAAATGATCCGAGCACAACAAAGACCGATCATGGTGTTTTCTTCTGAGACAAAGGAAACAGCTTGCCCGCACAGTATGTACAAGCGATCTCCCTGTAACCTGCCCCCTGAGATCTGCTAGGTATCCAAAGGAACTCCCAGAATTCAATATAGCTGCCGGCTAGTGGATTCCGGGTGCCACAGCCCAAAAAGGCACTTTTTCTAAACCCTGACCAGGACAGGCAGCATATCTGACTTCATAAATGACAGTGAAGGTTGAGAACATCTCCTCTAGACCAGTGTTAATCTTGTATTTGTATCATTAGCTTGAAAAAAAGGCCCATGACCACAGCCATATATTCAGCTCCCTGAGAAAGAGCCAGCCTTAACTTCCTCTCTGCTCATGTGGTTTTTCTCTTTTTCTTTTCTTTTTCTTTTTAAAATGTTCACATCTGTGTTTCTTGTTCAGGTATGGAATCTGAAGAATCAGACCAAAGAAGAGTAAAGATGTGCTTTTGTTCTTTTATCAAAGCAAAACCTGCTGATAACCTGCATAAGATTAGCAATAATTTCTTGCCTGAGGGCATAAAGAGCTAACAGTATGCTTGACAGAAACACTCAAAACCAGGGGAAATAGAACTAAAAGGCATTTGCCTGTGTACATTGTCTTACCTAGAATCTTACTGATGCTTGAATTGTGCATGTCTGGGAAAGCCTGCAAAATCTTGCGCCTCTCATCCTTGGCCCACACCATGAATGCATTCATGGGGCGCTTTATGTGATTGTTGTTTCTGGATTCTGGGAAATGCCTTGACCCTGTGCAGAAATGACCAAGGAACAGAGGTTGAAAAGCCACTGGAAAGCTCAGCTAAAAATAACTGATGAAAGGTGAGAGAGTTTGAGAAAAGCGCCCTCAGCATCCTCCTTTGTTGGGCCCCAAGGCCTATGAAACAACACCAAAAACAACAAAGAGTCTGATAGCACCTCTAGACTAATAAGTTTTATTTGGAAAAGCTTCCATGGATGGTAGCTCAGTTTTCCAGATGCATGGAAGACAGCCTCAGTAGACAGATTTTTAGATATACACAGAGAGGAGGTGGGGGATGTGAATTGACACAGAAATGGAAAATGTCCAGCATAGTGATGGCCTTAATGTACACCTATTGTTGCTTTTTGTGAAAGACTGCCTAATAGTCCTTGGGAGGTAACAGGACTCTTTAAACAACAATTAACTGCCACTGTTAAGACCATTACCATGCTGTACTTATATACACAACTGTAGTGAAATTAAGAACCTGCAGAGTTATTGGAAGTAATGAGTTCTCAGCTTCACTGGGGAAAAAATCTCATTATTCAAATAAAACACTTTCTTTTGCAAATTTCCCCTTCTCCTCATTATTGGGCCATGGAGATACTGACAGTGGGAAAAGAGCTCAAATTTTTAAGAAGGACAACAGTCATTACCATCCCCATCACAGGTTAACACGGATTCATCCAGTCTCTGCAAAGATGTTTCTTCTATCTGTTCTTTTGCAGGTGAAGAATCCATGCTAGCATGGTCCTGAAACCACAGAGGAACATGAACAGTTGCGTATTACAAGTGCAAGCAAGTTCTGAGGGACAGTTAACAGTTTCTTCCATAGAAGCATTTAATGCCATTTGTTTTAAGTTGAAACAGAGTAAAACTCAACTTCTGTTATTCCAGAGGTCCGAAAAGAATGGCTTCATTTGACCTTTCAGAATAATAAGCCCCAAACACTGGGCTAAAGAATTGAAAAAGTGCTCCTTTGTGGAAAAGCAAAAGATCAAACAACAGCCAATATACACTATGATCTACAGCACAAAGGAACTTGGGAGGGAAAAATATATGTACAGTACTCTACTTTAAAGGGAAGTCCCATTGTACAAACAAAATTCAGGATGGTTTCTGCAGGCACTTAAAAAAACCTATAGTAGGCTCAGTTATAAACAACTTTATGGAGTTCTTCAGCAGAACATTTATTAGTTCTGTTCTGTTTAATGATGCACCTAAAGTCTGCAACTGATGAGTTTCCAATACAATGTTTTCCAATTCAAAATATCTACAACAGGAACAGGCAAAATGCACCCACTGGCTATGTGCAGTACCTTCCCTCCCCCCTGGTATTTTGCAGTTCCTCACCATCCCCCCAAATTGTAAAAGCTTTTTTTCTTGGGGGGGAGGAGAAACACACCTTTTCTCCTCAGAAAGTCTCTTTGTCCTCTCTGTGTACATGGAGGGCAATTTTGCCACGTTTTGAGGGGCCCCAGCCAGCACACCTGAGGCTCCTCATCCCTCCAACATATGTATTATGGTTTTAACCATTAGAGTTGAAAAGGGATTGCTCACTTTTCAAAAACCAAAAAACCAAAAAACAAAACCACAAAAAAAAGATTAAGAAAACTTTTTTAAAGTTAAAGTGTCAGAGTTACATCTATTTTTCAGGTAACAAATGCCATTGTAATGACTTTTTTAAAAACAATAAAAAGAATACATATACAAATCAGTCTATTCAATAATAGCCTTCCCTTTAGCCCCTTCTCCTCTGATGTACAACCTGCCAAATCTGGAAAAAGTCCCTCAGCCCTACTGTAGTCACCCACCCCTATTTCCAGACTAAGCCCCCGGAGACTAATGGATCCGGATGGTTTCCTGAATGCTCTGGGGGAGTATCCGTCTGATATGGTTGGCGCTCCTGTCGAAGCTCAGGTCACCCTATGGAATAGGGAGATGACCCGGGCGGTTGACACGATTGCGCCTAAGCGCCCTCTCCCTGCTCGCCGAGCCCAGACAGCTCCCTGGTATACTTCTGAACTGCGGGCGATGAAGCAAGAGGGGAGACGGCTAGAGCGCAGGTGGAGGAAGTCCCGCTGGGAATCCGATCGAACACGACTTAGAGCCCATTATCGGGCCTATTTCGTGGCAATACGGCTGGCGAAACGGCAATATTTCTCCAGCCGTATTGCTTCCTCAGAATGTCGTCCAGCAGAGCTGTTTCGGGTGGTCCGGGATCTTCTTCAACCGGGAAACCCGGTGGAGGTCCCGGACTGCTCATCAGCTCGCTGTGATGAGTTTGCTATTCATTTTGAGGAAAAAATCACTCAGATTCGCAGTGGGCTGGACTTCACTGTTACTGCAAAATCGGAAGATGTGTCCAGTGTGCCGTGCTTAGGTCAAACTTTAATGGATGAGTTTCAATTGTTGAGACCCGAGGATGTGGACAGGGTGCTTGGATCTGTCCGTTCTACCACCACGCCGCTCGACCCTTGCCCATCTTGGCTAATTGGAAGATCTGCCAGGGGGGTTCGCACTTGGGTCCAGGAGGCCGTGAACGCCTCTCTGAGAGAGGGAGTGGTCCCTACCGCCTTGAAAGAGGCGGTAATTCGACCACTCCTTAAAAAGCCTAACCTGGACCCAAGGCTGGTGGTCAACTACCGACCAGTGGCGAACCTCCCTTATTTGGGCAAGGTGTTGGAGCGGGTTGTGGCCGGGCAACTCCAGGCGCTGCTGGATGAAACGGATTTTCTGGATCCATTTCAATCGGGTTTCAGGCCGGGTTTTGGTACAGAGACAGCCTTGGTCGCCCTGTATGATGACCTTTGCCGGGAGAGAGACAGGGGGAGTGTGACCCTGTTGATACTCCTGGACCTCTCAGCGGCTTTCGACACCATCGACCATGGTGTCCTTCTGGATAGGCTGGCTGGGTTAGGAGTTGGGGGCACTGTTTTACGGTGGTTCCGCTCCTTCCTAGCTGACCGTATCCAGAGGGTGGTGCTGGGGGACAGTTGCTCTGCCCCATGGCATTTATGTCATGGGGTTCCTCAGGGCTCGATACTGTCCCCCATGCTGTTTAACATCTACATGAAACCGCTGGGAGAGGTCATCAGGAGGTTTGGGCTGAGGAGTCAGCAATATGCTGACGACACTCAGCTCTACCTCTCGTTTTCCACCAATCCAGGTGAGGCGGTTTCTGTGCTGAACTCGTGTCTGGACCTGATAATGGACTGGATGAGGGTTAATAAATTGAAACTCAATCCAGACAAGACGGAAGTGCTGTTAGTGGGTGCTTCGCCGGACAGGTTGGAGGGCCACTTCCCTGTCCTGAATGGGGTTACACTCCCCCTAAGGGACAGGGTCCGCAGCTTGGGGGTGCTCCTGGACCCCAGTCTAACACTGGAAGCCCAGGTGGACTCGGTGGCCAGGGGCGCCTTCCTCCAGCTGCGGAAATTATACCAGCTACGGCCCTACCTGGACGAGCGGAGTCTCATGACAGTTACACATGCACTGGTAACATCTCGTATTGATTATTGCAATGCGCTCTACGTGGGGCTGCCTTTGAAGACGGTCCGGCGACTGCAACTGGTCCAGAATCGAGCTGCGCGGCTGGTGAGTGGTGGGGCCGCCAGAGAGCACATCAAGCCGATTCTGTATAATTTACACTGGTTACCAGTTGCTGTCCGGGCCCAATTCAAAGTGCTTGTTTTGACATATAAAGCCCTAAATGGCTTGGGCCCTGGATACTTAAAGGACCGCCTCCTTCCATATGAGCCTACCAGGCTGTTAAGATCTTGCCAGGGGGCCCTTTTGAAAGAGCCATCCCTCAAGGAGGTAAGAGGGATGGCTTGTAGACAAAGGGCCTTCTCGGCAGCTGCCCCCAGACTATGGAACGCCCTCCCAACTGAAATTCGCCTGGCGCCGACACTGATAATATTTCGGTGCCAGGTCAAAACCTTCCTGTTCCAGAAGGCTTTTAATTGAAATAACATTAACTGTGGGTCTTAATGATGGCAATTTTAATTGGATTTTTTAATTGTATTTTAATTGTATTTTAACTGTATTTTAATCATTTTGTTTTACTGCACTGAATTTTGGTTGTTGTGAGCCGCCCAGAGACCTTTGGGTAGAGTGGGCGGCATATAAATTAAATAAATAAATAAATAAATAAATAAAATAATTATGAACTAATTCTAAACCTTCCCAATGATGTATATAAATTAGTTTGGTTCAAGCAACATCCCCATGATTACTCAGCTCTTTCCCTATAACATTCAGCCTATAGGTCCCATGAAATCCTTCTGGTGATCTGGGGGGTCTTCTGCCAACCAAATTTACTGTCACCATCAACAGAAGTATATTATTGAAGTTTGATGGTATGGAAGGAGGCCTTCTCTGTCTCTCCTTCCAGAAGTGAGGGAAACACTCTGGCACTCCATTCTGCATCCTCTGTACCAGAGAGCCCTGCAATTATGGTGCAGTTATGACAATAGTGAGCACTGCAACAGCAATCTTGGTGGCGCAGATGTGATCCCTTTATATTGACCCTGGGAAACTGCCTACCCCTGCCTTACCTGCTAGCTGACAATGCCCTGTGAGGGCTACAACTGCCCTGTGAGGGCTGCTACTCTGGGAAAATAATACCCTTGTAGGGCTTCTGGTGTTCTAGTAAGCATATCTCAAGGATCTTAGTGTCAGTGGTTTTGCATTTTGGCTACAGCATCATCCCATCCTATTGTTTGTAATGCTGGGGGGGGGGGTAAAGGGAAGGATGGGGTTGGGAGGGCTTCCATGGTCATTTGGGCTGCAACCCAATCTCGTTGTGTTCTCTAACTGCATGAAAAAAGTGCTGAGAGGCCAATAGGTCATGTCCTGTTTCTGATAATATGGCATTGACAAGAAACTGTACAATTTAACTGTGCAAACTTACAATTAGTTAAATCTAGCCCAAATCCAAATTATGCCCCTAGCAACTCATCTGAAGCAAGACTATTTTAAATTGGTCCTGCACAAGGTTCCCTCTAATTTTTAGCCCTGCTAGGCTCTGCTCCTCTTGTGCATGACTGCATCCCCCCCACACACACACATAGGGTTCCGCTGCAACCAGAACCAAAGGGGCTGGAAACACTTGCTATGGGTGCACAGAGGGGGAGGAATGCTGTGCAGAGGGCGATGGATTTGCAGCTTAGAGGGAACCTGGGTTCTGGAGAATTTTATTGATCACTATTTCTTAACTCTCAAAAACCTAAATGCCAATCACTTTCTTTACAGACAGAAGTATATATATATCATATATATATGATTTCCATACTAGAATTATACAAATCTAGTTTGTGAAAATTTGGATTCCCTGTCAACCTCTTTTAAGCAACATACAACAGGATAATAAAACACCTGGGAGAATTTGACCCAGGTCAATTTGGGAACAAGTTTATAGAGGATTGGCAGTAGAGCTAGCATTATGTTTAGGACTCTAGTTTATAGGAGGTTTTTGGTACACCTGTTTAACCCATCAAGAATTCCAATATGCATCCTGGATGAGGCCAGCCTATGTTACACACTTCAGTCAATATCTGTTTCTTGGCATTAAAGTCCACTGGAAAACAGCACAGGATACTTTTTGTCCTAATAGGTAGGAACAGATAGATAACCTATTTGGCATGTCTTTCGTCCAAGCCATTTTCTGTTGGTAACTCCTGCCTCCTAAAACATCTGTATGTTGCAAGTGGCTGAAGTTTGGCAAGACAGTTTACAACTCTTTAGGTGATAATGGTGCAAAATGACCCTATTTCAAGTCTCATTTTATGTCGATACTGCAACAAAATATGACTTTTGGGGAACCAAGAGTTCCCATACTGGTGCCTGAGGGTTAACAAAACACACAATCTTAATATCCCATCCCTTTAATACCGCTCCAAAAAACAGCATCAGTAACTGCAGTACTTCTGACCTTCCTGTAGGAATGATTTGGAGAGCCATCTGTTGCTCTGCTTTGGTTGTGCAAAAGTTGTCGGGCATCCTGAATTGCTTTGGTGATAGCGTCCCCCTCTCCAAGGAACCCTACAAACAGTAGTAATAAGAGCAGCCGTTGGTAATAAGTCATAGTAATAGCAACATGAATATCATATGGCCAACTGACAACATCTCACAACTTCACAAAGATTTTCCCCTTTCATAAAGTTCTACGGGGGAAAGAAGATATTGTTTCTGTACAGAGATATATCTCTTCACCCGCAATCCTGGATCTATAATCTTTCTGAACTCCCAATTAATCCTCTGTTAGAATCATGAGAAACTTCTCTTCAGAAAAATTAAGATTGATGTTAAAATGATTCCAGGGCAATAGGATAATGGTGAGAATGTCCCAGGAGCCACTGGATGCTGACAATATCCTCCAGTGCTAGCAGAGACTTCCCTGCTGGCTATGCTTTACTGATATTAAAAGCTGGAGGATGGGGTGTTCCAGTGATATTTCAGAATCCACATACCAAGCCCCTTCATTCTAGACATATCTCTGGAATAGGGGGAAACACTATCAGCCCCAGAGTTGTTAAAATGTATTTTCCTCTTACTAGAAACAAAGGGAGGGAAATTTTGCACAAAACCCAAGAACTCCTCCTCTCTTTATGCCCTGGCTGCTATAAGCCCAACATCACTTAGGAACTAGTGGTTTTCCCTCTATGGATTTTTCTCCTTTGCCTACAATAAGATTGTTTTGTTTGTTATCTTGTTCCTTCACTTCTCAGCAGTCGTTGTGAGACTGCAGATTGTGCCCAGCTGATTCAAAAATACATTAAATCACCTCCATGTACTCTGCATCCATTTATCTAGAAATAATAACACTGCTTGGTTCAGTTTGTGCTGTTACTACCACAAACCAGAATCCCACTTCCTCCATAATACAGTTAAAAAGAGAGAGAAAAAAGTCCACCTTCCATTGTCTATTTTTGGGTAAGCATTTGGATCAAATGCTAAATTCCCCTGTGGGTATCTTAAATATATAGCTCTTGAACAGAAGCAGTTTTTCCATGGCATTTTCTGATCCATTTGTTGCTGTTTTGTGATGTCAAGTTGCTTCTGACTTAGGGCAACCCTATAAATTTGTGACCTCCAAACGGTCGTGTTGTTGTATTCGTGTTGTTAATAGGCCTGCTCAAACCTTGCAAAGTCAAAGCTGTCCTTTATTGAGCCAACACAGCTCATATTTGGTTTCCTTTTTTCCTCCTGCCCTCAACTTTCTCTAGTACTGTATTCTGATTCAACAGTAGAGTAAAAACAACCATTACCGCTGGGGTTGCAAGTAAGCACTCTCATTTTTTAAAACATAAATGCATCTTAAAAGGCAGTAAAATAAATTTAAACAGGATAAGTTGTTTTATTCTGAGTTGCACATTTGGTCCCCAACTAATTCAGTAGCATCCAGAAACAGAGAGGCAGTCAATTTCACAGCCCTACCTAGGAATGTTGCAGATAGAACTTAGAATCTATTGCATGCAAAGCATGTGCTCTGTCCCTGAGATAAGCCAATTCTCCTATTTTTCTAGTGCAATGATGACAATGTAGGAAAATATCCCAAACAGAATCTTCACACCCTTTCCTAATCAACAGCAGGTGAAATTCTTTCGAGCACAGCTTGAATAATTGCTTTTTTGACTATAGCTCCCAGAATACTCCAGCCAATATGGACACTTGGTTCTAACCCAAATGAGTACATTTACAAACTCACCATCAATGATGCAAATGGTGAATGATTATTCCTTATTCCACCTTAGAAACAATGAAAGAGAAATCTCCTTGGACCCACCTAGAGGAAGACTGGGAGGGCTGGTCTGCAGCTCCTGGGAAGGTCCATGATTTGGAGTAAGAGACTGACAGTTGCTGATCTTCAAACTAGGTGAGCTGGAAGAATTGGGAAGCTCTGAGCCTTTGGATTTTGCTGTTAAGTTCAGCGGCTGTGAAGACTCCTGAAAAAGAAAAAAGGGTACAAGAAGCGCATCTCCTCTGACATTCAGAAACCAACAAATAAAACAGTTCAGGAGTTTCACCTGGATTTGTAGGTGGCCTGAACTTGCAGGTCTCTTCAGTGCTGAAGGAGGGGGGCTGTGTAGCAGTTGCATGGGGTACTCAACTACAAATAATACAGAAACAAAAGAAGATCATGCACAGAGTTAAGCAGGAATTAAAATCTTTTGCTCAGCAACCAATTCCAAGGAACCAAGATTTCTACCCTAAGAACTAAGTACCAGACTCTCAGAATTATGCTAATCAAACAAGGTTTGCACAAAACTAAATTTTAGCTGCTAAACAATTACAGTCCTCTGCAGTGCTTCTCCAAGTGTGTGGGGATATCCATATCCTCTCCACATGCTACATGTTTTCTGCAGCAGACAGCAAGAGAACATCAGTCCTTGGCATATTTTGGCCCATTAGGATGGATCCAGACTAAATTTCTTCCCACTGGGAATAATGAGATTTACCTTACTCATTTCACACTGATTTCAATGTAACATATATGCAAGTAATACAACCTGAAACAGCCCATTAAATCCAAGTGTTTTGACTTATTTGTGACTTATTGATTGAAATCAAAGAAACCAACTCAGTTATCAACACAGACTTTCACAGTTTCAATCATTATATTATTCTGTCTTCAGTTCCCAAGACAAAAACACCAAGGAAAACTGTGTCTTAATACTAAGAATTCCATGTTTTCATTGCCTCTTCATACCTGGTTTGCAAGGGATTGGCTGAATGGGAAGTGCCATTTGAGGATCTGTGGTGACTGGAAGAGGCTGGTGGCCGGGGGGAAAGGCTGGAATCATTACATAGGGCATGTTGACCTGCTGAAGAAGCAGAACAAGGGAAGTGGAAGAGAAAGATACTTGCAATATTACCTTTGGGGAACAACATTAGACAATTAGAGAAGTCTATCCAGTATCAACTGGATAAATTTATTTTATTTCTTTCTTTTATTAGATTTATATACTGCCCATCTAGACAGATGGTCTACTCTGGGTGGCATTACAAAATTTAAAAACAATAGAACCAATAAACATGCAAAAATCCAAGATGTGAAAATGTAAATATTAACAAAACTGTGGAAACGGCCTTCTCACTTTCCAGGCACATAAATTTCAGGTGGTTAGTTCATGTATCCACTCATCTATGGAGATACAAATGAGTTATTATCTCAGCTACACTGGAGGAACATCTGAAACTTCAGTCCAAACACAAATCTGAAGTTAGAGATATTAAGATCCCACTGTTTTCAATGAGACAGGCTTTCAAGTGGGACATAACTCCAAATAAATGATTTACAACTGCAGCCTTAGGCACATATTCAAAGTCTCAATTGACTTAACCATGGCACCACCTTAAACCATTTTTATGCCAATATTTTTACATCCAAAAAAAAGAAATTAATGTGACACTGCTACCCTAATCTGAAAATAAAAGTTGGGGCAAACTCAAGTCCTTTCCTTTGGAATGTCAAAGTACCACAACTAAGAAAACCTTCCTTGATCTGCTCAAATGAAAAAGAACATCTTTTTTACCTGGATTTGTTGTTGTAGCAAGTTGATCTTGTGTTGTTGCTGGATAAGTTGTTGCTGTTGCTTGGCAATCTGAAAGAAGGAAAGTTGATGAAGAACTAAGGTACTTAACAAAGGTGTTTACTAACCAAGCTCTCTCTCTCTCTATCTGAAGGTCACCTGAGCAGATGAGCTCACTTCTATTGAACTAAGAGAAGGTCACTGTTTGTCTGGTGCTGGCAAAACAAGACAGTTCACCTATAAATTCATCTACAAGGCTCGTGGCAATGGCAGTGGGAGAAAAAACCCAACTCAAGGCATATCATATTCCCATTTCAATTTGCTCACTTGTTTTTACATCTAATACAGTACTACTGAGAAATTTCTACCCACTCCAAGGGCCATGCCAGAGCTACTGACATGGTATAGAATAAAAGGCCCAATGAAGAAGATGATAAGAGATTAATTTGTGATAAGAAAGGAATTAACACTTAGTTGAATTGTGTGTTAACAACACACGGACAGCTAAATTATTAAAATGAAAATCAAGATTATAATGCATGTAGTAATGATATATTGGAATAGGTTCTGAAAAATGCAAGCACTGATGAAGCTATGAGATCTCAACCTGTAACCCAGGACTGTGGATCCCCAGGGCAATGAGTCAAATGCTTTGTCTGTTATTATTTCCAAACTGCAACTACCAAAATCAAAGTATTTAATGGTAGCTAAAGAGAGATGGGCATTGGAGATGGGGGTATTCGTATACGAGTATCCCCCTACAGGTGGAGATAACAAGGGTCCAACCCTATGGGGCCGGATGGTCCACTCATGATTGCTCCGCTGCTGTGACCACCACAGAGCCTTCCAATGGCTCCAGAGATCGCGTTCGGTGAGCCACTCTTCGACCTAGCAGAGAGCCTTGTCGTTCCACCTCCTGTCAGGAATGGCGAGCCAAATGTGATCTCTGGAGCCATTGGAAGGCTCTGCGGTGGTTGCAGCAGTGGCGGAATCATGAATGGACCGTCCAGCCCCATGGGGCCGGAGCCTCATTATCTCCACCTGTGGGGGATATTCATATTCGTATACGAATATGAATACCCCCATCTCTAATGGGCATGAATCTCAGTTCAGGGGTTCATGCCGATTTGTATGTGTGGCACCACAAATGCTATGTGTTCCTTTCCCACACCTCCCTGGCTGGATCCTCCACTCACCAGCTGGCACACATTCTCTCCTCCTCCTCTTCAGCTATTCCATCAGTCTCTGGCAGTGGTACAGGCTTCCCTGCCCTTCCTCCTTGGCTGATTGCCCACTCAGACAAGGAGGCAGGACAGTCAAGCCCACGCTCTTGCTGGGACTGGCTGAACAGTCAAAGAGGAGGAGGAGCGGGTCTGACTGGTGAGTGGGTCACTGGCTGGGAAGGCAGGGGAAGGGACCAAGCAGCACCTGTGGTGCCACACATATGAAGCAGCACAAACCTCCAAAGTGAGGTTCACACTGATCTCTATAGCATTGATCTGCACACTGCAGGCATGAAGCCTGTTATATGAAATTGAGTTGTGCTTTTCAGGCAAAGAAGTTATTGGAAGGAACTGAGTTGCACTTTGCAGGCAAGAAAGTTGTTCCACTGTGACTTACACCAGAGGAGACATAGTTACAATTGAGTTGTTCTTTATATTACTGGATAGAAAATGTTCACATTGGTAAGAGTGACTTGCAAATCTACCCATATTGCTTTGAACTTTCTCCCTCTCATTGGCCCAGTCCTCTGCCCTGAGCACCGCCTACTAATGAAATGCACCTTTCTGAACAGCTGTGACCTTCTTGGTGGTGGTGGTGGGGGTACTCTTTAAGGTGGGCTGTAATCACCAGAACTTTCCAAGAATTCATGGGCACAGAGGACACTGAGAGCCACAGTCTCACTGCCCATTAGGCTCTATAGAGGAAACCTCCCAAAGAAAGACCCTTAGGAAACATCACAACTTTCCTTCTTTCCTTTTGCAAATTGACAACAGAAAGCAAAGGCCAGAGAAGCTAACACTGGATGCAAATGACCCAAAGTTACTTCTCTGGGGGGGAGGGGCAAATCTAAAAGCGTGCAGCTTTGGGTTTGTGGGCTGCAATTCCTAGAATTCTGTCTGGGGAATTCTTGGAGAATTCTGAGAACTGCAGTCCAAAACATGGAACAGCACACCCACACTTGGTAGCTTTACCATCAACCATCATATGCCCGCCAAGGAGCACTGAAGGATGCAGATTGTTATAGTCCAAATATATCTCTTAGGCCATCATTGTCCTCCTTTCTCCTTGACTCCTTCAAAATCGGAATTTCACCCATGAGCTAAAAAGGGTGCCCTACCCTCTATTCTAAAGGTTGCCCTCACCAGAAAACCTAAAATACAGGGTGTTAGTTTTTAAAAGTGTGAAAAGTCTGTCACTGCTATTACATTTGGTAGCACACCTGATGAAGTGAACTCTTATGCATTAAAAGCTCAGGCTGCAAAAATTATATAGTCTTCAGTGTTTTATAGCTCCCTTTCTCTTGGCTACAACAGAATCTTGTCTTCATAAAGATGTCAGTTTTTCTACACTCTTTGGAACAGTGGATTCGGAAGTATATGAGAGGCACAGGCATCTTGCTCAGTACAGAATCCTCTTGAGGAGAGAGATGGGGTATAAATAAGACAAATCATGTCAACCGCCCAGGTCATCTCCTATTCCATAGGCTGACCTGAGCTTTGACAGGAGCACCGACCATATCCACCGACCATATCAGACGGATAATCCCCCAGAACATTCAGAAACCATCCGGATCCATTAGTCTCTGAGAGCAGATCATCTTAATAGATCCCCCACCCTTGCAGAGGGGAGAAGAAGCTAGCAGACTAAACTTGACCAGGAAGTGGTCTGAACATGACAACAGGGTCACAACCAGCCCCTCCACATCCAAACCACCATCTTCCAGTCCTGTTGAGAAAACCAGGTCCAAGGTATGGCCCTTCTCATGTGTTAGGCTGTTGACACATTGAGACAGCCCCTTGGTTGTCATGCTGGCCATGAAGTCCTGAGCCGCCCCAGTCAAGGCAGCCTCGACATGGATGTTGAGTTCCCCCAGCACCAACAGCCTGGGAGTCCTCAACACCAGGTCTGAGATTACCTCCATCAGCTCAGGCAGGGAGACTGTTGGTATGCAGCAGGGTGGGCAGTACACCAACAGAATCCCCAATCAGTCTCGTAAGCCCAACACACAATACAGGCCCTCAAGACCTCCTCTCAAAGGGATAGGAAGCCTGGTCAAAGAAATAGAACTCCTATAAACTATAGCAACTCCCCCTCCCCGACCCTCCGAGCGACATTGGTGCTGGACCAAGTACCCAGGTGGACACAACTGGAAGAGGAAAACACCACCCTTTCCCACCCAGATCTCAGTAATGCACACCAGGTCAGCACCCTCATCCAGAATTACATCATGGATGAGGGCAGTCTTATTTTGTACTGACCTGGCGTTCATCAACAGCACTGTGTGGCTTGAGGGTTTGCTGATATGGTCACCTGATACCATCTGGTTGGGGGTAGGACTAGAAGAGGGGATAGATGTAAGGTATCTAACCTCTCTTCTCCTACGTGGGCATGTTCTACCCCCACCACCATTCCTTCACTATCAGAAAGTAAACATTTCCTATTTCTGTACCAAGAGTGCTGTGTATTCCCTTTCATCATTTGGAAGTCACAGGGGCTGCATGACAGGAAGAGGAAGTCTTTAATTACTGAAAATCACCACCACAACAATGTCATCCCAGTGGTATCAATTCTGTGTAATAAAAGACTTCCTCCTCTCGTCCTATACCTTCTACAATTTCCAAAAAAATTAAAAAGATTACATAGGAGCTGTGGGAACCACAGGACAGAAGTAGGTGGTATTTAATTTCTGAAAAATCATCCCTGCTGGTGAAATCATCAGCCTTACATGGGAATAATTGTACAAATAAGATTTTAGTCAAACATTGCTAAACACAGATGCATCAACATTGTTCAACACCACAGAAAAGCAAACTTAATTACTTTCAGCCCATCACGGTCCAAAATATATACAGTGGTGCCTCACTTGATGAGGATAATCTGTTCCAGCGAAATCGCTGTAGAGTGAAATCCTCATCAAGCGAAATAAAAAAGCCCATGAAATGCATTGAAAACCAGTTCAATGTGTTCCAATGGGCTAAATATCTCAGCATCCAGCGAAGATCCTCCATAGGGCGGCCATTTTGGGTGCCTGTAAAGTGAAAAATCCATCCTAAAGCACAGCGGGGAGCCATTTTACACAGCGGGTGGCCATTTTGAAACCTGACGATCAGCTGTTTTGATCGTCGTAATGCAAAGAATCGATTCCTGAAGCAGGGAACCAATCATCGGGAAGTGGAAAAAGCCATTTGAAACATCGTTTTGCAATCGCAAAAACCTCATCATCAAGCAGATTCGTTGTTTAATGAGGTAATCGTTAAGCGAGGCACCACTGTAGATGGTAAATTTATATTTCGTCACACAACTGAAATAATTTGTAGCCCAAATCTATAGAAAGGCTAAATATACAGAGAAAAGATATTTTCAATTACAGCTGTAATATAGGCATTTTCTCTAGATACACTGACTTTGTAATAAGAGAAGGGGGGAAATCAAAGCCCAAAGCTTTTGAAGATTTACATTACAATCCTATGCACAATGAGAATAATCTTCACACAACATAATGGGACATACATCAGCATAAGCAAGCACAGCATTGGGCCAATCACATGAATAATTACTGCTTGCAAAAGCTTTAGCTCTGGTCTTCCCAAGCTCCACTCAAAAGCTAGATAATTGGAACACTGTTCTTATTGTCATTATCCTTCTATATCACCGCAACATATTGTGTGAACTTTCAAAATGTATTTACTTTGTACTGGTGCAGTTTCTCATTTTAAACATCTCTTTGTATAGTAAGATAATCAGTGTTTCAGGTTTGATATTATGTTAGGTAAAAATCCCTTTCCGAGATCACACAGGATCTGTCAAGTTCCAGCTCTGTTTTTCAACCGCCTTCTAAGTTATATATCCCAGCTGCTCAGAAGGGTCAATGTGCACATTTCTGCCCCTTACCTGTTCTTGCTGCTGTCTGGCTAGCTCCATCTGTTGCTGCTGTTTCTCAAACAACATGGCTGCCATGTTCTTCTGCTCAGAATGGGCCGTCAACAGCTGGTCCCGCAGGATGGACAGCTGGTTAATCATGACCAACAGCTGCAACTCCTTTTCTGCCAGGCTTTCCTGAGTTCCTGGGACATTCAGCATCCCAAAGAAGAGAGAATTGGGAGATGGCAATGTTTAGGACTACAATATTAAAGCTGCAGTTCTTGGATCCCAAGGGCCATGCAGTTTTTTCAGATTTTCCCCTCAGGAAGTGGGGTAAGAGATTCACAGTCAGAGAGAGAGAGAGATATTCACAGGAACATAAACAGCTGCTTTGGTTCATCTATTCTATTATTGCTTGCACTGATTAGAGGGAGCTCTCCAAGGTGTCAAGCAGGATTCTTTCCTGTCCTAACCAAAAATGCTAGGAATTAAACCTAAAATCATCTACATGCCGTACAGGAGACTGACCTCTAGGCCACTGGTTCTTAACCTTGGGTTACTCAGGAGTTTTGGACTGCAACTCCCAGAAGCCTTCACCACCAACTGTGCTGGCTGGGGATTCTGGGAGTTGCAGTTCAAAAATGTCCGAGTAACAAAGGTTAAGAACCACTGCTCTAGGCTATGCAACCTTGCAATAGTTTGCAAGCTTTCAGGAAAGGTGTGCAGCTGCAATATCACAGTTCCAATCTCCCAAGAGCAAAATAAAATATTTTTCATGGGTGTGTTGCAACAGACTACGGATATGCATGCCTCTGACTTGTCCCTGGAAAGGAGGAAACAATACACCTGGACCTGAAGTTGGTGTAGTTCATTTTTACTTAGATCAGTGACAGGAGAAACTGAAAGAAAAAACAATGCCCCCAAACTGACAATTCCAAAGGGAAAAAGACTTCTGCCTTCACTCCACATTGCTATCATGAGCTGACAGTGCAATGGAAAAGCTGATACATTCCCTCTTCTTCCCCAATGGATTATGGATTCTGTTAGTTACAAATATTTTGATTTATTAAAAAGGTACCCTCAGTCAAAGAAGATCTATAGATATTTGTAATGAAGGTACTTTCACCATTTCAGAAGAGGCATTCCTCCTCTTCCTCCCACCCCTCCCCAGGAAGTTGCTTCTTGAAGGTTCCTGCTCTGACACATGTTTTCCTTGTAAAGCACAGTTCTGCTTGCAGGTGTAAATGGATCTAACTGATATATAATGCAAGCCATTCAACTTACACTATGCACAATTTCTTTATCTGGGTGACAGCTCAGATGAAATCCCACTCAAACAATTTTGTGACTTATAACCCAATTATACTAAAAGAATGTGTTCCCTCCAAACATTCAATCACAAACTTCTACAAAACAGTAGTTGCTTTTGCATGCATCATCATAAGACAGAACTATGAAATCTGATAATATAAATATGTTGATACTTGGACTTCAAACCTGATTTAACTGTATCTTGCAGATACAGCCATTTTTCTCTGTTTCCCTGTTGTTTCTTAGCACCATCAGAACATGGGGTTACTTATATTTGCATGCAAACCATCCATTTCTCTTTAAGAAAGCTGTTTCACACTAAGAGATCTTTAAGAAAACTTTGAAAGCACTCTTACAAAATCCATTGCCTGTTGGAGGTTCTCTGCTGGAAGATTTTCTTTTCTTTTGTTTAAGTGCTGATTCCTGATTGAAAGCTTCCAGCAGGCAGCTCTCTCTATGGAACTGAACTGCAAATGGGAAGGTTTAAATTTCCTCTCCAGTATAAATGGATACTTAAAAAACAAAACAAAAACAAAAAACCACCCTAGCTTTCTAGAGGTACAAAAAGGAGTGGGAAGTCATGGGCAAAAGCACTAGATGAAGCAAGGTAAGGAGAATGTCGTACAGATGGTGAGAAAAATACAGATAATATTGGTACAGAAACTAGAAATTTCAGAACAAATGCTCCAGCTGGAAAAGCCTTGAAGAGGGAACAAGAGGTTTTTGTATACAAGATTTACTCTCTCTACCCAACATACCAAATTCCCTCTTTTTTCTGGGGACTAGCCCTAAAGAAGATATAGTTTAAAGAAAAACAAAATTAGTCCAAGTGCTCACCTTTCACTTCTTTGGTTTCCATGGGACTTTTCCCCAGAAGTCTCTCTTTCCAGTCACTGGACAATAGCTTCTCAATAGTCGGCATTACTGTCACAAGGAGAATGGCAGTGTAGGTCACACACAGGTGGTGTTGCATTTTGAAAAGACAGAGCTTTAGAAATCATTTTAATGCAGAATATTACAAAGACTAGATTGAATCAAGGAGGATACATCTCCAACAAGTCCCTCGAAGTCAAAGATAATCCAGAACATTAGGAATTTAGTTCACAAGTTGTTTTTACACATTTCCTTGACAAAATCTAGGGGTGAACATGAAATTCCCTCCGCTCTACTTAATAAAATATTATTTCATCTTTAAAATGATTATTATTATTATTATTATTTATTTAATTTATATCCCGCCTATCTAGTCGCGATGGACTACTCTAGGCGGCCAACAGCAGAGATAAAATACAATAACATAAAACAACATAATTACCACAACAATTAAAAGTAGGGAAACATTAAAGGAGAGATGAAAATCAAAAGCTATCTGGTGAGAAAAGTTATTCCAAAGGCGATACTTTGCTATGTAGTCTGATACAGTATGTGCATTCAAAAAGTACTATATGTTCTTTCTGGTTTAATCATGTTCATTTGCTGCAACTAAAGATCTAGCCCAATAAGAAAGGGGTATAAAAATACACAAGCAATCATCTTTTACCAAGTGAAAACAAATACCAGTCACGATTGTCTGTCTAATTCAGAATCATTGCCTAGACCTAATGCCTGGAAAAGTTGTAGAACAACCTTCATTACCTTCTTTTAGGTTTTTTTTGAAATCCAATTTTTCCCGATTGTTAACTGTAGTTCCAAATGGGTTACTGGAATCTAATGCCTTGTCCACTAGATATGGTGATTCCTAAAAAATAATGAGCAATTGTTAATCGATCAGTCAAGGTCAACAACATTCAGGAAATTAAAAAATGAAGGATGAAGAATTTTCTTCACAGAGTCTTTGTTTTGTAACTACATTCCCTAGTGCAAGTATGGGCAACTAATGACCCTCTAGGTATTTTGGGAAACAGCAGCAGCTCATGGCAACCTTAGTAAGCCTAGCCAGTGGTAGCTGCAGTCCAACATCTGAAAATTTTTGTCAATAACATTTGGAAGGTGTTCTCGCATGTTCTAATGAATGAACTGCATGTGGCTCTGAGCGTTCCCCATTCAAATAGGAATGTCTGCATCCAACCATCATCTTACTTTATTTTAAATTGCAGAATGAATTTAAATGCTGCAATAAACTGCAGATCAGCTTTTAAACTAGGAATAGAATCTCTCTAAACAGGGTCCTGGGAAGGTATGGCATTGGATAACTAATAAGCCAGTTGAAGAGAAGAGCAAAGAGACATTCTGATGCTTGTTCTCTCTTCTGGATTTACCCCCATCTAGCAGGTTACTGTTTGCCTTAGGCAGCTCATCTTCTGATCTGCTGAAACTGATGCAAAACGCCTAGTTTGTCCACAATAAAAATTCTCTCATTTATTATTAATCTGTGGATGCATGAAGTGACTTGGTATTTATAACTGAGACCTGGAGGTAGGGAACAAAGACAATTTAGTCTTTCCCTGCTATGTATTCCTGGGTACTGCACTCAAACTTGAGGAATAAGGTAAGTCACTGTAGTTCATTTTCCTTCCCAGGTTCTGTGCTTGTCTGAGCATGTCTAGAGTTTGTTCTGGGCACTCAAGTCAGATGAGAGATTCTGCTGGGATGCTTCTAGCTATCCACTCAAGACTTGGTATTAGGAACAACGCCTGGTTATGACATTCTTCTGGATGAGTTGGATGAACTGGGATGCAGTGACATTGTATTATAGTAGTTCAAGTCCTACCTGGAAGACCAATTTCAGATGGTAGCTTTACTGTGTTAGTCTACAAGGTTCTAGTTTATCCCCTGTGCTTTTCAACATTTATATGCAACTGCTGGAAGAGATGATGTGAATATATGATTTGTGGTATTGCCAGTACTATTTTATTCCCATTCCTGATTTTACTCTTAGTTTTACTGTGCTGCATTGTTTTATTACTGCTGCTGGCTTTTTTATTTTAAGCTATTTCACTGCCATTGTTTATTCCTATGTTGTGTTTTATATGTTTATGTATTTTATCCATTGATTGGTCAGAGAACTTCAATTAATGGATGGTTAATTAATAAATCTGTAATGGAATAAGTTACGCCTTCATGAGTGCAATTTTTCCCCCAGGAATTATAAACATGAAATGATGCTCATACAGAAACATGACAGATCTACTACTACAACAAAAACACCTATATTGATACAGTACTATATTCTTTTACTGTCAGTCACTCTCCAAGGTCTCTGGAAAGCGTATCTGCCAGTCCTGCAATCCTCAAACAGAAATATTAGCAATTGAATCTTCAATCTTTATTCCCATAACATGTGTTCTAAACCTGGTCTGTGGGCCTTTACCTTCAATACACATAAGAATCCCTAACTCACTGCCCTTTCCAAATGTTTCACAGTCTTATAACAGCAAAAACTTGGTGGCTATTAGCCAGCTCATTTTGCAATACAGCATTGACACAGAAGTGCAAATGAAGATTTTGAAGTCTCTTTCAACTGATTCAAGGTCTAAAAGCCATCAAACTACTCAAAATGCAAAAGGATCATAATTAGCTCTCCCAATGCTTCTGTGCCTTCTTCAAAACACCCATGGGGTGGGAAATGTCTGAGTTTGATTAGAGCGGTGGTACTAAAGGAGTTTTCCTTGTGCCATCTACTACAGTATATAGTTCTCCTGACCCGCACAGTCCAAGAAGAGTAAACAGCAACACAGGGTGAAGGTTCTTAACCATTTAGGCAGTGCTGCTGATTTGATCAGATCCAAATGTCCTTACAGATGTTTTTTATAAGAAAATCAAAACATCAATGGATTCGCCTCAAATCCACTGTCATGGACACAAAAGTAATACCAACGCAGACCTGCCATAAGGCCAACAGAGATGATTGCCTCTGACAGCTGATGTTTGGATGTCAGGAAAGGGCAATAAATAAATTTTATTTATTTATTAACTATTGTAAATTTAATGCCAGGGCAGAGGCATATGTTGCCTCAGGCAGAAACTGGACTGGCTCTTTGTGAAATTAAATTTTTTTGTGCAGCTGAGCAAGAGCCCTGTCTCAAGGCAAGGGGTTAGGATAAAACTCAAGAGATTTTTCCCACCTTCGGGAGGGTTTGAGGATCACTGACTTCACACAGCAGTAATGGCGATTTCTGCAGTTTCTCAGAACCAAGTCTGGTACTAGTTGCCTCTCCCTGTGTAGACTTGAAGTAGTTCTCGTTCTTCTCCTCTGTTTTAATGGCACAGTTCACCATGTTCCCAGCTCCATTGAGCTCCACCTGAGGAGAGGCAGGGCTCCTCATGGACATCCTATAGGAAGAATGAGAGGAAAAAAGAAATTGCCATAGCAGAGAAAAGGAAAGAGGTGGGAATGAATTGGCCAACAAAAAGAAAAGGAGTAAAGGTGAATTGAGTTTGCAAAGGGGAAACTAATGGACTGAGACAGATATTGATGTCTGGGAGACTGGTTTAAGGAAGATCTTCCTATTTGGAGGGGAAAATTTCAAGTTAATTGTAGAGGTATTTATTTAGAGCTGTTTTGGGAAAAGTGATTGTCTTGCCTTCTATATGATTTATTTCAGGAATAGGAATAGATTCAAAGGACTGGTTCAAAAAAGTCAAATGGTGCTTTGGGTTTCAGATACTATTTCTTTGTATTCAGTTTCTTTGGCAAGTTATTTGTCTTTGAATCTCACCAGTTTCCTTTTCATGAATTGTATATTTTGTTGTATTGTGTGGGGAATCCACTATGTAGTTCTGGAATTTGGGACTTCAAATCAGCCCTTCCTCTACTGTTTTGGATAATTGTTGTCAAATCAAATAAAACAAGGCATAGTGCTTAATAACTCTCTGAAATGCCCTCTGCCTTGTTTTTTTTTTTTTTTTGCAACTATCCAAAACTGAGTATATATGGAAAGAACAGAAGCAGAACTCACTGGAATTTTGTTGGTATACCTAGGTAGGCAGCAACCAGTTATTTCAAAGGAATAGTCTGAACAACACTTTCATAATTGTTTTTAAATTTGTAAACTGCCCAGGGTAGACCTTGGATATAGATAGGCGGGACAGAAATTTAATGAACAAACAAACAAACAAACAAACAAACAAACGAATGAACAAACAAACAAACAAACAAATAATATTGACTTCTGTGACTGACATTGCATCTGAAGTTCATGACATGCCATATCCTTCCTGCCATGCGTGCGTGCGTGCGTGCGTGCGTGCGTATGTATGTATGTATGTATGTATGTATGTATGTATGTATGTATGTATGTATGTACGTACCGTGTTTCCCCAAAAATAAGACAGTGTCTTATATATTAATTTTTGCTCAAAAAAACACATTAGGGCTTATTTTCAGGGGTGTTTTATTTTTGCATGTATAACAATCTACATTTACTCAAATATAGTCATGTCATCTTCTTCTGGTTGCTGCACAATGGTGGAGGGCGGGGCTTCACTTAACTGGGGCTTATTTTGCGGTAAGGCTTATATTACGATAATCCTGAAACATCATACTAGGGCTAATTTTCAGGTTAGGTCTTATTTTCGGGGAAACTATGTATGTATGTATGTATGTATGTATGTATGTATGTATGTATGTATGTATGTATGTATGTATGTATGTATGTATGTATGTATGTATGTATGTATGTATGTATGTATGTATGTATTCGTTTGTTCGTTTGTTCATTTATGCATTCATTCATTCATTCATTCATTCATTCATTACATTTCTACCCTGCCCATCTAGTGGCAAGTCACTACTTTGGGCAGCTTACAACAAAGTATAAAAAAAAAGAAAAGAAAAAGAAAGAGAACCCCATCCTTAAATCCACTCAGATAGGCAGACATAAGCAAGTGCCAAGATGGTGATGGAAACAACATACATCAAATGATCAAATTTGTATCAGTGTGTGTGGTTTACTTTTTTCCTTATAAAATGAACACCCCATCATTTTATTTACCAAATGCGAGAGGACTGATTGGAAACATTAACAAACAACACCTGTACTATACACACAGATCTAACTTCATAGGTCCATTACTCAGAACAGCCCAGCCTCAGTGTCTGACCAAGAGCAAAGCCCAGCCTGCTGAAGAGTTCTGCAGAACCTGAGGATAGCCTGTTTCTGAGATTGTGACATAGAGCGTCAGACACAGAATCAGAAGATTTGGATTAAAATCCCTGCTCCGCCAGAGAAATTCATAGGCGTATAAGATGAATACTTACACATCACCAAAAAGAAGGAGAGCTCTTCAAATGGAGGACATGCAAGTCACCTTATCCAGAGCAGCCACTGCATGACTAGTCACGTCCTACAAGCAGGCATTGGGCAAATGGCCATCCTCTCTTAAGAAAGCCATTTTGAAATGGAGGTCATGACATTTTGTTAAATTTCTAACTGTGACTATGGCTTCAAAAAGACAGGAAACCCCTAGTCTAGTACAAAAATATTACAGTAATGCCCCTTCTGTCCCCTAAAATGCTGGAGAGATGGCCAGAATATAGTGTAATGGAAAATTCCTGAATCAGCAACAGGCAGTATCCACAGATATATATATGCATTCTTTCCATGTGGCTAAACATGTAAATTGAACCTTACATTTCCTTCACAAAAGCTATGCCAGTGTACAGCAAATGTCAAGGGCAAAGTGGCCCTTGGAGAAATCTTGTGTTGGACCTTTCAGGTTTCCCATTATCCAATCCAATCCAATGTGTAGCATTTTTTTCTGCTATACAGAGACAAAACAGGAGGAAAAGCATAACAGGTTGGGGGCAAAAGCAGCCATTGCAACTGGCCAACTGCCACCATCACTGCCACTCAGAGCTCTGGAAAAGCGCAGGGCAGTAATTACATAACAAACAAAGCCTGTCTCAAGCTGTGAATTAATCAAACTGCTGAAAATAAAACCTTCCTCTCAGGAACTTCAGACAAAAGAAATGAAAACAACAGGGCTGGCTGGGTAATGAAAAGCCAGCGCTCTGAATAGGGGACAAAAGGAAGTGGAACAATAGGGTGTTGGACAAAAGCAATAAAGTAAAGGGAAGTGTGACAGCTGAACAATGAGGCACTGTGCACACCAGAGTTTCTGATCTTAGCAGGGCTTTTTTATCTCAGTTCCCTGCCCTTCTCTGAACAAATCATTGTGCTTTTCAGGCTATTGAGTTTCCTTTGCCACTTGCTTTTTTGGCTCCTACAGCCATGCCAGTCAAAACCTGCATCCTTCCATTTTCACCCCAGTACATGCTGCATCCCACCAGAGACCAAATAGATTCATCTTCAGGAGACAAAAGCCATCCGTGTGTTGGGGAGGAGCACTGATAAGTGACAGGAACTCATTCCCCGCCCCATAAGGCATGCCAACTGCATTATGTAGTCTTTGGCACACATATCTAGTGGCAACAAAGAAGGTCCCTCTGCCACTGGGATGACAGTGTCAAAAGAATGGTCTCTATTTCCTCTTTGTTCTGTCTTGTGCTGAAAGACCATACAGGGCAACACTGTATAAATCATATACTGTATAGTGTTTATATATTATCTATATTTAGGCTCGTGCAACTAAATTCCCCCATCTCTCCAGCCCCCAGTGTGCAAAATGAATAAGTGTAGCTGTAGAAGGGATAGCCATGTTAGTCTATGCAAGCACTACAGGTGAAAACAAACAAACAAACAAACAAACAAACAAACAAACAACAACAACAACAACAACAAAGACAAAAATGTGGTGGCACCAAAAACTTTCATTTTTAGAAGAATCTCGTGATGCAGGTGTTAAACTGCTGTACTGCAGCCAAAACTGTGCTCACAACCCAGGGTTCAATCCCAGGTAGCCGTCTCAAGGTTGACTCAGCCTTCTATCCTTCCAAGGTCGGTAAAATGAGTACCCAGCTCGCTGGGGGGGCATTGTGTAGTCTGCATAATTAAATTGCAAACCACCCAGAGAGTGCTTGAAATGCTGTGGGGCAGTATTTAAGCAGTACGCTTTGTTATATAAGCAGCACACTTTGTTTTGCTTTTTTTTAATGTGAACTTTCGTGGACAAGTCCAGTTCATCAAACATAAGAGAAGGAGATATAAGATGGCAAATATTTATTTTGTTTTCACCTAAAATAAATAGGATGAGCTATACTGCCAGCAGGAAGAGAGTGAGTGCCTGAAAACCAAAAAGAGACTCCTTCTATTAACAAAGACTGAGCCAACTTCACTTAATGTGAGGCAGATCACAAAGAGGGTAAAATATTCTAAGGTGACAATGGAAATCTGAGTTGGATCTCAATATGACCTTCATTAAACCATGCAAGCAAAAGTCATCTGTAACTGCATACACATAATACCTCTTGAAATCTAGTTACGTCTATTTTATGTCAGAAGCAGGGCCAGATAGTGCCCATGCAATTTCTACAAAGCCAGAATAGATAGTTTATTATTATCATGACTATTTTGCCGTTAGCCCTCATTTCGTTTGCTTACCTTGAGTACAGACTGAACTCTGTTCTCACCTTTCCGCCACGTCAGGAAGCAATATAGTGTTCTCACAAAGAGGAGCAAACAAAGGGCATGCCTTAATCAGTCAAAGTGAGGCAACTGACTGAGGTGGAAGACACTGGGAGCAGTGGCCCTGTTCTTCTGAACTATTCTTTTTGAGCTGCCCTTATCACATCCTTTCTGCTGGAGGACAACATGCCTGCCTAGAGGTGCAGAATCCTAAACTAAGCTGCTGCCTCAGGTGAAATGGAGAATACTGTCCTGCCATCCACACTGAAACTAAGATTGAACAGCCAATGGACCAGCATCTTGTCCTATGTCTCAGGTAGCAAAATTTCATGGACCAGCTCTGCTATCAAGTCATTTGGTGTTTTAACTGGAAATCTCTGGCCTGAAGCTAGGGCCTCACTCAGTGAGTTTCGTGGAACTGTACAGGATAAGGCCTCTTCAGGTACATAAGCAAAACAAAAGCATGGGCACTGATCCACTGATGCTTTGTCCAAAAGAAAGAAATCCATCCCTCCAAAAAAAAAAGAAAAAAGAAAAAAGAAAAGAAAAGAAGAAGAAGAAGACGAAGACAAAGCTATGTGTAACACTTGCACATGCTATTCTATATGTATAGCCTCTGTAGTAGAGGTATTTTACTACTTAGGCAAATGTGGGGAAATAAATTTAGAAATAATAGAACAGGAATTCAAAAATGGCATAGTGGGGAAGACAATGGTCAGATACCCCATGGGTCTGTTCTCAAACTACCAAGTGCAGTCAGACAACCTCAAGCCCCTTGCTCTCCCTTCTCAGTGTCTTTTATCTTTAGACTTAGACTCAATAGGCATCACCCACCCACCCAGAAATGCTTCTGCCAGACCTCAGTCCAGAACATGCTCCCAAACCAGACTGGGAACTTGCCTCAGTGTCATGCTGACACTACACACAAACACATTCTCACATCATGCATGTGTGTTGTTTGCCCCTCATCTTTGGCCGAGAGATACCAATACCAATTGCCCCATTCCTGTTATACTTCAGGGCAGAATTTCCTTTGGGGGAAATTCATGTAAACAAGGATTCTTGACCCTGTCTCTCGATATATTTGCTGGTACACAGTGCTTGTCTGTTCCTGTGGCTTGCAAGACAAAGGCCTCAGAAGTAAAGTCCTGCTTTAAGAGTTAGTCTCCCTTACACTGGATGCAAGGAATGTTGGCAGGGAAACAGCCCACGCTGCAGTAAGTGGTGCATGGAGGGCCTGAGGCCACCTTTCTCAAGTTATCATACAATTCCCTTTACAGAACAGCTCAAAAGAATCTGCAGAAGGTCAGAGCGGGAGAAATGTAAAAAAGATCTTCAGGGCACCCTGTCCTGCAAAGATACAATGAGTAAAGATGAAAATGAACTGAGCATAAAGAAACACGTGCTTTCATTCCAGTCCTTATTACTTCAGAAACCCTGTTGAATGCATAACCCCATTATGCTGAGGGGAAAAGAAAGCTATATTCTTGTTGCAGGTCTCGCTCACTCACTCTCGGGTATGTAGCCGTGTAAGAGGGCTGCATTGTCATTGCGACAATGGGGGAATCAAGAACAATCAGTTGGTGGTGAGCTGAAAATGTATTCATTTTAAAAGAGCACACAAAGGGAAAGTTCCAATCCTCTGGCGGGTCAGATTCCTATTGTACTTTATCTTTTGGTACCACTGGAAGTTTACTCTCAAAATGGGTCCGTTACTTTAATAGGTGTCTGTTTGAAAAGGGACTCATTGTATTTTTTTTTTATTGCATGGCTTGCTGAACAAAAAAATGTGTTCAGTTATACTTGGTACAGGCTTGCTCCAGAGATGGGCCCATTCCTCATTCTAATAGTCTCAGGTAGTTACCTCAAGGGGAGCGCTCTGAACAGCAAACAATGGAAATGGGAACAATTGGCCCAGTACATGGGAAATGTCTTCCTGTAACAGGGCTTTTCTTTTCATGCTTCCTTTTTCCCCCACTGGGTGGGAGGCCTAAACAAAGCCTGAAGTCTTATAAAGTACAAGACAAAAAGAAAAAGTATGACTGAAGCAAGGAATTTTTTTTTGCAAAATTTAAAGAGAAACTGGCATTTATGTAGATAATAAAAAACACTTAAGCAACAATGTAAAGAGTGGCTTTAGATTGTTATTAAATAATTCACATGTATATAGCATTTATGTGCAAAAATAGTTTGCCTAAGAAGCATGATCTCTTCAACTTGACAACCACCATGATATTTATTGCCATTTCTAGTTCACCAACTGGACAATAGAACTAAAAGGCCAGTGGCTTTACCAAATATACCTTATAATGAGTCAGACCATTGTCCATCTAACCCAGAGGATGATTCTGTTGATTCTCCAGATTTATTATGCTACAGCTTCCATAATCCTTTACTGTTAGCCACACTAGAAGGGGCTGATGTGGGTTCTAAGACAAAATATCTGAAGAACTAAAAATTCCCTACTTCCCAACAACATTAATACTGTCTACTACAGTGGTTCTCAAACTTGGGTCCCCAGATGGTCTTGGACTGCAACTTCCAGATATACTGGCCAGCACAGCAAGTGGTGAAGCTTCTGGAAACTGCAGTCCAAAAACATCTGGGGACCCCAGTTTGAGAACCACTAGTATACTGCACTATTGTACTACCCATATCTTCCCTCCATCCCTAAATTCCAGGCAGGAGTGTCTGCCAGTGATGCAATTTGACAACATGAGACCTTCTATACACAAAGCATCCATGCTCTATTTCCAAGATATTGCTGCTTCCACAGCTGTATCCTCAGCTAAAAAAGAGATTTAAACCCTGTTGTCTTGAATCGGAATCCAAAACTGAACATTCCTAATTTCAGAAAGAAAGGTATATTATTTCCCTATCATTAGTAAATAACTATGAGCAATTCAGATGACCCATTTTTGAGGCAAAGACTATACTACATCAATTTTCTCAGAGCTACATTCTGAAGTCACTCCTAATTGGTACTGTTTATGGCCACATTCAATGTTCACACTGTTAATTTTGCTTGAGTTTGGGGATCCTTGTGTTAAACTATCAGAGACCTGATAACTATGATATTGAAGGGACACAATTTGATCAACGGACTCCTCAAAAACAGGCTTGAGGTAACTCTGAATCTGACTCTGAAAATATGCTGGACTGAGCTAGAATGTTAGTTGATTTACAGCTATTTGGCAATTGTCCTGTAGAGAGAGATCAGCCTATACTTTAGAGGCTGAAATCCAGTAAAATAAGTCACAAGCAGAGAAGGCCCATTGAATCAGTGGGCATTTAGTGAGTCAACTCCTCCATAAAATTCATTGGTTCAATGAGCCTATTCTAATTATAACTTACTTGTAACTTAATTGTAACTTGGATTTTAGCAGCTGAAAGGGAAACATTATTGCCTACCTCTAAACGCAACACCAAACATTATGTTTGAGATATATTTATCTTAAATAGCCTTGCCCTGAGAGCTAGATATATGCATCTGGCTGGAATAACCATTGAGAATAATCAAAGCCAGTTGAATTTATTTGTAAGCCCCAAAACTGAAATCTTGTGATGGCGCCAGACTCTCTCAACAGTGGCTGTGCAACTTTTTTCTCCCTTCATTGTTATTTCTTTGTGGCATACATCCTGCTATTCTCCCTCTCTGCACTGCCACCCTTCCTGGCTAAAACCTGACTCTGTCTCTCCTGTTTATTCTGCAGAGGTGGTTCCAGTGCCAGCAGCAAAAAATAGCAGCCCTGTGACTGGCACCATGTGAACATTTATAAACCTGAAATCAGAAAATGGCACTTTCTTGAGAACTAGTAAACACCTTCAAACAGTCCAGACTGTAGCCATATATGGTTTCTGAACCAAAGGCTGTTGATGTAACAATTATGATCTGGAAGAACTGGTCCTCCAATTTTGATAGTTTAAAAGTGGAGTCAAACAAAACATTCTTCATGAAGAACAGGTATGCAAGTACTGTTTCGCTTTAGATGATTATGATTTTGACATGATTATTTCTAAAATACTGTACACCCCTTTACTATATAGCAACTAGATCATATTTTATTTATTCCAGACAAACCAAAAAGTTGCAAAGAAAGCTACAATTGCACATATGTAAACTTGAACACAATATAAATGTTCAAGCCCTGGAGATGATCAAACGATTGCAATCACACTTTTCTGAAGTGTCTTGAGTAGGACAAACTGTGTATTTAGTGAAATTCATATTCTGCAGAAGACTCGGTTGCCCATCCAACTGATTAAGCAGGAAAGTGGGGATTTTATGAAGCATCAATATTAGTTCTGCTGGGACTTGAAGAACCAGGTTCAAGTCTCCATTAAGTCATTTCCTTTCATCCTGACCTACCTTACAAAGCATCTATAAGGATCAAGTCTGGCAGAGAGGAAAACCATGTATGTTTCCTTGACTTCCTTGGATGAAACATATCCAATATATAAATGATTTAAAAATAATATTTTGCTATATATTAGGCAATACTCCCAGTCATCTTCAAGTTTCCATTTTCATTCAACGTAAAGCAGTTATTTTTTTATCAAAAAGCAGGTTTCATTCATTTCCAAGCTCTTGAAAAAGAAGATTGCTTTTTTTTAAAAAAAAAAATGTGATCTAAACCACAGATATTTAATGTCTTCATTGAAAAACAAGCAAAGCCCACTTAATGTGGATGAGCCAATTGATGTCAAAGTATGGCAAGTCTGGAAAAGTATGTTTATTTGACTGTTGCAAATATAACTATGTATGAGGCAATGTGTTGCATGCACACTGATAGCATCTCTTGCTTAAATAGGCTCTAGTGACTACAGAACTCGTGTAGCCTTCGTAGCTGGGCAGACCAATTTCTTCCCTCCTCTTCTTGTGCGTTACATCAATCTGAGTTGAAATATATCAGATGGCTGGATAGTTCCATGAGTTTGGGATTTGGATGCAGAGCCAGAAATTGGGAGTTGAGTTATCTACTGTACATCCCAAAAGAGCCAGCCTGTGTGACCTTGGGCAAGCTACACAGTCCCCAGATGCTCTCAGGAGAAGAGAATGGTAAACCATTTCTACATATTCTTTACCTAAAAATCCCTGGAAAGGGTCACCATAAGTCAGAATTGACTTGACAACACACTATTCTTATTCTTATTCTTATCATCATCATCATCATCATCATCATCATCATCATCATCATCATCATTATAAAACATATCAGGAATAGAGGGAGAGGGAGTTGACTTTTAGTCCTCCAGCCTAGTTTGACATACTGTGCCTATGCTAAAACCAACACCTGTGGTTTCAGAGTGTGTACCCATGTTGGTGCACAACTGGCTTTTATTTCAACTGGCAACAAGATCACTTCAATATTTTTTAAAAAGGTCATTCAATAATATTCACATGTTCTGTGCTCTCCTTGCTATCAAGGTTCAACAAAACAGAAGTGTGTGGCACACTGAATTTATATTATGATAAAGAAGGGATGTCCTTGCTGTGTCCAGAGGTTATTTCTGCAACACTTCTAATCTAAAGGAATGATTTCCCAGTGGAAGTGACTGATTCCTCTTTTGCATTCCAATGCATCTTGTTATATTTATCTAAATCACATTTTGCTTCCCTCTTAATTAATATCCTCTAACATGGCTAAAGGGATGTGGTGGCGCTGTAGGCTAAACCGCAGAAACCTCTGTGCTGTAAGATCTGTAGATCTTCAGCTGTAAGTTTGAATCCCCATGACGGAGTGAGCACCCGTCGCTTGTCCCAGCTCCCGCCAACCTAGCGGTTCGAAAGCATGCAAGTAGATAAATAGGGACCACCTCGGTGGGAAGGTAACAGCATTCCGTGTCTAAGTCGCACTGGCCATGTGACCACTGAAGATTGTCTTTGGACAAAACGCTGGCTCTATGGCTTGGAAACGGGGATGAGCACCGCCCCCTAGAGTTGAACATTACTGGACAAAAATTATCAAGGGGAACCTTTGCCTTTACCTAACATGGCTAAAAAGCAATATGAGATCACAGAAACCTATATGAAAACGTTCAAACACCTAATAAAATCTAAATACTGGCCACAATAACCACAGCAGTAAAAAAACAACAACAAACCTCGTTCTTCAGAAGGAGAAAACTTTGGGAGTTCTGCCTGACACCCAACAGCCGATAAGAAAGGAGCAAGGTAAATTTCCCAAAGGAAAGACTTCCACAGGTTTGGCATCACTGCCAAACAAGCAAACAAATAAAAAACATATATTGTATGTACTGTATATCTCAAATGATTAGGGGGTATATAAAGGAAGACTCTAAGAACTTTCAATATACTCATCTTTATTTCTTTCTGCCTATGTTTGGAATACTGTGTCTAATGGGAGTTCAACTGCATATAATATAAATAATTTCTAAGAAATCTGAAGCAGCCAAACACCATGGAGCATGGCTGAATGATGTTAAGAAGCAAATCTGTCTCTCTTCCAGGCCAGAGTATGAGAGGAAAGGAAAGGTACAGCAAACTACCAGCACTGTTCATTGCCCTGTTTTGCATAATGGCAGGCTTCTTTTCTGCTCCACCTGAGGTAAAAAGAGAGAGGCTGTGCCAGTATAGAGAAGGCATTTTCCTCTTAAATGCTCTTTTACCCATGCTTTGAGGTCAATGTGCAAATAAAGATGAACAATTCCTGAAATGGTGTCTCTGATAAACACACACACACACACACACACACACACAAAATAAACTGGTGATGTGAAATTTCAACAGTCTCCAGACAACTCAGCGCTGTGACAACTCTACCAGCTCAATAGACAGGGCTGATCCTTTGTGACTGGGCTTGAAGCTGGGGAATATTCCTGTGGTGGCCATCTGTCTGAGTTTTTTAAAGTTGATTGTCCATGCTGGCTATGTTTAGAAAGCTGTTCTTGAATCCCCAAGTACTATATAATTATCAGCCAGTGTCCAATATTCAGTTATTGCACAAGGTACTAGACAGCATGGCAGCTTCTCAGCTCCAAGGGTTCCTGGATGAATCAGGTAATGTACAATAGATCCTTTCCAATCTGACTTCAGGCCTGATTATGGGTGAGCACTTTGGTTGCATTGATGGATTACCTACACTGGGAAATGTGCAGGGGAATTATGGCCCTCTTTGTTCTGCTAAACCTCTCAGTTGTTTTCAGCGTTACTGACCATAGTATCCTTCTCAAGTTATTTCTCTCAAATGGATCTTGGAGGTTCTGTTTTAGGTGGTTTTAATTCCTCCCAGCAGAATAGAGCTCTGAAGGTAGTGCTGGGAGAATCCTGTCCAACACCACGGCCATTGGCTTGTGATCTTAGCTCAATTCTGTCCCACATACTTTTTCACATGAAACTGCTGGGGGATGTTGTCTGCAGTTTTGAGGTTCAGTATGAGATCCTGAAGCTGAGGCTTCAATACTTTGGCTATCTCATGAGAAGAGAAATCTCCCTGGGAAAGACCCTGAAGTTGGGAAAGTGTGAAGGCAAGAGGAGAAGGGGACGACAGAGGATGAGATGGTTGTACAGTGTCATCGAGGCGACCAACATGAATTTATTTATGTATTTATTTATTTATTTGATTTATACCCCGCCTATCTGGTCTACTCAACCACTCTAGGCGGCTTCCAGTATAGGATAAAATAATAAAACACAAGAACATTATATAATCATTTGATACAGTTACAATAAAATAGAATGTGAATAAAATAAGGAGGAATAGAAAAGAAATCGGGAGGGAAGGCCTGGATGTACAACCATGTTTTTAATTGGGTTTTAAAGATTCCAAGCGTAGGGGCAGCACGAATCTTTGAAGGGAGATTGTTCCAGAGGCGAGGATCCACTGCCGAGAAGGCCCGGTTTCGTGTCTTTTCCTTCCGGGCCTCTCTCAGCGTCAGGCTCCTCAGCCTCACCTCCTGACTCGGGTACTAAAAAATCCTGGAAAGGGTTGCCATAAGTCTGAATCAACAACAGCTAAAGATTCAACTAGCTAAAATACATGGACATACAGAACAAGATAATATAGCATTTGTGCCTCCACAACTCATGCATGATAGGCAGGTGAGAATCATTCTTTTTCCCTTGATGATCAGCACTGTATTTCTATTCAAATTACAGTAATTATGTATAATTAAGACTGTGTTTGCATATATTAACCTAAATTTGCACATGCAAATTTAATACAAAAATGCCCTACTTTTGAGTAATTGTTGTCCTCCACACCCTCATTATTTATTATGCCTGCCATCTTTTTGGGGCAAAGTTACAATGACCACCTTAGACAGCCCTGCCCTCGGCATCATTCTTGCTACAAGCTTTGCTGTCAATCACTCTGCTCGTAAGTGCCTCATAAGCATCTATTTGGCCAGAAAATGAATACTGGACTTTACAAGCCTTTGGTCTGATCCACCATGATGGCTCTTACATAGGCAGTGCCTAGAAGAGTTCTGCACACACATACCAAACACTGCTGAATTTATAACATTTTTTGCATAAGCAACACAGAAATTGCATTTCCATAACCTCTCCCCAATACCTCTAATTGCCACTGATAGCATCTGGAGGGAAATAAAGGAGCTACAGTGCCCATTAGTTCTATTTCTGAAAATGACACTTTTAAAGTTATGATACAATCATATGCAACAAACCCAGCATTATCCCAAGAATTAAACCCAACATTATCCCAAACATCACAGTGTCATCCAAACTGCTAGAGTGTGGCCTTTGCTTCCTCACTAAAGGGATGAGCTGCCTTTTCCATCTGTGAAAAGCACATTGCCGTCACTTAGTATGTTATTAATGATCTATTTAAAAGGAGATCCTATTCTCATAAAGAGGCTAAAAAAGTGTTTATTCTTTCTTGGGTAGGGAACATTTATAATCAACATAATATATGTAAACTGTTAAATACTAATAATAAAAAACAGGAGGTTCAAGTAAACAATAAGCCAAAGCACATCCTGTTCAACATCCAAAATTCACTTTTTCCTTATGTTTGTTCCTTGTTCCCTGGGTCTCTAGAGAAATTTTAATTCAAAATCCATCTTATGCACTAATAAAAAGAACAGCAGCAGCAGCAGCAGCAGCAGCAGCAACAACAACAACAACAACAACAACAACAACAACAACAACAACAAGGATAGAACCAAATGCCTAAAGAAGTGGGATTTATTGTTGTTCAAAGATTAAAAACAACTAAAAAGTCCAAATATTTTAAAACACACTTAAAATGCAAAATCCATAGTCAGCAGTGTGATACAAAAAGAGAAGCTACGTAAATCAGAATCAGCCAAGCAAAATTATTTTTGAAAAATGCTGGCTGTTTAATTAAAATCTGGTTTTTAAAAAAGATTTATATTTGTAGTTTAAAAACAAATTTGACAGTCTTCATGTACAAATTACTCCAAATGAAACATATTAATTTTAACTAGGCTATTTGCAATAACCAGTTTGAAGATGACATTTAAAACGTCAGTCCCTTTCTTAAATTGGGTAGAAACCCTTTTCTAATATACACTATACTGCTAATCATCTTCAATTCGTAAAAGTGTGAATTTTAATACACTAGTTTCTAGTCACACCACATTAAGGACAAAAAAAGTAGGATGCTTACAATGTAAGTGGAGGCTTCTGTTTACAAAGGCTTGCCCCAGTGTGAGGGTTCGACCTTTGACTCCATTTTTGCTTCAAAGAAATCAGTAGATTTTTTGTTGCTTTGAACCAGGTGAAATATTTATTGGTGTATTTAACAAATAACAAATGTTTATAACATGGCTTGAACCAGAGTAGACTTCAGTCTAGATGGGTGGGGTATAAATCTAATAAATAAATAAATTGAACATTTTTCTCCTTTTGCCAATGAGTTCCAAAGGGGCTTCCAATCTTCAAACAGGAACAGGCTTCTACCCCAAGGGCCCGGCCAATCTATAAGGATATTGTCTGCTATGGGCTGTCCCATCTCACCTTCCAAGAGGGGCATGGTCTCGTCGTCCCAGTTGTCATTCCACAAGGAGTGTCCCTCTGGTACTGGTTCCTTCCAAGGTTCTCCCTGTAACCCTTCCTCCTCATCTCGTTTATCCTCCGTTTTAGTCTTTCTTTCCATTCTATCTCTACTCTCTTTTTCTCTTCCCTCAGTCTCCTTCTCCACTCTCTTGCCTTGGCTTCTCCCCAATATGAGGGTTTGGGTGGGATCTCTCTCCTCCTTCTATAATCAGCCTCTTCTTTGGGCACTCTTAATCTCTCTCCCATGACCTACTCCAGGGATCCTCCATCCACACCCATTCCCAGCCTGGCGGTAACTGTTCTTCCTTCCTTTTTATCTCTGCTGCTCCTGCCTCAAATTTCACCCTCTTCTTCCTCTCTTCTCCCGCAGTTTCTCCCTGAGCCCCTCCTAAGGTCATTCTTTGCATCTCTTTTCCCAGCTCGCTTGTCTCTGTCCCTCGCTGTTCTGTCTTTGTGGGAGCCGATGCTGGCTGGACTCGTGCCTCCTTGTCTTCGGTGTGGAGGAGGGATGGCTCTCCAGCAAGTGGGGTATCCCCCTCGCCTCCTGCCTCACACCCAGAAAGAAGGGTTTACATTACATTACATTACATTACATTACATTATATTATATTATATTATATTATATTACTCCTTCATGGATTGCTGCCTTGTCGTGGCGAAGGGGCTTGAGTAACTCAGAGAAGCTATGGGCTATGCCGTGCAGGGACACCCAAGACGGACAGGACATAGTGGAGAGTTCCGACTAAAAGCAATCCACCTGGAGTAGGAAATGGCCAGCCACTCCAGTATCTTTGCCAAGAATGCCCCATGATCAGAAACAAAAGGCTAAAAGATATGACGCTGGAAGATGGGACCCTCAGGTCGGAAGGCGTACAACATGCTACTGAGGAAGAGTGGAGGACAAGTACAAGTAGCTCCAGAGCTAATGAAGTGGTTGGGCCAAAGCCGAAAGGATGCTCAGCTGTGGACGTGCCTGGAAGTGAAAGGAAAATCCAATGCTGCAAAGAAAAATACTGCATAGGAACCTGGAATGTAAGATCTATGAACGTTGGGAAGCTGGAGGTGGTCAAACAGGAGATGGCAAGAATAAACATCGACATCCTGGGCATCAGTGAACTAAAATGGACAGGAATGGGCGAATTCAGCTCAGATGATTATCATATCTACTATTGTGGGCAAGAATCCCGTAGAAGGAATGGAGTAGCCCTCATAGTCAACAAAAGAGTGGGAAAAGCTGTAATGGGATACAATCTCAAAAATGATAGAATGATGTCAATACGAATCCAAGGCAGACCATTCAACATCACAATAATCCAAGTTTGTGCACCAACCAGCATTGCTGAGGAGACTGAAATTGAACAATTCTATGAAGATTTACAACACCTTCTAGAACTGACACCAAAGAAAGATGTTCTTCTCATTCTAGGGGACTGGAATGCTAAAGTAGGGAGCCAAGAGATAAAAGGAACAACAGGGAAGTTTGGCCTTGGAGTTCAGAATGAAGCAGGACAAAGGCTAATAGAGTTTTGTCAAGAGAATAAGCTGGTCATCACAAACACTCTTTTCCAACAACACAAGAGGCGACTCTATACATGGAAATCACCAGATGGGCAATATCGAAATCAGATTGATTATATTCTCTGCAGCCAAAGATGGAGAAGCTCTATACAGTCAGCAAAAACAAGACCTGGAGCTGACTGCGGTTCTGATCATCAGCTTCTCATAGCAAAATTCAAGCTTAGACTGAAGAGATTAGGAAAAACCAATGGGCCACTCAGGTATAATCTAAACCAAATCCCTTATGAATACACAGTGGAAGTAAAGAACAGATTTAAGGAACTAGATTTGGTGGACAGAGTGCCTGAAGAACTTTGGATAGAGGCTCGTAACATTGTCCAGGAGGCAGCAACGAAAACCATCCCAAAGAAAAGGAAATGCAAGAAAGCAAAGTGGCTGTCCAACGAGGCCTTAGAAATAGCAGAGAGGAGAAGGGAAGCAAAATGCAAGGGAGATAGGGAAAGTTACAGAAACTTGAATGCAGACTTCCAAAGAATAGCAAGGAGAGACAAGAGGGCCTTCTTAAATGAACAATGCAAAGAAATAGAGGAAGATAACAGAAAAGGAAAGTCCAGAGATCTGTTCAGGAAAATTGGACATATTAGAGGAACATTTTGCGCAAAGATGAACATGATAAAAGACAAAAATGGGAGGGACCTAACAGAAGCAGAAGACGTCAAGAAGAGGTGGCAAGAATACACAGAGGAATTATATCAGAAAGATTTGGATATCCCGGACAACCCAGACAATGTAGTTGCTGACCTTGAGCCAGACATCCTGGAGAGCGAAGTCAAGTGGGCCTTAGAAAGCCTGGCTAACAACAAGGCCAGTGGAGGTGATGGCATTCCAGTTGAACTATTTAAAATCTTGAAAGATGATGCTGTTAAGGTGCTACATTCAATATGCCAGCAAGTTTGGAAAACTCAACAGTGGCCAGAGGATTGGAAAAGATCAGTCTACATCCCAATCCCAAAGAAAGGCAGTGCCAAAGAATGCTCCAACTACCGTACAATTGCACTCATTTCACACGCTAGCAAGGTTATGCTCAAAATCCTACAAGGTAGGCTTCAGCAGTATGTGGACCGAGAACTCCCAGAAGTACAAGCTGGATTCCGAAGAGGCAGAGGAACTCGAGACCAAATTGCTAACTTGCGCTGGATTATGGAGAAAGCCAGAGAGTTCCAGAAAAATATCTACTTCTGTTTCATTGACTATGCGAAAGCCTTTGACTGTGTGGACCACAGCAAACTATGGCAAGTTCTTAAAGAAATGGGAGTGCCTGACCACTTTATCTGTCTCCTGAGAAACCTATATGTGGGACAGGAAGCAACAGTTAGAACTGGTCATGGAACAACTGAGTGGTTCAAAATTGGGAAAGGAGTACGGCAAGGCTGTATATTGTCCCCCAGCTTATTTAACTTATATGCAGAATACATCATGCGGAAGGCTGGACTGGAAGAAACCCAAGCCGGAATTAAGATTGCCGGAAGAAATATCAAAAACCTCCGATATGCAGATGATACCACTCTGATGGCAGAAAGTGAGGAGGAATTAAAGAACCTTGTAATGAGAGTGAAAGAGGAGAGTGCAAAAAACGGTCTGAAACTCAACATCAAAAAAACTAAGATCATGGCCACTGGTCCCATCACCTCCTGGGAAATAGAAGGGGAAGATATGGAGGCAGTGTCAAATTTTATCTTCCTGGGCTCCATGATCACTGCAGATGGAGACAGCAGCCCTGAAATTAAAAGGCGCCTTCTTCTTGGGAGGAAAGCGATGACAAATCTTGACAGCATCTTGAAAAGCAGAGACATCACCTTGCCAACAAAAGTCCGAATAGTCAAAGCTATGGTTTTTCCTGTCATGATGTATGGAAGTGAGAGCTGGACCATAAAGAAAGCAGACCGCCGAAGAATTGATGCCTTTGAATTGTGGTGCTGGAGGAGGCTCTTGAGAATCCCCTGGACTGCAAGGAGAACAAACCTATCAGTTCTAAAGGAAATCAACCCTGAATGCTCACTTGAAGGACAGATCCTGAAGCTGAGGCTCCAGTACTTTGGCCATCTCATGAGAAAAAGAGTCCTTGGAACAAACCTTGATGTTAGGAAGGTGTGATGGCAAGAGGAGAAGGGGACAACCGAGGATGAGATGGCTGGACGGTGTCTGCGAAGCAACCAACATGAACCTGACACAACTCCGGGAGGCAGTAGAAGACAGGAGGGCCTGGCGTGCTCTGGTCCATGGGGTCACGAAGAGTCGGACACGACTAAACGACTAAACACACACATATTATATTATATTATATTAATTATTTTATTTATTTATTTATTTATTTAGATGTAGAGAAGATTCAGCAGACAGTATCAACACTTTAATTTACTCTTCTGTTTGCATAGATTCTTAAGAAAAAACATTAATGCATAGAAAATCAAGTATTCACTAATATAAATAAACACAATGACACTAACTTCCTGATTGCATTGTACAAGAGCAAAGAAAATAGCCAGGAAAGTAATCCTTCTTTTATTGAAAAGGTTTGCTAGCTTCCAGCTACTTTAAACATAACAGGGAGCAATGCTAATCTAATAATATATTTTTTAAAAAATTATTTACACTTCCTATGAAGAGTTACATGGTCTAACTTCAATCTTATCTGATAATATACATTATAAGGGGTTTGGGAGTATCTAACCATAACCCTAACCCTCCCCCACCCTGCTTCCTTGGATTGTAGCAAAATAATGAAGTTTGATTGTCATCCCTTCAATCCAGAAAAAGAGACAAGCGACTTTCTGAACAAAAGTCTAAATATTTGGATGCCTGAAGCTACATATCAGGTGAAATTATTTGAAAGTGTCTGCTAAAAAATCACTTTTAGTAGGGCCATTTCCAAGTCAATCTGGAGAAAGCAAAAAATGAAGACTGAAACAACAGTTTCATTCATTCCCAGACGTGTAGGTAAATCACAGCTGTTCATACTCTTAAATTTTTTAAAAAAATGTTCCAATCAATGTAAATATTTCACAGTTAACAAGTAAATTCACTGAATTGAACACCTTATGTTTGATATGCTACTACAGTAATATTATATGTAAGGCTGCCTTTGAAGACTGTTAAGAACGTTTGGCTAGTTCCAAACATGACTATAAGTCTTCTGACCAGAACCTGTTAATGGAAACATGTACCGGTTCTTAACATCTTTACTGGTTACAAGTCCAATGTTTTATTATTAAATTGCTTGCACTTACTTTTAAAGATTTACATTTCTCGGGACTGGAGTATCTAGAGAAGTATCTGCTTTTACAAACATTCCATCCATTCATTCAGATCACTGGTTCTTAACCTTGGGTTACTCAGGAGTTTTGGACTGCAACTCCCAGAAGCCTTCACCACCAGCTGTCCTGACTGGGGTTTCTGGGAGTTGCAGTTCAAAAGCATCCGAGTAACAAAGGTTAAGAACCACTGATTCAGATCATCATTGGAGTCTAGTTTCCACAGCCTTCAAGACTAGAAATTTTAAAATACAAATAAGGATGCTAGCTTCTACAACTTAATCCATACTTCACACGTGTGTAACTACAATCATGAAAGCATTTCTTTGTGAGTACTAATGTCCAATTACATCTGAATATAATTTCAAAGAATAAGGAAATATATATTGAGTTTGGGGGAGCTGAAGTGTTTGTTCAAAATTAAACCAATTATTTCAGCCATTGCCACACATTTGTCTGAACTGGCAGTTCCTCTATGCTCAGGTATACTGTAAGGACTACTACAAGACGTGCTCTCTGTCTGTCCTGCCCTCATGGCTAACTGCACCAAAACTAAATAATCAAACTGAATCCAAACTGAAAATTCTGGCACACAGCAAATATCAGCTGTATACATGAGCTTTACTTACCTGATTATTTTCAGGGTTCCTTCTCTGTTGAGATCATCTGACTGGTTGTATCATCAGGGCAAATCAATCGACAGAGAGAGGCAGAAGGACAGGATGAGCTAGGATGATTCAGGCAAACTGTGGAGGAGGCCTAGCCTGGTTCACACAAGCATGCTTGTTACAGTATTTGATTAGGCAAAATATGGTATTTGCATGAATGTGTAGCATGAATTGATTCCAAAGCATTGTGATGATTTTTTTAAAAAAAATCTGTCTGTGCTCTTTGATCTTTGGTGGCCCATTCACACATGCAAAACATGACTGGTTGCTGCAGTCATCAGATGATTGATATGCAAGTATAAACTAGTCATAATCACTCCAAAACAAAGAAAGGGAAGATGGGCTTCCAAATGGGGAAAATACTGTAATCTATTGTGAGATGTAGACACAAAGGACTTTCTGGTGCTTTTAGGCTGTGGAACACTCTTCCAAGAGAGGCTAGTTTGGGCCTTTTATTCCTGCCTTTCTGCAAGGAAGCAAAGACCTTTCAGTTCAGGTAGACATTGGACAACAAGCTTATCTGCTAAGGACAAGGCTTTTGAAGAATGAACAGCAGACTTTTAAACTACTGTTATTCCATCATCATCATTGGCTTTTAAAACAAATTTTAACTCAGTTGTATTTTAATATTATAATTTGTTTACCTGTTTTTTATGTACCTGTGTTTGTACCTATATTGCACCAGGACAGGAACAATATGAATCAGATGAATATATAGGCTGAAATTCTGTTCTTTAGCCTAGTAAGTGGTATCTAGAGTAGACCCATTGAATCAGTGGAACTTCAGTAAGTCAAATCCTCCATAAGATCCATTAACTCAATGGGCCTACTGTAGTTACCGGTACTGGCTGAGTGGTTCAGTGGTTTAGGTATCTGATTTGCAGAGCCGGAGATTGTGAGTTTGGTCCCCCACTGTGCCTCCTGAGAAAAGAGCCAGGCTGTGTGGCCTTGGGCAAGCTGCATAGTCCCAGGATGTCCCCAGAAAAAAGGAATGGTAAACCACTTCTGAGTAGTCTCTACTTGGAAAAACCTGAAAAGCATTGCCGTAAGTCAGAATTGAATTGATGGCACATAATTACTATTATTATTGTACTTGCAGCTTACTATGCCTAGCACCAGGATTTCAGCCACAGACAGAAAGACAACACAATATGCAAATTATAAAGCAGTAAGCAGGACCTGGAATGAAAAAGTTGCAGTGCATTACCATCCTTTCCCATTGAAGTGCATTGGTCAACTATGTCTTCTATCTAGATGAAGAGTATGGTCTTCAATCAGGCTATTCCATTTCCTATCCCAGCTATCCATTTATCCTTTCCAGCTGACTAGAAAAGCACTGTGGCGACTGTGCATACCTAACACTCATTAGGCAGTTTGCATATGTATTGGGGAGGGTTGGGTTTGCCACCCTGGGGATTTTATAGGTTTTGGGCAACCAACTTTAGCAACACTGGTGTTCCCTTTAGCATGCCAACACCTTCCTCATATTTCTCAGTAGTCCATCTTTGGCTCTTGATTCATCAGCAACTACTGTGTATGTTCACAATTACAGGGACAATGAATTTAGACAGTTCAGCACAATCAAAAGGAGCCTAAATTTTATTTTTTGTCATGCAAAATGTGCTGCTTTGAAATCTGCTATGATGACTTCTTTAATTCTTTCGTTTCTGTTCTACGGGATAGCAGGATCAAGAATTTTGATAGAGATACTGTGGTCATGGGCAAGCTGTACAGTCTTAGAGCATCCTTTAAAGACAGGAATGGTAAATCATTTCTGAGTACTCTATACCAAGAAATTCTGGAAAGGTTAGCAAAAGTCAGGGCCAAGTACATTGTGATTGTTATTATTAGCCTGGTTAACCTTTTACACCATGTAATGCAAAAACAAAACAAATGGCTTATGGTATCTTTAAGACTAAGATTTATTTTAGTGTAAACTTTTGTGGATTACCTTCTTCTTCTTCAGACAAAATGCACAATTACCAGCTATGGTATGGCCATGAATCACTGTCAGACAGGATATACAGAAGGGCAAAGATGTGCCAGCTCAGCAGAATGTCCTCAATCCTAGAGACAACCAAGCTACCTTACTGTAGAGTAAAAGAGGCTATGAAAAAATCTTGAAATTCATAATATTCTCTACTTCCGTGTATCTCTTCAATGTCCCTGTGTGCCCTTTAAAGGTACCTTAAACATTATGAGTGGACTTGGAAACAGTTACAAGAAGTTATAACCATTTTAAGACTATAAGGCAGGAGGAGGAAGTAATGAACAGAGTCTAAAAGTGAAGCTCAGATTCTCTATTAATTAGGCCATGCCAATATCTTTCCAATGACTGGATATAAATTTGCCAACACTGCACTACTAGCTACAGGTTCAGTTGCAATGACAGGAGCAGCTCCACTTTAAAAAATTAGAGATGGCAACAAATGGACACACACACAAACAAACACACATACAGAGAGAGGAGGGGAGAGGGAGAGGGAGAGATATTTTAAGGCCACAGAACTGACTCAAAGATCCCTCCTTCCATCTCTTCAGCCAAATCTAAAGAAAAACCAAAGAAGATATGATGACTATCCATTTATGCATTACGTTTAAAAGATTCCATGTAGGAACTTTAGAATGTTAAAATATTTTAAAATTCTAGCATTTTAAACATTATATATAACATCTATATCTGATGCATAAATTGATGGTCGTTGTTTCTTGCTTGGAATATCTCCATTGTATAGCTTACATACAGACTTAAAGACAAATTTTAAGTTAGTGATGCTTTTTCAAGTATTTTGCTCAGTTCATGGAGGAACTCAAGTTTGAATAGATATATTAATCCTATTTTATCCATCCAGCAACCCAGACAGACAGATTAGGATGAGTTAGTGGCTTACTCAAATTGATTCAGTGAGCTTCATGACTGACCAGACATTTAAACATAAAGGGAATAGAATAATTTCCTTATATGTTGATAAACCAATATAGTGGACTCATCAAAGTGCATTCAGAATATATAACCCTAAACTACCTTGTAAATCAGCAAAAGTGAACTCTTCCTATGAAACCTATGTGGGTTTTCATAGGAAGAGGTTCCTCCAGATATGAAAACTTATTTGACGGGTTCCTCCAAAGAAAAAGGTTTGGGAAGCACTGTTCCTTTACATCACACAATAACTGTGAGAAAGTAGAAAGTAAATCACATTGAATTAGATTTTTCCTTCCCATCCCATTACCAGCTTTTTTCATTTGCTCTCAAATAAAACTGATGCAATGTAGTTCTTTATGCTGACGATATTACCATCCTACAGTGTGTGCAACATGAATCCTCCTGACCGGTTCTAAGCTATCAAGGTCACATTACTATTATTTATCAGAACAGCCAAGCTGACCTTTAAAAATTCCAGTTTAACTCTGAAATTTGATCAGAACAAACAGAGACACAATCACAGCCATGTGAGCTTGAAGATATTCCAACAGAATATTTCTTAGCTTGTCTATTATGAAACTCTATCCTGTGTTATTTCTCTCATTTTGCCTTTTATGAATTTCTCAGCCTGCCTGTTCAGCACAAAAAGGCGAACTCAGCTTACGTATGACATGTGGCTTGTTGTGAGGAGAAGCTGCCATGACCTCACTTACTATATGGCTATGTAGCAACCAGAAAATGTCTAGTATGTAGGAAACAAACAAATCTTACAACGAGTTGTTATACCACAGAGTGGTCCTATTCACTCTTCCAAGCAGTCAGCTTTGCTCTCCTCCAGGATACTCCATCCCATGCTCTCCCCCACCTGTTTTTACATTTTTCTAGCCCCACATATAGAGCATAATATGATGGCCATCCACTTGTAAGTGAATGGTGCTACATAAACCTGTTGCTGACACAGATTAGCATGACTAGTTCTTTGGAAATAAAGAAGTACAATCACCGCTGTCAATCCTGCTGCTGTTCATAGCCTAGCATCAATCTAAACAAGGACAAGGGTCTTAAATATTTGCAAAAGAATGGTACTCTGATTCAGCACACAAATTATTTGAAAATATTATATGTGGAAATTGTTAGTATATAAAAGGCTTTACAACTTTTAAAAAAAGTTTGTTGATATTGCAAAGTTACCAAAACAACACATTAACTAATCAACGCTTCTTTAGAACTGCTGGGTGGCTCAGTGGTTTAGGTCTGGAGTTCAATTTTCCACTGTGCATTTTTGACAAGGGCAGGACCCAATAATCAATAGGGTCTCTTCTGGCCTGTAGTTGTAAAATTTAGATTTAGATTTAACCTCTGACAATGTGGTCAGTGTTATTTTATCTTTTGTTTATTATTTATTACTTTAATTAATATACTGCTCCGTTAATGCTGAAGTACTGTTCTCGGTGGTTTACAAAGGATTAAAACAAGGCTTCACGATAAAACACTAAAACATAACACAAATAGCTGTAATGTGGCAAGAGCATTAGAAAACAAACAAAAAACCAGTGGCAGCAACAAATTATTACAGAAAAGCTGGAGGCAAATGCTCAACTGAGGTCAGATTGAAAAGCTCTTGGAAAATAAGTACTGTATTTTCAACTGTCTCCTAAAAGAATACAAGGAGGGAGCCAGGTGTACCTCTTCTGGGAGCTGGGTCCATAGTCATGGTGCCACCATGCAGAAGGCTCTGCCTCTGGTCTCTCTCAGGATGGCTACCCAGAAGGGCCTGGACTGAGATGATCTGGTGGGTTGGGCAGATGACATTGGGGAAAAGTGCTCTGACAGGTAATGTGGTCCCATTTATATGCGAGTGTCAAAACCTTGAACCTGATCCAGGACACAATGGGTAACTAGTAGAGGTTGTCAAGATGGGACAATGTGATCTAATTTGTTTGCATCAGCCGCCAGTCTGGCCACCACATTCTGGATCTGCTGCAGTATCTGGCTCAGGCTCAACAGCAGCCCCACATAGAGATCATTGCAGTAGTTGATCTTGGAGATCCCCAGTGCATCCACCAATGTCCTGAGGGAGACTTCAGGACATTGGTGTTAGAGACAGGCACTTAAAACCCCTGTGTAATTATGAACCTGTGTAATTAACATGCCAACATATGCACACAGTTGCCCACCTAAGAGTCATCTACTTGCAAGCACATTGACCAAAGTAGACAAGAAAACATGAATAAATAAATTAAAAAGAAAAGGATGAGGATGTGAACTAGTTCTTGAGTAGATGGACATATCACTGCTACAACCTTGTTGCAAGTCAGTTTTAGGTACCATAACTATTTTTTTCTGAAGCATTTCAGTAACTTAAAGATATATATGTTAAAATTTAAATGCTAAGCCTAATAAATATGTGATTCAATATCTTCCCATACTAAAGAATGGATCTCTCCAATGTTTTGGAAATATGTTTTTGTTTATATAGACTCAAAAATCTGTAATTTTTATCCCTCACTCATTTTAAGCTCTACAGCAGGGGTGGGGGAACTTTTACCCTACAGATGTATTGGCTTCAACTTCCATCACCTCCACCAAGCATAGCCAATGGTAAGGAACTGTGGAGACTGTAGTACATCTAGAAAGCCAAAGAGTCTCCAACCCTGCTCTGCATGGAAGCATATTAACAGTGGAAGTCATGAAACTACATGCAAGGGGTTCTGTTATGGACCAAAATCAGAGCACATATGTTAAAACCCCATCAGCCACTAAAGAATTTCTAGGAGGCAGTATGTTCCAGGATTCCTCATCAGAGGAATCTGTTAGGGTCTGATAATGCATTGATACAATTTTACTTTGAAGACCAAGTATTTTATTGGTCACATGTTAAAAATATAGGCAACTGAAATAAATGATCAAATTATGGTAATATAATTAACATAATAATATTTTCTTTGTTGCTTTGTCCCCCAAATTTCTGTAGCCTGAGTTCCAGTCTATCTTCGTGTGTGATTTCCAAAAGCAGCATCCTTTCAAGCATGCGGCAAACTTGTTTCTTTTGAGGGCACACATGAGACAGATCTGCAACCCAAGTCTGGCTCCGCAACCACTGTACTATATGAATTTCCAACATTCATTTATCTTACATCTTCAGATGTACACTTAAAACATTCAGTGCACAAAAATGCCCTAAGACAACAAAGTTCTACTCATTTCAAAGACCTGCTCATAGCCTTGCTTTGAGACAAAAATTGACGGTTAGTTCATTATCAAATTTGAATATTCAAGAGAGAGAGAGAGAGAAAGAGAGAAATCCATCCAAAATGATTCAACACTTTTCTCCCCAGCCGAGTGTTTTGCCCTCACATTCACAGAAATGTAAGTTATTGGTGTCTGCTAAAAGCACTCCCTCCCTCCTGCTACTTCCCAAGCTCATCTGGTCCAACACATTCATGCTTTGCAACCAAAGATTTTGTGCCATTTCACACTACATCCAGCCAGGACATTGCGTGATAGGGTGAAAGGAAGGAATTATCTTTGGCTCCTACTGAGGTGTCACTTAGATTATCCAAGTGCTAATCTAAGGGGCATTTTCACATGTGAGACACAAACACTTTTTGCTCCAGTTGGTTTGAAATGCAAATTTAACACCCACTCTGACCAAAAAAGGATACAGGTTGGCTTAGCAGTATCAGCAGAACAGGGAGGTGGGGGTGGGGAGAAAAGAAACAAATGTGGCAACACCGCACAAGGCACCAAAGCCAAGATATGCTTGCGCTTGCTCTCCTTCTCTCTTACCATCACCACCACAAACGAAAACTTACATTTGTAAATCTATTGTCGAAAATGATAATCAAACACAGTACTCAATCTCTTACTCTTCATTGGGGGACGTATCATTTACAAGTCCACCTAAAGAAAATCTTTGGTAGCATACCATTTAGACATATTATTTCTGTATACTGTATTTATATTCCAAATGATAATTAACAAAAAAGAGATAATTTTATGCATCTTATGTGCCTTTAGATTCTAAAAATACCAGGTATTTTAACAGGATATAGAAACTACATATCATATATTTTCGGGGCTCATTATCCCTCCTGCAAATACATCTATTAAAGTGAAGTGTTTCCCCCCTCCTTTACTGAAAGAGTTTCATCCACTTACAAGAGGTCTAAGAAAGCCATCATTCCTATCTGTCCCTTCTGAAAAGAGCCCTCCTCTTTATTTTAGTGCCTTGAAGATAACAAGAAAAAGACACCAAGTTTTAGTGGAAAAGAAGCCTCTTTTATTGCACTGCAGTAAGAAAACAAGAGGGTTTCAAGAGAGGAAGCTTTTCTTTTGCATTGTCTGCTGGCTTACAGTGATACATGACCCACCCTAAAGTTTAGGAAGAATGGCATTTGTTTTGTTCCACAACTTTGAACAACAGACAAGAGTCTCTTTGTGTCTCTTGCAGGACTGAGGCACCTGTTCTCACACTACCCCAATCCCTCACAGTACGCCCTTATTTATCCCTGCCTGTTCTGCTGCCTGCTCTCTCCAGCAAAACAACTTTGGCAGCCCCTTCCCACACCTGCCTTGATCTGGCGCCCTGTCCAAAGCAGAGGCTGGGCACAGTTGCTCTGCAGGCAACATAGCTATGTGTATGTCAAGCATTTGTTATAGGAAAATGCATAGCACTGGGGCACCAAACAGAGAGGAGGCTGTAACAAACAGGCACTCAGCTGCTAAACCTTCAAAGATCTGCATCAGCCTCTTTCAAGAAGAACTCTGGGCCTGAGAGGATGTTTCCTGGAGCCATGAAGCCTGACAGTACAGATCCAGAACCTGTTACCTAGAATGGGAAGACCTCATAAAGCTAAGAGGCTGTTGAATTTCAGGTTTGCCATAAACTAACTTTCGACAGACCAGTCCCTCTCAGTGGTCTTTTTCCAACAAAGTAATAATAATAATAATAATAATAATAATAATAATAATAATAATAATAATAATAATAATAATAATAATAATAATAATAATAATAATAATAATAATAATAATAATAATAATTTATTTGTAGGAAAGTGAGCAGAAGATATAGCAGGATCTACTAACAGATGTCTGGGTTTTCTCTATGGTGTTTGGAAAAACTGTTTTTTTTAATTATAGCTCCTAGGGTCCTCCACTAGCATGGCTGTTTGTTGGAACTATAGTCCAATAAAGTAACATTTTGGAATTCTGGATTTGCAGTACATCAGCCAAGTGAATAACCAAGTGAATATTTGCAAACCTTTTATTTAACAAGAGCAAATAAAATTTCAAGTAAAAATGAAAATGATTTCACTGCCACAGCTGACTTTGTCTTAGTAATCCTTACATTTCATCAAGTCTTTTTACTGCAGTCTTAAGTCAATGTATGTTTTAGAATTCAGATTTACACAGAGGTTTTCCCAGAATCTGGCCCATGATACGCTCCTCTCCCTTCACCAGTATTGTGCATATAGGTCCTCCTTCCCTGCCTGAGTGATTATGTATTTCATTATGGCACATGGCCACTGGGACTCTGATAAAAAAATTAAATGAATTCCACAACTGAAGATTCTCTACCCACCTCTATCTAATCATCATCGTCACTATCTTAGAACTGCAGAGCTGGAAGAGCCCCTATGGATCAACAAGTCAAGGAGACACATCGAATTCCCAATCTCTGGTTCTGCACAGATACTTAAACTACTGAGCTATACCTTTTAGCCTTCCAGTATAATCTCATGCACCTAGGTTCTACTGTATGTAGTGCATCTGATTGTCAGATTAGTGTATGTAGGATTTTATTCTTACCAGTTATTTTGTTAGGAATGCAATGGCCATCTATGAAAGAAGTGCACTGTTCTCCAAGGGTTTACATAAATGCTGTTCATCACAAGATCATAACATGGACAAGTACTTCTGGAGTGTTTCAGTCACATTGATTTTGATGAATAAATATTTACCCTGAGTCATCCCCATGTTTCTCTATTTTACTGAAAACTTCCTACATAAGGGGTAACAGTACTAATGCCATCTATATGATCACTGATCCCTGCTGCACAAGAGAATCAAGAAATCCTGATCTTCCCAGTGTTCACTAACTTTCAGTTTACATCAACATTCTTGAGTTTGACATTAATGCAGAGGCTGTAACTCTCAGAACAATGGATTTAATGTATTGCTCATTTATTACTTTATTTATAGCCCATCCTCATCCTTCAAGAGCTTGGGGGCAGTATACATATCATTCCCCTGAATATTCCCAATAACCCGTAATATGATATAAACAGGGAGATACTAACTAGCAGAAAGAGTGCTCCATAGTACAGGGAGTTCAGGTCTGGTCTCCCAAGCCATAATCTCACATTAAAATATTACGTCAAACTGATGATAACAGGTCCTGTCCAAACTACAATTAATGCATGTGCTTTTCTGTCCTACATATGATGGACAATGAAAATAAGACAGCCACAACTTGCATTATGGCCTAACTTTATAGTGCATGTGTTGGTAACATTCTGAAATGACAGAGGATGCTATATAAGTGTATCAGAATAGTCAACAACACTACAGAGTCTGCATCACATACAGGTACTATGTCGCACAGAAAATGAACAACTAGGAAAATATATCCATGCATCATATTACAATTGATATTCTTCTATCAGAACACCAGAAATGTACCCATCTGATATTTTGACTGAACATAGAAATGGAAATGCAACTGGTACTGACATACAACAAGCTTTACTTGGGTTTAGCAAATGGCAGTGCTTTGTTTCAGAACAATGGAGTCTAGATTGAAGAAGATTCAGAGTGTCAAATATAATAAACCATGGCTGAAATCCTATTGCAAAGTGTAAGCAAAGTCATACATTTTGATCTGTCCTCATGGATAAAGAGCCCCTTCTATGATTCTTAGAGGCATGTGTGCATGTACCAGCCAGCATGTATACACACCTCTTTTCCAAAAATGTTTAGCTATTTTGATTTGATAGTATGTTCCCTGACCTCTAGACTTGCTAATATCAGCAAAGCCACTTCATATTTCTGACATCAAGAAGTCTCCACACAGACCTAAAATGTCAATTATTTGTACTAGACACCCATATCACAAATGCATTGTTTTGTCATTCACCTCTTTGTTTCTAGTCATGCGGGAAGGAAGAGGGGAAAGTATAGGTAATCTATGAATATTCCTACACTTGGGGAGTGAGGACAAGATTCAGGCACTCAAGGAGCTGGAGATCAAAAGCAGAACAGAATTCTTACTTTCTTTGCTAGAAGGATTTCTTGGACATAAGGACCGCTAGAAAACAGCCGTTGTAAACCTTTAATGACTTTATACTACCAAAAATGATTTTGTTCCTGTCTAATCAATCTTCTCTCTCTCTCTCTCTCTCTCTCTCTCCCTCCTTATTTAGGGGGGAAAACACACACACAAGCCACTTTCTACCACAGCATGAAAAGTAGCAGTATTCCTTAAAGGTGACACTTTAAGTGTGCTCAGCTGGGATTGCTCTCTTCTGTAGACTGGTTCCTTTTTTTATTGCCTACAACCCTGCTGGGCTCTAGGTCATGCTGAGTAGTTTTAAAAGACACAGCATTTTTCAGTGTCTCCTCTGCAGCTTACATTTGCAGGTGTGAAAGGTGGTTAAAAGTAGCTACAGGACATGCACCCTGCAGTGATGTGTTGTGGTTTCCAGACCTGCCCAAGGTTTTCCATTATAATCTAGTACGTATCACAAAGTAAGTTATTTTTTATCTCTAAACAAACTTCAGAGTTACTTTTGTTTCAAAAAGACTATGAATGGTCTTTAGCAGTCTTCAGTGCTGTCAACTAATAATTGTGCTGGCTGAACTCTCATACTGCAGCCCAGTTCATTCAGCAGTCAGTTTGGAAGCAGAACTTCCTGTGTGTCCCACCAACATGAAATGGGCTTTTAGTGAGGGTCCTGGAAAGCTGCTGTCTCAGTCTTCTTTATTGTTTCCTTCTTCTTGTAAAGCAATCATTGCTTATTACTGATATGAGTTGTAAAATTGTATTGTAATGTTGTAGTCACATTACACATCTTATAGGGAAGAATGAAAGTCAAAATAATACACAGATCCATCCCATGGCAAGAGTTACAGACAAATCCATCAGCACTGGTGGAAATCATCCCAGTGATCGTTCTTTAAATAAGGTGACTTGGGAGATGTGGAACAGGTCTGGATCGACTAGTAAAGGTAAAGGTTCCCCTTGACAATTTGTCCAGTTGTGTCTAACTCTAGAGGGCGGTGCTCATCTCCGTTTCCAACCTATAGAGCTAGCGTTTGTCCGAAAACAATCTTTCATGATCACGTGGCCAGCGTGACTAGACACGGAATGTCGTTACCTTCCCACCGTGCTGGTACCCATTTATCTACTCGTATTTTGCATTTTGCATGCTTTTGGCAGGAGCTGGGACAAGCAACGGGGTCTCACTCCGTTGCGTGGATTCGATCTTACAACTGCAGGTCTTCTGACCTTGCAGCACAGAGGCTTCTACAGTGTAACCCACAGTGCCACCATGTTCCTTCCCTTCTGGACCGACTAATTGGTATCTAATTCCCCCAAGAGTTACAGAATCAGGCTCCTCCACTTCCTCTGGGGGCTGAAGTTTTAATTGGGGGTTATTTAAGAACAAAACCCTGCAAAGCTAAAATGCCCAGTAAAGCTTCTCTCTTGTGTCTTATTGGGGTTGTTTTCTAAAGGTCTCAAGCTCAAATACAGTAGCTCTAACTTTTCTAATTAGGATTTTTTCAGCTCTAAGACCCTTTGATACTTTGGCTCATTTACTCATTCAAAGTATTCTACACAATTTTTCTGAAAGCCTTCCAGTCAATGGAACCAATAACAATACATAATAATAACATAATAAAAATGTAATAACTTTTTAACTATTAAAATCTTCTCCAAAAGCATAGAATTGTAGAGGAAACGACCAGAAAGGTCACTGATTTCAATTCCCAGTCAAAGCAAGAAATCAACAACTAAAACATCCCTTGGCAGGTAGCTATTGGAGGTATTAAAAAAACAAACCCTGCAATGAAGCAAAGACTAGCACCCTCCAAGACAATCCAAGACAAACACAATTGTTGTTTTGTTTTATTTTAATATTGTTGTTAGCCGCCAAGAGTAGACTTCGGTCTAAATGGGAGGGATATTAAATAAATAAATAAATAAATAAATAAATAAATAAATAAATAAATAAATAAATAAATAAATAAATAAATAAATAAATCCATTCCACTTTCAAACAGCTCTCACTGAAGTTTTTCCTAACGTTTAGGCAGCATCTCCTCTCTTATAATTTGAATCCATTACTTCAGGTCTTCAGGCTAAGCATAGGCATCTCCCTCAACTGTTCCTCATAGGACTTTGTTTCCACACTGTTTAGCATACTGCCTGTGTCCTCTTCACATGTTTGAACTCGCTGATATCCTCCTTAAACTGCTGCTCAGAACTGGACACAGTATTCTTGGTGTATCCAAATTAGAAAACTGTATTATTTTCTTAAGTGGAAACCAACTGCAACCACAAAGAAATTATATTCTAGAGACTGGGAGCAACAGAAGTGAAAAACATTTCCTCTTATTATGTCTAACAAGAGGCCTCCTCAAGTCAGTGTGTCTTTACAAGGGCCTCTCATGGTTATCTTAACAATGGGATCAGTTCAGACAGATGGGCCCTAGAACATCCAGGCCCTATGCTGTTTAGACCATTGAAGACTGAAATCAACACCTTGATTTGAACTCAGAAAATAAATGGCAACCAGTGAGCAAATAGTAAAGTTTGCTCCTAAACAGACTGAGTATTCTGAAATTATAACAACCTCCATAAGAAATGCCTTTTCACTCATCATAACGCTTTTGTCAATCAAAATAACTAGTGATTAAACTCCATGTTGCAGGCCTTTTAAGGCCTGCACTATGGTTTGGATAAAATAATTGATAACACTACAAAATCAAAGACTTTTGAAATTGGAAGGTCATGATCTAAAAATGAGTTGGCATAAATATATATGATATCGTAAAATTAAAGAGCAGACACATTTCTCAGAATATATTGTGAGAAAAGCTCCATATTTAATATGGCAAAAATTTCAAGTGCAAACACACTTGAATGTGTGTAGCTCCAATAGAGGCCTTTACAATGACAGTGTTAAGCCAGGAAGAAGCTTTACTCATGTAGAAAGATTTACTAACTAAAGATCAAACGCTGAAAAACAAACAAGCTTTGGAGGGCTTGGGTCTATCAATAGATTGGTGGTCAATGTTGAAATTAGCATTAAAATTTAAAAGGGATAAAAATATGGGGGGTTTTGAGGGGAAGGTTCAGGTTTGAACTGAAATTCAGGTTCAGTTTGAGGGGAAAGTTCAGGATGAACTGTGGATTTACATAAAGGAGAAAATAATAAAAAATGTATACATATTTATTAGAATATGATCTGGAATATGAGAGTGAAGGAGGTGATAGGCACAAAGTTTTGGTTATAATATTGATATAACTACTGGATGAGAATGTGGAAAGATAATTATAAGTTGATTAAACCAGTTAATCTTAGAGAAAATATCCTTAAAACGTTTTATAGATGGCATCTCACACCAGTAAGATTGTCAAAAATGTCAGAAGGGATTAGTGATGCATGTTGGAAATTGCAGGAAAATCCAGAGAAAAAAGTTGGTTACATAAATGGGAAATGTCACAAGAAAATGTTCAGCAAAAGCTAAACTTTAAACTTTAAATATTTTAATTAAATATAATGCCAGAAATTGTTCATAAAAAATTAAATATAGTCTACTGTATATATTTACAGCAGCAAGATTGCTCTGGGCCCAAAAATGGAAGAATGGAGAAATACCAACGATGGAGGGGCTACTAAAGAAACTATTGGACATTGCAGAACTAGACATGCTTTCAGAGGCACTACAGGACATTTTGTAAGTGAAAGCTGGAAGCTGATGTATAATTGGGCCCAGAAAGAGACAGGAAATTAGGGGAAGAAAATATAGTGGTGAACCAGTCCTTACAAGAACCCCTTGATGATATTAGATGGCCTAGCTGATGGCAAAAATCTCAGATCTATATATGTAGTATGGATGTTTTGTTTTTATTGTTTTTGTGGCTTTTTGTTTTGCTTTATTTTGTTTTTTTGTATGTATTTATGAATAATAATAATAAGATTTTTTTAAAAACTCCATGTTGCAGGCATTTTGAGAAGGTCAGCAACACAAACACCTATTACTGCTGTGTGAAGGAAATATTGTAGTTCCCAAGTTCTGTTCAAGATAAGCAGTTAGCACAGTAAGTTCATTAAACACTATGCATGAGTGACAAAATTTCTCTCATTTTTTTTCAATATGGGAACAACAGATATTGTTAACAGCATAAAGATGCTACATGTGGTAACAAACCATGTACAGTATTCTTAAGTGTCCATACATTCAAAGGAACCATGAGTTTCACAAATTTTTTTCCAAAAAAGATTCCCACCCCCATATCTATAAGAAAGGACAAAAACAGCTCTGATATCTGTCAGAAAAGTTACAATCAAGACATGGCAGCCACCAAGATAGTGGCTTTCTCTCCAAAACCTGCATTTTTTCATCTTGCAGAAGTGTTATTCTAGCCATGCATTCCCTGGGGCTTCTGCGGGGAGGTGGGGGAGTATGCCTTCATTTCACAGTCCCAATATAAAAAAACATCTTGTTTGGTCCTTGGTGTTTTGATCATCTGGGAAGGGAAAGGAGTCAGAAAAGTATAATAGAGATGGAAGAGTTCTTTGTATCCAAATGGACGAGAAGCTTGGACTGTCCTTTTATTTTCATTTTTTTTAAAAAAAAAATAACCTCCTAAATACAGCCTGGTAAGAATCTCCTTCAATGAAAACAGGCACTAATTTCAAGCTCTAAAGTACTGCTATCATCCTCATTCAGCCATGCATGCAAAATCCTAGTCAATTACTTTTATCCTCGCTCCAACTGTGCAAGTGAAGCAGTGCTGATCATCATAAAAGATTATAGGCCAGTAGACTGCACAAAGAGACCAGTAAACATTCTCCCCATTTCCTACACACACACACACACACACACACACAGAGAGAGAGAGAGAGAGAGAGAGAGCAGTTCAAAACACAGTTTCATTTCTTCATAAGAATCCAGAATACTATAGCTGGTAAAAGCTGGTTTGACTGGAAAAAGTACTGTACTGGGAGGTACATCAAAAGTGAACATTTATTTTTATTTTACGTATTTATTTATTTTAATTTTTACCCCACCCATCTAGTAGCTAGGCCACTATTCTAGGTGGCTTACATTATCACACCATTAACATTAAAAAATGTAATAAAATTCAACAGTAAATGTCAACTTAGAACAGCAAACAAAAAAGACCCAATCCCATACTAACTATAAATACCAAATAACAAATTATGGTGGTGGAATAAATACAGGTGTTTTTTTTAATTTGCATTAGTTGTCCCAAGTGACAGTCAACATGTAAGAGAATTCAATGCAACATCACATTCCCTGCTCTTCATTCTGTCTTTATTAATGTTACTTTTCAGGCCCAAGTCAGACCGAAGGCCATTGTTTAGGACTGGAATGGTTCCAGGTTTGGACATATGGTGTTGAAGCAGGTGGACTAAGTACATCAGTTGAAGAATGGGAATGAAGAGCCCAAGTTTTGAATAACAGCTTAAGTTTCCAAAAAGTTTCAGCCTCCAGTAAGGCCAACCTTCCTCCTGTATGAAATGAAAAGAGCTCTTTGAACTCAACAGCTTCTCGGCCAAGAATTCAATGATTAAAAACTCATTAGTGCAAAGGAAACAATCTGGTTAGAGGTGTACACAGCTTGCAGCGAAGTCCACAGTAGAGCAGTTCCTCTATGCATAGCAGGGAGCATATTTCACTCAGTGGGGATAGAGAGATATTCTTCAAAGTGGGGGGGGGGGGTAGGGTCAACAAAGACCAACTGATTTGTTGCTATGTGAAACAACTGATATTCCAGTTGTTGGGCGATTGGGTAGCTTACATCTGTCACACACAATCTGTCATGCCAAGAACAAGATAAACAGGACACTGCCACCTTTTGTCCCTATAAATAGTTCCAAAGATCAAGGGGTTAAGGACCAAAGCCCCATCTTTAACTGTTTAGGAGTATATGAGAGCTCAGAGATGCTATGTCTATTTATTTAGTATAGGTGTTTGCACTGAATTTATATCTCATATTTTACTCAACAATGGGAACCAAAATAGCTCACACTAAAATTAAAGTTCAGAAATATAGCTCAGACCCCAGCCAAGTTCAAACATTAAGCATACTTGAATTAAAACTACAAATTATAATAGACCTGTAAATAAAAGACAGCACCCACTCAACAGAAATTCGCTTCCTCAGCAACCAGTCTGTTGCTGAAAGCCTGGCTGAGTTTTGTGGTGGTTTTGTTTGTTTGTTTGTTTGTTTGTTTGTTTAAGGATTTTCTTGCCAGCAGAAGGGTAACAAGGAGTAGGTAGCATTAGCTGATTGTAGCAGGGAGCTCCAGAATCTGGGAGAAGCCACTAAGAAAGCTCTTTCTTATGTCTCATCAGATATACCTTTGAGGGTGGAGGGATTAAAGGACAGTGCCCCCGTCCATTTCCAAATCTGGAAGGCCTATATTTTCCCATGGGAAATATAGGCCTTCCAATAAGCACAAACTCAAGTTGTTTAGGGATTCTTGTGTTGACAAATTTGGCAATTGTTTGAGATGACATATGGAAGTAAATACAGCAACACTATATGCAAAAACCAGTGAGGGAGGATGGAGGGGGATGATAAAACTGGGCATTTTTGTCCTCTCTTGGCTTTCTGCAAGTGACCACTTGCAGACTGCTGCCCTTTAGTCACTTCCTTCTTGGACTATTCCTCCCTTCCTCAAAGTAATGTTTTCCTCTTTGATCACCTTGCTCTGCAATGGATGGATGGCCAGGATAGCACCTCCATGCAGACCCTTAACATCCTTGCATATACAGCAGCCACTTCTAGGAGTTTCTATATGCAAGTCTAGGCGATGTTCTGTTTCATCTTGATTAGATTCCTTGTAACACGCATATTAAGTTTGTTCTTTCATGTTTTCATGAGCATCCTGAGTTATTCTTCCTAATTGATAATCATAAGCTAACCTTGTCAGCCTGCTGCACTCTGTTAACATAATTATCACAAATACCTACAAAGGATGATTATGAGGCAAGAGTTGGCAGAGGCCACAAACTTCTTAATTAGGGGTGCATAAAAACTTGGAATGGGGTTTGGAAGCCAGGCAAAAACCTATTCTGGATAAGTGGGAAAACAAGTATGTGGATCAATAGCACAGTTTTAAAACTTGTTCTCCTTTCGTTTTTCTTTCCTCACCAACATTATTGCATACCCTCTTAATCTACTTAAGACATTTAGATTTGAAGTCCCCAAATAACTATGACTTACTCTTTCTTCTTTCTGCTCACTGTTATTTTATATTACATATTGTAAGTATAAGAGTAACCACAAGATACTATTGATAGAAACAGAATACACACACACACACACACACACACACACACACACAGAGAGAGAGAGAGAGAGAGAGAGAGAGAGAGTATACACGTCTCATCATTCAAACTAGTGTGATGGAGAAACTACATCTCGGATACATTTGAGAAGGAGGAACTAATTGCACCTAATGAAAATTCAGCCCCTACCACAAAATACAAGAAGCAGCTTTCCCCAATTTCAATGGTGTCCCTGTGTCAACACATGGACAACTCATATGGTTTCTGTTCATTCCTTTGTAGGGAAAGTGAAGCACTTCACTTGAAGACAGTATGGAAGTGTTGGGAAGACTTGACTTCCAGTGTTGTTCTATATCTTATAAATATATCACTAAACATTCTTATCATTCACTGAGATGTCCTTCAGAACAGACCTTTAGAATCAGTTTGCAGTCTTAATACAGTATAGTGTAAGCCCCAATAGAATTAATGGATCATACTTCTATGAAGATGGATTTAGGATCCAAATCCAACTGAATGAGACAGAAATGAGAAAAATTAAACTGGATGCAAAGGTTAAGTGGCAAGCATTGAGTAACAGGATTTTACCACATTAGATATTGTCATAAGGTTTGATGGGAGTTTTAGGCGGCCCCGAATTTCGCACGGAAATAGAGTCTAAGTGTCAGGAACATAACGATTTTTATTAAACTCTAACATCAGGGTATCTATTATAACTTCAGTGGGCATAAACAAGTCCCGATCATTCAACTGTCTTTCTACTTTGTTAAACTGATCATGAACATAATCTCTCCTTAGAAATGGGTTGCTGGTCCAAACCTCTCCTTGTCGGTACGTTTCCTCAAAGGTGTGCTCCATATTGTGCATATAGTGCCGCAGCACGGATGGTGGGCCCAACCCCCCTCTGCTGGCGGTCTGTTGTAGGTGGGATCCAGCCACACCACCTTCTTTCAGGGACCGCGTCCCCTCAGAAACACCACCACCATCCATTCTGTCATCTCTTTCACCATGATCCCTTCTTCTCCAGACACCGGACTGAGCAACAGTCCTCCAACCTTTAGGTTGGGAAAGTCTTTCAACAAATCATTCACCTCCCTTTGTTTCGTCTCCTCTTTTGCTCTCTTTCTAGTTTCTACTACTTGAAAATCCCACTCGCCAGTTCCTTCTTTTATATCCTCCTCCCACTAACCACTGCTTCTCCCCTTTCCCATCACCCCTTCGGATATAAACAGACCTCTATCTTAACCCTTTCCTGGTTAATCTTTCCCTTTGGCTCATCCCTCTCTTCTCCATTCTTTTCAATGTCTTTTCTTCCTGGAGGAGACAGCACACTCGAATTCTCTAGTCCTTCAAAGCATCCAAAGCTCCTGCTCTCTCTGGTTCTCTAGATCAGTCTAGAATACATCATATGTTTTAAAGGCATATACTGAACTTTCTTTTCATTACTCCTAAAAGACAATGTCCAATATGTACCAAAGTTTGTCATTAAATGTGTGTCTAAGATAATGCATAACATGTAGTGGGGTTTTCCCACAGATTCCTGTCACATAATATATGCAGTGACAAGTGTTTTAAATAACTACTACACTTTCACACTGGTTCTAAAAATTTGCAGACACCCTGTTCAGTCTTTGACCCAAGAGACAATTCAGTCTTATTGTTCTATCAAAGATGAAAATGAACAAGCCGGGAGAGATCTGGCCAAGCAACAAAGATTTCTAGTACTCCCAATATGCCTTATGTCCCTAAGGCAGAGTATGCATATCTTCTTCCTTCCCTAGGAAGAACCTCTTGAGCAAATACATGGTCTCAGGAAGATAAAGATGCATATATACACAGCTACACAATTCATTATGCCATACAGTTCCTCCAGCAACTCGTTAAATGGGGACACAATTTTAATCCTGCCCAATCTCTCTCTCTCTCTCTCTCTCTCTCTCTCTCTCTCTCTCTGTGTGTGTGTGTGTGTGTGTGTGTGTGTGTGTGTGTGTGTGTGTGTGTGTGTTGGAATGCCACATTGCCTGAGAAATATTGAAAAATTGGACTAAATCCATACTGAATTTCAAAAGTTGTTTAATATGTATCATGAGGGAATCCAGTATGAGAAACCACCACTAACCTCAGTTGGTAGAAAATATATATGCAAATTGCTCTGGATCCTGGCCATTGAATTAATGATACTAATTCTGACATGCAAAATTGGAAAAAGAAATTGTGATGTGATGTGGAGATGAAATACAACCTAGATCCATAAATTCTCCTCTGCTTCATAAAACTGATTTGGCACAGTCATTTTCACTTCATAAGCTTTCCATAACCAGGCTGGGACCATGCCCTTTGACCTTTAAAAGTAGTTCTTCTTTCTTTCTTTTTAAAGTAACTATTGAGGAACTGATGTGATCGGAAGCAATAACTGATCACAAATATGATGTAATCTGTAACAAGCCCTCAGGATGGCGTAACAAATGGTAGAAACATTGTAATAGAATTTAAAATGAATACAAATGAACAAAATAAGAAAGCAGTGACAGAAACAACAATGTTAATCTGCGTACTTATCTATCCTGACTTGTTGGCAATAAATTAATTAATTAATAAATCCCTCTGATCTTCTGAAAACCAAGGATTACATTTTAATTCAGGAAGACAGGGCCACAGATGATGTAAGACCACCATTATCATTCAGCCATGACTTAAACTAGTGCAGTGTGCCACATATAAATCACTATGTACTGAACTAAAGCACATGGCTTCATCTATAGACTACACATCAAGCCACAAAAAGTACAGCATACATATTTGTAGGACATTATCAAGGAATGAAGTATTTATGCTTCACTTATACTCCAGATGGAGTAAAACAATAAAAAATAATTTATCTAAATATTTCTCTAGTTTTCAACTAACCTTACATAAAGAAAAGGTTATATACAGAGCCCACAAAATAACATTTAGGAAAGCAAAGATGGGGGGCCTCCAACTGAACTATGTCCAATCAGTGATCACAGATAAGAAGATATTTAAACTCTAGGAAGCTCGTACATTTAACTGAATTATGATTTTAACCCCAAGATGCTATTACGTGAAACTGAGCCTGGGTTTGGAGTTCACAAAACTACTATACAGACCAACTGTTCCCACCCCCAACATTCAATCACAACACCGTTGAGCAAGGTTCTCGCTAAGCTGGGTGCACGTGTGCATGTGTGCACAAATCCATTTCCCTCTATGCAGCTGTGTTCATCTTCCGTGCAGCAATCGTGTTAGGTTCCTGTTGTGATGGAACCCAGCATGGGGAGGGGCAGAGTCGTGCACACAGGGGCAGATTTGTGAGAGAAAGAGAGAGGTGGGGCCCTGCCCAGCGGAGCTGAAAATTAGAAGGTATGCTGCCTTTGAGCATTGTTCAACCCAAATATGGAGCAGTCAAGAAGCCAGTGGATCTTCCACTTCGTAAGTGGAAAGACAATAATATGTCTTCTGCCGGGCCTCTGCTCTGTTGGTGAAGCACCAGCCCTGATAGGTAGCAGTGGCTCACCATGAAGAAAAGAGTGGCTAAGAGCTGCAATTTTACTTCCCCATAACACTGCTGAAACATTGGGAGCAATATCAAAACAGTAAATCTAAGCTGTAGCTAAATTTAGGTCCTTATAGCCAGGATTGTTTGAAACGGGCCTCAGGGCCAGCATCAGCACTGAACCTCACCAGAGCGTTTAGGCTGCAACAGCAGCTGTGCAAGGATACAGTTAATGTCTCTGGAGCCGTGATGTCACAGTTCAAAAAGATCCCGTTTTAGTTATGAAGGGCAATAGCCAATGTAACAAATAACACAGGACAAAAGATGGAAAAACTTGGCAAGATAACGATTATGATAATACACCACACTCTAAGTGCCTCTAGATATTGTGGTTCTCAAAGAAGGAAAATAGGAGCTACTTTTTTTGCTGACCAACTCATGTCGCATGTAAAGATTGTTACCTTCTTAGAAACTGGAAGGATCTGTAAAATATTTCTTATAGCATGTACACATGAATTTCATGTGAAATACTATGGCAAAGAAAAACAACCTCTGTTAGATGGCATCAAGGTATAAGGCTAGGACAATGAAAATTAAAGAGAAAATAAATCATTAAAAAAACCCAAACAAAATAGCCCAAGCAATTTTGTCCATGATGGCCAGTGTTTAATTTTCTTAACCTTATGCTTGAACTCTGCATGTAGTCATTGCTTATTGCCACTGGATTACTGTTGTCCACATGAATCAACCCTCAGTCAGACCAAATGAGGAATTAAGTGATGTTCTCCATCCTGGCTTGACGAGCCTTTGCTTGCACAGAAATGTGTTACTTGACTCTAGGTGCTTAAACCTGGCATACATACAAAGGCATTGTCATCCAAAAAGTTATTGTTTCAAGAGTTGAGAAAAACTGGATTCTAATACAGTGGGGTCTTGACTTGAGAACTTAATCCGTATTGGAAGGTGGTTCTCAAGTCAAAAAGTTCTCAGGTCAAATCTGCATTTTCCATAGGAATGCATTGAGAACCATTTGATCCGTATCTGCTCTTTTCCGTCCATAGAAACTAATGGGAAGCTGCTATTCCGCCTTCAACCACTAGAGGGGGATATTTTGTTCCTTTTTTTCTTAGGTCAAGAAAGGTTCAGGGAAGGCAGGGAAAATACAGTCCAGGCAGTACAGTACCAGGCAGTCCGAAGACTGTCTCCCAATCCACTCTCTAAACGCTGGGAGGAGTGAGGAAGCAGACAGGCACCCTTTTCACTGGCCAACAGTTAACTGAAAGTTCAAATTTTGCACTTTCACTGCCTCCCACGTGGTTTTTTTTCAGTTCTTAACTCAAATCTAAGTATGTAAGTCAAGTCAATATTTTCCTGTGAGAGTGGTTCTTAAGTCAAAATGTTCTTAACTCAAGCCGTTCTTAAGTCAAGACCCCACTGTATTGATTTCAGAAGTTAAAAGGCTGCTCAGAAAGGTTGTTCTCGAGTCCCATATAAGGCTCAAAATTAAGGAGCCAGAATGTAACTATTTGCCTTTTGCCTCCAGATAAACTACACCAACATGGATAGAACAAGTCAAAAACATAGCCTTGCTAATGAGTTAACCTGCTACAGCTAACTCCTAAATACAAGGTACAATAGTTTATAGCACTCACATGAAATATTCAACTGTAAGTCCAGAGCATATCTACGCTTTATCCCTTGACTATCCACTGACAAACAGGAATCTGTTAGCAGAATCGCCAGAACAATATTGTAACATTTTCATCTTTATTTCACCCATTCATTTCCAGACCTGACTGACATTTTTATTCTGCGGCACTCCAAATCCTAAATTTTGTACAAACAGAACTATTTAGACAAATACAGGTTTATACGGAATGACAGAACCTCGAGCATTCCAATTTCTGGTACTTGCATGACATGGATTTTGTAGTATTGGATGAGAATAACTTTTTGTAGCGAATACATTTCTCAATGAAATACCTAATTTTTAAACACGATCCTTGCCTGAGACAGGCAAAACTGCTGAAATAGGGCAAATCTTTGCTCCAATGAACACATTACGTAGAGATAAACATATGTTTACTATGGAATGCACATGAAAATGCAGACCATTATAGCTCTCTAAAAGGAAAACCAAATGATACACAAGTTTACAAACCTGTATTTGTCACATTCACACTCTTCATTACAAGGTACAAATATATGGCAAAGATAAAAAGCATCTATTAGATCATACACATAGGAGTTGCAGATTTCTCCTTTCATGGACAGCTCGTTGCACTTTATGGCAGTGGTTCTCAACTAGTGCTAGATACACTGCTAATGTAGAAGTAATCTAGGTGAGAAACAGAGTTTTTATAAAAATTACTAGGAAGCAGATTATAATCCATGAAAGCTCACACTGAAATCATTCTGTTAGATATGCCGCAATACTTTTGCTTTCTTTCTCTTCCTGTTAGATATGCCGAAACAGATTAACATAGTCAACTCTCTGAAAAATAAGAATTCACGCTTGCTCAATCTTCATGTTCTTCTCCAAGTGCAGTGTGCTATCTCCTACTCTCTTACCTCCATGGACAAACTCTCTGTGACTTCTTAGCAACTTCTGGCAAACAGCATTTCTCAAAGCCCTCTGTTCCTCTGTCCACAATTTGCCAAAAAATATATGAAATGCATGAAAGGAGTGAGCTTTTTGTCTCCATCATGCAAGAGCTTGGGTTCTTTAAACAGAATGACTGGTGAGGCATAAAATCAAAACGTTGAAAACTTCTGCCTGTTGGAATATAACTCCTGAAGGTCTGCTAGTCTCTGAAACAACATATCAAAAGTCAGGAGAGGTGCATGAGAGAGGAAAGGTTTCAAATCCCTAATAATAATAATAATAACTGAATGCCATCAAGTCAATTCTGACTTAGGCCAACCCTTTTCAGGGTTTTCTAGGTAGAGACTACTCAGAAGTGGTTTACCATTCCCTTCTTCTGGGGGCATCCTGGGACTGGGCAACTTGCCTAAGGCCACACATACTGGCTCTTCTGTGATGCACAGTGGGGAACTGAACACCCAACCTCTGGCTCTGCAGCCAGATACCTAACTCACTGAGCACAAATCTCAATCCATAGTTATATGTTTTAGAAACGTCATGTATCAAAACGGTCTCTATGCAGATTTACTATTCCATTCAGTGGATTTACATCCTGATCCAATAATACCGTGTGAAGACTTGCTCCAATATTAAACTATAAACACAGCAGAACAGGGCACACTCTCCCCTGTCTCCCCTTGTACTTCAACGTACAGTTGTGTCTGATTCACAAGCATCACAACATGTTGCCAGATGCACCTAATAATAATCAGTGGGGCACAGCCTATCTAGAATGCATTTGAACTTGGCTGCATTAGTGCATTAAGATAGTGTGTACGTATGCCACTGTATATTAGTTCTCTAATGATCTCTGTAGAACCAAAACATCCCTAGGAATGATGACTTCTGGCTAAAAAAGGAACAAAATATGTGAAACTGGCAATATTTAAGGATATAACCAACACTCAAAAATGTTCTTGCCCCGATAAAAAAAAACCATCAGCAGGTGCAAGATTTTTTGCTCTTGCATGAGAACAAAAAGATCAGCAGCATTAGCAAGTAAAAGTATTTGTGTGTGTGTGTGTGCAGACTAGGACCGTTTGATACACAATACAAATTCTTGCACAAAAAACACTTCCACAAATGTTTTGGAAAAAAAGTTCCCAAGTCCAAAGAAAATTAAAAAACCAGCAAAAAGTATTGATTTTTTTTTCATTGCCACTCTTGAGAGCAAAATAAGCAAATATACTGTATGCATCTTTGATGATGAATTATCCAAGTGCCTATAGCGTCAGTGGAGATAATTGTTACTGCAACTGGGAGAAAAGTATTGCATTCATTTCAAAGCAAATCTCAAATGATGACTGATTCTATATAAAGTTGTGGTTCCCAAACTTGAGTTCTCCAAGGTTGGTGGACTTCAGCTCCTGGAAAGTTCAGCCAGAACACCCAATGGTCAGAGATATTGGGAGTAGAAATGCAACAGCATTTGAGGAGCTGAAGTTTGAAAACCACTACTCTAAAACAGGTTTGCTGTTGTTTTGCCTTCCGCCATACAAACAATATTGTGATGCATTCCCACTTTACCAGGATTGTTTTGCTTTCTACCATGCAAGCGCTGAAGCATGAAGCCTGTGCTCTTGATGTAATTATTCTCCTCACCCGCCCCTTTAAATGCACATCTTGCAACGATCAAGTTTGTCAGATCGGTTTAATGCCCCCACTGCATTCCCATTCTATGTATTCAAATCAGAGAAAACACACAATTAACAATAATAACAGGAATACATTTTTTTAAAAAAACATATTCCCCCACAACAAAGAAATTATGCCTTCACAGAGAATAATGGTTTTGCACAAAGGGCAATAAAAAGTGAGATAGAGAAGAGATTGCCTTTATTACAGTATCTCTAAAGTGTAAGAGAGAAAAAAATTCTCAAATCAGTCCATTATTTGCAAGGGGTCAATAGTTATACTGTACACTGAATTAACCTGAATGTCTATCAGTTAACATGAACTCCATGTGACATGCATAAAGTAATACTGTACATTTTTTTCAGAAAGCAAACAGATGTATTATTTTTTTTAATGGGGAGGAAAAATCCCAGTATTAAGGTTACAGTCCTGCCACCTCCTCATTTTAAGTGAGAATTAACCTCTTAGCTAGTTGATGTCTGGGAGCTTATTTTATAACATGCTTGGTGACCTCTGCTGGTGCCTACAACTGTAAGAGCTTCACCCTGCCTATCATCAATTGACTATGAAATCATTGTATTACAAAACCCCACAGACTGGCTGGCGAGACAGTGCCCCTAGTCAGTTATAAATATGCTGTTTTGTTTTGGCCAGGAGATGGGGGGGGGGGGGTTGTTGCAAAGGCAGGCAGGAAATGGGAGTAAGAGAGAGTAGCTCTAATTCCTCTTGAAAAGGTCCCCCATCATTGCCTGCCAGTCCTGACCTATGTGATTAAGTTAGCTCTATCTAAATGAATGTCTGGGAAGAAGCAAGATCTGATATGGTCCTTGTCCACGAACACAGACAGCCACGCTACCCAGAAAACATGCGAGATGGTGCTGAAAACCTGATGGTCTGGGTTTTTTTTGGGGGGGGGGGGCGACGACAGTGGAGAAGAGAGTGAAGATCGCCTTTAACCGCTTCCTGTCCGGGCCCTATTAGGAAATGACAACGCACACCGCAAACACATACCCTGACGCGAAGCGCCGCTTTAGAGGGAAAGGACTCCCACGCACAGCCTACTCTGGAGGAGCTTCACTGAGGTCTCATTGAAATCAGACGAATTGCTCCCAAGTGCGGGATCTTGGGGAACTCACCCAGCCTCTGGCGGGGGATTAACCGAGGTTTCCACCCCACCGATCCTGACGGGGAATCCCTGTCAAAGGGCGAGTGCCGGCAAAAAGTAATCCATTGATTCCGAGCGCGCCGTGTGGAGTCCCATTGATTTCCACCCAAGAGGAGCACACACGTCCGCCGCAAACCGACCGGCCCACGGAGACCGCTTGCGGGAGAGTTTGCCGGCGGGGACCGACGACCCGAAGGAAGCTCCCACCAAGCCCGCGCGCCTTCGCTGCTGTCCCGGGTGCGCCGAGAGGCTTCCCTCCAGAGGACCAGGGGAGGGGAAAGGAAGTTCGCTGGTGTTGGGGACACGGGGGGGGGGAGGTCGGGGAGCGCCGGGGGGGGGAAAGAAAACAGGACACAAATCCGTGTAACCCAGAATGAACCCAGTCGCAAAATAAATTAAAAAAAAGCACACCCATCCCCAGCCCACCCCTAAGAGCGGCAAGTTCCCCCGAGCCCCCTCCGACCCGCCGGGGGACATCGCGAGCCTCCTTTCCACCCCCTCCCTCTTTCTCTCCCTCGGCCGGTGGCCCTGCTTCGAGCCCGGAAGAAATGTCACTCCCTGTGAGGGTTTCAAAACGGGGGGGGGGGGGAGAGATACGCGGGAAAGCGTCGGGCGGGGGCGGGAGAGGAGAGAGTCCAGCACGGTTGGGGGGGGGGGTTCCTCACACACACACACACACACACACACACACACAGAGCCACCGAAAGGGAAGACCCGGCGGGCAAGACTTACTAAGCTGCTTGGGCTGGACTCGGCGCGGCTCCCTCCGGCAGCGAGCTGCTCCTTCGTGCCGCCGGGTTCGGGTTGTTGTCTTCCCGACCGACCGCCCCGCCCCAGGGGCAGGCCGGACCCGTCTCTCCCTCCTCCCTCTGCCGCCCTCTGTACACCAGAGGCGCTGGCTCGGACTGGACGAGCGCACGCGGCGGGCGTGGAGGGCTCCGGAGGGAGGGGGCACGCGAAGGACCCTCCTCCTCCTCCTCCTCCTCCTCCTGCCGCCGCTAGGCTGGCCGTGCAGTTTCCAAGGGACGCCCCGCACGCGCGCACCCTGGTAGCCTGTTCGCTTACCCGGTAGCCTCCCCAGCTGAAGGTTGCCGACGGTCAGGAGATGCGGACGCTGCTGCTGCTGCTCCGGCCTCGATCCCTCGTCCCCGCATCCACCTCTTCTGCACGCCTCTTCTCCCTTCCCACGCTATCCCTCAAAGTTGCAGGCACTTCCACCGCGTGCTTTAAAATGTTGAGCGTTTTGAATTAGGGTCCGCACAGGACTTCTGCCTTGTCTTCAACCCGAATGGGTAAAATAGATCTTCCCGTTGAGAAGCCCTGGAGATGGTGAATGAGAAGGTGCATATTTTCAAGATTGGCAGAATCCGTTCGGCAGCTGCATATAGAAATGGCTGGTTTTGGATTACTGACCCTTCCGAAGTGGTGAGCGCTCTTAGGTCGTGTACTGATAAATGTAAAGTCAAGCTTTAACGTCTCCCATTAAAACATCAGTGGAACTTTGTATTGAATGTCACCTTAAATAAACAGGGAAATCCTACAGATTTCCAGAAGAATTTGGAATCACCAAATACAACATCTTACTAGGGTTTTTTTTTTTGTGTGTGTGTGTTTTGCTTTAGTGATTTGGCAGAAGTGTGTGAGTGTATAAGAGAAAACCACCAGCCACTTAGTTTTCAATTTAATCCAATAATGGGATGAGCTGTGGAACTATGACAAAGAAGAGATGAGATGGTTAGCAAGTCTCCATTTGTTACTGGAGCTTCCGGTTTCCTTATTGTCTTTTCTCATGGCCTTGTGTTAAGTCTTCATTGTTGCAGTTTAAAAATTGGAAATAAGTATCATCTGATCCATACAATATATGATGGGAAAGGTGTGTAAAAGAGGCCTTGGTTTTGAAAAAATCAAATGTTTCTTTTGGAAATGCAGAAACCATAACATATCTGTAGAAATAATAGTTAGCTAAGATAGGACTTTTCACTCTGCTTGGGGAGGAAGTGCCAGGAATAGGGGTGCATCACAACTAATAGAATTGTTGCCCAAAAGTTTATAATTGATCTGGTTGACACTATATATTTATCAGCTCATAATTATCAGATATAAGTTGATGTCCATTTGTCCAGAAGTTCTTCTTTGGCTTAAAATGTGAACTAAGATTTAGTACTTTTGGAATCTTGCAAGGACCATATACAAAATATGCTCTTTTTTTAAAAAGGTAATCTTTTACTTCTTGTCAGACTCTCAATTACTGCTGTGAAATGGCATGCACTACAAAAAAATCCAGCTGCCTTCTAGGTACATGTTATTATTCATGTTATTATTCATGTTGTTATTATTATTTAAAATATTTGTATCCCAGCTTTCGTCCCAAGGCGGTTTACATCCTTGAAAGACAATGTTTAAAGCTGAAAACAATGAGTATACAATAGTGGCTTACATCATTAAAATACGATATTTAAAGCTGAGAACAATGAGTATACAGAGGCAGCTTACATCATTACAAGACAATATTAAAGCTAAAACAAGTACAGTGGACCCTTGACTTACAGACGGCTTGACTTACAGACTTTTTGAGTTACAGACTTCTCTGGCCGCAAAATTTAGGTTTGACTTGCAGACTGAGATTTGACTTACAGACCGGAAAAAAACCAAAATGGAACAAAAACGGCCTGTTACGGGATTAATCGGTTTTCAATGCACTGTAGGTCAATGGAGACTTGACTTACAGACTTTTTGACTTGAGAACCGCCTTCCAATACGGATTAAGTTGTCAAGTCAAGACCCCACTGTATACAAATATTAAAAAGGAACAAATACCACAGTGAGATGGTAAACACAAGTAGTACTAAAGACCTAATCAGAGCAGTAATGCATAACAATCCATCTCAAAGTCACACTCATGTAGCCAGTCACTGAGGAAAAGCTTGTCTGAAGAGAAAGGTCTTTGCCTGCTTGCAGAAGGATAGCAGAGATTAGGCCAGTCAGGCCTCCCGTGGGAGGGAGTTCCAAAATCTTCTCCTGTGTCCCCACCCACTGTGCCTGTGAGGGTGGTGGGACTGAAAGAAAGGTCTCACCTGATGATCCTAACTATATTTATGCTCAACGTGTGATTGATTGCTGTGAATTGTGTGGCAAATTGTTGTTACATGCTATCAGATTGCCTCTGACTTATGGCAGCTTTATGAATAAGCGATCTCCAAAATGTCCTTATCCTCAACAACCCTGCTCAGCTCTTGTAAGCTCAAGACTGTGGGTTCCTTTATGGAGTCTTTCCATCTCATATTTGGTCGTCTTCTTTTCCTGTTGCCTTCAGCTTTCCCAGCATTATTGTCTTTTCAGACAGAGAGTCTTGCCTTCTCATGATATGATCAAAGTAGGACAGCCTCAGTTTCATCATTTTTGCCTCCAGAGATAGTCCAGGACATTTGCAAAGGTCTCCTTCAACACCACAACTTAAATGAATCAGGGTTTTTTTTCTGTCAGGTTTTTTTGTCCAGTTTTCACACTTATACATGGTGATCTGGAGTACAAAAGTGTGGATGGTCTTGGTCTCCAGTGAAACATCCTTCTACTTGATGATATTTTTTATTTCTTCATTGTTGCCTTTCCAAGTGTCATTCTTTTTCTGATTTCTTAGCTGCAATCTCCATTTGAATTGATGAATTAAGGCATACAAAAACTTTCACTATTTCATTTGTTTAAGTGTCAACGTTAAAGTTGTGTAGTTCTTCAGTAGTCATGATTTTTGTCTACTTAATGTTCAACTGCAATCCTGCTTTGGCACTTTCTTCTTTCATTTTCATTAAAAGTAATTTCAATCATTGCTCCTTTTGCCAATGAGATGGTGTAATCTGCATGTTTTAAATTAGCTGTGTTTCTTCTACCAATTTTCACTACAGCTCTATCTAAATCTAGTCTGACTTACTGCATGATATGTTCTGCATACAGACTGAAGAGATAAGGGAATAGAATGCACCCTTGTCTGACACTTGCCCATAGGAAATCATTCAGTCTCTGTATATTCTCAGTGGTAGCTTCTTTTCTACACATCAGAACAATCAAGTGCTGAGACCCACCATTTCTTCTGGGTTTGTCATTTCCAGAGTAGAACACATTGTAGTTTTCGAAAATATCCTATTCCTGTCCATTTTAGTTCACTAATATCAAGCACTGTAATTGTTACACATTCCATTTCTTGCATTACAGTTTACTTTGATTCATACTGCTCATGTTCCAATTGTATGTGTTGTGCAACATCAGACTTTCCTTTCACTTCTGTGCATATCAGCCATTATTGTCTTTTCCATAGTCATTTTGGCTTTAATCTAGTTGCATCATTAGCTAGCTACAGAGCTATTTGTACTTGTCTCCTGTAGCAGATTGAGTGCTTTCCAACCTAGGAGTCTCATCTTCCAGTGCTATCTCTTCTTTCATTTCAGACTGTCTCATCATAGAGTTTCATGGTAAGGAAAGGTCAGTGGGACTTGCCATTGCCACCTTCTGCTCACTACTAAGAAAAGTTAGCCTGAGTGTCACTGCCATTGCCTTCTCTGCCAGTGTCACTTTCAGCTACTGCTGCTACCCAGTAGCTGCCTTTGAACAAGGTGGATGCATCTTAGTCTGGTGCCTCAGCTGTGATTGTTCTGTCCTGGATAGCCCTGCTAGGAGTCCAGGCTCAAAATGAAGTCAGTCCTCCTGATGGTATTGTTCTCAGCATTACTGACACACTCAGACCCCTTCTCCATGTTAAACTGTGCATCCAAGAAGGGATATGTGGCAAGACCATTTGCTAAATATCAGTTTGGATTCCAACAAATCTCTAGTAAATTTCTCACAAATCATTTTATGGTGGGTAAATTTAATACATACTGCCCTCCTGTCTATCTGTAGAGAGCAAGGCTATCCAGACATTTTTTTTTGCCATGGCTTGTGTGAAGACAAACTAACATTTTTAGAGGATAATGCAATAATGCATATGTATGTTACAAGCCAGGACAGCAATATTTGGATAGAGATTAGCTTTTTCTAACAATTCTCTGGGAAAGCTCATAAATACCAAGTTGGTTCTCAGGGCCAGGGCCATTCACTCATCATTCATTTCTGTGCTTCCAGTTAGATGCTGGAACACTAATCCAGAAGTAACCAATTGGAGTGACTCAATAAACTGTCCTACCAGCTTCTGCAGTGACAGAAAGCAATAAAGAGACACATCTTCTGTAGTGCCTTGGTCAGCACTTACACCAATGGAAATGGTGAACATAATCATAGAACTGCAGAGCTGAAAGGGACCCTATGGATCATCAAGTCAAGCCTCTGTCAAAGAGGCACTGTGGGGAATCAAATTTCCAGCCTCTAGCTCTGGCTCTGCAGCCAGATACATCAACCACTGAGCAGTGAAGCATGCATTTAGATCTGCATACTAATGAAAGTAATGTATTATGGATAGAATCCACATGATGGGTGATACTCAAATTCAGATACAAATGCCATTAATCTGCACTGCATTCTTCTTAATGCAATGTGTATACGTATATGTGTCCTGTTTCACATTCTGCCCCAATTAGTTGAATGTGTGCAGCTGGATCAGAGTGAGAGGTCCAGCTGTTCTTTGTAACTTTTCTTCCTGATTCTCATAAAGATGTGTGAAAAATTGCTACCTAAAAATTGCAGCACTACTTAATTCATCTTTACCCAGGATTTAGAAAACCTTTCTCATATTACAGTACTAATGAATGACTATTGAGATAAAACAGCCCAGGTTATTCCCAATTAAAAGATAAAAGGGAAAAAAGGATAAAAGGATAGTTTGATTTAAAACACAGATAACAGATTTCTCATACTGTCCACAGGTCCATGTCTAAAGTGACATTGTTTTATACATTGATGATCTGAAACGCACTTTAAATAACAATAGGAAAGTGAATTTTAGATAAATATGAAGAACTTCTTGAAACAGAGGAGTGGAGAATATGTAGCCCTGTAGATATTGTTAGAGTGCAGTTTCCATCAGCCCTAGCCAGCATAGCTCCTGGTGAGATACTATAAGACAGTGGTCCCCAACCTTGGGCCTCCAGATGTTCTTGGACTTCAACTCCCAGAAATCCTGGACAGCAGAGATGATGGTGAAGATGATGGGAGTTGTAGTCCAAGAACATCTGGAGGCCCAAGGTTGGGGACCACTGCATGTAAGAGATACATTTCAACAGCATATGGAGATCCATCCAGTCCCCATTCCTGAAGTGGTAAGATCAGCAAGCTGCAAAATAATTTTCCTCCATGTTTTTTTCAGATGGAAATAGGGTCTTGTCTGAGGAGAGGAATAAACTAAAGGACTCTTTAGATCTCTTTATAGTCTTTGATTTCTGTAAAAATGGAACTAGTATTTATCAATGGTGGATTTGGTGGATAGATCAGCACTCAGGACACCAGAGTCCAAATCCTTGCTCAGCCATGGAAACTCATTGAGGAGTGACCATGGTAAATCAGTCCTTAAACACCTCACGTACCTCAAAAGCCCTATTAGGGTCACCCTAAACTGGAATTGAATTGTAGTGCTGGAGGAGGCTCTTGAGAGTCCCCTGGACTGCAAGGAGAACAAACCTATCAGTTCTAAAGGAAATCAAACCTGAGTGCTCCCTGGAAGGACAGATCCTGAAGCTGAAGCTCCAATACTTTGGCCATCTCATGAGAAGAGAAGACTCCTTGGAAAAGACCTTGATGTTAGGAAAGTGTGAAGGCAAGAGGAGAAGGGGACAACAGAGGATGAGATGGTTGGACAGTGTCATCAAAGCAACCAACATGAATTTGACCCAACTCCGGGAGGTAGTGGAGGACAGGAGGGCCTGGCATGCTCTGGTCCATGGGGTCACGAAGAGTCGGACACGATTAAATGACTAAACAACAACAAACTGGAATTGAGTTGATCGCACATAGCAATAACAATATTGCCACTGAGTCCAAAGAGTTACTGTGTGGCATAGTGGACAGAGTACGTAATGAACTCTGAAGATTTGAATTTGAGTCCAGAGTCTGACTCACCAGGAAATTTTAATGAACATTTCTTTTAATGAAAGATTAAGTAATTTTATTATCCAGCCTATCATTTTCTAGAGGAGTAGACTAGCAGCATTGTTCTGCTGCAGGAAGATACAACTGATGAAGTAGACTCTGATACACAGAAGCATATGACATAATAAATATATTAGTTTTTAAGGTACTCCAGAGCTTTCTATTGTTTTAGCTCAATATTATGAGTCTGACTCATCTGCTTGCCATCTGGCCATTAGAGGTATATGGAATGGACTTTGGCAGCTTTTGTCTTTGACTCTATGTGCTATAACACTGAGCGATGGCCTCTGCCATACAGGGATACTATGAGAGTCAAATGGGTAGAGGATGACAATGCCATGTAGTGGTCACAGTGTTGGTTTGAAACTTGAAAGAGCCAAGTTTCCACTGAGCAATTTAACTAACAGGATAACCTTGGACGGTCACTTTCTCTACAGTCTGACCCACCTCACGGGGGTGTAGTGATGGTAAATTGTGGGAAACAGTCACATCCCCCTCATGCTCGCAGGAGAAAAGACAGGATATAAACATTGCCTATGAACGGGTGGGTAAATGAATGAATGAATGAATGAATGAATGAATGAATGAATGAATGAATGAATGAATGAATGAATGAACGAACCAACGAACGAACGAATGAACGAACGAACGTATCTTCTCTTAAGCTGCTTGGAACAGGAATAAGATAACATCCAATATATAAATTAGCCATTAGAAAAGCTCCCATATACTTCTAATGGTGCTCCTTTAGAAATAGTTTGCCCAACAATTAGTTTAGCTTGTCTCTTTTACACAATACACATGCACACACCACTTTCTTTTTCCAAGTCAGAGTCACTTGCTTCTAATCTCAGAATCCAGCCCAAAGAAGAAAATGAGGAAAAGAAAAATGTAACTGCTGCTCCTTTTTTATAATTATTTTAATTCATGTCTCCAAGTTTGTATGTAGGCTGGCATTTTGAGGCAAGGGGCCTCTGATGCAATGCCAAACATAGCTTTGATCAATGTGGTTCTTGCTCTCTGCAAAGCTGCCCCAGTAAGTGTGCAAGTCTGGGAGATTTCCTGAAATATGCCAGTCCAAGGGGCCAAGCGGAGAGCCGTGGGAGACTAGCCCCAGGAGGTCAAAGGCGGCTGATTGCTTTGTTGTGAGATTGCCCATCAAAGCCCTTTATCTTTCGAGGGTCTTCCTCTCCTAAACATTCTTTGGGCCTTTTCCTTTTCTTTCTCTCTCTCTCTCTCTCTCTCTCTCTTTCTTTTTTAACCCCTTTTGTGGAGGACAAAGTGTTAATTACTCCACCATGTTGCAGGCTCTTTTTTAAAAGACAACAACCAAGCACCCCTTGATTTATCTTTAGTTGTATGTAATAAAAGAGCGGTGAGCAAGAGGAGGGGAGGAGGGCAGAGTGAGTAGGCACACCCCAGGAGAAACAACTGGACAATTAAACAAGGAGGCCTGAGGGGAAGAACAAAAACAATTAACAATCCCAAAGGAAGAGGGAAGAGAAAAGGCTTTGTTCTGGTCGCTATAGCAACAGCTGGGACCTGAAGAGAGGAGAGGAGGGAGCATCACCATTGAACACTTTCACTTTCCTTTCAGCCCTTCCAGTCCTTTCTCTCCCATCCTCCAATATTGACAGTGCTGGTTGCAGCAGCTTGCATATCCTGGAGGCAGATAACAATGCTGAAGCAGAGGAGTGATATCCAGATCCACCAATCTCAGAGATGCATCCATGCAGCCAAGGTGCTTCTGATAGATTGGCAAGTAAGTCTAGCACAGGGTTTATTGTGATGAAGAATCCTACACCACTTCTTATTTTGCATCTGTTGTCACCCTTTTTACAATGGATGGTGTTATATCATTTTGAATTCACCCCTCCTTCAAGGAGGTCATGGTTCTTCCTGCCCACCCATTTTATCCTCCGAAATTACACTGTGAAGTAGGTTAGAGTGAGAGAGAATGGTTTCTACAAGCAGCACTCTTTCTATAAAGGCTCTAAAAACCAAATGCTTCTGGACAGTTGGGTGTATTTAGCCAGGAGAAAAGCCCATTGAAGGGTGATGAGAACCATTTTAAAATATCTGAAGGATGGTCATGTAGATGATGGAACAAACCTGCCCTAAAAGGTAGGGTTCAAACCTAGGAATCCGAATTCCAAGAAAAGAGATTGTGAGTAAACATTAGGAAGAAAAGCGTTGTTTGACAATGAAATGAATTATTGTGGAAGACAATGGAATCTCCTTCCTTGGAAGTTTTTAAACAGAGATTGGGAAGTTTTAGCTATGGATTTCCTGTATTGACAAGGAGTTGGACTCAATAACAGTTGGAGTCCCTTCCAACTCTACAATTCTATGGCTGACATCCTGCTGTGAGGCATGGTAAGTCACACTAGAGTAGGCCTACTGAATCATTGCTGATTTGGTGAATCTACTCCTTCATACATTCCATTGATTCACAGGGGGCTACTCTCATTATGACACACATTAGCATAGTAAGTGCGATTACACTAAGCAACAAGATTTCAGCCAACGATTTTAATGATCCAAGGCACTTGGACTCTTTCACGAAGTTGGTTTGTACTAAACAAACAGAACATGTTTTCCTGCAAAGTAGACTACCTTGGAAACTTGCCATCAAGTGGTACAAGACCTTCAATCTTGATGACAGCTACCTAATGTCCAAAATGTTCCAGGTGATCTTGAGGAAGTGAGAGACGTCAGGGAGACATCTCAATGAAGTATTTCAGTTGCTTTCAGTTACTCGTTCTGGTCAGTAAAAAATAGATAACATTCCCAGATACCCTAAATGACTGTACACTACAACAGTTAGTCAAGGAAAGAACTGCAGGTCTGAACTGAATTTTATATGATGCTCTGGGTGTAGTGTGAGATACAAGTATCGTTTAATTAGAACAATACTTTTCAACAGTGACCTCAAAGCTATCGAATTTTATTTATATGTACGCACATTTCAGGTTAAAAAAAAACCTTTAAAAACCTAAGAGATTGTAAACAAAGAAATTAAAGGGTGAAGTTAAGAGACTAAATTCTTTCTAGAATGCCTGGAACTTACCCACAACTATATTAAACAGAAGTCTGGTTAGAAAGTACCCTGACCTGTAAGGCAGGAAGGATAACCAGCAAAGCCAAAAGGTTACCATTGTGATTAATTAGCAGTGACAAGGGAAAATGCTTCCTTTGGAATATGCAAATCTTGTCCAAATAAGAAGAGTTGAAAATGAACAGAAGTTTGTGCAGAATAAATGCAAGCAGATGATAAGGGGTGCAAAAAAGAGAGAGAAAGGATTAGGGGTATGTATTCATAACCATTGGAACCCTAGATTTTTTTTAAAAAAAATCTCTGAACACATCAGAAGCAGGAAACCAGTTAGAAAAGTAATTGAGATGTCTCTCTCCTCACTATAGAAGGGAGTTCGAGGAAGTAGACAGACAGTGGTGCCAAATGATTAAATTCTATGGCTAAGCAGTACACCAAAAATAAAGAAATAACAGTCTTTAGATAATATCAATCTGCAAGTTCTTAAAGAATTCTAATATGGAATTGCTGGCATACTATCCCTAAAATTAGCCTGTATAGCAGTAACTTGAATAATCAATGTTAGTTTTAAAAGAGCGAGTCAGGAAATTGCTGGCCATTTAAGCTTAATGTCTGCCTTGAGTAAATTAGGAAAAAGCATTATTAACGATAAATTCTGTGGTAAAACTAATACTACTAATAATTATCATTAGTTGAAATGACACCTGGTGAGTCTGTTGGGACCCAGACTTACAAATGGGCATGAAGAAACAATCAACATTTTATTCAAATCAAGAATGTGTGAACTAGAATATTGATACTCAAGCGTTTTACATGATGTGCATAGGAGAAGGCCCTAATTTACCACCCACACCAAAATTAAAAAAATATTTTTTTGAAGGAGCAGCCATATTAATCTGTACAAGCATGTCAGAGAAAAAAGCAAAAGAAAACAAAACAGGTGGTAATAATGTTGTGGCATCTTAAAGCCTAACTGCTATATTTAAATGTGAGCTTTCATGGATCAAGTCTACTTCCTTTTTATTTGTTTCCTCTGAAAGAATCATTTATTTGTTTGTTCAGAACATCCCCTTGTCCCTTCTATTAGACAAGAGGTAATTCCATCATCATTTGAGGGTCCTGCAGGGATGCCACACATCCCAGTTTTTAGAAAATATTTATTTTAAACTATAGAAGATACAAGGTGGCTTTTACAATAATAAAAAAGGTAAAATAGGGGTATTGAGAGGTGGTTCCATTCTCCAAGATGCAAGGATGGGAATGGACAGCTCCTGAACCTCTAGAAGTTGCCTGCCTCTTGGAGCAGACAGTCCTGGTTTTTTTGTGGGGTTTTTTTTGGGGGGGGGGTCATTGTATATCCAGCCTAATGCAATGTTCTTAAAATAAATAGGAATTTCTCATAGATCTCAGTGCTCTAGAGCCCAACTCCAGAGTCTTTATTTTAGAATATAATGGGCCTAAGTGCAAACAGTGTTTAATTTAATTGAACCACTCTCACGCATTGGAAGAAATCCAGTTGAATCCGTAGAGAGACGAATGCTGGGACTGGGGAAAGACAATGCTGTATTGCCTAAAGGGAAAAGAAAGGCATGCTGCTAGCTAATATTTTTCTCTTCCAAAATGCTGGCAGCATGTCTTTTGTCTGTCCATTTTGTCATTGTAAGACCCTGAAGCATCACTAAACTGCATACCTCTTCTTAACGCTGGGCAGGTTACAATTTTTCAGCAACCCTGTTTCAAGCTACATTCAACTGAGTCCTGGGAAAGAAACAGACAATAACTTGCTCCTTTTATGGTTGGTTGGAGGGAAAAAATGAAAGGGAACAAGCCAGCTTTTACTTCCTGTGAGGAAACAAACCATTGTTTAGAAGTGGGCACGGGCCTTGTTCCTTGCCAGGCAGTGTGGAAACATATAACCTAAACAGCTACATTTGCTACTGATAACACTAGGTACATAGTGTATTTTGATTTTCTTCACTGTCTTCATCCTTTTTAATGCCCAAAGCTGAAAAGAAAAGCAAACTGAACACTGAAAAGGAATAAAAGAGGGCATGGCATTATTTGTTTTTCTTTCCTTAGATACTTCTGCTAAAGATTATGTCTGTTGGCAAATGTGTTAAAATGGACCAAGAACATTTTTCTTTGTGAAAATCAGTGTGTGGTTTTCTTTCATGCTTACTTTTGATGGAAATTTAAGAAAGTAAATGATGGATCCACATGCATTATCTGCAACTCTGAGGCAACAGCAGTTCAGCAAGATGTAGCCTCAAGTGCCAGCTTAAGGATTTGTCCCCTAAATGGGTTGGTTTGACTTTCTGTTGTCTTACTGGCAGGCAATGCCTCTTCATGGTTTGGAAAACAAGTCTTTCTTAGCTCTGCATGTTTATACTAAGGACTTAACCTGAAATCTATTGCATACAAATCATATGCTTCACCACTGAGCTAGTGTTTTGTATCAAGTTGTTTGCAGAGGAAAGAACAAGATTCTTTTTACCACTCCAGATTTTGAAATGCATATAAAGGGGTTTGTTCTTGCAAGCCCCTGCTCTATTAGGAGGCCAAAGAGTTCCACCTCCTATGATGACAGCCCCTCTTCTGGACCCCCATCTCAACACAATAGTACTTATCTCCTGCATTATTCCAGTACATTTGCAGAGAACCTAAAGAAAATATTAAGTGAATCTAAAGATAAGAACCTTCTTCTCCATGAATTACTGTATCCAGCCTGTTCAGGGGAGGGAAATAGCTGGCCTTTAATTTGGGGCTGGGTTTCAGGGAAGCATGCTGGCTAGAAAACTCAAGTGTGAGTTAGGTACTGACGGTGGAGCTAGAGGATGGGAGTTCAGTTTCCCTGTCTGCCTTGGGCAAACTGCACAGTCCTAGGGCACCCCCAGAGAAAGGAAATGTCAAACCCCTTCTGAGTATGCTGTACCTAGAAGACTGCAAAAAGGATCACCACAAGTCAAAACTGACTTGATGGCACACAATTATTAGTATTCAGGGAAGAAGAACCAGCAAGAAGGGTACCAAGAATGCAGGCAAAGTATTTCCAGAGACACCCAAGAGTCTTCACACTAACATAACAGTACCTCTCTCCCAACCATTCAGTACCAAAGAAAGACACCTTTAGTCTCTGAGCTTTAAAATATATGCTATTATATTTGATAGATAATTTGTGTGCAATCATGAAGGCTACACATTTGCTAAAACATGAATAAAGGTAAAGGTAAAGGTTCCCCTTGACAATTTTTGTCCAGTCGTGTTCGACTCTAGGGGGCGGTGCTCATCCCCGTTTCCAAGCCATAGAGCCAGCGTTTGTCCAAAGACAATCTTCCGTGGTCACATGGCCAGTGCGACTTAGACACGGAACGCTGTTACCTTCCCACCGAGGTGGTCCCTATTTATCTACTTGCATGCTTTCAAACCGCTAGGTTGGCGGGAGCTGGGACAAGCGACGGGCGCTCACTCCATCACGTGGATTCGATCTTACGACTGCTTGGTCTTCTGACCCTGCAGCACAGGCTTCTGCGGTTTAGCCCGCAGCGCCACCACGTCCCTAAAACATGAATAGTAGTCAATATTTTCAAAAAGACAAAAAGTATCTCACTAAGGAAACAGTTCTTACTCTGTTCTTAAACCATGATAACATTGTCCTCTTTATCTATAAACCTGAGTTTAAGAATAAGAAATACATATCCACCATCTTTGCTCATAAGAAGAAATGAAAATGAAATATTAGCTAATAAAAATGAGGAGGAGGAGGAGGAGTAGAAGAAGAAGAAAGACAGAAAAATACAATGTATTTCTCTTTCATAAATAGCTGCCTTTATATTTGGAAAATGCTTGTAAATACCTGCTTAATAAAAATCTAATAGCCTGACACGTTTACAACAGACCTTGTTTTAGCATTTACCAAGCTGAAATCGCCATCCACAAATGGTAGAAGAAAGTCCTGAATCGTTCTGGTATCACTGTGTTCCTTAAAATACAGAAATCTGACAGAGCTATTCTCAGTAGCAATTATTATTCCTAGCAAGAATCAACCCATCTCCCCTCACAACTTTAAGAAAAGACACAGAGGCAACAGCAAAACTGGCCTCCAGAACAAGACAAATGGGGATTTAAAAGACAAACAAGGGCAGAAACATGTCATTTGGATTTGACACCAAAAGGTGAACAATAGCAGGATAGATAAAACCTGGGGGAAAGCAATTGTGAAGGATGGAGTAACAGTTGCCAGCTTTAGAAATCTAGAAAAGAAAAGGATGGTGATGAAGCAACCAACAAAGCATCAAAGAGAAGAATAACTAAAAGACTCAACAAAGACTAAGCTGGAACAAAAGACTAAGAGTGGGAGAGAGAGAGAGAGAGAACAAATAATATAGTACAAAAGACCTGCTTAGAAAACAAAGCAATGGAACAACTTCCACTCATTACCTACTTACAGATATTATGAATATTTTTAAAGAGGAAACCCAAGATTGTTAGGTGGCAAGGGAAGTTTGAATTCTTTCTTTCTCTCTCTCTCTTTTGACATTCTGACATTGTCTCATTTAGGATAGACCCATTGAAATCAATGAGACTTCAGTTGTGTATTTTATGTATTGTCAAGTCAGTTCCAATTTATAGTGACCTTGTTAGGATTTTATAGGTAAGTGAAATGTTTGAAGAGTGGTTTACCACTGCCACACACACACACCATAAGTTTACATGCATAAGTGGGGATTTGATCACAGGTCTCCTGAGTCTCGGTCATACACTCTATCTACTAGACCTCACTGGCTCTCATTACACTTCAGTTAGTCATGACTCAGTTAGATCCCACTTATTTAAATAGACCAGTTCAAACTATACCACATCTAGATTAAATCCATTGTGTAAAAGAGTTTGTGGTCTGCGAGGTAAAAGGTAAAGGGTAAAGGTTCCCCTTGACAATTTTTGTCCAGTCGTGTTCGACTCTAGGGGGCGGTGCTCATCCCCGTTTCCAAGCCATAGAGCCAGCGTTTGTCCGGAGACAATCTTCCCTGATCACATGGCCAGTGCGACTTAGACACAGAACACTGTTACCTTCCCACCGAGGTGGTTACTATTTATCTACTTGCATTTGCATACTTTCAAACCGCTAGGTTGGCGGGAGCTGGGACATGCAGCGGGAGCTCACTCCGTTGCGTGGATTCGATCTTACGACTGCTGGTCTTCTGACCCTGCAGTACAGGCTTCTGCGGTTTAGCCCGCAGCACCACCACGTCCGTGGTCTGCAAGAGAGAGCCAAAAACAAAAGTTCAGAATTAACTGGAAGGGAGTGTAGATACTTGCTGTGGAAATGATTGGATTGCTTCTCTATTTAAACTCAAAGATCAGTGCAGTGAGATGAATTTGAGGAAGTGTGTCTAGATTTGATCCTGAGTGTCTTGATTAGGTTCACTCTCTAATTAAATTGGAGAGTGCAACCAAGAAATTAGATTGTGATCATCAGGTGAAGATACAGGCAATAGGCAAAGTGGCAATGCGTTGTTAATAGTGGAATGGAACAATTAAAATATTAATTATTTGAAATTGTAGGCTTAGATTTAGCTGTCAGAGAAATGCTAAGAGTTATTTCTGGAGTAGAGGTTACAATATGAGAAGGAAGACAACTATTTTATACCCATATGATACTACAGAAAACTACATTATTAGTAGATTAAAAAGTCTTAATCTTTATTCCCCTAGAGATTCATTTACAATTGTTAATGTAGCCAATTTCCACTCTCGCCCTCTCAAATCTCTCTCTGCAATTCTTCCCCCCTCCCCTACAATAGCCACTTTGAGATTCATAAGAGAATATACTGGGGTATGGTTTCTCTGTATTGCTATTTGTGATGTTAGACTTATATGTCCATTCATTCTTTCACGCAGAGGTGGTCCCATTTGTCCTAAACAGCATGCAGAGGGGCACAGGTGACAAAGACATGAATCATACTAGAGGCTGAGCAAGTAAATAAATCCCTGATGTTGTGGCAAACATTGTTGGGACCCTCGCCAGTGCAGATTTTGGGATGGAACTGACCGCTAGGTATCTAGCAAGGTCTATAGAATAATGTTAAGAGGTCAACCCTAATGAGATTGACTAGACATTTGGAGAGTTTGGGTCTCCTCCATTGCAACACCCATGCCTCATCTCTGGATTGTTCAGTCTAAGAATATTGTGCTGTTGACAGATTGATGGCATACATAGGTACACACAAGCTTTTCCCCACCCTCTAATGCTGATATTGATGATCACACAGCTGCTGTCATTCTAATTTCTAGTATTATTGATCATGATCACAGTATATTTTACATGATTTTCAACCAGTTTGTCAAATTATTGTTTTCAAATTATGTCACATTACTTTTATAGTTTGGAAAGCAACCCCTAAATTTACAAGTAAACAAACTGTTCTGCAACTCACTGGTTAATGTATAAACAATTCCAGTTGAGAAGCATTATTTCACTGAGATACTTGTGCTCGCTTCGGCAGCACATATTAGCACATGTTAGTGGCTGAATTTAGGAACATGTGCAAGAGGCATGTGTTGAAGCCCGTTTGTTCATTGTACAAGTTTTCCTTTCAGTAATATGCATCTGATTGACAGTGCTTGTTTGTAGTGATAAAAGTTTCTTGGCATTCATGATCTGCTTCTGCATTTTGCACTGAGCTTGGAAACATTACCCGGTGTCTGAAGAATGCAGTCCTGATTTTGCTTTTTCTACATGTTCAGGTGTGGTGTGAGAACAGAAAATCCATGATGCTGTATTTGTAGATAAAATCCATGCATTTGAACCTTATCGAATTCATTTCAGTAACTGCAGTTAAAAGCTGAAGAAATAACCAGTTTTATCAACAGGATGTTTCTTCTTGATAAGACAATCAAGATCAGAAAAAAGTAATGTAAACTGAAACTCATCTGTACAAGCTGGGTTGCCCTGTGAGATTGGCATCAACATGGGGCAACTATAGTAGTATCTGTTAGCATGCTCAGTTTTCATTCTCTGCGTTTGGTCCAAGAACAATGACTGATAGATTCCACAGCTTCCAAGTTCAGGGGCAAAGGATGCTTAGTGTTTTTGTCAATCAGACCCTTTTGTGCCGAGTTTTTGCTTTGGTATACACTCAGGATGTACATGATCTTTGGGCCAATGTGCAGAAATGGACTGAATTAGTAGAATCCAAATAGTTCCAGAGTGACTACAAGGTAGAGAAAAAAAGCCACAGGGGCAGAGCAATACTCCGTAGACCTTTTATATTTGCAAGGTTAAAAAGCTTTAAAGATACCAACCTTGGTTTTTTTTTCCATCACACTATTCACAGTTTGTGCAAAATGGCTGCACTGCCTTTTCTCTTTGTGAGGTTAAGCATGCACACAAACAGAGACACACACAAACAGCATGAAGAAAACACCAGTGCAAAGGCAGGCAGCAGTTACATTTTCTGCCTTTAGAGAAATGTACAAAATCAGTCTCACAAGTGCACCAGTTCTCCCCAGGACTGACAAAATAAATCAACAAACCTGTATTGCAAGTGAGGAGAAAACTTTCCATTTTCTTGTTTGGCATGTGAAGTTCAGACAAGTGAGCATTTATATCCCTATAAGCTAGGCTGAATTTAACCAAACATGGACCATATCGTTGAGTATTTATTTTGGAGACTAGCCAGAAACTATTTGCAATATGTGACAATTATACAGATTAGGCTACATGGCCAGCTACCTTGTAATGGCTTCTAATATGTGCAGCTACTTGCTTGTGCAGTGTACAACAAATGCTGTACCCCACACAATTTGTATTCCATTTCCAGAACACTTCATATAATCACTAAGACCTTGTACAACAGATAATAATACAACTATAATGTCTGTTAAAGCTAGCAATTGTTTGGACAAAGGGTTGCACAATTGATTCCATTCCCTCATTTTTATCAGGATGTTTATCTTTCACAAACTTCTTTTTTTCAAATCTGATGGTGCCCACATCTGCCTATCAGCAATCTTTATTAAAATAAACCGCTTTTCAGCTTTGCTTTCTCCCCCCCCCCCCTGATTTGGTACATGCCTTTTTCTCCCTCAGTCTTTTCAGAGACTTCTCTTCAGGGACTCTCCCACCCACTTTTCTTTTACACACACCTGCAAATATTACAAGGCCAGCATCATGGTCCTCAGTTAACGATGAATCACGGTTTGCCATTATTGACAAGAAACAGTGAATTGGTAGGTTCCACAGCTTATTCTCATACAATGGCTCAACAAGTTGAGCTAAAACTGATTATTGTAGTACAATGTATGCCAATTTGATGACAGCTCTCTATCCCGCATCCAGAAATACTACCAAGCCTATGATCCAGTCATGTAGTGTACAGCCAGCAAGATTGTACATGCCACTTATATGGCTATTAATTTACACTGTGTGATCACAAGAGGATTCTGGCCTAGGACTTTAAAGAATGAGGAGTGACCATGAACCATTCATATCTATAGCTTATTATTTTTCCCTTCTCATACCTTTTTCTGGGATTAGATTTTCCAGGTGACAACTCTACACCTATTTTAGGGAACAGTTTGCTGTGTTAAGCAATTCTAACAAATTTATTATATATATTTTCAAAGACAAATCTGTTCATCAGATGCATTTGCTTTACTCCAGAAAAGCTTATGCCATAATGTGAATTTCGTTGTATGGGTATACTGTGTATATACTTACAATGACAAATTATTATTATTATTATTATTATTATTATTATTATTATTATTATTATTATTATTATTATTATTATTATTATTATTATTATTATTATTATTATTATTAAACACATTAATTAGTCTTTATTATAATCTTTTCGAGGTACTTCAAAACTCTTTGTTCCATCTGCTGCAACACAGTTACATACCGTATTTTTCGCACCATAAGACGCACTTTTTTCCCACAAAACAGGGGGGGTGGAAAGTCTGTGCGTCTTATGGAGCGAAGAAAACAGATTATATTTTCCTGTTTTCTTCTCCTAAAAAATTGGTGCGTCTTATGGAAAGGTGCGTCTTATGGAGCAAAAAATACGGGTAGTTACTCCTCTGGAGATAATTAATCTAGAAAATGCTATGCACCAATTCAGTGACAAATTCCCAGTTTCTCTGAAAGAAAAACTAATAAAATCTTATCTTGGAGGCAATATGTTAATAAAAGAGTTCTGCTTTGGTGAGTTTTCTGAAAGTAAGGAGCAATGAGACCTGATGAACATCCAGTGGGAAGGAATTCCAAAGGGACAGGGCCACCACTGAAAAGGCCCAAATCTTCCTTGACAGTCTTCTGGCCTCTTGCACTGTGGCCATTCTAAAGAACTAGGCCAGAGAGGAGCAGTTAACAGGTAGTAGTTTTTTGGGAGGGACAATCCAACAGGTACAGAGGTCCCAAACTGTATAAGGCTCTGTAAGTCAGCACTAAAATTTGGCACATAAACTGACAAGGAGTCAGTCCAAATGGGCTAGGATCAGGGGAAGCAATAAAGTCTCTAACCCCAGAAATTAGCCTGATTATAATTGTTCTGGCTTGGACAATCCTTATGAATGGGAATTTACAGGAGTGGGGAAATTTGCATAGCTTGTACAAAGTCACTACAAATGTGTTGTGCACTGTGTCTTTAAATTGCAAGACTAGAAGTCCTCAGGGAAATGGAAAGAATTATTTCCATTTGGGACAGAAGCTAAGGGTAGCTGTTGGGGCCTCTAGTGGCTAAGACACTGGAACAATTGATCCTGGGACTGTACAGTTAAGTTTATGACTACTATCCTGCTGGTTAAACCGCTGAAGCCTCTGTGCTGCAAGGTCAGAAGACCTTCAGTCATAAGAGCGAATCCACGCGACGGAATGAGCCCCCGTCGCTTGTCCCAGCTCACACCAACCTAGCGGTTCAAAAGCATGCAAAATGCAAAAATGTGAGTAGATAAATAGGTACCACCTTAGTGGGAAGGTAAACAGCGTTCCGTATCTAGTCATGCTGGCCATGTGACCACGGAGGATGGTCTGCAGACAAAACGCTAGCTCTATGGGTTGGAAACGGAGATGAGCACCGCCGCCTAGAGTTGGACATGACTGGACAAATTGTCAAGGGGAACCTTTACCTTTACCTTATCCTATAGCCTAAAAATGGAGCAGAAGGCAAATTGTGGAGTCATCCCCCTTGCTCCGACAATATGACCAATTGCTTGACTGGTCTCTCAATCAATTGGAGAATGGGTCCATAATAAGGAGCCTGCTGGACTGTGGGGATGCTTATGATTTTTCCTTTCCACTCTGCTTTTAGGCAACTGGTTTCTTACAGCTAGATGATGTTCTGTGTCCAAAACGTTTTAATGAATGTTAGTAAAGATCCATGTGTAATCCTCTTTCATATATTATGGAAACCTGTACATAACTATATGATCATGGATACAATTGGACACTTTCTCCCAAACATTCTGTTCCATTCAGTCACTGGAGAGAGGCCAGCAGGTTGTGTGATCCGGCCTCTCCTATGCACTGTTGTTGTTATGTGCAGTCAATACATCTGACTTATGGTGATCTTAATAGGATATGTGAGACATTTGAGGAGTGTTCTAGCTTTTGCCAAGCCCCAGTGGGTTTCCATGGCTGAGTGGGCACCCACAACTGCAGGGACCTCTGGCACAAGGGATAGGCAGAACTGTTCACTGCCAAGGGACAGAGCTGAAAGTGCCAAACAAAACTAGTATCTACATGCAGCTTGTTTCTGCAAAGGCATCATGTATGGACAGGTAAAACTTTGAAAATACATAGAGTGACACCTGATACCTGGTTTCTACCTGGCCACACTGGGAAGGGTTCCCACCCATTCTGAAACCACAACATCCACAGGGGAGCAAACTGCTGGTCCCTCTTTTCACACAACAAGGTTGACATCTAAAGGTGGGGAAGGAGTTCCCATTTTGGATTTTACACACACACACACACACACACACACACACACACACACACACACACACACACACACACACACACACACACACACACACACACACACACACACACACACACACACACACATCTTTTCTGTCTGCAACCATGCAAGAAATATTGTTCAGCACTGCACAAAAAGCATCTCTCAAAATAGAAGCACCGGCCGAGCCTGCCAGTGGCTGTGTGAGATAACGTCTACTCGAAAACACTGGTGCCTTTGTGTTGCTGTCACTGTCCCTATTGTTCGGAAGCCTATTGCCTTGGGGATATTGTTCCTGTCTTTTGTCTCAGCCTGGCTTCTTTTTGTTTGACTTTACTTACCATTTCATTCCTCTCCTTTGTGCTCAGGTTCTCTCTTTTGTCTCCCTCTCCCTCTCTCCCTTCTCTGTGGGATTTGTATTTAGCAATTGTTCCAGGCCCATTGGAAAAAAACAATGTTACCCAGGGGTTCTTTTCTCTCTCAATTCCCCACCTATTCAGGTGGGGCTGCTTAGGAGGGAGGGAGGGAGGGAGAAGGGGCCAGGAGGAGGTTCCAGAGTTTCAGCGCTGGAAGACACACACTTCTGGCTGGTGACTATTATTATACAATGGGGGGGGGGGGGGATTGTGTAAGAACTACCTAACCGTGTCAGAGAAACTGAATGTTGAAATCAGCCTGGACCAGCATATTTTTTTACCCTCATCTGTAGACGTACTGGTTAGTTCATAAACATGAACAAAATTTCCAGGTAACTTGCATCTCCCAACAAAACATACAGATAATGTCTGGGTGCTCAGCTCCTTTAAAACTACAGTATTTGCTTTTTATTTTAATGCAGGGAATGGGCAATTTTATTTGGCCCAGAGGAACATAATCACTCAAAATGACTAGATAGGCGGGGTATAAATAAATAAATAAATAAATAAATAAATAAATAAATAAATAAATAAATAAATAAATAAATAAATAAATAAATAAATAAATGGTTATGTATACAACTGCATGTGCACCTAAGGTGTATCAGAATCTGAGTAACAATGAGAAAGATTAAATGTGGTCCTGATAGGATCAATTTGTGTGTATGGATGTGTGTGCATGTGGGGGGGGGGGGGAAGAGATGCTTTCAAGTAACTCACCTTTCTCTTACCCTCATTTCCTATCAATCCCCTCTGATGTTGCTGTGAGGCATAAAAACTGAGCAGGCTGAAACAGAATTATCAGCCACCTGACCAAGAGCAGAATTATAAGTTGGAACTGGGATTCTACAGATGTGATGTAGGTTTCATAACCTGCTATAAACACTCTGCATAATTAAGACTATTGACTCTATTATGTTTCAATAGCTTCTGTTAAATGGGAATAGTGCATGATCTTCCTTGTCTTTAACGCAGGGTCTACCTTATCTGAAGGCTGTATTTTCATTTTCTGGTGTTCCTGTATTATTATGTGTTTTTGCACTGACAGAAACAAAGTCTCCTATTTATCGGTGGTTTAGCTTTGTAAGCTAGATGTGGGTTTTCAAAAACAATTGTTCGCATGTATAAAAGAAATATGTTTGTTTGCTTGCAAATGTAAATTCAAATTATATGTAAGAACTAGAGAAGGGCACTTACTGTGTTTCAGTGAGGTTCGGAGGATCAGACTCATAGGTGTTGCATGGGAAAACTAGATTCTGAGCCTCGCCTCCTCCTGCAGGCGCCCTGTCAGAATTAGTGCTGCTGGCTTCTCTGCCCTGCCTCCTTCTCTGAGTGAGTGCCTATGGGAGGAAGTGTGGCGTGGAATCTCGGGCTTCAGTACAATTGTGAGCCCGATCCTCTGAACCATGCTGAACCACGATAAATGCCCCTACTGTATCTAGTTAGAACATATGCTTAATATATCTGCACCTGCTTTTGTTGCACCTATTTATTGAGTTTTGCTGTTCTTGAAGGTTACATTTGACCATAATTTTGGGGGGGGGGGAAAGCATATTAAAAAGTTACTGATGAAAATGATGATATTGTGTCATGATTATGACTTCTCTGTTTATAATGCATGTACTGAACCACTGGCACTGCTCTGGGTTTCCTGACCTCCCTAACTGTTGTGACAAACGTATGAATAAACTCTGTTACCACAACAGATTCATCCACAAGTTGTAGAATATACCTTTTAAGCTTCATCTAGGCTAGAGATTCCTCACAATTTGGAGGTGCTTGTGGATGGACTAATTGATTCAAAACCACCTTTTGATGTCTTAATCCAGCAGGGCAATCCTGGTTGCAGAGTGGTATGACTAAAATGACCTGGTGGCTCTAGACTCCAGTAGCTTCACCCTCCAGTGGCTTCAGCCTCTTGTAAATACAGGTCATTACTGCCATTTGACTTGGCAGAAGACACATTTAGGAACAAACACTAGACTGATATTCTGCATCCACCCCCAAACACAACTCACTTGGAGTAGCCATAGTATGTCCTACTTTACAACTTGAAGGACTGACAAAGGACAGCCCTCTGTTTGAAAGACAACACAACACAAAATTGTGCAAAGAATTTGTTTATTGGTTCTTAGAGACCAAGAATCATAAACCACCATTTTTGGCTCTCTCATCAACATTTAACACTGGACGTCAGCATTCGGAGGCACAAAAGTCACCAGATCAGTGTGTCCCATTAGAAATTATTTAGTATATTCTATTTGAATTACAGTAATTATTTCTGAGTTTACATCAATGTCTACAAAGTAGCATATACAAATTTATGCAGTGATCTCCTTGGAGTCAAGCTATTTCCTCTTTTTTGGACAACAGGTACCATAAGTAACAGATCTGAGCCAGAATTGGCTGAGCTGCCAAAGCCTTCTGGAAAATAGATGGATGGAAAGGAAACTCATCCTGCATTTGACTTGCACTTTACAAGCACATCAAATAATTAGGCAAAGCCCAGCTACTCCCACAGCTCTGTAATTTTACTCAGAGAAATCTCAGTTGTTTGTTATGATTAGTTTCCCTTTGACCAGTTCTTTATTTTCACAGGGCCCAAAACAATAGCAGCATTCTATATGCATTTGCACATGCAAATGTCTCCCAGTCAACCTGGTGCATTTGGGAGATCGGGTGTGATAAGCAAAGGTGTATGGATGATGATAGAAAGGGAAGCATGAAGCAGGAGGATTCATCCTAGCACACAGAGATCACATATACCTTGTGAAAGCAATATAATATAAAAATAGTTGGTGACAATGGAAGGAACCCTTGATTTCCATATTGTACGGGGAGATCAGCACCCTTTCTCTCTAATCTGAGGATTGTGGCAGCTGTCACGCAGCACCCAAAGAAATGCACCCTGCACATTGGTGGAAAAGTAATTTAATTGTTCTTACCATGTAAGATGTTCCAGATATTCTACTGAAAACAAAGTGGTGGAACACACAGCAGTATTTTTGTAGACACAAGCAATTTACATCTATCTATGCCTACACCCATACTTGTCATTTTTAGGATGCCCATGAGCCCATGGATTATAAATACAGGTGGCAGGGTACTGATGGTACTCTCTTACCCCTTTCCCAGCTGGCACAGTGACCAGAATCAGAGTTGGCTACAATTATTCTCCATTGGTTCACATAGGGTATATTTCCTCAAAGCAGAAGTGGGAAACCTGTGGCCAGAGGTAGTTGTCCTTCTTTCTTTTACAAGTGGCTATGCTTGCAAGGGCTTATTAGAGTTGAAGTCCACCAAATATGATGCGCTAGAGATTTTTCATCGATGTTCCAAAGGTAAAGATTCCTGAAGACTTGTGGGTGGGAGTGCTTGCATACAGATGCTCCTGTATATCACTCCCCATATGGCATGCTGTTCAGAGCAATGTAGGTAAAAGAGATAGCATAGTGCCGGATACAAGCAAAGTCTTCATATGTGGATGAGTGCATTTTGTTGGCTGCAAATGTTTGCTGCAAACAGCACAGAATTTCTTGCAGCTGTTGTACACATGTAGGTTTGGAATAATATAGAATCTAGACTATGCATTCTTCCTACATTCCAATTTTCTTTCTTTTTTTTAAATTCGGTACCCACTCTGTAGCCCAGGGACTGGAGAGAAGTCTGTGTTGTTTATTGGCATTCCCACCCTCAGAAAGCGTGAGGCAACAGGAAAACTCTGTAGACTGCAGCCAGAACCAAACCAAACAATGGCCATTCCCAGAGACAAAAATGCTCTATTGTCTTGCTTGGCCTTTTCAATCTGTTCCATTCTGCTGCCTGAGAATCCACAGTTAACAAAGGAGTAACTAGAAACCACTTCCTCCTTCTCCTCTTCCTCCTGTAGCAGGGCACATCCTGCTCAGCTCAGAGGGCAGGCTGAGGGAGACATCATCCTGCTCTAATAATGTTTTTACAAGTTTTTCTGTTAAGCCCTCAAGAAGCACTTGGGATGCAGTGGCCCCTGGACAATATTTGCATTGTTATGGCTTCTTCTTCTTCTTCCTCTTCTACAGAAGATGGATGTCATAATAGCCACTGTCACTCCGGGTGCAGCTGAACAATGGCAACCAAGTCAATCTCTTATGGTTCTATGGGCAATATGTTCTTCTCTTCCCTGCCTTTCTTTTCTCAATTATGTTATCTTGAATGATCAGCTATAGGAATCCAAAGTATTCTCGTTCTGCATATTATGTGTTTTGTTTTCTTGATCCTTTTTCATGTGCTTTAATACTTCTTCATTGGACACTCTCAGTCCAATAACATCTTAGCATCCTATGATACAGATACAGGTAAAATACATCTGCTTGTTTTAAAGTCAGTGATTCCATGCCATACAATACAACCATTATGATTTCAAAGAACAATAAACTAATTAACAATAAAACACCTGTTTCCATCAGATTTTCTTGTTTGTGGCAAAAAACTGCACCAAAATGGAGAGGCTTTTAGAGAATCAAGTAGACTGTCTCTGTGGGAAGAATCAGATAATTAGCAAGGTATATTTTTATATGGGCACTGGGTGGATAGACCAGCGGCTTGGGGAATCCACTTCTCTTTTACCAGCTACAAGATCTGTCAGCTGGAGCCTGATGGGAAAAATGTATGCAGGAGGACTGGTTAGATGTTTTGGTAACAGAGGCTGGAGACTCCAATATCATGGGGATCACAAATCCACCCCTGGTTTTAATTCAGACTTAATTCTATTTTGGCTCAAACTAAAACCCAAAGTAGATTCATTGCTTTGTGACATCAGACTCGCTAATTTCCACTGTATTCAGGATACAGGGTTAACCAGAATGCATGAGGAAAGGGAGAAGGTGAGACCTGCCTCTTCTACCATTAGACTCTTCATGTGAAGAGCACTAGTCTGAAGAGGATGACATCTTCTGCATGCATAGCATCTCCCTGCCATAACAATCCCTGCTCTTTCAGATTCATATCACATAGAGAGCTTGCTTATAGAAGTAGCTTTGTTTTGCTTCATTTAAAGGTGATGGAAGGAGCAGGGATCATCTCAGATAGGTTAACCTATCCTCAACACTTAAAATCGAGTTGTGCATTTGGTGTTTTTTTTGGGGGGGGGTTGTGTTTTTTTTCGGTGTTTGCTTTTAAAATCTAAGGGTATAAATTTGTTTGGGGTACCAGAACTGAACAGAAATCACAGGTCTCCTACACACAAGCCTATATTCTGGGCTACCCCACATTTTCTTCATGTCAGCATTAGACTTCAAGGGCAGTCTCTTTTTTTCCTCCTGTTGGTAAACATTTGGAAATTGTAAACCTTGCTGTTCGCACAGTAGATCAAGATCTGCCCACCTGTATCCTAAGAGATGGTGTGTGGTATATGTTTTGGCACACAAGAAAAGGACTGCCGTGAAGAGCAAACCTGAGCTGCCCAAATTAACCAACCAGGCTGAGGTAAATTGTCTGCAATTACGAAAAGCAGCCCAGCCTCTGATCCTTGGATGATAATACTTGCTAAGGCACACTTGAAAAGCTACTCATGATCCACCTCTTTTAAGAAAAGGCATATTGACATGAACAATTATTAGAAGTTGTAATAGCACAACTTCAAGACAGAAATCTAGTTTGCTGGAAAGTGCAAGGGAGGACAAATAAATGGAAATCCTCCCTTACTCAGTCTATAGTGGTTTCAATGTCATTAAAATATGGGGGGGGGGGTTTGGATAAAGGTGGTTGAAATGTTTTCATATGGTTGCTAACTATTTGCAAATTCAGGCACTAATTGCCATATTTTTTTAATGTGCCATCAAGTCAATCTGAGTTATGGTGACCCTTTAAAGTGTTTTCCAGCTAGAGAATACTAAAAATTGGTCTACCATTCCCTTCTTTTGGGGGCACCCTGGGACCGTGCAGCTTGCCCAAGACCACACAGGCTGGCTCTACTTGCAGGAGGCACAGTGGGGAATTGAACTCCCAACTCCTGGTTCTGCAGCCAGATACCTAAACCACTGAGCTATCCAGCCAACTGTTGCCATAATTCTCAACCAAGAATTTGAGGTTTTGCAAAAGTGAGGTTGCATTTTATATCATTGGCATGGAGAGGAAAGACCCCTGGAAGGGGTCGTCATCTCCCTCGCTCCAGCCTACACTGGAAGAGACTTAGGACAAGGAGACGAGTTTGGCCCTACCTCTTGGTAAATGGAAATGTAGTGCCTCCAAAGCTTACTTTCTTCTTCCTAGCCAATTCCTTTTACCCTTTTAATGTCATTTTTGTTAGCTTATAAACCTGTGATCTAGGTTTACTGCCCAACATTTAGGTTGGGATATAAACCTGTGGTCCCCCAGATTATAAATAATCTGCCATCCCACACCATTGGTCAGGTTGGCTGGAGCTCATGGGAGTTAAGAGTACAACAACATATTGAGGCCTACAGGTTCTGCATCTCAGCCTAGGTGCTTTATACGCTTTAATAATAATGAAATAGTGTAAATAAAATAATAATGAGGGAAATCAAATATTTTCAGTTGTGATGGTATTAATACAGAAATACAGTGGCAGTAGCAATAATAACAAACATGATGATGGTGTAGGAACCTGTTTTAGTCCTAACTTCAGCTAAGCATCTGTTGCAAGGAATAACAATAGCAGGGGGTCTCTGGATGCTCATTCCTCCTAACAAGAAAACAGAAGGATGCAGGGGTGGAAAACAGCAGGGAGGTAGGAAGTGGGAGGAAGAAGTGAGTACATGGCTGTGTTCTTTATGCCTACTGGACTGGGTGTATGGATGACAACTCCCACCCTCATTTCCTTTTCTACAGAAAGTCCCTATGTGTTAAGTGGGTGACAAGTGGATAAGAGCTAGAGATTAGGCTGAAAAACATGCATCATATACCACAATACGTCTAAAATCCCCCAAACGGTTATCTCCAAGCAGTATTAGGCAATTCAGCGGCTTTAGCTGCGAGAGTGAACTTTTTAGGCTTCTAACACAATTTTTGCTTCTAGCACAGTATTTTCTAATCATGGGCACCACCACTTTCACTTCTAGCTTCCTCTGCAACCATACTGTTAAATGCAAAAAGAAAACAAGCAAGACCCCATATAAGGGGTAGTTGTTACCATCACTGATTTTACCTGGTGGTGTCTATTTTCCCAATGCTGATTTTGCAAATACATTTTGATTAGGAATTATCAGCATGAGAACTGGGCAGTCAGCTGGTCACCCACACTCACTGAGCATTCACCAGGTCAGGATATGTCACCACCTCCAGGCATGAGCCCAGCAACAGTGATTAAATACCAAATGCATGTCAGCTTGCTTTCATTTTATATAATCAACATCCCACAGACAAGGCTATTTGCATTGCTCTTTCCTATGTAAAAAGTCAAGCTTCTATGTAAACTACGGAAAACAAACACAATCTCAAACTGGTCTGATGTTCATAGCATAAAAATGGCCCTGACCCCGACAAAGGATTTATCTAGATAGGCAATACCCTGTTTTCCCAAAAGTAAGACCTAACCTGAAAATAAGCCCTAGTATGATTTTTCAGGATGCTCGTAATATAAACCCTACCGCAAACATAAGCCCCAGTTAAGTGAAACCCTGCCCTCTACCATTGTGCAGCAACCAGAAGATGACATGACTGTATTTGAATAAATGTATATTGCTGTACATGAAAAATAAAAATAAAAACAAGCCCTAATGCATTTTTTGGAGCAAAAATTAATATAAGACCCTGTCTTATTTTCGGGGAAACACAGTAGCTATGCTCCAGCTGATCACAGCTGTACCTAGTTCTTAGACAGATTTGCATCTGAACTGTACTGCAGAAGGCCCATCTGGAAAAACCACTTGTTTCTAGAATACTGTAAACCCTTATAAATAAACTCATTTGTGTAGCTTTCCTTCTGGAGTTTCCCCCATGCTAACCTAATCTAAAGATCAATGAATCTAATTAATGGCTTCTGATCAGAGCTTCTGATGCAAAAATAAGTTCCCATTGAAAGCCCCATACTACTAATCTCTGCCCCCTGAACAAACTAAACCAGCCTTTCAGCTGGAAGCAAAAACAAACAAACATAAAAAGTACAGGAAAAGACACTGATCATATTGGAGCAATGCCTTGCATCATGTGGATGGCAAGCAAAACCAACAGCCCAGAACCTGGTACTTTTCAGCACAGTTTTTACCCTGTGTGAATTATCCCAAAGCCACCCATTTTCTGCAGCTTTCAATATTAACATTTCTGAAAGGTCTTGGAAGGGATTTGAATGTCACCCACAAGCCCTACTTTGCTCAAATTTTTTTGCAGGGTCCAAACAATCCTTTGACAATGAGATATTAGAATGGAGATAAATGCCAACCCTAATCTATTCACGTCAACAGGATGATCAGCTTTGCTGGCTACTTCAACAAACCCATTGAACACAAGCAGACTACACATTATATATTTCGGGAAGCCCACAACTTGGAGAGGAAGACAACTTGCGGTTGCAAGTATTTAATACTGTGCTGCTGTCCCTGCGACTTTGTTGTGATAGCACCATCCTCCACAAATGTGTCCAACTCCTTGTGAAAGCCATCTAAACTAGCAGTCACCAGCACAACAGACAACAGTTAAGTTCCACACAACAGCTACATGCTATGTGACCAAGTACTTCGTTCTGACTGAAATCTCACAGTCATCTTACCTGGATGACTCTGGGTTCCGTTGTTAAGGGAGTGAGGAGCAACCCCCCCCCACACACGATTTTCTCCATATCATGAAATTTATAAAAATTCAACTTGTATTTTAGAAATCTTCATTTTATCCCTCTTCTCACCTTTCCCTACTCTGATCAGCCTCATCCCAGGCCTGTCACTGTGAAGATATGGGGAGAAGCCCAAACTCAGGTGACCACAGGCATAACATACAGCATCAAAGATGCTATCAAAGTCACACTGTTAAGAAAAGCTTTCCCACAGATGGCAAACACTCATTTCAAATTGTCCACTAGCCTGATTCTCTTCATATGCAAATATGCAACAGGAAAGAGCTCACCTCTTCCTCAGAGTCAGACTAAGTGTTTAGATCAAAAGCTCCTTTGTGATGGCGAACCTACCGCATGCGTGCCACAGTGATGGCAAATGTACCGCACGCGTGCCACAGCTGGCACACAGAGACTTCTCCCTGGACACACAAGCAGAGCACTACCCACCCACCCCCTGCAGCCGAACCTCAAACTGCATGATTGTAAGCCACCTAACCCTACTACCTTCCTTGGTTGCGGCACTTGTAAATCACTTCTTTTATAGATCAGAGATAAGACTGCTTTATTGTTTTCTGCTGTAGAACAGCCCAGGGCAGTCAATCTGGCTTGTCAATTACTACTTCTGCCAAACATGGCTGCAAGCAGCAGGGAAAGCTCCAATTAAAGTGGGAAGGAAGGTGTGAGAGAGGGACCGGTGGATTCATCAAGCTTGTTTAAATGTAAGATTGTAGAAAATTTAGGAGGGAGGGTGTATGTGTGAGAGAGACTGACTTTCATAAAACCATTTTAAAAAAAGGCCGTGACTGCAAGGAGAGAAGGCTCCAATTAAGGTGGGAAAGAAGGTGCGAGAGAGGAACTAGGTGGTTTCATCAAGCTTGCTTAAATGTAATGAGAGTAAACGGACACACTGAACCGAAGCAACTGATTGTTGAAAATGTAGGGAGGTGTGTGTGTGTGTGTGTGTGTGTGTGTGTGTGTGTGTGTGTGTGAGAGAGAGAGAGAGAGAGAGAGAGAGAGAGACTTGACTCTTTCCTAAAACCATGGAAAAAGGAACCTTCCAATTTTAATCTCCACTGCATTTAGCTCTGCAGTTTCTGCTGAGAACAGCAAGTTCTTCAAGATTCTGTTTAGACGCTGAATTTGTTCTGGGCAGAACTGGAATATTTAGAAGAGTCTCGCTAACACCAAGCACCTAGTAAAAGACAACCAACACACCTGGGACTGGATGTCTGAAGTGTGTAGCAATTGTGTTTCTCTATTTCTCATTCCCAAAGCAGGCAAGAGTATCATAGTTTATTCTCCAAATCTGAATCCCTGTCTCTCTGCTCCTGGTCCTGCTTTGAGTGCAACACCAAACAAAAAGTCTTACAAAGATTGTAGCTTTCTTTATTGAGCCAATCCATCTCATGTTCATTCTTTTTCTTTTCCTACTTAATTGCACTTTTTCCTGCACTGCTGCCTTTTCCAGTGAGCTTGTCTTCTCATGATGCCACTGTAGTACAAGACCCTTTGTTTCGTTATTTTAGCTTCTAGTGATAGTCCACACTTAATTTGCATTAATTATCTCTCTGACAAGTCATGCTATCTGTAAAACTCTTTTCCAACACTACATTTCAAATGTGAAATGTGTGTAAAATGTGTGTATACACTTTATGTAGTATATAAAATGTGTATTAAAAGTCTGCACTTCTATAGATAGCTGCTTTTCTGAGGGTGGTTTACTTTGGAGGAAACAAGTCCAGGATTTCAGTGTAGCATTCCACACTTGACTTTTTTCTAAAAGAGCTGTCAGTTGGAGGAATCAATAAAGAACCAGACAGACAAAATGTGTAAATGACATCAGGAGAGAAGAGCTGGTGAAACTGTTGTTTTTGCCTGGAAGAACACAAGGGAGAGATATCTACAATGCTGTGATGGAGGCATTTTTGTCACAAGACATGAGCAGAAAAAGTGATTTGTTACTGGTGATGGGGCACCTTGCATGGTGGGGGTGACATCTGGTTTCATACAGTTCATTGTTAAAGAAGCAAAACATCTGGTCATTCAGTTTCATTGTATTATACATCAAGAAGCTCTTTGTGCCAAGGAAAGCAGCAAAAAATTAGAAGATATCCTCAGAGACGTCACAAAAATGGTGAATTACATCATGGCTCATGCTCTTAATTTTCAATAATTTCAAGCACTTCTCGATGAGGTTCAGACACAGTAAAATACTTTACTTATGTACAAGAATGTACAGTGTCTGAGCAGAGGATGAGTCCTGGAGAGATTTGTAGCCTGCTTAGATGAAATTAGGCTGTTTATGACTGAAAAGGAGCAAGAATATCCACAGCTCACTGATATGGCCTGGCTTACCAACCTCATGTTTTTTATAATTTTACAGCATACTTCAGTGTACTGACCAAAAAGCTGCAAGGCTTAGGGAAAACAGCAGAAAGGATGTTTTGTGACATCAGAACATTTGAGAGAAAACTGCAGGTTTTTGAGAGAGACCTTGAAAGTGAGCAGCTAAAATATTTTGCAAATCTAAAAATGCATTTGGAAAATTCTACAACATTTACGGACAATCCTTCAAGCCATCACGAATTTTCTAGCATTGTAGCAGCTGCAATGGAGAATTTTAGCAACAGATTTTTACAGTTGCGTAAGATGGAGACAACTCTGTGTTTTCTTACTTCTCAAGATAAAGCCACATTTGAAGAACTTGATCTTTCTTGCTTACAGTGATTAGATTCTGGAAATCTGGAAATGGAGAACTGGAATTTCAAGAAAACTATATCTGGAAAAATAAATTCTATGACTTGCATCCAACACTGGAGAAGAAAGAGTGTGAAGGGATGACAAAGGACCTAACAGTTGGTAGTTCTGAAAATGAAATCCTTAAAGTGTGGAATTCTCTGCCAAATAAGTGTAAATCAATGAAAGCACTCGGGATTGCTCTTCTTACTTTGCTTGGGTTATCTTATGCTTGTGAGCAGTTGTTTTCAGCTTTGAATTATATCAAATCTGATACCAGAAACAGACTGACAGAGGATATGAGTGCTGCATGTGTTGCTCTCAAACTAACAGCGTATGAACCAAGGTTTGAGAAATTATCAGCAAGCATACAACACCAAAAATCACATTAATTGTGCAAAAGTATGCCAAGTTGAGTATCCCTTATCAAAATATGCATGCACATAATTATTTTAAAAGTTTGTATAAATTACCTGGCTTCAGATTATGTGTACAATGTATTACTTTAATCTTTTTTTCCATTTACTAGAGTTAGTGGTTATTTTTCCAATAAAAACGTTTTTGTATCATTGAAAATTCTGTTTTTCTTTGAAGGCAAAAGGTGCTGAGTAGTTCAGACAACTGCATGAGTTGTTTTTTTCTAAACTAAAAGCTTAATATTCAGATTTAATTGCAGTGTTGGCACTTCGAAAGAAATAATTTGGTTTTGTGTTGCAGTTTGGGCACTCGGGCTCCAAAAGGTTCACCATCATGGTACCTGACCAAGTGGTTAAAGAATTTTTAAAATACATACTTTATTACAAAGTAACAATTGCCATGGAAAACAGAGTTCAACATAAGCTTTTCTTAAGTTACCGCTCAATTGCCCCAAAACACAACCTCTCTCCTGGGTTACAAACTACAGTACTGTAATACCTTTTCTCTCCAGCTCTTCTGACCCCTCCTCCTTTAGGCTGTCCACGATAGGCTCACCTCCTGCATCCCCCAGCCAATCACATAGTTTATCCCATTATCATGCAAAATTGGCTAGGATTTTGTCACACCCACTAACTTAAAACATCCCAAACACTAAACTTATTTTCTCATCCCTTGAAATGAGTAACCCTTCTACAATATGGCTAACAGACTCATCATCTTATCTACTGGTTCTAATCATCCTGAACCCAAGGATTACAAATTATGATGGCTTATTATTTTACTTAAGTATGATCTTTTGCTATATTGTTGTCAGGTGAATTGATAATTTTATAGAAAAGGGTAGTTGGATCACATCTGGCCAATTCCATCTAGAACTGTCAAGTGACAAAAGAAAACAAAAACAAAACAAATCCCACCAGCTAACAGCTTCTGGGATCACTGCAGTGGGAAAACATTACATCTGATCATTGGCTGTTCTGCTGCCTGCTTCTTGCAAATGCAATTGGTAGGGCTGTGTCTCTGTCTGAAGAATTAAAATATGGTCTTGGAGCTTTTCACATAGGCAAGAGGGGGCAGCACCTTCTTTGTCATTCATTTGTTTCTTGGCCCCACTGCTGAACCACAGCAGCAACTGTGGTAACCCGATAGAATTTGGGGATGCTCAGCAGCCTTTCCCAGTCCAAACCACTATTTTTTGCTCAGTTTGGATTAGGGAGGCTTGCACGTAGAGAGGGGTAGAACATATATGCAATACAAACACAACAATGAAGCAGAAAGTTAGGAAAGTTTAACTTAAAAATGTTGGTGTTCTTCTTTGCTCTTAGGAGTGACAAGGATGGCTCTTCTCCTACTCAGCAACATGATTTTGCAAAGCAGTGATCAGAAAGCATGCACCTTTTTTTCTTGCTACAGCACCAGTGAGAATAGCCTTACACCTTGCAACTCCAATCCATCTTTCTTCCACATTGTTGTGAAGCCAATAAAAGAAAAAACAAATGCTGCAGGAACTTTGCTTCAATACAAGGAAGCCTATTCTTGCCAAATACAGCTATGCCCCCTGCTGTCCAGGAAAGCTAAGACTTTTCAATCACACTTTAGAGTGTGTTGTATGATGCATTTCTCTCAACCCATTTACACAACCCAATCCCATTCTTGTATGGTCAGTTCTTGCTTAACTGTGAAAACAATACATCTTGCTCAGAGTTACTGTTATGCAACAGACGGAATTCAGGAATCAAGAGATAACACTAAGATTTAATAGTGACACTACTTAGGCATTTAGGAAGATATATACTGTGTTTGCTACTTTAGAGGAAGCATACAGCCATACACTGCAGAAAGCCAATGTCCTGTATAGGTACCACAGAACTTAAAAACTGAAATTTTTGAATATTAGAAATCAGCAATGACAGGGCAGTGCTAAACATTATGTGCATGTTTTGGTTTATACGATATAGAGTAGAATACAATACTGACCCTGCCCTTAAGAGGCAAAGGCAAACAGGTACAAAGGTGGGCAAAGGTCAAAATCAACGGATATATGTGCCAAGTCACATGTATTTAGGCTTAGCTTCAGTAGGTGAGTTGCATGCAAGCTTCATGCAACTGATCAATAAGAGGAGAGATTTAATGCTATCAGGCAAGTGTTCTGGGAAGGGTGGGGAGGATGAGGGAAGCTTATGATGAGGACTAATGGGTAGGAAAGTAGAGATAAGGATGGTTTTGATCACTTGCAGAAAGAAACTCATGGATACAAAAGCACCAATGATTCCTACAGATATTGTGATCAGGGTGCTCCAACAATGGCATGAGGATGCATCTATAACAGAGTAAGTCAGTGTTATTTATTTCCTCCAGAGGTGCTTACCTCCAGATAATAAACAGAGCTAATAAAGGAACCTTTGGGACCTCCAGCTTCCACTAGCACTATATTGGATGGATAACAGAAAGGCATTATGGAGTTATAGACCAGAACATTGGAAGATCTGAAGGGTTCCCACCTGATTTGGACTAATACTGTATATAAAAAGGGGGGAAATTAAAAAATTATTAAGATGTCTAGGGAATCTCAGATATGTTCAGAGAGCAAAATTAAGTATTTGGAAGGAAAAGTAATATATGCAGCTGTGAGCAAAATTCAAGTCTGTGGCAACAAACATCCTTCACCTTCACCCTGACCCATCCATTCTTCCTCTGAAAATCTTTTTTTTTTTTTTTTGGTACAATGCAAAGAGATCAACTGTTTCCACATTTGTCCCTGTAGAATGGACTAGACTGTAATTTGAGATGTTCTTACATGGCTAGACCATTGTTCCATGAGATTCCATACTTACTTTCTCTTAAAGTCTAAAACCTGATTCATTATATAGCTATGCAGTCAGCCAGCTTTTCAGTACAACTGCAGCACCAGGTTTCTGTGTAATTACTATACATAAAGCCAGCATTAACAAAAAAAAAAAAAAAAAAAGAAAGAAAAAGAAAAAAGAAAAAAAAAAGAAAAGATCTCCACAGTTGAGTTGATTAGCTTACACTACATTCCTTGTACAAATTAACAGGAAAGATACAGCATTGATTCTGATACTATCACAACAATGGAGGAACAAATAAGCAGCAAGAAGAGATAAATGCTGAAACAAGCATGCTGTTCCTTTTATCACGCAGAGCTGGTTACTTTCAAGAACTGACTGACAAAAACATGGTAAAGAACACCTAATTATCATTTAAAGATTTATCTATGGACTTAGGTATTCCTGCCACTAGTAAACAATCAGTTTTATTTCTGCCCTTGTGCACCCTTTCTTCCCAGCTACTTAGCAATATTCACACTTCCAAACAAGGTTCTCATGCTGCCAGGACAGGTGGTTATTAGATACTGCAGTAATGCATCAGAAATGTCTGCCTGTGGAAAGATACATCAGTAACCACTCAAACATAGCTGATGGAACCAAATTACATTTTGGTGGAAACTGTTGCTGTTATGCATGCAGAAGGCAAAGAGCATAATTTTCAGTGTTTTTGGTGTGTTAAGTTCCATAAAATTGGAGTCTACTTAGAGCCAATCTAATAGCTATCTCAACCATGTTTCTCCTTATGAGCCTGCCTGGGTGTTGTTCATCTGGAAAGGACCTTCTCTCAGTCCCACCACCTTCACAGGTGTGTATTTGGTGGAGACACCAGAGAGGGCCTTAGTTGTTGCTGCTCCCAGACTTTGGAACTCCCTCCCATAGGAGGCCAGGCTGGCTTTGCTGTCCTTCCACAAGCAGGTGAAGACTTTTCTCTTCAGGCATGTCTTCCCTTAGTGACTGGCTGCTTGAGTGGGGTTTTTATGCGGATTGTTGTGCCCTACTGCTCTGAATGTGTTTGGTGCTGCTTTTTTACCATCTTTTTAGTGTACTGTATTTGTTTTATCCTTTTTAGTATCTATATACTTACTGTTTCAAGCTTTTAAAGCTCTGCATAGAGAGGATCCTTTGCTCTTCAATTGCTATCATTCTCACCAATAAGGTTAAGCTAGGATGGGGGAAAATGCACCCATCCACATGTTGGACTGCAACTTCTGAGAGCTAGCAAAGGATGAGGGCTGATGGGACTTGTAGTCTAACTACATTTGGAGGCAGGAAGAGCTAAAACTCTCCTACTGCCAGTTGGGGTGAAACTGAAGCATTATGTTGCTATCACCAGATATTGGGAGAACATTGCATAGGGTTGTATCAATCACAGTACGTGGTGCCTCCATTTACAACGATAACCCTTCAAAAGAGGGACGTAACTCGAAATGGTCATAAGACGAAGCACCATTTCCCATAGGAATGCATTTAAAAGCAATTAATCTGTTTTAGCTGAAGAAAAAAGTCGGCATCATCATAATTTTTTTTTAAAGAAAAAGGAAAAAGAAATAACTGCAAGACTCATTGGAAACGCAATTAATCCCTTCCGGCCGAAGGGGGGGGGGGTGAGAAAAGCAATCAAGTGTGCAAGACCCATTGGAAATGCACAGAAAATAAACGGAGCAGATGGGAAATGCACAGAGAACAAAGGGGCAGGTTGGAAATGCAAAGAAAACAAAGGAAAAAGCAAGAGAAGCATGCAGGACCGATTGGAAATGGGGAAATCCTCCCAAAAAGCAACCAAACCCCCCAGGACCCATCGGAAATGGGGGGAAACAAAAAACAACCCCCCCAAGACCCATCAGAAATGGGGGGAGCAAAACAACAACCCAAGACCCATCGGAAATGGGAAAACTCCAAAAAGCAACAAAAAACCCAAAGACCCATTGGAAATGGGAAAAAACCCCAAAAACAACCCCCCAAGACCTATCACAGCACAGAAACATAACCCCCCAGCTCAAAACCACACTGCAAAAACACCCAGAACAGTTTTTAAAAAGCAGAAAACAGCACCTTACCTTACAAAGCGGCCCAAAGCCTCCCTGCAAACACACACACACACACACACACACACACACACACACAGAAGTAGGAGGCAGTCCCAAGCCTCCGACAATGGCACACACTAACTGCTGGGGCGAAAGAGCTACAAAGAAGCAGCCTTGTCACCACCTACAGCAGACCTGGGCAAAGTGCAGCCCGAGGGCCACATACGGCCCGCAAACCGCTACTGCCTGGCCTGTGGACAGTTTTGAACATTAAAACCATTTACAGCTTTTTGTCTAAAATTGATCAGTTGCTTATCTTTAACATACCGCAAAAAATCTCTTTAGTATTTGTGAAGATTAACAAGTTTAAAATAAAAACAATCATAACATCACTGTTTCATTTTATTTTTAAGTAAAGTTGGTTCAGCCCCCTGAACACAGTTCAGATTTTTCATGTGGCCCCCCCATAGAAATTAATTGCCCACCCCTGACCTAGTTTCTGATCATGGGGCATTCTTGGCAAAGATACTGGAGTGGAATTGCCGGTTCCTACCCCAGGTGGATTGCGTTTAGTCAGAACTCTCCACTATGACCTGTCCGTCTTGGATGGCCCTGCACGGCATAGCCCATAGCTTCTCTGAGTTACTCAAGCCCCCTCGCCACGACAAGGCAGCAATCCATGAAGGATCTTAAAAAGCAGAGACATCACCTTGCCAACAAAAGTCCGAATAGTCAAAGCTATGGTTTTTCCTGTAGTGTTTTATGGAAGTGAGAGCTGGACCATAAAGAAAGCTGACCGCCGAAGAATTGATGCCTTTGAATTGTGGTGCTGGAGGAGACTCTTGAGAGTTCCCTGGACTGCAAAGAGAACAAACCTATCAGTTCTAAAGGAAATCAACCCCGAGTGCTCATTGGAAGGACAGATCCTGAAGCTGAGGCTCCAGTACTTTGGCCATCTCATGAGAAGAGAAGACTCCTTGGAAAAGACTTTGATGTTGGGAAAGTGTGAAGGCAAAAGAAGGGGACGACCGAGGATGAGATGGTTGGACAGTGTCATCTAAGCAAGCAACATGAATTTGACACAACTCCGGGAGGCGGTGGAAGATAGGAGGGCCTGGCGTGCTCTGGTCCATGGGGTCACGAAGAGTTGGACATGACTAAACGACTGAACAAACAAACAAAGACCTACAGTTAGCAATTTGAATTTCCCGTCTTTTTCTGTTCATAAGTGGAAGCTCTGGTTGCAAGTAGAAGCAAAATTTTGCAGCCGGAGCTGGTTGTAACTTGAAATGGTCATAAGTAGGGATGTTTGTAAGTTGAGGCACCACTGCACATAGCAATGTGCTATCTGGACCTGGCTACTTCCTAAATGACTGCAAGCCTAGAAATTCCCTGGACCAAAGTACAACCATTTCCTAGACCTCCTGGCCTATAATGCCTTGCTCTGAATCTGGCATTTGAGATGTAGGAAGCTCTAGATTGCGATCCACAGTGGCATGGGTCACCCCAGGCTATGGTACATGTCAAATTTTCTGCTCATGGTGACTGGCTATCTTACTCCATCTAATGGTAAGGCCAGTCCTGTCTGAGGAGCTATAAGTTCTCTATTCAAATAATTTTCAACTCACAAGGTATCATATTTCTTCCCAATACATGGGATCCACTCTTCCCACTTATAGATCATTTTCTTGGCTTGTGCTTGTTATGTTAAAACATGCATATTTTAAATCAAGGATAGGGACTGTAGCATACTTCATATTCTGCAGAATTGCAATTCTTATCACTCCTCACCACTGACCATGCTGTCTAGTGCTCATGACATCTGCAGTACATATTCTGGGGCCACCTGTCCCCCACAACTGTTTTCAAGTTTTGCATCCAGTGTACCAGTGTAATCTGTGGTGAACAATTTTTTCTAGCTCACTGCAGAATTTGTAAAGATTTCTGCACAAGGTGCTTTTTGGATGATACAAAAGAAAGATGTATTAACAAAAAATGTTTATTAATACAAGTCTATGCCAATATAAAAAATGACTGAGAACTATACAAACATGAACTAAGTAAATGGAATCATTCTTTACTTTCTTCTCAGACATCAAGGTCAGAAGTGACAGCAACAATCACACGTTTTCTTCTACAGGTTAAAGATGAAACTAAGAAGCAAAACACACTAGATAGTAATATCTAGTTAGAAACACTTTGTAGAAGGGTAATATTGTCCCCCTTTAACATAATCCGACCTGCAAGAGAAAAAAAAAATAGCGTGAGTGAAAATGCTCTTGTTGCACTAATGTTTTTATTCAGTTTCTACCTACATTCATAATCTACATACACAGCAAGGACACATAATGAATAGCTATCATTAATGCTAAGATGACAATATTACATAGACCTTACCTAAACACATTTCCCCCCATATTCTTATGTTCTCATGCCCCCAAGTATAGTGTTTCCTTACTTAAATTGTTCTGGTAACCCAAGAACACTGTGAGATACAAATATTTATGCAGATCAGAATCACTGCAAATATTCTTTTAAAATCCTGTACATAAAGCCTCATTAATACTTCCTGAGATGTGAAGGTGAAACACCCTTTTTGGCAAACTTCCTGGGAAAGCAATTCTACATCTATGGAAGAGCCAAGGAGCCTTTGATAACTTTCTTGGAATGCTGGTATTGTTATTGGAATGCTTTTTAAAAGTTGCTATATGTTCTACTGCTCCAAACAAATGCTTACAAGGCGGTTTACACAAAAGTGTTAAGTGTAATTTTACTAAAACCCTCAAAATAGAATATGAGAAAAGAGATACTCCTTAAATAAGCAAGTCCCACCCTTTGTAAAGCTTATACATACAATCCAGCACAATAGCTGGATTGGTTTTATTTATAACAGTGAAAGGCAGCCCAATGTCCAAAACCTATAAGGAAGGGAAATGCAACTGCAGCCTCTAAGTGGTCACAAGACAGAGCTCCAGATATGATAGAGAAACAGCACACGGTAGGTAATGATACAGAACTACAACTCTTTTATCACACACTCAGCAGTGCTGAGTGGGTTTGAAAAACATAAATCAAAGTGCAACTTAAGTATTGCTTAGGAGACCACGTTACCAAAAATCAAGCCTTATTCATAACTGCAAGTTTTGTGCAGATGACTAAGTAAGTAAAACTTAATTTTAGAGGACAAATCACATGCACAGGTAACTATCAAATAATCTTTTTATCACTGCAGCTTCTGGCCATGGTAGGATAATGGCTTCCAAGGACACTTTCTCAACATTAGCTTCCAAACTACATATTTGTAGTTAATTGTTCCGATAGATGAGAAAGCCAGTTAGGCACTGCTTGTGGGCAAAAGAAGCTGCTTCTGCACAAAACTGTGCAGAGAGTTCTGTCTGTTTGTGTGTCAGCACACATGTACTGACCTCTGGATTGCAGTCCCTATATTATGCTGGATACACTACAGCATTTCATACAGCAAACAGGCCATCTTTATACAGAAATATACATAAGCACATATTCAGCATTATAAATCAATCCTTCAGAGTATCTCCTTCTGTCTCTCCTTGTTCGAGCCCAACAAACAGTGCTCAAAGGCTATCTACTTTATTGCCCCCACTGGTCAATCAGGTATTAGCTTCCCCAGGGTTTTACCTCAGCATTTTGTTTCCACAGCTGGATTAAATCAAACTGGTCAGCTTGTTACTTGCTCAGCTGAATGAGGTGATTAGGGAGGCCGATGGGGGCAATATGTCCTTGTTGGTCCTCCTCGACATCTTGGCGGCCTTTGATACAGTCGACCATGGTATCCTCCTGGGGAGGCTCTCTGAGTTGGGAATTGGTGGCCTGGCGCTTGCCTGGCTCTGTTCTTTCTTGGAGGACCGTCCCCAGAGAGTTCAGCTTGGGGGGAGTGTCTCAGCCCCGTGGAGTCTCAACTCTGGGGTTCTGCAGGGGTCGATAATCTCTCCAATGCTGTTTAACATCTATATGAGGCCGCTAGGCGGGGTCATCAGGGGGTGTGGGGCATCGTGTCACCAGTATGCTGCTGACACACAGCTCTACATCTTCTTTTCATCTACCTCAGTGGATGCCATCCCGTCCCTTCAGCGCTGCCTGGAAACTATTGGAATGGATGCAGTTAAATGGGTTGAGGCTGAACCCGGACAAGATGGAGGTCTTGAGGGAGGGTGGTCCTTCCATCAGCGGTATAGGTAACTCCCTTTCTTTTGGGGGGATGACCCTTGCCGCAAAGAGTGAGGTCCGCAGCTTGGGGGGACATCTGGCTTACTATGGAAACCCAGGTGGCGTCCATGGTCCGCTCCGCCTTTTTTCATCTATGGCGGATTGCCCAGCTGCGACCCTATCTTGATGGGGGGCCCTCACTACTCTAGTCCACGCGTGCGTAATCTCGAGATTAGACCATTGTAACACAGTCTGCGTGGGGCTACCTTTGAGGCTGACGCGGAAACTTCAGATGGTCCAGAATGCGGCAGCCAGGCTTCTTAATGGGGTGAGAAAACACCAACATATCTCCCCCACTCTGGCTGCTTTGAACTGGTTGCCAGTCCGTTTCCGCGTTGACTTCAAAGTGTTAATGATTACATATAAAGCCCTAAACGGTTTGGGACCTCAATATCTGGCAGATTGTCTTCTCCCACCCAAATCTACCCGAATCACCCGACATAGCCAGCAGGGACGGCTGAGGGGTCTGACGCCGAGGGAGGCCCGGAAGGAAAAAAGAAGAAACCGGGTCTTCTCGGCGGTGGCCCCTCGGCTGTGGAACACCCTCCCTACCGAAATTTGGCTGGCACCCTCGCTGGGCATTTTCAAAAGCCAGTTGAAAACTTGGCTATTCAAGCAGGCCTTTCCTTCAGTCAATTAAGTGACTCTTCTTATTTCTTTTCTTTTGATTCATGCCATCTTGCGACTGTTTGCTTTAAACTAATTGTTAAAATTGTAAATCTACGATTTATATGTTATATCGCTGTTTTTTTATTTATGTAAAACTGTGTATATTTTAAATTGTTTTATCTTTTATGTTGTGAGCCGCCCAGAATAGACTATGTCTAGATGGGCGGCATATAAATGCAATAAATGCAATAAATAAATAAATAAATAAATAAAGACTCTTTCTACAAACTTTGGTTCATCAATTCTTACAGAACTTTTCTAGGCCTGTCAACATATATAGAACTGTAATTTTATACTGAAGTAATTTCTTATAGATCTCAAAAAGGAGTGAAATACTCTCCATTCCACTTAATAAAAGAGTCCCTTTCTTTCTAAGATGGTAAGATCATAGCCCAGTTATTCAGACTGGTTTTACTCAAGGTGACACAAGCAATAGTGTGTGTTGGCACAAATTCCACTTTGGGAAAACAAGTCAGAAAGCAATTTACTAGAACACCCAGCCTTTATCTTCCTAACCAAATAATTGTGAAAGCAGTAGAAATAAGCTAGAAAGGCTCAAATAATGTTGAGGGGATTCAACTTCTTGACTCCTACAAGAACAATTTAACTATCTTAAAGGAGAATACGTATGCCACACCACAACAATTCAAATTGATTTCCATACTAGCAATCTTCTTTACTTAGTCTGTAGCTACAATAGCTATAGTACAAAACAGAGACGTTGAAGATGGATTTCCAGTAAAATTTAAAGATCCCACTGGCTTTTCCCTAATGACAAAGAGTAAGACATTCAGTGAACAGTATAAAAAGAAAATATACTCACCCAACTGCTTCCTTGATTTTGTCTTGGAATGAATTTCCTCAGCATCATCCAGAACCAGGTTCATATATTCATCAAATCCCTGTAATCAAAAACACAGGAACTGTATTGGTGTTGTCACCACATATTTACACACATCAACTTTCATTACCAAAACTGTTCAAGAAATGTTGTGGCACCATTGACTTAGACTCTATTCATATATTTCTAGTGATGACGACTAAGCAATAGGTCTGACTTGTTTAAGGAACAAAAGTCTAGCCAGAATCCTTTTGATTTATGCTGGTGAAATCGTAGTGGTAAATTGCCACTAGGTAGTAAGTAACTATTTCTTGAATTCATTGTTGTGCACAAATCCTAAATAAGCTATTTATTTATTTATTCAATTTATATGCCGTCCACACTACCCAGAGGTCTCTGGGCGGCTTACAATAATTAAAATTCAATACAGTAAAAGATGAAATAATTAAAATACAATTAAAATAGCCATCAGACCCACAGCTAATATTATTTCAATTAAAAGCCTTCTGGAACAGGAAGGTTTTGACCTGGCGCCGAAATGTCATCAGCGTCGGCGCCAGACGAATCTCAGTCGGGAGGGCATTCCATAGTCTGGGGGCAGCTGCCGAAAAGGCCCTTTATCTACAAGCCATCCCTCTTACCTCCTTAAGGGGCGGCTCTTTCAAAAGGGCCCCCTGGCTAGATCTTAACTGCCGGGTAGGTTCATATGGAACATAAAAGTTCATAAGCTACAGGATTTTGACCAATATATTTATTTATAGTTAGGATTATTCAAGTATATCTTGATTCCTTGCCATCCTCTTGCACAGCAGTCTCCAAACTTTTCAGCATGAGGGACACATGTTTTACACATTTTCGAGGGCCAAAGGAACACACACGTACACATGGGCTGAAGGGAAAGGACCTTAGCCTGCGGTGTTTGCCGGGCCGTATAAAAAGGCAAAGCGGGCTGGATGTGACCTGTGGGCTGTAGTTTGGAGACCCCTGAATTAGCACATAAAGGTGTGACTACATGTTGTACTATTTCAATAATATCTACTGATCTACATGCTAAATAACTTTAGCCATAGTGAGATATTCAGGATCAAGTTAAGATTGTAAAAGATATGGCAATCCTTTAGATTCTAAAAGATAAGCAATCTTTTAGATTCTAAAAGATATGGCAAGTAGTTTCAAGAATGTGTGTGGAAAAATAGACAGAGAATGCATATTTGTATATGGATAGCACTTTGTTGACGGCTATCGTTGAACAAAACACTCTTGTTGAGTGCTAACAAATGATAGCACTCAACAAAGTGCTATCATATACAATGACATCACATCTCATGTCACAATGAGAACTGAAAATCAGTTGAAAGCTGAACCAATCTCATTGGTTCAGCTTTCAACTGACTTTCAGTATATCTAACCATATACAATGACATCACATCTGATGTCACAATGAGAACTGAAAGTCAGTTGAAAGCTGAACCAACAAGATCCACTTTTCAACTGACTATTCAGGTTGAAAGGGTCTTTCCTGATTCTGTCTATATCTGCGCATACCAGAGAAAAAGCAATTGCTGTACTCACAATTATACAACCTTCTATCCGCATATTGACTTGTTCATACAGCCATACCTGGATCCTGGACCTCTACAAAGTAAACAAAGAAGCTACTTATACAACTGTTCCTAAGAGGACTTCATAAATTAAACTGTGTAGATTCTGGCCCCCTGGGCCATCTGATAAGGTAGGACTGAAATTATATCCCACCCATTCATGTTATTTTCTGGGAAAAAGATTCAGATAGAAGTGATTATGATTTCTTTTCTCTTTTTAAGAAGTGATTATGATTTCTTTTCTCTTTTTTTGAATTTGATGAAATGTTTTTCTCAAAGCAAAGATCTCTCTGGATGATATGTGAAGTATTATTTAAGACAATGTACAGTATTAGAACATAACCTAATGTTTAATTATGTATTTAAACATGCCACTTGTTCTTAAAATCTAAACTACTATATAAGAAACTTTATCTAAATAATGGACAACATACAACATTGGACTTCCATTAGATCAGTGGTTCTCAGTCTTGGGTCTCCAAATGTTCTTGGACTACAACTCCTAGAAATTCTGGCCAGCATAGCTAGTGAAGTCTTCTGGGAGTTTTAGTCTAACAACATCAGGAGACCCTAGGCTGGAAGCCACTGCATGAACAGAATCCAGCAGAAATGGGAACTAAAAATCTACCCTTCCCAATCCTCCATGTACCCCCAAACTAACTCTTAAGAGGGCCAAGAATTCACCTCTCAACTTGGGCTTTGAGCAGTGTCAATACACAGAGGGAGAGAGAAGGGAAAATAAATTTACCTAATGTTTCATTTACAGTGAGGTCTTGACTTAAGAACGCCTTGAGTTAAGAACATTTTGACTTAAGAACCACTCTCATAGGAAAATATTGACTTGACTTACATACTTAGATTTGAGTTAAGAACTGAAAAAAACCACGTGGGAGGCAGGGAAAGTGCAAAATTTGAACTTTCAGTTAACTGTTGGCCAGTGAAAAGGGTGCCTGTCTGCTTCCTCACTCCTCCCAGCATTTAGAGAGTGGATTGGGAGACAGTCTTCAGACTGCCTGGTACTGTCCTGCCTGGACTGTATTTTCCCTGCCTTCCCTGAACCTTTCTTGACCTAAGAAAAAAAGAAACAAAATATCCCCCTCTAGTGGTCGAAGGCAGAATAGCAGCTTCCCATTAGTTTCTATGGACGGAAAAGAGCAGATACGGATCAAATGGTTCCCAATGCATTCCTATGGGAAATGCAGATTTGACCTGAGAACTTTTTGACTTGAGAACCGCCTTCCAATACGGATTAAGTTCTCAAGTCAAGACCCCACTGTAGGTCTCTATTTTTATTTTGGTTAACCACAATCTTTGCAATACAACCAGACTACATATCTGCAGGGGATCAGTTCCAAGCTGTGAAGAAAATAATATTCTGAATATCACTACTTATTCAAATTCATTCTTGAAGATTAAAAGCAAGGTTGCTGTTGTTTACTTACATTCTGTAGGTATCTGAAGATGAGGTTCTGTAACAGATGACTTAAGAAAAAAACATACTGAAAAGCAGCTTCTAGCAAGTTTATTTCACTGCAATAGTAGAACTATCAGTGCTTCCTAACATTGTATTTAGAAGCCACTAATTTGTAGTTAGTTTTTTTTAATTTGTTACATGACCCTATGTCACCCAGTGAGTTTGATGGTTATGTGGTCACAAAGTCCTTTTTGAAGACAATAACCTCTGGTCCACACTCTCACTACTGAACTATGCTTTCAACATGTTGAGTAGAACTATCATGTCTACCAGGTATCCCAACTTCAAGACTGCAACTAAAGAGATGTAAACATATAAACAAACAGCAAAAAATAATTCATGTGACCATAGACGTCTGGCATCAGAAGATGTCATTCAACAGTTAAATGATGGAACTCAAGGGGGGGGGGCTTAAACAGGCTACCACTTTTCCAGTCCAGTATCAGCCAGATTCATCCTCTCTCAATGGGTAGTTAGTTAGGCATCCTTCAGTCTCGAGAGACTATGGTAGCCTGCCCTGTATGGAGGACTTGGAACAGTGTCTAGTGTTGCTGAGAAGGCCAATTCAAGAGTGACCACACTGTCCCCCGTCCAGCTCCATGATTTTGCAGCTCCCAATGCTAGCTTGAAGTACTTATGTCCTATTTTCTTTGCCACTAGTTTAAAGTGGTCTACATAGCTGCCTCCCCTTCATGGATTAGGCTCAAAATGCTACAAGGTAAACTTCAGCAGTATGTGGACCGAGAACTCCCAGAAGTACAAGCTGGATTTCAAAGGGGCAGAGGAACTCGAGACCAAATTGCTAACATGCGCTGGATTATGGAGAAAGCCAGAGAGTGCCAGAAAAACATCTACGTCTGCTTCATTGACTATGCAAAAGTGTTTGACTGTGTGGGCCACAACAAACTATGGCAAATTCTTAAAGAAATGGGAGTGCCTGACCACCTCCTCTGTCTCCTGAAAAATCTATACGTGGGACAGGAAGCAACAGTTAGAACTTGATATGGAACAACTGATTGGTTCAAAGCTGGGAAAGGAGTTCGACAAGGCTGTATATTGTCTCCCTGCTTATTTAACTTATATGTAGAATACATCATGCAAAACGCAGGACTGGATGAATCCCAAGCCAGAAGTAAGACTGCCGGAAGAAATATCAACAACCTCAGATATGCAGGCACTCTGATGGCTGAAAGTGAGGACTTGAAGAACCTCTTAATGAGGGTGAAAGAGGAGAGCGCAAAAATGGTCTGAAGCTCAACATCAAAAAAAATAAGATCATGGCCACTGAGCCCATCACCTCCTGGTAAATAGAAGGGGAAGAGATGGAGGAAGTGACAGATTTTACTTTCTTGGGCTCCATGATCACTGCAGATGGTGACAGCAGCTACAAAATTAAAAGACCCCTGCTTCTTGGGAGGAAAGTAATGGCAAAACTAGACAGCATCTGAAAAAGCAGAGACATCACCTACCGACAAAGGTCCGCATAGTCAAAGCTATGCTTTTTTCAGTAGCGATGTACGAAAGTGAGAGCTGGACCATAAAGAAGGTTGACTGCCAAAGAATTGATGCTTTTGAAATGTGGTGCTGGAGAAGACTCTTGAGAGTCCCCTGGACTGCAAAGAGAACAAACCTATCCATTTTGAAGGAAATCAACCCCATGCTTACTGGAAGGACAGATCCTGAAGCTGAGACTCCAATACTTTGGCCATATCATGAGAACAGAAGACTCCCTGGAAAAGCCCCTGATGCTGGGAAAGTGTGAAGGCAAGAGAAGTGGACGACAGAGGACGAGATGGGTGGACAGTGTCACCAAAGCTACCAACATGAATTTGACCCAATTCCTAGAAGCAGTGGAAGACAGGAGGGCCTGGTGTGCTCTGGTCCATGGGGTCACGAAGAGTCGGACATGGCTTAATGACTAAACAACAACACCTAGTTGCCTCAACTACTCCACTAGACTGAGGTTAGCTAGAGATCATGTTGTTGGCCCCAAGGGACCACTCACTTTTCATCACTGTGTCATGAACTAAAACTAGAACTGCAGTTCTAAGATATTATACTAACTTCCAGTCGAACAATAACTATTCCTACACTATACTATTCAAAATCAGTTTCCAAAGAAGTTAATGTTTTTGTTTGTCTATGCATAAAAAAGTAAAAGACAAAACACTGAAGCATATTAAAGATAAACAGATTAATTTCAATGTGCCCTTTTGTGGATCAAATCCACTTCTTTAAATACAGTTCTTGCATGTCTGAAGCAATGGACTTTGATCCATCAAAAGCTCCCACTGAAATACATCTACAATTCCTAAAGTATTTTGCCTTTTCTTTTTGCGTTTTACTTTTGTCGCTATTGAAACCAGTTTTTCCCAACATTTCCAAACTACCTTTTCTTAACAGAAGTATTATCTGTAAACCATTACCACCCCATTTTGTATTTTTTAACAGTTTGCAGACCTTTCTGTGCTGATGTTCTTTAAAGCTCAAGGGCTCTATGACCAGAGCAGGCAAAGTGAAGCCAACACTATTTGCATGGCCTCCAGGCTTCTGTACTCCCTCATTTTCCAGTAATCATGGTGAACGCCAGCTCCTGAAGCATCCAGAAGTGGTGATTCCTTTAAGCAGGTCAAAGGGCTCTGCTGCTCCCATTTAATGACCCCAAAATACCTATTTATCAAAACTGGAAGTCAACTTTTATATACTTCTGGTTTCTTTTCTCTCTTTTTTCCCATTGGACAATCTTTGCAACCTCCTTAGGGTCCAAAAGGCAGAATAATGTTGCTTAGATCTAGCAAAATTGCCCACCCCTGCTTAAAAAAAAACTCAGGCAAAATCACAATGAATTCAGAGTACTGTAACAAAAACCCGGTCGCTTTCAGACACAGAAGAATAGCCTTTCTTGAGACATCATGTGAACTATAAAGCCATAGGACACACAAGGAGCGGACTGGATAACTCAGTGAATTGGAGGCCCAGGAGTCAGGAAGCGGATTCCGGACTGTCTTGTCAAAAGGCCAGCCTGTGGGATCTTGGGGCAAGCTGCAGAGCCCCAGGGCGACCCCGGAAGAAAAGAACGGCAGACCATTTCAGAAGCGACCTTAGGGCACGGAGTTATGACTACGAGACACGCCGTAGGCCTTCGCCTCAAAATCCCCTTTCAGGGCAACGACCCCCCACCCGCCGCCCATGCCTCCGTCCCTGAACTACTCGGCTCCCCTCCTGCCTCTCCCGAGGCCCTGCCTCTCCATTATCAAGAACCAGCCGAGTTGGCTTCGAACAAAAGGATACGATGGGCTGCACCATCACCTTCTGTACTTTCTGGCCCTGCCCGCGGTACGCCATGGCGGTGGCCCTAGAAAGCCGATCACGATCCTCCGATCCAACCCCTTACCACGCTCACGCTCTCTTTCACAGACACACGCCCGCGCGCGCGGCTTTACGTTCTCCTAACGCACCACAGCCACTTCCGCCACCAAACAGGAAGTACGTTCTGGATTCCGCTTGGGGCGTAAAAGGCGGTACGTGTCACGTGACATTGTGTCGTCATTCCACGTTCTTTCTTTTTCCGCCATAATGCTTCCGGGCAGGGTTGGCCAAGACAGGCGACGGGCGCCATCTTGGAGGAGGGCAACGGCGGTTTCCGACGCCAACGGCTGGAGTTTTGTCTCTGGTCGCGACCTAGGAGGCAGGAGCTCGGCGGGGCGAGGACCGGCGGCCTGGCGTTGGCGGCTCGCTCTTGGGGTTCGGTAAAATCCCTGCGCGCGGGTGACAGGGACCTGGGGCCCCTCCCTTAGTCACGGAGAGACGAGTGGGGAGGAGGGGGGTGTCTCCCAGTATATAATTTGCTGTGTTTTTCTCCCCGGAGGCGGCTTCCAGCAGGCCCGCAGCCTCCTCACTGGCTTGACGGTGTTTACTTCTGTAGCCTCTGCCCTTTTCCGTCTTCCGTTCTCGCCTTCCCCCTCCCCCCCCCCGCGGTTGGTCGTACTTGCTTTCCCCCCCCCCCGTCCCCCCACATGTTTTGTTAATCGGCCTGTTTCGGTACCTGTAAGGAGGTCGCTTATTTCATCCCGATTTATTTTGTGTATTTATAGTGCGAGACACCGATTTGTTCCCCAAAAGATGTCTCTTCGGCATCCTTCCGCTTCTTATATTTATTTATTCTATTTATACCCCGCCTATTTGGTTATTGCGACCACTCTAGGCGGCTTACAACATAAACAAAAATAACAAATATAAGAGAAAAAAATTATTACACAATTAAATAATTGTGCAAGATGGGAAACATTCTTCTAATACCTGGTATCCAAATTGCCCCAATCCTTTTGATTTTCCTGCTCTCACAAGGAGACTGTTGTCATGTTTCCCCCCCTCCTTTTCGTGTTAAAATAATGAATTCTTTCTTCCCACTTCTCTGATCCTTGTGGCCATTTAGGATAGGTTAAAATTAATGTCACCGAAGTGTTAAAAACAGGGGAAAAGAAGGATTCAAGGGTATGTAATTTTCTGGACCAAAACAATTTCCTCCCAAATATTTAAATTCCATGCCTTCCATTTCTGGTGGTGCTGATGTGACACAATCTTCACAAGCACTCTAAAACAGCAAAATCAGGAGTTAAAGTAGATACCTCTGTAACTGATTTTTTAGTTTAAAAATCAGTTACATGATTAAAGCAAGGTTCGAATAATATTCTTAAATCAAGTCACAGTTTTTTAACCATTCAGAATATAATATTGAGAATTTATTTTCAAACTGTTTCCCTGTTGTCATTGTTGCACTTGCACTAAAAATGTAGAAGGTCCATATGGGAGGGTTAGTTTATATGCTAGTGTAATTGATTTAGAATCTGGTGTTAAAATTTTAGGGAAAACATTTGTCACTCCCTTAGTCAGCTGCATGCAGATTACTATTTTAGAGAAGACAAGGGTGTGTGTTTTTTGGTGGATGGAGATGCAAAGCATGTCTGGTAACCAAAGAAACTAGGCACTATTTCTGATGGTAAATTGTACACTGCAGATTATTTGCTTTGGAAAATACGTATTTTTCATCCAAGAATTTTTTTAAGTGGAAGATTTTTTTAGTAGTATCAATGAACTACAATAATCTGTATTTTAAAAAATCCCAAAATTTGTATATGACACGCATAATTTAATGATTAATTTGGTTTATATTCTCCACAATAAAAAGCACTAAAAAAAGTACAGTACTGTCCATTAAAATTCCCTTTCTTGGCAGCTAGTGAGTTAACAATGAAACCACCTATAGTATAAACATTAAAACTAGTGCTTAACTGATTATCCTGGTGTGGGGAGATGCAGCTTTTGGCCTTATGCACATAGCACAAAAAACAACAGGAAACAGCAATTTGCTAAAATTTATGGGGGGAAAGTGTTAAGAGATTAGAGCAGTTATATAGTTTACTAACAACTTGTGTTGCTGTATAGTTGTCTTCTGCAGTAATACTGATTGATATGCATGTTCATATCCATAAGAATGCAGCTTTTAAGGACAGACTACATTGTGTCTGCAGCAAATACACTTGTCAAAGTGTGGAATGTGAAGGAAAGACATGCCATGAAAGGCTAGTTCTGTCTAAAATATTTATAAAGAACCAGAACTTTAAAATTAATCTGCTTTTGCACAGATTTTGTCTGTTCCTCTATCAAGGCAGAAAGACAGCTCCAGTAGAGAGAAATGTAGAACAGTTTTGTCAGATAAAAACTCCCATTGTCTTAATTTATTTCCAATTAGACCACTGGTTGCTGTGTTTTTTACAACAGCCAGAACAGCTTAAGTATTAAATATTAATTAGGGAAAATATATGGGACTTTTCTAAACTGATTTCCACTATGCTTACTGAGTTGAAACATATTCTAAATAGTGGCATTCCCTAAAGGTAGATCAAGAACTTGCTTTGGTCCCCTTACTTGGGCAATACACTGTAGTCAACTATTTTTTTTGCCTGAGCTGCGGTCAGTGAAACACATGATGGCGTTGAAAAGAGTAGTAGTGAATACGTATTTCTTTTGGTAAATGTACCACTTATAGTTGTCAGTGAAAAATGTAAATATGCTACCTCAGTCTCAACAGCTTTATCACCAGCTCTGCATGTGAAAAGAGGGTGTATAAACACCATAGTTTTTGTATGAAAATTGGAAAAATGTTGCAGCTGATACAACCTGAGCTTCTCATCAGATTTTGTGAAAGGCTTGCAACATTGGGGGTCCCCCCCAAGTACTTTGCATTTGAGAATTTAATGCTAATTGTATTGGGACATCATAGAGGCATAGAATAGTAGAGCTGGGAGGGACCTCAAGGATAATTGAGTCAAACCTGCCAAAGCAAGCAATCCATAGCTAAAACATTCACTGACAGGTAGGCATCTAACCTCTTTTTAAAAAATATCATGCCCATGGATGCAAGATTAGACTGTCATGATGTGGCATGAGATTCAGAAGAACACTAAATCCCATGTCCTCAGGACAGATTAAAGTTTACACAAAATGCTTTTGTCTACTGTATTCCATCTTTAGCACTAACTGATGTATAGCATATTCTTGAGGAAACATACAGTATTATCTGAACCAAACAGCCTGTGCTTACTATAATAAAAGAGTGTGTCACATTTTGAGCATGGAGATAAGAATGTAACAGTTCTGACCACTCACTTCACTCACTTAAATGATGACACTAATTTTTTCTCAGAAATTAGTTGACTTTTTTCAGAGTGCTTGGACCATTTGAAAATAAAACATTCCAACTTTTCTAGTGTCATCAGTACAATCTTGAGAAACTAATTGGCTTTCAAATACTTTTCCATCAACTGAGTACACCAGGTTACTGTTTTGATAGGAAAAATGGAAATCTTATTTTTCTAATTAGTTCCTAGCTTGAGTATTAAATAAAATAAACTGATTTATTTGCAGATTTGTCAATTCCATGGATATTGAAATTTAATAAACTCCTTTATAATAACTATGTCAAATGGAGTGTGCAGTTGAATGAACCAAATCTGTATGTGTTAGATAGCAGCACATACCAAAAAAGTGTTTTATGTACAAAAAGGGAAACCTATGGGGGGAAATGTATAAAAAGGGAAAGCTACAGGAAAAAATACCTTAAATTCAATTGCTTGTGTGTATGTGAAACTTTCTTTGCAAAAGAGAGACAATAACGTTAAAATGGCTTATTAATAAATCCCTCAAAAATTGCTTTATAATTAAGATGGTATTAAATTTTGATAGATAATCTTCATGTGAATTTGACAGAATATTTCTCCTTAGTACAGATCTCCCCTTTTTGAATCCTAAATTTTGAAAAGATGAGAGAAGGGGAAGAAATGAATTGTAGATGGCAAGTTTCTTGAAAGTTTTAAAATCCTTGTACTGTATGAAATTCAAAATGGAATTACTACATTAAAAAACAAACATGTTGTCTCTTTGTCAGAGCAGATAAGTATCGTGCCAAAGATTATGTGGAAAATATGTTCACATTTATTTATTTATTTATTTCCCGCCCATCTGGTCTGGTGAAGTTCCAACAATTTGTTCTTCAATATATATTTAGAGTGACATTTGATAAACAATCAATAGTCATGCAATTGTTATTCTTTTTATGTTGGTCATTGTGTGGATGAAGAGACATCAGTTTTTCTTATTAGCTGTGCAGCATTCTTTCAGTCTTATGATTGAAAATTTAACTAATGATGCATTTTTGCAGGGATATTTGGAGTGATGAAGCAAAATCAAGCATTGAAGAAAAGAATTTCTTGATTCTTTTCAAGATTCTTTTTCAAAGAATCTTGAAATCAAAAAACAATAAGCAAATTTATTTGATTTTATGCAGCCAAGCCTCCTGGTTTTTCAGGCAGGGTATCATGCATTTACATTCTGTATAAAATTAATCACAACCCAATTTATTTAAAAATAATTCTTATAAGGCAACATATAAGCCTTGTACATCTTTTTATGAGTATATGTAATGTACATATACCCATTCATGTTCCTAATTGTGAAGTATACTATCAGCCTGAAGCTTTATGCATATGAAAATTTAACTACTCCATTTTGAGTTCTCCAAATTTGAGTTTCCATTGCAATCTAACCTTTTATTACTGTGCCTGTGTATACATTGGTGCATGTATAAACACATATCTATGAAAATATACATATGTGGGTATACATATTTAAGATTATGCATACATGTATTCTTTTGCTTTACATTTAATCAAGATCGGGGAAGATTGTTCCTTTTTTCCAAATAGGTGAAGAGATTTTGAAGACCGAGATTGAAACAGTGTTTTAAATTTAAAACAAAAATAAAACTAAATTGACTGGCTGCGGAAGATGGATCATTTTCTTTGCAGCCATTTTGAAACACAAGTTCATCTTTAAATGAACTGATTTGTTTTCAAGAGGCAATTAACCTTCACTATCTCCAGTCTTCCTGACCACTCAAATGGACTTGCTTTCTCCAGTAGTTATTATTCACTCTCTGTCTGAATTTTGAATGAGGATGAAATTTGTTTCCTTGGCAAAGTGAGGAAGAAAAGTCTTTCTACCCCATTGTTATCAATTCATGGATTGAGTGTTGATTCGACCTACAGGAAAAAAAAACAGAAGTCTTGGAAGATAGAATTCCTTGCTGAACTTAACAAGGTATTGCAATGAAAAGTATATTGATTTGTGAAGGTTAGGAACCTAACCAATGCTTGTACAAATTTTTTCTGGTATATACAGTGGTGCCTCGCACAACGGGTGCCTCGTAGAGCGATGAATTTGCTCTACGAGGCCGGTTAGTGATTGCAAAATGGTGCCCGCATAGGGCGAAAATCGCAGAGCGAAGGTCGATAAGTGGTTCGCTTACCGACCTTCGCTTTGCGACCCGCCAATCAGCTGTTTGGCAGCTACAAAATGGCAGCTGGAAGCCCCAAAATGGCCACGCGCAGCGTTTTCGTGCCCTCGTTAAGCGAGGGGAGGGCGCGAAAATGGCTGCTGGCCATAGGGAAGCATTGCTGATCGATGAGTATTCAGCCCAATTGGAACGCATTAAACCATGTTTTTCCTGCCCCGTTCAACGATGCTTTCACACAGCGAGGGTTAATCCGGAACGGATTAACCTCGCTGTGCGAGGCACCACTGTATTTAATTCCTATAATCCACTTGTTGCCACATATGAACCTTATGTGTGTTATGCATTACATTTATTGCAGTATTGAAAACTTGGTGGTTATATTAAGATGACAAGAGTTCCAGGAAATTAAAGAGAAAGCATTTTTTAAAATGCTGGAATCAGTAATTTTAGGCCTATGCAGAAGTGGGATGTTGTTAACAGCATATAAGACTTCAGAAGTAATTTATTTGGCATTGAAACAAGACAGAGTAATTGAATCTTCTGGTTACTAAGATGAAGCATTTTTAAAAAAAAACTATTTCTGTTTACTGTTTCCCAGATTGTATTTAAAAGAAAATACCAGTATATCCAGCCTGTAGAAGATTGTGCCATATTAAACCAGCCTGTGGCCAGCTATCACTGAGAGATTAGTGAAATTGTATTTCGCCATCAGTTGCTCAGCTTTAAGCTTGCTGTGTTGATACAGACCAAGATGTCTAACCAAGGAGATGATTGTTACTTTTATTTCTACTCCACGTGTACCAAGGTTTGTATTTCCTTCAACCCTCATTCTTCCCTAGTCCTACTTTCTTTTTTGTGAATTTAATCTATCCTGGTAAGCCCATAAAAATTAGTCTTTAAAGTACCACCACATTTTTGTCTTTAAATTTTTATTTTTGTTTTCAGCTATAAAACTGATGAACCTAGTGGCTGAAATCTTGTTGCACAGTATGCAAATGGGACAATTTTTAGATGTGAATTGCTGCAATTGCAAAAGTCTCTTGAAGAGTTTTCTGGCTTAGTGAGTGACCTTGATGATTTTTCCCTTTTCATTTTCTTTAGGGGGATAGTTGCCCCTTCCGTCACTGTGAAGCTGCCCTGGGAAATGAAACTGTCTGTGTGCTCTGGCAGGAAGGGCGATGTTTCAGGAGTGTTTGTCGGTTCAGACACATGGAGATTGATGTAAGTTCTTGGCTTAATTATATATTTCATTATAGTCTGGGCTGTATTTGCATTGTTGAATCTAGTGTAAAGAGATTGAAAAGCCCCTTTTAGCTTACAAGGCTCCCCAGGGCCGCCTTTTGCCCTGCAGGTGCCTTTGGGAGCCTCAAGACATGATGGAGGACTTTTGTTGTTGTTTAGTCATTAAGTCATGTCCGACTGTTCGTGACCCCATGGACCAGAGCACACCAGGCCCTCCTGTCTCACTGCCAATGCTGGTGTCATTTGAATGTGTTGTTATTTGATGTGAACTTGCACGTTCCTTCTAATGTATGCTTACAGCCTATTTTTCTTTTGCCTTCAGAAAAAACGTAGCGAGATTCCATGTTACTGGGAGAACCAGCCAGTGGGCTGTCAGAAGTTGAACTGTGCATTCCACCACAATAAGGGACGTTTTGTGGATGGACTTTTTTTACCTCCCAGCAAGAGTGAGTAGTGTTTTTGCCCTTGGAAAGTTCTGCTGCTCTAATCTGTTTACAAAATGCCTTCAGACTTGCATATTTCCATAGATGCTCTGAAGAAAAGCATATCTCACTTTGCTGTATGAGTTTCTTCTTACTAGTAATGCATCTTCCCCCAGCCCCCCTTCTACAATGCAGCAAGAGGCATTAGACAGGAATAATCTCCAGTTTATAAAACATCTGAAACAGCTGAGTGCTGCACAGAGATTTGCTAATTGAAGCACCTTTCTTCAGCTTAAAAATGTAGCCATGTGGAAACAACTAATAAAGCAAGTTATAGTTCTGTATGTGGTTTATATAACTTCAACAACAATAGTGACAATGTTTTCTTTAAAAGTATTTCTGATAGTTTGTTAACAGTCCCCTGGCCATCTATGAAACTGCTTAATGTAAATATTGTCTCATACACAGCTATCTTCATTATCTCACATTTGATAGCTTTAGGAAACAACAAAGCAAAGGCTTTTGTCATTCTTCCACAGTTGTCACCCAGGAAGTACATGACTGACCAAGGATCACTGAATGCAGAGATAGACTGAGCTGTCAGTGGTGCTCTTATTTCTTCATAATAAGTACAATAGAGATTAATATAGAACATAAGAAGAACCCTGCTGGATCAGGCCAAGGGCCTATCTAGTCTAGCTTCCTGTATCTCACAGTGGCCCCACCAGATGCCTATGGAAGGACACGAGACAACTAGATAGCTATCTCCTGATACCCCTGCCCTGCATCTGCCATTTTGAGGTACCTTCCTTTTAAGCCTGGAGATTATATATCCCCATCATGGCTTGTAACCTGCAATGGATTGTTCCTCCAGGAATCTATCCAGTCCCCTTTTAAAAGCATCTAGGCTACATGCCATCACCACATCCTGTAGCAAGGAGTTCCACAGACTAACAACACCCTGAGTAAAGAAATATTTTCTCTTGTTCTCACTCTCCCAACCCTCAATTTGAGTGGATGTCCCCTGGTTCTGTATTATGTGAGATGGAAAAGAGCTTCCCTCTATCCACTTTATCCATCCCCTGCATAAGAATGAATAAGGCCATTTGAGTTTTTGACAGACTGGTGAGATTATTAATATAGGCCACAATTCATTGCTGATTGAGATTTTGATATAACTGGAGAGGTCTGACACATGTTGCAAAATATACTTAATATGTTATGAATGATGTGTTGGACCTAGATTTAGTTGTGTGTGGAGTAAACTTACTGACATCATAGACCCCCAGGTCAGTCATGTTTAAGTTAATCTCATTGATTTCACTGGGTCTCCATAAAGTATATCTAAATCTGAATCCAACCGAACACTTCTTAGCTTATTGTTTATGTGTTTCTGGTTTTGCTTTAGCTGTTATTCCAAATGTGACTGAATCTGTGGAAGAGGAGATGAAGAGTGCACAGATCACACTGCCACAGAATAAACTTTCTGTTCAGTCCAATCCATCTCCTCAGCTGCGTGGGGTAATGAAGGTGGAAAGTTCTGAAAATGTACCAAGCCCTACTCATCCACCAGTTGTTATTAATGCTGCAGACGATGATGAGGATGATGATGGTGAGCAAAATATCATTTCCTTAATCATGAAATTTTTGTTTCATAGAATATTTCATTAAGATATTCATTAACAGAGTTGGATTCTTTTGTGACCAGCTGTGTGTGTCACCTGAGTCTAGAATTACTAATTGTAAATTAGAGCTCATCTAAATATTTATTTCATTATTAATGATGTAACAACCTCACTGTTGATCTTAATTGAGCAAATATGAGAAAACCTAGAATAAAAACTTTCTTGACTAACAGATAAACCTGTACAGAACGAAATAATAATTGCATGCTGAAAAATTGATTCTGACTAAGGGCAACGCTTTCCAGGATTTTTTAACTTTAGAGCACTTGGAATTATTTTACTATTCTCTCCTTCTGGGGGTACTCTGTGCTGAATAGCTTGCCCAAGATTATACAGGCCGGCTCTTCTGGGAGGTACAAAAGGGAATCAGAACTCTCAATTTCTAGCTTTGCAGCACTGTCACCAACACTGAGTGAACAGATTGTCATTTTGATTGTATGTTGTTCCTTTAAGACCAATTATCTGAAGAAGGAGAAGAATCTAAAATGCCTGTTCAGCAATCCTCTGAAGAGGTTCCTAATGGATTGCGGGTAGTTTCTACTCGGAAGTCAGTGACGAGCACAAAACAAGGTAAAGGTAAGAATAAGTAAGCTTGACAGAAACTCTGTGAATGTTTAGCAAAGTGTTGTGTCACTTTATGCAAAATGTATCTTTTGTTTTGATTAGATTGTTCAATTGCTAAAATTCACTTTAAAATCTTTTGATTTAATATTTCAGTTTTTGCAAAACTCAACACTCGAACAAGAAGGGGGGGGCAGAAAAGTAGGTAATGTTTAGGAGCTATGAGTTAAAATGAGAACTGGCAAGGGTCTAGAGGCTAATTTTCTGTCTACAAAAAGCCTGACTGAAACAGGGTTGCCACTCTCTGGAAAGTCAGGAAAATGGAAATTGGTCAGGAAAATTGGTCTGAAGTCAAGGAAAAACAGGTAATTTAAAATATATATATATTCAAGCAGTGAAGTTTTGACCTGCTACTGCAAGAGCATGATCTTTTCTTGTGGCAACTGGAATAGAGAAGTAGCAGAATACAAGAAAAACTTAATGATGCCCTTTCCCAGCCTCCCCCCTTTTCTCAGCTCCACCTCCAGCAACCAGCTTTATGTGTTGAACTCTGTCGCTGCATGATTTCCAAGGCCTGCCTGTAGCATTTGCAAAGCAAGCCTAGTTTAAATGTTTAGCAAGATACAAACTTTAAACATCTAACTGTTTTCATCCCTACCTGCTAGTACTGCATTTAACTTACATACTGTATAAAGATGAGCATGTTTTTGGGTCATGCTTGTGTATGGAACGGGCGTTCTGTCTCCTGCTAAACCCAGTAGAGTTGCAAATGAGTTTTGCTGCTGTTGGATTTCACAGTCAACTAGTACTTTCTACTCTGCATCATGCAAAGTCATTTTTTTTCAAATGTGATTACTTGTTTCTGCTGGAGTTTACAGAGTACCAGCTCTCTCACCCTCTTCCCTGACCTCTCCCATGCATAAAGATTGCAAATGAGAGTTGTCTGCTCATTCTCTAGATTGCAGAAATGATTTGCAAGCATTTAAACTCTACTGTACCTCCTTTCTTGCTGCTGATCTGCTTATTACACTTTCTGGAACCAGAAAGTGAAAGTGAAACTTTCCCAGCTTTGGAAAGTTCCTACTTGCCAGAAAACAAATCTGCTAACATCTTGGTGTCAGACAGGTGGTTCTATGTATGGCTGTATCGGAAACTACATTTTGAAGATGGCTTCTAAGAGGACAGTCTTTAATGTGCAGTGGCTGGATTTCAAACTTCATCCTGACTTTGTTCTATGGCTATCACCAGTTGCTGGAGACAAATACAAAGGCTATTGTAAAGTGTGTTACAAAACCTTTGAACTAAGTAATATGCGAATTAAAGCTGTGGAGTCTCATGCGCAAGGACCATTACATCAGAAAAACCTGAAAATTAAGTCAGCAGTCCATCACAGAATGTTTAGGTTCAAAGCCAAGTACAAGTTCAGATAGTAAAAACAGAGAGTGTGAAGAGACAGCCCCTGTGATAACTGGAAAACATGATCAGAATGATGAAAATGGCAAAGAATTACTCACCACAGAAACTAGTATGGCTGCCTATGTCATCAAGAACTGTGTTAGGAGAGCAGAGTGCCTGTGGGCTTTGCAACTGGTGATGAAAAAGATGTCATCTAAGTCTTGTAACAACATCAGTGAGTTATTCAAATGAATGTTCTCAGATAACCAGATAGCTCAACAGTTTCATCTTGTACAAACAAAGGCAATATATGTTGTTGCTTTTGGCTTGCCACCATATTTCTCTGATCTACTGAAACGGCTGAAACAGTGCCAAACATTTGTTATCTGTTTTGATGAAGTTTTGAATAAAGTGCTTCAAAAGGGACAGATAGTTTTAGTGGTTTATTTTTGGGATGATTACTGTCATAAGTTTCCACATGGTATCTAACCATTGTTTTTCTTCAAACTGCTATTGCTGAAGACCTTCAGAAGTTTCAAGCAAACATGTCTTCTTTATCAGTTGCAAAATTATTACAAGTATCTATGGATGGGCCAAATGTAAATCAGCTTATTCTGAGAAAACTAAAAGAAGAAATTAAAACCAACCTTGACTGTTAAGGAGAAGGAAAAGAATTGATTGACTTTGGAACTTGTACGCTTCATGTTGTACATGGGTCTTTTAAAACAGGATTGCAAGAAGTGAAATGGGACGTGAATTCAGTCTTGCACAATATGTATTATCTGTTCAAAGATTCTCCAACTAGAAGGGCATCATACACTGCTGAGACTGGAAGCACACTATTTCCCCTGAGGTTTTGCTTCACTAGGTGGTTGGAGAATGTTAAGTGCCTTGATAGAGCTGTGACTGTTTTTGACAACATCAAGAAATATGTGGAAGAAGCAAAACTCCCCCACCGTGAACCTGCAATTTGTATAAAAGCTGCAGTGCTAGATCGACTTGTGAAGTGCAAAATGGCTTTCATGAAAACGATTGCTGGAGATTGTGAGCCATTTCTGCAAAGGTTTCAAAGCCAAAAACCACTGGCACCTTTTTTGTATGAAGAACTCTGTAAGCTAACCAAGAAGCTAATGAGTCATTGCATAAAATTGGGAACACAGTTGTTAACAATTGTCTGAGAACTTGCTTGACAGAAAAAGGCTGACCTTGGCTTTGCAGCAAAGAAGCTGTTGAAAGAAACTAGTGACTGTCAAGTGGCTGAGTTTTGCCTGGAGTGTTGAAACATGATAGTAAGTGTTGTTCAAAAGCTGATTGAGAGAAGTCCTTTGAAGCTCAAAATGGTCCTTGGCCTATCAGCATTAGATCCTACTATCATTTTATACAAGCCAAATCTTGGAATCACCAGAATAGGGGGGTGTTCTTGAAGCTCTGCATGCAGCAAATCAGATCAGTAACACAGTACGTGGTGGAAAAATCAAAGCAACAGTACACTACTTTAACCACAGCTGCCCACAATGGGTTCAAGGCTTATTTTCAAGTGTATGTTGCAAAACAAAATGATGAAGTTGGACTGGATACATTTTACAGTGGTATTTTGATGTCCACCAAAAGTTTCCCAAGATCTGTGGACTGTTGTCAAAATGTGTCTTATCCTGTCTCATGGTAATGCTTCTGTTGAAAGTGGATTTTCAGTTAATAAGTTAATGTGAATTGAGAACTTGCATGAAGAAACTGTTGTCTGTCAACGTCAGATTTACGATGCTGTCTTGGAACTGTGGAGGACTTGCATCTGTTGTAATCAATATGAATCTGTAGCACTCAGTCAGGCATGCTCATGCATGCTACACAGAGCACTTGGAGGCTAAACACCATAAGCGACAAGAAGAAATTCAGAAGAAAAGAAGAAACTTGAGGGACAAATTAAGCATCTTGAAAATGCTTAAAAAAGAGTGAGAGAAGAAGCCAAAATGAAAGAGGAAACAATTGATGAGAAGCTAAAAGAGTTACAAAATAGAGAAAACTGTAGAAGTGATAGTTTTATCTTAAATCTTTATTCTTTAAAAACAGATTACTTGTATTCTAATTTCTAACTTGATTATTACTGCAATTTCAAAACTAAGTTTTGTAATGTGGCTTCAGAGAAACCATTTTAGATGGAATGTTTATATAATTTTTAGTGTACCTTTAAAACAATAACAAAAATGTTATGTCATTTGTTAGCATTCAGAGTTTACTTGAATTGAAGTTTGTATCTTGGTATAATTTTTGGTGTAATTGCAAAATAGATGTTACTGCAGTTAATGTTGAAAAAAGCAGATATTAAATCTCTTACTTTGACAGATATTTTTGCCATTGAGACTTGTGTAGCTGTAGAGTGGAACATTTCATTGAGACTTGCATTAATGCAACACGATCTATTCATTTGTGGTTATATTTGAATGGTGGTCAGGGAAATTGACAAATGTTGGCCCGGGAAAGTCAGGAAAATGAAAAAAATACAATTCCAATGGCTACCCTGTGAAAGCTTTCCAGCAAACAAACTCTGCCTTTAAGCCTTCCACTGTCCTGTGAGAATTCTAATTAATACTATTTAAAATGACATGAGTCCTATTTGGTCATTAAGGAAGTGTGCGGAGCCCATACCTGTTGAAGGGAGCATAGTCACTCCCCCCCCCCCAAAAAAAAAACAACTTGGCTATTATGATTGTTATCAACCCTAAGCAACAAGTTGGCAGATCTGAGGGGGCCATTTTTACTGACATTTGCTGAAGCCACCATTTTTTACAGTTCCATTGGTTTTCATGTAAGGGAAGCAGCAGTACTCCTGATGCACGCCGTGAGAGCAAGAAGAAAACCATCCTGAAGGACCCAATATTTGCTTGCTTGTTTGCAATAAATGCAGAACTGTTTTACCTGAGGCCCCAGTTCTTAAACAAGAATAAAAAGAGCACTAGAATAAAGGCCAAATTGGTTGCATAGGAGATAATGCATTGTATAGTGGGCAGTTATAATACAAATATTACCAACATGTTCTTCACTTCTTAATAATTAGGTTTAAGAAATATGACCTTTTTAATTTTCCTTGAAATTCTAAATCAAAATGGATGTTGAGAGAAAATAATATATTTTGATTCTCTCCTAGTTAACACAGAGACATCCTGTGCCACTTGGACCACTTTCATCTCTGAAGATAGGAATAATGTGGCAAATCAGTCCATCTAGGAAAGTGTTCCTCCTTGCATAGATGAATAGGATTCATTTTCTTTGCCAGGAATGAAAGCCCCTTACTGATCAGGGAAAAATTTGAGCAGCCTCACATCCCTGCTCCCACCCGCCCACCTAGCACTTCACGTGCTCTTTTTCTTGGGAGGTGTTAAAAACCTTTGTACAATATTTTCATGTCTCGCTTTCCTAAGTATCTCTGCTACCTTATGAGATATGGAAGACAGTAGAGAAGTTGATTTCTGTTACATATCTTTAATAAACTTCTGCAGTTAAACTCCACCTTCTATCTGTGTCCTCAATCGGTTTATTGTAGTCTCGTAAGATCATTAGCTGGCTGGATAGCTTAGTGAGTTACGTATTTGGCTGCAGAGCCAGAAGGTAAGAGTTTCGTTCCCCACTGAGCTTTCCAGAAGAGCCAGCTTGTGTGGCCTTGTGCAAGCTGCACAATCCCAGGATGCCCAGAAAAAGGGGTGGTAAACCACTTCTGAGTATTCTGTATCTGGGAAACCCTGAAAAGGATTGCCATAAGTCAGAATTGACTTGATAGCACACAATTATAATATTAAGAGATCATTGGAGCACAGAATCAAATCCCATTTGTGGGTTTCATTTACTATTTGGCTTTTCCCTACAAATGATCTTAGACTTCATGTTATTTTTACTCTGCGATCTGGGGGCAAGGAGGTATACTTCTCACAGTTAGGAATGAAATTGGTGTGTAGTTATAGTTTCCATGGATGATGAGAATCATCCTTGTTGCAGTACTAAATGAAAGGTAATTGAGGTATCATAGATCATCTACTTGTAAGCTTCATTTTTTAAAATATGTTTCTTGTTCAAAAGAAGGTACATGTTTGATCTGTGAACATTCATATGGATTTATTGGTACTGATTCTTCATTTTTCAGATGGTAGTTTGAATTTTGGGATAAAAACACTTGAAGAAATCAAGTCAAAGAAAATGAAGGAAAAATCAAAACAACAAAGTGGTGAGTTCATTCTTTCCTACGAACATCAGGACTTCATAGGTTCAATGATATCTCATAGTGTCCTGTTGGATCCCTGAAGTTGCTAGATGACTAATGCTGCTACATATCTAATTTATATAGTTACAGTGGTGCCTCGCACAGCGAAGTTAATCCATTCCGGATTAACCCTCGCTGTGTGAAAGCATCGTTGAACGGGGCAAGAAAACCAATTGGGCTGAATACTCACCGTTCAACGATGCTTCCGGGCGGCTGGCAGCCATTTTTGCGCCCTCCCCTCGCTGAACGAGGGCGCGAAAATGGCTGCGATCAGCTGTCCGGCGGGTCCAAACTGGCTGCCGGAACAGCCGAAATGGCCGGCCGCAGTGTTTTCGCGCCCTTGGTAAGCGAGGGGAGGGCGCGAAAACGCTGCACGCAGCCATTTCGGCTGTTCCGGCAGTGTTTCTGCGCCCTCCCCTCGCTTACCAAGGGCACGAAAACGCAGCGCGCGGCCATTTTGGACCCGCTGACCAACTGATCGGCGGGTCGCAAAGCGAAGGTTGGTAAGCGAACCACTTACTGCCCTCCGCTCTGTGAATTGTGCCCTATCTAGGTGCCGTTTTGCGATCGCTTTTGCGATCGCAAAAACGGCACCGTTGCGCGGATTCGTCGCTCTATGGAGCGACCGTTCTGCGAGGCACCACTGTACATTTATTACATTCTTTCAGCCTATTGCCATATATAATGTTGGATGTATCTGTGGTGTTCAGGACTGAGTCATTGTTGAATTGCTTCAGTTTGTTTTAAAATATAAATAGGGCATAATCTTACTTCTGGAAAATTAACAGTCTATTCCTAAGGCTTTTTTCATTGCAAATATCATGATGCGATACTGACAGATCTAGAAATTGTCTTGTAGCTTCATTGCAAGAAAAGTCACTTAGCTGCTTTTTACAGAAATGCACGGTTTGAGGATTGACTTAAAATTTCTTTGTACAGTAATAAATTGTAAGTGGAGTTGGGTAATTGTGAAAACTAAGTTGTTAACTTCATATAAATATATGAATATATATGAATGGGAAATCCCACATCCTTAGGAAATCCTGTATCCTCTACAGGAGTGAAATACTGTATAGTTTATATCCTACCAGAGCTCTTCTAATATGACTATATAATGGACTTGTTTGAATATTCAGTGTGCAGTCTTAAAACAAGCCTATTCTGAAGTGAGTGTCTCTTATTTCAATGAAACTTATCCCCAGCCAGACTTCTTAGTGGGGTGAGGAAACATCAACATATCATTCCCACTTTGGCCGCCTTACACTGGCTGCCCGTTCAGTTCCGCGTTGATTTCAAAGTTCTAATGCTTGCTTATAAAGCCCTAAATGGTTCAGGGCCTCGATATCTGGCGGAATGCTTTCTCCCACCTAAAGCTACTCGTATCACGCGATCTAGCCAGGAGGTGAGGTTGAGGAGCCTAACGCCAAGGGAGGCCCGGAAGGAAAAAACAAGAAACCGGGCCTTTTCGGCAGTGGCTCCTCGCCTTTGGAATAACCTCCCTTCTGAGATCCATATGGCCCCTTCACTGGGTATTTTCAAAGGCCAATTGAAAATCTGGCTGTTTAGGCAAGCTTTCCCTCCAGCCACCACTTGATTTACTTTTTTCCGTTTTGAGCATTGTCTATTAATGTGTTACTTTGTTTCTATATTTTAAATTGTTTATATTATATGTTGTTAGCCGCCCAGAGTAGTCAGTCGACTAGATGGGCGGGGTATAAATTGAATAAATAAATAAAATAATACTAATAAATATTGTTTAGTGTGTGGAACTGCAGCCTTGAAGTGCTCCATATATTCTAAAATAGTAGTAGCAGAAATTGATGTAGCTTTGTTTTGTTTTGCTCAGAGTGTCCTGAAGTCACTGATCAAACCCAGACCCATCCAGGCCCAGTGAAAGAAAATGCACGAACAGTGGTCAGAACTGTAACTTTGTCGTCAAAGCAAGGTAACATTTGATTCTGCCCATTTGTGTACAAACAGCTCCTGCAATTCAGTTGTTTGTGCAGATATCCTTCCTCTTTTAATGATTAGGAGTGACGATTTGTTACTGCTGTCCCCACAACACGACTGAAGTATATCTGATAGCAGTTGTCCTATTCTAGAATTTCATCACTAGATTGCCTCCATATGGGCGTAGGGGAGGCCCCGAACTGAATTGTTAGACCCAGTTAGAACAAATTCAGTCAGTTGGATTTACATAAATGCTGACACAATCTACTATTCAAGTAAGATACATTTTAGTACAACTCCAGTCTAGGTTATTTACACTTCAGTCGGTGGGATTTTGTGTACATAATTGAATGTGTTAATTCTGCTTGAAAATCAAACTTTAACTTTGTGAGCATTTTGACAGGTGAGGGACCACGGATTCGACTGACCCTTGCAGAGAGACTAGGAAAACGAAAGCCTCCCACAGGTGAGAATTTACATTTGGAATAAAAAAAATTGTCAGACTGTTGGTTGTTTTCTTTCCCCTGATTATGCACAATCCTTGCATTTGCAAAATAATGACAATATGTCTATCTTCTTTAAACTATGAAATATGCCAATTATGGCACCAAGTAGAATGTGTAGGAAGAATTCTATCACTTTTCTGTTTCTTGGATTGCAAAAATCTTTTGGGGATCAAAGTGTTACTTGCATATCTTTGTTTTAGATTAATATGGCTCGCAAGACGAAATTAATTCGTTCTGTGTGTCGTATTGCAAAAATTTCGTCTTGTGAAGCGTAGTGCTAACGGTTGTGCGATTTAAAACAATCCAAAAAGGAAAAATTCATCTTGTAAGTCACCGAAAAATCACAAAACGCTTTTGTCTTGTGAGTTTTTCGTTGCGTGAGGCATTCGTCTTGCGAGGCATCACTGTATCTTGGTTTTCCAGGCAAAACACTTCAGGCAGCTTACAGTATCATATTAATAATAGCTATAATTGCTACAAAATTTAGGGGTGTATGTATAACCTGTATGTAAGTGGTATATGCATTTTGAAGTTTTTTTAAAAAAAACCCAGATCTGTAAAATAAACTTCTTTTTCCTTTTAATCACAAGTTGCTGAGAGTGGTCTTCCCTTAAAGCGTAGCCTTGCTGAAAGACTGGGAAGGAAAATAAATTTGCCAGAAAATGCAGAAAAAACACCGAAGAGAGGTATGGCTGTTGAACCCATAAAATGTATTTTCTTTGTTTCAGCTACAGAGAATCCAATTATTATCGTCATCTAGAGTAGATCCATTGAATCAGTGGAATTTACAAAAATGTTGACTCAATACTCGGCAGCTGATTTAGTCTCTTTACTAGCAGTAGGATTTACTAGCCTTTATATTTGATATTTTTATTTTTTTTTTTTTTTTTTTTTTTTTTTTTTTTTTTTGTGGAGAGGCAGCAGATCATACAAGACATGAAATGTGACCGGTGTCTTTCTTTTTCTCATGTATGCAAGTGTCTTTGGACTAAAACTTTATTAAAATAATCAGGGCCAATATATCTTCAAGGATTGCAGAATCTTTTATAATGAGAAAACCATATAGACCAGTGGTTCTTAACCTTGGGTTACTCAGTGTTTTTGAACTGAAACTCCCAGAAACCCCAGCCAGCACAGCTGGTGGTGAAGGCTTCTGGGAGTTGCAGTCCAAAAACACCTGAGTAACCCAAGATTAAGAACCACTGATATAGACAATTCCTTGGAATAAAATTGTGAATGCATCCTTATTGTTACCAAACATAGCCATTCTGTGCCAGAAATGATTCTATTTTCTGCTTTAAAAGAACTAATTTTTTTGGAAATATGCAGATGTGTGTGACATCTATCTTTCTCTAGTACAAGATTAATATTTTCAAATGGATTTTCCAAACTTTTTTTGGTTGCAAGGATTAAGGAATAGCCTTCGATCATTGCTTGCAGTTTCTTTTTGGTGGTTCTTGTAAATAGGAAAAAAAACACATAAGAATTTGATTTCAAACAAGAAACTTTCAAATAAAGAGAACAGAATAAGCATCTGTTATAACTTTTTTATCTTTTTATCTTTATATATATTTAAATATATATATAATATATTTATCTATATATTTGTTATCTTTCTATAGTGCAAGTTCCTAAATCTCTTAAAGAAAGACTAGGATTATCGTCTGAACAGAAGAATGTGGAAACAGGTACTAGATGGTTTAATTCGAATACCTTGGGATCCTTCTTTTCAAAATCTTCTCTAGGTGGCTATTTTGTCTTAGTGCTGTCCTATTCATGTTTTTCAGAAGCAAGTTCCATTGCGTTTAATGGATCTGTTCCCAGTCAAATGTATAGAAGATTGTTGCCTACCACCTTTCTATATCTTACTAATTTGTTCTCACAGTTGCTTCCTGTGCTAAGGGATGATATTGATCTTTGAGGGAAAATCTATATAGATTGTGCAAAAGAGCCTCGTGGCGCAGTGGTTAAAATGCTGTACTGCAGCTAAAACTGTGCTCACGACCTGGGGTTCAAATCCCAGGTAGCCGGCTCAAGGTTGACTCAGCCTTCCATCCTTCCGAGGTCGGTAAAATGAGTACCCAGCTTGCTGGGGGGGCAATGTGTAGCCTGTATAATGAAATTGTAAATCTCCTGGAGAATGCTTGTAGCACTCCAAAAATAAATAAAAAATAAAAATAAAATTTAAGATTTTGATAAAATAACACTTTTAATTCCTTCTAATGTGTTAGGTTTTTGTTCTGATGATGTAGAGAATGCTGCCAAACCAGTGGGTGAAATCCGTGTGAAAACACTTGAAGAAATCCGTTTGGAGAAAGCTAGCCAAAGAAAAGGAGGAGAAATTCAGCCAGGGCCAAAGGCTGCAGTAGCATGTGCAGCAGATGGTCCCAATCCAGTGGCAAAACCATCTCTTCCAATCAGGATCAAAACCTTTTCTGAAGTCCTGGCTGAGAAAAAACAGAGGCAAATGGAAGAGGAGCGGATAAAAGCTGAAAAAGAGATTCCCGTGAAACCAAAACATGAGGGTGAATCGCAGAAGCAGGACTCTTTGGTTCCAACTCTTGGTACCCAAAGAAAACTAGAGGAGCCTTTGGGAAAAGCCAAGGACTTTGGGGAGGTGCGCATCAAAACCTTGGAGGAAATCAAGCAGGAGAAAGCTCTTCGAATGCAGCAGAGTGTGGACAACAGCTCAAAGACGCAACAGCAACCCGAGCATGCTTCACTTGGGAGGAAATTGCTTTGCATTACAAAGCCAACAGGTAATACAATTGCCCTGGACAGCTTTGCACTCAGTTTACTTGAATGCAGACAAATTATTCTTGATAGAATAAAAAGTATGCAGATAAACATCTTAATAAACATGACTGGGTCATGTGCAAGACTTGATGTTGCTGTATTGTGGATACCCAAAGTAAAAACTGAGGAAAGGAAGCACACCTACATTACCTTTCTATTTCTCTAGTTTTAACATAGCAGTAGAAAAAGCATAGTTCTTAACACCCTATTTCTTTCTAATACTAATGTTTTAGTTTTGTCAACAAATTCTCCTCTGCACATGAACCTTCCTGCCTGGTTTTTTTGTTATCTCTCTCCCCCCATCTGAAAGCAGAAAGGTTGTCCAAGATGTTTTGGCAATTGAAATGATTCATTTACCGAGATAAGGTGTGTTTGGCCTTCAATTTAAGTAGGTTGGGCACATGGTCTATCCAGCTGCTTGTGGAACTGGCTGTGACAAACTGGAACACCCCAAAACTTGTATTTTTAAAAAACCCTTAGGCTGCTAATCTGCAAGTGAAGCAATAAATCAAATCAGTAATATGTAGGCATGCCACTGTGAGATTCGTTTACTTAGTCCATAGCTGGATGGAATATGTGTTCCTCCAAATTTTTCTTTTTCATTTGTTCAAGAAACTAGAAGCAATGTCTTGCATGTAGCGGGGAAAGAGGTGTTAGAGGGCCAGGGGTCAGGAGAGGCAATTCTCATTTTATCATAATGAATCTGATGTTTTAACAGCTCCTGGTGGAAAGGAAGAGAAAATTGTATCAGAGGTAAAGTCCCCTCCACGAGCTGCTGCAACAGGTGCTGCTGCAAAGGTGAGTTTTCCTATGCTGTGTACGAAACGGGCCTTGAAAATTGTGACTGTCCCTTGTCAGCCATTATATTCTAGCACCTTGAAAATTGCCATTTAGTATCCAAATCAGGAGTGGTGTGAGATACAAAGATACAAATCCTGTATCTAATAAACCATTAATTTTTGGTATCTGTCAGGTGCAATCTATTTTGTCCGTTTAGGTGTTTATAAACAAAGATAGTGTTTAATACGAATTTTTATTGAGGTTTATTAGTGTAACCCAGCCTCTACTACATGGTTAAGCAGCTTTTTTAAATGTTTAGGGACTGCATTTCCTCAACGGTATTGGGGCTATAAGCAAAGGGTGGGCAGAACAGAAGGTAGTGGTTGATGGTAAAAATGAGGGGGTCTGGCTTCTCATTTTAAACTAGAGACCAGCAGTTTAGTAGATGTGAATTGAGAAGGAAATAAGCTTTGCTCTGTGGAGAGCTTATATTAGTTTTCATTGAAAATTTTATCTTTATCTTATTTCCAGGTTTGTATCCAGCCTTTGAATGACAATCCAAGCAGTTCACATTCAAAAGTCTATGTGAAGAGTCTAGAAGAAATAAGAAAGGAGAAGCAATCATTAAAACAAAAACAAGAGAGGAAACCTCAAGATAAACAAATGACTGTGCCATTTGCTGGGGTCGAAGTGGCAGAATCAGTGGTTCCAGTGACTGCAAATCCTGAGCCTCCACTAACATTTGGGAAAACTCACCCAGTTACCAAGAGGCTGCTGGTGAGATCCGAGGAAGCAGTGCTAGAGACTGCGGGATCAGAGGAGTTGAAAGTTTCATCCCAGCCTGTGGAACGAAAGGTTAAAGGTAAGTGACATCTTGAGGGTTACCTACATTATTGAAAGGACTGACTGCTTAACCTGGTGACAAAAAAGATAGAAAGGAAGCAGATACTTCAAGGAATCATGAACCACATGCTTGGATACTTATCAACTCAGTGGATTAAATAAAAAGGTTTATATTTTTTCCTCAGGTGCATTTCCTTCATATGTCTTAAGTATAAAGAAGAAAGCAGTAATACAAAAAGATAGTAGATGCCAGCCATGAAGACTTGACATTTGTCTGTAGATCCATAGAAACAGTGGAGTTATACAGATTTTGCAAGCTGTAAAGGTCTTGTGTCTCTCTGAAGTAGATTCAAGCTTGTCTTCTGATACTTGATGTCATAGATTTAAAGGCATTGCTGTCCCAGTAGTGTTCTGAAGTAACACAGCCAACAAACTTAACTTATTTAATGTCCATGAAAAGTCAAAATCAGTCTGTCTTGGCTGCTATTAAACTATGAGCTAGAAATATCTAGGGCTTCAGTGGTGAGAGAGAAGCAGATGTAAAGGAATGAGCAGGCAGAAAGGGTCCACTGGACAATTTTCTTTCCCTAAGTCATGTAACTGATGATTCATCCAAAGAAAAGGCAAAAACAAAACTGGCAGTTTAAAAGTTATTTTAGAAGGTGCAAGAGGAGCTGGACCTTGTTTCAAGCAAGAATTGTTGTTCCTGGAGGCTTCTAAGAGTAGCAGTTCTTTTCTTTTCCACTCACAATTTCACAGTTGAGGAATAGGCAGGAGAAACCATCAAATTGCTATCGTAGCTGAATATGGTTCATAGGATACATGATTCCTGCTTTGATCTATAGTATTAATTAGCTAAAGTTTGCAAACTGCTGGAATTCCTGGAAACTTTTTACCTAAGTTACGGTAGTTATTTGCCCCCGCTCAGTATGCTGGCACATATCTTGGCTTGCTCTGCCCTGATGATGAAGAGGCAGTCCTAGTCCTAGTTGCATTGCATCAAAAAGCCCTTTTCTTGCATGATGCTGTTTCCTGGTGCAACTGTATTTTTCATGGAGGCAAAAAAATGATGTGTGAGAAATACACTGAGCATGTGGATTGTGGGAACATATATGTTAAGATTTAGAAATTAATTATCTGAGTATTTTTGTAATTTATAAATTGTGTCACACTTTTAAAATCAACTTTTTTGAGGAAATAAACTGTTTTCCAAAGGTACAGTGCTTTTCTTAGAAAAACTGCTGAAGAAATTAATTTGTTTATTTAAATGTCTGTACTACCCATCTGGCCTAAGACCACTCTGGGCGGTTTACAAGGCAAAAATAAAACAATGCTCATAACAAGGGACGTGGTTGCGCTGCGGGCTAAATCGCAGAAGCCTGTGCTGCAGGGTCAGAAGACCAGCAGTCGTAAGATCGAATTCACGTGACGGAGTGAGTGCCCGTCGCTTGTCCCAGCTCCCGCCAACCTAGCAGTTCGGAAGTATGCAAATGCGAGTAGATAAATAGGGACCACCTTGGTGGGAAGGTAACAGCGTTCCGTGTCTAAGTCACACTGGCCATGTGACCACGGAAGATTGTCTTCGGACAAAACGCTGGCTCTATGGCTTGGAAACGGGGATGAGCATCGCCCCCTAGAGTCGAACACGACTGGACAAAAATTGTCAAGGGGAACCTTAACCTTACCTTTACCATAACATCAAATGTCATTCTGTATTCACTGAGTGGGGTGACTTGTGGCACAGTGGTTAAACTGCTGTACCGCAGCCAAAACTGCTCACGACCCGGGGTTCAATCCCAGGTAGCCAGCTCAAAGTTGACTCAGCCTTCTATCCTTCCAAGGTCGGTAAAATGAATACCCAGCTCGCGGGAGGGGGGCATTGTGTAGCCTGCATAATTAACTTGTAAACCGCCCAGAGAGTGCTTGAAGTGCTATGGGGCGGAATATAAGCAGCACGCTTTGCTTTTGCTTTGTTTTCTTGTCCCAGCCAAACCTAAAGTGAATGTGAAACCATCTGGAGTGAAACCTGGATTTCCAGCAAAGCAGGCACTGAAGAGGAAAGCACTAGAGAGTCATCCTTCTGTCGTTGCAGCAGTGAAACCACTGAGCCCCATCCAAAGCACCAGTATGAAAGAGCTGTCACCCGAAAATCCTGCTGTGGTAAGACGACTAATTGATCCTCTTGGATCCCATCAACTGAAATCCTGTGATAGCAGAGGGCATTAAACTTTCTTGGGCAGACCTGGGCAAAGTGTGGGCCACATATGGCCTGCGAGCCGCTCCAGTCCAGCCTGCCTGTCGCCGCTCCTGTCTGGCCCGCCCATCACCGCTGAGTGAGCTAGGGCTCTGGTCACCCAGCACAGCAGTAAGTAAAACTTGTGAGATCCGACCCTGGGATCTCACAAGTTTTGACTGTTACTCTTGAGCTGCTGACTGTTACTCTTGGGCCTATTACTACCCACAAATTGGGGGCCTATTACTATCCAGCTAATGGGGTCCTATTTTTAAGTAAAGTTGGTTCAGCCCCTAAACACAGTTCAGATTTTTCATGTGGCCCCCTATAGAAATTAATTGCCCACCCCTGGTCTTAGGGCTTGCATGGTTCCTGCTTTACCCTTTATGTTTTCAAGACCCAGTAAGTAGCCAGTCTGCTTGGGGAGGGAATCAGTTTTTACATTTATGTTGAGAGAAGCTAAACAACCTTTTCCAAATAGTAAGAGATAAAAGATTCACATTGAGCAATAAAGGGGCATGAAGAGAGATGAAAAATGGAGAAAGTGCTTCTCTGTATATGTATGAGACAGCAAAAGTCTGAGTTGATTTTTTTGTCTTTTTCGCTCTTTCTCTTTAGGCAAATGCTCCCAGGTTTCCAGAGAACACTGTTGCCACTGTTTCTGAAAGTGTCTGTTCTAATAGGTAATGATTCCATATATTTATAGTCACATTAGCCAACCTCGGAATTGTTTTAGAACAGCTATGCAAACACTGGAGTGGTTAGTCACCAACACTGAAATTAGATGCTAGAAAGGGTGGATATAGGCCTTTAGCTTTGAATTTGAGAATAAAGGTCCAGATAGTAGACAGCCATTGGGAATAGAACAAAATACAGTGGACACTCAACTTACAAAGGTCCCTACTTACGAAAATTTCAAGGTATGAAAGACAGGGGAAAAGGGCTGGCGCAGTGGTTAAAATGCTGTACTGCAGCTAAAACTGTGCTCACGACCTGGGGTTCAAATCCCAGGTAGCCGGCTCAAGGTTGACTCAGCCTTCCATCCTTCCGAGGTTGGTAAAATGAGTACCCAGCTTGCTGGGGGGGCAATGTGTAGCCTGTATAATTAAATTGTAAACCGCCCGGAGAGTGCTTGTAACGCTATGGGGCGGTATATAAGTCCAAAAAAAAAAAAAAAAAAAAAAAAAAAATTCAAAGCCACCCCCGCTGCCCTCTGCCTTCTGTTCCCACAGGGACAGAAGGCAGAGGGCACCGGAGATGGGAGACGGGGACAGCTAAAGGGTTTTTGAAGCTCGGAAAGCCAAAAGCTGCTCCGCGCCCGCTTCCAGCTCTTTGAGCTGCTCCTCTCCCGTTGCCGGATTTTGGCTTTCCAAGCTTCACAACTTCCTTCGCTGTCCGTGTCTCCTGTCCCTGGTGCCCTCTGCCATCTGTCCCTGATGGGAGACAGGGACAGCGAAGGTAGTTGTGAAGCTCAGGAAGCCGAAAGCCAGCAGCAGGGACGGAGCGGCTTTCGGCTTCCCGGGCTTCCAAAGCTGCACCCGCTGTCCTCTGTCTCCTGTCCCGGTGCCCTCTGCCTTCTGTCCACACAGGGACAGAAGGCAGAGGGCACCAGGGACAGGAGACAGAGGGCAGCGGGTGCAGCTTTGGAAGCCTGGGATCTTTTTTTCTTTGCCTGGATGGATTAAATGGTTTTCAATGCATTCCTACGGGAAATGGACGCTCAACCTACAGACTTTTCAATCTGCGGCCACTGTTCCAATACGGATTAATTCCGCAAGTTGACGGTCCACTGTAAATTTAATTGCAGAAGAACTTGGAATGGGAGATATCTAGACTGAAAATTCCAAGTCTCTTGTGGCAGATTCTGAAAAAAAAATAGTATTAGAGTAGTAATTGATAATGTGTTTTCTAACTAAGTAAATTGGAAGAGTACAAATAGTGAATTATTGGATGTTACTTGTGAATGCTGCTAAGCTAAAGAGAGTTTTGCTCTGGGATAGAGTGCATAGATGCACCAAATGTCTGCTGACAGTGAGCTGCCTTTTTAAGTTACAAGTTACTTCTATCTTTGAAATTACAAAGGAACTTCAGATGACAAAGTCTGGTGCCTTTATTGTAGCTAGCCTGGGAAGATTGCCAAATCATCAAGTATTTGTTGTTCACTTAAGCCTATGAACCACCTCTTCCTATAAAAATTGCTATATTAATTAATTGTAACAAAATCAAAGAAAATCATACATTTCCTTAAAAACGAATGCATTTACTTTAGTATCAGTGTCTCCTCCTGCATTTGAAGCTGTCTTTCTGTTTAAAGGTTGTGCCACAATAAATGTGTTTCAGGTGTCACAATATTTTTTACCAGGTTTTATTGAAAGTGAAGCAAAGGATTACATAGCAGAAAGTTTACAAAATTTAGTAAAACAGAAACTTACAAGTGGAAATTTGTTAGGGTGTTGTGTTAAAAACAACAAAAAGTCTTGTGATTCTTTAAAGCTGAACAAGTTTCATTTGGCATAAGCTTTTATGGAGTATATCTGACTTCATCTAAAGAAGTGGGCTGCAGTCCACAAGCATACCAAATAAGAAGTGTTAGGCTGCATGGCCGGTGGTTGTTTTAGTGAAACAGCTGGTTGTAGCAATCATACTTGAAATCTCTTATATCCTTTACTTATCAGAGGAAACTACAATCTGTGTTTATTCCAGAAGCTAACTACTAGACAAGGAGCTCTGAAAGTGTTTAGACAGGATCATTGTGTCTCCCTGGCAGACTTGTAACCTTTTCATTGCTGTTTTCTTTGTGAAGCTCTGGGCTCCATCTGCATGACCAGGCGGCCTCCACCTTACAGGCAGAGATAGCACACCCAATTCCTTCTCCTTCGCCAGCAAAGATACGCAGACTAAGCTCTACAGGATCTGTGAAGACATCCTTGGTTGAAGATGACTTTGAAAAACTGATTTGGGAAATCTCTGGAGGCAAATTAGAAGCTGAGATTGATCTAGACCCAGGCAAAGATGAAGATGAACTCTTGCTTGAACTTTCTGAAATGATTGACAGTTGATTTTTTAAATATTATTATTATTAGAAGAAGAAAACATAAGCTGTATATTTTGTTCGATAACCAAGAATACCCCCTTTTTGCTGAGGAGTTATGACAAGTCTTAAAGCACACTTGAACTGGTTGAAGAAGTTGGTTGTCTTAGATTGTCCTGAATTGCCCTGCTGGTCAGAGAAATGCCCTCATATAACTCTCCTGTTACTATCTTATCCGCCTCAGATATGTTGAGAATGAAACCATAAATATTTCTGCTCTGTAAGATGTGAGACCATTCGTAATCCTCCATGTACTTACTTCAGCAATGATTTTTATGGCGATTTTTTACTGAACTGTCTTCTTGGTTTTTGGCCATGTGATTGGCTGACCATCTGTTAGCGTCCTACTGCACTGTGATTGTTTGAGGGTCATTTTTATGTTCTTGAGGTACATCTCTGTAAGTTACGCAGTAATTTTTAAACTCTAGATCAGCAGTACTATTCAGAATTTAGGAGAGGGAAGTAAATATTTGTGGACCAAACATGTTCCAGCATGAGTGGGTCTTTAGTACCTTATGAAGTAGATGGTAATGCAATACTCTCAACAAGTGCAGAACAGCATATTCAATTCTCTGTCCGTTCATTCTGTACTAGAGTGAGTGGTCTCCGCTATCAAGTATAACTTCATGAGGCAAAAGTTTAAAAATCCCCTTCATATCTTTGTATTCGTTCAGCAAATAATAATTAAAAACATGCCTTTAAAGGGCATGCAGAGTTATTCTCAGGTTCCCTTCTCCTCTCTAAAACTGAAAATGTGATGGCCCACTTTGCTGGCATTGCATGGGTCATTTTAAGCAAAGCTTTGGGATGCCGTCCTCTGGCAAGCCAAATAGTTTGAGAGCTTATTGTTTGTGTATGCAATTTTTCCTGCCAAATCCATGGAGTTCTCAACTGTGCTCTTGTGTTTGCCCAGTTATGAACTTTTTTTGGCACCCATCTTCAGCACTCTGCTCCACACAACTGAGCTGTATTTGTGGATTTTCCGTGAACTGAAGAGGATTTTCAGAGACTCGGGTGTATTGTCTACCCTACTATTGATATTTCTTCTGCCTGTTGTTTTGTATAATGACTTTTTCATTATTCTTACTACTGCTATTTTAATTAGTCCAATCTTGCCACTTAAACATCTAAAATTATAGAAATTGTACAGGATATGGTCACAGATGTATTCCTAGCAAGAAAAAAAAAACTTGATTCCAATGTAAATATATTTAGTTTGACAGAGGGGGGAAACCCTATGCTTCACAATTCATTTTGAAGCACTGCATATAGGAGAGATTGAACAGAGACTTATTTTTTAAATTATTTAAAAATGGTTGTCTTGAATGAACTGCCAGCCTTCATATTGCTCCAAAGAAGTTGGAAAACAATGGTTGTCCAGCACATTGAAGGACGATAGAACTTCTGGGTGATTGTGAACAAAGAGAGGAATTTGAGAATGTGAAAGACATTTTCCATTTTGTTTGCAAAAGTTCTGGCTGCTTGAGCAGAATGTTCCATTTGTAGTTAGTTTTCTTCATTTTCTCTATTCTGTACAAGACAATTCCTCTTTGGCTTTTTACATACTCCGTTACATTCTGTACATTGTGTTTTGTTTTATATTTAAATCATTGTACCCAAATCAGGTATGTTTATCAGTACATTAAACCAGTCCTACAAAACAAAATTATTTGTGTTTTGAATAAAGCTGATGTCAGAAATGTGTTCTAGTTTTTTTAATTGAATGTATATCCTACTTTTCTTCAAAAAATTAAAACCATCATCAGTAGAATATGTGGTGTAAAGTACAGGATTTTTAACAGATTTGGTAGTGAAGGTACTTAGATTATGTTCAGATTTGTCCCAAGTTTAAGTTTCTGTTAGTTGTAGTTGCATTCTGGAGGTATAAGATTTTTCGTTGCCACACTTTATTTAGAGATGATAACAAAGACCAGCATTCTTATATGTGCCTGTATTTATTTCAATCTTTACAAAGGAGACTTTTTCCTGTTTCTGAAGTGCTTGTATATATTAGGATGAAAGTCCTAGATCTTTGCATGATTTTTTTCATGCCTGTTAACCTTTTACAAACTACTTTGCTCCCCAACCCCTCCCTTATATATATATATATATATATATATATATATATATCTATATAGAGTCACCAGTGTGTGCTGCTCATTAGAGAATAAGAGGATAGGTACCTGTTCATAATGTACAATCTGATATCTGGCACAAGGGAAAGAAGGAAAATGGCAAAAGGGCTAATATATTATTTCTGATGCACATGCTTAGGTTAAGTTACAGCACGGTACTGGAACTCACCCCCACTACCATCCCAAACATCTGTTTTTGAGGAAGAGATTTGATGGAGGAAAGCGTTGGCCTCATGGCAGCAATCTGAGCCAAGCAGTAAAAGCAAAGTGGCAGATTTCAAGTTGTAAGGGACCTGAGGGGTAGTCAAACTGGATGAGCAAATTTTACATGCAGGGATGTACTCTGATACAAGAGCAGAAAGAATGGGGCAAGGCCATTTTTTTAAAATGAGAGGTAGCTAAAGAAGCAAGCCAAAGGGAAGCATCAGAGACAAGTGAAGTATGTTGGACAGATGTGAGTATATCAAGGTAAGAGAATGGAATATCAGATTACCAGGCCAGTGAGCCCCCCCCCCCCCGTAGAGACAAAGGAAAAGGATGTCCTTATGTTCTTTGTGCACTTCAACCCCAAAATGAGAGGAGATAGTGGTGAAGAAGGTACTCTTAGAATGGGTTGTGGTCCACTTTTACTGTGTGATCATTCTATGGGATAATCTGCAGACATACTCAGTCTTCCAGGACTAAAATGTTATAGCTATAAGCAGCTGATTGTGGAAACAAGGATAATCTGAGTAAAGAACCGTTACTTCTTGAATCCAGGAAATACAGTTATCCAATTGGGCAGGAAAGTTTTTGGGTGAATGATAATTGCAGTAATGTCTTGTCATTCATGTGTCCTGTACAGCCTTACCTACTGCACATATGAGAGTGTTGGGGAAAACTTTTTCCATTCCTCATGCTACTGCTGAGATCTCTAGAAGACTCACTGCTAGATCTCTGGGCACTTCCCACCAGGTCTTGCACTGCTTCTTGGGCATGAACAAAAACAAAAAGGTCTACAAATGCAATGCTGGGGCCCCACCCCTTGCTTCTGAAGGCACATGAATCCATTCTTGCCCCTCTTGGTGTTTTAGTATCGACAGTACTACATACATATATGTCACCACTTCCAAACTATGCTCTGGTCTCAGTGGAGAAGAAATGGAGACAGTCACCCTGGTTTCAAAGCCACATTACACCCAAAAGTCCAGCTTTCTCTTCTTCCAGCGGTACTTCACCTGAATTTGCCTGCCTATCTGTTGAGCCACAGATGCAGAGCAATCCCCTAAGTTTTTTAGTTAGTGTTGTGAGCCCTACAACTCAACACTGTACAAATACAATAGCTGTGTGGCAAGTCCTTTAATGTCTACATTCATAAACATCACAGAAATCATGGAACTGGCTTGCATGTTTCAACAGTAAACTAAATTCGTTGTTTGACCCTGGTATGGATGTGTGTGTCAGATAAGGCACCCTTGTTTAAATTTAGACAAGGGCAAGAAGACGATTCCACTTGCTTGTGGATTGTATTTCAAATCTCTTTAGTGCCTGCCCTGATTGCGTGGTCCAGTGTAGTCACAACTGCCATATCTTTCTGCCCACTCATAATTTAGAAACTCACAATCTGTTTATGACAATAGTAGAATCTATCTATCTATCTATCTATCTATCTATCTATCTATCTATCTATCTATCTATCTATCTATCTATCTATCTATCTATCTATCTATCTATCTATCTATCTATCGACTCTTTCTCTATGGGACACCAGTTGCTGGACCAACAATCTGAGTATTTGGGTTCAGTTTGCGCTGATTCCTCCATTACATCTGGTAAGCTCAGATAAATGCTGTTATGTAAGGACATGCATTACAAAAGCTCTGATTAGGTGATTACTGGAAGTATTTACCTGTGGCACAGGCTGCAGTTTCACTGGTATTGCTGATGCAAAGTTAACAGGGCTCCCACAGAAAACGAAACAGAATTGTATCCACAGATGAGAGAGAGCATTGAGAACAGGGCAAATTTTGGGAGTATCCCGGCCCTTCCTTTGACTGCTTAATTTTTTTTCTTTGTTTTAAAAAAGAAAGGACAGCCATTAGCTTACGCACACTTGATCATGCTTGCACTCCAGTTCACCAAGTTGGCATGCATGGATGCTTCTCTTTTAGATATTATCTGTCGGCCATATAAGGAAGGGAGAAGCCTGCACAGAAGTCCTTGATGAATTAAGGAACAAACTGATGACCCCTGTGGTTAGGACTAATTAGGCAATACAGGCAGTTTGCCCAGTTGGTTTAAGACAATGTGGAGCATAAAGGATTATTAAAAGATTTGAAAAGATCTGAGGACACGACAACTGGAAAAATCAAGGATGTCACATTCCTCCAAAATGAAGAATTTGTAGGAGGAAAATCCAGTGGTAAGGAGTCACAAAACTCCAAATCTTCATTGTATTTGATTTCAGTCTACTAAGCGGGTATGTGATAAAGCACTTGAATACTTATTCTAGATCAGTGGTTCCCAACCTTGGGTAATCCAGGTGTTCTTGGATTGCAATTCCCAGAAGCCTTCACCACCACCTGTGCCTGTCGAGGTTTCTGTGAGTTGCAGCCCGAGAACACCTGGGTTACCCAAGTATAGGATCTACTGTTCTGTTTGATTCAATTCTATTTTGTGCTAATAGTTTCGACCAGTGGTTCTTAACGTGGGCGATAATGCCCCCCAGGGGGCGATTTCATTTTTCAGGGGGGCAGTAGAACGAAAAGGGGCGGTGTGGGGGCGCTGGAGCAGAAGGGGGGCGGTAGGGGGGCGCTGGAGCAAGCCAAACCTGTGAAGATAGCTACAGCCTTTTTACAGTGTGCATGAATATATATTTTCCTCCAATCTTAATTTAGTTTCAGAGTTTTTGTCTTGAAAGTTTTAGTTCCTGCATTGCAGTTTGTTTTTATGCCCTTTTTTATATTTCCTTTTGCGTCTTAAAATTCGCTTGCAACTAAATCATTAAATGTTACTTTTTGGGGGCATTTCATTTTCTTGGAATTGAATTTTGTTTTCAGGGGTCATTGGATTTAAGTGTAATAAATAAATAAATAAATAAATAAATAAATAAATAAATAAATAAATAAATAAGATATCATCACCGTGGGGAGGGGGGCGATGATAACTTCCTCAATGGCTCAAGGGGGCGTTTCTTTCAAAAAGGTTAAGAACCACTGGTTTAGACTGCTGATACATAGGACTAGTGAAGTTCTGTTAAAATTTTACTACTTGAATCCAGAAATTCTGATATTGTTCTTATTAGTACAAAGGACTTGACCAAGTCTCTTGCATCTTTCATTTCTAAACACAAGTAGTCACACTCTACCTGGGATAAGCACCGCGGAAAATCTCAAAAGCTACTTTGTAGTGGACACATCTAATATTGCACTAAATAGTTCCTGCTCTTTTATTTGTGGAATGTATTGTTTGGCTGTTATATAATGATTCCCATCATCTACTACATAATTTCTGCCTGAGGACTTTACTGCGCAAGGCCAAATGGGGAATATAACATCTTGTTTATTACCATGTGCTGGAGCAGAACAATTGCTGGACCATGTGTTGATCCACAGCAGCAGGGAGTAAGTAAAGGGTGGCCCTACACAACTCTCAGTTTTCATTGCAATTATTTAGGCTAACCAATAGTGATTATGGGTTCAGTCCAACAGATTTTTAAATGGTGATGAGATGGAGATTTGTCAGATATATTTGCGGCGGGTGGGTTTCCTGCTTTGACTGGGAGTTGGACTTGATGAACATTTGGGTGCCGTTTCAGGTCTACAGTTCGATAGAATATGCGGAGGAGCAAACCCTTTATCTACCTCTAGGACTGCCAGATATCTTTGGAGAGTTACTCCCATCAACCCCTCCCCACTGGTGACAGTTGCTGGGAGTTGTAGTCTAACACAATATAGTGTATTAATAGCTGTGCAACTCTTGAGTTACAGATAGTAAGATTTGTACATTAACAAAAGACCAGAAAGGAAGCGACACTCCACAAAATTGGCCCACAGGTATCCACCTCTTCAGGACCATGTGATTCAAGCACAAGATCAAACCACATAAACACATACTTCTGACTCCTTTACATCTTAAATCTCATCGACTTGCCAACATCTAGAGAACAAAAACATATCAGTAAGCAAGAAACATGGGCCACATTTTTGTATCTTTTTATTTACAATTAGATTTTTAAAAAATGCTTGCCCATGGACAACAGATACCTGCACAAGTTCAGTCTGGATTTGTCAGCGACACACTGTGGAGGACCATATGACAGCAACAGACATACAGACAGAGGCAGTAAACACTTGGCACTGATATCTATTGAGGCTTTGCTTGGTTGACACTTCCACGTTTTAAATTATTGTTTTTGCCACAGTGAGGCAGTGATCTGCTGGGTTCAATTTCTGTTTTAACCAGCAAAGTATCTTGAACCAATGTCATTTTCAAAATAAAGCAAAATTAAATTAAATTAAAAAAAATCTACACCACATATGACTTTATGTGATGCAGGCTGAGATGCCAGTGGGCTCATTTAGGTAATAGCAAGGCCCGAAAGTAGCTAATCAACTAGCCAAAGAAGGACTAAAGATTATGTCATGTCTTTCAAAAGGGAAGACATTGATTACTCAGCATTAAATTTTTAAGCAGACAATGGAAAAGTGTTATGAATGTCAGCAGTTCTTTCCATTTTGACATTTGGATGGTAGATCTACTGAAATGAATAGAACTTGTCACAATAGTCCCATTTCTTTCATTTGATCTACCGTACTCTAGGACTTGTAACAGTCACGTGGCACCTTTAAGCTTAGCAAGGATATTTCCTTAAAAATATGACTGTTCGGATTGAACCCATTGATTGGGATTCCCTCTTGCTGACTGTTAAGATATCTCTTGGAGTGACTTATGAATAGAAGATTCCCTCTCCTATTATCCTTCCTTACCTTACATTTCCTCTATTCCTACCAGAAGTAAAGCCTCAAGTGTTCAGAAATCTGTTTTCCACAATAGATATCATCTGGGGTTGGTTCTAGGGAAAGTTAGCATGTGAGTTTGTCTTAATCCTTCTGATTTCTCCCTATTTACTATACCAGTATGAAATACTTTTATTTTTTTTTAAATAATAAAAGAATGATCCATTTCTCAAGAACTACTAAGGTCCTCAGAGCAGGGCTGTATCTCACAGGAAACTTACATGCCAATCCCATTTAATGCAAATGATATCTGTCAAACACTTTGGGTCGATAGCTTTGCCACTGTAGGAAAACATTAACTTGCATGAGATCTACAGAACTGTATTAACAGTCTATACTGAACAGAGCCTGGATCAACTAGTTACAAATGTGTTGCGCAATGATTAATGGAGCAAGGCACTCTTTTCACATTTTTTAAAAAACTAAGTTTTATAAATGCAAGGGCCATGTGGTGTCTCTACTCAGGTGTCTTTTGTCGTACTGGTCAGTGGATTCCAGCATTCTGATGAGATTTTAAATAAATAAATACTGTAGTAAATAAATGTCCTAGTAAGGAGAAAGCAGTTACTGATTATTTTTGAAAAGTAATATTTTAGATCTGACCACTATGTAACCTGGCTTTGAATTTCTAAAGGGGTCTCATCTCAAATTTTATGCCCAAGTTTGGCTATTGCCAGTTGGTTTCATTATTGTGTGTGACACATGGGGCTCGTCAAATAATGCATTGTCATGTACACAGTGTAGAACTGCCATGTATGCCCATTAATGGTCGGATGGCTTCAGATGGATAACACCTCTGGTGTCTGAACTTCAAAATCCTAAGAGGTGCCATCACCATAGTGTCACTTTTAAAATAAATGCATGTAATATCTCAAGGGGATCTTAGCATATTCCCGTCTATCCATGTGATAGAGCTAACTGTGCCAATATGCCCTTCCCAAGTATGGTTCGAAGTCTCCAATGTATTTCACTGCCACTCCTGGTTCAAGTCAAGACACAGCAGCTACAAAAATGTGAGAATCATCAATTCTACAAGGGACAGAACCATGAGATTAGGCAGTGGTGGGCTGGTTGAAAGGCACACAAAAAGAGGCAGCATTTGCATCTACCAGATTATGGCACAAGAGGAGCACAGGACACACACTTAACAAGAACTACAGAGCACAGAGGCCACAGAGATTAGACAATGCTCCTGTGAACTGTAATTTGGCATTTTTCTACACAGCAGTATAGCAAAGACAGGAAAATGCTCATCTACGCTGCACATTAGAGTAACCTCAGTTTCTTTAAAAAACTATCTTTCTTGTCATTTCTGAAAGCAAAGGTGATGGTTGTGTGGCTTACATAACCATCCCAGGATTCCTTACACATGCAATGTTAAAAAGAATTTTGTGTGAAATTTTAACAGCCCTTTGGAGACTCCACAGGACTGTGCTTCTCCCACCATCATCCGAGGAGTTTGAAAGACTCAAATAAGATGCATCGCACTGCTAGTTTTTCAGGAACAATGAAAACTCTTATTATTGTATACACTTACTGACATGGGTCAATTTGTTTCAGCATTACATCAGCCCGATTCAAATGGCAACTTGGGTGTACAGAAAGCACTTGTGCAAGATTCTGTGGGGCTCAAGGTATTTAAAGCAGTGGTTGGAATCCCCCCCCAAGCCTACAGCTCCCATCTCTCATCCATCATAGTATACAGAATACCTGCAGAATCACAGGTAGAGGTGTGGAGATTGGTATTTTTTGGACTACAACTCCCAACATTCTTAAGATAGAAAAACTGTTGTGGAATTCTGGAAGCTGTCACCTAAAAACATTTACCTGCACACCTCTTAGCTAAACAGGAGGCTGCCTTAAAGAAACATATTTTCTATGGACTTCGGAAACCAGAGCACATAAAGGACTACTCAGGGTTTTCTCTCTCATTGCCGGCCACCAGTCATCACACAACTGGGTGCTCAGTTACTTCCTTTGCCAGAGGAGACTGAGAATCATGATGCCCAGCAGACAGTGGAGGTTGGCTTAATTACACAATTGCCAACGTATGCTGCATGGGACTGGTAGGATTCTGGACAATTTTTAAGCAGTTTCATTAAAGAATATACAATATCTTCTTCTACCAAAGACTGGACATCATATCCATCCCGACTTTGGATGCTATGATAAAACAAAACTGCTGGATAGCTCAGTGGTTAAGGTCCCTGGCTGTGGAGCCAGAGGTTGGGAGTAGAGATGGGGGCATTTTTATACGGATATTCCCGCACAGGTGAAAAGAACGAGGGTCTGGCCCCATGAGGCCAGAATGTCCCCTCATGATTTCACCGCTGATGTGAGCTTGTCAGACCCTCCTATAGTGCCACTGTCTGCAATCGATTACCCAGTCCTGGCAGGAGATGGGATGACAAGCCTCTCTTCTAGGTTGGAGAGTGCCTAATCCATTGTTGAGAACAGTGCGATAGGAAGCCTCCACAGAGGCAGCGACAGCGGCGAAATAATGAGTGGACCCTCGTTATTTCCACCTGTGCAGGGATATTCATATATGAATACCCCCATCTCTAGTTGGGAGTTTGATTCCCCACTAATCTTCCTTGACAGGTTTTGGACTCAATTATCCACAGGGTTCCTTCCAGCTCCATAGTTTTCAAATACTATGTCTCTAACTGTTTTCACAGCTTCTTCAACCAATGTAATTTTCTTATCCCTGAATTTCTTTTCCTGTTTATTTTATTGTGAATGCAGCAATCTGTACTCTGTTCTAGCTTTTGTATATCTTATGGATTTTCCTATTCGTTTGGAGAATCTTCCCTTCCATTGGATGCTTCTCCTTACATTCAGAATTTTTTCCTCACTTACCTCTCTTCCAAGGGGCACAGCAGCACAACACAGACTAGATTCTTGAAAAGGCATCTGATAAATTATATACTGCCACATTGCTATTTTCAAATATTGAACTGATGTACACAGTGGCTAAACAAATTCCAGATTTAGCTACACTGTTGAATCACAATCAATGTCTCATCAAATTCTGCTGTGATGAACTGCAATATCAAACCATTCTCTCATACTGAGTAAGAGACTATGATCAAGGACAAGACCAAATTCTTCCTATTGAAGATATTTGATTACAGAATTACGGTTTTCACAAAAAGGAAATTCCCAAAACACATTCCTATTTGGTGAATTATGTGGGTTACTTCAGACAATTCACTTTTAACAGTTACTTCACCAAAGCTGAGGAAGACATGTGTCTATTTTATACACTTGTGCATCATGAAAACACGGTGAGATAGTGTGAAAATATATTGAGACCATATGAATCTCCAAAGCACCTTTTAATCACACTGTGTGCATATTTTTTTAAAAAATAAATAAATCACATCTCATGTTCTGCCAGACGTAGAGTTTCCTCAGTCCCTACCACATTTGCAATTTTGCTGACTAACCCAAGACAAGAAGGGGACATGCTAGCCCTGCCCCCAACTGGTGGTGCTTTCCTGGCATGAGAAGCAGCAAATTTGAAGAGAGGTTCTTGCTCATGTGTACAGGCTCATCTCTTCACATTTTTTTCTTTTCTGTGTAGGAAGGCCACAACTGAAGCAGGCGGGGCTACCACCCATTCCTTCCTGTTTTATTGCCTAAAATGCTAAGTAATACCTCAATAATATGTTCTAATAGTGCTCAGATAAAAAATACATGAACCAGTTTTTCAGTACTAGATCTTGCAGGCCTGGCAAAATCAGAGTTAATTTCAGGTAACAATTAACTTATATATTTGTGCTTACCCACTGGTATTTGTTTCTCTAAAGCTAATTTAAAGTGATAGAAAAAAAACCCCTAAGAATTATTTTCAGCTGAACACGACCAAGGCCTTAGGCTGCCAGCATTTGCTCATGTTGCTTCTCCAGTTTTGTGAGTCTAAGATTTTAAATATCCACTTAATTTTTTTAAGCACTCACCACACTGCCTTTCCTCCATTGATTCAAGTTATTTCTCTTTACGTCGGCATGCATCTTTAGCACTGGCTAGTATTTAATAGCATCTTTTGGGCCTTGCTCAGAGATGGCAGAAGTGATACAGAAAGCTTTGTGCAGCTACTATGCACACTGCTCTTTCAATTTTTTTAAATAAAAAATTCAAATTAAGTTTGCTTTAAAAAAACCCCAAATTCAGCATAATTTTCACAATATAATTTTGTTCCAAGCTTGACTTTGAGATCCACCCTTCCTCTCAGCTTCAGTAGATGATCAGTGACTTCATAAACTAGTGGGACACATATTGAAGACAGCACGGTTACAAGCGGGCACAATTTATTCTCTCAACACACTCGCGCATTGTTTCTGCTCAACAGCCCAAAAAAAGAAAAAGAAAAAAAGAACAAAAGATTCATTAGTTCAAAACAGTATCCCTTTCCCTTACTGTTGCACCTTTTAAAAATTGGCTTGATTTCCCCATTTTTTTTTCCACTGGGAGTATTACGTACGCTTGGAGTTTCAAACGTTCTGACAAGAGGTTTGTCAAGAATTGTCCAAAACCTGTCCCCCTTCTTGCACCTCCCCCAAACAAAGGAAATCTTCCAAAGAACCATATAAATACATGCAAAACATTGTACACAGAGATTAAATAATATCAAAATGCAATTACAGATCAGGTGCACTTTTAAGCAGACTCTAGAATATGGCAAACACACCAGGGGTACATATTGCTTTGAAACCACCATTTTTTTAAAATGTCATGCATACCACATAATATTCAGTCTTTTGACTTTTTTCTTTTTTTATACAAAAATACCAGTGTGTATTATACTAGTTACTGGGGGGAAAAAAAGGGAAAAACCTAAGTTCTTATATGCATGCTTCTTTAGAAAAGCTTTTAAATCAAATAAATATACATACAACAATTCATTTTAATACTGTATATATATTTATTTATAGGTAGGAAAAAAGTGAACAAATAATTTTAGCCATGAGGTGACAAAACAGCATATGAATTTGCAGATAGGGTCCTTTGCTATTAGGCAGTAGCAATGCTGCCATCACAAAGCACAACCAAAACAGTATGAATCAATAGCAGGAGGGTAGCTATATTGGCTGTGATGTAAAAGTGAAGCTATCCTAAAGGCATCATGGATAAGAGAGAGAACGTCTTCTTTGTGGTACAGTTTGGTTGCCCTTCATCCATCAAGGCACTCTGCTAAATGAAAAGAGACCTTGATTGTTGACCTCCACACTCAATGGGAAGAGTAGAAGGCTGATCATGAAAGACTTCCATTTGAAACATTTGGAAGCTGCCAACCTTCCACTTTCTCTTTAAAGCTGTGGCTCTTGTTACATTTGCCTCCATTAGAACTATCTGCTTCATTCTCACCAAAAGCCAACATGGGCCTGAAAATTTCTTCCCAGGAAGAATGCCATGGAACAGACACAAATTCTCTAAGACTTTTTTTGAAATATGAGCCAGTGATTTGGCATCAGTGAAGGTCTTCAATGGACTTAGGTTCAGCCCACTCCCAGTGGGAATCTGTGCTGGTCTCTGTGACAAGAAGGACGTGAAATTACACACAGGAATTTCTATTCCTATTCTAACAGTACCACTTTGCATGGCTGTGGCATGCAGTTCTGTTTGTCACTACCCATGGCTAAAATTACAGTTTGATTTCTTTTCCTCCTGAAATGTTCTAAAATTTAAACAAGTTTCTCAAAACTTATTGCACAAAATGTTTGAAAAATTAAGTCAGATCCCTGTGCAACTTAATAAAAAGAACCAATTACATAATTCTAATGCCTAGAAATGGATATTCTTCATTGCACATGAAAGTGATGTAATGTCTTTGGTACCAGTCTGCCAATTTATTTAACAAAATGAATAAATCCCTACTATTAAGAATTGGATGCAAAATCATATCAGGGATGGTTTTCTTAAAAAAAACAACAGCAAAGCATTCCAAGGCAAAGTAACACATATCACAGGATATTATCTCATTTCCTCTATGGCATGGCACAAACTTTTAACTATTTCCCTCTCCCATGACCATGCTTATTCACTGCAAAGTTCATTCCATCCCCTAGTGTTTCGGAGAAATTACAATCTGTTCCCACCCAACAAAGGAAGACCACACATATGAGAGTGCTTCTCTGTGTGGATCTCCTGACTTGGATGTTATGTAAATGCACACAAAAAGATGCTGCATGGGGGGCAACCCCATTTGCATCCTGTACTTGGAAGGGAGACAAGTGTGTGCTGATCTCAGCTGGACCGGGTTTATTTATCTCTCCCCCCCCCTCCAATGATGGCTGATGCAGTCAACTTTTTGAAAGTGCTGTTCAACTGTCTGGTGAGATGGAGAGTAAGGGGACTTAAATGAAAGGAAGTTCACCTTTTTCTCTCCATCCCCGGCACAGGTGATCACAACCATCAACAGAACTTGACAAGCTTGGCTATTTATTTGGCGAGTGTGTGCAACACATGAATCCAGAGATCAAGGCTCACACATTTTATCCACAGCACTCCATTTTAGCCATGTGTTTTATAGCGTCATAATAACTTAAGCCAGTCAACTGCTGCTAGTTTTATCATAGAAACAAAAAATAGAAAAAGAAAATCCCCAACCCTATTTTACATTTTTTAAAAAATGTATGCACAATAAACACTTATACTTTAAGCAAACCAGCCATGTCAACATAATTTATATAAAAAACATTTCTGTATAACACAACTGACTTTAGTACAAAGATGGCTGTTCAGAGAAAGGAAGCTGACTGGAGTCTCACCAATCACTGTTTCAACTGCCAGCCATGTGACTACATTCCACTGCAGTTACATAACTCACAGCTCTGTTTCCTTTAAACAAAATACATATGGCTGACTTAAAAATATTTGTTTCTGATCTAAAGAAAACTATATATTTTTTGCATAATATTTATATAATTATTTCCCTCCCCCCCCCAACCTCACTGAGGAAGTTAGACAAACCAAAAAGAGGGGAAATGGACTAAAATGTAGGTCAGACCCCCTCACTGCAACCTGACCATTACAGGCAGTTTTCTTTACTTCTTCTGCCAAAACATGTTTGAGGTAATAAAGAAATATCAAACATTTTTTTAAAAAAAATTGGTGTGCCCCTCCCCAATTTATAAATATTTATGCAAACTCCTAACTCCATCACTTTGTTTTTGCAAGTATTTAAAATAGAACAATTATAATTGAAACAATGTAATCTTTACAACAGAAATGAACAATTTTCTTTTTCTTCTTAACCTTGTAGGTCACATAGCAAGCAATGACAATTTCCCTCCTTATAATTCCTCTTGATGTGTACAGTTCAAGTGAAAGGAATGAAATGAACTTATCTGGAAGGAAAGCAAGGGGGGGGCAGGGGATGGTATGATATCCTATTGGCAATTAAGATGGCCAATGATTGGTGCTCCCACACACCCTTGATACTGGCAGGCGGCTGAGGCCCGAATTCAAGTCCTCTTTATGCTAGCGTTGGAATAAAAGACCTGCTAAGAAGGCATTTTCATCAGCCTGCCTTGAACGCATTACGAAATCAAGTGACCAGTCTACAAAGTGAATGGGGTTTTCAACTGAAAAGAGAAATCAAAACACTTCATTTAATTTTTTGTTGGTTTAAGGAACACTTATCTCTTGGCAAAGAACCGGGCTCCTGTGTGGCAGGCGGTGCTTTGGGCAGTGCTTAGGCAAGGCACAGGAATTTCTGCTGTGCGTTTTTCAGAAGGAAATTGGGGGGAAAGAGGCCACTAGCAAAGAAAAGTGGTGTACATATTTGAAAATTGGGAGGGTGGCCGGATGACAAAGCTTTCAATACAGCTACTAGCAACTAGGCTTCTTTGTATTGCTTCTGGGCAATACTTTCCAAGCCAAGCATCCTGTCATTAAACAAGGATTTTGAGAGCCACTCAAGAGTTCATGCCAAGTTTCAAGAGCCATTCTGCCTCTGTATCACAACTGAGGATCCCAACACTTCTCTTGCGGCACAAATGGCCATCACTCACGTATGCTCAATCCACGGCTATGAACTTCAAGGTACAATTTGGTCATCTTAATACTAGGAAATACGCAACAAGATGGGGCTGTCTCAGTCTCTGTTCAGCACAAGAACCAAATTACTTTTGTCAGCACCACTTTGGAACAGATGAGTGGCAACAGTTGTTTTGGGAAGAGAAGGAGGCCCGTTTAGGGAAGGCACTCCTAATAATGCGAAATGTAGAGAAGCTTTATTGGTGCACCTCAGCTCTTAGTAATTAAGATGCTTTGTGCAACAACCAACACAACACACAGAGCTCACTTTTAAATGCATTTTGCACTCAAGTGTCTGCACTCAAGACTCCTCTTCATTACATTTTCACTCTTCCACATGCAAAACACAGGGAATTTTACAGGAAATGATAGGGTATTAATAATGTTGGCCTGGCTGTATTGTTTTATATCTTGCACTCTTCAAAGAGGCGGTCCCTTCCCCCATAACAACTCTTCTGAAAACATGGCAGCAACTATAATTTGAACTTATGCCACACTCTTCCTTTGGACGAGGCTGAGATGCCTACAACACCAAAGACTTACTCACCTGGTAGTCAAAATGGCAAAACTGAAATCATATAATTATATATAATTTATGTAAACATAGGACACCTCACATCCCTCACCTAATAGAGACTTCCAAAGCAATTTTCTCTTAATTTATATTCAGCTCCTTTTCATCAAAAGTTATGTACCACCTAACTTCATTTACGCAGCAAAATGTCATATCTCCTTGTTGTTTGGCCTTATTCCATCATTTAAAAAGCATTTAAAGATGTCGAATCACCCAGAATCTGCTGTGGGTGATACCACTATTTAAACAGTGAAATACATAAGGAGAAAAATGATAAAAATCAGGTTCCCCACCCCTAACCCCATGGAAGACTGGGTTCTTTTATATCTAGGACCTGGTTCAGGTTCCCCTTCAACTCTACTTCTCCCCAAGGATATACTGAATTCTGATTTGCAAGTAAAAACACCAGCTATCCCCACACAACAGCATGAATAGATATTGTATGCACACCTTTTAGAGAGAGGCTGAACCATGTAGCTTTGGGCATACATATTCAATGACAGAAAAGTTACTATTACAGATATTTGCAACCCAGCTCAAGAAAAAGATGCATCAAACTGATGGTTTCTCTCTTGAGGGAGCCACCTCCACCAAATATTGTATGAAAGAAAAATTTTGTGGTTCCTGCATCTATCTAATCATACAAGGGATGTGTGTGTGTTGGGGGGGAGGAGGAGGAAATAGGCATACTACCCATGAAGTGAATGCATTATGTGGTCAGATGATGGTGCTTATGTTGCATGAGGTGAGGGAAAGAGGAGAAAGATCAAAGTTCAGAGTTCAAACTGATGTTTCCAAGCTGTGTAAAGGGCTTTCTAGCTCTGGAATGTTATCCTCAGCTATACTGCTGTCCACTGCATTGTTGTTTTTGGTGAGGGGTGAGGACTCGCCTAGGCTCTCCTCACTTCGCTCATTTAGTTCTTCAGCTTCCAGGTCTTCATCGGTGCCATCTAGGAATGGTGTCTGAGGCTCATCTTCCTCCAGGATGAACTCGGGGTGAGTCATGAAGTTATGAATGGAGCTTCTGGATTCGGGTTTCTCGAGGCCTTCATATAAGGAGCTACGGAACGCATTCACCACTTTGATCTGTGCCGAAGAGGAACGTGGATAAAACAAAGAAAGAAAGAAGCAAAACACAAAAGTGAGTGTTGTCCAAAAGGAGAATTTAAAGATTTTAGGAGGAGGAAGAGTGAAACAAGTATAACAACAATGACAAAAAACAACAAAAGGCAACAGTAGCGGCAGTAACAGTAAACTAAAATCTATGTAAAAAGAGGACCTATGGACCAGAACATGGTCAAAGGTCAGACACTATGCATGTGATGGGGTAACCAACAACGAGGAGATTTCGGGAGCTGCAAGAAAAGACATGTAACATTTCTTAGGCAACAGCTTTGAAAAACATGGACATTCAAAGCATAACTGTTCTTAACTCGTGCATCTCCATGTTTAACAGCAACAACAATACTCAAATGAAACAGCTCTGAGCAGTGACTTAAGATATACAGTATACACTTGCAAAGTATGCTTTGCTTCAAGTTCAAATTAGGGTGGGAGGTGACAGTGTCAGTTTTTAATTTTCCAATCTATAAAGATGGAATTTGCTGAATGTGTCACACACAAAAATAGCTGAGAGCGTGTATTGAAGCAAACTGAAGCAAAATGCCAAAAGTGCTAAATATACTGGTGAACATGCAGGAGTAAACAGAACAGGAATTGCATTGAAGTATTGAAACTCTGGATATACCTTAGAGACATTGTGTTCGGAAGTTTGACTGCATTTTCCAATCATGTTTGCTCATTTCTGATCTTATTCAACAAGTATGCTCAGCAGTCATGGCCTGTCAGTGCTTGTGGCAGAACTAGGGAATTCATAATCTACCCTCTAGTTTTATGCAGCCCAATAAGCCGTGCAACAAGGAAAGAGACCCATTTTTATCCCACCTCTCTTTTCTAGCATTCAGTTGTTCCCCACTAACCACAACAAACTGGATTCTGACTGAAATCCCACAAGAGATCTGAAAGCTCTCCAGTGAGAGAGGCTGGGCTGGCTCCTCCCTGGCTATCCTTTTGCCAGCAAGCAAAAAACATTTTATTCAGACAGATTTTTGGCAACTGACCTTTGTTACTGCAGAAGATTTTAACTGAATAGGTTCTGTATTTTTCTTTTGCTGGCATTAAAAAAGTTTCAAAAGTTTTTAATGCTTGTATACATGTTATGTTTTAATTGTAATGGTAATATTTAACTGTGAGTCACCTTCCATCCCATCTATGCAAGATATAAATTGAATAAACAAGTAAATCAGTATGTAGCCACTTGTGCAATTAGGGGTGAGGTGGAATCTCTAATGAAATTAGAAATGGAGTCTTGATTTACAAAAAAACAAAAAACAGAGTTTAGCAAAGTTACTTGGATTAGAACACTGGGGGGAAAACAGAATGCAGCTTAAACTTAATTGCTAGTGAAATATCAAAGTTCTGCACCCCTTTGGTTATTATGAATTCAGACATAAGGAAATTTTTATTATTTCAGACCCTCAAACCAATCACAGTTTCCTCGGTCATATAGGTAAAATGCAAATCACATTTCCAGAACAAAGAGGCATTGTGGACACTGGGGTTGAGACATCTTCGCTTGACAGGATGAAGTATATTTCTGTAAAAGTCACATTCTTCCACAAAAAGCAACACAACATGTATGAAAGTGTGATGGTCTGAGCTTGCAAACTTAATAATACACAAATTAAATATAGATAGTTAAATTAGCAGTCCACTGAAAATTGTATGCAATCCACAAAAAAACATGCCACATGATAAAATAAAACAATGCAATTCGTATTTTATGCAGAAATGGCCCAAAAGTGTTTTAAAAGGGGAAAAAATCTAATGAAAATGTGATCCAAATGGCAACCTTGGCAATCATAAGGAAAAATTTTCCACTCCTTCCCACTTTAAATTATTATTATTATTTTGGAACTTCAAACGTGCTGTTGGTAATACTCCAGGTGTCCTCACAAATTATCTGGACCAAGCTTCCAATTCTTGCCTCAGGGTCTCTAATCACAGAAATCATTCACACTTGGGAGGGAGGACCCCATGCATAGCACTAGGAATGGCTTGCAGTAGCTTACTTAATTTTTGTACTATACGTATAAACGAACACACTGATTTACTGATAGGTCTCCTGATTATTCTAAAAGAGGCACAATCTCCATCTTGTTGAAAAGGTGTTGTGAGCTACAGCGGTATGATGGGACTTACACAATGGCTAGAATTAGATGATTGCTGGATGCATTCTCTGCTGAAATACCCACTGCTTTTCCCTTCTGCAAAGTGCTGTGGAGAAGTGGCAGTTTCCAATGGAGATACAGGAGTGGAAGGATAAAGATATTCCACAGCCTACTCCACGGTTTCTTTCTGTAACTTCTGTGGTTCACCAGCCAAGATTAAAAAAAAGGTGTTTGTGACAAAGCTGCAAGGCTGGAACCCTGACTAGGGCAATGTGATTGCAATGGGACAGAAAACCTATGGGTGTGGGTGTGGGTGTTGAGGGAGATTAAGCACCTGCCTTCCACATGGCCAGCTCCACTGCACATTGCCCTTTCATAAAGATTAAGCAGGGGCCAGGATTTCTTCAGACAAGGATGCAAAGATACGGGAATGCATTGAAAGGTTTAACAGAACCAAGATGTTCCTAAATCTCAGTTTATCTCAGCACAATTTGAGGGGGAGGGAATGGCTGTGGGGTAGGGGGCATAAGCTTTATCATATACTACATACCCATCTAAGCACAGAATTACTATCTTAAAGAAAATTGGAAGGTGAAGCAGCATCCTAAACTTTATATGTATTGCCTATTCTGGTCCTTAGATAAATACAGAAATAGCATCCCATGACATCAGGAGGGAGAAGAACTTGCAGAAACTAAAGTTAAATCCTCTCTGTTGGGGTGGGCAATCTCTGGTTCCACATACTGTATGCTGTTGGATTTCAACTCCAATCGCCACTAGCCAGGAAGAAAGAGGGACAATGAGAAATACAATCAAACAAATCACTTCCCCAACCCCAATTCTATATTTACTCAAACTAATTCTTTCACTTCCCTTCATCCCTTCCTCCATCACTCTTTCCTGTGCAACTGGGCCTAAAATCACTATGGGAGATAAAGGACCAATGAGGCTATTTAATAGTAGAGCAAATTGGTTACTGACTGCTGTTTTGAAGATGATGGCTTCCAGATAAACTGCACTTTTTGCTCTGTCAAATCTGGATGACTTATTTTAAGAGCACAAGAAATGTCTTGCTGAATCAGATGTAGCCCAGAATTCAGTCTCCAACAGCCAGTTGCCTTTGGAAACTGTGGTGTGATACATGTCTCCTTCGGATTGTTCTTAGGCTCTGCTAACCAGAGGCCCCCTTTCAGCTATCACGAATAACACTTTCTGGTAGTCACATTGCCCAAAATTTGCTGAATCTTTTTTTTTTAAAAGAAAGTCATCTAAGTCAGTCTTATCATCTCTTCAGGCAATGGTCAATTCTCTAATCAATCCGACTAAATGATCTGAATTTTGGCACTTTAAGGCAGAAAAATGGGCACCTGCAGTGTTCAGATCGCAAACCTACATTGTATCTTAGCTGTATTTTCTCCTTTTGTTCTCCCTTTGACCAAAGACACCTTCATGAACAGAACAGTGGGTTTTTCCCCCCATGCCCAGTTAATTACTAGACTATAGGGATGTTCTGCAAGTTTATTTGATTCATAAACTTCTGGATAGCTCAGTAGTGTAAGTCTATGGCTGCAAAGCCATAAGTTGGGAATTCCCCACTGCGCCTCCTTGACAGGGGTTGGACTCAATGATCCACAAGGTCTCTTCCAGCTCTGCAGATCTAAGATTATTATATAATTATTATAAACACTTAATCATCTTTAACCTATGCTGCTACGTTTCTCTTTGGAATTATATAATATCCTCCAGATACAATGCAATGACCTCCACCTTGAATGGAAAACTATCCAGTTCTTGTTCCACTGACACGTCTATAGCTCCTGAGCTGCTACTTTGCCCAAGTCCTTTTCCTTCTGCACAAGAAAAGTAGTGAAAAGCACACACTACTTACCTTTAAGAATAGTAGCTATCATCTGAAAATGGAAAGAGCATGCCTTCATGTCCGATTTAACAAGCAGAATTATACTACTGGATGTCTCCCCTCCCTCAGCACAAACATGTTTGTTAATAGACAAGAAAGCATCTGTTTTCCATTTTCAGAGGGGAAAAGGGTCTTTTAAAAAGTGGCTTTTTCTGGCCTTATCCTGGTGGCCACAACAACATCTGGGACCTTATTTATATTTATTTATTTATTAAACTTATACCCCGCCCCTCTAGACCTTAGGGAAATGAAGTGCAAAAAAAAAAAAAAAAAAAAAAAAAAAAAAAAAAGAAGAGGGAGGGAGGGCAGATGCAGCCTGTAAGCGATGTGTTGCTTACCCTTAGACAACTACTCTTGGTATTTGGCTGAAAGATCTTATCTAGCCATCACAAAATTAGGCTAAAGTGAATGCACTTTCAAATGCAACACACTAGCCCAACTCGAAAAATGCACTAGAATTTCCAGAGATTTGGAAATGATGACATGTGGATGATTGAACTAGGCACAAACCTTGGCACATATTTAGAAGCCGTGCTCCCTCAATTGGTAAATGAAGTCTATTTGTCACTGCACATGCTTTTCTCCATGGAAAACAAACAGTGCCACCTTCATTGATAATCAGTATAGGCCATCAAGTCAATCTTGACTTACAGTAGCACTCCCAAGGTTTTCTGGGTATAAAGTACTCAGAAACTGTTTACTAGTCCCTCCTCCTGGTGGTGCACTAGGATCATGTATGTTGCCAGGCTACACACCTCAGTCCCATGAGCTTCAGGTGATCTCAACTGATCTCCCTCCTGGGAGGCATGGGGGATTTGAACGTCTGGCCACTGGCTCCACAGCTAAGTTACTTCAATTTACTGAGCTACCACCAGCTCTGCCATCTGCTTTATCCATTTTGATATATCAAGGAGCAGCACCACACCAAATACAGGATATTTAGAGCTGCTTCAATGCTACCTGGAAAACTGCATCGTTGGCTCAAATTGCTGAGTCATCCAGAGCCAGTATCTTGAGGCTATCCATTTCCGTATTTCCAGTGCATTTCCCCTCACATTAAGAAGACATTTTGAGAACAATTTGCCTCTTTAAAATGAGTTGAGAAAATAAAGAAATAATCATAAAGTTGGCTTTACTAAGCAAAATAATAAATGAAACAGAAATACATCCTGAGCTTCCTCCTTTTCTCATCAATCAGCCTTCATAAACAGCATTTGGCTTAGTGAGAGATTGTTTTCTGTTTTTGAACTTCTTTTATTTATTTGTAGACCTTTCCACCAAGTATTAAGAAAGAGGAGAGACAGATTGTCAGAGAGGTAGCTTTAAAGAGTAGTACAGATGAAGTAAGAAATTGCCCAGGCAGTCCAAAAAGGCACAAGCACAGTTATTATAGAATGGGAAACCATGCGACCCACTCAAATAAGCTACTTTCTTCTTTTCTTCTTTCTATCCAACCACCTCAATTAGATAAAACAAATAATACTTATGTGTACCATGAAAAAATTATCATTTGCTTCTTTAGGTGAATGCAATGCACAAAACTCTTTCTAAAGCACTATTGCATTGATCGCCTGGCAGAGGAATAAATGTATATCACTGCAGAAAGTATGCAGAGTATACAAAAATCAGAACACCAATATTACTTAATTGCAAATTGTAATTAGAAAATGATCTTCTTTGCAACATTGGTAAAAAAAATAGAGGTTAAAACAAACGAATATGTAAACAAATGATGAAACAAATAACTAAATATATGCTGAACACCATCAAATAACTTCTTAACTTGCTAAAAAAAATAACTGGAAAAATGAATGACCTGCATTTCTGAATGCAGCTTGCATTTAAAAAAAAAAGAGACATACATGTAGCTTCTTTTTTTCTGAAGAAAAAAGATGGTATAATAAAACACATAACTGAACACCGCATGCTTGCAGAAATACAACATTTTGTCTTCAGTAAAGTGAGAATATTCTGTAAGATTTATCTGAAATTATTATTAAAAACCAATGTCTAAACTAACGCTACCTCCATGAAATGATTGAAAAATGACACAAAGTTTTGTAAAGATCCACTTTGCTAACCTAAAAACTGCTGACGTCACACAGTGGTATTTATGCAGCTATGCCACACACCCAAGGTTGACCTTTTGGCCCATCAGGCCAATCTGAACCAACTTCCAGAAGCCCTGACTGTTGGCCATGGTTGGTTGGAATTTTTAGGAGTTATGCCTAAAACAAATAGAGAACCAAATGGTTGAATGCAAGGTGCCAGTTTTAGTTAAATGCAATTTTTACTAATTTGTAGCTCAGTGTAGATTATGACAGCTTTTTCCAGATCTCTTCTGCTTAACAACCTGTACACTGTTTTTTTATATAACACTAACACCACTCATTTGTTATATCCGAGATGCTTGAATAACAGGGGAGCTAAACTATGACACATTGAAGTGCTCAAGGATTCATTACTACAAGCTGTCTCTCTATTTTACCCAGTACTAACAGTATAGATTACAATGGCTGAAATTCTTCTGTGCAGTTACACAAATGGCATAATTTTTGGAAGCAAATTGCTGTAAATTAGGAATTTTCCATAGACATTGCCTGTTGCATATTGAGTCACACAACTCAACATACAAAAGATAGGATCTACAGAAATATCTTAACTTCTATCAATTTGCCTCAAAAAACTACACCATGTGCAACTGCAAAACAGGATTTCAGCCTATGGTATTAATATCATTGTATTAACATTTTACAGAAAATACTAATATTTGCCATTAAACATGCAAGCTCCTGAAACTGTGGGATCATTTGCTGATCTCAGTAATAAGAGGCACTGACATAGGTTTTGAAGTGTTTTCTGAAAATGTTATTTTAACAGCCTAACATGTTATTTATCCAAAGGATGGTTACTGCCAATTAAACAGAAATGTAGAGGATTAGAACTCTAGCTTTCCAGAGTCCTTCTAGAGGGAAAGTTATACTCTCCCATTATGGCTAGAACAGTGTGCAAATAATTACAACTAATTTCTTGTTAAACTAGTCTATTCTGAATTAACATTCCCTCTTATTTTCTGGAGCGCTGGGTGAGAACCTCACCCCATGTGCATGGGGTTCTGACTGCAACCGGAAGCAAATAAGTGGCAATACTGCCTAGGCTGCATGGCGTTGATGCAGAGCTGCATGATCGCACATCCATGCAGCTTAGAGGGAATGCTGCTCTGAACTGAAGCATATTCCATCTTCTGTATTCAGTTGTGACCACTGACTCTTCCCCCTTTCTCCATCCTTCCCTTAAGAAAACCATCAGTAATATTTTGTGCCTCAGTGAAAATATGGGAATATTCAGTCCTGCAAGAAGACAAACAAGTTGGACTAGAGAAGGAACAACGAAAAAGCCAGAAAAAAAATTAAAACAAAGTTAAAGATTCAAGAACACTAAAAAATAAAAATAATGAAAAAATTGTATATACACACAGAGTTGCTTTTTCCAACACTTCCTCCCAATTTTCAAGATAAGAAACCATGAATCAAGTTATGGGTTAAAAGAAAAGGGAAAGAGAACAAGTTTGGTTAGCTCTGTGCAAGTGCCCTTTGGTGGTTATTAGGAAGTCATGCATTGAATAGACTATCACTCACTGCCCGCAGGAGGAGATGCAGCAGCAGCAGCAGCAGAAGTGGTGGGAGTGGAATTGACGGAGGAAAGAGCTACATGGGTTGGGCTAGAAACATTTTTTACATCGTGGTGTTGGCTCACGATGGAAGGCTGTCTCCTGAGGGCTCCCTGTAAAGAGGAGGCGCCGGTCTGGAATGTGTAAACTACGTCCATCTGCAAAGAATCAGAGAGTGAGATAGCTTTGTCCCACAATCAAGAGGAAAAAAAGGAAGTAGGAGAGTGGAAGGGGAGGCTGGGCAGACAAAAGATACAGATACAAACAATCAGTAACAAAAGTAGAAGGTGAAAGGGAAGAGGGAAAACCCAGTACTCCCCACCAACAGTTTCAGCAGTTAATCCAAAGGTAGAACTATTAAGCAAAGCGGCACTAGCCTTTTCTCTTCTGTTCTCCCATTTATTCCTGTGTTGGCAACAGATGCAGTATGTTAAGTTTCGGCCACATGTTAAATGTAAATGCATGGAACAAAACCTTTTAAACCTCTTATTTCTTATTTCAAAGCAGCATAAAGATGGGGACACTGTTCTAGAGAAACAACAGTGAGAAGAGAGGTGCTTAACTCCTACATTAACTTCTCTGTTGTTTTGAACGTAATGTTTGAAAGCAGCTCTGAAAATCTTTCTACGCTCATGTGGGTATGATACAAATGTTGCTTGAGTTATATCATGTACGTTTGCCTATAAGGTGTTGACAGACCATAAGGTTATAAGTGTGTTGGATGAAATAGCAGGTGGTTAGAACCCGATTTTAAAAAAGTATGCTGCAAATGCAGTGGGGAGACAGGAAATGTGCACTTAAGTGAATCTTTGAGTGACCTCAAAAGGCAGCTTGTACAAGTAGAAGCTTTAGTGAGGTAAGAAGTGTTCCCAACTGTTTAGAATTAAGTGCAACAGCAGCTTGTGATTATACCCCAAAGCAAAAGACACAACAGCATGCAGAAGTATTATGATCGCAGACAGTATCTGCTTTACTGCCCCGATTTGGTACAAAGCAGGCACAGAAAAGCAGGTATTACTGGCACAACCCTTCCTCCTTCTCTAGCTGCTGGCAAGTCATTCCAGATCTGCTGGAAAGGTCTCTTGTTAGGAAAAGAAAAGCTGAGGCTACCCTATCTGGATACAGACTCTTTCTGTAGTTCTATCATGCAAGCAGTAAAAAAATAAAGTGAAATAAAATTCCACCGAGTTCCTGAAGGAAGATAGATATTGAATACTCTGGAAATCTCTAGTTCCAAGAGATTTAATTTCTGGCTTCAACACTGTTTGATCTGCATGTGACAATTCTGTCACACAGAAGAAAAAACCCCAAACAAATGAACACTAACAATCACCAAGACATCTCACATTTTCAGTGTTTGTGGTTGCAGGCAGGGCTCTTTGTTCAGTGAGCATGCAAAGGCTCCATCAGTTTGGTTGTTCTCTCATACACTGGGCATGGCCAACTCTTCCTCCTTTTCCTATTGGCTTGAAATTAGTCTTTTGAGTCACAGTAATTTTAGACACACCACACTATGTCTTTTTGTACCTACCATTCTCTGTGTCTGGAATACAACATGATGCCAGATCTCTCTCCCTCCAAATGTTTCACACAGCAGCGTTTCCAAGTGATGCACAATGTTGACTGTGAGGGGATGCATATGAACCTCAGAACCCACAAGCTACCTCAAAGGCATGTTGCAGGCAGTGACTGACATGCAAGAGTGACCCTGTACAGGTGATGTAAGATGGTACCAGAACTTCACGAACTATGTTTCAGATTGCACGCCCAAACACAGCCTCTGAAGGAGGTTCATAGTCTTCATTTCTATCCTCTATATTTGACACATGGCACTTTTTTTTTCTTTTTCACCATGCACTGTACAAGGATCCAGTCTCAAGGCGGCCCTGATTACAACTCCCACACATAAGAGACAGCTTGTGTTCAGAGGAGGCTTGAAGGCATTCATCCTATATGATTTCTTCACCTTTTGGGCCTTGTTTTGTGTCAAAGAGGCAAGCACATGAACTAAAACAATGGCAAATTTCTACTGATGTTTTCCTTATACAATTAAAAGGCAAGGAGAAGAGAGTCTTGAGTTAGCATTAGCAGAAGAATACCATCTCACAAAGCTCTGTGATCCTGCATCTTCCTTCTATTCTCCGCTTACAGTTTAGCATCTCCATTAATTTCTCCTTGTTGCTAGGACACACAACACACTGTTTTTAAACAGTATAAATCCAGCCTTCCCCAACCCGGTCCCCTCCAAGAGGGCTGGACCACGATTCCCATTATTACTCAACCAGCATGCACAAATGTCATGCTGATTAGAGATGGTGGGAAATGCAGTCTGACACACCTGAAGGTCACCTGAAGGTCAAGGCTGACGCAGTCTTTGCAAGACTTCTGGCAAACAATAGCATGAAAATGGTCATTAGTATATCTTCTTCTTGAATCTGAGGGAATGGGAAGAAGAGCTGATGATGTTGGACTGCAACTATGGGATACCACAGCCTTAAACAGCTCTCAAAGCATCTGAGAGGAAGTCTGTGGCCCTCTACAAGTCAGGTCTGTATAAAGACTAGTATCACCCTGTTCCACTGTGCCCACATTCTCTCTTTTCTTCTGCGGGGACTTCAGTTTCAAAACACTGAATGAATACACTAGTTAGCAAAAATGTCTATAATTTGCTTATACAAAAATCCTTGCAGGCCCTAGCCAGAAAAATAACAGTAATAGTTATCACGGAACAACCATATGCTGCCAGAGGTTAGGAGTTCCCTGCAGCAAACTTTAATCACTAAACTCAGGTGGCTGAGAATGAAAAAGGAAAGATAGAACAGCTTGGGATATATGAAGGAAGTACCTGAATCTCAGCAAATCTGCCTAGACTGTCAGATTGGCTGCAGATAATCTGCTCATGAGCCTGCTGTAAGAGCTATTAGGTTGGAAGGCATATAAAACTGCTTTCTCTGTGATGACTTCATTCTTATGGAATAGTTTGCAATAGGGTGTATGCTGTCCTCTCTTCTTATTTTTTAGGTTTTAAAGACTTGTGATATTCTATTCTGCTTTTAAATGAATGGATGCCCATTTAAATTTTATAAATTGAAGATTTTATCATTGTTATATGAAGCTTGATATACGTTACCTCACAGCTGGACAGGCATCATAAGACGCTCAAAACTGGAACACCGAGCCCTCAAATCATTTTACGATGCTCTAGTTTGGCTTGTGCCATTTAGAATTCCTACAGCACAGCATCCTTACAGGACACCACAAAATGGAAGAACAAGCCCCCACCCTAACCTGACAAATATTCTTATATTTTCAAAGGAAAAAAACAAACCTGAGGAAGCAAGAGGCCTGGTGGTAGCAGTTCTTGTGTCACATATAGATCTGTGTTTAACAATCAGCCAGTAACTGTTAATAAGATAAAAACTGACCTGTTGCTGATGTAATCTTAGCTAACTATGAAAATGCAGCTAATTTTATGTCAGAGAAATCACTAGCTTGATGTAAACTGAACAGTCAAGGAATTTGGTTCAAGTCATCAGATTTGTGCAAACAAGCAACTGCAAGCTTGCCAGGTCACCAGTAGTTGCCAAAACCAGTTTTATTACCTATAAAGCAAAAGGTTATGTAACTTGTAAAATGAGCATGTGACTTTGTGACACTATTGGATACATGTATGCTTCTTGTACACTCAACGCCCTATAAGAAAGGGTTAAAATGTGCACCATCTTCATCTGGATTCTTGAAGTTGAATAAACTGAATTTACATCTGCCACTTGTAACCTATGCTTGCCTAGTCTATCTCTGTGTGTATGTCCATGAGGAGGAGGTTGTCAGCTTTGCTGGCTGACCAGCCCCACTACCTGCAAGGTACACACTACCTTCCACTTTCTACCAGTTCATTCTTCCTTTTTGTGGTGTCCTAAAAAAGGAACAGCCTAATTCAAGTTCATTTTCAAAGCCTGTGACAAGAGGGACAAAGATTCATATAAAAAGCACAGGCAAAGCAACGAGGATTATCTTTCTTGGAGTTTTCAGGATCTGGAAATAAACCTAAGAAATTCCATGCACAGAATGAAAAAAGAAGGTCTAGATTTGTTTGGAAACTAGGATTGTTTGGAAGTACCTGCATCACAGAGACAAGGAGAGAATGTTGGCATCAAATTGTTTGGTTGTCTCATTGTGCAAATAGAGAAATACAGACATTTAGCTCAAAAGCAAGCAATAATTGTTCAGCTCATCGTATCTGTCCAGCTTCCGCTGCTCCAGTGTCGTGGGCTTATGCCACGTGCAGCTAACTGGTTTCCAGCTCCTCCAGTAGCAGTATGAATGTCATGTTCCTCTTTGTGACATGTAACCCTGCTTTTATTGGAATGGGCTCTTCAAAAAGCTACGAGATAACATTGTGAGGAGTTGCCACTGGAGCCCAAAGTCTCTAGGGAAGAAGAAATTGACATTGTACCTGAGTCTGTATTCTGTTGAGGCCTCGGAACCACAAGATCTGTCCCCGCCGAAGTTCCATTTCAGCATGGTCAATTTCATCCATACCCTCAGGCAGCTCCTCATCTGTCATGTCCTCCTTGGCAGTGCCATGCCCAGCCTCCTTCAGGAACTTCAGCTGACTGGTTGGAACGGTGCAAATTAACTGTGAGAAAGAAGGGACAGTGTAGATTAATATAGGGGGATTAATTTCATGTTGAAAATAAAATCAGCTACAATAGGATTTCTAAAGTCTATGGAGTCACATATCATCATGAGGCAGGTGCTGTTCCATTTTTCTCAGTTTCTTTGATTCAGGCATACCACAAGTATGCACACCTCTTCTTTTCAGTGACTATTCTCCTTTTTCCTGGAAATAAGATCCTTTATAAACACAAATATACATATGGAACAATCCCTTTTTAATCACTGAAGATGAACGAAGAGATGGAATAGTAATCAATTAAATAAATGAGTAAACAAATAAATAAGCAAATAGAAATGCAATAGTGATACCCAACACTTCTAGACTGGCCAAATTGCAGAGAAGAGTCACTGGAAGTCAGGGTGGTGACCAGATATATAGTCTGACTGACAAAGCTATATGAGCCGCAGTAGGGTTAATTTTTCTGTGTATTCTTCTTTAAGAGGCCCAATACCAGGGAAATGAGACAGAATGAACTTACAAATAGGTGCATGTCAAAAAAACATAAACAGACCAAAAATAGGCTCATCTGTCTATTTCTGCTCATTAAAACCTGCATGCCTGCTAAATTTAATATGCCATCAGCACAGAACTGGCCACCATCTGTTGTATAGCCTGGGTTCTTGGTATCTAAGCATAGAAATACGGTGATGTTCTTGGAGGTAAACAAATGGCTTCAGTTATTCATTTTGTGACATTACTTCTCTTGTTTTTAAAAAAGTATAGGATTTGCAGGGCAGGGAAATACCTTGGCCTGAAACCTGGGATGACATGTGCTGGGCCAAATTAGCAATACTGGTCTGAGTGAGCACAACTTGCGAAAGTTACTATTTTGGACTACAGATACCAGAAAAAACCCACCTCAATAATAAAGCACAAACCATATTTATCTGTAAAGAGGGCCTGTAGCTAAAATCAGAGCAGATGTCTTCCTCTAATCTGCAGCACTAAGGTTAGTCATGCTTCCAGCTAAAGAGTTACTTGTTAGCACTTATGAAAGATTCCAAGATGGCTGCCATTCTATCATCCCATACAAAGGCAAAGACATTGCTTTGCTTTTGGTATAGGAAAGAGGCTAGTCACACTGCCGAGCAGCTTCGTTCATTGCCAGCACAGCGAGGAATAGGATCACATGTGTTGTGTTGGAACTGTGATTCTTCACTAGAGGATGGTTGTTTGATCTTTTACCTGTCCCCAAAGCAGCTCTCCTACGCCAATGAAAATACACCAGAACCACTGGCTCAAAGTGAGACCAGAACAACTGAATGGCTTCCCACCAAATTCAACAATGATGATCTGCAGCATAAGGAGAGAGGAAAAAAAGGACAGTCAGGAGAGCTTCATAAAAATGCAATTAGAAAAACAATTTTTATTACTTGCCTGGATGAAAAGGAGGATGTGGCCCTTGCACCCTTAACAGGAGAGCAGAATCAAGAATTTCATCCAATGAGTTTTCCAGTGCAATGTTTAGCCCTCTCAAACAGTACATGCTATTTACCATTTATGAAACTCAAACATATCATTAAATCAGCCTTCGGCAAACATGGTCACCTTCAGTTGTGTTCCAATGAAACTCCTATCATCACCAGCTAGCACTACCACCATTGCTGGGGGCACCAGTTTGTCAAAGGATGTATTAAGCAAACAATCATTCAAGGTAACAAGTTACAAGTCACTTTCTAATTAACTATATCAGTACCAGGAAAAGGGACAGAAGGCAACAGGTAGAAGTCTTTCCCCTCTGACCTACCTTGAGACCTCCACACTCTTGCATCATATTCAAATAATGCCCTTGATATCATAAAAGTGTAAGGGGAACCTTTTACCAATGTGACATTTCAGAAGAAAGGTTTGTGAGCACTGTCTGTAACATATTCCTAACTATGCAGGTAGGGATTTTGTACCTGTCACTCAATGATACTCATATCCAATTACATCAATCTAATTTGCTGTGGACCAGCAAAAGAAATACTGATCACTGTTTCTGCTGGCATGTTACCAGCACTGTATAACGTAACGCAGACAACTGAATATATGCACCAATGTGCAACAAAGACAGACGTTGCTCTGCACATCTTGAAAACCAACAGATGATACTAGATAGCTACATGTCAGAATCCCTTTCTGGCATCATTTTGAGAAGGATTGTTAGAAAAATAAAGGATCTACCTTGTATGCTGACCAGTAACTCTAGGAAGGAGAAGTACATAGCTAGGCTTTCAAATACTGTTAACTTCAAAGGAGAAATAGACATTCCTAAGGTGTAACTTATATGAACAGACTGCAGAAGGATGGCTACCAGGTGTAAGGCTAACAACTGGAAACAGTAATTTTGAATTTAAGTGGAAATTCCCCTTCTTGGAAAGTGCTGTACCTCCTCCTTTGTTGACAGGAAGGATTCCTCAGCAAGACTACCTACCACCAAGAGGAGGAACTTTCTCTTAGCTCCCACACTAAGTTCAAATCCTGGAAGGAGGTTCCTTACTGCTCATAAAGGTGAAAACTACATATGCAAAACACAAGAAAAAACTTTATGAGGCATAAATACACTAATAGGTGAATAGTTACAAGCAAAACTGAGAGATATTGGCTTAGATTAAGTTCAATGTGGAGAAGTTGAGATGTCTAAAAACAGGTAAACCAGAATTGATTGACTCATGAAGTTTCTGTCTTTGATAGTAAAGTTTTCCTTTCTAGCCCTCTTCCCCCCCCCCCCCCCAGTATGGGTAGGAAGGATGCCCGAATCAGAAACCCTGAGAATGGAAAGGCATTACAAGCTTGAATTTTCCCTTTGGTAGTGGTTAAGGGATGGGGCAATCTTCAGTGCTGGCCTGCAGAAAAATATTTCATCTTGATGGCAAGAATGCATTCACTTTTTTTACAAGAAATAACACTTCAGAAGACATGGCAATCAAACATAGCACCCAAAGAAGCACAATGTAATAATGGTAAGTCAATGTGTGGGTAAAATGGCAGGCTAATCCACACAGCAACTTCCTGTTGTTAGCCTACCACGGACTCAATCAAAGGACAAATCCTACAAACTGTGGAAGTAGCAAATCCTTTCAAGGAGCAATTTGAAATGCTCCCCAACTAGGGAATGACCCCTTGCCTGATAAATCAGAGGAATGCAACTCTTAGCCATCAATGTAAAGGGAAACAAACAAACAAAATAAAACTTCTGATCTCCATCCAGTCACAGCAGCAATAGAAACTCAAGAATCCAAAGGTGGTTTTCAAACAGACCCAAGCAAAGATGTTGACTTTGTAGGGACTGAAAAACAGACCTTTCTGTACTAAATCCAACTTTCATGTGTTGTTACAAATGTTACCCTAATTTTGTCTTAAGGAGTTTGGTAGAACTTGGGGGAGCAATTCAAGGATTTTGAGCTAACATTCTGCTCCAAAGGGCATCCCCTTCTTGCCACCGTGAATCAGGTACTGTATTTGGTTTTGCTGCTTCAGTTGATCCCTGTTTAAGATGCATGACTGATATATACAATTCATCCTCCACTCAAAGAAGATTCTATAAAGTAACTGAGCATAAAATGGTGTGGGGGGCTAGCCTGTGGATCCATGAACTGCAGTTAATCAGCTGGCACTAAGATTTTTTTTAAAATGGAGGGTGGGTGAGTGGGGCCCAGCACAAAAAGTTCACAATGCTGATCTTCAAGGCCATCCTGATACATGGTAGGAAAAAAAAGTACTGACCACGAATCCCTCACAAATGTCACATCTCCTCTCCAAATTAATTATGCTGTTCAGTGAACTGAACAGACTGTCTTGTCTGTCCCATTTTCCACAAACTTCCTTCATCCAAAGGAAAAAAAAGATGGCACAAAAAGCCCTCAACATCTATGTTATTCAATTGGCTAAAACATAATGCTACTCAGCTGAATTCCAGAGGACTTAATTTCTACTCTGACTAGGTGAAGGCCTGAATGACATATTAGCTTAGTGCAGTGATTATTTGGAAAGGTGGCTAAATATACTGCCACTTTTTATTGCAACCATTGGAAAATTTATGATTTTGTGGCTCTCACGATCAACATAGACTTTTGGACACAACATGTTGTCAGACATTTCTCCTCAGGGTTTTTTCTTCTACTGGATCTGAAAGCCCTTGCAAGAGAAATATTGTAAATGAGCATAAAGGTTCTATTGACTTTATTTTGCTTTGGGAACTTACGGGGCAGCTTTTTTCATCTGTCAAGTCCACATGTGGTTTAAAGATCAGGAGTTGTCAGGACTCCTGATTTGTTTTATGTTCATAACTAAGTTCATGCATCAAAGATTTAATTTTCAAGGAATGAGGAGAATACTGCCTCAAGCATGTTGGGAAGCTGTATGCACACAAGACTTCCAGTGCTAAAAGTTTTTTCTTGGGAGAGGGTAGTCACCACGGTAGTTTGCTGCAGCAAACAAAAAACAAAAAGTCTAGTAGGGATGTGTGATCTCCGTTGGCTTGGGAGCCAAGTTCTTTTCCCCAGATACCTCTCTTGGGCTGCACCAGGCCCAGAAATGTCTGTGAAAACACACACATTAAAAACAAACAGGAGTACCTGAGTGTCTATTGAAGTTCTATTTTAGAGGGGCTTGAGAGAATTCCCTCCAGGGCCATAAACTGAAAAGTACCATTCCGGAGGCTTCCAGAAATTATAAGTTATTTTTAAAAAAATTCTGACAGAGACAGGGGAAACCTTAACATAAAAATTCATTCATATTCCTAAATATCAGTATTAAAATGAAAGACATTTGAGAAAATTTACAGCGTAACCTTATGCTTTTTATTCAGAAGTTCTCATCATGTGCTTTTTGGACATTACTGCTGTTCAGGGGAAGAGGGCAGCTTAGAAGAGTAGGAAGACTGGGAGCCCTCCTCCCTCCTCCATGTACTTGTTCCTGAAGAGCCGAGCCCATTAACTGCTGTTCAGCTCTTGACACACCTGTGCTAATATGGGGCAGGGGAGATAATTACTTAGGAAAGGAGGCAGGCTATTAGCTACCATTCCTCTCCATTTTGTTCATACCTCAACTGTTTGGCCTCAGATACGTTGCATCAATCCTGCAACTTTATATACCTTTATATTATAGTGGGAAAAGGAAGCTACATGTACAGGGCATCATATTTGCTATTCTGCACTATTGTGATGAAGCAGTAAAGGAGTAAAAGAAGACTGAAGCAATCATACTGCCAATAAAAGTGTTAAGGGTAGAGAGAAAAAAAGGCACACACAAAGGAAGAGTCTAAAATGAAAATAAAACTTAAGAAATTACTTAAAATACCTTAATTGCTCTTCAGATTAAAAAAATTGCAAAGTTATGTAACTATGGGATAGAAGAAACTCCTGCTTGAAAATCTGAAATTTATAGGTAGCAAAACAGAATTTTATAGTAGCAACACTCTTTCCCCAGGCTTTGCAGTTGGCACACAAACACACAGACAAAATCCAGAGACTTCTTAAAATAGTGCATGGATATGAGAAATTCCAGAAACCAGCTGATTAGACTCAGCCTGGGAAGTGAGAAAAGGGCCCTGCCAATCAACCAGGAAGGAGTACCCCCCCCCCAAATAACTAAAGACTGCCCCACCTCAAGCCGGTGGAAAATGCTGGTGAACACCAGAAAAACTATTGTTAGGGCATTTCATGTAATTCTTCTCAAACTGCAAGACCTTGTCTAAGACTAGAGCCAAATGGAATTTCCTCTAACACCATTAAAAGTATGCATAGAAACAGAAAATTCTCTATTAAACTAGTATTTCTGTTCTTCATGATGGAAAGAGAACAGCTACCACAGATGAAGGCCTCTTTTTAGAGGCTGAGAAGATAAGTAATCAAGGCATTTCTGGAGGAAAAAGAGCTTTCCCCTCTACCCCATGATATCAAGTGAACAAACTTAATCTGCAGAGGCTGGAAAAAAAACTGACCCAGGACTGAAGCCTACTGCAGGAAATAATAGAAGAGAATGGCCGATCCCAGTCCTTTGGGATAAACAGGAAGCGTTACTAGGAAACTAGTTGCTTCCCTCATGGAAGTACCAAATGAAAGGCTTAATTAAATCGCCCTGCAGAACTACAGTTGAGTCACCCTTACAGAACAGGAGAATGGTTACAGAAATAACATACAGAGAGCCAGCTGGATAAGACTACGGACCTAGCTGTCTTTTTTTTTTTTTTTTAGAAGAGAACATCACTTGCAAATACAGAATGTCTGCTCCTGTTCCTCAGTGGAGGAGGACAGCTAGCATGGGATGACAAAAAACAGGCACTCTCTGGTTTCTCTAGGTGCAACAGTTGCTCCCTGGGGTAACCTTTTGAAGAGAGCTACAGAACTCTCTGCATGACATGTCTTGACTGGGTTCTGGCATGTCAGATATTATTATCATGCCTAATGTCTGAATAGTATTGGGTGTATTGGATGGGGCTGCCGTACTAAGATTAATAGTGATACGTAGGTGAAGGCATACATGGAATGGAAAGCAGTCAAAGTACCATCACTAAAAGAAACTTGGATGGGGTTTGAGACAGAAACTTGAGCTTTCTTCACATATACCCAGCTCAGGTTTTTGCAGAAGCAGGGAATTCACAGCTTGGAGACAGGAACACTCAGTCTGTGTTTTGAGGATAATCCCCAGACAGATAAGGACATCAGAGTGCATTTCTTGTGACGGATGACAAACATTCTGTTGTAATATCAGTCAGAGCAATGATGTATCAACAATTAACATAAGAGTTAAATATTGTCAAGATTACATATACACTTTGTGTTACTGGTTCTAAGAAGGACTATTAGGCCTGCTTCAGAACTGGAATTGTTTTTTCCTGTAATTAAAATGCAAGAATCCCCACAGTGTTTTGCTTCTGTTTGATCAGTGTCTGTGCAGGCTAGCACAGAGCATAAGACCTTCATTTTAAATTTGTGCTTTGGAAATACATGCTTGAGATGTATTTGAGATCAAATCTAGACTGAATAGCCCTGTCCCATTTTTGGAGTGGTAGTGGTGAAAAACTGGGTCCTGAACCTAGCATGACAGCCGGTATTTGCAAGAAGTATTTGGCAGCTAATGAGATTTTCCAGTGCTGGAGATGACAGTGAAAAAACTGATGAATTCCAGGGAATTAATTCCTTCACATAATTTTAAGGAAACACAGGTAATCTGGAAGAGCCCTCCACATTTCTGACAGTCTCAAAGATTGGTGTTCTATGAGAATCCAAGGTAAGAAGAGTCACCCTGGGTGGGTTAAATTGGAAGTCAGAGCTGAGCTGCTGCTGCTGCTATCTGGGCCTGGAGTCCCTTGAAAGCTGTTTGGGGTTCTTACAGGATGGGAAAAATGTGGGGCTGTTTGGCAGCATTCTCCTCTTTTTAAAATGTGAATTGGGCAGTTTTCGTCTTGCTCACCCTTTTTTTGTTAAAGGACAATTTCTCCAAAGTGTTTCTCAAAAAAAAAAAAAAAAAGGTATGCTGGTCAGGTTTTGGATCTTACTAGGTACCATTCTCTACCTTTGCATAGCCAAAAGATTCTACCCTCCTAACACTCTGGAAGCCAAAGCTGAATTCCAATTGCTAGTCCCAGTTAAAGAAGACTCACTGAATTAACTATTAAAGTCCTGAATGATAAATCAAACCTATGCAAGTCCCACTTATTCAATGTGTTTAGTTCAGAAAGGACTAACAATTGGGTTTAGACCCAGCTTTGAACTAAAAGGAACCTAACAAAGTGTCTACCAGAAATACAGGAAACATGGAAACTTTCTGTAGCGTCTCCTCATAAATGGAGCTGTTTTTCAAGGTTTTATTCTATTTATCATAGACGTGCAGGTGAAGAACCTAGCCATCTCTGAAAAAGAGAAGCTTCTGCTCCTCAGTCCTATCAGTCTACCGGGAGCTCATCTAAGTCTTAAGGCAGAACTTGCCTTAGACACAACAGCTATAAATAGAGCCGAGGCATCTATCCTGACTACACACTAATCCCATATTACATCATCTGGTTGAGGCTACAACCTGCAACAAAAGCAATGGCGTGACTATGGTTTAGAAGGCTTGGTCCATTCCTTGCAAGGGATGTTATTTAGGTTTGCTAGTAATCAAATTGCTGGAGTGGAGGGTGGAGCTGCAGGAAAAGCTGAGGCAACAGCAGATGGCTTGGACAGCTCAATTATTGCAGCGGGCTGGTTCTCATTTGGGAAGGGCAGATGGAAAATCTCCACAGCCGTTGCCAATAGGGAAACTGTCATGAGGGAAAAATCTGCCCTGGGATTTTTTTTTTTTGTCTTTCCTTCATCACCTTCAGAGAGATCACTATCCTTCCTGTTAGAAGAAACGGAATCCCTAGGAGATTAAGGCCCAGGCTGAGGGTGATCTCTGACAACAAAGTGGGAAACACACCCACACAATAACTGGCTGTCCTTCTGCCTGAGCAACCTGAGGAAGAAGAATCAGGACAAACAGCTCTGTTCCTTTTCTTACTTAATGGGGATTTAGGGTCTTGAGGACAGTCAATAATGCTTCTCTATCTCTCTTTCTACCTCCTGCTCAGAGATGTACCAGATGGACTGGGGAAAAAAACATCTGTGGCTTTCTTGTTAGGCTCTGAGGCAAGAGAAAAGATACTGGCAACCCATGGCTCTCCACACCCCCTCCCCTGAACTGTGAGGAAAGGAGGAGTGAGATTTATAATCCCTCTGGTGATTATTATTAAAATGGTTGTGGTATCACCTGCCTCGAAAGGGGATGATCTTTAGAGATTCTCCTTAGTTCATGGACAAGCAGAATATGCTTAAGTCAGGCAGTGATCAAAGGTGACTCTAATTCTCCACACAAAGGCAGGAAAAAAAGTTCTCTCCCTTGATAAAGTACAGCCAAAATGCACTGTCCCTTCTCCATTTGCTCTAGTAGCTACGGGTAAGGTGGGGAATAGAAAATCCAAGTGCCTGCCCTCTCTCCCTGCCTGATAGGTAAATTAGCAGAGGTCTCTGTGCACCATTCCACATTTAAGAAGTGCTCATCCTGTTGGGTCAAAGCCCCAAAACTAAGCCCCAACAGTGATGTTGCTGTTTCCTAGAATGTACTACTTGCTTGCCGAAGGTCAGAATAAGAAGCAGGTATCAGGCAAGAACATTTTATAGTCTCCCATTTCACAGGCTCTCATGTCTTCAGTTTAATCACTTTGTTTCTTTGTGTGTGTTCCTCCCAATCATAATAGTGCATTTTAGTTACCTGGGAAACAAAGGTTCCTAGCACCACCGTGCAAAATATGGGGTTTCGGAAAATGGCTTCAAAGACATTTCTTTCACCATGGATTTTGCGAGCATTGATCTCATTGAAAAGTTGCATCATGACAAAAGTGTTAAAGACAATGGTGTAGTGTTCAGAGGGTGGAGAATGGAGTGGACTGTTCCGGCCACTGTCAATGTCAAAAAACTTCTCACCTATCAGTAAAAAAGAAAAAAAAATCTTGTTACCTTCATGAATGATGAAATTGCACAACTCAGTGCTGAACGCAAGCCCTAAGCCACGGCTAACTACAATAATGTTTTGCATTCTGTTAATCAGCTCAGGCTCTGAATAGCACAAAACCCTCTCTTTGAGTGTCCTGATTTGTTGAACTAGCATCACCTCACTGATTTCAGAGAAACTGTAGCACCACTTCATAGGACCAACCTAGCAAATACAAAAAGTGAAGTGTAAATTTCAGAGTTAATGTATTCTGGGTGAATTAGATACAAAGCAGAAAGAAGAGACTAACCAGTACATTTTAGAAATGATTCTGCAATGTTTTTCCTAGGCTTTTTACCCCTGAGGAGCTAGAAGTAGGAAAACTGAGTGATTTTAAAATAACAATGTTCACTTAGCATTGTGCTTTTCATTGATAATTGGTAACTGCTGTTCAAGAATGAGAATAATAAAGAGGAACTAAAAACTTGCCCCTTTGAAAGGGGTGAGAAATCCACTAGATGTGCATCTGAACTCAACAGTATCACATCCAAGTTGATTCTCCCCACCCTCTTCCTGGCAGTTCCCACCATAGAAGGATATTAGCCAGGTATCAGACTTAGAACAGCCAAGTTTCCTGGTATGCCAAGTACTGAAAAAGGAATCTTGGCTGAAAATCTTCCTGTGCATTAAACCACACAATCAGCTGCAACCATGAAGATGGATGGATTGATCACTGTTTACCAATTGGAAGCCATGTTTTGCAGGAACAGGGTATAATTAGTTTAATAAACAAACGAGTTAAATGATAATAAAAGGTAAGGCAGAGACGAGAACAAACTTCCAGGGGGCGGTCTAGTGTTGCCAGCGAAAAGCTACACCTGATTCTTACCCGCAAAAAGTAGTGTGAAAATAATAGTTAGTTGGTACACAGCATGCCCCAGGATGTTCTTCATCATGGTGCGGGAAATCAGTGGCTTGTTGCGGCCATAAGGCTTGCGCAGAAGCAAGGACTCTGATGGAGGTTCTGTGGCCAGAGCTAATGAGGCAAAGGTATCCATGATTAAGTTGACCCACAACATTTGGACAGCTTTCAGAGGAGAATCCTAAAATTGGAAAAGAAGTCTTCAGAAAGGAATGCATCTTAGATTTATTTCATTACTGTTCTTCACTTCCCCAAACCCATTCATTTGCAACAGACATGTCAAACATTCAAGTTCCAAAAAGAATATTACATGGGTGGAGCATCCATTGGCAATCAATTTGCATTCCCACACTGCTAATGTAATTGCTGTCAACTGCTAAATATTTAGTTGCAAACTACACAGTACATGCATCTCCCAAAGATCTTTTGTGTAGGCAGAAAGGTATAGCACTTTTTTCCAGCATCTCAACTTTAATTCAATTAATAAAACCAACATTTTCTGATTTTCTTCGTTGCAGAAATATCTGAACAACTGCAGCTACATAAAATATTTTATGTGCCCACTAGCATTACTATAATCTGACATAAATGTATGAAGGACAGGAAATCAGTGGCTCTTCGACACAATAAACAAATAAACTTCCACATTTAAAATTCAACTTATCTCCGACTACAAGATGTTAAGGGTAAAACTCCCAAAAGACTGCTGTCTATAACCGTTCCACCTATAACCTGCCCAGTGCTGGAAATTGACCTTTGGCCTGTTCCATCAAGGTAATGATCTTTTAATTTATTCCCAACCCCCCCCCCCCGAATAACTCTAAACATTACATAAATGACCTGTATCATGATCAGAAATGTTGACCATATCGGTTAGAATTCCCAAATAAAAGACACTCAACTATCAGAAGGAGTCTAAAATCATGCAACACCTTGACAGCAGAACAAGAAATAAAATCCAAAATGGTTAATTCTGAGCCACCCCCATGACTCTCAAGAGGAACCCATTAGAAATATTCCCACCACCCTTCCTCTGATGTTACCTGTGTGATGCAAGCGCCTGTGAAAGCCACAATCACAGCTACTACATTGACCGTTAATTGGAACTGCAGGAACTTAGAGATGCTATCATACACGTTACGGCCCCACATAACTGCTTTCACAATACTGGTAAAGTTGTCATCTGTCAGAATTATGTCTGAAGCTTCTTTAGCCACATCTGTGCCAGCGATTCCCTGAAGAAAATGAGGAAAGGAGAGATGAGCCACAAAGGTGGCATTTGACAGCTATTTTTATTGATTCTCCTCTGAGATAAGCTTGTACCTCAAATGGCAAATAATAACACTTAACTGCAGACGGACTCCACAACACAGCAGCAGGAATTAGATATATATATATATACACATATTTTTACCCCTATGACAGGAAAAGCCAACTTATTTGTACCTAGCAAACAACAAATCTCCACAAGAAATAAAATTCTTAGCCTATGTAAACAGTTTAACTCCTTCGGTGTTTTCCCCCCAATTTGTAAATGTAAAAGCTGTAATGAACAGGTAGCCAGTAACTCCATGCTCAAACTGTTCCTCAGTGAAGAACCCTTAGGGAGATTAAAGGGGCAGACAGGCTTATTGCAAACCTCAGCTACAGACACTTGGTGGCAGTCAATGACTACAGAGTCTGCAATTGCCAAAGCAATCTCAGCAGCATGAAGGAGGCATCCTGTGGTGACCAATTTTCTCTAATGCTTGCCTGCTGTGTCCTACTGATCCTAGGGGTTGTCAGATTCTGCCCTAAGCTATAACATTCCTGACTTCTGTAAAGTGCAAAAACTGAAACAGAAAATAGAGCAGAATAAAAAAAAATTAAAGCTTTTATACTTTCTCTCGCTCCGTCTCTCTTCCATAGCCTCTTCAATCAGTGCCTTAACAGCTCTATTATATCAAGGCATACAAAGGCACATAGCAGTCCCCACCTCCTGTTGCTTTTTGTTAACAACCCAGATTTGCAAAATATTGAATCCATACCATAGCAAATCCAACATCAGCTTTCTTTAAGGCTGGACCATCATTGGTGCCATCTCCTGTCACAGCTACTACCTGCCTCTGTTCTCCGATGGTACTGTCAATAATACCTGAAAGATTGGTTAAATACCAGTAGAGGGAAACACAAAGGGACACCATCAAGCATTTGCACATGCAGCTGAACTGCAACAAGTCAGTTTTTGCAAGTCGTTTAAAGGATGGTTTGAACATGTAAAACCTTAATTCAGAAACATGACACATTTAAAGAACTCTCCCCTTCCTCTCCTCCAGCAGATATCCACTTATACATGAAGATTAACGGACAATACTCTACTAAACATCCCATCAGATTCTTATGTATGTTTTCACAGGGAGGCGAGTGGGGGGTTCTGCTGTCATGGTCCCCTAACCTAAAATTTCCAGTCTCCAGAATGTTTGTGCTTCTCCCCCTTCATTCTGGTGCTGACTGAAATTTTTAATAGTTCTGCATGTTGGGGTTTTTTCAGTCTCACATGCTGTCTTTAGGAGGTTTGGCTGGGAGGAACCTTTCTGGCCGGGGGTGACTGTCAATCTATCCAGCAATGACCAATCATTCCTTCCTGTCTCCCAATTCAAAGACAACCCTGCTTCTCTGCTCTATGTTTCTTTCTCTCTCTTAAGTCTGTTGAAGTCTGTTGCTGAAAGCAGCCATGTTGGTAAGTCTCCTAGCTTGCTGATGATCTGTTCACAACTATAAGTAATAAAATATTTTTATTTTTTCTACTATTGATGTCTCAGTGTGAGTTACTGAGACGTTAAATATCAGTTAATGAGAAAAGGGGTGGTCTGCTCTGAGTAATTTGAAGCTATTCTGCTCTGTGAATCCCTGCACTTCTGCTGTGCAGCTAGAGGAATTTAAGCAGAAATTTAAAACTCTGCAATGCCACATCCTATTAAAATTTTTATTTTTGAGCATTCATGGACTCCTTATGGTTCTTTGTTTTCTCCCTCCTTAGTTTATTGATTTTGACTGTTTAATGATTTTGACTTTTAATTGTTTAAAGCAAGTTTTTGATATGTAATCTGCCTGAGGCATTTCTGTCTCGAATTGGAAGACAGGATACAAATTCTGTAGAACACATAAATAGTCTCTGTGGCTTTGGCTGTGCAGATACAAATGCCTTCTTCTTTAATATAAGGAGGCACATCCAGTTGCCAAGGGAAGCACTGCTGCCTCTGATCTCCCATTTCTTCACTTTCTTGAGCACATTTGCTTGGAAAGCACGTTCCACTCCTTCAGTTGACTTTACCTTTCACAAGTGTGTGTTTATCAGTGGGTGAAGAACGTGCCAAGACTCGTAGCTTGGGCCAGATCTTATCCAACTGCTCTTGTTCCACCTGTAGGGCAAAACCACGAAAACACAAACTGGGTTGGTTCTGAACAGGGATTTCAGACTTGTTCCTCCATAACCAGGCCCAAGTGGGAAAAGGTCCCAAGAACTCACAAGGGACATGTCTTTCTGAACAGGCTACCTTCATGCAATGACTTATAGGCAATGGCACCAACATTTCATATAGTGCAAAATCATTTCCTCATTTGTTAATATGGATTCCACATGATAATAGAAGAGAAAACCAGCCAATTTTCTGTGACTAACATATGTGAAAGTTATGAGCTGGCTCCATCATAGCGGCCACCAGTAAATAATAGTGACAACCAGTAATTTTACAAACTGGGAAAGAGCAAGAAAAGCCCATTATCTACCTCCATTCGATTTTCAAGTGTGTTCAGAGGCTCATTCTTAGGCAGTCAAGCCACTCTGAACAAGGTCACATTCACAGAATGGATGTGCAAGGCATCTATGAGAAGGAACCATCTATAGAATACTCTTTATTGTAGATGAATCAAAGAGGACCTTGAACAGCTTCTGTTATCTCACCTCTCCTTTCTCATTGCGAATGAGCCGATTGAATTCCTTTCCTTCCAAGCACAAGAAGTCCTCCCCAGGCAGCAAGATCCCACACTTGGTTGCAATGGCACGTGCTGTATTGATATTGTCACCTGTAACCATCCGGACAGTAATACCGGCACGCTGGCACTTCTGAATAGCATCAGGTACCTATTGGTGAGCAATGAGGGCCAGAGTTATTAAGTTGGGAAGCATGAGGTGTGGCAGGGAAAAAAATGAGGGAAAATTGTATAAGAAAACATGGAAAAAAGTAATCCTATTTTTAAAAAATAATAAACTTCTACCCTGCTTCCCCAAAAATAAGACCTAACCTGAAAATAAGCCCTAGTATGATTTTCCAGGATGCTCAAAATATAATCCCTACCCCAAAAATAAGCCCTAGTTAAGTAAAACCCCACCTTCCACCATTCTGCAGCAACCAGAAGAAGATGACATGACTGTATTTAAATAAATGTAGCTTGTTGTATATGAAAATAAATAATGCATCCCCTGAAAATAAGCCCTAATGCATTTTTGGAGCAAAAATTAATATAAGACCTGTCTTATTTTTGGGGAAACATGGTAATAGATAAGGCATTCTGTGACATTTAATGGTCACAGAATGCTGACTGACTGTTTTTTGGGGACCTGAGGGGTGGGGTGGGCCTGAAAAAAGAGGGAAACAGCATGGAGTTGAGTATGCAGAAGACATTTACACACTAGGCGGAAGCATTTCATAATATAGCATTTTAATAGCAAGGCTTATTTTTCTACAATGAATGAACAACAAAAGCAAGTCCACTATAACTTATAAAAGTTTGAAAATATGGAGATGGAGGTTCAAATATCCACTGTATCATGACCCTTACAAGGTGGCTTTGGGCCAGATACTCTGTCTTAGCCTTACCTTCATAGTGATGTCGTGGGCATAAAATTATGTGATAGCACACATGCTGCCCTGAGGCTCTTGGAAAAGAGTAACTTTTAGATATATAGAGTGACATACAGAAGTGTGATATATAGACATTGACAATGAATAAAAATCAATTGAAGATTGAAGGAGTTTCTCAAGAGGAGCAGGAGTTCAAACAGGTCTCAATACATCTTTGTTTAACAACGTATCTTCCATTAAAGTTGGCTTCATTAATCACTTTGTGCAACTTGGTAACAAGGCACAGGTAATTAGCAGAACTGTCTTAGGATCTTACTTCTAAAATGACCCAGGGATCTCGATGTGAATCTTCTTGGGGGTGGCCATATTAATATGTTGCAGCAAAAATGACAAAGCATCTTGTGATAACTCCAAAAAGTCTTATATGATGTAAGCTTTCATAAAATGCAGCCTATTTCATCAGACAATATTTTGAGAGCTGCAATTCAAAAATATTTATGCCAAATAAACCTTGTTAGACTTGATGGGGCTGCAAGATTCACTCTTGTTGTTGTTAATGTGAATCTTGTGGCTGCTAATGGAATGAAAAGGTACTTCCATCACCACTTAAATGTAAGTTCATTTACAGACTGCTTGGCAGTGACATAGTGGCAGACAAAGGCACATGCTTCCACTCAGAAATGGGAGAAATTTCAATAAAGCCTGCAAACACAGTAAGTTGCCCACACTTTATTAAGCATACAGACCATAAATCCTGCTTCATTTGACTTGATGTCCCATTGAATTGTATCCTCCCCCACTTCCCTACTTTGTCAACATGCAAGTGGCACTTGAACAAAGTAGCTACAGCTCTGTAAACTGACTTTTGCCCCTCTTGCACACCTTAAATAACATTGCCAGACTGCAGTTCCCATACAAGGTTGCAATCCAAGGCTGTTGGATTCCATTTCCCATTATCCCTCACCACTGTCCATGATGGGTTCCTGAGGCTGAGGGGAGTTGCTGTTCCACAATCTCTGGAAAGCCACATGCTTCCTAGCCTTTCTTTAAATGCTAGGATATTAAAGCTAAAAATAAGAGGCTTGGGATCCCTTCCGATTCTACAAATCCTTGGAAAGTATCATCCAACAAAACTGCCATCAATAACAAACTCCACAAAACCCATGCATTAAGTTGCCATGTATGATGATGATCACCCACATACATCTCACTGCACGTACAAGGTAAAACACATGGCTGGGAGACAGAGGCAACTGTGGCTTCCCAGCACATGCGGTACCTTTGTAGCCAGGCAACGAGTTTGTGCTGAGCAGTGTTTGGAACAGGCACCACTCTTGCCTCTAAGAAGATGTAACCTTATTGCCTTCCCAATGCAGCACTGCTACAGACTATCTGGCGCCAAGAGGTGGTTGGGTGAGTGGGTGACTGATGGGGATTTCTACCACTCTCCTGCTATGGAACAGCCATGGAACACCAGGTCACCCTCCTGCCTTATTATCCACCACACTGACAGCAGTGGCACATCACATTAATAGGTTCTTCTGAGGGGGGCGGGGAGAGATATTATTAAGGAATCAGAAAATTGAATTACAGCCTCCTGAGCAAAGTGCATGCAGGGCATCTGCAAAGCAATTCTCCACCTTAGTTATTTCAATATCTAATTAAAGAAAGATGTATGCAGAGGAGCGGGTTAGTTCTGAAATGTAATCAAGAGGTAAGCATGGGATGGTTCATTGTGTGTTCAGTCAATTGTCTGATCATCATCCTTGTAAGGAGATTGTGAAGTAGCAAGACAAAGGTGGTTGATGTCCAACAATAGATGTGCCCCTTCTTTTCTCAGTAATCTTCCTTACCTGTCAGAATTGCTGCTATTGTTTCTCTGTGTTGAATTTGTAAATTGTTGCCACAGTCAATTAGCAGATTTCTTATGTCTTTATTACTAGGTGCATAGAACAAAGAATGTTGACATTTGCTGTGTTTCCTGGTGTTGCAGCATGATGGCAGGAGAAGCAGTGTTTACCAAAACTGTCTCTTTTATACAACTCTTAAATACGGCTGTCAGCCCTTTCCTGACACTTTCAAGGATCTTTAACACCAGCACAGTAGGGTAAAGATTCAGCAGATGTGAATTTTCCCCAATACTACAAACCCATGAAGGAGAAAGCTCTTAGCTTTCAACTTTCTCCCTATAATGCTGCCAAAAGACACAACTGGATCAATCAGAAATGGAGGTGGCAACTCTATTATTAATGTCATACGGGCTCATTCCTATAGATGCAACTTTATTGACAACACAGCCTCACAACAGACACTGGGTGACTGCCACTCAAAAATACAGTTACCTCAAACCTCTGGTTGATAATGCAGAGGCACTGCAACAGTTACGTATTCATTGGCTCCAGAGCAGAAGACAAGAAAACAGATAGAATAAATCTGGTCTGAAGATCAGATGTTCATGTACTGTATTCATGACAAGGAAGCAAGGTGTATGAAGATTCAGAAACAAGAGGAGGGGGAGAGGGAGAGGGAGGGAGGGAGAGAGGGAGAGAGAGAGAGAGGGAGAGAGAGAGAGAGAGAGAAGCTAAAAGTGAGGTAACAAAAAGTCTGAATGAGTCTAATATGTTAAAAGTTGCTATTGGTGATCTCAGTAGGAAAGCAGAGCAAATGGATGAAGAGCAGCAAGAGGTTATCAGAGAATGGAAGGGCTTTGGTAGATAAGTCAAAGAGTTCCAGGTTTGGAAAAGGCCAGATTCCAGGTAGAACTGCAGGACTGAAAGTGATGGGGCAGAGTTGTGAGTGAGGCAAGTGGTGGGTGAAGGGAATCTAGAAACAGCAGGAACAAACAGCAAGTCAAATGGAGACAGTGAGAATCAAATTAGAGGGAATTGCTACAGGCATGAATGAAACAAAACGAAATGAAAGGGAACTATTTGGTACCTCAGGACGAACAGGGTCCTCAATGCCAACCACAGTGATGCAGGTAAGGTCAGACAGGATCTCATTTTCAGTATCCCAATCTGGCTCAGCACCAGGAGGGAAATCCCGGAAGGCCAGGCAAATGGTCCTCAGTCCCTGACAAGCCATGGGCTCAATCACTTTCTTCACCATTTCATCTCGATCCTTCACCTTAAATATTCGTGGTTCCCCATTCTTGTCCAAGATCTTTGTGCATCTGTATCAAGGGAAAAGAGATACAAAAGGAATTATCATGTATCTCAACCACTGAGTTTTATACAAGGTTAATATCAAGCGCTTGCTTTATTGATGTATAGATTATATACATGTCACAAAAAGAATTACACTACAACTTTTTCCTCCCAAGGAAGGCTGTACTGACAGAAGCCATAACAGGATATCTTATTAGACACATAGCAAACCAATCCCCTTCTGTCATGGAGAGAAAACAAAATACCCTCTGACCTGCTTTGACCATCCCCTCATGAACAAACAAACAAACAATTCACAAGGAGGAATGTGAATTCCTCTTCAACAGAGACTGCACATCTCCTTTCTCCTAAGTTTAATTTCTCTCTCAATAAGGACGATAGAAATTCTTGGCTTCATTGGGCACCCTGTTTGGAAAAGATGAGATGCAAAGTAGTCTTATGGATAACCAAATCTGCATCCTTTCTAGAACTCTTTGGGATGTAGCAGATCAAGAAACCTCCAGATGCTTTCTGTTGAGGTTGGAAAAAAACTGACCCTAAAGAAGTTGTGGCAGATGATGCTTCCTACTAGCACCTCAGTTGTAATGTGCCATTACAATGCAACAAGTAGGAAGGGATAGCACAGAACTAAGTAGCTCATTTAAAGTCATGGTTTTGGGATTTACTAAATTTCTGGCCCCTCTCACCCCTACCATTCTCCTCCTGTGTCTCCACTCTCTGTGATCATATCTTACAATAAGCTGCATAGAGAAAAGCCTTTCCTGACATACAATGGCCTGTGAGTATGACTTTAGTATCAGAGGGGAAGAGCACCTTGTGGACAGAACTGGAGAGAGCGAAGGAATGTCTCAAAGCAACACAATCTTTTCTTGAATAGCAAGCACCACTGAATATGCCCGCCTCTGTAGAAACTATTTCTGTCACTTCAAAAACACACAAAAACCCAACAGTCGTTAACGCATACTGTTAGACTGATGTAAACGGATAAGATAGATAAAACTTTATTATGGTCAAAGGACTAGCCACAAATAAAACATAAAAATATATAAATATACAGAAATATACAAAACTATTGGGATCGAATGCAAAGCAATAATTGGTTCTGAGGTTAACAACAACAGCCTCAAAGCATCTTCCCTAAAGCAATTCAAGAATTTCTAGCAAACCATGCTCTAACTACAGAGGCTCATCCACTTTTAGGGTCCTTTTTCTAATGCCCATTACAGCAGTAAGAAATTTGGCAACCCTATGTGTAACCATGGGATGGAGTCAGACAGCAGCACATGCATACACTGTTGTTCCGTACAAGCAGGAAATCGGCCAATCAAAGGGGAAACAAGTTCTTCACACAATTCCTTGTAATATGTACACCACCACAAGACATGTTTTGTTTCTATCTGCTCCATTTCACATGGGCAAAGGCGCTCTGCCCAGGGGGTCTTTTTATACCGTCCCTCCTGCACTACTGAAGGTAGTGCGTTAAGCCGGGCCAGAGTAAATGCCCTTCTATGCCTGGGCTGCTCCAACTGGGCAAAATAAGGTCTCAAAGCAACACACTCTTTTCTTGAATAGCAAGCACCACTGAATATGCCTGCCTCTGTAGAAAGTATTTCTGTCACTTCATAAACACACAGAAACCCAACAGTCGTTAAGGCATACTGTTAGACTGGTGTAAACAGGAAAACAAAACAAAACAAGAGACTGCAAAAATTACACAATTCTTGCCTTTAATGGTTAAAGAGTACCATAAGTAAAATGAAGAGAAAACCCCTGCTATGAAAAGCATGGAAATAAGAAAATAAGTCACGTACACTTAATAGAGCTAAAATCAAAGCAATTCATATTTTGTGTGGGAACACTGAAAAGAAATTTCATACTTGAAAACCCGTTATTTTGTTTGGTTCCACGTGAGCCTTAATTCTCATGTTCTATTAATGAAGGGTTTATGGAAAGCATTACAGGGACATGTTCCTATTATTATTTTAGGCTGCAATAAAGTTTCAAGCTACTGTTTTTGCAGAAATGCTGTTTTGGGTATGTGTTCATTTAAGTGTAATGGCCAGTCCCTTACTCAGGGCTTGCATTTCTTCAGAGTGCAGAGTAGCAGGGGATGAAAACTACTCAGCTAAATTTGGGATTTTAGATTGTATTTTCTTGAGCTTTTCTATAAAACATGCCCAGGAAGCACTGCAGCATCTCTAAGCATTCTCCAAAGCCTAAAAGACACCCAGGCCTGGAAGTAATACCATCATGGGTGGCAACTTTATCTTTATTCCCTAATAGGGATAGGGAGTGGAGGGAAAACAGAACTATGGACACACTTGCATACATATGTACATGAGTATGCATGGATGTGCATGTGTACATATGCATTACAGGAAAGCTAAATCCTTGTCTGTAGTCTGTATGCACATAATTATCCCCTTCTCTTTTCCCCTAAGGCATTTCCCTCAGAGATGCATGTCTCTGCAACCAGACTGGCAAATGAAGCCATCATTTACCTCCCAATAACCCAATCACAAAACAAAGCCCTAAATGCAAGATACGTAAGTGAGGGAAATCAGTTGATGTGGTAAGAAGAAGGTGGTTTGCACAACCTGGGGGATCACCTCTTCTAAATATATGATTTAAGTAAATTAGCTTGCCTCTGGATAATATCTTTTCACTTTTCTATACAATAAAGGGACATCTTCCAGAATGAGCAAGGCAAGAAACCAAATTAAGAAAGCTTGCATACTTTTTCCCTGCACTGTGTACTACTAGAGGTTCTTTAAGATTCCCAAGTCTTCACTGTCTTCCCTATTTTTCTGGGAATTTCTCTTTGTTACAAATAGAGTTCACCATTACCAGGTATAATATGTTGTACAGAGCTCCTGAAAGTGTTTCAAAGGCCTTTTGTGGCAAAATGCAGACACAGGCATTAGAAAAATCAACAGAGGACTCCAAATAAATCATTAGCAAAGAAATTACTTGCGGAGAAGGATCTCAGACGCTCCTTTACTGTACATGCGGAAGCCCCCGTCTGGGTTCTTCACCACTGTGCTCATAGACTTGCGCACGGAGTTGAAGGTGTAGACCTTGTACAACTTTTCTTCAGGCACTTCATTGCGGACAGCTTGATAATCCTGTTTCAAGTCCAGCACAAAGCCCAGGAGTGCACACTCTGTCTTGTTTCCAACTTGACGTGGGAGACCTCCTTCTTTCTCTGGAGGCTAAAATTTCACCAGATAAATGCATGATCAGCAATTGGTGGTAAATCACATGTAAACAGTCACAACCACTGCAAACTATCAGACCAAAACTATCAGAGCAAAAGCCAGCATGGCAAACAGCCCCTGTTTCATCAAAAAATAAAAATAAAAAAAATCAATGTTTTTAAATGCTTCCCATTTGATCTGAACTAGATCAAACAAGAAGCTCCAAAGGAAAGCCAATCATGGAAACAAGAGGATCCAAGAGGAAGAAAGAAAACCCTAATAATAAAGATGAATAAAATGAATAAAAAATGACTCAGAATTCTTTCAGTTAATGTAAACAGCTTAAACTCACCCCAAAAATGTAGAAGAATTTACCAACAATTGCAGAAATTAAAATTGTATATTACTGCCGCCAAGAAACCCACATGAAAAGGATAGATCAACATTTATTAGAAAATAAAAACCAGGAGAATTATTTCTAGCATCAGATTCAAATTGAGAGAGAGAGAGAGAGAGAGAGAGAAAGAGAGAGAGAGAGAGAGAGAGAGAGAATGAGAGAGAGAGAGAGGCATGTGGCAACAAAAAGAGTTAGACCCAAAGCTAGTTTTTGCATCTGAAGATGTGAGGATACTAATGGTGGAAATTCAAAATGAGGCAAGAAGTTGCTGTTAATATATATGCCTCCAATGAAAATCAAGAACCGTTCTATGAAGAACTTAAGAAATAGTAATGAGAGAATATGATGAGTATTTTATACTAGGAGATTTAATGCTGTTTTTGATAGAGATTTAGAGATAAACTCAGGAAACAGGAAAACAAAAACAACAAGAAATATGTCGCCAAAATCTATTTTGCAGCTAGTGGCTCAATATGGTTGATGTCTAGAGAATGAGGTATCTAAGTGCAGCAGACTTTACATTTTATTTGGATAGACATAAAAGTGGGTCAAGAATCGATGCATGTTGGATCTCACTAGGTTGGATGGAAGAAGTACAGTCAACCCTCGACTTACGAACTTAATCCGTTCTAGAAGTCAGTTCGTAAGTTGAAAAGTTCGTAAATTGAAACCAAATTTACCATAGAAATGCACTGAAATTTAATTAATGCATTCCTATGGGGAAAAAAATTCAAACAAAGTCACTTACCAGGTACTGGCACCCGAGGAAGCCTCTGAAAGTGGTGCTTTGCTGCAAGGTGGGAGCAGGGGGTGGGGGGCAGGTCTGGGCCCCCGCCCCAACCCCAGCGGCAAAGTGCCACTTTCAGGAGCCTCCCAGGGCTTGCTCAGCAGGTAAAAAGGCAGTGCAAAAGCATCCAGGGCATCTTCTGAAAGCGGCACTTTGCCATGGGGTGGGGGGGGTGTGCGGCAGGCTGCCCCCCCCACCCCCAAGGCAAAGCATTGCTTTGAGAGGCTTCCCTGGGTGCTTTTGCACTGCCTTTTTACCTGCTGAGCAAGCCCAGGGAAGCCCCTGAGACCCAGCGCTGATAAGCTGAGAGGCAGGTAGAGGGGGGGAGCAGAGAAGACCACAAAATGGCTGTCGGGAAGGCAGGGAAAAAGCTTGAAATACTGTTAAAAAATTGTCCTTTTCTCCTGCCCCTGGGAGGCTTCTGAAAGTGGTGCTTACTGGGGGGGGGGGGGAAGGGAGGTTCCCTACCTTCCCCACGTGATTTTTTCTGTTCGTAACTCGAAAAAAGATCACAAGTCGAGTCCATTTTCCCTAGTAGAGTGGTTTGTAAGTTGAAATATTCATATCTAGAGCCGTTCGTAAGTCAAGTGTTGACTGTATTGGAAATAGACATCTTCCCTAATACATCTGCAGATCATAGTCATATCTTGGTGCAATTTGAAACGGGACCCAAATCTATATATTGGATAAATCTATAAATACAACCCTTTAAAAATGATACTTTTATGAAACAAATAAGAGATGGACTCATTTTTAAAACTTAATACGCTTCCAGAAATGTCAATGATTACAGTATGGGAAGCAAGTAAAGCCTTTCTCTGGGGGTTAATAATAAGATTCGCAGCAAGACAACAACAAAAAAGAGAGAGAGAGGATGGCAAAATATCGAGATCTGGAAAATACATTGCTTTTGTGTCACAAACAGTTAAAGCAAAATCTGAGTAAGACACAATTGAATATGAAGATAAAATTAACACATCAATTGAACATTCTAATGACAGAGAAAATGGTGAAAACAATAAAATTCACACAAATATAAACTACAAAAAGAAAGAGGAAAATTTGTAATTCAGAACTTGAAATATGAAGAAGGAGTGATAAAATCTAGACAGGAAGAAATAAAGAAATGGCCACCCTAGATTCAAGGACAAACTAGATGCGATGCTAAATATGCTTTATTCTTTGGCAAATTCCTTCCAGCACAGATAGCACTTTCAGAGGTGCTGTTCTTCATAGTGTAGGATGAAAGAATTAAACTCTCCCTCCACACTGATTGCCACCAGCGTCTGGCAAGTGATGCTGTTTCCTTTCCCCCAACCCCAAAGTTACTTGTTAAATGCAGAGAGGCATCTAACCTCCTGCCCACTTTGAAGCCAACTCTTAGGCCCTTGGAGGAAGGGCACTACAAAAAGCATCAACAATCATCATGTAATTGAAACTATTTTAATTTATCAATGGTGAGAGCCTATCACTGGAATGTTAACGGTAAAAATGCCACTAAGTAAAAAAGTCCAAAGTCAACCAGCAAGACAGGTGTTATTTTTATCTTTCAGAAGTCAAAGCCTTAATCTCTTTAGGTTTCAGTTCCTATCAGTGAAAAAGGGTATTAAAAGAATTTCCTGAACTGTCAGATTTGCAAGCTTGCAAACTGACGGATGAGTATTCAGATTTCCCCTTGTCACTTCCAAATCAGAGTAGCTATCTATTTGGCACTTCCGTACCCTTCAAGAGAGTCTGGAAGACTTATATTTTAAACATTTTGAACAGAACTTCATCAGACGTTTGGAAATTACACTATTAGCATTCCAAGCCCACCTTGAAAAACTAATTAATTACCAGAGTGGTCCGGTGGGCCAGATAGGCGGGGTATAAATTAATTAATTAATTAATTAATTAATTAATTAATTAATTAATTATTTAAATAAATAAATAAATAAATAAATAAATAAATAAATAAATAAATAAATAAATAAATGTTTTCCCTTAAACAAGACAGGGTCTTATATTAATTTTTGCTCCAAAAAACGCATTAGGGCTTATTTTCAGAAGATTTTTTAATCTACATTTATTCAAATACAATCATGTCATCTTCTTCTGGTTGCTGCACAATGGTGGAGGGCGGGGTTTCACTTAACTAGGGCTTATTTTGGGGGTAGGGCTTATATTGCGAGCATCCTGAAAAATCATACTAGGGCTTATTTTCAGGTTAGGTCTTATTTTTGTGGAAACAGGGTACCAAGTTCCCTTATCCAAAATCTTGTTGTTAACCTATTTTGTGTACAGCCTGAACTATTTTAACTCCCTGTATTGAATTACCACTAAGTATGAAGGCACTAGCTGCATTACTAAATGTGTGGCTTGTAATAAAACCAGTGCACACTTAGTGACAGTTCACAGTAGTGAGTTATGCAATTTATGGACATGGGAAACACCAAAAGGAATCTGACTAGTAACCAAAATACTTTTTTAATCTAAATGTTGCAAGCAATTTTTTTGTCATGTGAAACACACTGTCCTCCCATTCATCTAACTGTTGCCTCAGCACCTACAACACAGCATGAGGCTCAGAACAAGCCAGCACCAGAATCATGTGATTCTCCTCCTTCATTATCTAGTAATGCCATATCTGGTAACTATAAACCTAACTGGAAAAGTTACACAAATGGTCCTTGGCAATGTAATTAACAATTTATGATTAGAAAAAAAGGAATGCTTACTAGTTATCACAAAAACCGCTTTCTCCCTTGCTGATAGAGATTTGTTCCCAAATTTTGAAGCAAAAAGAGAAGTGTATTTCAACAAATGAAGGGTACTGTGTGTTTTCTGCTGTCAGTGTATGAACTGGGCAGATGATATATGTAAATGGAAGCCACATTCCAAAACACATTAATGTCATCCGGCATATGTTCCTTCTCCCAAAATAGTGATTTATCTTGTCTGAAGTTATCCTGAGTGAGATGCATGTAGATATGAAAAATGTGGAACAGGCAGTCTGCTTTTCTCCCTCCACCCCGCCATGTACCATAACTCTTCAGTTTCTCAGTGAATACACCACACATCATTACCTGATGGGTTTCGTTCTGTCTGTCTCTAGCTCTCTCACACACAAATGGAACAGCCCTCCTTGAATTCCAAAAACCAGAGGTGATGCTGACACCAAAAACCACCATGACTGTGACCTATCTCAGCTCTTGGTGTTCTGGACTACAACTCCTGGTCTGGATTTCTTAGGTTTTGCTGTCCGAAACATCTGAAGAGTATCAGCTTGCCAAGTCCTACTCTAAAGAGCTACATGAACAGAACAGACTTCCCACCAGTGGCAACAGGACAGATTTCCAATTAGTTTCCAATTTAGGGCAGATGCAAAGAACCCATGAACCAAACCTCCAGCATGTTTGGGCATAAGTGCACAGATGGAGCCCCAACTTGAAACAATGCCCTATAAACATGATGAAGAGGACTGTGTGTGCCCACGCCTTCCATCACAAAATGGCACTCCTCAGATTGATAGTATGTGACTAGGCCATCTTGAACTCCTGTCCTCTGCCAGATGAGACAAAGGGTTTCATGTTCTTCCTCCTTTACTGTAAAGTAAAAGTAGGACTCACCAAGATTTTAGAGGTGTAAGCAGAATTTATTGCAACACCATTGACAATGAGGTCCAGAGTCTTGGGTAGGATGGCTTCTGGGTCAGGGATCTGTCGGTAGTGAGTGTCACCCACATAGGCTTGCACCACAGTCATGCGATTCATAGTGAGAGTCCCAGTTTTGTCCGAGCAGATAGCTGTGGCATTGCCCATTGTCTCACAAGCATCAAGGTGCCTAACGAGATTGTTATCTTTCATCATTTTCTATAGAAGCAAACACAGGAATTGCTCAGAATAGGTTACAGAGACTCAGTGACACAGAGGTAAACTGATAATTTAACTAACATGGAAGACATTAAAGGTAAGGCTACAGCCCTTGCAAATTGGCCTCTTTAGGAAATCACATACTTAAAAAATCCTCAGTTCCAACTGTCAGTGATACACCCAAAGCACAGAACTATAATAATTCCGTCTACCATAATGTAAAATCTTAGAATCCCCATTAAAGTGAAAATAGAAAATTACACACATAAGAGAGAGACCTAACAAGGTTTTCAGTGTTTGGTTGATGTAATTTTATGCACTGATATTAGAAAACCTGCTTCTTCTAACTGTAGTACTTTAAATTATTTCTGTCTAAATCTAGACCAGAAAGTGTGCACATGCATCCTGCATTCACAGGCATCCTAAGTAATCTGATCTTTATAAACTGCAAAGAGAGTGGATCCACACTTTCCAGATGAATGTCCAATTTGGACAAGCTTGAATTCACTCTTCTCCAAATTTGTTTCAAAGAGATACCCAAATATATTTTTAACAAAATCCTTTTTAGAATACAACACATTTGTGAACATATGTTGAGAGATAAAATATGCTAAAAATATGCATTTGGCTATGTATAGAATTTCATCCACACTTTTTAAAAGGGACCTTTTGCAGAAGCAAAACAAGATGAACACATGAGAAATTAACCAGACTAGAAATAAACTGCTTTGCTCCAGGTCAGCCCTTTCAGAAGGCAATAAAGGGGCCACCTCAGGTGATAGATTCTGGAGGACAAAGAGTGGTGGTGAGATGCTAGAGCATAGAGCTGTAATGTGCATTATATAGCATATACAGCATCTGCTTCATTCAGGTTTAGTCGAAGCAACCAGCACTGCCAATCTGGTCAGCATCTGTATACTGAGTTGTAGGATAAACATTCTGTTTTTATTGCCAAAAACAGCAACATGTCTTAGGAAACCCACCATAACTAAAAGTCCTTTCTTCAAAGAAAAAGGCATTTACTCTCCACTCCCTCACACAATGTAGCTGTTGTAGGAAACCTACATTTATCTCTCATTCCCTAAAATGGGGGGAGAGAAGAAACCAATACTATACAATGTGCTAAGTTAGCCCATCCAATCCCTCTCCACAGCCTACTTCAAGCTCAGCATATTCTGGGTTCTGGGGTTATCCTTCTCACCTTCACTGAGTAGGCCAAAGAGATTGTGACAGCAAGAGGCAAGCCCTCAGGTACAGCCACCACTAGCACAGTGACACCAATGATGAAGAACTTGACGAAATACTGGATGTAGATGGGAGTACATTCAGCCAGCCATGACCTTCCTTGAATCCCAAAGGTGTCGATCACAAAATACAGCACCAGGATAATAACTGTGATGGCTGACATGATCAGTCCTGAGGAGCAAAGAAAAAAAAGAAAAACTGGGTGAGGATGGGCAGATCTACAGCACAACACATACTGACTACCACAGCCTTAACATGAAGGGAGGCCTCTGGTCTGGATTAAGGCACATTCCTCAGAGCACCCTTCTCCAATCTGATGCTCTCCACATCTTTACGGCTGTGCCAACAGCTCCAGCTAACACAGTGGGAGATTACACGAGATGGAAGTTGAGAACACCTGAAAGATGCCAGGCTAGGGAAAATTGAGACAGAACTTAGGGGGAGAGTGTATCTACATTATCCGATTATACCAGTCTGGCGTCATGTTAATCACCATGGCTCCATCCAATGGAATTTTGGGATTTGTAGTTTGCTGGAGTGCCAAGAATTTTCTGCTAGAGAGCACTAGTGCTCTTTTCTAAACTACAGCAAAGAACTCTAAGTACCTTCCCAAACTAAAAAAACCAAAGGAGTCCATAGATTGAAGTCATGACAGATAAAGTGGGATCAGAATGCTGTAACTACATAAATACATCTTTAGTTTTCGAATGGCAGAGAACTGCTATCTAGCAAATACACAGCAGTACTTCCCTCACAGTGATTATCTGAGAAATGAACAAGTTATAACATAGTTTGCAGACTACAAATTACCTATAAGCAGTTCAAATGAGCCTTGGAAACTACTCCTCAGAATTCTGACTCCCCTTAAATTTCATTTTCTCAGCCTCATCACTGCAAGGAAATTGCTGATACTGCTCATTCCTGCATTTGCTCTAAAAGGAAACAGCTCAAAAGCAAATAAAACTGAATAGTTTTTATAGTGAGTTCTAGTCATTCATCCTTCCTCTTTTTCTTAAATTTAAAGTCCCAACTCAGGATTTTTCAAAATATTTGTGTTGGCAAGACCATGGGAATTCTTGGTTACTTTGATCAATGGAATCTTGCTTTCTTTCTGTGTGCAAATGATACCTTGCAGGGCTCACAATTAGTTCATTCCTTTGAGTTTGGCCTTTTCCTAAATTTTGGTTTTGTTGGTCCCACATGCCTTTAGAAATGGCACGTTTTGAGCTGTGAGAGGTGTAGAGCCCCTCAAGTCCATCCAGTTCAGAGCCCTTCCTCAAAATCAAATATGAAAGTAGAAGTCTGGTTAGCTGTAGATTTAGTTATACAAGCAGAGATTGTGTTTTTTGTTGTTGTTTTGCAATTTTTGGCCAATTCCAAGACTCACAGTGGAGCACTGCAAGTGAAAATTTGGCCCCAGACCCACCAAAGTTCCCCAACCCTGAGGTACTGCTCCCAAAATTAATGGTTTTCATTTAAAGGGGTCTCAGGCAGCAAAGCAGTTGAGTTTTATGGAACTGTTGTGGTCAGAATTTTTTTTTTAATACAAACAAGGCTAATGGTGTGCCTCAAGCCAAGTTATGTAGCAGAAAGGGTCTTGGGAAGCACTGAGCTGAGTTCAGTCAGATTCTGATCACTTGAAAATGTGAGCAGAGGTGTTCTTGAGTCTTGTGTTGCTTCATCTGTCTTCCCTGCACATGCTCAAATCCAGCTGTAACTGACCCTGACGTCTTGACCCTTGTAGACCGCCACTGAGCAGCTGAACCCTGTCGCTCCCCACAGGCTCACCTGCTTTGCCAATTTGAACAGCCAGGCGTGTGAGCTTCCCTTGCAACACGGATTTCTCCTTCTTGGGGACCTTCACTTTCTTCTTTTCCTTCTCCTCGTTTTCTACTCCTTCTTGGCTTTTCAGTGGCTGGATCTCTAAGGCCACACCATCCTGAGTTTTTGCTGGGTCCAGGATGAAACAAACAGTAAGTGAGTTGAAAGAATATCTCAGAATAGCTTCATATGTAACAAAAAGAGAAGAAAAGATAGCAGACTAAGAGAAAGAGAGAAAGAATCCTGGTGGACAGCAGCACTCACGGACACTTGGCAATATGGAAACCTATGACGTCCAGGGAGCTCTGCTCCAAATCCCTCTGGAACAGATGGCTGAAAAGTTTGTGAAATCCCCCACATCAAGCAAATACATTACTGCACTTGGAAAGAAGGACAGCCTTGCTAGGAAGGCACAGGATAAGTCTCAACCTATCAATTTCCCTGATAGACCTGCTGCCTCTGTTTAGGGCATCTCCTCCATTAGCATGTTCCCAGTACTTACCTCACAGAGATGGCAAAATGGAGGGCATGAAAAACTAAGGTATAACTAAGGGCAGCGCCCTGTTCCTTGGCAGAGACTGGTACTGGTTATATTAGAAGCAAGCTAAATAAGTGGGGTTTTATTATTACACTTGCTTTGATAGAAAGAGAAAAGCGAAAGAGGACTTCTGTGCAGCCTTTGTGTGGGATTGTAGTTGGAGGGCTAAAAAATTCAAAAGACATCTATGAGCTCTCCTTGACTATACAATATCTGGAAGGAACCCAGCAACAGAACATAAGAGGAGCTCTTATTTTAACTGAGGAGAAGAGGACATGCCAACAGTGAATTCCAATATCTAGAAAGTCTTCTCTCCCCAGGCTCTTGTACAGTCTTTCTTAGTGCCACTGGAAGTCCCTGCCTTTCAATGTATGTCAGCATTTAGGGAGTAACAGGGGAGCAGAAAGGCAGGAGAGGGGAAGGTTAATTATGAGGCGGCAAGGACTGAGTTAACTAATGAGAAGGGAATCTGTTAGTGTGTTTCTTCTACTCCCTCCCTTCCTCCCACAGTTTTGTGATCTAGTCTAGAATTTGGAAAAGTTACTTCTTGACTACTTCAATTCAAAGAATACCAAGTCAATATGCTGGCTGAGTAATTCAGAGAAATACAGATCAAAATAATAGCTTTTCCAAGCTCTGACTAGCTCATGAGGTATTGAGAATCTCTGCTAAACACAAGAGACAGATCACCAACTGGTGCACATCAGCATAATGGCAGCAATTAAAGTCACTTACCAAAGGTGGGACTTCTCTCCTAAATCCCCTGTAGTAATACTATCTTTTAACAAAACTGAATGCTGATTTTTGTTTGTTTGTTTGCTTTCTTCACTCTGTGTCTCGGTTTATCTACTGCTTATTTGCATATTTGTTAGCATTGAAACGTATTTTCTACACACAGCAGGATAAAGCTCTCTCATCAGGAACAAACAGGAGAGTCCATCTATTCCCTAAAGCTGTGTAGATTCAGATGAATATGTGTGTGGCTGCTTTGTAACTGATCTGCACAGTTAGGATTTAAGAATATGACTCAAGGGTGGGGATCAATCCCAAAATAACCCTCAAGTGCAGGTTAGAAGGAGAGAAAACTAAAAAACTGCTGAGAAAAGAAAGAGAAAGAGAAAGGTGAAGGTGCAGGAGGGAGAACAGACAGGTGCAGAAATGGACTTCTTCACCATAGCCTGGAAAGAACAGGGGGTGAAACATATCAGAGAATAGACACTCACTTTGAATCAAAAGGCCATGAGAAGAAAAGGGTGCAATGGTTACACACGCTGGGCCCACCACAGAGGACCTGGTTTTTTAATTTTATTTTTAAAGTTCAGATCGGGGTTTGATGCTGGTCAGGGAAACAAACCTTTCTGCTCTTGAACAATTAAATGATTACTCCAGTTACACTAACCTGAAAAATTAAGCTACCCATAGAATAAGAAATCAAAACAAACACAACTACATGGGTGTACCCAAAGCGAACAAGAGTCCTCATGAGGTCCTTTACATACTACTGTATGCATTTCTTTTACATCCTGTGCATAATGGTCTATCCTTTCTTTGTAGAACTAATATGGCCTATATGAATGAGAGAGGGGAAAAAAATCACTTTTGCAGTCCTCAGCTCCCTGGAGGGGCTGTGAAACCAGCTACAGAAAGCAGATAAGCAAAGATGAAGGTCTAGTGGACAGAAAGAACAAGGTGGGTGGTTAACAGTGTAGTAATCATTACACCCTCTTCCAAGAACAAGGCGAGATTCCCGCCGTAGCAACAAAAAGCACAGACTCATGGGAAGAAGGAAGGAAGGAAGGAAGGAAGGAGGAATGCTCAGTAGTTAGTGTGGTGCTGGTTCAAAGGATGGAGAGGCTGGTTACCTTTGTTGCGATTTTCAGGGGCTCCGGGTTTTTTACCTGTTCAGACAAAGAGAGAAAGGGTGGAGCACTGAGCACACGGTTCTTGACATCGATGTCCCTGTTGGTGAGGACACCTGTATGCGGGGGCTCAGTGCTCTCTTCGGGGGGGAGGGGAAGGGGCTGCTGGACCAGGAAGGGAAAGCTATGTATGACACAGCTGCCATTTGGTCTGAGCACCATCACACAAGGACTGGAGATGTGCAACATTTCTCCCAACTTCTACTGCGAATCCCCACCTTGAAATTCTTGCCCTCATTCTATTGGAAGTAGCAAGTAGCTACAAAAGCATGCAAGAAGATGAGCAAACAGAACTGTGTCTTTATGACTGAAGCATACTAGAGGTATGGTAGTCAATTTTGGTTAAGCTCCTTATACTGCACGAAACACTTTATGCTGTGTCAGTAAAAGTTTATCCTTGGGCATCAGTTTCAATCTGGAGACTTGAAAACTCTCTCACATTAAGATTTCCTAAATCAAACTTCTTCAAAACTGTCTGAGTCACTCTTAGTATGGATAAGTTGGGTAGTTCGGACCATAACGTCCATTAGCCCCAGTCCGCATGACCCATGGGCAGAAATCGCGGCTCTTCAAAATATCTAAGGAAACATCAGGTAGCCTACTCCTGGTATAAAGTGGCCACGTTTCCAACAAGACCATTCAGGTTGCATTAAAAAGTGGAGGCAAGGTGAGAAATACATGGCTATCTCTTTTTCCTCAGGAATGAAATCTTTGGGCAAACAGAACAGTTCAAAACTACTCTAAGGAAACCTGAGTCTTTTTACACCTCTTTCAGTACCTTGTTTGTAAATATAGACTAACAGTAAATAAGAAAAAGTGTGTTAGGACATCAAACCTGCATTAAGTGATCAAAGACACACAGCATAAATTGGAGTGAAATGGTATGGCCTGCTTATGGCTCTGAAAGGCCTTTGTGTAACCCTTGGATTCTCCTGCCGGTTTGGCTTGGTTTCATCAAAATAAATGCCTCTTCAGGAGTGGCAATTTATAATAAAATGAAGCATTTTTATTTAACACCCCCTCCATGTCTCATTTTCTTTTTAAGCTCACACCCCATGCCAGATTTTACATAACCATTTTCATACTTCTGGATATATGTTTTTGTTTCTTTTGTTTATGTTTTAAAGAATGAGTCCTGGAGATAGAAAATTGGCCCTAAGATCTTGCCTTATATACATATATAGGTTTCTGTGAATCCATGGAACTCAAACATACAGACTTATGCAACCAGACCGAGATAAAAGGGGAACAGTTATGCTAATATGGGTGCTATTATTTAAATTTTGCAGGATTCTTTCTTTCTTTACCAAACTACTTTTCTCCCTATGCAAAGAAGGCATTTGTTGACTTCATTATGCATAGGATGGGCCTGGAGTTCTCTGTTTAAATGTGCTTGAGTGACTATCTCAGTTTGACTGCTCCGAAGAATACAGTGCTGGTAATGGGGCAGATGTCACAAGGAAGCTCTCCAGGGAATAATTTTTTGCCCTCAGGGCCTGACATGTTCTCCAAACACAGCTGTTCTCCAGGATCAAGAAGCATGTGCTGCTTCTGGTTTTGCTCAGGTCTGTGTGCACAGAAACTCTACAGAGCTTTGGATAGCAACTTGTATAGTTTAAATCCTTGAAGTAGTGAAAAGAATTTTGATAGGCAAGTAGTTAGAAGTTACAGCTATTTCTGTTTCCCCATCGTTGTATTTAGATTTTAAAAAATGGAAAAGAAGGCCTCATTTGCACATGTGTGCATGTGTGCGTGTACGTGTGTGTGTGTGTGTGTGTGGGAGAGAGTTGTCTCCATCTGGCTACCAAGGAAACAGCACAACTATCTCTCCTCTGCTTCTGCCTCTCACATGCTTCTGGCTAGTACGGTCCATCGCCACAGTTTCACTGGAAAATGCTCCAGTGATTGCACTATCAGGGCCCTTTTGCTTCTTTTGCCTAACTTGCCAAGGTGGATTTAAAAGCACAGCTGCCTCTTTCATGAACTGTGAGCAATCCCAACCTGTGAGCAGCTGCACTGTTTTTGCAAACCGCATTCCAGTGTTCTCCTTTCACTGTCTTTATGGGAAAGCATCAAAGCCTTATTTGGAAACTAAAGCTACCATGTAAAATTCAAGTGTGAATTAACATGGCTTATTTGATTGAGAGCCAGTGTCATGCAGGGCATGCTTTCAGACTAGTCTGGACTCAAATGGGCTATTGTGCAATAATTCTCCTCACATCATGTTGAACATCTCAAGCCCTCCTTGCTTTGTTTGGGCCCACAGTTGTACAAAAGGGAAATAAGAATGGCATACAATAAGCACACACAAAAATGCTACAGAAACCATTCCTTATTGGTCTGTTTGGAAACAGCATAGTATAACAGGCCATAAATACATGTTTACATTTAGCCCCAGATCATGATAGCTGGTGGGCACAGGGTGGAAAACAGAATCACTGAGTCAGATACTCCTCTCAACCAAGACAATGAAAGACAGTTGTGGAACAAAGGCATTTTATTATTGTCCTCTATTCCAAGTTAAGTGTGAGGCAATGGCTTCACAGTTGTTGATTAAAATGAAAACAGAAAAGCAAAATGAGCTTGCTGTTTTGGAGACTAGGGTTTGACAAGGACTTAATCTAGTGATGGGTTAACTTCCTTTTCATGGCTCAATGAATCCCTCCTCTTAAAAAAGGCCATCTAGACCCATGTTTTTGGGAATCCCACAAGCATGCCATAAAGACTGAAGCTTTCTTTGCACCTGTTTGACTATAGTTTTCCAAGCACCTGGCATTCAGAGGCATAATACTATTATGGCTAAAGGCCACTGAAAGATCTTGCTCTTCATAGATTTCTCTTAATCGTATATGCAAAAAAGTGAGCTCATTCTTTAAGTGCTCAGCATTACACAGGGCCAGTCAGCATCATCCAAGTCTGGTAAGAGTAAAGAAAATTCTGATTTGCAAAAAGCAAACAAAAAACCTTGACCAAAAAGCTCTAAGGAGACTGAGGGACCAAACAGCCCAGTGGATATGGCTCCATGGTGGCAGGGGAAAGGAATAGAGAATTCTTCAAAAGGGTGCTTCTGGTTGGCACTTTGTATAAGAACAGTCCACAATGCAACATTCTGACGCAGGTCTTGTCTTCCTTTTAGAAAATGACTATGCTAGCAATAAATGGCTTGTAAGCCTGTGTAATTTGTTTTTTCCAAATTAACTTAAAGAAATACGTTCTTGAGGACACCTACTACCCATCTCCATTTTTGGTATCACCGAATGCCAGCTGAACAGGCAACATTAGACCTGGTAGAAAGCTTCTTTGCTTCTTTTGTATTGCCTATATCTTGGATTTATAGCATAAGATATACAACACCCAAAATTTCTCTCTTAGAGCCCAAAAGATCTCAGTTCGACATTCACTGTCATGTGAGCATGTTGTCCAGTCTACTAACCAAGCATTAATACAACTAAGGAACTCTGAGCATATGCTTCCCATAGAAAGCCTGGTTCCTGAAGCATCTTACCTTTCTTGACCTTCTTCTCCTCGTCCCCTTCTCCAGCACCCAGAAGAGTAAAAATTATTCCAGTTTGTGAGTTGATGCCTACAGCTGTGACCACCATTCGACCAGAGCCCTCCATCACATGTGTACCTAGATTTTTTTTTTAAAAAAGGCAAATGAAATGTGAAAAGAACTGGAGACCAGAATGACTGGAGGAAGTCCAATTTATTTTGCAAAAAGCTGAGTAACTAGGAGTTGATCTCTAATTTGTGTCTGGGCTTCCAGGCCTCCATGGATGTCTCATGCTACGCACGGAGTTCCTATGTGTACTGCCTTCTTCCTTCATCTCAACAGAAGGGCAGCAGAGCTCATCTGCAGAGCTAACCCCTCTATTCAAAAGGAATAAGGAAACTCAATTTGCAAAGCCCACAAGCCTAAAACAGACAGTGCATGAAGGGCAATTTTGTTTCATCTGAACCATCCTTATACAGTGGTGCCTCGCTAGACAGTTACCCTGCATGACAGTTTTTTCGCTAGACATTGACTTTTTGAGATTGCTATAGTGATTCGCAAAACAGTGATTCCTATGGGGGAATTTAGCTGGACAATGTTTGGTTCCTGCTTCGCAAACTGATTTTCACTAGACAACGATTCTGACAGCTCCCTCCACACTCGCAAAATCGGTGTTTTCGGGATCTAAGCTTCGCAAGACAGCTATTTAAACAGCTGATCGGCGGTTCACAGAGCGGCTCTCCTATGGCTGATCTTCGCTAAACAACGACGATTCTGCCCCACTGGAATACATTAAACAGGTTTCAATGCATTCCAATGCTTTTCGCTAGACAATGATTTCGCTAAACAGCGATTTCAGTGGAACGGATTATCATCATCTAGCGAGGCACCACTGTATATTCATTTGATAGAAACTGATGCAAAAGTAAGTTATCTGTGAGTCTCGAGAAGGGAGATTCTGCTGGGCTACAAACATGGATTCATGCTCTACAATAGCCATTCTCAACGGAGGGGCACATTTGAAGGGAACCACATACAGGTAACAATTCTTCACACCCCACCTTACAGGATTTATTATGCAACGTATACAATCATGATTCAGCCTATATTGCTTTCATGTTGTGTTCATCACTGTGTCCTCATTGGGATTGAAACAGGTGCAGAAAGATGGCTACACTGGAACATTTTCAAAGAAAAAAGGAGGAATATGCTGCCTGCGTCTGGAGCTTCAGCACTATTAAATGAAGTAAGGAACCATCTCTCATAACAAATGCTGGGAAGTAATAACGTCACCCCACCAACTATTGGTCCTGAGCCCTCTGGACATGCCCATCTGTTGGAAGGGCAGAGCCATACGTTCCGCAAGGCCTACCCTGCACACATTAAACTAGCCTATTGCCCTCAGGTGCAGTGGAGGGCAATATCTTGTCACCACTGTTGAATTATGACCCAGCTGCTGGTTCAGTTTACTTCTGTACTTGGAATTGTGTATGTGCTGAGGTATGTGTGTTCTCTGCTTCAGGCAGCAACTTCAAGGAGCATGACATCATTGTTTCTATACAGTACAGAGGATGGCAAATTGGGCTCGGGTTATTATGGCATGCAGATGCTGGGAGGATAAGATGAAGCCTTAACCCATAGGCTCATGATTTGACTGCTGACCCTAACATATGCAGGGCTCTATGCTGGCTATCTCATATGAAAGGCTCACCAGAAAGCAGCATGGGGTCTTTATCCAGAGATTTCTTCACATGGTCTGATTCCCCAGTCAGAGAGCTCTCATCAATTTTTAGATCGTTGCCTTGGAGCAGGATCCCATCTGCTGGCAACAAGTCACCTGGAAGAAGCAGAAATCAAAGTGTCACCATAACATTCATCAGTTCTCCAAGCCAAGGCTGCTACATTGTCTGTTGTTTCTGAGTATTATACATTTTCTACTTTTTTTTACTGAGCATCATACTTCACGTGTAATACTCTGCTACATATCCATTTTTATTTTAATTACAAGCACAGCTAATGTGATTCATAAGAATGAAGTCACAAAGGAACTCTCCAGTGTGACTGAAACAACACATGGGTGCCTTTACACACCACAAAATTCTCTTGGATGCTAATAAGAATTTTCTTCTAGGGCTCCTAGCCACACAAGTAAGTCCATGTCTTTCTAAGAAAGGGAGGTTTAATTTCATTTATGTATGTATGTATGTATGTATGTATGTATGTATGTATGTATGTATGTATGTATGTATGTATGTATGTATGTATGTATGTATGTATGTATGTATGTATTTATTTATTTATTTATTTATTTATTTATTTATTTATTTATTTATTTATTTATTTCCCACCCATCTAGTCTTTGACTACTCTGGGCAGCTCACAACAAGCAGAATAAAAACAATTAAAATATAACAACAATTTACAACAATAAACAATCATTCAAGATGGGAGAAAAAGAAAAAATAGATCAAGTGGTTGCCTGGAGGGAAGGCCTGCCTAAATAGCCAGGTTTTAAGTTGGCATTTGAAAGTACCCAGTGAAGGGGCCAGACAAATCTCAGAGGGGAGATTATTTCAAGGATGAGGAGCCACTGCCTAGAAGGCCTAGTTTCTTGTTTTTTTCTTTCCGGGCCTCCCTTAGCGTTAGGCTCCTCAGCCGCACCTCCTGGCTAGATTGAGTGATATGGGTAGATCTAGGTGGGAGGAGGTGTTCTGCCAGATATTGAGGTCCTAAACCATTTAGGGCTTTATATGTAATTATTAAGACTTTGAAATCAATGCAGAAACGAACGGGCAGCCAATGCAAAGCAGCCAGGGTGGGAGAGATATGTTGATGTTTTTTCACCCCACTGAGAAGTCTGGCCGCCACATTCTGCACCATTTGAAGCTTCCGCATCAATCCAAAAGGCAGCCCCATTTAGAGCGCATTGCAGTGGTCTAATCTCAAGATTACAAGCACATGGACCAAAGTGGTGAGCGCCCCAACATCAAGATAGGGACGCAGCTGGGCAATCCACCAAAGATGGAAATAGGTGGAGCGGACCATTGACACCACCTGGGTTTCCATGGTGAGCACCGGGTCGAGATGGATCCCCAAGCTGCAAACCCAAATGAGAGGGAGTTTCCCAAACTGCTGATGTTGGGAACACCCACCCTCAGGATCTCCGTCTTGTCCGGGTTCAGCCTCAGCCCACTTAACCTGCATCCATTGCAGTACAGCCTCCAGGCAGCGCTGAAGGGACAGAGTGGCATCCACTGAGGTAGGTAAAAAGATGTAGAGCTGAATGTCATCAGCATACTGATGGCACAATGCCCCACACCCCCTGATGACCCTACCCAGCAGCCTCATACAGTATAGATATTAAACAGCATTGCGGAGATAATCAAGCCCTGCGGGACCCCACAATTGAGGCTCCATGGGGCCGAAACCCTCTCCCCAAGCTGTACTCTTTGAGGACGGTCCTCCAAGAAGGATCAGAGTCAGGCAAATGCCAGGCCACCAATTCCCAGCTCGGAGAGCCTCCTCAGGAGGATACAGTGGTCAATGGTATCAAAGGCAGCTGAGATATCGAAGAAGACCAATAGAGACGTTTTACCCGTCAGCCTCCCTCAATAGGTCATCCAACAGGCCGACCAATGCCGTTTCTGTACCATGGCATGGCCTGAAACCCGACTAGAACGGATCCAGGGTATTTGTTTCATCCAAAAGAGCCTGAAGCCACCACCCTCTCCACCACTTTACTAATGAAAGAAACATTGGCGGCAGGCCTATAATTGCCAATATTGTCTGCCACCAAGTTTGGTTTCTTCCTAATCGGCCTAATGAGTGTCTCCTTGAGGGCAAGAGGAAACCTGCACTCCAGGAAAGAACCATTAATTATTGCTGTGGTCCATTCAGTTGTTATAGGCCTGACTGCTTTGATTAGCCAGGCCGGGCAAGAGTCAAGGGATGAGGTGGTGGCCCGACAGCAATCAACTGCTTTGTCCACAATATCTGGCATCACAGGCTGAAAGAGATCAACACTCACCGGGCAAGACAGAGTGCTGGACATCTCTGCTCAATCCACTGTATCCAAAAAAGGAGAGAGCTCCCAGCAGACGGCCTCCACTTTAGATTTAAAAATGCTGCAAATTGGTCTGGTGAGATACTAGGAGGAAACCCATCACTTGGACCAATTCCAGATAGGAAGCGGACTATATGGAAAAGTTCTGCCTGCTGATTTGAAGCTTCGCTTATCTGGTCAGCGAGTTGAGCTTGACTAGCAGCCCTTACCTTAGCAAGGTAAAGGTTAGTCGTGACTCTGACACCTTCTCGATTATAAACCATTGGGCTTCGTCTCCACTTGCACTCTAGCCTTCTCCTGGTTTGCTTCATCGCTCGTAGGTCCTGATTAAACCAGAACATAGGCCGAACTCTGTGCTGGAGAGGGCGTTTAGGAGCAATCGTGTCTACAGCCCTGGTGGCAGCAGAAAACCAGCCATTGACCAGAACCTTGACAGGAGCACCAGTCAGATCAGCCAGAATCCCTCTCATGGAATCCTGGAATTCTATGGGATCCAGTAGCCTTCGAGGGCAGACCATTAAAGTAGGTCCATGCTCCCTGCGAGGAGGGAGAGCCATTGAGAGGTCATATTTTATTAGATGGTGATCGGACCATGACAAGGGAACCTACACAAGGTCAGTCACCATCAGACCACACTCACACCAACTGGTGGAGAAAACCAGGACTAGCATATGACCACCCATGTGAGTTGGGCCGTTAACATGTTGGGACATGTTCAAGGAAGCCATGGTTTCCAAGAACTCAAGAGCTGGGCCAGAAGTCTCTGCCTCTGCATGGATGTTGAAATCACCCAAGACCAGTAGCCTCAGGGATTCCAACAGTGCCGCGGAGACAAAGTCTACCAGCTGTGGTAAGGAAATGGCTGGGTTGCACTGTTTGCCAGTTGCTTACAGAGCCCAGCTCAGTGTTTTGGTTTCAACCATTAAAGCCCTAGGTGACTTAGAGCCTGGCTATCTAAAGGACCACCCATTCTTACAAACTTGTTGGGGCATTAAGATTTCCAGAAAAGCCATTTTAAGAACACCAACAATTTCAGATGCCTGCCTAGCAAGCACACGTGAGAGGGCCTTCTCGTTGTGGTGGCTCCCAGATTGTGGAACACACTCCCTTCAACGTACCAGCACTTTTTTAAAAATCAGAGTGAAAAGTGCTGGTACGCTGAAGGCAAACAGTGCAAGTCTTTCAGTATGAAGGTAATAGGGACACTATACTGTTCAGTGGTTAGCAAGCTAGCTGCCATGTATTGCACCATTTGAAGATCCCAGACCCTCTTCAAGAGTAGCCTCATATACAGTGCATTGTAGTAGCTGTAAGTTAAACATGGATATCTCTTACAAAAACACACATTTTTTTCAGACTGGCACATGATATTTAACCTGCCTGCTAAGTTGTTCCTGACTATACTCTTTGTCAATTGTAATGGTTTAAGACATTTTTGATTTTAATAGTTTTATGGTGTAGTTGCTTTTACTTGATTTTATAATTCTACAGTTAAATTTGGTTTTACTTGTTTTTATTCTTTTATTAAGACCGTAAACTGCCTTGAACTCTACCTTGTAGAACTCTAGCATAAACAACAACAAACTTTCCCATAATGGAGAGCCTACAAAACACCCCTGAAATCTATTTCTATCTGTGGCTGAAATCTTTTTGCTTAGTGTAGTTAATCGCACTAGAGAAAGCCAATGTAATTATTGTGGATTTGGCAAGTTAAGTTCTCTGTGTTGCAATTATTCAAATAGGCCTATTCTAGTTGTTACTTACTACACTAAGCAACAGGACTTCGAGCAAATGTGTTATTCACAACACACAACACATTCATTAGCTCTGTACTTCCCTGAGTTATACATCCCTACTTTTGCTATTTGCTTCTTATTCCATCTCACTCGCCCATTTTTCATCTCCTACATCAACAATGGAGAACATGAGATGCTGCTGGCCGTTGGGCACTGCCATCCAACAACATTCAGAGGATCACAACTTCCCCATCTCTATCCTGCATCAAACCAAACCCACACTGGCTCCTGCTGCTCCTATACTTACTAGTCCTACCTCAGTCCTTGGAATCCAAGATATTTCCAGTGCTGGTGCTGGCAGTGTTGAGGGTTATGAAATGTCCAAAAAATCAGCAAGGGAAAATTCCTGACCTCCTTCACTTTTAAGAGATAATCAGTAATATAAGGAACAAGAGAAATCATTAGGTCAGTTGTTACATTCCACTCACCATATTTGATCTGAGCAATGTCTCCCACCACGATCTCAGCCACGGGGATTTGGATCACCTGCCCCTTGCGGATGACTGTGAACTTCTGCTCCTGCTCAATGCGGCTCTGGAGGCCTCGGAACTGTTTTTCTTTGCTCCAGTCATTGAAAGCCGTAACTAGCACTACAATAATGACTGAGAAGAGGATAGCGGCCCCCTCAATCCATCCAGCCTGAGCCTCACCTTCATCCTCCGCGCTGCCTTTTGCTTCCCCACATGCTGCCAGAGAAACAGAAACAGAATGGCTTTCAATAATATCCTTACTTTTGCACCACCTTCTACCAGTTGCTTCTTGCAACACTTCACAAAATGCAATAAAACAGTGCTATTGTATTAGACCAGAGGTTTACTACTTTGGATTCCTAGATGTTGTTGGACTAGAGTTTCTAGAAACCAATGATTGCATGATCAATGGCAATGCCTGACAAACATCTTCTTGGGGAAGGCTGAGCTTCACACTTGTCCACTCCACTGTCATTGTCGTGATGGTCAAAGTATGAGAGGAAGGGCATACTGTTTTCCAAAGCCACAATACAATGTAAAGAAGGAAAAAGCCTGGGTTTTTATGTAGTGCTACCTTGACATAGTGCATACAGAAACCAAAAGAGGAAAAGCATATATGTCTAGGAATAAGTCCTACTGAATACAGAAAGAAGAACACAATAACAGAGTTTAGAGGCAGGTACTGTGTAATACTGCACTTCAAGCTGACAACTATAGCTGAACATAACAGAGCTATCCTTTTGAAATAGATTTTTTGGTTAAATTGCAGTTTTAAAATTTAAATCAGATTTTTAAATTTGTATAGTTAAAATTCTTTTTAAAGTTTCAAATACACCCTATGTTGTGATAATTTGAATGTCTCATTACTCAAAATGTCTTATTACTCAAAGACCATAATACAAAATAAGGATTCTAAATATTTTGTTATAACATATTATATCCATATCATCTTCTTTCTTTCCTTATTAATCAGTCTTGCAGGTATAACCAGAAAAATCTGAAGTTCTCAACCATGATTTATGTTTCTAGAGATAAACAGCAGTATACAGAGATTAGAAAACAAACCTGATCAATCCTGTTTTCCAGCCCTAACTGTTGTAAATTTTTCGAAGCCCTATCAAGATCTCTGGGATTGAGTGATGCTTATTCCTTTAGGCTAGTCAACTTACTACTGTCTCTTTGTAATTATGTGTAACTCTAGTACTTTTCTTTATTAAACACACACTTTTGGATACTTAAACAGAGGATTACTGGAGGCAGTGACTATCTAGGCAGGAAGACTGAAAACATACTTATTGTGAAAAATAGGCATTAAAGTTATAGCAACCCAGATTGTATTTTCTTCATATGTAATCAATCAATCAATAAAATTGTTTGACCAAATTGAACATTTCTGAGGAGTGATGTAAACCAAATCCATTTTTTAAAAAACCAATATGCAGACTACACAGTGGTAAGGTTTTTGACTGTGTGAATTTCATGGTTGAAGGAATAAAAATTATTGAAAGGACACATTCTTATACAGAGTCCGTTCAGAAGGCATTAAAAATTACATTGGTAGAGGACACTATGAAGTATGAAGTATGTTTGCTCCTTTTTATTGGCAGCCTAGTCCCATTACCTTGTCTTAATAGAGCAATTCCAAGTCACCTTTGTTTATTAGGATCAATGGCACTATTACATGCATGTTCTCTAGGGATACAGTATGTGAATTCTCTGACACCATCCTTAGTATGACTTGTGCTTTTTAGCCTGGTCTCTCTACCACAGAATCACCGGGAACACACTTAAATCAAACCTAGCATACATAAGGTGAGCATTGCCTTCTCTGCCCCTCCCCCAAAGCTATCCCCCTTACCCACCATTTATCCGAGCATGCTCCTTCCTTTCTCTTCCCTCCATCCATACCATCTTGAAAGAGATATAAACCACTTCACTTGAGTATTTTAGATTACAATGTTTACATGCCCACGTGCATCACTTGATTTCTCTGCCTTTCACTACTGGCAGCTGAACGTGTCACAAAGACAAAAACGTATTAGTTTGCAGTGATGTCAGGAGACATGAAGGTTTCATCTGCCATGCTCCACTTACACAATCAGATCAGTTGATAATGCCATCATCAAATTATGAATATCCAAGCATGGATGAGCCCCTAGGATTGTATCTTCCTCCATGAGTCAAAACACTAGGACTAGCCGTGTCTCTCTGAAATTCCCTTCTACATATTCATTAGTATTCATCCTGGCTAGCACTGAAGAAGCAGGATAAACCATTCTTACTGGACCAGATCAACATCCTTAGGATTAGAATTTGAATTTCAAAACTCTGCATAGGAATTTTATGTGGTTCACAGTTGCTGACTGGTTTTGAGACATCTACATTTTATTTACATTTATAGTGTTTTAATGTGTGCATGGGAAGTCAGTGTGATTTCAACATTAAGTGAGATGTACATCACATATCAGGAAACCACCTGTGCCTACTGCCAATATTGCAGATCCCTGCAAAGATGTCTTGTGGTGATGATTCACATTCTTGCATAAATCAGAACAGAAAAGTGTGGCTCTTGATGCTCAACAAGCTGGTCCTTTTACAGAGCTTACCCATTTTAGCCAGCTGTTTATAATTGCATCAGGTCTTGCCTGCTGTACTGACAAACCTCCACAGGCAGACACTTCAGAAGTTGCAGCAGAACCACTGCCATTGCTATTAGCTCCAGAAACATTCTTTCCTAAGCCCAAATAGCATTACAATCAATTATCTCGAGCTACACAAAAAGGAACTTTGCTGTTACCTCAAAAGAAAATAATGATGCCAACAGGAAGATAATTTCATTCAAGTAGTGCCATCACCAAAAGACTTACTATCAGCCATCCACCTAACTTCTAAAGATAGGCACATACAGAGAAAGCCCCCATTTGAAGATCTTAACTGACAGGCAGGTTCATTTCCAAGGTGACAGCTCTTTCTAGCATATAAGGCTTTGTACAAATCTCCAGTGTGATTTTTAACCATTCATTCATTCATTCATTTAGAAAATAAACTTTCTAGCCTTCATGTAAGCAAAAACTTAGAAGGGAGAGGGGACACAACAGAACTTTCAGTGCTTGGATTACGAAATTAACAGCCTTCTGCTATTCCTCATAACCACATGGAATGATTATCTGTCTAGCTCTCATATATAATACTGTATATCTCTTCCTGGTGTAGAGGGCAAACTTGTCACAGAATCAATCTCTCTCTTTCTCTCTCCTTCACATACAGAGTTCAAAGCATACACAACCCTGGTTAAACTTTATGTATGAGCAATCACTGCCACCATCAGTCTCTACCACAAACAGCCTGTTTCCAACAGTGGTGGCAGGCTGCCATGTCCCAGGAAGAAAACAGGAAAGAATGTCAGCTTATGATCTGTCCATGTTGCCTAATTCATAGCTAGCATAGATGCAAGAGAATCTTTCTGTCTTTTTAAGGGATGATTTCTGATGGCATCATTTTAAATAGCTTCAGCTAATGAGATAGAATTAAATTTTAATAAGTCTGTTATGCACAGGAACCCTTAAAATAACACTATACCAAAACTCATGATTATATGAATTTTGATTTTTTTTGTAGACTTTATTGTGCAAGCAGACACTCTCATTTTCTAGTACAGAATCTGGAATTCCTGAGCACGTCTAGGGTTATAGGAAGGTACCTCATAGTGCATCACATCCTTGGTCAATCTAGGACTACGCTGTTGACACTGGGCAGTAGCAACTTTCCAGGATTTCAGCCATGATTCTTTCCTTGCTGCACCTGGAGATGATAACGTTGAGCTTACAATAGGCTGAGTCACACAGCCACAGTTCTTCTCCATGTGGGAGAGGGATACTGTGAAATGTATGAAATATTTACTCCTCTGACTTGGTGAGATTTGCACCCCCACAAAACATTATGCAGAGCTTTGCTGCTGACCATGTGATCACAGCAAAGGATCTCAAGTGAAGCTCCTTCCCAACTTTGTGGTTATGTAAGGGCCATTACCAGAAAACATACTGCATACAAAAGATGTAGAAATAATTGCTATATCCTCAATCTGCAGAGATAATGCCTTTCCATACAATGATAATATATCCTCTGATCAACTTCCTTTCATCCGTGAGGCTGATGGATGTTGCTCAGGGCTTAGCATAAAGCTTTTTCAAATGCTTGTGGAGGTTTGTCTGCACAGCAGGCAAGACCGGACGTAATTATAAACATATTAGCTGGCTAAGGTAAGTAAGCTCTATAAAAGGAGCTTGCTGAGCATCAAGGGCCACACTCCTTCTGTTCTCATTTATGCAAGAATGTGAATGATGACCACAAGACACTGGCTTGCTGTTATCAGACACGTCTTGTTGCCAGGCAAAATTTGCAGCCATCCTAGAATAAACAGGAGGCTTGTGATTCTGACTCTTAAGTATTTAAAATCAACTTAAAGTCATATGGATTGAGTGGGAGAGGACCCATGGGATTCCAAGGATTTTCCTCTTTACTGGGCATAGCATATGTCTAAGCAGACTTTAGATCAGGGATGGGCAAAATGCAAACCTGCAGTCCAAGAATTTCTGGAGCGCCACACTTTGCCCATATGCTCACAAGCATATTTTCACATTTGAAAAGAAAACCTACCTTCAGATTAATGGAACAGCCCCTGACCTAGAGTTAGCTGAAGTTCTGATCTCTCTCTCTCTCTCTCTCTCTCTCTCTGTGCACACGCAAATACTGGCAAGTATTTTTATGCTCAAGAAAAAAGGCTATATCAATACAGCACACTTTAAAAAAAAAGACAGGTACTGATAGATTTTTCTGTTCCTGCCCAAGAGTGAAAAATTACTACTTTGTTTCATCACCAAAGAAATTTGCAGAAAAGAGAGTACACTCTGCAAAATACTGTATAAGATTTTCTGTGCAAAATATTGAGAGGAAGTTAAAAAAAGGGGGGGGGATCTTTTTGAGGAAAAAAAGTGCCAGAATGCAAAGATTGAACCTAAACCTTTGTAATCTCACCCAGTGAGGAGAATATTTTTCATTCTCGCCTGTCACAGCAAAGTTAGTGAAGACTTCCATCTCTTGTGCATGTGTGCATGTGCATACACATTTATGTTTGCATCTGTGTGTGTGTGTGTGTGAGAGAGAGAGAAAGGTAAAGGTGAAGAGAGAATCTTTTGCCAAAAAAAGTTTGCTTGCTGACACTGAAATGGGTGTCTTCTAAAATTAATTCTAGACACCATATATCAAAAGTTTGTACACATATATATTCAATTCAAATTTAATAACAGGACACAATCAGCTACTTTATTTACCTTTAGGGCCAAAAGATTACTGGGTGTTAGGTGTTAAATTAAGAAATTATAGTTACATTGTTACATTTTAGATAATAAATCTAAAGAGCTGTCACGAATTGATGTTTCAGTAAGTGACGTTTAAGAGTAAAGTGATAAGCTAGACAGCGATAAGTCACAAAGAACAGATGGTATTTACTCAAAAGTGCTGAAGAATCTCAGAAATGGAATTATGAAACTCACCAACTATGTAAGATCTGTGTGTGTGTGTGTGTGTGTGTGTGTGTGTGTGTGTGTGTGTGTGTGTGTGTGTGTGTGTGTGTGTGTGTGTGTGTGTGTGTGTGTGTGTGTGTTTAAAGACTATAGAATTGTACAGAATTGTTTGTGGAACTGTAGGGCAGTGAGTCACTTCAGGCACAGGAAAAAAAAATCACTGAAACTTGTAGTAGTTAGGAAAGAATTGGTACAGTACAATCCACCCACAGAATGACCTTATAGAACTACCACACTAAAAACAGAGTTCCTGCACAGCCCTGCTAAAAAACACTGAAGATCAAGATTCAAGCTGTGTCTCATAAGAGGACACAACTCCATAAAAATAGGGAAGACCAGGTCTCAGGCTTGCTGCACACTGACAATGAAGCCTGTTGTTGAAGAAATGCAAACCAAGTGCTAAATAGGCTACAGTCTGAAAGAGGGATTCAGGTCAGAATTCAGGCCTCAATCCATAGTGGAATACTGTATAGCAATTTTGAAGAAATCACAACATTTGATTAGGTGACAATTAGCAAAATTTCCTCAAGAGCACAGGTGGTCATTAACACCCAGCCAATCTTCAGAGTAATTTCGAAAGGTAAAAGTTTCTAAGAAGGGTAGCCATTAAAATTTACCATGGACTGGTTTCCTAAAATCGAGCTAGGAGGATCAGATTAGAGTTTGACAGAAATTACCTCCATTATACTCAAAATGCTCAGCTAGAGAACTCTAGGACACTCCCTGGATTTATAGCACTAGTCCTTTAGCAAACAATCCTAGTAGCTCAACCAAATCACAATCCTCGTGATGCCAAAGAATTTAGCCCTGACAGTTCATGTGGTATCAAAATGCTGCAATTACAGAATGCCGATACACTATAGACTAGAGGGCAGTGAGATAACTGTGCAATCTTTTTCAAAATGTTCCTCTGCATTTTAGGCAGCAAATCTGGTTACAATGTGAGATAGCCAAGAATAAAAGGAACTTAAGAATGACTGTATAGAAACTTGAATTAATGCCTTTCCATCACTGTCTCTCCCCCCCCCCCCGCCCCCCCAGCTCAATCACTCTTCTGGAGTCAGAGAAAGAAAAATAGCATAATTAACATTGCTAAGCAACTACCAACTAAAAATGGCTAGCCCAAATACTTTGCAGCTGGTTACCATGATATGGCAACCACCTGGAGCAAAGTGCCTTATGATTTCTACAGAAAAGACAACGTGACCTAGAGGTTGTTGCTAAATTCAAGACAAGCACGGGGGTGAAGGAGTCATACAATGGTTTTACACTCTACTGGTGCTGCATCCAAGACCTATATATTATTCCTTATCTAAATACATTGAGAATTCAAACATATTGGATCTTAAGATGATGTGTCAAACCTGAACGGGCTCTTTTTCTGTTAGGTTCAGTAGCCTTAGACATAAACATAAACTATAGATGAAAGCATCCAAGTAAATGGATTAACACAGGTTTTTAATTCAAGGCACTTTATCAAGGATGCACAATAATAATTAAAAAAACACACCAGATGATAAGAGGTTGAATTTGCAGAGAAATAGTATGCTCTTACTATTTGGAGTGAGCTCCCGTTGCTTTGTCCCAACTCCTTGCCAACCTAGCAGTTCGAAAACATGTAAATGCGAGTAGATAAATAGGTACCATCTCGGCGGGAAGGTAAACAGCGTTCCGGGTCTAAGTCGCATTGGCCATGTGACAACGGAAACTGTCTTCGGACAAACGCTGGCTCTATGGCTTGGAAACGGGGATGAGTACCACCCCCTAGAGTCGAACACAACCGACTAAAATGTCAAGGGGAACCTTTACCTTTACCTTTACCTTACTATTTTCAGCACTTCAATCGGATCCTATGGTTAGTTCTGACATACAGTAGCACAGTACTGTATCTTTTTTCATGCTAGTGGTATGGTTTCCATCTGGAAGGAAAACAGAGTTTCCCCAAACAAGACAAAAGACTATAAAGACTGGTGACCAAATGCAGGAAACACCTTCGTTCTGTGAGCCCTGGAAGTGGGGAGGAGTGGGGCATGTCATGGAAAGCAAATGATATTTCCATCAGATAGGATTTTGACTGGATTACCTCCTACCCAGAAGCAAGTTCGCAGAAGTAACAGACATACCAGCTGAAATCCTGTTGTGCAGTTACAAAAATGATGCAACATTTAGACACAAATTGCTGTAAATTAAGATATTTCCACAGGCATCATCTCTTGCACACTGAGTTGTGCGATTCAGTATGCAGCAGATAATCTCTTTGGACATTTCTTCACTTGTGACAATCTACTTCCAAAAATTATTCTGTTTCCATAACTGCACAACAGGACTTCAGCCATCATGTCTGTCTGATACTAGAGGTTAATACATACCCATCACTAACTGACAGCTTCTCTGTCCTTAAAAGAAAAAAAAAGTCCTGAACTTGGCAAAAAGATACAACAACTGTATTCTGGAGTATAAATATATGCTGAGGGAATACCTCAGATTGCGTTCACAAAGGAACATTGTGCCTCCTTAATCTCTTGGGAATCCTGGATTTCACAAGCATATGGACACCGTACCATACAACGTGCTTTTATCCCAGTACATAATATTTCTGACAGGGTACACTGCTAGACATGTCATAAATTAAGATCTGGCAAAAAAAGGAGACCTAAATCTGACATCACAGTACAGTGGTGCCTCGCAAGACGAAAGTAATTTGTTCTGTGAGTAGTGCTGTCCTATGGGAACCTTGCAAGACAAATTAATTATTCTCGTCTTGCGAGGCATTGGTCTTGTGAAGAAAAATCGTCTTGTGAAGCACGGCCATAGAAGAAGCTGTCTTGCGAGGCACCATAGCGATTGCAAAAAACATTCGTCTTGCGGGTTTTTCGTCCCATGAGGCATTCGTCTTGCGAGGCACCACTGTAAATCTTTAGGACAATAGTGTAGACTGTGAACAGGTTGATCTTGCAAAAGTAAATGATTAAATTTCAAATGAAATTTAGTGCAATTAGTGCAAAGTAATGCACAATGGCAATAACCATGAAATGGAACTGAAGCATCTAGAACCCTACATTGCCATTCAGGAGATAGATTTTGGAAGCACTTTGTGTCCAGCAAGGCACAAAGAAAGGTTAGGATCTATTAGGGAAGAAGAAGAGTCAGGAAATCCCACAAGTAATTGCTAACAATCCTCATATCAAACATCACTGGTGTGTGCACAACTTGGTATGTTCTGCTAAATTACGCATACAAAAAGCAGATGGAACAGCAAAATATTTTTTCAGAAAACAGAACAGAAATTATCAAAGTCAAGGATAATTGCCATTATGAGGAAATTCCTCGAAGTCTCTAACAGTACTTGTCAGCTGAAAGGTGGTGCAACAGGCAAGTCTAAGACTATATAAAAGTCCTATTTTAAAGAAAAAAGTGAACAAGGTACTCGTATTTTACTCTTATCTGGTAAACTGTGCATGATGACACCTTGAATTGACAGTGATTCAAACACTAATCATTCAAGCAAGGAGCAATTCACTCACCCAGGATGCACAATACAACAAGTCATGAAACTGCAGAAATCCTGGCCTGTCATTTATGGGCAAAGTGTTAGTTCTGTCGTGTCTCCAGCTACTAAAAACAACAAGAGCTTTGCTCTGCCACTTGTTCATGTTGTTTGCACAGAGTCAGCTCTCTGATTTGTTCCTCTTAAGGTGGACACTCATATGCCATCAAAGAACAGGACATATATTACGAGAGCGAGAGAGCGAGAGAGCGAGACAGAGAGAACACCACTTTACATAAAACTGCATGTGATAATTCATATATGCAGATGCAAAATAATGTATTATTGTTAAACAGAATTATAGTCCATTTCACTCAAGTGAGGAAGATGTGTTACCAGGTGACCTGTGTATTTGCTGTCTGCTGCTCAACTGCAAACTGAGATGGACAACTCCAAGTTCCCTGATCTTTCTCCTTATGAATCTTTGTCTTTAAATCATACTGGGACTGCACTACCCTTTCAAATGAAGGTTTGTCTTCTGTTTAAAAAAAAGTATCTAGTGTCTCTATGGTTTTCCACCAGGTACACTCAAACCAAGGTAGACAAAGAATTTATTTGAAGGTTTCTTAGTCTAGATTATTGATGAAACAAACTAGAGCAGTGGCTCAGACCACATTCAGACAACAATAGAAGCCCAGACTGAAGCATTTGTGATTTCTTTGGCAGCTCCTTTTAGAAGCCACAGGAAGCACTCAGTCTGCTGACCATAGGCTCCCAGGTCCTGCTTTATGGGGGTGCAGAGTCTTTCTTTGCCCAGGGGCTTGGATCTTTCATCTAGAGACAAATGCACAATTGCACTCTTTCAGTTCTGTGATGTTCCAAAGATACACTTGCAGTATCTCTTTGTCAGCATCTTCTTGGTTTTTTTTTTTAAGTTATCAGATATTAGGATGCCCAGAGACTGCTTGTAAAATTTCTAACTCCTGTCAAAGATAACACTGGCCCGGGCTAGTGACAGGTGCAGCCTAATATTTAGAAGGTTATACACAGCCTGCGCTGGCTATAAAACGTGGGATCTTGTCTGCACAAAAAGGTGCTTCTCTAAAACTGCATTTGGCTTATCCATTCTCTTTTCTTATTCAATACTGCCAACCAGCCCAGACTCCTTGCTGTCAAAGATATGATTCAGCCTGAACTGTCAACTAACAGCAGCTATACCCAAAACTGATGTCAGGAGTATATGATGTCTCTTTTATGAAACAGTTGGATCAGAAGGTATTTCAGCTCAATTTCTTCACTAGTACCTTCACTACAGTTTTCTTTCCCAGCCAGTGACCCTAGGTTCATACAATTATTTGAATACCTGCATAATGGATACTTATTGTCAACTGCATGATCAATCAACTATAACCATGATTCAATTTTTTTGGTGCATGATATGGGACTCAGGTAATATTCTATTACGTACTATTTTGGCACCCTCACTGGCAATTCAGTCCAACATGTTTACAATAGCTCTGAAACACTGCACAACATCAGACAGGAAATAAAAATAATGAATCTATGTCAAATTCTGATGCATAATTTTTTAAATTAGCACAATGGAAGCATCCAGTTGTTGGAATCTGGCCAGGACCAAGGAAGTGAGTTTCTTACTCACTTGGAGTCATTAGAAGCAGCCCCACTTAATTGAAATAACTCTACATTGTTGCATTATGTTGGAAGATCAGGAAGCCTAGTGCACCGAGGGTAAGAGGGTGAGTGAGAGAAGGTGGGCTGTGATGTTCCAAAGTCACAACCATGCTGCCAGCTGTGATATTCAATTCAGAAAAATCTCTCTTTTGACAAGCAGTTTGGTAAGGGAACAACAAGGGGCAGAATATAGCATTTTGAGCCAGGAAAAAGTCAGCATAAGTGGAACATCCATAATGCATAAATGGTTATCATGCAGATTTACACTCATTGAGAGTCTGGTTAAACCAACAAGTCAGAGCAGTCAGTTATTTACAACACAAATTACTGCTCCTATGAAATGTGATGGATTTGCTTTATCTTACAAAGTGAATCTATTCATACCAAAGTAATATCTCACTATGAGGTAAACAAGAGGCATCATTCACTCAGGGATATCTCACTTTGTAACTTTATGACAGACACTCTTATCAGCTCTAGGGAGTCTGCAACAGAGCTTGGAAAAGGTTTTTTTTTTTTTGTTTTCTTTCTTTCTTTCTTTCTTTCTTTCTTTCTTTTTACATTACTTTAAGCTGACCATGAATTATGGGATTTGCAGTTCAAAAGCTTTTCCCAAGGACTACTCCACAGCTTCAAACACTGGAGCAAGTGGGCAAAACTGAGGTGGGGGAGAGAAGTATCACCAAATCACAATGTGGATTTTGGAACTAGGCTTGGGGTCAACACGACTTCTCCTATATTTCAGATTTTTTTTTTTTGGAAAAGAACAATGGACTTGCCAAATACTACCATGCCTCAGAATTAATACAGGATGAAAGGACTTGCTTCACTTAGACAGCGACTGTTTTCCTGGAGAACCTCTTACCTGCCCTCTTGCCTATACTACATAATATGTAGAAGCCACTGATTACTCACATTCATTGTCACCACCAGGAGGATGATAGAAGGAGAGACCCAAGGATATTATGGCTGCGATTTCCAAGATGATTAATGTAACGTCCTGCAGTGCTTCCCAGACTAGCTGCAGGAAGGTTTTGGCCTTTTTGGGTGGGATGAAATTCTGGCCAAAAGCTTGCCTCCTTTTCTCCAAATCCGCAGGATTCCCAGACAGTCCTGCAAGCAAAGAGAAGATAATTAAGAGGGAGTGTCACTCTCTTATTTTACTATCTAAGGCCAATTTCCTTCACCTTCCACAGCTTCTGTTATTTACAGTATAATAATACTTCCTGCCTTACCACACCTGGGCTTTTCAGCTGAAAATACATGTGAAAATACATAAGTACCCTGATCATAAGCATTCTGAACAGAAGGGTAACTGAGACACAAAGAAGGGAAACCTACAGCTTTGGCAGAAACACTTCTATTTGTGACTATGTGGTATCTGCTGTGAATGTTAACCTGTTATTCTGAGAATCTCGGCTGCTGTTATTACTAGTATGAAGTTTCAAAGAATCTCGGCTGCTGTTATTACTACTATGAAGTTTCAAATCATTAGAACCAGAAAGAGCTGGAATACATGTACACAGATTCTGCAGCTTACTCTTTTGAGTACCTCTATCGCAGATATGAAAATCATTTCAACCTGAAAGTGTCTTGCACCAGCTATCTACACTCACTCTAAGACAGCTGCAATGCCTGGTAGTGATTTCCGCAGCTGTCTTTTTGTTTATTTTCTTTCATACAGCTGTTTACCCAGCGCTTCAAATCTTAACCTTACTATCGCTATTTAAACCAGTGAGGGGAGAAATCCATGCTTTTAGAAAAGTTTGTGCACAAAAAAATTAAGCATTGCAGGAAAATATTAAACAAAGTAAATAAATGCAAATTATGTCACATAATTCATTTTAAACAGGGAACAGGGATTCACAGAGCCCCACCTTTAAATAAAAGACTACTAAGGCATGTTTTTTGCACTATAATTTCCACTATAATTCAGGAAATTGGCTTCCCATGTTCTTTTTTTCTGGCAAAAACTACAACGTAGGAAGGGATTTTATCTTTTGCTTGATTGTGAAACAAAGAAATATGCATTCAAAAATCCAAGGAGAGAATAAACATTTCTTTTGGATACATGAGCAGACAACAGAAAACAGCAAAATATATTAGGCACCCCACTGCAGGAATAGTTTGTACACACATACCAGCAATAAAACTGAATGCATGTAAGATGTCTTGCATTAGATCATCTACTTGGCACTGGAGATCATTATAAACCAAGCAGCCTTCAGGAACAGCAGAGGAGCACCAGTCGACACTGACTGCAATGCTAACTATCCTTGAAGGACACCATTTCAGAACAGGGGTGCTCCCCAGCACACAGAGACTTGCATGCTGAAGACTTGCTTACTGGAATCCAAGAAAAGAAAGGTTACTTACCTGTAACGATGGTTCTTCAAGTGGTCATTCTGTGAATTCACACAAAGGGTTAATACCAGCGCCAGCGTTGGGCCTCTCGGAACGTTTTCTAGCTGCAAGAGAAAAGTAACAATGTTTAGGACTACCCCTACTGCGCACGCCCAGCCTAACCGTCCCTCAGTTCCATTTGTCCGCCATAGGCCCTCGAGTCATAGAGATGCCAGTGACAGACAGACAGAGGGGAGGCCGGGCGGGATTGTGTGAATTCACAGAATGACCACTTGAAGAACCATCGTTACAGGTAAGTAACCTTTCTTTCTTCATCGTGGTCTTCTGTGAATGCACACAAAGGGTGATTAGCACGCTTACTAACCGGATGGTGGGCTGTCACTGAAGAGCCGATGCTAGCACTGCCCTCCCGAATCTGGTCTCCTCTTTTGCCCTCACGTCCAACCTGTAGTGGGTTATGAAGGTAGAGGCATTGGACCATGTAGCGGACCGGCAGATGTCGGGCAGGTCAACGCCGCGGAGTAAGGCAGTCGACGAGGCTACAGCCCGGGTAGAATGGGCTTTAAGTCCTTGTGGAGGATCTCTGTGGTTGAGCTCGTAGGCGAGGGCGATGGTCGATACGAGCCACCGAGAGAGCGTGGACGGCGAGGCCGGGCAGCCCTTCTTTGGGCCAAAGTAACAGAGAAAGAGTCTGTTGGCCAGGCGAAAGTCTTTGGTCCTGGACACATAGAAGGCTAAGGACCGTCGAACATCAAGCATGTGGAGCATGCGTTCAACGTCAGTAGTCGGAGACGGAAACAAAGTTGGCAGGATAAGCGGTTGATTGACGTGGAAGTCGGAGACCACCTTCGGAAGAAAGGAGACGTCCAGGTAAAGCATAACCTTGTCCTTAAAAAATTGGAGAAAAGGTTGGTCATGACGGAGAGCTGCCAGCTCGCTAGCTCGACGGGCAGAGGTAATAGCTACCAGGAATAGCGTTTTTAAAGAAAGCATCTTGACGTCACAGGTAGCCATGGGTTCAAATGGGGGTCTGGATAGGGCATGCAGAACCAAATGTAGGGACCACTGAGGGAGTGGAGGACGAACGGGAGGTCGGAGGTTAGAGAGACCCTTCAAAAACATCCTGACAGTGGGATGGGAGAAAAAGCGGGAAGAGGGAGAAGCTCTGGGCTGGAAGAAGACAACCGCAGCCAGGTACACCTTGATAGTAGAGATAGACAGGTGGAAATCGAAGAGGTAACGGAGATACTGCAGAAGTGTAGACAGAGACACAGGGGAAGAGGCGAGATCCCTCTGCTGGGTAAATTTCAGAAAGCTTTTCCACTTGTAGGCATACAAGCGAGACGTGGAGGGCTTGATGGCGTTGGTCAAGACCTCCTGAATTTCTGGACGATCCTCCACGCCGTCAGATGGAGCGTGTCGAGGTCGGGGTGAAGGACCTCGCCTGCTTCCTGGGTCAGTAGGTCCGGCCACATCGGAAGGGTTACTGAGTCCACAGCCATGCTGACTAGAGTGGGGAACCACACTTGGCGAGGCCAAAAGGGTGCAATGAAAATGGCCGGAGTCATTGAACGTCGGAGTTTGATCAAGGATCTCTGTATCAACGGGATCGGTGGAAATATGAACAAGAGACCCTGGTTCCATGGAATCATGAATGCGTCGCCGAGCGAGTGGTGACCGAGACCTGCCCGGGACGCATACCGGGAGCATTTTGCGTTGTGAGGGGATGCGAACACGTCCAGCACTGGGGTCCCCCATTGGCGGCAAAGGTCCTGGAAGACCAGAGGGTTCAGCTCCCATTCGTGAGTCTGATAATGAAGCCTGCTCAGAGTGTCCGCAAGTGTGTTGTCCTCCGTGGCTACATGGATGGCCACTGGATAGATATGATGACGGTAACACCATTCCCAAAGGAGGATGGAGAGATACAGGAGTGAATGAGAGCGGGTTCCTCCCTGCTTGTTGACATAATGCATTGTGGTAGTGTTGTCCGTCACCAGCTGAACTCCGCGGCCGTGCAGGAGAGGAAGGAAGGACTTGAAAGCCTTGATAACCGCCAGCAGTTCCAGGTGATTGATGTGGAACATGGCTTCCTGTGGCGTCCAGAGGGCGTGAATGGAGCGACGCCCGCAGTGCGCCCCCCAGCCGGACGGACTGGCGTCCGTTGTAACTTGAACGGTGAGACGGAGTGGACGAAAGGGCCGGCCAACCGTGAGATGGGGTGTGTACATCCACCACTGGAGCTGTCTGGTGAGCTCCGGGGTGACACGAAGTCGTTTCCTTTGACTGTCCATCATGGGGTCGAAAAGGGTGAGAAACCAAGATTGGAGCGACCGGAGTTTGAGGCGAGCGTGCGCGAGCGCCGGCGTCGTAGAAGACATCAGGCCGAGGAGGTGTTGGGCGTGGTGGGCTGTCACCCGAGCACCGGGAAGAAATTTCCTGATGGCTCGTCGAATCTTGTGTATTCTTTCTGGGGGAAGAAAGACTCGACCCTTTACAGCGTCCAAACAGACCCCTATGTATTGAACTGTTTTGGAGGGAATGAGCTGAGACTTCTGTTTGTTGACAGTGAGACCGAGATTGGAGAGAAGATACAGGATGAATTTTGTGTCTTTCAGGGATTGCCTTCGCGAGGTGGAGACTACGAGCCAATCGTCCAGGTAAGGGTAAACGTGAATGCCCCTGAGACGAAGGTAAGCTGCCACCGGAGCCATGACCTTGGTGAAGGTCCGGGGAGCTGTGGACAGACCGAATGGTAGGGCCTGGAATTCGTAGACCGTGTCCCGAAAGATGAACCGAAGGAACTTGCGGTGGTCGGGGTGAATAGTGACGTGAAAGTATGCGTCCTTTAGATCTATAAGGACGAACCAGTTGTTCTTTTTCAGCAAGTGCATGATGGACTCTAAGGTGAGCATCCGAAACCGCCTGGGTCGCAGGTAAGTGTTTAGGAGTCTTAGATCGAGGATGGGCCTTATGCCTCCTCCGCTTTTTGAGACAGCGAAGTAGCGAGAGTAAAACCCGCATTGTATGTCGCGAGGTGGTACTGTAGAGATGGCATCTTTTTCCAAGAGAGATGATATTTCTTCCTCTAGTGAGGAATCGAAGGGAGAATGAGTTATGAGACCTAGCGGAGGAGATCTTATAAACTCCAGCTGGTAACCGTGCTGAATAATTTTTAGAGCCCAAGTGTCGTTTGTGATGACAGACCAGTTGTGAAGAAACGGTTGAAGACGGGTGGTAGGTGGTGAATGGGTGAAAACGGGGGGCCGAAAGTCAAAGATACTGTTTTTGTTTCCTGCCAGGTGGCTTAAAGGGTTGGCGGCGATGGGGAGGACGAGGGCGGTATCCCTGATAACCCTGGACAGAGGAAGAGGACTGGCCAGAGCGCTGCTGAGGTAGGTGCTTGTAAGGACGGTATTGCTGGGAAGATTGATACTGTCCATAAGATTTACGCCATTGAGGGCGTCGCTGTCTAGATTGAGTCTGAACAGAATAGGACTTAGCAGTTCTCTTAGCCTTGTGAAGGTCTTCCAAATGGGAGTCGGTCTTTTCGTTGAACAGCCCGGTAGCGTCGAAGGCGAGGCTCTCAACCTTTGACTTGACGTCCTCCATTATGTCAGCAGAACGGAGCCAAGCATGGCGCCGGATAGAGATGGCAGACATGAGGACTCTGGCAGAGATTTCTGCTGCATGTCTGATGGAAAGACGTTCATACTTGGATACCGTCTGAGCTTCCTCATAGGAGTTAAGAAAAGCTTGCCGGGTGTCTTCAGGTATCATTTTCAACCCCGGTAAAAGCTTGAGCCACAACTGTTTGTGATAAGCTCCCAACACAGTTTGATAATTTATGACTCGAAGTAGCAAGGTGACAAGGGAGTAGATTTTCCTGCCGATGAGTTCCAGCTTTTTACCCTCTTTGTCAACTGGGGTAACATGGGCTTTGGCCGAAGGCCTTGAACAGCTTGTCTCAACAATGAGTGAGTTTGGAATGGGATGCTTGAGCAGAAAATGAGTGTCAGCCCCATGAATCTTGTAGAAGTGCTCTGTGCGACGAGGGACATTAGGTGTAGTCGCAGGCTGAGCCCAGAACTCCTTGATGGCCTCCATAACCACAGGCACAAAGGCTATACTGGGGGGAGCGGTACTGTCCCTCTTGATGTCCCCAAAGAACAAGTCCTCTCCCGGAGGGGAAGGGAGATTCAAGTCCAATTTGAGCGTCTTGGCAAGCCTGGACATCATCTGAGAATAAGAAGAAAAATCCTCAGATGGAGAAGGAGCGTGAGTATCGCCAGTATCGGAAAGCACCAGATCACCCGGAGGTAAATCATGCGGTGGCAAGGGTGGGGGTTGCTCCTGATCGGAGTCAGAAGACCGCTCCGTGGACACCTCATCTGGATCAGAGGAGAAGACATCCCTCTTCTTCTTTGGAGGGGGCTTCTCGATGCCGACCTGCGTTGTCGGGGGTCGAACTGGGACCACGGATGGCGCCGAGGTGGAAGGGGCCGGTTGCGGTGGAGGGGCAACCGGTACCGTAGGAGGGTGGTCTTTGGCTCGAATAGCCCGGCGTCGGCGTCGAGGGCGGGTCGACTCCGAAGAAGAAGACACATATATGTACCGGATCTTTTTGCGGTACCGGTCTCGAGATGCGGATGTCGACGACGAAGAAGGAGACCGCGAATGGTCGCGCCGACGTCGATGGTGTTTACGACGCTTAGGGCGGTCGGAATCCGCTGAACGGGAAGAAGAGGACCGACGTCGATGCTTGCTACGACGTCGATGAGAACGGTGCTTCTTCTTAGAGCGTTTACGCTTAGAGGATTTCGAGTCCGAGCGATCGCCAGAGTCGGACTGAGTGGAAGCTCGATGCCTCTTCTTCGATCGTTTCCGTCGAGGAGACTTCGACCTCGAGCGGCCGGAGGAAGGGGACCGACTCGGGGAGCCATGCTTCTCCGTGCGAGAACGTTTGCCTCGAGGAGATTTCGACCTCGAACGCACAGGTGATCGAGGTATCTTCTCTCGAGGGGATCTCGAGTCCGAGTGTACGGACGAGATCGACACGGGAGGCGACCCCTGGCCCGCAGGAAAAGGGCTATGTGGGGCAGAAGCGAGGCCAGTAGTGACAGCGACTAACTGGCTCGGTGTCGGGGAAGACCTTCCCGAAGGCGGTAACACTTCAGTACGTCGAGCAGGAGGAGGCGCGGGTGCCTCGGACGAGGCCCCGAAGCGCCTCGACAACTCCTCAAGAATCGGCGATGGGATGGAACCCGAGCTCGGAGAAAGTGGAATGGATGTCATTTTAAGCTGGGCGGCCGCCTTAGCTTTGGACGATTTCGACGGCTTAGCTTTCGGAGCCGGAGGCTCAGGGTTCGAAGCAGGAGCGGCCGATTTCGACGACGCGGATTTTTTCGACATTTTGGAAACTTTAGAGACGACTGACTGAACAGGAGCTGCTCGAGAAGTAGAAGCCATTTCCCCCTCCGAGGGCGCCGTGGAAGACAACGTTGACTCCCACAGATGAAGTTTAAGGCGCTGTTGGCGAGCCTTGAGAGCGGCTTTAGTGAAGGCTTTGCAGTGTGGGCAAGCTTTAGGATTGTGCGACTCCCCCAAACAATACAGGCAAGTATCGTGGCCGTCCTGATGGGGAATTTTGCGGTCGCACACCACACACCTGCTGAACGGCCCGGAAGGGGACATAGGGCAGTAAGGAAACCGAAACGACAAGTCCAAGGATAAGGCAGAGCAGTCCGAAATCAGTCCGAGTAAAGCCAGAAAAATACACTGGGTCGTCAAGTTGAAGGGAAAAAGCGCTAGGGTAGTCCGTGAGCGAAGCTGAGGTCAAAAGCCAAAAAATCAGATAGATAGATCGCAATAACGCAGCTAAGACGAGAGGCTCCAAACCGCTAGGCGGAAAAATGGAACTGAGGGACGGTTAGGCTGGGCGTGCGCAGTAGGGGTAGTCCTAAACATTGTTACTTTTCTCTTGCAGCTAGAAAACGTTCCGAGAGGCCCAACGCTGGCGCTGGTATTAACCCTTTGTGTGCATTCACAGAAGACCACGATGAAGAACCAGCAGTTTCAGCTGGCTGAGCTGAGTGGGATAAAAGCAGCAAAGTTTTAGATGTTGGCTTTTGCTCAAACATCAGGTTGTGAAGATTCATTCTACAAACCAAGTGGCCAGGATGGGAAAAGGTGACAAGCCAGCTAGTAACGTGAACTAACTGATGTTAATTCAGATATTGACCTTACACATGCTAAGGAAGAAAGGGGGCTGAATTAAGGAATGGAAGAAAATCCTGCCTGCTTTCTTCTTCAGTCTCATCTGCAGTCTCAGAGAAAGAACATGATCAGATCTCATCTCATAAATCCATATTGCCTCCGATCTGCCTTTTACATGGAGCAGGAGGTTAGCAATAAACCCACAGCTGTCTATCTAGTGGTGGTATGTCTTTCTGATGCAACTGGGAATGAAGAGGGGCTTGCCAGTACAGGGACATTACCGCAGCTTTAGGAGTAGAAAACACACGAGAATAGCAGGATATTATCATGTAAGACAAAAAGGGGGTTTATGAAGGGGATCTTTATGAGGAGCCTGAAGAAGTTCCCTTGGGGTTAGAATAGACAGAATTCCAGCGGCCATGCTGTAGCCCAATGCGAAGTGGTACTGAGGTGCTGGGGGAGTACTGAGAATCCTTGCAATATGCTGTCTGTCAGCCACACTCTGCCTGTCTCTGGCCTAAAAAGGAACAGCTTTCATGAGGAAAATTTATCTTGTATAAGTGACTTGCAACAAAAGCAGCTCCTTCTACTAATGCAGGGGCAGGACATCTCCAGAAGCCCAAAGGGTGCACACACCCTTCCCTGGACATCAGAGAACCAAATTTTTATTTTCCTGAAAAAGTCCCCTTTGCCCTCTAGAAACCAAGAATAGGCTTCTATATAAAATATAGAATATATATATTTTTTCTTGGCTCCTAGAGGGCAAAGGGGACTTTTTCAGGAAAATAAAAATTGGGTCCTCTGATGTCCAAGGAAGGGTTTGTGCACCCTTTGGGCTTCTGGAGATGTCTCATACCAAAACATATTTAATTTATAAATTAAATATGTTTTGGTATGAGGGCCCTGCCTGGGCTGGAGGGCCAGCCTCAAAACATAAAGATTGCAAGGCAAATTTTTCAGGGTTTTTCCCCGCCTAATGGGTGACAAGGATGTGGAGAATCACACAGATGCTGGGCACCACAGCTGGGCTAATGGGATGCATGATGCCCGACCTGCACTAATATGTTGGCAGCAATAAGCTGTTTTTGTTACTTTATGGAAAAAAAATACAGTAGAACTAAGAAGGAAAAGCCAACGCAGGAGAGACATCTACAAACATGAAGACATGCTTCCCCCTTTTCCTTCTTTAATGAATGTATGCAAATTCCAGTTATCAATATGTTGACCATGTCATGATAACTTGATTAATTAGCTCAATTAAGCTTGTTTCACTGTGTTTTTCTAATCCCAGGACAAGTCAGGCAACTCAGCCCCATTCCAAAGGTATACAACAATCTGTATTCTATAAAAGGCTGTTGCCCAGTGAGACTGGGACACAGGATCTACTATGAAGATGCCAAATCCTTCTAGTACTGTTCAGCATGATGCTTGTAAACCAAATGAAAGCATTACTTCAACAGAGAACATTTTAAGGCGCAAGAGATGACTGTGTGTTAAGAACATGTATGACTGATATGGGAAAATATGACTCCATAATTGCAGAGATCCTTGATAAATAATTAATTTTAATCATTCCCTTTTCTCTAAAACAATCAGGGCAGTTAGGTTCACTCTCTTTCACTCTAGGCTGAAAGATGGTAAACTTTGGAAGGATTTTAACTTGAGCGTCTCTGGTCTGAATCCAACACACTAACCACCATGTGGTTGTCGCTTTCATTTGGTTATGTCGCTAAGAATACAGCTGCTGCTGATGAACAACCACACGTTACTTGAGGGAATTACTTGTTTTAAGTTAAACAAAAACTGGCACAGAGAAAACTAGACCTGTTTTGAGTGCTTGCTCACAATTATAACCACAATGACCTATAAGGCTTTGAGCTATAAAGATTCATTCTCTTGGGGACACTCTCTTTAGCGCATTAAGTCTTTTCAGCATAATTTTTTCTAACACTCCCCACTCCTACTAAAAACACTTGGAGCCAGAATCCCAAGAACTCCCATCATGCTTTGCTTGGACAGGAAAGGTCAGAACAATGTACTCCATACTAACAATCTGGATGCCACTTTCTTTGACATATGGGATGCTGCTAGGGGTTCTCAGTTGGCATACAAGCTCATGAGAACTTGGCAAGCTCTTTGACTGGTGATTTATTTCTCTTCCTTCTTCCTACTGTAAAGCAAAGGAGAGAAAAAGAAGAACATTCTGAAGCTACTGGAACCTGTTGGCCTAATGTGAATGCTGGTGCAATGTGAAGAGAGAACATAATTTTGCTTTTGTTCGAAAGCAAGCAAATCATGGTGACCGTGAAATTAAAGGGTATAATTCAGAGACAGAGAGAGAGAGAGAGAGAGAGAGAGAGAGAGAGAGAGAGAGAGAGAGAGAGAGAGAGAGACTGCCCAACACAATCTGTGGTGTCTTCTTAGTTCTAAGGGAGAAAAAAAAGGTGGGTACCCGATCCAGAGAAAGAAGAGGCTCTAGGCAGTAAATCATCCAAGGCCCTTCCTTATGGTAACATTTTCCAAGTCAATTCTTTCTAGTCCAGCAACATCTGGCTGGAACAGAAGGGAAAACATGCCTCATTGGACTTACAGGCATTGCCAGAGACCAAAGACTGAGTAGGGAAATGTTTAGGGAAGTCAGTTTTCCCATGAAGTAACATGAAGCATGGAGCTATAGAATTCACTACCACAAGCTATAGTGAGGCCTGTTTATTCAAAGAAACATTAAAAGAGGAAAAGACAAATTCTAGGAGGATAAAGTTACAGCCCTCTCTTTTTCTGTATTTTAACATAGTGAGAGGGTTTCAGTGTGTCAGACAGGCTAGATTTCATAGTGGAGAGTTTTGACAAAATGTGATCCACCTGGAGCAGGAACTGGCAAGCCACTCCAGTACCTTTGCCAAGAAAACTCAATGGACAGAAACAAAAGACTAAAAGATACGACGCTGGAATTTGAGCCCCTCAGGTCAGAAGGCATCCAATATGCTACTGAGGAAGAGCGGAAGACAAGTACAAGTAGCTCCAGCGCTAATAAAGTGGTTGGGCCAAAGCTGAAAGGACGCTCAGCTGCGGACGTGCCTGGAAGTGAAAGGAAAGTCTGATGCTGCAAAGAAAAATACTGCATAGGAACCTGGAATCTATGAACCTTGGTAAGCTGGATGTGGTCAAACAGGAGATGGCAAGAATCAATATTGACATCCTGGGCGTCAGTGGGATGGGAATGGGCAAATTCAATTCAGACGATTATCCTATTTACTACTGTGAGCAAAAATTCCGTAGAAGAAATGGATTAGCCCTCATAGTCAACAAAAGAGTGGGAAAAGCTGTACTGGGATACAATCTCAAAAATGATAGAATGATTCCAATACGAATCCAAGGCAGACCTTTCAACATCACAGTAATCCACGTTTATGCACCAACCACTGATGCCGTAGAGGTGGAAATTGACCAGTTCTATTAAGACTTACAACACCTTCTAGAACGGACACCAAAGAAAGATGTTCTTCTCATTCTAGGGGACTGGAATGCTAAAGTAGGCAGTCAAGAGATAAAAGGAACAGCAGGGAAGTTTGGCCTTGGAGTTCAAAACGAAGCAGGGCAAAGGCTAATAGAGTTTTGTCAGGAGAACAAGCTGGTCATCACAAACACTCTTTTCCAACAACACACAAGGTGACTCTACACATGGACATCACCAGATGGGCAACACCAAAATCAGATTATGTTCCTGCAGCCAAAGATCTAGACTCTCTATACAGTCAGCAAAAACAAGACCTGGAGCTGATTGTGGCTCTGATAATCAGCTTCTTACAGCAAAACTCAAGTTTAAACTGAATAAAGTAGGAAAAACCATTGGGCTAGTCAGGTATACAGTGGTGCCTCGCACAACGGGTGCCTCACACAACGATGAATTCACACAACGATGCCTTTGTCTGTTAAATTTGCCACCTCACACAACGATGTTTCCTATGGGGAATTTTCACACAACGATGTCTCTTTTTCGCTCCTGTAAAAGTGTCTTACAATGTTTGGAACCTGTTTTGAATGCTTGCAATGGTTAGCCCACCTCCTGAAACCTATGCAAACTTATTTTGGTGTTGTTCTCACACTTCGTTAATTTGTGGTGATTTTTTGTTTTTCCCCTCATTGAAATGCATGGAGTTCAATGAGGGGAAAAACAAAAAATCACCACAAATTAACGAAGTGTCAGAACAACACCAAAATAAGTTTGCATAGGTTTCAGGAGGTGGGCTAACCATTGCAAGCATTTAAAACAGGCTTCAAACAGTTTAAGACACTTTTACAGGAGCGAAAAGGGACATCGGAAAGAGCTCTTTGATCTCCGTTTCCCTTTTAAAGCTCTTTCCGATGTCTCTTTTCACTCATTTAAAAGAGTGGTCTAGTATGACCAGATAGGCGGGATAGAAATAAAATAAATAAATAAATAAAAATAAAAAAACCCGTTCCAATTGGAACGGATTAACCGGTTTTCAATGCATTCCTATGGGAAATGGTGTTTCACAGAACGATGTTTCACACAACGTTGATTTTTTTGGAACCAATTAACATCGTTGTGCGAGGCACCACTGTAATCTAAACCAAATTCCTTATGAATACACAGTGGAAGTGAAGAACAGATTTAAGGAATTAGATTTGATTGACAAAGTGCCTGAAGAACTATGGATGGAGGCTCGTAACATTGTACAGGAGGCAGCAACAAAAACCATCCCAAAGAAAAGGAAATGCAAGAAAGCAAATTGGCTGTCCAATGAGGCCTTACAAATAGCAGAGAAGAAAAAGGAAACAAAATGTGAGGGACATAGGGAAAGTTACAGAATATTGAATGCTGACTTCCAAAGAATAGCAAGGAGAGACAAGAGGGCCTTCTTAAACGAACAGTGCAAAGATATAGAGGAAAATAATCGAAAGGGAAAAACCAGAGATTTGTTCAAGAAAATTAGAGCTATTAAAGATGGACATGATAAATGACAAAAATGGTAGGGACCTCACAGAAGCAGAAGACATTAAGAAGAGGTGGCAAGAATACACAGAGGAATTGTACCAGAAAGATCTGGATGTCCTGGACAACCCAGATAGTGTGGTTGCTGACCTTGAGCCAGACATCCTGGAGAATGAAGTCAAGTGGGCCTTAGAAAGCTTGGCTAACAACAAGGCCAGTGGAGGTGATGGCATTCCAGTTGAACTATTTAAAATCTTAAAAGATGACGCTGTTAAGGTGCTACGTTCAATGTGGCAGCAAGTTTGGAAAACTCAGCTGTGGCCACAGTATCAGAAAGACTAAGACGAGAAGATGGAGGAGCTCTATTCTTTCAAGAAAACCAAGACCAGGAGTGCTACTGTGGCATAGACCGTGAGACTGTTTATGAAAAGATAGAGTAGTGCTGAAGAAGAACACTAATGCAATCACAGGATCAAGACATACTTTAAATAAGGTTTCTTAAGAATTTAAATAGAAGGACAGCTTTGCATTAGCAAGCTTGATTGACAATGAAGCAGAAGAATTTTGACCTAAAAACACAGAAACTATCAGGGAAGAATTCAAAAAGATTACAGCTGGCTGTATAGTTCTGTGGTTTATGTATCTGGCCGTGGAGCCATAGGTTAGGAGTTTGATTACTCACTGTGCCTCCAGGGAGAACAGCCAGCCTGTGTAGTCTTGGGCAAGCTGTAGGGTCAAAGGCTGCCCCCAGAAGAAGGGAATGGTAAACCACTTCTGAATACACCATATCTAGAAAACCCTGGAAAGGGTCACCATAAGAGATTGGCATGAACCAGAAAAATGGTTGTTTGTGGTTCATGTCTACCCAAGAACCACAAACTTTTAAAAAAATAAATAAATCACCAGCTGCTTTGGTTTTTTAAAAGGTTTCATGCTGGGAGGGAGGAGAAACTAAACCACCACCCCCTCTGCCACCCACCTGCCCATTCTCACTTCCCCTGTCGGCTCCCAACCTTGTGCTGCTGCCTCCTCCTCCTCCTCTTTCTTTGCCCAACATTTCCTCTAATTTTCCAAAGCCCTGGGTGCAGGAGCCCTGCCACGTTGTGCACACGGTTCCAGCTCAGACCAGAAGCCACATGGCCCCACACCTTAGAAAAGACATTGCCTCTGCCACTGCCATCTTCACAGATAGCAGCCCAGCTTTCCTTTCAGGAGATGGGCCTGCTGTCTTTGCACTTGGCATGCAAGCACATGCACAGTGACAGCAGTCTGTCTTCCATGAACTGAGCCTGCTATCTTTGGGCGTATGCATGCTATGTGCATGCGCCGGGGTCCCAGTTGATCAGGGAGATCAGCTTGGACTCTGACCCATGCACAGAAGGCAGAGCCAGGGGTCCTGGAAGGCTGCACTACCACCACCAGGACAAAGATGGAGAAAGAGGACAAAGTGGCAGGATCAGATAGGTGGTGGGGACAGGAGGATGGGGCTGGGGCTGGGGGCAGCAGGAAAGGTGTGGGGGAAGGCTGTGGTGGTGAAGGGGAAGAACAAAGGCAAAACCGAACCACAGAACCAAAAACTGTTTTAAAAGTTTATTGGTTCAATTTGTTGGTTTTAATGAACCTGACTTGATCTGAACGAACAAATCAGATAAATGAACTTCCTGGTTCATTTTTTGGTTTATGCCCATCTCTAGTCACCATAGTCAGCTCATGGAATCCAGATTTCTCTCTCTGTGCATGTGCAGGCATGCCATATGCAACCCTAAGTGTTCAATGGAAGGACAGATCCAGAAGCTGAGGCTCCAGTACTTTGGCCATCTCATGAGAAGAGAAGACTCCCTGGAAAAGACCCTGATGTTGAGAAACTGTGAAGGCAAGAGGAGAAGGGGACGTCAGAGGACAAGATGGGTGGACAGTGTCATCAAAGCTACCAACATGAATTTGACCAAACTCTGGGAGGCAGCGGAAGACAGGAGGGCCTGGCGTGCTCTGGTCCATGGGGTCACGAAGAGTCGGACACAACTTAACAACTAAACAACAACATTAAAGTCACCATAACTCAGAAATGACTTGAGGGCACACAATTATTGTTATCTTTGTAGTCAACAAAAGGAGAAAACCCTCAACACATGACCAACGAAACTCTTAACATTATTAACGGGAGACAAGAAGCAAAAGTAAAAGGTGAGAGAAACTGAATCCTAAATGCAATGATTTACAGCTTGCATACAGAGACAAAGAGAATAATAACAATGAAAAAGAAACCCAAGAAAAAACAAGAAGCCTCTTCCATAAAATCTAAGAAATCAAAAAGCAATTTAAATCAATATTGGAGTTAATGGAGGAATATACTTTCCGATCAAATCAAAAATAAAGACAAAATGGATACAATATACCTTAAAAAATACAAAAGAGATGGAAGGGCTACAGATTTCTTCAAAGAAGAATCTCTTAATGATGAATATGAAATTTTATAAACTGAAGTGAAAGCTGCTTTTCAAGAACTTGGAAGAAATAAATCACTAGGAGTAGATGTGCGACCAATAGACTTATTTAAAACCAAAAAGACGGAATCTATAAAAATCCTAACAAGAATATGCCATCGATAGGGGAAACAAACCAATGGGCCATCAGTTAGAAATGTCCTATATCCCAATGTCAAAGAAATGAGACATCAAACATTGCAGTAACTGTAGGATCATTGCATTAATTTTCCATACAAGAAAAGCTACACTCATGATTTTGCAGGAAAGATGTTTACTACAGATGAAGTGAGAAATTCCAGATGCTTAATCTGGATTCCAAAAAGACAGAGGTATCAAATACATATTACAAGTACAGTGGTGCCTCGCTTAACGATTGCCTCATTTAGCGATGAATTCGCATAATGATGTGTTTTTTTAGAAAATAATATGCACCGTATAACGATGTTTCCTATGGGCGATTTTCGCTTAGCGAAGTTTGGGACCATGCTTCGCATAACGAATGCGATTTTAGGTCCCCTGCTTCATTTAACGATGTTTCTTTTTTCAATTAAAAAAGTGTCTTAGAAGGGTCAAAAACAGTTCTAAATGCTTGGATTCATTAGAGGACCCCCTAAGTCATGTGCAAACCTTATTTGGCTTTGATCTGACTTTTCATTAATTTATGGTGAATTTTTTTTTCCGGCCCATAGGAACCAATGGACCTGTCAAAATCTGACAGCTCCATGCTTTCCTATGGGGGAGAAAACAATTCACCATAAATTAACGAAAGCTCAGATCAAAGCCAAATCAGGTTTGCACACGACTTAGGGGGTCCTCTAACGAACCCAAGCATTTAGAACAGTTGCTGAGGCTTCCTTAATTTTTTGTGAATTTTTTCTTCCCCCATAGGAAATAATGGAGCTGTCAGATTTTGACAGCTGTCAAAAGTTGGGGGGAAAAATTCACCATAAATTAACGAAAAGTCAGATCAAAGCCAAATTAACTTTTGCATCCATTTTAGAGGGTGCAGAAGCTAATCCAAGCATTTAAAACCATTTTTGACCCTTTTATGACACACTTAATTTTGCAAAAATTGACTTCGCAAAGCCATTGAAATGTATTGAGTCAGCTTCAATACATTCCAATGGAGGAAACATTGTATCGTTTAACGATGTTTCCTATGGGTTTTTTCGCTTAAGGACGGCAATCCGTGCCTATTGGAACGGATTAACCGGTTTCCAATGCATTCCTATGGAAAATGGTGTTTCACATAACGATGTTTCACATAACGCTTTTTTTTGAACCAATTAAAATCGTTATGCGAGGCACCACTGTACTGTATATGTAGGGTACCATATTGCTTCAATGAAGAATTTCAAAAGAAAGTCAGTTTATGCTTTATTGATTACAGTAAAGTCTGCAATTGTGTGGATCACAAAAAGCTAGAGATCATTCTAAAAGGAATGGGGCTGCCAGAACACTTGATTGTCCTGATGCATAAATGTTAAGAATGTGTGGCTAGGGAAAATGGACAAGATCATCTATGTTATGGTACTCATGAGTATTATGCATCAGTGAAGTTAGGGGGAAGGAAATGCATAGAGCATATTTTTACACATCAGCTGACAGCAAGGCTTTTCCATGAACCCCTTTGGTGCCTCATTCACATAAACATGTGTAAGACAAGCACAATCCTGCCATTCAGGAAGGTGCTTCTTACAGGTGTTTAATCATTCTTTATGAACAGGTATACATCTTGCATGCCTCTTCAACAAGAAGGGGCACGTTCAGCAAAGACACAGGAATGGTTTCTTAAAGCACTCTTCTGCCCCACTTTCCAGGCATGAAATACAGGTATCTTGGAAAGAGACATGAGGCCCCTTTATAGTAACATTAAGCAGACTGGTAATAGAGATAACATACTGCACTCAACATTAAAGAGGAATCCATCCATCCGCATCTTACTACATTCACACTCTTCTCTCAGCAAGAACAAATAGACATTAGTGGTCTGTTAATATGAAATTACTTCCCGTAAACACAATCCTGAGGTTGCACTCTTTTAAACAGAGATCAGAAATATTTGACTTGGACTTTAAACTTCTTCCAGTACCTTACCACAGCAGTAGGAAAGCTGTGGTCTGTAATGGAAACCTATACAGTAAGTGAAATCTGTCCCCATTTGGGCTCTTGTGAAACTTGAAACCCTATGGTGTTTCACCTCTCCCACCATTAAAGTCTTTATTTTCTGTCTCACAAACACTCACAGAATCACATCACTGGTATCCTTGCAGTACTTCAAGTGTTCCATATGAAACTACTTTTATTTCTCCAAAATAATACCTGTATAAGTAAAGCTTGATCAAACCTTGACTACAGAGCCTATGATACATCAGAATTCTGAGTTTAAACAAGCATACCTGAAAACTTTAGGGGTCTTCAATGAAAGGAAGTATTTCCCAACAGGGAAAGAGCAGCTGCAAAAATGGAAATGGTTTTAATCTGAACAGGCAGATAGATTTTCCATGGAAATCAACTCTGGTCTGAGAAATCAGAACTTGAAATGGAATTCTGCTTATGGGTTTTACATACTCACTGCATTATCTGTAAAAAGTGTTTAAATGGGTATCACATATAATAAGGGATTCAATGTCCTCCTTTGTGTCTCCTCCTTAAAGGGGTTATAGAGTGAGTTTTAGTCAAGGAGGCCCCACAGTGCACCCACTGGCACAGTAGTACACTGCTCTAGATCCCAGAAATACTGTTCAAAAAATTACTAGAGCCTTTGATGGTTCTCAGAAATTGCCAAAGGAATTAATATCTATGCTAAAAACATAAAGCAAGAAACTGCTTTTTCTTGGATACATTGGCTGAAATCCAGTAGTAAGTTGCTTTTAAGAGTAGGCCCACTGAATCAACTTAGAGTTGACTCATCAAATCTCCTCTGATCCAATGAGATTTACTACTCTAGTTGTGACTCACTACTGGATTTCATCCACTATAGCTGGTTTTATTGTACAAATTTGCTTAAAACATTACTATTCCCACACTTCTGTACATACTTCCTTTTGTCACTGTGTCCACAAGTAAATTGTTGTGCTGTTCAGTTTCCATGCAAATCTTTTCATTCCTCCTAAATGTTTAACTTGGGGTCTCCAGATACTGCTGGACTGCACCTGCCACTGACCATAGCCAGCACAGGCCATGGTGAGAGGTGGAGGACAGCAAGGTCTGGAGGGCCACAGGTTGCCCACCCCTGAGCCAAATGGTTGATGAGGTCCATCTACAATTCTAGATATTCTGCAATCGAGCTGTACCTGAATAGTAGGGGCCATGAACAGTCCAGCTGCATCAAAAGGAATAAAAAAAGAAAGGAAACTCTGTGTCATATGAAAATGTAGCTTTACTAAATGCACACCTCACCTTTTGTACAAAGTACAGTGGAGGAACACAATTGAATGGCAATGTCTGTGGCATAATTTCACTGGATTACGTATCTTGCTATCTCCTACTACAGGATAAAATAATATGATGTGAAAACAGAACTGTGCAGCCCACTTCTTAAATTACCATCATTACATATAGTTGCAAAGTCCAAACCATGTAAGTAGATGTCCAAAAATTACAGCCTCTTCCTATGAGGAAACAAAAACGGAAATACATGTTTGTAGGCTCTTTGGAAGGTTTTCACCGAGAAGAGGGTGCTCCTGTGTTTCCATGCTGCCTGCAAGCACCTTCCTCTGTTGTCAATGCAGAACCCCTTCACAGTGTGTACAACATAGAGACATCGAACTGCATCTACTTTGTCATTCACCTGCATGGAAATTCAAATGGCCACACAAAGGAAATGGCAGTAATCTTTCCCACCATGTTTTTTTAAACTTCAGACCATTCATTCTCAGGCCTTAAACCCTCCTTTGAAATTGCTCATACTATGTACATTGTTCTCTCACAGTGAGAATGCTGACAAAGAGACATGATCAAATAAGAGCTCACACTGAGCTCATCTTAATCTGCTGAGAGGAAGCCAAAATATTTACAAAGAAGTGTGCATGCATGTACATGCGTTTTCAAGAAATGCTACTTTAGTGGTAGCTTGTCTCCTTCTCTGTGCTTACTGTGAATTGTCTTTCATTATCAAAGAAAATGGAAAGAAAGAAGACTATGATGTCATGAAACAGGAAACTTTATATATATATATATAAAAGATATAAATAGAAAAAGGGGAGGAAATTTTAACAGTTTGCCAGATAACTGTTTGGGATTCATATTTCAAGCAATGGCTAAAGATTAGATTGACTGAACGAATGCTCCTCCATAACAGAAATAGGACACAACTCAAGCAACTATAAGCAGTGTTTTTCATTCTTTTTCCTACAAATGTATCAGAGTGAATTATTGAGACCTTAAATGCCAGTTCGTGAGAAAGAGGTGGACTCTGGGGAACTTGAAGCTATTCTTCTCTGTCCATCTCTGTATTTCTACTGCGCAGCAAAAGGAATTTACCGGAAATTCAAAATGCTGCAACATCTTATTCTCCTTTCTCCTAGAAATTCTGTCTGCCTTTAACAGTTATAGAACAGGCTGAAATACAACAGATGCAGACCCCCATTGTGGTGACACAGCAGATGTCAGAGTATTCATAAAGAAATGGAGTGGAGGGAAGTGGAAACCATGCTTTTACTATCTCATGAATCCAGGTTAAATTTTCATCAGAGGGAGAATATGATATATATGATATTGACAAATATATGATAGTGACAAAATTCCTTCCCCCCCCCAGAAGCCTTTGCTTTATGAAAATAACAATCTCTGAAGCTTCCTCTTTCCACTGCCCTTCCTTTCCCAAACCTATTATTTTCATGAACAGCAAAGTAGATACTGTCTAAATTACTATTTATTGAATCCTGCATTTTTCTTTAGCATTAGCATCAGTCATAAGAATAGTTTACTGTTATAATGTAATTTTACACCTCTATCTAAAAACAGAAACAAAGCATTTGGGCTTTGTTTACTCTCCCGCTCCACTTTATCAGATGCATTATAACAGTTCCACTTTGGATTTTTGATGTAGGACTTAAATTTATCATTTGCAAAATATGAAGATTCCAACATTATAGAATCATGAAATTGGAAGGGGCTTATAAAGCCATCAAATCCAACCTCCTGCTCTGTGCAGGAATACAAATCAAAGGTTATCTGCCAGGATTAGGTTGACTCACAGAATGTTTCTCCATAACAGGAATAGGATCTCCATTGTGTGGAGAAGAAAAAAAGAGGACTTTTTACAGAATTGGAAAAAAGAAATACAGGATGAGTCAGAGATACAAACATCCCAGCAAAAAGGTAAAAACCGTAGAAAAAGAAGCTGGAGGAAGGAGGCTGCATGAAACTTAGTGATTCCAGTTCCTCTTAAAAACAAAGAGATCCTCATTTTTACAACAATATTAGAAGATTTTTTGCTTGTCCCAAGGATTCACACAAGGTTCTAGTCCTGTGAGTTCAAGCTTAATATCAAATTACTGGACAGAGCCAGAATAAGGAATACTGAAACCACTTGTCTCTCTGCATAGGGATCCCTTATGAAGGACTCTGTAGAGCATAGACACCACAGATCGGAATTTTATTTCCTTTTTTGGGGGGGTAGATAATATGGAGTGAAACTTACTCCATATTCCAATTTCTGTTGCTTCACTTTGCTATGAAATGTCTTCCAGAAAATCCTGAAATGAAATGAGTGCTCCTTCAAAGCAATCTTGAGTTATGAGTTTCCCACATGAGACTGACTGTTAAAGGATGAATACTGTTATCATCTTAACCCAAACATGGCTTCTGCAGACAGAAGAGAAGTTTGGGACTTTATTTTATTTTGTTATCTACTTAGAGGTGTGTATTCCAAGTTTAAAGGCTAGAAACCACATATTGATGAGAGTTTGTTCAAAATTCATCATGAGATAAATCACAATTTAATCTCAACCGTAATTTGTTGAGGATAACTCCAAGCTTGTGAAAATGGCACTTATATGTACAGTTTCTACTGTTTATCTTTGTTCTTGAAGTATGTGTTGGCTTCCAGCGGACACGGTGGTAAGCAGAGAAGAGCAAAGGAAGCAAAACAGACATGGCTGGGCAACTGGGTATGCATGTTCCTGGAAGCAGGTGCTCCTTGGCTGGGATTCAATGAAGTTAGTTGCCCACAGAGGGCTTTTATATTTTAATAGAGAAAGACAGAGAGTCTCAGCAGACAACTTGAATCAGCAAAATGGATTCAATAATTTTCTCATTACTCAGAGGAAAGTTTCTGGGCCTTCCATGCAACTATGCTGAGTGTACCATCCAAGTCTGCTACGCAGTACTCTTGGCATCCCAAATTCTAAAGCTGTGTTCAGACAGCTGTCACCCTATGGCAGACTCAGTGATTTAGTTCCCTCCAACACAACAGAAGTGGGGAGGAAAGGCACCTTAAGGAAAAGGTACCAGCTGGCACCAGAGGTTTTTCTGTGTGCTTATAAACATCTGTGTAGTCTGTTTGTCCCCAGCTTGCTGTCTGGATGAATAGTGATCTGGCTGGAATAGAGGGCTGGCAGTCCCTTTGTGACTTTCAAGTTCCAGACATGCTGAATCAATGTCCCTGACATTCAAAGAACAAGCTCTCTTTCTTTGGAAACCAATATCCTTTTACAAACCCACCTCACTTACAACCTAGAGGGTTACACCAAATATTTGAATTAACTTCAATCCATTTCGGACGCAAGAGGAGTTGGCTCATTCCTGCTCCCCTTCTATGGCAGTGAGGAGAGCAGACAAATCAGTGTTATAAACAAATTCACATTCCTCAATTACATCCATGCTAGATTTTAAGCAAATGATAGGTTCATTTCCACAGGGCAGGGGTCTTGCAAGTGTGTTCTTCCAGCTTTTGGATAAGAACTCTCAGTAGCCCTACTCAGCATAGCTCATGGTAAGGAGGGCAGAGAGTTGAAATCCAACACCATTTGGAGGGTTGCTCAACCTTATTGTAGCAAAAATCCACATTTTCCAATTATGGCTGTTGACATCTAGCTGGACAAGGGAAATCAGCATATATGCAACATCTGGTTTAGAATCCTATAATTTTGGAACAGGAAGGTACAGTATGTTGGTTCTTATTTACCATTTACTGCAAGAATCTTACAATTACTGTGCCCCCCCCCCAAAAAAATAACTGTCTGCTCCCTGCTTATATAACTCTAGCAAAGAAATCTCCTTGGACTGCTGACTTTCCCCTCCCCGTCACCCCCCAAATCACAGCCCAACCTAAGGTGGGTCACTAGAGCCACCATGTCTATCCTTTCTGTCTCTAAAAAGCCACAAGTACATTTTCTCTCTCCAAGAAGCCAAAAGCTGCAGAGGGGCAGTAAACAGATCCCCAATCTAATCTCGGTGTTGATTCAGTGCTTCAGATTGTAGGTTGGTCCAGTACAATCTGGGTCCCAGATCCAGACTGCTTATTTTTGCACAATGCCATGAAACATAGCCAGATGGTAGACCACAGCAAGAGGATTCAGAATGCTAAACTGCAGGTACGGAACACATCCAGTATTCAGGAAAGCCAGTATAAGAGGGCAGAGTATGTCATCTTATACTGAATGCAATGTTGGAAAGGAAAGAAAAAGCAAGAAAAACTCAGGCAGTTTTACCTTACCATTATTTACCTTATAATTATCTCCCTATTGACAGTGCTTAAGGCAGCCAAGGGGATGCATCAACAAGCTCACCTTGGCAAAAGCCGGGCAGAAGATCCAACTCTAGCTAGGTATATTCCAAATGGCAAAAGGAGGAGAAAAACCATAATCCATACAAGAGAAGGAAGGAAGAGATCAAAAAGATGGAAACTACCATGCTGAAACTAAAGTCTAACTACTTCACAGCCCAGACAAGAACAGAAAATGCCAACCATCTCACACACATGTTTAGTCTGAAAGGGAGTCCAAGTGAAACTAAATCTAAAAAAGCCAATGCAAGATCTATATTCACCTAGCTCTCAGCCAAAGTGAAATCAGAAGAAATAATTAGTTTAAAATATGTGTGTAGCGAGCAGCCCTGCCCTCACCTGTCCGTCACAGTAGAACAGTGGAGATGGAGCCAATGAGAGTACGGAAGGTGGAGCCAAGGGGGGAGGGGCTGGATATAAAGGCTGGTATATGGAGTCTGAGAGAGAGCTTCTGGAAGTGAGAGACAGTGTGAAACTTAAAGGTGAACTTAGAGGGAGTTAGAGGTCTGTAAGAATGCTGAATGGAACAGAGAGTTGATAGAGTTTTAAAGTTAAAGCAGAATTGACTTAGATACAAGTGATTAGCAACCTGTGATTTACCTATTTGAGTAATAATCCTATATGAACTTCCCTGATCTAATAAATAAGTTTTAAAAGCACACATGTCTCCTTGGTATTGAGGCAGCAATACCTGGTGGCAGCAAAGAAAGAAGAAGAGCGAGAACCTCGTGAGGACCTGAGGGAATAGGGGCTTCAGAGGGGATCACCACAATGTATATGCTGCTTTTCTTGATCCAAGGTCGCTTAATGCATTTAAAGAAACAAAATGAAAAACCAAATATTAACAGCATTAAAAACATTAAAATATGGTGTGATGGCCAAATGATCTCAGACAAGTACCGTACCCACATTTTTAGTGACTGGAAAGGCCTCTTCCTACACTGGGTCATGTTTAGAAAAACAGTCACTCAGCAAAGCCCAGCTTTCCTTTCTCTCCATGGTCCATCTGCAACCATCTTAGTATGCTACAGTATTATGAAACCTTTCTCCTCCTCTCCGTTCAGTTTCTTTCTCCCTTTCCATGATTCTTCCTTTTTCTTAGTCCTCTGACCAGCCCAGAGTGATCCATATCAGCTCTGATTCACACTTGAACTGAAGTAAGATTGTCTGCTTTGATCCCGACTATGAGAATGGGTTGACACGTAGTCTTCTTTCGTCCAGGAATTTGGGGTTCATTCAAAGCTGGTGCACGGTCTTACTGTCTACATATATGCACATCCAGGATCCACAGCAGGAACAAATGCAGAGTTGTCTCTGTTATTTGTCTGATAGACTGAAAAGCTAAAAAAACAGGGCTCTGCAGCATGCCAGGCAGTGATCCCTGATGGATCAGCTTCACAAGTCTGTTCAGTGCCAGAACCTGTAACTTCCATATAACTCATCAAAGAGACCAGAGAGAGAACTGTCAAGTTCTGTAGAAAAATAAAAGAACACCTTCAATATTATAACTTATGTTTGAAAGTCAGGCATTCACCCTGAAGCCCCAGCTTGCCGCTCTGTGCGCTATCAAACGGTTGGCAGAAGCAGCATGGTCTTCTCCCACACGATCAACACCCTGCCATGAAGAAGGCTACTAACCGAGTGGGAAAGACCTGTGGCATAAGCCTTGCCCACACAGATTTTAAATATTCATCTACCTTCCAGCTGTGTGGGAATAGATCATAACGCTAGAGCTCCCACGCCCCATGCAGTTGGGATGTAAGCAAAAATGGGCCTCAAGCAAATTCAGCTCCTTCCCACCCACAGCCTGCAGCCTCCCCCTCTGCCATAATTTCTCTGCCAATGCAGCATCATCTGGATGAATCAATCTTTCACTTCCACAAACTTCCAAATGGGTTGCACATGAAACGGTATGGCAAAAAATTCCTGGAAGGTTATATAAACAAGGTTGAAGGCCCTGGAAATGGAGAGTAAGATGGTATAGGATGAAGTGGGGAAGATGTAACAGATTATCTTCTTAGTCCACAGAAAATGCCTGTTCACACCAGGATATCAATGACTGGGCAATGCTTCATTACAGGGAACCTTCCATCAACCAGTGAAGGTCAAAATGTGGGACAGAGAAAAATGGATAGAAGATGGGTAGAAGAGCAATGGCAGAGAGCAGGTAACACATAAAAGCCTATGGCACGTGGGACTTTTGACTGTTGAGTTATTTTGCAACAACCTCAAATGCACTGAGAATAGTTAGCAGCAATAAAGCCAAAGTGAGATCATTTCATAATCCAAAGGAGATGGAGGGAACAGAAGTGTGAGAGAAGGGGGCAGATTTGCTGGCCAGAACACTGGAAAAGATGTAGGCAGACCAGTGATTAGCCTATTTTGCTGACATGTTTAAACTCATCTTGGCCCCCACTGTTCAGCGGACACCACAGGCCAATCTGAGATCTGAACAGAGCCTGAAAGTCATGAGTTACATGTAATGCCATCGCTTATAAGAAGTTACTTGGTTGGTGGGACAGGGGTACAACAATAGTAGATTTCAAATATGCTATAAAGAACAGGAATAACCTTTCTGCTGTAGCAAGTAACATCTTCTAGTTACCTTTAAATTACATATTAAAGGCATTTTAACAGGCATCTGTGACCATTTCTCCTATTTATCAAAACTAAGGGTTTCAACATTTTAAAGTAATGAGTTTCAAGAGCAAGTAACTGGCATTTCTTTAGAGGGGGGCTTCTAACACTAATATTAATGAATTCTTTTGGAGAGCTTTCAAGCTTTGGATCTCAGAAGATATTAGTGCTAAAGGAGAGAATGCATAGAAAATGCTTTTATGCCATATTCCTCATACTCTGTTAGCCTAAGGCAGACCTCTTACAAAAGATGTTAGGGACTGGATGGGTTATTGGCAGTTAGAGACACTGACAGAGTAGATCTACAGACAAGAATGATACCTTCTGCAATGGCTACAGCATCACACTGCTTTAGCTGCTGTGACTCATGGACATGGTTGCCAGCCTGGTCTTAGCTGGTCATAGTACACGACACCCTTTTTTAAAAAAAGTTTAGAAGTATCTCATATTTAAGGCAAGCCTACTCAACTTCCCACCTGCTGCCAAACAATGAAATGGGGGAAAGCCAATTAAAATGGGAATACAACACACGGAGAAAACAAAACTGATTACAAATGTAAAGTGATATTTCAAAGGCTGCTCTGCTATCCACCTGTAGTCCTCCCCCAAATTCCTGCTTGGTATCTGGCCTTGCATCTGGTCTGTGTTTGGATCCTTCCATCCACAGATTTGACTCTCTGCTTCCTGATTTTCATGTAGATCACACCTAGTCAAAATGCTCCAGAAGGACTCTAGCCTGAAATGGGAATTCTCTGCAGTCAAGAGAGAAGGTTAAATGAAAAATGAGTATCAATTCAAACAGAATGAGCTAGGCCATAGTTGAAGCAGCAGGAAAAGAGGAAGACTACATATGAGACGGTTTGATTTCATTAAGGAACCATGACCTCAATTTTTGAGATCTGAATATGGCTGTTAATAACAAGATGTTTTGGAACTCACTAATTCACAAGACTACTGTAAGATGGAAACGACTTGAGGGCACAGAACTACAATAACAATGAAGACAGATCTAGTTTGCTCCTGTGATGACACAATTACACTGGACCATGGCTCATTCACTGACCACTCCCAGTTCTCTCATTGCTTGGCACAGGAAACACAGACCTCTGTGATCCAGATTTGGCATCTTCACCAGGACAGCCTCCCTTGCTTAATTACATCTTTAGATTGTCTTTGCCCTGCCACTTCCTGTTCCCAATTGCAGCTGTGAAATATGCTAATCTGCCACTTACACCACCAAACAAGAGAGCTAATAATAACCCACAAGTTTTTAAAGTGCAGAAAAGGGTAGATGTTGGTGTCTCGCCCCTCTTGGTGCAGCTGTCATCCCACACAGGTTGCCTCTTTGTGCTGCATGATAATTGGCTGAGCCTGGTGGTCTGTTTCTTTTTAGTTTGCTGTGGCCTTTTCTCCTAGGAATCCTTAGCTGTTCTATATAAACTATCCTGTATATCAAGACCTTCCCTTTTTGTTGTGTCAATTATTTGCTGAAAAAATGAAAATCCTTTAAAGTTCTACAGAGCTCTTTGTTGGGGCACTGTAAAGGAAAGCTAGCAATTTAGGCAAATCATATGTTTCATCCACTGCCACAGCTTCTGGCTTTTGATTTCAGCTTGACAAGGAACTCTGGATTACTCTTGCTTTTGGTCATCCAGGCTTGTACCTAGATGACCAAAATTTACAAGTGTGTTTTATCATAGGGAAGAGGAACATGGAGCCCCTGGCCCAGTGTCAATTCTAGTTCTCTTGGCATCATGGGCATGCCGTCTATGGTTTAGTGGTTTCTACTTTTTTTAACAACTGAAAGGCCTGGCCTAAGGCTTAGTTGCTGTCAATAGGAGCCTTAGGCTAAAATATGTGAGCATTTTTCATAACAACCCTTTTTTTCCTTTGGCCCTGCCTGTAACTGGAAACACCCTGAATGGTTTTCTAAAACTGAAATTTGCCCTTGGGCTGAAAGAAGTTCTCCATCCTTCTTATATAATTTACTCTGGATTTCTAAATTGGTTGGACTGATGAGGCTGCTACACTTTTTCATACGGTATATTCCATGTTCATATATTCCATGTTCTCTTTTCAGCATTTATGATACAAGGTGAAGGAAAGGCCTGACTTTCCCCCTCTGACATGTGGGACTTCATTTCTGATGAAGAAACCAGTTAGCTTGGTCTGTATGAGCTATTTCCATCACCTCCTTCCACATTAATTTATCCTCAGACCACTCATTTGGGACATGCCTTCTCCCACTACTTTTTAAAATGTTCTGCTGATGAGTTTATAGTGTCACGTTTGCATGTCTGACAACCAACATCTGCATGTTGTTTTTCTCTTATTTTTCATCCTGGCAATGATTTTGAATTTGTACATCATGGCACAGAGTAATCAAATTTGCCAGACCCTCTCCAAAGCTGACTAAAACATATGTCCATGTATACATGAACTCAAAACAATGGTGAATTCAAAAGACTACTCGAAAGAAAGGCAAAACAATGTCTGATTCATATCACTTTAATCTACATCTTTGGAGTACAATAAACTGAAGCAAGGAGATAAACTCTTCTGCAACCCAGTACGATTTGTAACAGGATCTATGCTACCACACCAATGTCAATTTAAATCAAAGTGAAATCAACAAAAAGCTCACATCAACAAGACTAGTTTTAGCTGAGAAGAAGGGAGAAGGAGAAACTGAAGTTACTTTCGAGAAATTACTCTCTTCTTCAAGAAGGTTTGAAGCAGTCTGGTGTCTGATTGGTGCATCCCCTCAAAAGGTCTAGAAAGTGGAATGATATTTTGGTAGTCCTACCTAGTAGGATTAGTGTAGTAAAATGCTTAGTCTTCTGTATTTTGAGCAACTTCCTGGAATACTGAGTAGTCAAGTCAGGGTGACTCAGAATGTTGGGAGTTTAACATTTTCACCAGCCATCCCACATCTGGCCCTCCTGGAATTTACTCACACCAGGAAAGTTTGGGCAGAGTTGCTAAGTGGTTAGTGTGGGTCTCTCTAGCCCAGCCATAATCTTGACACTGTCCAAGTCAGATTTGAAGAATTAGAATGCCTCACAAGCTTGTATTTCACGGACTATTTATACTGCAGCCCAGGATTTTCAGATACCAGTAGCTTGTTCAGAGACACAGACAAAATATGTTTGTGTACAAAAAATAATGGGCCCCAGGAGCAAACTCTACCATCAAGCTGTTAAAATACTCCAACTTATTTTCATTTTGTACCCCATACTCTCTATGTGATTCTGCCAGCATTTAAATCATTTACAACCACCAGGAACACTAGGTTAAAATTGAGACACATTGCTCAGATTGAATAAAGGGGATCCTGCTGCTTTTTCTGTGTTTCTCAACTCTTTACCCATCACGAATTTTACTAACTGGCAGAAGAGGACAATGAAAGGTAAGACATACAATTAGAAGTGCCAGGCCTGGAGAGACATGTGCTCTGCTATCAGCTGTGCTTCAGATACAGCCCTTTCAGCTGCTCTGGAATTTCATTTCTCATTCCAACCTGGGAGATAATCCCAAGCAGCAATGTGGGTCTGTGTCTGCCATCCAACTCACACTGGGTTTGTGGCAGCTGCTTTTCCATTTTGGCTGCTGGCTACTGCCTGTGGCATCCAAAACTGGTTGATTTTGTACTCCCATATCAATTAACATGGTGGTGTGCATAATTGGGTTGTTCAAGATAAAGAGTCACACAGTTCTCTAACTTAAAGCAAAGGAGTTACCCTGAGAAGTGAAGGAAATAAAAACAGTTTTCAAAAGCCTCACAATTGTGGTGAACCAGCCTCCTTGCTTGTCGCTGGCTTGTTACTGTACTTAGAGGTTCACAGTAGGGCTGAAGAGATACCCATGCAACCAATTAAATAACATTCTACCTGAGAAACTTAACTCGATGCCAGTCTATTTTATAGAGATTAGTTTGGCAAATGACCTCTTTCCACCAATGGCACACTCCACCTGTCGCTTCTGAATTTGTCTAGCAAATTATATTTGCAACAATGTGAGGGGGGGAAGAAAGATGTGGGGGAGAGAGAGAACACTTCAGACTTGTAGATTTTTTTTTATACAGATGATCACTCCCTGGAAACTGATGTACAACAGATTCAAGCCTCAGCATACAGGTCCAAGACTTTGAATTTGAACTCCTGATTGACAGGAACAGACAGGAAAGCTTCAACAAACTTGTTTTTCATTGGTCCTCTGAAGCCCAGGGAATCTTTAATATCCCACCACCACCACCACACCACAAGAGATGTCTCCTTACCTTCTACTGGTGAGGTCTTCAGCCTCTTGCAGATATTGTGCACTCCTCCATAGTTGTCATTTATCCGGTTCACTGCTTCGGCACTGCGAAGCTCCATGAGGTTCCGGAGCTCCATAACAGAGCAACCAAATTCTCCCTCATGGCTGCCATCAGCCATAGAATTCCCAGGATGGTGATCTGCAGAATTGTTCGTCATCTTGGCTGAGTGAATTCAACAAAAGCCACACACAAAACACTGGATGCTACGTTTTCACTTCTGTATTTGTCCTCCACGAAACAAGAACAGGCACTGTCAACTTTTCAACTCCTCACAGAAAGCAACTGACTTCTACAGTTTGCAGGGCACCACAAACAACACTTCTTGGAAGTGAGGAGAGAGGAAAGGAGAGAATCTTGTCTAAAGCAGCCCGGCTGGAGAGGAGGGTGAGCACAGGACTTCCTTTTCTGTAGCTCCCAGGGTGAAGCAGGTGAAACTAGCCAAGCCCAAGTTCTTCCAGTGAAGATGTAAACAGGATGTGCATGTTACTGTGGAAGCAATCTTAGCAAACAGCATGTATCTCCCAGAGAAAGAGATGGGTTCCCTGGATACCGTCTTCAACCAAAACTGCAAGATAAGGATTTGGGAAAAAAAATAAGAATTAAGAGTCGGAAGAAGTTGGCTAACATGCAGAAAGGTACAACTGACACCTAAGTGATCATGTAATCATCACTACAAAGAACAAAATTCCTGGGGAGGTGGGAATGTTGCAAAACAAGGTGCTAGCAACTACCAGTTTTCAATGTAAGAATGGAGAGTAGATGGTGCTACAGATGATGGTGCACCATGACTCCCATGATGCCTTATCATTGAATATGCTGGTTAAAGCTCAAAGGGGTTCTAATACAGCAACATCTGGAGTACTATCTACCCCCAGTCACTCTAAAGGGACCTCTCATATTATTTCCATATCAAAGCATAGCAATTTTTTTTCTCCTGTGGTAAGTTTCCCAAAAGTAAGTGGGCTGGCACCAAACCTAGCCAGACTATTCAGGCATCAGATGATTGGAAAACTTCTTAAAATGACATGACTAATCCAAATAGATCAAGAACCCTGGGATCTGGAGATGAAAATGCATTTCAGGCTCTTTGGTTTTGTGATTTTTGTTCTGAAAAAAAAAAAAAGTTTTTAGAATTGCCAAAAGGGACTTCTCCTCCCCATTGCCTATCCAGATATTATCAGGATGAAACTTCTCAACCTAACAAAGAACGGGAAATGCACAATTGCATTGGGCAATTGTAATTTGTCACCAGCAATGTCACATAATGTTAAAAAAAACCCAAACTTCTTTTCCACATAATTATTTTAGAAGTTTCTTGACTGAATTTGATCCCTCCTGCCCCTATCACCCTCGACGTAATGGCTTGCACCTACATTAAATGACATGCCTTCCTTTAGTCCCATGAAGAGTCTTTCACAAATTTTTCTTTCAGTTTAAAACACTATATCTGCATTGTTGTTTTTCCATGAAAAGCAGCAACAAGGAGACACCTCCATTGGAAACCAGTTCACCAGGGTCTGAGACTCTGTCTCACATAGGGCAGACCTGTCTGCCCGAAACTGAGTTTACTGCACAAACACATATTAATAAAGAAAGAAAAATCTGGATACAAGGTCTGATTTTCAGAGTCAAAGGAGACTGTGGGTGAGGAAGGAGAACTGAACGGTTCCTAGACTCCCTGCTTCCTGGCTCACAGGGTCTTCACTCACATGTGGTAATTTCTGTTAGCCAAAGGAGATGCTACATTAAATGTACCTTTGCATCCAATGCATATGTATTTAATATATAAAACAAACACTGTTCTAAATGAGCTTAACCGTTTTCTATTTTGCAAAGGTCCTAAATCAGAGCCACTCCTGTCCGGCCCACGGACAGTTTTGAACATCAAAACCATTTATAGCTTTTTGTCTAAAGTTGATCAGTTGCTTATCTTTAACATACCGCAAAAACCTGTTTTAGTATTTGTGAAGATTAACAAGTTTAAAATAAAAACAATCATAACATCACTGTTTCATTTTATTTTTAAATAAAGGTGGTTTGGCCTCCGAACACAGTTCAGATTTTTCATGTGGCCCCCCTATAGAAATTAATTGCCCACCCCTGTCCTAAATGAATATAATTCATCAGAAGCTATTCACTCTAAAAGAAATGCTGTTGTGGGGGAAATGACAGCTTTCATTCTAAAGCAAACTGACACTTAGAAGGAAGTCATTGTCCGTTTATCACAGCAGAAGAGGAAAGGGTTACATTTGCCTTCATGCAATGATCTTTCTTTCTTTCACTTCTACTCTGCCCATCTAGTGGTAGGCCACTACTCTCTGTGGTTTACATGAATAAGATACACTAAACAAAACATCAGCAGGAAAAAGAAACACTCCACCCCAATAACCCCTTGTATCATAACATACAAAACCAAATCCCAAGGAATCAGTTTAAATAATCAAAATATCAAATATCAAATAATTAAATAGCAAATAAGCAAATAAGCAAAGGAGCTATCCTTACAGGGCGGAGGTTGTCAAAGGCCTGACTAAAAAACCATGTTTTAATTTGTCTTTTGAACACATGGAGGGAGGGGGACAAACACACCTAAGCTGGCAATGAATTCCATAATGAGGCTGCCACCACTTGAGAAGGGCTGGTTCCTAATTGCAGACTTCTGAGGCTTCCTTAGGGTGACCACCTGCAGCATCAAGGATTGGTGCTCTTTGCATTTTTTAAAAAATGTGTACTTTAAATGTGAATACTCCATTGTGTAATAGGCAGACAATGTACATTTTCACCCTCAGCCACCCTGATTTCTGACATTGAGGCCCAAGGTGGGGAAATGGTACATCTAGAGGGAGGGAGGGTGCAAGTGATGAGACATGGGTGAAAGGGCCACAGCTTAGAGACATTTCCCTTTTGGATTAGAATTTCCAGAAAATCTTAGCAAGACTGGCCACTAGCCATGTTGGCGGAGATTCTGGGGGTTCTAGTCCAGAAACATAGCATTTCCAAGCCCTGAGCATGGCATACCTGTCCATCCCTGCTGCTCCAAAAATTGCAATTATAGCTTTTAACTACAAGAAGCTGGTTCTGTTGCAGTCACATGCTAGCTTTGCTTTCTCACCAAAGTGTAATGATTTTCTCCTAAGCAATTTTCCATGAAATTGTTGTAAAAAAACCAACAACGTTAACATATTATTTTATATGCCTAGTTAAACCCAGGTTTTAAACTTCATTTGTGTACACAGTCTTTCTCCACCCTGCCCCACTTTCTCTGATGAACGTAGGATCTATTACCAGCTTTGTACCTAGCCTTAGTTATACATATAAAATAAACTTCTCACCTACTCTAGATTCTTGCCACGAACTTAACACAGACTCCCCATGTTTGACCCATGGGCTACAACGGTCTTGCAATATCACAGCCTTGCTGTTCACTGTTGACCAAACACCCAAATTGGGAGTCATAGTCTTTTGCGCCTCCTCCCCAACCCAACCCATTGGCCTTCTAACCCTCTTTCCATCCTTCCCTCTGACAGAGCATAGATACTTGCCCTGCACCTTAATCAGGCCAAAAAAGAGTGATTCTCAGCCTTTGATTTTCCAAATTTTGTACTTCAGTTCCCAGAAGCCCCAGCTAACACAGACAATAGTTAGGTTTTGTGGGGGAAATACGATATGAAATCCAAGGCATCAGGAGGACTAAATGTTGAGAAACACTGCCTCAGAGAGATGATTTCAAAATGTTCTGGGGAATACGATTTTCTTAGTTCAAACTCATACATCTCATGGATTGTTAAACTTTAGAGAGCACAACTTTCCTTGATAAACAAGCAACATAATGACGCAAGGAAGAAGTCAAGAACCACATCAAAACAGAGGATGCAAATGACAGCTTTCACAACCACCTGAGTTAAAGAAAGTACACTGTTATCTAGGAAGAGCCAGAGCCTACTTGTCACTATTTTGAACCAGACACAGTGACATAACACAAGCTAATAAGCAGCTTCCACCATATACCAGTTTTGGCAAGTGACAGTCTGCCTGGATGAAATCGCCAGTCGTGGAAGGAGAGAAAAAGGAAATGGTGACAGATGGATGTTGGAGGAGTGGGGGCAGGAGAAACTAAGGAAATGTTCAAAGGACAAACTGTTATGATCTTTAGTCACATCCTCCTCAGGAGGCAGCCAGGTTGTACTGCTATCCTTCGCCCAGCATCCTTTGCTCAGTGAAGATCCAGGAAGAATAAAATTCCTGCACTAGAAGATATGATGAGATTTGCCAGTGCCATCATTCAGCTCCACAGTACTTCTCCAGTCCACCAGACCAGGATTTGGCTATAACAGGGATGGGCTGAATGCAGGTTCATGCAGCTTGCTTTGTGTTTCGTTTGGATACCATGGTACACCTGATCATTTGAGCTTGGTCCAAAACAGTGGCTCAGGATAGTGCAGAAGCCCAGGGTTTAGTTTTCGAGAACAAAAACAGAGCTCATACACAAATCCACTAACTTCCTTGATTTTTAGCAAAGCAATTTTGGGGTGTATGTGTTTCTTTCTTGGAATAAGAAGTATCCCACAATACAACTAATAGAATGCAATATAATATTAGACAATACCCTATATGTAAACATAAATACAAATTGGTTTACCAAAAAATGTAAAGCTTAGATACTATAAGTATATCAGACAATCAGATAAGTATTTCCCAATAACAGGCAACATCATGAGCATATGGTGCAGATATCATCCACAGTACACATTAAGGGGTACAGAGTACACTAAGAAAAGGTCTTATGTTATGTGTGTTACTTGTTATGTGTGTGTTATTTGTTCACACTATTCCCAAAATTATCCAAAACCAGAAATTCTTGTTGATCTCTGGATGATATGGAGTGTGCCAGCAAGAATTTCTGATTTTGGATGGTCTGGGAAATAACATAAGTACTACCAACAGATCTGAAATCTAATTACATTCCACACACAAATGTATTACACATTGTCCTTGAACAATCTACAAACCAGACTAAATTAGGGGTATTTTTATGATCCTGAGGTGAATTCCCAGAGAAAGAGTTTTCTCTCAAAGAGAAGGCACAAAGAGTGCCTTCTCCTGATCAATCTTTCCCCATAGCCCAGCACTTCATGTGGGAGTCTCTATCCAGGCTCATGCCTTCAGTCTGCAAGTATTCAGTCTGCATAGAGATACTGTAATCCAGGGAACTGGTTTGCTAGATCTCTAATGGTTCATGGTCTGATGGAGCTAGCAGCTGCTCATTTATTCTGCATTTGGAGGGCTCTAACACATCCTCATTGGAAGACTCATATAGTGAAGCCATGAGAATAAGCATGATAGCTATTTAGCTCCGTGGGTGTGGAATCTTCAGCCTTCCAATGCTATGGACGGTAATTCTACAATCCTTCACCATTTGCTATACTGGCCAGTTCCTCTTAACCACCATAGTATTCCTCACTCCTAATTTATCCCCATTAATTCTGTGAATAAGTGTGATACACTGGTTTGTATTTATCCAGGATTGGAGATGTCTAAGTTCAAATCCTTACACAACCAAGAGACTCACAGTGACTTTAGACCATCCCCAACAGTCCAAACTACCTCACAAAATTATTATGAATATAAAACTAAGGTATGGTGATGAGGAGAGATAAATCTTTGCAGGCTATGATCTATTCCTTGCAGGTAGATCAAACAAGACTCAGGCCCAGAACTGCTTGATATTTAGACTGATTCTTCAGGAACTATGCATGAATTACTACTATGCCAATGAAGTGATTAAAAAGACCCCAAATATCCTGCATGCTTCTACCAGTCACACAGACGCTGACAGCCCATTGTAGGGGGAAATTTCACCATGCCTAATGTGTGCAATGTAAGTAATTTTATCCTGCTGATCGCCCTGCATATCGGGGCTCAGAAGTTGCTAAGGAGGAATAAAGACTAAACAGAATTTGAAGTGCTAGAGAAACAGACTAGATAGGAAGCAGCATGGTTCTACTACTTGATAATAAAAAAATCAACAAGTCTTGTGACTGCCATATTACAGCTGGTGCCATATAGAAGGGAAAAACAATAACTTTCCCTGCTTAGGATAGCTAGTAAGAGAAGAACCAATGCAATTCCCTATGCCATAGGAATGGTGCAATGCAGAAGGCTCTACCTGTTGGCCTGCTGTCTGATATGCAATATACACAGAAACAGAGGAGGTAATCATAAATCAGCATGCTTCATCCCTGAATTTAGTAACTAAAAAGAAAGGTTCACAATAAAAATGATGAATGGGAAAGGAGAAACAATAGAAAACTGCTGAGAATTCTACAGACATGATTGAAATTGTATTTTTAAAGATATATCAACTCAAGTTTTTCAATGCACCACAGTCAAAGCTCAAGTTCCTGGGCCTGTTGAAACTATTCCATTATTTTTCCAAATGGGAATCCCAACCTATCGCTGTTTCCTGTTCAGCATTGCCAAATGGATATCTGGTCCTGTGTAGTGGACAGAGTGCTGAACTAGGAGCACTCCTTAAATATATTCATTTAACTTGTATTCAAGAGAGTTGAATTTGAGACACATCTTCTGTGTATGGGAGGTGAGGGAGATGCTCAAAAAAAGTGGGAAACCCCATTTAATCAATAATTGCTATAGCTCGAAGAGTAAATGTTGATTTATTTGTTCATCCCATATGACATCCACAAATTCTGTACCAACCAGCATAGGTAGCAATTGCTCATCTATGTTTAAAAGCATTAAAGCTTCCCATGGTAGCAAGCTAAGAAGGCAGATCCAATTAAACTAACCCCTGCTGCTTTATAACGTACTTGGGAGGGGCTGTGGGAGATTATATTTTTGTTAATTTTTCTTCTTCTTTAATAGCAAATAACATCTTTTGAAAAGAGCTTAGAGGTTAAGAAAAGGCAGCTAATTAATATTGTGATGGTAGAGACCATAATTACCCCTGGTGGAGCCTGCAGGGCACCTATCATTATCTTCCCATTCCAAACAGCAAGACTCCTTTACTCCTCAGAAAAAGACCTCCAGGGATTCCTTGCGTCAAGTCGAGAGATGGGAGATTATAAACAAGATCTTTTTGGGGAATGAAAAAGTTCTGTGCTTCCCCCTCTGGCTTGCATAGATGGCTCATGAACTTCTGTACCAGTGTCCATCAACAAGGCATGCTAAAAACCTGAAAATGAAATAAAACGAAATGGAACCTCCTACAATAGTGCTCTCAACCATGTCTATCCCAGCTTGCTAAAAAGAAAGCAGACTGGTTGGGGTGTGTGTGTGTGTTTGGATGGTGTGTCCCAGAATTCCATAGCCATCATGACCAGTGGCTTTGCTGGCTGAGAATTCTGCATGGCAGTAATCTTCCACTGCCCCTCCCCAGCCCAACAAAAGCAACTTTCTTGAGCTGTGCACTATATGCAGAGAGTACAACCTAGGATGGCCAGAGCTGCAAGATTTTTAATAACTCTTCCATGCATGACAGCTCCGTAGAAATTGGCTTGCATCCTGACAGCTTTTCGGTTCAGACGGCTTTGCTCTCAGATGTAATAATGCATCCCCAAAATGGCACTTGATCTGATCTAATTTGGGCCCTGAAAGGGCACTCAGCACTTGAGAACCTGCTTCTCAGAATATAAGCTCATTAAGGAAAAGAGATAGTGAGACATTGTATACATGGGGCTTGATGATCAGTAGCTTCCCCCTCCTTCTATAGGCTTGAGGCTTAATTATTCTATAAAAGCTAGAGTCATTAAAGGCAGGCTTCTAGATAGGATACAAGGAGTAAAGGCCTTTTACTCAATTTGTGGGCTGAAGGCTCTCCAAAGCCCTGTTTGTTTCAGAAAAAGTCAGCAGTAACATCTGCACAAAAGACTACCTTTGAAAGGTCAATTGCTTGAAGTATCAAACTCCGTCCACAATAGCAAAAAAGGTAAAATATAAGAATGCCCCACATCTCAGCTGACCAAAAGAAGTTACTGGACAAAACTATATTTTCTAATACGTGCATGGAGGTTCATGTTCCCAAGCCCCCACTCACAGAACGACACATAGAACTTGTTTTCCAAAGCACAATTAGGATCCTGACAAATACTGACAGAAAAGCCTGCAATGTGTTTTCGATGTGTTTATTCTCTTCTTTCTTCACAGAGCTCAAGTATTTGTAACTCTGGTTCCAACCATTTTATCCCAGCTTCTGAGGCAACTTATGATCACAACTTGGAAGAGTTACTTTTTGGACTACATCTGCAAGAATCTTTCACCCTGCCTGCAAAGCAAGGTCTATATGCAGATCTCAGGCACAGAGCTTTCTCACCACTCTCCTTTGCAATCTTCAGCCAAGTTCTTCCATGCTATTCTTCCCCAGCCACATGCCCCTTAGAAGCTTTGGACTATGACCTGCCCACTGGCCATGCAAGCTCGAGCTGGTGGGTGATGTAGCCCTAAACATCTGGAGGGCTCCAGCTTGGGGTAAACTGTCCTGTGTAAGATTCCCACATCATTTGCACTCTAGAAGCAGAAGCTTCGGAAGTTACCTTTGCACAGCATTGTCTATCCCAATTAACAGTAGCTTTCCAGGTTTTCAGGCAGCAGTTCTTCCAGCTCTACATGAAAATGCCAAAAAGTGAACTTCTGCATAAAAATCACATACTTTTATCTCTAAGCAAATAGCTCTCCCACAGGCATAGTGCAATGGTACTGGATTATATTCAAAAGCAAATGGGAGAGTACATGCTTTACATGCCAGAGGCCCCAGGCTTAATTCCTAGCATCTTCAAGAAGGGCTGTATTTTTAAAAAAATCTGCCTCATAATTTTGGATAACAACTACCATTCACTGTCAATGATACAGGGCTTGATGGACCAATGGTCTGATTTGGTGCACTGCAGCTTCCTGTGTCCAAATGCTTCATCCAATGGATATACCATTCCACGATCTAGCAATGTCTGCACAATGTCTAGATGCAGGGGGAAGGAGAAAAATAGAAAACAAGCCATCCTAAAAGCTTATTTTATGCCCTTAAAACGCCTTCGTAACAGAGAGTTTATATAACATGGTGCATTAAAAATACACACGTAAAAGAAACTGCATTTTTGTTTTTCTTTTTAGGCATTCTTGAGGAGTTCTGATATTTAGCAGCAAAAACTTGCAATTGAATTTAGTGCACGTGGACGATAATCTGGAAATTATGTTTTGTTGAACTAATGGGTGGAAATCCAGGTTTAGTGATGTTAAGGAGGTTATAGTAATTCAGTGATGCAATGGAAAGATCAGAGCCAGGGAAAGCAAACATTCAATGGAACAATGAACGAACTGAGGTGGCAGCAGCGGCAAAGGAGCTGGATTGCATAAAAAAATCAGCAAAAGTTGAGGGATATATGATGCAGTACAAGAACCTACGTGTATCCCTCCTGCACTTAAAAGTGATTGAATTAGAGGCAATGATTAGTTTCTGGGAGCCCTCTTAATACAAAGCAGGGCAGGAAGGTACAGAAGAGGGAGGAAGGGGGGAGATAAACAAAGGAGGAATGGCTAGGGATTTGAAACTAAGGAAAGCTAGAGTATTTTTAAAAAAATAAAAGATAAAAGAAGGCCCAATAATGCTTTCAACACCCTACTAGCCTGAATGGCTATTTTATAGCTCTTTGTAGGTACATGGTGGATTCCTTTCAAATGAGAAAAATTGCAAGAGGAAGGCACCATAGACAGCATTATTGCATGGAGGTGGGTAAGTATTGTAAAGAAAAACTTCTCAAGGCTCAGGCTACTAATATTAAGCCTGAGAAGGTGAAATTTGGAGGAGGCAGCCCCTGCTACAAAGTCCTCCTCTCCATCTGCTTACCCAGTCCTTCCTCATTTCTATTAAGCTCCCCTCCCACCTCATCAATATAGTCAAGACTGCAGCCTCTCCCCAACTAGCACATTCACCCACTCACATCACTCTCTCTTACTTTTTCATAGAATTTCTGAGTTTAACCAAGTGAGAAATGGGAGATGGGAAGCAAGGAGGGGGAGCAGAAGAGAATGAGCACACAACCACAGGGTGGGGAGGGAGATGAGGAGAAGGAAAAGGGGCAGAGGAAGCCAGCTGATGAAAAATGATGGCTGATGCAGTGCTGCAGACGAACCTGCCCGGAATAATAAACGGCTGCATTACACCTCTATCCTGCCAGGCGGAGATCATGCATTCCATGGAAAAGGGGAAGCCCCTGCCTAGCAACAAATGCAGAACACCACCACTCAGGAAGCAATGTCCAAGAGAGCACCTCAGGGCCATCATTCTTCAGTCAATAAAAGGAAACAGGAGGCTGAGGATGGGGATGAGATTCAAGACAAATCCAATACTGTAGCTGACTAACCACTGAGTCAGAGAATGGAAGGGGAAGAAACAGCCATTTCAGAACACTAGAAATCCCACACCTCCAGGTCAGTCTGGGACAAGAAAACATCTTGATAGAGTATATTAATGCGACTGAGGCTGAAACATATTTGGGATGAAGCCCTAGTGAAAATGGTGGAATTTAATTCAATGTCAACATGTGGAAGATTGATTGGGTTGCAGGTGTACTAGGACAGAGTACAGACCCGTTTCTAGTGATCATGCCTGGCCCTACACAGGGCCCTACTACAGCTTCAAGTGCCAACAGGAAGCAGTTACACGTGGTAACTGATGCCCAGCTATTTTATATGTATGTGCCATCAAGCTGGTTCCAACTTACAGCAGTTCTTGCCAGTGTTTTCTAGGTATAAAAGCACTCAGAACTTGTTTACTAGTCCCTTCTTCTGGTGGTGTTCTGAGATCATGAAGCTTGCCCAAGTCTGCACAAGCTCATTCTTCACTTAGGGAGGCACAGCAGGGAATCTGACTCTTGATCCCCGGCCTTATAGCCAACTGCTCCAACCTATTAAGCCAACCAATCAATGATGCATAACTACCCTAAGAAAAGGCAACTTTTCCAGGTATCCCTTAGCATACAATATCCAAGACTATGTGGCAATTCAGAAACACTACTGTATGCCATGAAGTCTAAACCTTTAGACTGATTAGGCAGCACAACAATTCTTCTCATGGATGAAAGCAATTAGAGCAAGCACAATCTGTCAAAGATCAAAGAGAAGAGATGAAGTGCAAGTAATTTTTCTCTTCACTCCAAGGGAGTTTGCAGGGAAACGTGCCTAAGCTGATCCAGGAGATCTGGCTAGTACACTTCTCTTTTCACTTGCTTGCCAAATCTAAGAAAAGTATGAACTACAGTGTTGCCTCGCACAACGAGTGCCTCACACAACGATGAATTCACACAACGATGCCTTTTTCTGTCAAATTTGCTGCCTCACACAGCGATGTTTCCTATGGGGGATTTTCACACAACGATCTCCCTTTTCGCTCCTGTAAAAGTGTCTTACAATGTTTGGAAGCTGTTTTAAATGATTGCAATGGTTAGTCCACCTCCTGAAACCTATGCAAACTGATTTTGGTGTTGTTCTGACACTTCATTAATTTATCATGATTTTTTGAATTTTCTCCATTGGAAACCATTGGATGGTCTGCCTAATGGTTTCCAATGGAAAAAACAAAAAATCATGATAAATTAATGAAGTGTCAGAACAACACCAAAATCAGTTTGCATAGGTTTCAGGAGGTGGACTAACCATTGCAATCATTTAAACAGCTTCCAAACATTGTAAGACACTTTTACAGGAGCGAAAAAGGACTTCGCAAAGCCATTGGAATGTATTGAGTCTGCTTCAATACATTCCAATGAAGGAAACATTGTTTCACACAGCGATGTTTCCTATGGGGATTTTCACTCAGCGATGGCAATCCGTTCCAATTGGAATGGATTAACCGGTTTTCAATGCATTCCTATGAGAAATGGTGTTTCACAGAACGATGTTTCACACAACGTTGATTTTTTTGGAACCAATTAACATCGTTGTGTGAGGCACCACTGTACATCCATCCATCTTTCACCAGTATTTAAGCCAGATTCTGCTCTGCTCCTCACCCAACCCCTATAGCCACCACCTGTCTACAAGCAGAGGTCAAAGAAGTGATTTGCCTTCCAACTCCTAGACTACTTCTCATCCCATTCCCGTATTAGTATATAGATTCAGAGCACTGTGAGGAACTCCTCACCAGCCCTAAATACGTAAAGTTCAAAAACTGAGCTATTTTTCCAAATGCAAAAAATGAACTGAAGGGCAAGCCAAACAGGAGGACTATACATCTTGATGCATGTCTCCCTACCATTTCACATATGAAAATGGAGAGTGTTGCCATAATTGCAAAATGAACACGTGTAAAGGAACATTGAGCTCTTTATGCCCTCTTCATCCCCTTAGTCCATTAATCCAGGTGATGTTCTCCATTCCCAGTTATGAATGGACAATAGTGTTTGGAGCAACAAAATGAGAAGAAGAAGTTACAAGAAGGGAAAAGGCTCACTGCTACTCTCCCACAATCCTTTTACCATTAAAACAAGACAAAAGAACACCAACTTCTTTCTTTATACAGTGGTGCCCCGTATAGCGAGGTTAATCCGTTCCGGATTAACCCTCGCTATACGGAATCATCACTAAACGGGTAGGGGAAACGTATTGAAACGCATTAAACTTCGTTTAATGCATTCCAATACCTTTGTTACTTACCCGTTCAGCGAGGATTCCAGGTGCCGGCAGCCATTTTCGCGCCTTCACTAAGCGAGGGCAGGGCGCGAAAACGGCTGCCGGCAGCCATTTCCGGGCTTCCGGCGGCCATTTTGGAACCGCCGATCAGCTGTTCGGCGGCTCCAAAATGGCCGCCGCAATACCCGATCTTCGCAATGCGGGTTTTCCCCATTGCGAAGATCGGGTATGTTTCTGTATAGCGATCTCGAAAAAGGGATCGCTATACGGAAACACTGCTATACGGTGCACTCGTTAAGTGAGGCACCACTGTATGTAAATAAGGCAGAGGTTCCAAATAGAGTAGTCCTAGAACGAGCTGGAATTTTTAGCATGTATACATTACTGAAACAGCAACGATTACGTTGGCTCAGGCATGTCACGAGAATGGCTGAAGTCGGATTCCAAAAATCTCCTGTATAGAGAATTAGTGCAGGGAAATCGCCCCAGAGGGAGACCGCAGCTGTGATACAAGGATATCTGCAAGGCCTTAGGAATGGAACTCAACAGATGGGAAACCTTGATATCTGAGCATTCAGCCTGGAGGCAGGCGGTGCATCATGACCTCTCCCATTTTGAAGAGACACTTGTCCACCAGGCTGAGATAAAGAGGCAGTCCCAAAACTAGCAAAATCAGGGAGCTGGACAGGGAACAGATTGTATTTGTCTTCAATGTGGAAGGGATTGTCACTCTCAAATTGGCCTTCTCAACCACACTAGATGCTGTTCCAAGTCCTCCATACAGACCATGTTACCATAGTCTCTCGAGACTGAAGGATGCCTAATCTAAAAGTAGGGCAGATAGGTAAATAACACTGCATGCACATCTGGTGGACCTTAAAACATAAAAGTCTAAGAATAAAATAAGGATAAATAGAGAGCCATCACATTCCTTCATGAAGACTGAAATTCTCTTCCTGATTTTGTCATATCTGTCACTTTTCCAACTGCCTCTTTAAAGGGCTCCTTCAGTCCACATCTACAGGCTGACCATGGGCAGAAGGAATCCAACCATATTCAGGAGGCCAAATGCTCTTTTATTTTTTCCAGAATACCCACCTAACATCACATTAGAGCACTGGGTCCCAAACATGAATCATCAAATGTTGCTCACACTGGCTAGGACATGAAGGTATTGAAGTCCATCTGTGGACACACATTTAGGAAAGACTGTTCTAGGATGTTGTGAGAAATTAAGACTTACAGGCCTGATTTGGGACCACTTCCCTGTGCTGCTATATGTCAGAGACATTGTAGGAAATAAATATGGTGACTTCTGTTTACTTGAAGGTATGTACTTGGTAGGTTCCTGAGATCAACCTTCTAGGAGTCTAATAGTGCAGCAGCTACTTCTGTATGCCTCTGATTTGGAGTAACAAATGGTTTAATTATTAGAAGTTTCCTATGACAGAATCCGCAGGCATCTTGTATACAGATCTATTATATGTTTGGCAATATGTATCTTGCTTCAGTTGCAACTGCACAACTCCTAACAAAGCAAAACAAACAAAAATTCAAGTATACAAGTATCACCAATGACAATCTAGATGTTAAGTCATCTCGAAATTCTAACAAGAATGTGTTTTCCAGGCAGAAATTGAAAATGTCAAACAGCTCTTTAAAGAAAGCAATGGGATACAGGTGGGATTGGAGACACTTAAAAAGGTCTCTTTGGGTCTTGCTACAATTATCTCACAACAAGGTGTCATATGCATCAAGCATGCCAACCAACAGCTGTGAGTGACGATCTTGTCACTCACCATTCAAGACAAGAATGGTAATAACTTTAGTGCCAATGCTCAAACATTTCCTCATCTTTCCTTTCCCCAGATACACATGCATTTCTAAGAGCTTACAAGGAATTACACATCAACCACTTAAAGCCTCAGATGCTTCTTTTTGTATCAGGCCTTCATGTTCTTCATTTTCATTTTTTACTCTGTGGAAATTTTCAATACACACATTTGATTGAGAGAATGACAGTTTACCCACCTGTAACTGTAGTTCTTCGAGTGGACCTCTGTGATTCACACCCTGGGTGATTTGCACCTGTGTGGAGCCTCATCGGAAGATTCTAGAGCTTCTGCGGTAGCAATGAACACATTAGAATATGCCTCTCCCCACCTGTATAAGTACCTTGGCACCAAGCATCCCCTTTCAGTTGTGTCAACCGCCGCTTAATAGTAAGGAAACAATTCAGATCGTGACAGAGGGGAGGACGGGTGGGATGTGTGAATCACAGAGGTCCACTCGAAGAACTACAATTACAGGTGGGTAGCCTGTCCTTCTTCATGGCTTCTGTGAATCACACCCTGGGTGACCAATAAGCTGTCTTACCCGGAGGCAAGATGTCACGCCAAGCTAGAGGCTAGAACAGCATGTCCAAATGCCACGTAAGACTTCTGCCAGAGGTAGAGTCTATAATGATGGATAAACATGGATGGCTGTGCCCAAGTGGCAGAGGCGCAGATGTCCGGAAGAGGTACACCATGGAGAAAGGCTGTAGAGGCTGCCACTGCCCTGGTGGAGAGAGGGCGAACCACTCTAGCGGCTTGTTGTTGAGCAAGCTCATAAGCCAAATGAATGGTAGAGGCGACCCATTTGAAGATATATTGGGAAGTCACCTTATGGTCTTTTGTAGGTAGCTGATGGCTTATTAAGAGATGAGATGACTGTCTAAAAGGTTGGATATGTTGGAGATAAAAAGCATGAGCTCTTCTGACATCCAACGTATGGAGTATTTTTTCCTAGTTTGAAGAAGGTGACAGAAAAAATGAAGGAAGGACAATCAGCTGGGAAAGATGAAATTGAGAGACAATTTTGGAGAGGAAGGAAATGTCCATGAATAACTTCACCTTATCGGGAAAAAATGTAGATAAGGGTAGTCATAGTGTAAAGCCACCAATTTACTACTCGGCGAGCTGAGGTGATGGCTAAGAGAAAAAGTGTTTTAAAGGTGAGGAGTCTTAAGTTAGTTGTAGCTCAAAGCTCAAAAGAAGCTTTGGTAAGCTGTTTCAAAACAAGAGTTAGTGACCATTGTGGAGAGGGAGGTCAAGTATCAGGGTAGATATGAGAGAGACCTTCCAAAAAAATGCTTAGTTGTTGGATGTTTGAAGAAGTTTGCTGCTGGAGAATTTGGAGGTTGGCATGATATTATTGTGGAAAGGTAGACTCTCAAGGATGAGATGGAGAGGCCCTCGAATCTGAATGGAAGAGAAAGCGGAGAATGGTGGAAAGTGACGGACTGATGGAGGATGATGAGGAAAATTTGGTAAAGGGTTGAAATTTCTTCCATTTGTACAGGTAGGCTTTCCTTGTGGATGGTTTTTTGGCATGATGAAGAATGTTAATTAACAAGGGAGAATCCTCCATGTTGTCTGATGCAGAACAAGTAAGTCTGGGTGTAGGACTTGGGAGTTGTTCTGTGTGAGAAGGTGTGGCAGGCAGGGGAGATGGTGGATGTCTGATGAAGCACTGCAGAGAACAGGGAACCAAGTCTGTCTCGGCCACCAAGGGGCTATATCGATGGAATTGGTTTTGTTTTGTTGTAGACGGATGACAACTTTGTGGAGGAGAGAGAACGGCGGAAAAAGGTAGATAAGAGTCCTGGGCCAACGGCCAACAAACGCGTCTCCCTGGGAATGGAACTCGGTGTCGAGCTTGGTGTTGTAATGGTGCCAGGGTTGATGACTTGGGTTTACCGGAGGACAGGAACTGTGTTGATGTAATGGAATGGAGCAAGTGTCCATGGACCAGGATGAATATCAAGGATCGTCGATATCAGAGCCTGTGTTTCTGTGGTGTTGAAACAGAGGTTGCTGATGAATTGGCATAGCAGTAGAATAAACTGATGCTGGTGATGCCGAGCATGAAGAGTGTCATCTATTGTAGCAGGAAAGTATCATGAGGCTAGGGCTGCACGTGTAGCTGAAATCTGCTTGACCATCCAAGGTTTTTTCGATAGCAAGTGGGGAGCAGGTTGAGGTACTCGTATAGTAACCTCTCAGTGATGTGGACGCTTCAACACCGATGGCTGTTGAGAGGTAGGCCAACTATTAGATGGCATTATTGAATCGGGTAAAATACCTGGTCGACTAGTTGATGCACTTTGTCGAGCAGAGCACTGGTTGGAGTAAATGGCAACCTGATGTGCATGCTGAGTGTGGGTTTGAACCACATGTGATGAAGCGAGCTGTTGAGATGGTTGATGTCAACGGTCCTGGTTAGGGTTAGGTGGACGATCCAAGGGCATCGAATATGGAATGGTGTAGAGCCGTTCGGGATGGGAATCCTCGGGCAATGGAATAACCAAAGCATTGCTGGAAGGAATGGAAGGTTGTGGACTGGGAGGAGAGGACGTTAGTTGGTCGACTCTATCATCCCATTCTGGAGACTGAGAACAGGGTTGATGAGACAGAAGTCTGTCATCATGTGAGGGAGATCTGACCAAAATTGATTCAGAGAGTTGTGATTGTGGTGGGATGTCTGTAGGCTTAGACTCTTTAGCTCATTTAGGAGGAACAGGCTCCAGAGCTGGAGCAGCTTCAGTAGGTCTCTGACATTTACAAGTTGTTTTCGAAGTCTATGACTTCAGTATGGAGGGTTCTGATTTGTGTGTCTTTGAGGGCTTAGACGATGCAGATGGAAAATCGGAATGAACTGGTGTAGCCAATGGACGTTGTTTCGATGATTCAGTAATGGCTTTTTCCATTGCTTTGATTTGGAAGGTTGCCCTACATGGATATTGGGCCATTTGAACCGGTTGTAAGGATTATTCCCAAAGTCGGACTTTTAGCCTCAAGAGGCGAGATCAAAGAACTCCGCGCTTAAAATTTTTGCAATGGGTACAGAAGAAGTGTGATGTTGTTCTCTCAAACAGAAAAGGCACTTAGAGTGTCCGTTGGAAAGTGGGATCTTATTATCCCAGACAATGCAGTGCTTAAACAGGCCCAAAGGGGCCATGAATAGGAGAAAATTGAGGAGAAAAACCGATGATTGGAGGGGTGTGTGTGCTGTGGCCGGAGGCCGAGTGAGGGGAAAGGAAAAATCTCTGATGAGGCTTTCAACGCGGTGGTTGAAAGAAACTGAAAGGAGACGCTTGGCGCCAAGGTACTTATATGGTTGGGGAGGGCATATTCTAATGTGTTCATTGCTACTGCAGAAGCTCTAGAATCTTCCGGTGAGGCTCCACGCAGGCGCGAATCACCCAGGGTGCGATTCACAGAGACTACGAATGCTCTTTCTTTTTCCTAAGCACCATTTTGAGGCCATTCAGAAAAAGGTGATGCAGGCAGGGGAAAAAATGGCTGGAAATATTTCCAAGATATGCTACAGCATGTGTCCTCCTTTTGTGCCCCCTAGGACCTCTGAACCTTCTACTCATCACCTGCAAAGCTGTATTTCTTCTGCCACTGCAGTTTCCTAAGGTATCCTCTAATTTCCAAATATGATAAAAACTTCTCTGCCTTTCTGCTTCCCAGAATGCCAAGAGGTCACTGGGTGAAACATAAAACAATCATGTGATCTGCTAATGCCTCATTTGACCATCTGGGGAAAAAAAAGAGCAAAAGGTGTGCTACTTATATACTACCTCATAGCGCCTTGAGCACTCTCTGGGCAGTTTACAAGTTAATTACGCAGGCTACACATTGCCTCCCCTGCAAGCTGGGTATTCATTTTACCAACCTCAGAAGGATAGAAGGCTGAGTCAACCTTGAGCTGGCTACCTTGGACTGAACCCGGGCCGGGCCGTAAGCACAGTTTTGGCTGCAGTATAGCAGTTTAACCACTACACCATGAGGTTCCTATCTGAAGACTAATTCCTCTCTCCTCCCCCAATCTCTGCTATGCATCATATTTCCTGATGAAGAGATCTGCAGAAACAGAAATCTGACATGTATTTTTATGACCTTTTCTATGGCCTAACTACAGTATTACTCCAATAGATATTTTTATCATTATGGCCAATGGGACTACTTCCACTATGTGTGAGACATTTTAACCTCTCCCTGCCAATAATTAACAACCTCTAACCACATCCTCCCCCAAAGAATAATCTGTGCCCTATTGGGAAAAATTTCTTCCAGGAATTGCATGTGAACTGAATACTCCCTTCCCCCATCACTTTCTTTTTCTTTTTTTGTCAAACAAAACAGACCCTTGTCAAAGAAAAAAAGCAAGGCAAATTGGCCATTAATTACACAGAAGTATCACATGCTCTAAGAGTTCCCTGTTAAATCATACAAAAAATTTACAATTCCAATGACCAAGAATCATGTTGGACTCCAAAGGCTAACATACAGTATTATGACATAAACCTATACTGATTAGAGACCATTTCAACAGATGCATGAAGGGTATCCAATGAAGCAAACTCCAGATTTCAAAAGTTCTTACTACAACAGATATATTAATTTTTAAGATGCCTTAAGATTCTTTGCTGATTTTGTTCCAACTGCAGTGTGCTATCACAGCTAATCTTGAGGAAACTGATACAGTGTGGCAGGGGAGGAGGGCTCCCTTTTAAACTTGCTGTGGATCTACAATAGATGAGTGTCAACAGTAGCCAGTAGGACAAAAAGCAGCTTTGTCCAAAAGATACATAATCCATAGACTCTGGTAGTCCACATGTACTGTTGCTGGTGGAGCTGCACTACCAGCTAAACAGAGCAGCACAATGCAGATATGGTTTAGGTTGCGAACCTTTGCTAGATGTGCACACACAAGCCTTGCTTTCCATGAATGTATCTTACCAAATTGGGACAACTATGCAACTGGTGTCATTGACTCCTACTGTCCTGTAAAAAAAAACCTCCTGAGATTCTGCATGTATGTCATTCCAGTTGAAGAATGAAGAGGTATGCTTATCTTTTACAGTGAACAGAATTTACATGCATGCAGCAGTTCTTTGTACAATTCAGATAGAACACAGTCCCCAATTTTTGCCAATAGCCAGATTCTTCCCCTGACAATATCTATTCAATTGTGTAACTTCATGTACAATTCCCTTCCCCTATTCTGTAGAGATTTCAAAAGGCTAGTTAATATGATTCAAAAGAGAGCTTACTTCAAGAAACTGAAAGCACAGACAAATACTGTAAATTAATTTTTGGGAAGAAGAAGAGTCTGCTGTAATTTGATTCTGACTTATGGTGACCCTTTCGAGGGTTTTCTAGGTAGAGAATATACAAAGGCAGTTTCTCATTCCCTTCTTCTGGAGGCATCCTTGGACTGTGTAGCTTGCCCAAGGCCACACAAGCTGGCTCTTCCCTCAGGAGGCATAGTAGGGAATCAAGCTCCCAAAGAGAAACATACTGTGGCGGAATGCCCATGTCACTCCTGTCCATCATGTGGAGCTCATGTGCAGGAGCCTATGAGAGGACAGGAGGGGCAGAGTTAAGAGTGACAGACAACTAGAGAGAAAAGGAGAGTGAGGATGAACTGGGAGAGTTAAAACAGAGCTTGGAAAGTTAGAGTGTTAAAGAGAATAGGAAAGAGTTAGAAGGAATAGATAGATAGTCAAAGAGTATTGTTGAAGTGGTTATTGTGAATAAATATATGCAAGCAAACATGTAATCAAATCCAAGTACAGTGGTGCTTTGCTAGACGATTGCCTCATGGGATGAAAAACTCACAAGATGATTGGTTTTTGCGGTCACTTTGGTGGCTTGCAAGACTTTTTCTATGATCGTGCTTTGCAAGACTTTTTTTAAAGACTGATGCTTCGTAAGACTTTTTTTTAAGACTGATGCTTCGCAAGACTTTTTTTTTTTTGGAGACCGATGCATAGGGAACCTCGCAAGACGATTTTTTCACAAGACGATTTTCATGGAATGAATTAAAATCATCTTGTGAGGCACCACTGTATTTTAATGAGAGATCTTAAACAGTAATAAAAGAACATTTGTGATTTACATATGTGATTTACCAACTAAAAGATCGATAAACCTGTTGTACTGGCATCATGCATCAGAGTTACATATATTTGGTATAGTGTGGACTAGATCCACCAATGGCAGCGTAAAAAGAGTAAACGCATCCAGAGGGTGGACCTGAGTGTCTGGGGAGAACAAACAAGGGACACTGAGTGGACGCAGCACATACAAAATGATAAACCTTCCAGACAGTCTTCTTTTTTTCTTCTTCTTGTTTAAATAAATGAGAAGCTTTCAGTAATGATACTTTCCTCCCCAGTGCAAATCATGGTGTTTTATACAGAGTGATTACAAGGCTCCGATCACACCTTTTAATTAACACCAGGGCACATTTGAGTGCCAAGAAGGGTTGACTCACCTCTACAGAAGTTATTTTGTCAGAAAGAGGGAAAAGAAAAAAACTGAAGCTAAACACCACAGAGAATGCAGTTGAGGGAGCAGGGAGAGTAGATGTGTTAAGTGCTAGATCTTGAAGTTATTTCTGGATACAAGAACACCAAGTCGAGGCAGCAGTGTTGACACCACTGGTCTCTCTGGCTCAATCTCATTCATTCATTGCAGGTAGTGCAAAGAAGGGCATGCAGGGATTGCACGGATACTGCATGACAAATGTCTCAAGATTTCTTTGGTTCAAAAAAGAAAGAAAGAAAAAGGAAAGTCAGTGCACCATTCAGGTTATATATACACACACCTGTCTAGAAGAGGTGTTAAGTTGGGAAAATCCATTGACTCAAGGTGTTGTGATGAGAGCTCTGCACATATATAGGAAAGATTTGTGGCATCAGATTTTTACCAACCTTATTATTCCCATCTCTCCCTTCAAAGGCTTCAACAGCATCACTTAAAATCAAAACAGCCTCAGGGGTGCTCTCGACATGATTTTTCCACGACGGAGTAAACCCTGGAGTTTGAAGATCTGTGTCAATGTTGCTTTGGCATATTGAAATGCATGTTAATTTCATGTCTATTTTACTCCAGAGACTCATTGTCCAAGCCTGTCTCAGGAACAAAACTGACATGAATAATGATGATGACATGAAATTGGCACTCGTCTAATTATTTTAAAACTACACTGACAGAAATGCCACAATCCCTGTAGGATAAAAATCGGAGACACTGGAGGCAGATGCTCAGCTGCAAGCAACTGGTGTTGGTAACCAAAGCACAGTTAGCTTGTAGAATTCATGGCCAAAGGATGTGATGATAGGTACAGGAGTAAATGGCTTTTAGAAGCACAGATCTGAAGGAATACTAGCTGTGATAGGCAGAAGGATGACTTTCATGTTCAGAAATAGTACAGTTTCAATCAGTGACATGTTTGAGTTTTGGTCTACAACTTCCAGGATCCCCCAGAAAATATAGACTACAGCTTCCTGGAATTCTGTGAGGTATAGTCCAACAGCACAAATATGCACATCTCTACTTTTGACAATCAACCAGTGAGAAGCAAGAAAGAATGAAGATGAATCAGATCTCAGTGACAGAGCACACACTTTCCATGGATGTTCCCAAGTTCAGTTCTGGTATCTCCAGGTTGGAAAGTTCTCTCTGTGAAACCTGGAGGATTGCCACCCATCAGTGTTGAGCATATTGAGTTGGATTGACAGACCAATGGTTTGAGTCTGACTTCATATAAAAGAATTCCCTCCTTATGTATTATGACATCAGGATCTGCTTGTGAACATCCCTGTGATATTTACCTGCTGGACAGCAACAGTCAGGCAGTAAACTAAGGAGAGAACTAGGAACCAACTTGCAAACATTCCATGGGTGGTAAAATGAGTACCCAACTTATTAGGGGGCAAAGTGCTGTTTTGCATAACTAAATAGCCAAGAGAGTGCTCTAGCACTGTGGGGCAGTACATCAATACAAACCACCACTACTACTGTATCCCCAGTTTCATATGCTGTTGAGTTTGAAGATTTGTGTCAGTGTTGCTTTGGCATATTGAAATGCATGTTACTTCCTAAGAACGATATTGCCTCAGTATAAATATAAATATAAGGAAGTGGCATGCATCAAAATCTGAGTCGACCTTCTGAATATATAGCAGTGGATAATCTTCAGCAGCCTTATCGTTACTAGGGATAATTAACTTAGAACCCAGAGCTTTGTTTGGATTAGTACAGCGGGAAGCAGCACATGGATCCAAGAAAGACAGGAAAAACTAGAAGAGGCATGGAAGGGGAACGAGGTGGGTAGATTTTGATTTAAAGCACAACTTTAATTTTTGGAAAAATCAGATTATCTTGATTTAAATCAACGATCAAAAGAAAACATTGATTTTTATCCACCCTCATCCTGAGAAAATTCCCTCTCTCCTTTTCTTCCTGTTAATCCCTTATTATTGTGCTATTTCTGCATTGGTGCTCCAGGTTCAGCTGAGTAAGATACTGAGAAGTGCCTTGAGGCCATTGCCTCTTTTACCTCTGGGTTTCTCACTCAACTATGCTGCTGCCACATACAAGGAAAAGACTGGTACAGTCTTCTGCACCACTGATGTATAGAATACTCAGAAACAACCAGGACAATAGCATGAAATGTGTTTTCATTTCTCAGCTGCACTCCTGGAGGAAGAAGGTTCTCTATGCCCTTCCTGAGATGGGAGGGAGGGAGATAGAGAGAAAGAGACAGACAGACAGAGACAGACAGACAAGGTTCCAATGCAAAGCAAAGCGTGCTGCTTATATACCGCCCCATAGCGCTTCAAGCACTCTCTGGGCGGTTTACAATTTAATTATGCAGGCTACACATTGCCCCCCCCCCAGCGAGCTGGGTACTCATTTTACTGACCTCGGAAGGATAGAAGGCTGAGTCAACCTTGAGCCGGCTACCTGGGATTTGAACCCCAGGTCATGAGCAGTTTTAGCTGCAGTACAGCAGTTTAACCACTGCGCCACGAGGCTCAGTGAAAGATTTATTTTAGAATCATATAATCAAGGAGTTGGAAGGGTCCTACAAGGCCATCAAGTCCAACACCCTGCTCTGTGCAGGAATCTAAATCAAAGGATATCTTCCAGGTGGTTGTCTAAGTTTCTCTTCAATGCCTCCAGTGCTGCAGAACTCACTACTTCTCAATGTAATTGGTTCCACTGTTTTACTGCTCTAACAGTTAGGATGTTTTTCCTGATATTCAATCGAAATCTGGCTTCCTGTAACTTGAGCCCATTGTTGCGTGTCCTGCACTCTGGGATGACTGAGAACTGATCTTGCCCATCCTCAGTATGACAGCCTTTCAGATATTTGAAAAGTGCTATCATATCTCCCTTCAGTCTTCTTTTCTCAAGGCTAAACATTAGAGATAGGGACAAAGCCCCAAAATGGCACTTCATCTTGGTTCATGGGTTGTCAATATTGACGACCCATGAACTGCCCCTCAGTGACACAACAAAAAACAAATCAATTTGTCAAACTTGTCTGGTCCTCTTTTTTTTTTTTTTGGCCCATAGGGCATAACAAGAGGAAGGGAAAGCAGGGATGGAAGCGATTGTACAGTTGCGCTGCAGGATTGCTTTGATTCCTTTCCCCCTCCTCTTGCTAAGACCCGTGGGAAATAGCAATAGGAGGGAAAGCAGGGATCAAAGCAATCCTGCAGCAGCTAGGGGATCCCTTCCCTCTTCTTCTTATGCCACGTGGGCATAGGAAGAGGAGGAAAGGGGAACCAAGCCATTCCCCAGCCTCAGGGATGGGATTTCCTTTGGGCAAGCTTTAGCAAGCCGTCCAAAGAGAACCCCCATCTCTGCTTATACCACCAAGGAACAGCTGATCCGCGAGGGCATAAGCAGATAGGGAATGAAAGGACGAATATAAAAGGGTTATATTCGTTGCTTTGTATCCATTGGGATCTCTGGACCCTATGAATATGAAGCAACGAATATCTGATGAATCAGGGATATTTAATGAATATGCTGATTCATTTTTATATTCATCCCCATGTCTACTAAACATGCTCAATTCTTTCAGTGTTTCCTTATAAGGTTATATTTAACTTACCTTCCCGCAAATAGGCACCTGAGTTCCTACTCTCAACCCCAGAAATGTCAAACTCTGGGTTAAAACCAGTGATTGCCATGCTGCTGTAACAGACTGCTATTTCTACACCTTTAAGGCCCCAGGTTGTGCATATGCACAGGCGTACCCCTGCCATACACACAGTAAAATGTGGAAGAAAATGCAGCAAGCTAATATTTTCTTTGCTCTGCATGCCCTTTACCCCAGAGCTTAATAAGAGGCCACTGAAACCCTGCCATAAGCAGTTAGTTTATAAAGCTGCATATCAGAGATTACAGCTTTGGACAGAAATTTATCTTGGCAAAATAATTGAAAAGGGAAGGGGGGTGGGCTGGCTGAAGTAAGAAAGGGTAGAGAAGCCTTCCTCTTCTAATCCATTCCTTTTGCACCAAGTTTTTTTTTAAAGGGAGAAAAACCAATATATTTAAGTGGTTCCACAGTCGCAGTGCTTTAGCCACAAGGCATCACCCAACCAATGTGCAAGCTCCTCTGGCTCAGTGGGCAGGAAAGGGGGGGAAAGACATGCACGAGTTTGCCCACTCCAGCCTGTTTACCTTCACAACTGAAGTTAAAAACTCTCCACCTGCAATCCTGAGACAGGCAGCACTTCCTCCTCACACCACACTGTGTGTGCGCATTTTAATAACAGCCTGTCATACTCAGTTCTCGAAGCACAAAAGTGAGGGAAACAAGGCCCAGAGAGGAGGTCCAGCCTCCTCAAAGGAAATCACAATGGGAAATGGAAATGCTGCTTGTGGCATTTCCCGCTCAGAGGGGAGCACCAAGCAAGTGAGTGGGATGTTTACCAAAAACATGGAGGGCAGAAAGAGACAAGGGGGAGGGGGGAAAGATTAATTCAGATCTCAAAATGTCTATTTGACAAAGACAGGGCTGCCTAAGAACACCATTTCTTCCTCATATCCTGAATTCAACTGCATATAAGTGGAAATTATACAGAGCACCACAAGTATTTTATTTATTAGCTATATTTATATTCTGGGCTCACTGGAAGGACAGATCCTGAAGCTGAGGCTCCAATACTTTGGCCAACTCATGAGAAGAGAAGACTCCTTGGAAAAGACCTTGATGTTAGGAAAGTGTGACGGCAAGAGGAGAAGGAGACGACAGAGGATGAGATGGCTGGACAGTGTCTATGAAGCAACCAACATGAAATTGACACAACTACGGGAAGCAGTGGAAGACAGGAGGGCCTGGCGTGCTCTCGTCCATGGGGCCATGAAGAGTTGGACACGACTAAACGAAACAAAACGATATTCTGGAATTGCTTTCATAAGCCCAAGATCTTCTGGAAGCATCACCTGCCTAAAGCCCTTTGAGGAAGGACAGGCTGAGACACAGAGACTGGCCAGGGACATCCAGTGATTTTCATGATGGGCTCCAGAACAGCTGGTTGAGAAAGTCTGCCTTACTGATTCCTTTCCTAGGTTGCACTGCAATGAGCTCTTTCTCTTACCACAACAGGGATAACGATTAGCATATTTACACATGCCTTAAAAGCATGTCTTGGGGATTATAAATATGAGCCAGCTTTATGACAACCACTCCTGTAAGCAGTCTGAAAAAACACAGAAAGTTTCTGTTTCTGTTCCAGCTCCACTCTTGCCCATTTGATTATCACAACAACCCTGCGAGGTAAGCAAGGCTAAAAGACAGTGATCAGCCCAACCCACAGAATTTCATGGGCCAAAGGGAGCTTGTATCTGGACCTCAGAAGTCCCATAAGAAGTGCACCATGCTCGGTCTCTTTTTCTACCAGCTGCTGCTTATAAACCAGGAAATCCATTCCAACAGGCACTCAGCAGAAAATTTTGGGTTTCCTCTTCCCACCTAGAAAAGAGCTTGATATCTCTATTACAAGGATATGACTTAGGAAGGGCAGGAGCTACACATGTGATGCAATCTAGGAGGACCAAACAGTTCCCTCTTCTTTGCAGCCAGCACTTAAAATGACTGGGGCATCCATTTCTAACTCCTCTCCATTCTTCTTTTGATCACTGGGCAAAAGTACATCTTTTCCATACCCTTTGATGGGGGGTGGAGGATCTTTTGCTTCCATCCTCCTAATTTGACTGAAGATACTTTCCTTTGTACGCAGTATGATGGCAAACCACTACAGGTGTACTCCAAAGTGCTACAAATCACTATTTATAGAGCATCTCCCAGTATAAAATACTGACATTAAATGTTGCCAAATACAACCCACAAGCAACAGAAGAAGTACTAGACCACTGATTCCCATTTAGAACAATACTCATGACTGGCAGCAGCTCTCTGGGGTTTATGCATGATTCTTTTCTTTGTCCTACCTGGAGATTTTTGGCATTCCCCAGTGGTCTCCCATCCAAGTACTGATCAGCCTCAAATTTGCTTAGTTTCTGAAATCAGGAAAAGATCATGTTTAGAATGGCATAGTGGTGGGTCAGCTGGAAGAGCTAAATTAAACCAAGTGTTCTGCAGTACCCTCTCCCGAGCCCAGTGTCTAAACCCTAATATTAACTTTGCAGGAACCACAGAAAACACTCCTGCAGCATTGTTCAGATAGGGAAGCTACAAGTAATTCACACAGACTTTTTTCACATTCCCTCCTCCCTGTCCCATCAGAAACAATAGTACCACCTGGCTAATCTGTTTCCCACTGTACTCATTGCACCTCAGAACCATCACCACCCTCTGTTGCCATCAAAAGCAAAAGCATGAAAAGGGAGGAACAAAGGCAGCTAGGAAACAGATCAAATTAAAATTCCCAGCCTCCCACATGGCGCTGACTCCTACACACCTCCCTGCCAGCCATAAGCTCCTTTGACAAGCTGCAACTTGAGAGGCGGTAACGGGAAGGGTGAGCTGTTACCATAGGAAGCACACTTAAGTGCACCATTCGCTCCCTCTCAGAACATTTATTGGTGGTGATGGAAAACTGGAAAAAGCAACAGTGCAATGCTCCACCCAGCATGGGCTCTTTTGCCAATGCCTCCTCTAGTCGGCAACTGCTTCTGCCATATGAACCTTTGGAGTCAGAAGTATGATGCATACTAAGTTATTGATGCTTCAGTTAGTGTTCTCGTGCTGGCTCCATGTAGGCATGTATGTAATCACCTAAGTAGGAAGAGCTAATGTCGAATACAGCCTGAGAACATCTATTCACTTTCGAAAGCAAGGATGAGCAATTATTCTGCTTGTAAATGCTGCGTCTGTGTAGCATTTATCGTCTGTTCACTACAGTATAAAAATGTGAAGCCACCACACTGCATCTCACACAACATTCCAGCTTTATTCTAGAAATCTGTTTGTGTTGAGGCTTCTGCATTGTGAGGTTTGAAATGCATGTATATGCATGTGTTTGTAGGGATGTGGTTTTTACATATTTCTTTCTCAATGAACAAAAGGCAACACGATTGACGATTACCTTGTTAGACGAGGAAATCGCTTTATGATGAAGTTTTTGCGATCACTTTTGCAATAGCAAAACAATGTTTTAATAGGGAAAAACGCTTTACGACGATCGGTTCCCTGCTTTGGGAACCGATTTTTCACTTAACGACGATCTTTACAGTCTTCAAAATGCCCGCCCGCTGTGCAAAATGGCTTCCTGCTGTGTTTTAGGACAGATTCCTCACATTACAGGCACCAGAAAATGGCCGCCCTATGGAGGATCTTTGCTGGATGCTGAGGTATTTCGCCCACTGGAATGCATTGAACCAGTTTTCAATGCATTTCAATTGGCTTTTTCATTTCGCTTGACGAGTATTTCGTTCTACAGCAATTTTGCTGCAACGGATTATCCTCGTCAAGCGAGGCACCACTGTACTCTCTTCTTTCCCACTTTACCTATTTATACAACAATCCAGCAAGGTAGACCACATTGATAAAAAGGATGTACGGTCATGGCCAAAAATATTGGCACCCTTGCAATTCTGTCAGAAAATGCAACCTTTCTCTCAGAAAACTGTTGCAGTTGCAAATGTTTTGGTACTCACATATTCATTTCTTTGGTTTGCTTTGGAACAACACAAAAAAGCAGAGAAGAAAAGTCAAATCAGGCACTTGCAGGCAATGGGGCAAGACATCTGGTGTCTATGGGAGGGAATTTGCCTGAATTATTTTATTTCTGTCAGGATGGATAGATACAGGAGGCACTGCTTCCATGCAGGATGTAATCACATGGAAGGGCATGTATCAAAAACAAACAAGTCTGGTCAACTAGCTGAAAACCTGCCAGCAGATTCCCAACCCCTTCCTGTCAAGCTGCTAGACAGTTGAGATCAATGAAGCTACCACTGAAGAGACCACTGCTTCCCAACAGACTTATCATTCTGGAACCTTGCCTGGACTCACTGGCTGTGCTTCCACAGCTCTCCCTCGACCCCAGAGACTAAAAATTATTCAGTCACTGATGCCAATCTGACTCAGCAATGCAAACATAACTGTTAGCTCACTAATTAAATTTTGCCATAGCTAAAGTCTGAAATCACTTCCCACATATTATTGGCTCCATGCAAACAACCAAAGCAGCACCCAGCTCTTTCTCTAAATGACCTGCCTCTCTTCCAACAAGAGGAAAGACCAGGCAAAATGTCCTCCTGGATTTTTCCTCTAGACCAGCAATTCTACAATGGTTGCTCCTCTCCTAACAAAAACCAAGCCTGCAATTTCCAAAGAGGAAACAACAGGGAGAAGGCTGCAGGTTCACTATAGTGAAAGGAGAAAACAAAAATAGAAATGGATATTGGCAGCAAAGGCTAAAAAGCCAGCAATCCAAAGCTTAGAATCCCCCAAACAGTGTCTGACTTGGGGAGGAAAAAACAACAACAAATAAGCAATTATTTCAGATCAGATACCTCAGACATGTGCAGAATTCTTATTTAGATGACAAAGTCTTCCATACTTTTTCTGTACTTTTATTATTATTATTATTATTATTATTATTATTATTATTATTATTATTATTATTATTATTATTATTATTATTATTATTATTATTATTATTATTATTATTATTATTATTATTATTATTATTTAAAATTAATAAAGGCTGGGAACTTGTTTAACTGTGTGTGTAAACGAAAGTTTGGTTCCTAATTCACACCTTTTGTGTAAGTGGATATATTCACTACCCATTTAGGAAAGTGGAAATCCTCACTTCCCTGAAGAGGGCAATATGGCATTGCATGGAGCACAGTGACTGGGGGTGGGTGGGTATTGCGCTCTATAAATGTCAACAGGATTTTACCTGCTATCATTTACAAATATGACGCTTCACTAATGTTTCTTTGAATTCTGATAGCCTCCCTCCTTATACTGAGGCAACCCCAAATCAACATTTCAGGCCATGGGCTTCCACCCAACAAGTTTTATAAGTCAATGGGAACTCAATTATCAATCTCCCATATCTCAGTCCAACAGTCTAGCTAATACTGGACAGAAACAATAGTCCAAAATACTAGGATCATACAGAGCAGAAAGCTGGTTTGGCTGTAGCCAGACACATTCAGACCATCGCTTAATATGACAGCAATAAGTTAAAGTGAGCCCTGAACTTTCACTCCCTCATTTCTTCTTTCATGCCGTGCCCTTCTCTAAGCACAGCTATTGCTGGAGAATTTTCCAGAGGAGAGAACAAACTTCAAGTTTAATATTTAATATACAGTGGGGCTTGAGTTAAGAACATTTTGACTTAAGAACCACTCTCATAGGAAAATATTGACTTGACTTACATACTTAGATTTGAGTTAAGAATTGAAAAAAACCACATGGGAGGCAGGGAAAGTGCAAAATGTGAACTTTCAGTTAACTGTTGGCCAGTGAAAAGGGTGCCTGTCTGCTTCCTCACTCCTCCCAGCGTTTAGAGAGTGGATTGGGAGACAGTCTTCAGACTGCCTGGTACTGCCTGGACTGTATTTTCCCTGCCTTCCCTGAACCTTTCTTGACCTAAGAAAAAAAGAAACAAAATATCCCCCTCTAGTGGTCGAAGGCAGAATAGCAGCTTCCCATTAGTTTCTATGGACGGAAAAGTGCAGATACAGATCAAATGGTTTTCAATGCATTCCTATGGGAAATGCAGATTTGACCTGAGAACTTTTTGACTTGAGAACCGCCTTCCAATACGGATTAAGTTCTCAAGTCAAGACCCCACTGTATGTATTCATTATTAGAAGTGTCACAGGATTCTGTTCTTACTACAAAGCTAATATAAGACATGAACTGCCTCTTTTAATGCATGGTTCCTCATCCCCATCATTTACATGGGTGGTTATACCCAGTTATGCAAGTGGAAATCCTCACTGCTTTGAACAGGGCAAAATCTAGCTTGCACCACTGCAAGCTAGAAACTGCATGGAGCACAATGTCTGTGGAGGTTTTATAGTGTACTCAAGGCACGATTGCCAATTATCCTAGCCTAATTCTTCACTTGAGATCACAGGCTGGTTTTGCTCCAAATACAAATTTCTTACAGCCTTTCACAAACTAAACTCTCCATGAGACAGTGGAAGCCAGCAAGGAAGAGTACACACATATATGAACCCCCAGCAGAGTGTATATTTTGACTACTGAAGATTTTAACACGTTAAACCCTAATTGATGTTAATTCTTAATAGCTGAAATCCTGTTCACAGAATCAACGTATCTTTCTTTCTTTTCCACCATGGTAAACAGAGCACCACTGATGCAGTTCTTCAGACTTAGTGCAAGGGTGTGTGTTCCCCCCACCCAAGAAACATGGCAGGATATTTTCTTCAGTGGTCCTTTGACTTTAATGTTATCTGACTCCATATGCTGTACTGGTCAAATGTGACATTCCTACAGGATTTGCAGAACAAGTGAGCAGCAAATGCACATCTGTTGCTCAGTAAATTGATTGTCTGTAAAGGCCAAAGGTTTCCGATCATGGCATGATCCCAGATTAATCCTCACCTACAATATGTAACACGACCCAAATAATGACAGAAAGAGACAAAAGGTTAGGCCTTCTTTTCTGCTCTGTCCAATAAGTAGTTTTCTGAGCCAAAGAAACAAATTGCAAAGCTATAATTTTGCCCAGAATCTGATGCCAGTAAACAGCAGGCACTCTCAGAGCTTAGCAGGAGAGAATAATGAGGACCCAATACATCAACACACAACGTGAGTGTGTTTTATGAAAGCAATGAACTCAAATTCATAAGGAATTTGTAGGGGGGAAGAAAGAAGTGACACTTTCTTTGGAATCCTACCAGTTTCAAAGTGCCTGAGAAATAGTCTCGCTCATGTGTGTGCGCGCGCACACACACACACAGTGATATTTTATAAAGAAGATAATACATAATGAAAAAGAAAAAAATGTTTTAGAATTTTATTTTTTACGCAGAATATTTTCCAGAGCACATATTATAGCACAAGGGAATTGGGATTTTAAAGAAGAAGCTACTGGGAATCAGGGTCTTTGTAACAGAAACTGGAAATGCTTCCTAGGTAAGGCATGTGCAAATCCACCTGAATATGGAAATCAGCTGAGATGGTCTTGCATCAGGGGGAAATTTATGTATTTTCTCAGCGCCCCAAACAAGTTCTCAGTGCCCCAAACAAAATCAATCTCTTTAAATGCCAACAGAGATTAAGCTACCCCCTACCTATTTTACTGGAAATGTGTTCAGGGGCAGAAAATGAACAAACTGAAATGAAAAACCAACCTTGTAGATTACTGTTCCACTACTGAAGCAGCAGCAAGTTTAGTACCTCAAAGTACTTTCCCTTTGGCAGCTATTCTGTAAAGCAAGGAGAAGAGTTGTGAGAAAAGCGTAAGAGAGTTGTGGGGATCTTTGATGACTGTTATGGCAAACTTTTCCATCTAAGGCATTGTTATGTCTTTCCCTGGGTCTCATATAAATCATCCAAAGGCTTACTTCTTTATCCCTTGGCATCGCTAGGAGTAAAAGATGGGGACAGCATTGAAACAATAGTGTAAGAAGGTACATGAAGACAGGTGGAGAGGGTCATTCTGTAAACACCCATATCAGAGAGCACCTGAACTTTTCTTCCACTGACGCAATATCTGGAGCAAATTCTGGTGCAATTGACCATTTACCAGAAAGATAATGTGGGGTGGGGGAGGGAACAGAGCAATTTGCTGAAACTGTGGGTTCCATTCCCAGGCCTATTACCCAAAGACAAAACCATTGCTACATAGATCTCAATGAACCACTTCCCTTCCCTGGCACCACACACACATCCATTTCTTTCCACGGTTGGACAGAGAGAAACTTCCTCCCCTGCATGTGTTTGTGCAAGAGATTATTTCTAGGGATTTCTGAAGTCTACAGTATTGTAATCTAAACAACTGTTTCAGCCTCCAGAATGAGGTAATGCAGAAAACCAGGAAATGGGACAACACAGTTTTCTGCACTCCCATATATATATATATATGAGAAGTATATATATGAGAAGTAATGGGAGTGCAGAAAACTGTGTGTAGGATAGATAGATAGATAGATAGATAGATAGATAGATAGATAGATAGATAGATAGATAGATAGATAGATAGATAGACAGACAGACAGACAGACAGACAGACAGACAGACAGACAGACAGACAGACAGACAGACAGACAGACAGACAGACAGACAGATAGACAGACAGATAGATAGATAGATAGATAGATAGATAGATAGATAGATAGATAGATAGATAGATAGATAGATAGATAGATAGATAGATAGATAGATAGATAGATAGATAGATAGATTAGATAGATAGATAGATAGATAGATAGATAGATAGATAGATAGATAGATAGATAGATAGATAGATAGATAGATAGATAGATAGATAGATAGATAGATAGATAGATAGATAGATAGATAGATAGATAGATAGATCGATCGATCGATCGATCGATCGATACAAGTCTCTTGGGACCAAAGAAGAAAATGACTGGGTGGAAAAAGAATTTTCTGTCAGTAGGTACTATCCCAGGGAGTGTGGAATAGATGTTTAGTATTCACAGTGGATGTTCTTGTATGTATGGGCCCAGATGGAACATGTACTCCAGAAGCTGAGCTTTGCAACAGGTGTGCATTCTGAAGAGCCCACCCACTGTAAAATTGGATACCTCCCACTCAAAATTGTTTTACTCATCTGTTGATGGAGATCCTTAATTATTAAAGTATTTCCACAGCAGAGTCAAAGTTAAAATTTGGTATACAGAGACAATATTTGGCCTTGAAGATAATCAACAATTTATCATAAGAAAAATAATACTAGATTAATCTCCAACTTGGTTTCTCACTTCTCCACCAATATAGATGCAAAGGAGGAGACTAAAAGATTTCACTTGCAATTTTCATTAATCACAATTTAACATATTACATAAACATTGGTTACTTTTAAATGTGATTTGTTTCAGTAAGCCAAATTCCATAACCTGTATGGTTTGAAGTTGTTTTGTCCCAAACGAGTCTTAGTTAACATTTATGTTTGTTGTTTTATATGACAGAACAAGTTGTGATTCAACAAAGACTGAAGAAAAACTTAAACAGATTTCTCGTGTTGGAGGATGAGTGGAAAGCACAACATACACATTTAAGAGCTGCTCAGAATCCCTCTCATCAAATGGCTAAAATATGCTTCAGAACTGCATTTGAACTAGGGCATATAATCCAATATCTTTGTGTTATTACAGTAATAGAAAAATTGTTGCTCTCCCTTAAAAGTTCATAGCCTATTTGCATTGCTGAGATATTGCTTTGCTGAAATTACCTAGAAGTGAAATTTAATGAGAGTTTCTACACAGCATATACCATTATATTATCCATCAAGGTCTTTCCCCATGATTCAGGCCATTCTACAATGCATACCCACAGGTCATGGTCAGCAGACTGTCCTTTCCAAAGTTAATTTAAAATTTCCTGTTTGTAAGATTCAGCTCTTTTTATTGCTTCCTTCAATGCAATGAGGTTACTGGTCAGAAACCACTCCTTAGGCAGCTAATTTTTCCCTCAAAAGTAGAAGACACTATGTACTTATTACAAACTTTTTAGAAGAGTGTAAATCTTGGGGATGGGGTAAAGAAAGGAAAGTAATAATTAAAAAAGGACTTGGGAGCCTTTGGTCTTCCAGATTTTTGTAACTAAAGCTCCCAGAATCCCTTATTGCTGGCCATGCTGACTGGGACTTTTGGGACATGATGTTCAAAATATCTGGAGAGCCAAAGGTTTCCTTGCCACTGTTCAACATGTTAAACAGAAAGCTTTACCATGAATTAATGTGCAAAGAGGAAGCTTTGAATTATAGGATTAAGCCATTTGCAGGCATTTATCCCCTCTTGGTTTTAGCATGACACTAAAAGGGACTACACATGCTGTCCCTCCCCCTCTATCAAAATCACACCACTTCGCCCTCTTACATTCTATCATCAGAACAATGTGGGAGGGAGCCTATTCAATCTGTGGAAATTGTCTGGACAATTTCAAATCCTGCACAATCGTGGTTCCAAGCTGTACTGGCTAGTTGCAAATTTAGAAATGTAGATGACTCCTTGCTACACTATTTTCCTTCGCAACACATGGAACACAATAGTGTTAAAAAACCACAACATGAATCCTTTAAATCCCCAACGGTACTTGCATTTAATTGTCAACCATCACCACACACATACACACACACTCTCCAAACCCAAACACAGCAAATGGGATCGGAAACCATGCACATGTGTAGGCATCCTTCAGTCTCAAGAGACTATGGTAATGTGCTCTGTATGGAGGACTTGGAACAGCGTCTAGTGTGGCTGATAAGGCCAATTCGAGAGTGACAATCCCTTCCACACTGAAGACAAATACAATCTGTCCCCTATCCAGCTCCCTGATTTTGCTGCTTTCGGGACTGCCTCTCTTCCTCGGCCTGCTGGACAAAGGTCTCTTCAAATTGGGACAGGCCACAATGCACCGCCTGCCTCCAGGCTGAACGCTCAGATGTCAACGTTTCCCATCCGTTGAGGTCCATTCCTAAGACCTTCAGATCCCGCTTGCAGATATCCTTGTATTGCAGCTGTGGCCTCCTTCTGGGGAGATTTCCCTGCACTAATTCTCCATACAGGAGATCTTTTGGAATCTGACCATCAGCCATTCTCACAACATGCCCAAGCCAACGTAGACATCGCTGTTTCAATAATGTATACATGCTAAAAATTCCAGCTTGTTCTAGGACTACTCTATTTCGAACCTTGTCCTGCCAGGTGATACCAAAAATGCATCAGAGACAACACATATGGAATGTGTTTAGCTCCCTCTCCTGCCGTGCACGAAGGGTCCAGGACTCACTGCAGTACAGGAATGAGCTCAGGACACAGGCTCTACAGACCTGGATCTTGGTATATGCCGTCAGCTTCTTATTAAGCCATACTCTCTTTGCGAGTCTAGAGAACATGGTAGCTGCTTTGCCAATGAGTTTATCCAGCTCAACATCTAGGGAGAGAGTGTCATGCACATACAGAAAACACTGAGACTGAAGAATGAGTGAACAGATTAGGGATATGCCATAAAAAGTGCAGAAGCCAATGTACTCAGCTTCATTCCACTGGTGATAGCCCGTGCTCCAGACAGTCAAAACAGAAGTAGGACATACAGAATGTCAGGTTATGGGGATCCTGCACCAACCTTGGGTCGTTTCTGGCTGCTGCTATCCCCTTGCCAGTGAAGTTAGAAGTCACGGTTGTCACACCTTGATCTGGACACCATAAAGAACAACATGCAGCAGAAATGTAGAGGAAGGCAAGATACTGCTTTATACTAAACCTATAACCATAGCATGGTATGGAAGATTTATGACTGGATCTCTTGAGATTTTATGTTCTCTTAAAAACACCTGTTCTAGTTTATAAATGGTAGATGTATGGGGAAAGGAGGAATACCTTCTTTTTTCCCATGCCCTTTGTGCACTCTAAATGAGATTGCAAAACCCAATTAAATTGCAAACTCCATAAAAGCTTCTGCTTGCTCTACTGAGAAAAATCTAAAGGCACTGTTACTCTTACAGGGCTATGCAGGTTCTTTAAATCAATGAACAACACAAAGTAAGGCTTAAGGCCCACATTCCTGTTCTAAGCTGCTCTGGACAAAAAAGCAGAACTAATTTTAAGTGAAAATGAAGTAACTAGCAGGTCTCATCGTGGTTCTCCTATCATATTTTGTTTGGGATATAGAATAGCATACGTTAAATGCAGGCTTCGCCATCCAGGTGTATGACCCAACAGGAGATGTAGTCTAACACTTGTCAAGGTTGCTCTGTTCAAACTGGCAGCAGCATTCCAAGGTCTGAGGCAGGTATTTTTCCCCTACCACCTGCTGCTTAATTGGAATAGTCAAGGATTAAATCCTGTAAAACACGGCATACGTTTCACCATAAAGTCACTGTAGTTCCTGCCCAAAGCTTCATGTAAGCAATTTAGTACAAGCAGCCTGTCAGTTCTTATCCTGAGCTCAGAAGGACAGCACTATTTCCACTGCCTTGGCTAATAATACTGTTAAATGCCACACCCACCCACCCACCCACCCACAGAGGGATAGGTCCCCTTGAAGGCAGAACAGAAGAGGCTCAGCAGGCTGAGTAAACCTAATAATTTTACTAGAAGAGTAAAAAACCACAGGGACCAGCTCTGAACATGACAAACAGACAAAATCTGTTTAATATCTAATAACTCAACATATCTAATGTTGAGTTGGACATTGCCCGAACTGTGAAAACAGGAACCCCAGCCATCTTGCTTGCATGGAAAGCAGCTCCAAGATTACGATTCATAGCCAGTGGTGTGACCTCTTTTGCCCTTAGTCTCACCCTCAACATGGAGAGTTAATGAGAACAAAACAAAGCAAAAAATAACTTTTGAAAAGCTCCAACTGCATTCAGACAGAAGACTATAATCATTCCACTACTTCTCCCCATCTACTTCAGCATAAATGATTATTTGTTAAACAAATTGTTCACCAAGCATGATTGAGGACAGCAATACTGTGTAGGGCAGAGCTTTGAGCTGGAAAACTGTTGGTTCAAATCTCAACTCTAGAATCAACATACTAGATATTCTCAGGCCAGGTGTGGGGAACAGTTCACCCTGGTAAGGGCCACATTCCATTGAGGATAATCTATTAAGGGCTACACAGCACCAGTGGATGGATTCAGAGTTAAAATTGGGTGACTTGCAAAGGTCCATGAAAAAGGTAGTTCAGCAGCTGCCTCTATACAGTGTAATGAGTGTCAGAACTCATCCTCCCATGGACCTTCACAAGATGCAGATATCCTTGAGACATCCACAGAGCAGTGGGGAGCTTTTCTTATCCTTTAAGGAATCAGCAGAGGAGGAATGGCAGGGAGGTCAAGAGGACTGCTTTAACTCTTTCTGGATTGAGGGTTTTCACTCCCATAATTCTGGCAGAGGAGAAGGGTTCTGGCCGAATACTAGGAGTGGAAGTCCCAAATTCTGAAAGTTCCATCTCTAAATGAGACCCAAAATACCAGCTCCTTAAAGTACTTACTGCCAAAGAGAGATTTCCAGTCCTTAAAAGGGAGAGGGGCAAATACACTAGCTGGGAAACAACCAGAAAATGGTTTTATGAGAAAGGGGAAACAGTCATCTGGGGAAAAAGTAATGTTATCCCCAAACTTGGTGATTTATTAAAAAATGCAAACCTAATGGGACTTTAGAGGCAGAAATCCCTGTCAGCAGTCCTAGTCCAATTGTTCTCTATATCACAGCCTTCGTGGACATTAAATTCATATCATCAAACAGGATCGTGCATCATTATCCAACCAATACAGTGAAATGGCTCATGTATGAGAATTCAAAGAGGCAACAGATGTCTGAAGGCTTAGAAAGAGACAAAGAAGACACAAAGTGGACAGAGAAAAGAACAATAGTTCAAACACACTTCCCAGACCATTTAACAAACAGCTAAAGCCAAATCACTTGGCAAGACCTCTTCATCTTTCTACCAGACAACATCCCAAAGGGGACAGATGGAAATGCTTGTGTTGACAAGAACTGTGTGTTTGGAGAGGCTTTAAGGGTAGCCATTTGATTACCATGTTGAACACCCCTGTAAAACCGGTGTAAATATGGAATGATTCTGCAGATATCAGTCTTTTGCAGCTGAATTACAGGATGTCTGCCTTTGGCTCTTCATGAACTATCACAAAAAAAATCTTTCAGCTGCAGAAACGTAGAGCCAAGAAAGTACACAGCCTATTCAAACCTAGCAACATATGCTGCCCAGATACACTTAAGAGATCACATGGGTATCACGAACACATAAAAGCTGACTCATCTGTGAAGCACTGTCTAGGATAGTAAAGAAATAGCAAGGGCGAAGGGTGATTTAGACTTTTCACAGTGTTTAGTGGAAAAAAAGAAATGGCTTGTAGCTAAAGACATCCAAGCAAGGCACAGTGTGGTCTTTTAATCTCTTGTAGGTATCTTTCTTTGAAAACCAGTGTTTATAAAGCCAAAATAGTTCAAAGAAAGCCATTTGGGGCAGCAAGTTTAGCCTTCTGATCAAGAGGACACTGGAGTACCATACACACCATATGCCTTTGGAAAAGTCACCAATCATCCTTTCAAAAGTTTATTCTACTCTTATTCGGACAACTTTGAAATCAAATATGGGTTTATATCAATGTTTTCTCTACAGACCGTTAATGACATGCTTGTGCTAGTGGCCACAAATCATGTAACAGCAGCAACAATTAAGTTTTACTTATGTGTACATGTCTATGATAGAAAACCAAGTCCCAGTGAATAATTGAATGCTATTGATTTCCTGTAGCAGAAGGCTTGTGTGTTTGTTTGTCTCCAAAGATCTCCAAAATGGGAAGAGCAAGAAACATGGAATTTTGCAATTCTGTTGAGGTCATTGACTGGATGCTTTGCAGTTCAACTGGCCATGTTGGCTGGGAGCCTCTGTAGGTACTAGAAACACAAAATATGACATGGAGACTACTAGACCAGATTGAAAAATGATTAGCTTTAGGGAAGGAGTTAGAAGGGGAAGGAGGAACTAATGGATTTTTACTCAGGTGAAGCTAGATACAATGTTCTAAAATTTTGCTTGCTTGCTTGTCTCAAAAGATCTCCAAAACAGCAATAGTATTCACGACAGTTTGCATGGATACTACTGATTTCCCAACTTAAATGGATTATATTTCCAAAGCCAGATCATAGTTATTCTATAAAACATGTTGGATACATTTCAGTTGTGAGATCCCTTCCCTCCCAACCACATAGTTAGTCTGTTGTCCACAATGCTTCTGTCAATTTTTTTTAAAAAAATTTACTACACGATCAGTATTGTGATCAATATTTCAAAAAATATTGTCTTGCATGGTTATATGCTGTAATGCATATAAATCTTACAAGCAACTACAGCCTCAAATTACTGTTACTTTAAATGTAGGCACTGGTTGAATGGGAATCAAAGTCTTCAAATAATAATGGTGCGAGCAGATGTGGGATTTCTCTATTTCTGTGGAAGTAAGGACAGGACTAAGTAATCGTGGGGGGGGGGGGAGAGAAAAAAGACCAGCCTTGGGGGCTACTGGGGCAGAGAAAGAAGAGAGACAGAGCACTGGCATGGGGTGATTGAGAGTGCTAATGTATTTCTAACCCAACTGAAGGCAAGTATACTTGCTACTAAAATAATATACCTAAAGGGGTTGGGTTGGGTTGATGGTAGAAGGACAGGCACAAGAGCTGTGCAGGTAATCTGTTTTAGTTACAAAGATTTAGCTCTTCTTCTCCTTCACCAAACTTTATATGGGGCCAGTACTGACATAAACAGAATGGGACAGTTCTGTCATAGTTACATCGCATCTCTTCTCACCTGAAAACAAAAGCCAAGTACAAAACCCTAGATGTGTGGAACTCAAAGAAAACCCGAACCCTATTGCCTTTGTCTAGTGATGACCACCTGGAAAAGAAACTATTTTAAATCTTTATCGCCAGGCTTTTGTGAAGTATATACAGGGAACTCTGGATTTTTATTTGTTTATTTATATTTAAGGAAACCTTTTAGTGTAACAGTTTATAACAAGACTCTCTGGCTTCCAGTCCTGTGCTCTCACGGAGAGAGAAAGAGAGACTGAACAGACTGGGTACTTCTTTATTTCCTTTTAGAGTATAAAGCTGGAGTCGTGTCAAGCTCCGAGGTGTTCCCTCCTCCCCCTCCTCCCAAAGGGTTTGTCTTGCTGCCACTGACAGCAGCAGGCTCCTGCTCCCAAACAAAGAGATTTCCCTCCAGCTTAGCAGATGGGTTTCACCCTGAGGAATTTCTACAAAGCCTCCACGTGGGGCCGTCTTCATGCTTCTGGCGGCTCACAGGGGATAAGGACTGTTTTGGGGAAAGCCTCCCTTCCTTTTGAAGCTAGACGGTTGAGGACCTGGCCTCTGGGAACACAAGGGACACAGCAAAGGGAGATTTCTTGTATCCAGTCCAAGCTACCTATCGCTAATGAATTGGAAGAAAGGAGTGAGCACACACAAAAAAGAGGGAGGGGAGAAGGATGGGAAGGCTGACAACCAGGGGAGTAAACTCTTTCACTTGAGGGAGAGAGGAGATGTCCACTGGAACCTGTAGTCTCATTCTCTCATGACAGGGTCAAGGAGACTCAAGCAAGCCCTTCTATGGATGTCTAAGGTCACCAGGGAAATCCTAATTCACTATAGACTGATTTTGTTGATACTGTACTAGGAACTCACTCTCCCCTCAAAAAGCTACAGCCGTCTTCTTCAACCCAGTGTCCTCTTGTTATAATGGACTATAACTTCTATTATTCCCAGACAGCCTAATCAACTACAGTGCCAATAGGAGTTGAAGTCTCTTTGAACACCAAAACATGATGTACTTCCATCCCTGCTGATTCTGTTCAAGGATGCAGGCAACTTCATCCACATCCATCTCACTTCAGAGCAGATAATGATCAGCATAATCTTGAAAGTGATTTCTCCATTAAAAAGGTATGATCTTCAACACAGGTTGAAGGAAGCAGAAAAAAATGGGGTGGGGAATTTATGTCCTCCCAAGATGGTTGATGGACTAAAGTTCCCATTGTCTCAAGTCACTGACCATCTGTCTGTAGCTAATGGGAGATTAAGTCTAACAACATTTGAATGGCCAGTGGTGCTCCCTCCCTGGACTTGAGGATCTTTAGGTCTTCTCCTTTCTACAATTAGCAGTTGGTCCTACAATTTTATTCCCCCGTCACCTACGCTGACTCTACCACATATGCACCACATACCCGTATCTTTCTAGGGCTTGGGACCCATTGCTACTTTTTACAGGCATTTCCTCTCTCCAGTTTTGGCATACTTCAAAACCATTGTGCAGGCACTCCAGCAGAACGCAGGAAGATAATGATCATTTTCACTTACAAGGGTGGGGCAGGGCAGTGCAATAACCCAGTATAACTAAGGAAGAACTTTTGAAAGAGAAGAGTCTCACCATTTCCATATTTTCTTAGAATATGCTAGTTTTCATGTTCTCCATATTTGTGTGTGTGTGTGTGTACTTTTCTGGACTATAATTCAGGAGGAGTCTCACAGTAGTTAAACTGCAGTACTGCTGCCAACACTCTGCTCACAACCTGGGTTCAATCCAGATAGCCAGCTTGAGATTCACTCCGGCTTCCACCATTCCAAAGTCAGTAAACAAAGCATTCAGCTCGCTGGAGGAGGGGGCCAATGTACAGCTTGCATAATTAAATTGCAAACCATCTAGAGGGTGCTTTAAGCACTATGGCTAAGGCAGGTATATAAACAGCACACATAATCTACCAGCAAACATGAGAGGCATGATGGTCCAAAAACTAACTTTTCAAAGATCTAGATTTAATATTTCTCATTAGCAAATATACCTGCATACCTAAGCATGTGAAAGCCAGACAGAGGAAAAGAGCAAAAATCTCGTCTTCCTATACTTTTGTTTGAATAGACAACAAACTGATATTTAATATTGGCTTAGTTGAGTTATAACTTGCCACATTCAATATACGTAAAATGCTATTGTGGTGACTAACAACCAGATAAACATGATACAATGAAACAAGTCACTTTAACTGTTGCCCATAAAACATTGTTTTTCTTCATACTGCCATAAACCAATATACCAGCTGAGTTTCTTTCCATCTAGGTGTCTTATAGCTACATTGTTGCCCCATCCTTATTCTTGCTATGATTGTGCCCTTTAGCACTGCCATGGTAATGCTCCTGGAATCACACTCTGTCACTAATAATAATAATAATAATAATAATAATAATAATAATAATAATAATAATAATAATAATAATAATAATAATAATAATAATAATAATAATAGGACCTGCACTGGTGAGAAATGAAGATGAAAATAGGGACTTCCAGACCTGTGACCTCAAGAGGCAGTACAACCTATGATACTGTGTGATAGATCTAATAAGGTCACTTTGAAAAGTCAACTGCAGAACCTTGTACATGACTTTCCATTTGCTCACCTATTTTTGAACTTTGCACAGATCTTGAGCTCTTACTCCACCCTTGCAGTTAAGTGCCATATAAACTACACTCTTCAAGTGATTCATTGCAAAGAACAATTGTGAGCTGCTCAAAATCTCTCCACACCTTCCCCCATGGTTGGCTCTTAATACACACTTTACACTAGAAAAAAAATATTGCTTAGACCAGGAGCCATCCTTTTTTGTAATTTTTCAAATCTTCCCATATTTTCAGTGATCCATGAAGACATCAGAGCACACTGGTGGCAGAAAACTGACTCCTGGATCTTCTGAAGTTGCTCACATCTGCCTTAAAACTACATCAGAAGCTCCCTAATGTAACTTTGCTTCATAGGTAAGGGAGGGATATCTGTTCTTCACACTACTGTACTTCAAACATTAGCACAGTTTTCACACACAGTGTGGAATAGACTGAAAATAAAATCCTGCTAAGGGGCCAAATAGTAGGGCAGGAAAGACAATGGGGAAAAGAGGTGGATTTATGAAGGAATCACCATTGCCAGCCTACAAACACACTTCAGTTATTTCTGGCAGCACGGCAAGGGGGATTCCTCTCTAAACATTCTTAGGGGCTTAAAATAGGCCATGTCATTTCCTCCCACTAATAGCTGTGACCCAGCAACTGCTGCAGTAGCCAGGAGATGGTGAGGCTCTGGAAGCTTCATTAAATTGGAGACTTCTGCTCTTTGGCAAATGGGTCTGTGCCACCAACCTTTTTTTAAAAAAGCCACCTTTGGATGAATGCCAAGTGAAAGCTCTCCAGACTCAGTCAGAAGTACAAAGTCCAAAGCATAACAAGGAGCATCTCCAAAACTGAAAAAGTAACCTTTTAAACTAGAGCTCCCAGAACCCTAGAAACAGCATGGTCACTAGTCCCAAAAAAATCACTGCTGGAGAGAAAACCATCTGTTTTGATGACACGCCACTATCCCAGTGCGAATCACACAACGTGTTGCACATCCTCTTGTTTTAGAGAAATTGATCAAAATCTACAGCCTGGCACCAGACAAATGTTTTCCAACATGACTGGGCCATAAGCCCCAGTGGGCACAGTTAAGTGCTACGACTGATGGGGTTGTAACCCAAATATCTGAAGGGCACCAGCTTGAGGAAAGCTTGTTCACAATTACAGTTTTTCATGACTGTATGTTCATTTCCAGGGAGGGAATGAGAGGAATTAAGAACCCCCTGCTCGATCAGGGCAAAGCAAATCTGGACTACACCCAAAATAAAAAACAGCCCGTTGTACTCTTTGGATGTATTTATTGTACTTATGGGGGGAAAGCCTTTGAAATGCAGCTCCACAACACTTTCTCTGAAATGCTTTGCACGATCAAAGGCTTCCCTAGAAGTGGCTTTGAGAAACTTAGAATGTTTATGTTCCTTCAAGCAAGCAATGTCCAATTACCCTTTTAAGCATTCTTTTATCACTGTATCTGCCAAACGCCCACTGGAGAAGACCATATCCTGCCGTCTGACTTTTCCACTTCCTTACTGCAACCTCCTCTGAATAATAAAATGAGTCAGGATCCCATGCCCAACGTGTGTGTGGGGTGGTGGTGGAGTGGGGTGGGAAAGATATAGAATTGTTATGACTGGATCTAAAATCATCCATCCATGGATTATTTTCATTCCACAGGCAAGATAAATTCATGTCTTCATGAAAGTTCCTGATGATGGAACTCTACAGGTCCTGTATTCTTCCTTCTTTATCTCTGTAGTCTCTACAGCCATGTGGATTGGCAGAGCTAATATGTGCTCAAACTAATGGGCTCTTTAGTGCCCTTTCTTTATTTTGATGGCTTCTGCTAACAATACATTGCTAATATCTGCCTATTTTTAGACTCAATGATATCCTAATTCTAGGCTGGAGAACATGTCACACCCTAAATAAGGGTGAGCAACATACAACCATCATAAGGCCATTTTTATAGACTCCTAGCACCTGTGCTCCCCCAGATTTTGTTTAAAAATAGGGTGACATTCTCCAGTAATCTGCTTTTGCTCTCTATAGTATATGGGAAATTAATTTTCTGACGTTTCTAGCAGTGCCCAGTACTCCTTGGGTCTTCTATACCCCATTTCCCACCAATATATGCACTGAAGCATTTTCAGTTAAAAACCCATATTGCCCAACTAAATTCAATTTTCAATTAATATATGTATTTCTAAAATATTTTAAAAACTTAATATGCACTTTAGCCTCTGGTAAAATCCCCTGCCTTTACCCACATCTCTTTAGGACTCCTGGACTGCCAGGAAAATAGTTTTGCTGCAATCTTCCTCCCAAACCTTAAATATTGTTGGCCTTCAACTTCCATAAGCCCTGGGTAGTAGAGCCAATGATCAGGGATGATGTGAGCTGTAGTTCAGCATTATCAAAAGGGATACTCCTGTTCTGTGTGGGGCCACTGATTAGTGCAGGGAAACCTTTTCTGCGTGTGGAAAAAACATAGTATGTGAAGCTGCACACAATTTAGTTCTAAAAGGCAATCTTGCTTTCACAAACAGTAATTATAATTGGCGACTCTCTGAAGATCTGTTAACACACTGATGTCTCTGCCAATGGACATCAGGGGTTTACAAATATGACACTGCCCTAGACAGTGAGGCTCTCTGATGAGATCTGTAGCATCCACATATCCTATATAGAGCTAAGGGAAAATGCTACATATACTGAAAAACTGCTGTTATACTTGGTTTAAAAAACTATTCTGACTAAATATCTTCAGCATACAGTGAAAAGTCAGAAACCCACCTCCCACCTAGGGGCTTCAGTAGATTAAATAAAAGCTGTTGCTCTCACCTACAATCCAGTCTGTCACTACAAGATCCCAGGGCTATTGTGTTCCAAGTGCCATGGAATTCAGCATGTCCAATACTGGATCAGCAGGCAGCTTCAGCTTCTACATAGCAAAGCCTGCTGATTACTTGAACTAGGAAAACAAGGACATTCTTAAGTTCAGGCGAGAACATACAGTTTTACTACTGAAATCTGTCAGTAAAAGAGAAGTTTATTCAAAGTTTTTTTCCTTCTGCAACCCTATAAAGGGTTAAACAAAACTACTATTAAAAATGAATGCAATAGGAAAAAAAGAGTTCTCCTCTCCCAGGGAGTGCCAGTTTGCTGCTAGTCCCCTTCCCAGAAAGCCCTGCTCCTGGGAAAGTGTGGGCTGTTTTCCATATATATCTGCAAACTGTTCCATGCAGTAAGAAGGCTAATTAAAGAGAGGGCGGGAGAGGAAGACGCATGTAGAAGACCAAAAGGCAATAGTTATAAGAACAGAGCCTAGGACAAGGGCTAAATTAGAACTTTAAAGAGCTGCGCTTATGATAGCCCTGGAAGATCAGATTCAGTCAGGAAGAAAGAAACGCCCATCACTGAACACAAAAACCCAAGGACAAATACCAGCACACATATTGCTAAAAAAGAGAGGATAAAATTTTAGCCTCAGGACTTCATTGGGAGGTTAAACTTCCCTGTCATTTATTTCAAGGGAAATCAGTTTGATTCCTTGGTATCTGTCAGTGTTGCTTTCCTTCACAGACTGCCACATTTCTGCATTGCCTTTTCCCCATGCTACCCCCTACCAGCCAAACAAGAACCTTGCATTTCACATTGAAGGCAATGAGGCTGTGTGTGGGGGATATGCAGATTGTTTTGGTATTTCTTTCTTTGAGGAGCTGAATGGAAAATACCAACCCAGCGTTTATCAGGGGTGAAGTTTGAAACCATCCTCTTCTCACAATAGGCGGTTTACATCCAGTGTTTGAACTCATCTTAAGAAGTATGTATGTCTGGCAGACCTCTGCCATGAATTTTTGGGATTCTCATTTATAATAATTTTTCTGCAATATTAGTACAAGGCCTGAGGAAGTGTACTTTAACTACAAATGTTTGCTGATTATTTATATTTTTTTAGTGGTCTGATAAAAAGATATAACCTCTGTCACGTGAATACAGTGTAAGGACCACTTATACAGTGTAAGCTTTCTTTTTTGGTTTCTTCAGAGTGTTCTCTTATGTTTCTTAATGTAATTTTTTTTCTCTTAACAGAAATATAATTTTTATTGGTTTGAATGGAATAATTTTATGCCGGTGCCTTTAGCTACAAATGTGAGATTTTGTATTAAACATTTTATTATTTTAATGGTAAGCTAACAGGAAAAACACTTGATTTGAAAGATGGCAGATTAATTCTCAAATTTAAAAATATTTCTAGCTTCTGTGGCATGACTAACTTGTAAAAGCACACAGGGGCAATATGAAAAAAACAACATATATGTCCCCTAGGAAAGGAGAAGTAAGGAGTACAGATTTACTTCTGCATCTAAGCATTATTTTAGATGTATGTATGGTTTTCAGTACACCTGGAAATACAATTTTATCCATGCACCTGGCTCTTTGACCTCTTTTCTTTCTTCCACTCCACTCCCACTTCCTCCTTGCTTCCACCTCTCTGACAATGCTTTTTCCTGGAATTGTAGAATGGCAGCTGTGACCAGAAGTCCAGTTTCCAGTAACAGTTTCCCTTCAATGCCTTCCGGACATCATAAATAAAGATGTGAGATTGGAGGAGACATGCTAAATGAGGAGAAAGGTCTTCAGAGAGGTAAGAATTACCCTAGTTTCCATCTGTCCTTCATCTTACAAGAAATCAATAGGTCAGGTGGTCCTGCTGCTGAATGCCAGAATGGTACATGCAAAACTCTTTGCTCCCCCTTTTCCCTTCCGAGGCTTGAGGAAGAGGCGGGAACTTTAAAATTGCTTTCAGTCAAGCCTCTGCAAACGCCGATCCCTGCGCAGAGGGACCCGCGCGAGTCCTCCCATGGTGCAAGGTAAGCCCCTGGGGACCCCCAAAGCTAGGGCATGTGGTTTCAGGGCACCCCTGCCAGGGTTTTGGTGGCTTCCCCTGCACCATCAGAGCCCTAGTGGGGGTGCCCCCAAACCACCCACACCCACTTTAAAGCATTTTGGAGGTTTTTCCTGCACCATCAGAGGACTAGTGGGGGACCTCCAAAGCTGGTAATCGCAGGGAGGGGACCCCCCGCCAGTCCTCCCATGGTGTTTCCCCAGCTCCCTACCCCTTAAGTTCCTTTAAAAAAAAATTCCCCTAGGAACACATTAATTAATTTTCAATGCATTCCTATGGGAAATTTGGTTTCACAAGACGATGTTTTCGCAAGACAGCGATTTCTGCAGAACGGATTAACATCGTCTTGTGAGGCACCACTGTATGCAGAATTTGAACAAGAAAAAATTGCTCCAAGGTTCATTCCCTCCTGGAGAATGGGAAGACATGGCTTCAGTAGCAGTCCTTCAGACCACACATTTGTTAAATTTATCTGCTATATTTAGTGTTTTAAAAAAAACATTTTCCATCTTGAAAGCCACCACAATACTTGTTTCACTGAAACCTGCAGCTTTGCCATTTATCCAGCTCTTATAATACCTACATGAGTAGAGGTTCCCATATCCCAAATGACCGATTTGCATGGGCAAAAGGGGGAGTTGCAACATCACCTGCTGTGAATCAATGCTTGCTGCAGCTCTGTGATCACCTCCAGGGTGTAATGATTCCAACTCCTGATTGTTGGTAGTTTAAACTAAACTAGTGTGGTTTTGAAACATCATGGATGGGATATGAATCATGCCTTCACCTCAATATACAGTATTTGCATCTCTTCAAGAATCTAGGATGTATTTAGGTAGAAAACCTTTTGGTCTAACCCAGCATGGCTTGTAACTCAGATGTGGGGGAGCCAAGGGTCAGGTATGTGATTACCTGTGATGCTCTGCATGATTAAGCAAGACTACAGAGACTGAGGGTACAGGGACTTTTTAAAGCCCTGGCCACAGGGATAGATGGATGAATATGAGGTTTTCCACCATGATGGACATCCCTTACCTGGAGTCCTATGACAATTTATTCAGAACAATCCAGGTATGGAAATGAAATTAGAATCCAGGTTGGGAAAATAATAATATTTTCTAAAGGTCCTGGCCAGCACAGTCATTAGCTATGGGGGCTGGGGATTCTGGAAGCTGTAGCCCCAAAAAGTAACACTTCCAAGCTCTGAAATACATCAGTGATATACCAGAAAGTTTCCAGGACTAGAATTTGTTTTCCCAGTCCTCAAGTATTATTGTGTCTTCCTTTTGAAAAGTTGAGCTTTTAGGACAGGGGTCTCCAAACTATGGCCCTTGGGCCACATCCGGCCTGCCTTGCTGTTTTATCCGGCTTGTTCCCTTCAGCCTGTGCACATGCGGTGGGTGGGCAAATGGGCGTCCAGCTGCACAGGGGTGCGTGCATTTCTCCTTGCATGCATGAGTGGGTGGGTGTCGCCTGCCATGCACACATGCATATGTGCACACGAACATTCCTTTGCTCCTCATATATGATGTGGCCCTCACACTCAAGTTTGGAGACCCCTGTTTTAGGACAACATCTTAACATAGGTACCTTCCTTGGCCCTATATGTAGCAGAAACTAAGCAGAAATTAGAAGTTAACTTTGAGATTACTTAACAAATTAAAAACTATTCATTTACTATTCATTTATTGTGCCCAATCCACAAATCTCTCAAAAAGGTTGTAGAATCTTTCAAGAAATAGTGTGTTTTCCAAATGCTCGAGGTATAGCATTTTCTACCTGGGAAAATACACTACTTCTCCATATGGCTTATTCACTGCTATTGGAAAAGCTATACAGAGCAATGTTTGCGTAAGGATTTATTTGAAAGGCCATGAGACCTGACAGACAGCATGTCAGACCTGATCCGGCAGAATCAGGGCTTATATTCCCTAAGAACTTATAATGATTCCTAGGGATCAAAACAACCACATTGGATCAGTATAAAAAATTACATGTTCCACTGGTCACTTCTCACAGTGGCTACTGGAAGCTCACAAGCAGGTTATGAGCTTCAGAGCAGCCTCCAGCTTGTGCTTCCCAAAGGCTGCCTCTGGTATTGGAAGCAATACAGAGCCATCCTACCCAGTGCTTCAACCCCCATGGATCTGACTAACCCTCTTTAAAGACATCTAAGGTGTTGGATATCACTATATGTTGTGGCTGGGAATTTGATAGTTTAACTATGTTCTGTGCAAAGTGCCACTTGCTTTTCCCTGTCCTGATTTCCATTCCATTCTGCTTCAGTCAACATCATCTCAACTTAACCAATTTCTTAGAGTTGTTGCAAGGGTTAAATGAAGGTACTTTGAAGTTTGCAGATGATACGACGGTCATTGGACTTATTAAGAACGGTGACGAGTCGGCATACAGACGGGAAGTTGAGCATCTTGTCGCATGGTGCAACAGTAATAGCTTAGTGCTCAACCCACAGAAAACGGTGGAGATGGTAGTGGACTTTCGAAAACACCCCCCTTGTATACTCCCACTTTCCGTCTTAGGCAGCACGGTCTCTGTAGTAGAGTCGTTCAGGTTCCTGGGCTCTGTACTCTCTCAGGACCTGAAATGGTCAATTAACATCGATGGCATCATCAAAAAAGCTCACCAACATCTGTATTTCCTACGACAACTTCGGAAATTCAATCTGCCTCGGGAGCTGCTTGTCCAATTTTACAGAGGCATTATTGAATCTGTCCTCTGCTCTTCCATAACTGTTTGGTTCGGTTCGGCAACCAAACTGGACAAGAACAGGCTTCAGAGGACTGTCAGAACTGCTGGAAAAATAATCAGAGCTGATTTGCCATCATTGGAAGAGTTGTACATTGCACGGGTTAAAAAGAGAGCGGAAAAGATCGTGGCAGATCCACGGCATCCTGGTCACAACTTGTTTAATCTTCTTCCTTCTGGTCGGCGATACAAGACACTGTATACTAAAACATCGAGGCACAAAAATAACTTTTTTCCCTGTGCCATCAAACTGCTGAATTTGTAACCATCTGACGCAACTGGGAGTTGAGGCAATCGGTTTTTGTAGAATTTGCTCTTAATCGTCTTGTGAATTTTTCTGTTTATGGTGTGTGTGTATGTGTGTAGTGTTTTTAAGTGTGGCCGGTAGCCGTATTAAATTCTGGGTATGGTTTACATACCTGGCCAGTAAATAAATAATAATAATAAAGGTAGTAAAATCCTGGACACTATGCTTAGATCTTTGGGGGAAAGGGAGGGTAAACATGAAATCAATACATATTTGCGTATGAGATAATTAATTCTGTTGCCTAGCTGCTCCTCCCTCAGCTTTACACCTGGAACAAAAACAACAAAGAAAGCTTCAACCCATTTCTCATTCACAATCAAAAGCAGACAGAGAAAAATATGGTTGTATTGTCGCAGGATGAGACAGCTGAACAAACTGCCTGAATGAACTGATTATCTGGGAAGTTAGTAGGCAGAAAACTGGTAGCAAAGAAATAAACGAGTAAAACAAAAATCAGAAAATGAAAAGTCATTTCCTTTGAATCCCAAATGCCAAGAAGGTGACAAAGAACTGAAAAATACTTTAGAGGGGGGGAAATCTACACTGTTTGGCATCAGTCCCACACTGATCTCAATCAAACAGCTGCAAAGAAATGTAATGCTCCTTTCTGACACATTCTACAATTTCTGCTGCTAATTTACGTAGAGGGAAGGGCAGAGGGGAAAAAAGACACTGAACACAGCAACGGCTGCAGAGCAGCTTCTGGACTGCTGTATATACAGGTGGAAAAAAAGGGTATGCACCCATGTGCGTACACTGGAAGTTCAGCTCTCAAATATTCCACAGTAATATCAAAGAATAATTTGTTCCAAGCAACACCACTATCTTATTCCTTTAGGATGGAAACACAGTTGTTTCTGTAAGCTCACTTTCATAGGCTCATGAGGCTTTCTGTAAAAGAAATCAAGTGTATGGGGTATTATATGCCTACTTTCAAATAAGGTGCAACCTCTACTGGGGTTGGGAAGAGGTCTGCCACTGAATAAACCTACCACTAAAATCAAATCATCTGTTTCCCAGTTGTCCACCTTCTTGAGTTAATGCTAGCACATCCTAAAACATGGGGCTAAGGCTGTAGCTGGAAGCTGAGATCTGGTGACTGAATCTGGACTTAGTTGATCCTTCACAATTTTATCCACTACAATAAAATGCCATATTGTCATATTGAAAATAGTTAGGTTTCTGCAACCCCAGAACTTCAGATCAGCAGTTCTCTCCAGACTGGGACGCAGAGTCACAGCCAAGAGTATGGCAAGGCTGTGATTCCAGAGGTCTATTATCTAACACAGCTCCCAGAAAAAAACAACACATTACTACTCTGAACACAGCCATCTCATCTGATTTCAGAGGCTCAAGAGGATCACCCCAGATAGTACTCTGTATGGGAAACACCACGGCATACCAGAAATCAGGCAGGATGAAGGGGGGAAAAGTCATACCTGTAACCCTGGAGAGCCTGTGCTAGTGCCAGTTCATTAAACAGTAGAGCAATGGTCTGTCTCCATATAAGGCAACGTCCTATGTTTCCAAATTCTGAGAGTCCTACTGCATCTGCATAAGCAGCACCTCACATCCTTCTCATTTCTCATCTGGAGGTTCTTAATCCTTTCATTTTCCAGGTTTATCATTCTTAATAAGGCAAGCTTCAACATGCTGAGGCTGACTGTCAAACCAGTTTGGAGCATACTGGCAACAATTCCAGCCATTGTCAATGTTCAGTGATAAAATCCCAGTGATTCCCAATCTGATGTCCCAGGTGTGCTCCAATCAAAACTTCAGATTGCCTGAAGACTGGCCATGCTGGCTGGTGTTTTGGGGAGTTGAAGTCCAACAATATATGGAGACCCAAGCTTGGGAACCTCTACAGATGCTAGAACCCTTGAGCCAGTGCCTATACTTGTATAAACCTCTGCATCATCTAATAGAAAAAGGAGAGCTGGCATCACATAGTGGCTAAACTGGGATCCAGAAAGCCTCCAATTCAAATATTACTTTGACCATGAAATAATTACCTGATTATCAAGCAGTAGCCCTCATCTGTAACAGAATAATAATGATGTATATCAAATGCAGTGAAAAAACACACTGCATTATGATTGCATGCATGACAACATTTTACTGCACATGAGTTTAAAAAAAAGATATTCATATTTCCTACAAGTGGAATTGTCCTGGATAAATACGATATTACCCCTGCCTAATGAATGCCATACATCAACAAGGATAAAATCAAATTAGAAGCTCCTTGGATTTCATTTCAGGTTGGATAAAAATCAATGATTTTTCTAAATCAAATTGATTTAAATCACAATTTAAATCAAACAAATCTCTTCCTATTTAAACTGTCAAGAAATCTACTTTTAAAAATTTCAGTTTGATTTAAATCAAATCCACCCTTCTTCATTTGAATAATTTTACTAGTATTAAGCACTAAGATTTCATCTATCTGTTTAACGAATTTGAGGAGAAAATATTTGAGGGGAGATCCTTCTGAATTTGCAGGCTTCATTCATTCATTCATTCATTCATTCATTCATTCATTCATTCATTCATTCATTCACTCCAATTAGTGAATTTCACACTACTCTGGACAGTGTACAAACTTTGCAGAGAAAATACCACCATTTGTTGCGGGTGATGGGATCTGGCAGGAGCTTAGAAGATTAGCTACGACTGTCCCACTCTCCACACAAAACTGGAAGGAACTCAGCTCTGGTCACTTAAGAAATGCAAACCTGATAAATCTTCATGAGTTGTACAAGTGACAAGTCCCAACAAAGGGCCCTTGCCACACATTGTGCAACAGCAACTCCTTGTTTGTTATTGAGCAAACATTTGACAACCTCAGCTCTCTGACAAGAACCCCTTTTTTAAAATAACAAAGATGACTTTGCATCCACTCTTTTCTTCACTTTTTAGGTGTGTAAATAAGCACTTGCTATGTACACACAAGACATGCAGTTTGTGAAGCCGTCCTTGAGGCCAAGCATCAGAGTCAAAATTCATCAGCTCAAGGAGCACATGTGAGTTGTTTCTTGATCAAAGCTTCAGAGCTCTATGTCTGCTTAAAATCTATCCACAATAACTATTTATTTTAAATGCCCTTTTCATGTCAGAAGGAACACAATCTTAACATGTTGGGGGGTGGCTTTTAATAACAGCTGAGGAGGGGTTCTGCAGCATCTTAAGAACTGAAGAATTTCAAAAGTGATTCTAAACCAAACACACAGAATATCAACCTGAATCTCAGAACACGAACAACTTGTGCTCCTTTGCCTTCCACTTCAGCATCTTTTCCCACCTTGTACTTGCATTCCCTTCTTACCATTTTCCTAAGTGGTAGTAGTGTTAGTTAGTCTGCCTCAACATGTTGGCAAAAGGGCTGGGGAACCACATGCAAAACAACCTAGCAGTTTAAAGACTAGCAGTTTTATTTCAATGTGAGCTCTTGTGCTTCAAAACCCATTTGCTCAGACACCAGATAGTGCCTGAGGAAATGTTTTAAATCACAAAAGCCAAACTGAAATAAAACTGCTAATCTTTAACACTCTAAGTTCATTCGCTCGTGGATTGTGCCCACTTCCCAGTTATTCCCCACAATGCACAATGCACAGCCACCAGCTGCTGATTTGGACCCTGAGACCACCATTTACAGTGGTGAATCGCTAGACAGTTACCCCGCATGACAGTTTTTTCGCTACTGACTTTTTGTGATCGCTATAGCGATTCACAAAACAGTGATTCCTATGGGGGAATTTTGCTGGAAAAATGTTTGGTCCCTGCTTCGCAAACCGATTTTTGCTAGACGACAATTTTGACAGCTCCCTCCGTGCTCACAAACAGGTGTTTTCGGGACCTAAGCTTCGCAAGACATCGATTTAAACAGCTGATCGGTGGTTCGCAAAGCGGCTTTCCTATGGCCGATCTTCGCTAGATAATGGCGATTCTTCCACATTGGAATCCATTAAACAGGTTTCAATGCATTCCAATGGGGAAATGCTTTTCGCTAGACAATGATTTCGCTAAACAGCGATTTCAGCAGAACGGATTATTATTGTCTAGCGAGACACCACTGTATGCACAAGTTCAGCAACAACTTTGGCTGGCTCCCCATAATCTGGGATGCTGCTTCAGTGTTCTCTGTACTTCCAGAGAGCACTTTCACTTCCAGAAAGAAAAGGAAACAAGGGGAACATTTGCTTTGGTTATTTTCTATGAGGGCAGCACCAATTTTAAACAGCATAGTTTTCTAATGGCAGCAATGGGGGTGGATGGGCAGCATGGCCACGGAAAAGGTCTGTGAGATTGCATGAGGCCTACAAGCCACATGTTGCCCAGCCCTGTGTTAAAGTGGCACAACTTGAAAAATGGCTGAAGAGCTGGATTGTTGCAATCACAGTAGCTTTACAGTAGAGAAGAGGGTAGGGAGTGACACCCAGCATTACAGCATGTTTTTTTTCTTTTTGCTAAAATAAAGCCAATAAGCCCTATGCATCCACTGCCCCAACATACAAAAAAGGAACTTGCCCCTCACACTCTAACACGGCTTTCTCTGTTCATTCAGATAGAATCTGAAGATAAGAAGTTCTTATAAACATGGAAACCTTCCATATGTGCAAGAACTGCAAAATCAGGATTTGTATGGTTGTGGAGAGGAAACAGGAACCCAGTAGCATCTCTTCAGACTCATTCCTTTCCTTGTTAGGAAAGCAACGATGAAGGGGGTCAGGGTTAGTATGCTTCCCTTCTACATGCAATGGATCGACATGGTTAATAACACTTGAACCGCAGCTACCCTGACATCAGTGTCCTGTTTGCTTCCAGATCTTGATAATGTATTCAGCTCATCTTTTGAAGCAGGGGACATAAGTCTCAAGACACCTTTCAGAGCATCCTCCCCAATCTCACAGCAGCTATAAACGTGAAACCATAAATCAAGGGCATGAGTCATTGGTTTCCCACAAGCAAAGTGACCTCTCTAAGAGTGGCAGCTTGAATGTGGGTATATGTGGCAAAAACCTGACAAAGCAGTGTCTTTGCTAGGAAGACTCCACTCCCAGTCACAAGCTAAAAGGAATCTTTTTTTTTCCTTTGGTCATTACCTCACCTCCAATATGTTACTATATTACAGTGCAGAGCTCTGCTGGGAGTGTATGAACTGCAGCAGAATACAGCATGCTCTCTGCATCATGAATGCTGCACACTACAGCAGACGTCAGTGCATCTTGCAGGCATCTCATGCATTACACGTTCAACTGCAGCACACTGCAGTGACATCAGAATTGCATAGCTGGCTGCTCACCAGAATGGAGACTGAGAAGAAGAATGAGGGGATTAGGAGGAAAGGAAATGCCTTGGCACATTTTCAGCTATGGCCCCCTCCTGAACCTTTTTATTTGTTTGTTTGGCGCAAGTCAGGGTGGCTAAATGTGAACCTTCTGGAGCACAGAATATTCATACATCTAAATAGTTGGCACTCAGAAAGGCAAACCTGCATCTGGAGATGATGAGCCTGATCATTTGCAGATGGCTCGCCTGAATTAATGAAGGAAACAAGGGGTGAGGGGAAGAGGAAGAGGAAGGAAAGTCAATAGATATTGGAGGAGTGAAGGGTGGGACTGATGAAAGGTTGGTTTTACATATCTTGGCTGCTTTACATGTCAACTATTGGCAAGTCATAGCCTGAAAGGATTCACTCAGAATCACAAGAATCCTCTTTTAAGGCATGTATATGGTGGCAAAATGAAAATCAGCCCATTCACTTGGTGTACTGTTATGTTCAAATGATGCACTGGTCATAATAATTGCCACATGGTGCACTCCCAAGTAGCTTTCACAAATCCTTCACAGCAATACATGAACTGCTGGATAGCTCAGCAGTTTAGGCACCTGGCTGGAGAGCCAGAGGTTAGGAGTTTGATTCCCCACTGTGCCTCCTTGAGAGGGGCTGATGATCCATAGGGTCCCTTCCAGCTCTGCAGTTCTAATATTTTCCTCAGTATCAAACATTCAAGAATACTGACTCTGAACATGAAAGTTCCATCACTGAGCTCTCCTGATTACCAAGTATTCAAAGACCTCATTTTGAAAAGCCACAGAAGATATTGCCCTACTAGGTAACAGCACATTTCCCAAGTTAATTCCACATTTGGGTGAAACTGTTATTCCTTTTGTTTCTGATAGTTTTTTTACAGGGTAAATCCCAGGTATCTGGTCTCCATGGAGTCTGATACCAGGGGATAGGTAAAAGAGCAATTTTAAAATGAAAATCCAAAGTTGGTGCAGGTATAATGATAATATGTGGTTTTTATAGGTTTTTTGGGCTGTTTGGCCTCAACAACACAGCCAGACAACCCAAAAAACCTACAACAACCATTGGATCCTGGCCGTGAAAGCCTTCAAGAACACAATCTGTGTGTTACCCAATAAGGCAAATGCTGGTTTGTACTTGTCTTGAAAAAAAGGATTAGAAACTTGGGTTTGTTTGTTTGTTTGTTTATTTTATACCCTGCCCATCTAGTCAGTTGACTACTCTGGGTGGCTCTGGGTTTGATTCTGTCCTCTAGGCTTGATTTGCAGAACAAACTATAGTTTACCAATTAAGGTAAAAGAGAAAGCAATGGTACCACTGGAAAAAGGAAAGTCACAGAAAAGAGGGAAAGCAGGATTGAGATGGGAAGGCACAAGCTGAACGATCCTCACATTCACACTGCTCCACGCGAAGGCTTGATACTTCATTTGTACCAACCCACTGCATGCACTGTCATATTGTTGTTACTGATTAGCTGTTAAGTTGTTTCTGACTCTTCGTGACCCCATGGACCAGAGCATGCCAGGCCCTCCTGTATTCCACTGCCTCCCAGAGCTGGGTCAAATTCATGTTGGTAGCTTCAGTGACACTGTCCAACCATCTCGTCCTCTGTTGTCCCCTTCTCCTCTTGCCTTCACATTTTCCTAACATCAGGGGCTTTTCCAGGGAGTCTTCTCTTCTCATGAGATGGCAAAAGTATTGAAACCTCCGCTTCAGAATCTGTCCTTCCCATAAGCACTCGGGGTAAATTTCCTTCAGAACGGATAGGTTGATCTCCTTGCAGTCCAGGGGACTCTCAAGAGTCTCCTCCAGCACCACTATTCAAAAGCATCAATTCTTCGGCGGTCTGCTTTCTTTATGGTCCAGGTCTCATTTCCATACATCACTACTGGAAAAACCATAGCTTTGACTATACAGACCTTTGTTGGCAAGGTGATGTCTCTGCTTTTCAAGATGCTGTCTAGGTTTGTCATCGCTTTCCTCCCAAGAAGCAGGCGTCTTTAATTTCATGGCTGCTGTCTCCATCTGCAGTGATCATGGAGCCCAAGAAAGTAAAATCTGTCACTGCCTCCATATCTTTCCCTTCTATTTCCCAGGAGGTGATGGGACCAGTGTCCATGATCTTAGTTTTTTTGATGTTCAGCTTCAGACCATTTTTTGTGCTCTCCTCTTTCACCCTCATTAAGAGGTTCTTTAATTCTCCTCACTTTCTGCCACCAGGGTGGTATCATCTGCATATCTGAGGTTGTTGATATTTCTTCCAGCAATCTTAATTCCAGTTTGGGATTCATCCAGTCCTGCCTTTGGCATGAGGTATCCTGCATATATGTTAAATAAGCAGGGAGACAATATACAGCCTTGTTGTACTCCTTTCCCAATTTTGAACCAATCAGTGTTTCCATATCCAGTTCTAACTGTTGCTTCCTGTCCAACATATAGATTTCTCAGGCGATAGATAAGGTGGCCAGGCACTCCCATTTCTTTAAGGGCTTGCTATAGTTTGCTGTGGTCCACACAGTCAAAGGCTTTTGCATAGTCAATGAAACAGAAGTAGATGAATATAGCACCTTAACAATGTCATCTTTTAAGTTTTTTAATAGTTCAACTGGAATGCCATCACCTCCACTGGCCTTGTTGTTAGCCATGCTTTCTAAGGCCCACTTGACTTCAGTGTCCAGGATGTCTGTGAAGAACTCCTCCTTTTCCCTGGTTAAAGACAACATTTGGCAATAATGCTAGTGGTGGGAGATGAGCTTAGGAACCACAAATTTGGCAACTGGCCTGTTTGCCACTTCCCACATCTGCATTTCAGCCTTTAAATCTGCACAAGTGGTCTGAAGTTCAGAATGAAGCAAGGGCTGAATTGTTCAACAATTTATATGAGAAAACATGGAGATGTGGGACTGTAGCTCATCCTGGGGAGTGGGGTGGGGGTCCAAGTCAGCACTGTGTACCCCACAACCTTGCACTGGAGCCATTCTTGTTATCAAAAAAGAATGGATTCTGATCTGTGCTCAGTGGAACTCTTTTGGGTTGATGGTGGGGAGAATATCTAGTAACAAAAGTGAAGGAAATAGTTGTCACAAAAGGTTAGTTTTTGCTAACCTTGAATACTTATGCCAAAAACTTGTTTATCCTGTGTTCAAACTGAAGTGCTGAGAGCATTTTTGTGTGTTGTGTTAAGACTAAATACATGGCACACACAAGCTGCACTATTCAATATACACTCATGAACTTTTAACTATTGTTTATACATTACCAGTCCTCTCCATATTTGACAAAGATATTTGGTTTATTTTGGAAACCAGCTGGGATTGAATTTGTAACAACATACTGAAGGTTGTTGTTGTGCAGTGTCAGCCTTCACACAGCAGCTGCTGCCCCACAGACCCTTCAATCTTGGACAATTGTAAGTATCTTGTGCCCATTTCTCTTGCCTCCCATGTGGTCTCCAGAGCAAGACAATTTTAACAGTATTACAGGCATCACAGAAACATGTGGACACCAAAAGAGAAAGCTGAGTTGCATGAAGACTGAAATGGAAATATCTATGGGTGTGACAGAATGTGGAGATTTGTGGAAGTGGAAATTTTGAACCAGAAGTCTCAAAGCATGAGAGGAACAAAATGGGGCGGCCAAAGAGAAGGTGCAATGATGAGTGAATTCTAACCTTAACATTGCAAAACTCTGGCTGCAACAAATGAGCCACAAGTGTAAAGCCTTATTTTACAGGTTAAAAATAAAACCTGGATCCAACATCTGGCACTATCCAGTGTTCATGAAACTGTCATTCCACAGAACACTTATCTTGGGTAAGACTGGCTATGTTTGCAACAGTTGGAAATGGGACGAATCTTTCCCTTCAAAAAGACTAACCAAATGCAACTTAAAGAACTGTTAACATTACTCTTGTGAGCACCTTAAAAGCTTCCACATATTAAAAGATTGCTTGTGCAATTTGTAAGTCATTTATTATTTTCAGCAATGTGCTGCATTTAGGGAAATATGCGCTGCATAACTACCACCACAAGGATGCATCAGATAAATCCTAGGAACCAATAATCTCTGGGGCAGCTGTATAAGCAAACTGTCTTCCAAAAGAAAGGCATCCATACTGATAGAAATTCAAAAATTAAAAGCCCTATCATGGAACAGAGTCAGTGTGTCAACCTCAGCAGTGTGAAATTTTGAAGTAATCTTTTGCAGCTGATTTAGGAACCTAGGAACAAACCCTTATGAAAGGGGAACTAAGGCAACTCCCTGTGGACCCTGTCCTAGGCCATGGTTTTCCTTCTGTACTTCTATTACACAGCAGTTGATTATTTCATAACAGAGTTGATAACCAAAAAAACCACTCCCCACTGCTCCCAATTCACATGTAAGTCTTTCTCTTCTGCCCATATGACAGCAGTTCACCATGCAAACTTCCCTACACAATCCAATTATAAATACTAGTGAGACACCATTGCTGGCAGTTATACTGCTCCCATTCATTCCTTTCCATTCTGATTGCTTCCACTATACTCTTGGTCATCCCAAAATGAAAATGCTCTGTGGACACACATCGCCCCTGGCTAAACTCCATGCCTGAGAGGGACATGAATTGACCAAGCAAAGTAGTACAGGAGTGAGAAGAATTCAAGACTGCTTCTACAGTACAGTGGTGCCTCACATAACGAGCGCACCATTTAACGACGAATCCGCATAGCGATCTATTTTTTAGATCGCTAATGTGATCGCATTGCAATGTTTTAATGGGCAAAACATCGCATTGCGATGATCGGTAAGCGTTTAGCTTACCGATCTTCGCATTGCGATGTTTTTTAAACAGCTGATCGGCGGTTCCAAAATGGCTGCCGGGTGCCCAAAATGGCTGCCGCAACCATTTTCGCACGGTTTCCTCGCTTACCGAGGGTGCGAAAATGGCAGCGCTATGAAGGATCTTCACTGAACGGTGAGTTTGGGCCCCATAGGAACGCATTCAACGAATGGGTTTTTCCATTCCGTTTAGCGATGTTTTCACATAGCGACGATTAATTCGGAACAGATTAACCTCGCTATGCGGGGCACCACTGTATAAGAAGAAACTCTTAACATCTTTTTCAACCCATTCACATACCTTCATGTCCAAGAGCAGACTGCACACACCAAGTTGCAAATGAGAAGGTACACTTGCTTATATACTGAAAAGCATCAACAAGCTCTTCTGAAGGCAAAATAAACCTAAGTATGGACCCACTTTTGATCCAAACATTCTTTTATGATTAATTTTTGTTTTGATGCTTTCCAGAAATGGCTAACCCAGGTGACCTGTTTTCAGTTCAATTTGTCATCTAGCAGATGTTCCACTAATTGCAGGCATCCAGGACTACAGTAGCCTTTGACTTTTCTTTTAAAGGTTGACTTTCAACAAATAAGCCAATATGGTCATTTAGGTTAAAAGATATCCCATTTTATAGAGAATCTCCCCAATGCTGTTCATCCCTAAGAGTGAGTTCAGATATTTAGATAGGTTGCCAGGCTATTATTACCAGGTGCTGCAGGAGAAACAGCAATGGAAAGATCTAACCAAATCATGACTCTTGGGATTAGTCTTAAGGCACAAAATTCTGAAGTGAATCCCTTAGTTGAAAAAGAAGCCCTTTGCTAAGGGTTGCACACTCCCATTTTCCAGCCCCGGAAATGTAATCTAAACTTAAACCAAGTGATTCATGATCTTATTTTGCTCTTCTCACATTTAGGAATGTTGAAATCACATATCAGGCCATCTATTTGCTCACCACTAATATTATGTCCCAGGCAATTCCTTCAGGTGGGCTGTTCTACAAAGAAGATTGCAAACTAGTATCATGACAAGAAAAATTTGATTTCAAGAACTTTAAAGACATTTGACAAAATGAATCCCTTTGCTACCTTTGTTTGGGAGCATCCAGCAGTGGGAAATATAAATAAGAATGGAAAAACACAGAATGACAGATCATTCCAACAAGATGTTTCCACCAAGCTCAAGAGTACCAATGAACTCAGTAGAAATTCCAGAAGAACTGAGTCTCCTACCTCACCATCAACTGTACCTTGGCCACTATAAACATGAATCAAATTATCCATTTTAGGTCCTTCTGCAGTCTCCAGCACTACCCAGGCAAGTACAACTGAAGACGTGCATAGTTAATCCTGTATGATGTAAGTCCTGGAAAGGGAAGTAGAGAGCAAGTGACTTGCTCATAGATGCACAGAAGTGTTCGGCAAAACAAGAGGGGAAACAGCAGTTGATCAAAATGCAGAATAAACACAAATCTCTAGCAAATGTATGTCTAAAAGATTCTGTTCTCAGAGTACCAAAACCAAGCCCTTTCTGAGAGCCCAGATTTAATGCTGTCCCAATTCAGTCCTGGCAAAACATTTGGTAGACAAGAGTTTTCAAAACTAAAAATTGCAAGGTTCAGCTGATACACAGAATTACAAACAGGAACTCTTTTTAGAATCCGTCTCCACTGAAAGCTGACTAATTATTCATACAGTGGACCCTCTACTTACGGAATTAATCCGTATTGGAACGGTGGCTGCAGGTCGAAAAGTCTGTAGGTCGAGTCTCCATTGACCTACAGTCCATTGAAAACTTATTAATCCGGTAACCGGCCGTTTTTGTTCCATTTTTGTTCCATTTTGGTTTGTTTTCTGGTCTGTAGGTCGATTCTCCGGCTGCAAGTCGAATCTAAATTTTGCGGCCAGAGAAGTCTGTAACTCGAAAAGTCTGTAAGTCGAGCCGTCTGTAAGTCGAGGGTCCACTGTATTTAAAAATGCCTTAAGGCCTCCCCCCCACCAAGCTATGCTGTAATATGGCATGTTTGAAGCCACCGTGAAACCTGAAGCAGGTTTATAACTTCAAGTGCAAATAATACCAAGACAACAACATCACTTATACTTAATCTGAAGCCCCACTATGTTCAGTCAGGCTTGTTCTCTCTATGTAATTGTACATAGATTTGCAGTCTGAACTGGGCAATCCTAAACAAATCTGCTACAGAGTAAACACTATTGAATACACTAAAGCATGCTTCTAAGAAAACATAGGGCTTGTCTACATGGGCTCTTTTAGAGCAGGCTGCTGCAGGTTAAATAGGGTTGCTTGAAGTTAGAAAGACATGTGATATGGCATTTGGTGCAATCCTCATATCCAAATGGGATATCAGAGCTCAAGTGACCCTATTTAGTCCAGCTCCTTCCATTGGGAATTTCCAATATTGTGAAGTGGCATAATGAAAGCCACTTCAGGACACTGGCAAATTAAATACTTCCTCTGCTCTTCAGGGGAGGGGCAGAGGAAGTGATTTTTAAAAAACTCTATTAGGGCAGCAAAATGTGTTGTATCAGTTACCAAAAAAAGGTAAAACAGTATTTTTTTTGCCTTGTTTTGAAAGGACAGTTGAGAAACTGCCCGCGGCTGAACTTGTTGCCATGGGTTGTATGCCCTGCCACTTTTATGACCTTGAGCAAGCTACACAGTTCAAAACCACTGCCAGAAGGAGGGACCATTAAACTGCATCTGAGTATTATATACCCAGAAGATCCTCAAAGGATCATTACTACTTGAACTGGCTTGATGATACATAACAACAACAATGCAAATACAGTGGGCCCTTGACTTACGAACGGCCCTACATGTGAACTTTTCGGGTTACTAACCCGATCTCATTGCAAGTAGTAAGCCATACTTGTGAACGTGGATCGGGTTACGAACCCAAAAGGCGGGGAGAAAGGGCGTGAAATTCGAATTTCCTGCCCTTCCTCCCTGCCTTTGGAGCTTTCAAAAGGCTTCCTCCAACCTCTGAAGCCAAAAAGGCAGGGAGAAAGCGTGGGAAGTTCAAACTTTCTGCGCTTTCTCCCTGCCTTTTTGGCTTCGGAAACAAGCCGGGCAGCCGATTTCCCCTCGGCCGCGCGGCTTGCTTCTTGTTTGGAAAAGCCAGGGGGAAATCGGCTCCCTCCTTGCACCCAATGCAGAGTTCGCTTGGCACCGGGCTGGACGCGAAGCGGACTCTGCATCGGTTGCAAGGAGGGAGCCGATTTCCCCCTGGCCACGTGGCTTGCTTTTCCAAACAAGAAGCAAGCCATGCCGCCGAGGGGAAATCGGCTCCCTCCTTGCAACCAATGCAGAGTCCGCTTCACACTGGGCTGAGTAGAAGGAGGGAGCCGATTTCTCCCTGGCCAGCTGGCTTGCTTCTCATTTGGAAAAGCAAGCCAGCCGGGCAGGGAGAAATCGGCTCCCTCCTTTCACCCGACGCTGGGTCCTCTTCGCGCTGGGCCGAGCTCAGCCGGCGCAAAGGGGACTCACCGTCGGGTGGAAGGAGGGAGTCGATTCCTCCCTGGCCCCCCCGGCTTGCTTCCAAAACCAAAAAGGTGGGGAGAAAGCGTGGGAAGTTCGAACTGCCTTTTTAGCTTCAGAGAGCTCCAAAGCTGCCCATCGCGGCAGTGGGGACCCCCAGGGAGGTCTCCCAGGGCTTGCATGGGAGACCTCCCTGGGGGTCTTCACCGCCATGATCGGTGCCTTCAGAGGTTTCAAAGGGCTTTCCCTGACATCGGAGGAAGCCCTTTGAAAGCTCCAAAGGCAGCGGAACGCCGGGCGGCTAGAGCAGGCCGGGCGCCTGGCCGCTCGCCCCCGGCTGCGCGGAACCAGCAGAGTGCCGGGAGCTTTCGGACTGGTAAGTCCTTTTAAAAAAACTTTTCTGTGTGGGTTTTGGAGGGTGGGTTTGGACTGGGGGGGTTATGCTTCTGTGGTTTGTGTGTGTGTGTGTGTGTGTGTGTGTGTGTGTGTGTGTGTGTGTGTGTGTGTGTGTGTGTGTGTGTGTGTGTGTGTGTGTGTGTTTTGCAGTCCCAACGTGGGACTTGTTCTTTTTATTTTATTTTATTTTATTGTTTTTTGTTTTTTGAAATGCTGGAACGGATTAATTCTGTTCCCATGCATTTCAATGGGAAATGGTAGGTCGACTTACGAACTTTCTGAGCTATGAACGTCCTCCCAGAACGGATTAAATCCGTAAGTTGAGGGCCCACTGTACTGGCAGTCATGAACTCATTTCAGTCAAGGTTACAGAACAGCTAGCATAGCCTGCACATTTGCAAGGCATGAACCTTTCATGTCACTTGTGTGAACTTGTGAGGCTTATTTGGAAATGATGACACATGGGAAAACAAAAGGCTGTTCAATGTTAAGTCAGGTGAAGCAAAGGCTAACCTGGGATAAGGCAATTGTGGCCCTCAGGTCATGTGGGAAACACTGGCCTCTTGACATGAGCAATGACCCTGGAAAACTAGCAGTACTGATTACATGGAAAGCCTGCATAAGCACAGGAACATCTCCCCTTCAGATGCCTTGTCCTCTAGTCTACATGGAGGAAAGCCATGATGACCGGGTACAACCAGGCATTCTTCTGTTCACCCGTTGTAAAACTGATACAAGTAATGCCTGAACAGAGTTAATCTAATGCCTTCTTCCAGTTTCCCTGCTGGCATCAAATCTAATTGTTAAAGCAAGTCTTCAGCCCAAAATATCATGCAGTTACTCAGGAATAAGTCCCAATGACTTATATAAGCTTCAGTGGACTTTATTTAACAATAAAATTTGTAAAAAAAATGTATAAATAAAGACTATAAGGCTTCTGTATTGCTTCAGACCCACATGTCTCACAAATAACCAGAGAAATGTGTAACAAAGGAATTTTCTTCAGGTAAGGATTGAGATTGGCGTTTGAGGGGGTGGGGGGAGAGCAATTACAGTGAAACAAAATGGATGCTAACTTGCCATGTATCTGGCTTTCTCTGACAGAGACTTCAACAAGGTTTGCTCTCAAATAAGTGGTGACTTCCCTTGAAGTTTCTTCAAATAAGTATCCATGTGGATGGTATTAAGTATCTTTGCCCTGACACAGTATATCCCTCCTTCAATAATATCAGGGGAATCATTCCCACAAATAACAGATGAGACAGCAGGCTGCATTTGGAGGATCGCATCTCAGTTTATTAAGCCAAGATATGAACATGTTTTTCTCAGACCCTTTTGCTTCTCCTTGCTCAACATAATTTTTTAAAAAGCCAAAACTTGTTCATTTTCAGATTCTAATCCTGATAATGGCCTGTGGTACAGATGCTCCATCCACCTCCTCTGTGACTTTGCAAGGGATTATAGGGCACACCTCTCAGTATTCCCAGTAAGCAAAAATCATCCTGGAGAAGTACAGGCATTGCATTAAAGGCGGCAACACTCCATATTAAAAAAAAATGCAAAATTCACCGCTGGGCCTTTAAATATACAGAGATGCCATACTGAAAACGATGAACCACCTCATTTCTGAAATTGGAGACAGGACTCAGTGTTATGACTACTTAATTTCAGTCCTGGACTAAGAAAGAGAAAAGGTCACCTACAGAGGCATCTGTAGATTTGCAAAAGAGCCAAAAGTCAGAACCAACCCTTACTTACTGATTGGTGCACAGAAAAATAGATCAAATTATCTTTCTAATCCAGAGTTTCATCCTTCAGGACTCAAACATTTTCCTTGCCTTAGAGCTACTTTTAACACCACTTCTGCCTTTTGCCAAAGCAGCCCCAGGCTGGCTTTCTGGTAAAAGATACCCTCACTCCCTTGGGTTTCTAAGGGCAGTGGGAGTATTTTTAGCCTTGGGAAGCAAAAGAGCCAACAACTACATCTCTCTTTGAGGGGTATTTTCATAGTTTGGGAAGGAGCGAGAGAGAAGCACGTTGACCATCAGTTGCAGTGCCTCGATAACAACTGACAAAGGAAACAGGCAGCAATTAAGCTGCAGCAGCAAAGTTAAGTTTGGAAAAGTTGCTTTAGATTACCACTCTCAGTCCACAGGCTATGCTGAGGGATTCGGAGATGGAGAGGTCACAATCTAAAAGACAACTGTTCTGATCTTTAGCAAAAACAACAGTCCTGTGGCACCTTCAAAAGCAACAACCTTATCACAGTATAAGCTTTTATAGACTAAAGTCACCTATTGTATGACGTGGCATCAAGGTCACAAAAGCGGATGTCAAAATAAATTGGTTTGCTCTTAAAGTGTCAGAAGCCACTTCAGCTATTTCATCTTTTACTGCGTTTTTAAAGTCTATTCTTCTAAAAAGGTAATCTAGTTTTCACCATCAAAAATATACTGGTAAGTCAGAACAAACCTTTCTAGTGGTCAAGGAGTTCAATTTCAGTGCTCCACGTTGTCCACTTACTATTATGCAAAACAACACATTAAGAAACCCATCCAAGGACTAGAAAATATCCTATAGGCTGCAAAATTTGAATAGCAGTGCAGACCTTTACTTTTCTTGGTGCCATTCCCGGCCTGACCTGTCTATGGTTAACTATCCATCTATCAATTTACAGATTTCTATGTCACCTTTTCCCCAATTAAGAGTACCAAAGTGGGTCACAGTTTATTAAAAAATAAACCAACTAGAACCACAAAAAATTATGACATAAAAAACAATTAAAAACAATGACCAAAGACTACAGGAATTATAATTCAAAACCCAGAGAGAGAAAGAGCACCACATTGACTACTCTTGGAGTAAATAACTGAAGCAATAAACAGTCATGATGGTTAAAACTCCCGCAAAAAACAGGTATGAAACTCATGGCTGCTGACTCCTGTTATGTTAATTTTGTGTGTGAACACAGTTGTCCCTTTGAAATAAACCAGAGGTTCCTAGGTGAGGAAGTTTTAGCTGCCACAATCATTTCACCGAAGTTAACATGTCAATAGATTACTAGCTTACATTGGAACTGAGAAAAGGAAGGCATCCATGTAGCTACAGGGGTGGCAAGTCATGTTTCCACAACACAGATCAGGCAACTTGTCACCTTTTAGATGTTGCTGGATGACATCTTCAATCATTCCTCATCACTGGCTATGCCAGCTTGCACTGATGGGAGTCACTGTTCAACAGCACTATGAAGGGATTCAAGTTGCCCACTCCAGGCTTAAATTCATCTCAGGCTCTTACAAGTGTTATGGCTCCAGTGTAATTTTGTGAAAAGGGGGCTACAGTTTCCATCCACAAAAATAAAAATAAAAGAAATTTAAGGTTATTTGGGGAGGAAAGCTATTAGAGAAGAGTGCTTCACATGTGGCCACCCCAATTATTCTTCAACTCACTTCAGGTACAGAATCAACCATGCAGAAATTGAAGTTAATTTAGGGGTTGTTGTCAACTAGAATAAATCCAAAAGCGACAATAGCTTAATTAGTATCTTTATTAGGACCAAGTGAACAGTCACAAAGGCAAGCTTTAAAATTCCTTCAAAGGGAACAGTGAATCTGAAACCTTACTCATCTCTTTGCAACTGCTCAGCTGATTCTAATAATAATTCTTTATCATGCATGTCACTGCTGCTATTTTCCAATGGATTTGAAATATTTACTCTCTGGGTAAATGCAGATGTGAACAGGTACCAGGGCTGTATTGATGTAAACATAGGTTCTGTACAGTGCCTGCATTCTTGGAAGCTCTTTTAATTTATTTTAATCCAAGAAGTCTGACAACAAAATAATGCCTTATACTGATAAGCCGTTGTGATGAATGAAATATATTCAAGATTCAGTTCTTACCCTATCAGTAATTCCATCAAATTTTGAGAAGGTCACTTAGCTTGCCTTCTTACCCCCACCTCCTAGCTGTCTCATGCTTTTCCCAGAGGAGAATTCCCTATCATTTGTGATCTGATTCGATTTGCTGTTACAGACACAATCCACCTCCCTCCGCCAATGACCCTGTGCAGCACTATGGCAAAATAAGCCCTCTGGCCGATGCAGTACATACAGACATCAAGATGAGTAAACTAAGCTTTATTGAGTTACAGAACACAAGAAAAATATTTGCAGGCACCTCATCACCAAGGAACTGGATTGCATAAGCATTGGTGGAGGGTAAGGTGTATTATTATACATCAGATAGGCCAAAAAGGAAAGGAAAGGAATGGAAAGAAAAAAAGGAGCACCCTTCTCTCTTTAAAAGGATGACATGCAAAAGGAGAGAAAGAAAGAGGAGAAAGAATTTTAAAAAGCACCACAAGATTAAGAATGCAATAAGTCTATTACCATTCCTGATAGCTGCTATCACCTAGTATCCTCATAAAAATAGTGCTATGAACAGCAACGCCACCATTTCCACAACCAAATGTCAAACTGGTAGGCTGCAGAAAGGAAAAAAACATATAGCCATGCAAAAAGATGGTTCCGAGAAGACTGGTGAGGTTGGTTTGGGCTGTTTGTCCTCCATCTGCAAGAACAGATGTACTTCTGCTCTTTTAGGCTTCAACAAAAACAAAAACAGATTCGGGGAGGGTGGGTGAGGACATAAGAGGAAACACTTTCTACACAGCAGAAATATTTCATGATAGCAGGAAGTATTCCAGTTGTAGTTAAGGTTTGATCAGTATGTTTCCTCAGGGATTAACTGACCTTAAATCATCTTTGAATGCACCCCAAAACAATTGGGAGCTGCTCTCTTGTGATATGAGTCTACCATCACAGTGGTGCATGTGTGCTGTGTTGTATAAAGCTCCATCAAGTCATTTCCACTTACAAAGGCCTTAATAAGGCTTTTGAGATGTGTGAGACTCATGGAGCTGTTTACCACTGCACTCCTCAGTGAGTTAATGCTGCCAAGTGCAAATCTGAACCCAGCCCACCTGAGTGTCTTAGTCTGACACTCCATTTATCATGCCACATTGGCTTTAATGTATGTTGGGGAGGGTAATGAAACAATGAGCCAACTGTCTGGGCAGCAAACTCAGCTAGATAGAAGAGAGTGTGTAAGTGAAGACCAGCTTGATCCACCCCATTCCTGTAGTCTTATTTACTTAAAAAGAGTTGCACCCCATCCTTGTATTGTAATCACCCTGTTTGCTATTGTACTATTGTAAACAGTAGTTTGAGAAAATAAACTATCAAAGTCATTAGTGATAAAGCAAACGAAGAAGAGAGCAGGATATAGCACACTCTCAAACAAGCAGTCAGTATACTGAAGGTGCATTCACCCAGCAAGCCAAGGCCAGAATCTTATTCAATAGGACAGTCTCCTAAAAACAACAACATAAAGGTCCTCTCCACTAGCTTCTCTTTCATTCAACCAGTTATGCATAGGTTGTGACTATGGGTACACAATCACTTAAATGACAGACCGAGCAAAGGACAGCCTGACAGAGGCGGAGAAACGCTATACAATTGGACTATGTCCCAAATGTCTGCCAGAATAAAAAAGTTTTGAATAGTGGTAGTGATGGGGAGAGATCCAAAACCCATCCTGAGTCCTATAACCCAGTCCCCTTTCCTATGTCCCAGTGTGATGAGCAGACAAGCTTCATTCACACATGCCTAACTCCTGTGACACATAACTGCATCATGGTTGGGGGGGGGGAATGGTTCCCACATTGCTCCAAGACATAAAGACAACTTCAGCAAAGATCAGACATGAAAATCACATGTTTCTTGTAGGTCTGTGAACTACACATTAATAACATCAACATGAATGCTAATGTTTAAATCAGCATAGAATTTTCTAGATCTTGAAAAAACTTCTACAAGCTACAGCTCATTTATCCACTCCATGATCTTAAGACATAGGCTACAGTTTGCAAAAATATATGCCAAATACTACTTCCTAAACTTTTAAGATGTCACAAGGTTGTTATTTTTGCTATAACAACCTGCAGACAAATATGGCTTTTCCTTTGGAAATATCTAAGTCAGATATGGAATTATAAAGCACACATCCCACAGATCAATCCTCCCTGTCTCCCTGTCCACAACATTCTTGTCTATGAGAAGTAGTCTGGTAAGCTTCTTGCTCCCAAAGAAAGGCTCCTAATAAGTATGTGATACCAACTGCGAAGCTGTAAGAAGACACTGTATTCATCACCATCCTATTATTCCTCACAATAGCAGGGATTAATCCTCAGAACAAATAGAGCTGTGCCTCCATTCTGAAGCACAGCGATTTGTTAAACCCAATGCAGTAGTGTACACAGCTGCAAAAATACATAATTTCTAATTAATGGCTTGTTACACTGCACTGTGCATACATCAGCTGAAAAACAAAGTACTTTGATCCAAAGTATTTACAATCTGAACACCAGGCAGAGAAAGGGTAAGATGAAAAGGGGAGGGGAGAGTGGTCCTGAAGAGGATGCTGAGATAAGTGACTCGTTCTGTCTGTTGCAATAACTTTGTGTCAGGGCCAAGAATAACTCTGAAATCTGAAGGCTTCAAAGAGACTCTGGTTATTGTAGTGACAGAAGTATTGGCAGAGCATGCTTTCATGATTTAAGACATTCACACTATATAAGGATCTTACAGTGACAACCAGAAAGCCTCCAGTCTCCCTATATAAGGGCCAAAATAGCTCTGTCATAAAGATCTATCCTATAACCACATTTCTGAAGTGTTGCTAAATATCTGTGCCCTTCCCCGTTTGGACTGAGATCAAAAAGCTAAAGATGAAAGAGTTCACTCTATCCACCATCATGACTTTCAGCTTCCTAATTAAAATCAACCCACCACCACCAACACTACTCAAGGTTCCATGAGAAGGTTCCATTATCCCATTTTGAATAATGGAAGGAAAAACGCCATTCTTGGACCTTGATCTTAATTCTGCAAGACAGAAGTAGAAGTGCCCAGAGTCTGGGAAACGTGCCCACAGAGTATAGGTAGCCCCTCTCCTAACACTTCCCTCTCCACTGTATAAAGGATGAAAGGATGATGAGAAGAATCCATGAATCCATGTGGCTGTGCATTTGAATGAACACACACATGTATATGGACACAAATCATTCACCTTGGGCTTATAAAAGTTACTTTTTTATTATGATTCACAAAATCCGCTAGGCAATGTATTCTCGAAGGCTTTCACGGCCGGGATCTGATGGTCGTTGTGGGTTTTTTGGGCTCTTTGGCTGTGTTCTGAAAGTTGTTCTTCCTGACATTTCACCAGTCTCTGCGGCTGCATCTTCAGAGGACTGGAGTAGGAACTCTGTCCATGCTCTGTTGCTGTTTGTTGGATAGTTGAGTATTTATAGCTGTGGGAACAGCTTTTGTCCTTTTCAGGAGATAGGGTGATCAGTGTGTTTTGTTGTGGATGTATTGTTGTGATAAATGGGCGAGATTATCTGTCACTGTGGTTGATGGGTGTCTTTAGCTGGTCTCTTTTGTGCAATGATCCCTGGTCCTTGTGGCTGGGTAGAGTTTGTTGACCTTCTGCAGGCTGTATTTTCCAGTGCTGGAAGCCAGGCCTTGTTCAGTTTCAGACTTTCTTTTTTGTTGAAGCTATGCTGATGTTTATGGATTTCAATGGGTTCCCTGTGCAGTCTAACATAATGATTGCTGGTGTTGTCCAGTACTTCAGTATTTTGAAATAGAATTTCATGTCTAGCTTGTTTTAGTGCATGTTCAGCTACTGCTAATTTTTCTGGTTGTTTTAGTCTGCAGTGTCTCTCATGTTCTTTGATTCTGGTGTGAATGTTGCGTTTTGTGGTTCCAATATATACATCAGTATAACTTCAACAAAAAAGAAAAAAAGTCTGAAACTGAACAAGGCTTGGCTTCCAGTGCTGGAAAATACAGCCTACAGAAGGCCAACGAACTCTACCCAGCCACAAGGACCCCGGGGGGTAGACAGCAGGGCTTCCCCTGGTAGGCCTGGTCTACCTCCCCCCCCCGGGAAAGCCTGATGACAGCAATTGACAGCAGCGGGGGATGCCCAGGAGGTCTCCGATGGTGGCAGGGAAGCCCCGGGAGACCTCCTGGGGGTCTGATCGTGGTGGCAGAAAAGGGCTGGAAATTTAAAATTGCTCCCCCACCACCAAGATCGGACCCCCAGGAGGCCTCCGGAGGCCTCTGAAGGTGCCGATCATGGTGGCGGGGACCATCCAGGTGGTCTCCGATGGTGGCGGAGAAGCCCTGTGAGGTCTCCCAGGGCTTCCCTGCCACCATCAGAGACCTCTTGGGAGTCCCCCATGACCGCAATCAGACCCCCAGGAGGCCTCCGGAGGCCTCCGAAGGCGCCAATCGCGGTGGTGGGGGATCCCCAGGAGGACTCTGATGGTGGCAGGGAAGCCCTGGAAGACCTCCTGTGGTCCACCACCACCATCGGAGACCTCCTGGGGGTCCCTTTTCCTAACTGTTGGGGCGAAAGAGCAGCCTCTTCACCACCAACAGTTTGAATGAAATGAAAAAAAGGCAGGGGAAATTTGAATTTCCCACCCTTTTCCCCTGCCTTTATTTTGTTCATAGGTCAAGGCTCCGTTCGCAAGTCGATGCAAACTTTTGCGAATGGAACCATTCATAGGTCAAAATGTTCATAGGTAGGGACATTCATAAGTTGAGGTTCCATTGTAGTGCTAGAGCACTCTCTGAGCAGTAGCACTCCCCCCCCACTGCCCAGTGAACCAAGTATCATTTTAGTAACTTCAAAAAGATGGAAGGCTAAATCAACTTTGAGTTGGCTACCGGAACCCATCAGGATTGAACTCAGGACATAAGAAGAGGCTTGACTGCAGTACAGCAGTTTAACCACTGCACCATAGGGTTCTTATATTTTTAATGCTATCTCATATTTAATTTATTTCATAAGTGTTTGGTGGATTAAAGTATGTTTAGTGTCTTATATTTAATTTTTCCTGCTGTTTTTATGCTTCTGATGTGCTTTTATTTTTGTATTCTATAGTTCTCTATTAGTTAGTTAGGCATCCTTCAGTCTTGAAAGACTATGGTACCGTGCTCTGTATGGAGGACTTGGAACAGCGTCTAGTGTGGCTGAGGAGGCCGATTCAAGAGTGACAGTCTCTTCCACACTGAAGACAAATCCAATCTGTCCCCTGTCCAGCTCCCTGGTTTTGCTGCTTTTGTGACTTCCTCTTTGCCTCAGCCTGCTGGGCAAGGGTCTCTTCAAATTGGGAGAGGCCGTGATGCAATGCCTGCCTCCAGGTTGAACGCTCAGATGTCAGGGTTCCCCATCTGTTGAGTTTTCTATTATAATGAGATTATTTTGATTTTTTAAATGCTTTTTAACCTCTATCATCTTATCGTTAAAATACTTTTAAAAGTAATACAGTACATTGTTTTTCTTTTACCCTTGATATTGTTTTTAAAATCATTTATGTGAGTTTGATTATACTGCAAGCTTCCTTGTAGAGTCTATTTCTGCAGAAAGGCAAGCTATGTACTTAAATATATAAACGCTGGTTAGAAATGCGATAATGAAATCAAAGAAATCTATCTAGATATTTTACAGATAAGTTCACAAAAGTTAAAGGCTACCAACACATAGCCATTTCAGTCATTTACAGCTTTTGAAGCTACAGTAACCATAACAGTAGCAAGAGCAAATAAAACAGAGCCTTACTAAATAACAAGAAACACTGCTACCAATATTGTGCTAGACTTGATATTTCTTTCATTGACAAAATATTCCACACTGGTGTACCTAGAGTCAAGTGTGTGCCATGGTCACCAGGCACATCTACCATAGCTTCCAATGTCTCTTTAGTTCAAGAGAAAAAGCAGAAAGGGTATTGTATGTTCTCACTCTGATTTCATGTCTGCTGAAATACCAGCAGTACATTGTGCTTTGTCATTTCCAAGCCATCCCATGTAGCAGCTTTGCAATTCCTTCCTTCCTCAGAATCACTTCAATGTACAATAAAGAGAGAAGGAAGACAATAACAAAACAAAACAAAACAAGGCCTGCCCCACTAAGCACATCCTAACCGGACCAGATAGGCGGGATATTTAATAATAATAATAATAATAATAATAATAATAATAATAATAATAATAATAATAATAATAATAATAATAATAATAATAATAAGAATAAGAATAAGAAGAAGAAGAAGAAGAAGAAGAAGAAGAAGAAGAAGAAGAAGAAGAAGAAGAAGAAGAAGAAGAAGAAGAAGAAGAAGAAGAAGAAGAAGAAGAAGAAGAAGATTTATTGATTAGAATTTGGAGTCAATTCATATGGATCAAGGTCAGTGAGATCAGCATTACAACTCTTGCCCACCCATTCACCTGCTGATTTTGCTTACCAACCTTTGCCCTTGTAAATCCAGGATCACAACACACATGCCCACTACCATATGACATGGTTTATTGCCAGCCAATGATCTAGACATCCTCAGTCGGTATCAATATTATTAATCTTTAATCTGCCATCATGCAGATCTCTCTCTCTCTCTCTCTCTCTCTCTCTCTTTTTTGCACTTCACATAATGAGAGGCCAGGCTTTGTCATTTCAGCCTCTCCCTTTTCCCCCTAATTACAATTTGCTGGAGAAACAAGAAAAAGCAATAGCTGAGGTGTAGGTGTGGGAAGTCACTCTGGGGCAAGATATATAATCTCTTGTTTTAGGGTTTGAACAAATCTTTAATTATTTGGTTGCATTAAGGATAAAACTATTTGGAACACATATTATCCCACATAATCCTAGGGATCACAGGAGCCTTGTGGTGCAGTGGTTAAATCGCTGTACTACAGCCAAAATTGTGCTCATCACCCAGGGTTCAATCCCAGGTAGCCGGCTCAAGGTTTACTCAACCTTCTATCCTTCCAAGGTCAGTAAAATTAGTACCCAGCTGGGGAGGGGGTGAAGAGAACATGTAGCCTGTGTAATTAACTTGTAAACCACCCAGAGAGTGCTTTAACTGCTATGGGGCAGCACATAAGCAGCACACTTTTTCTTTTTAGCCACTATTGGGGCACAATTCTTATCAGGTGCATCAGTCAGGCTGTTCGTTTCTCTCTAACAGTCTTTCTTTTGAAGTATTCAGGTTCAAGGAACTGTTGCCTCTACCATCTTGTCAGTTCAGTTGAAGTCTGCCATTTAATCTTTCCCACCACAGTCCACTGCACAAACCCCACTTTAATTGATAACAGAAATAACAACACCTGAAAGATTTGTGTCAGGTTATACAGGTGTATATTTCCCTGAAAGTCAAACTTCTGACACCTGAATACTCCATTGTTACAACCCATGATCAACCCCTGGAAGACGCTGGGTGGAAGGGCCAGTTTGAACTCACAATTTTTCCTCCAGCTGCTACTGTAAACTAAGAAAAATTATGCATTTCAATGAAAAATTCACCATTACACCTGAAAAATTCACCATTACAGCTGCAATCAACTTTTTAACGGAAGAAAAAAAATTAAACTTGAAATCAGTGTGGATTTCAGTAAAATAAATTGATATAAATCATGATTTTAGCTTAAAAAGCAGGTTTTCTTCATAATTTAAATTTTTTTAAAAAATCATTATTTAAATCAATTAAGTTTTTTTAAAATAATCATTTATTTCTATCCACCCTGCTGGAAACAAAGCAACGCAACTCAGAGCTGTGTGAAACATAACTGAAAGCAACAGACACAACACGGTTCCTTCCATATTCCAACTCTTCTCTTATAACTGTTAAGCAGATCCTTTTGTTATTGGGTTTTTCCTCAATTCATATTCTTTTCTGTTTTAACAAAAGCTCTGTCAGAGCCAAGCACAGTTTACATACCCTTTAATGTGGGGTCTGTACACAAGATAGAGGGCATTATATATTTTCCAGTAATACTCCATCGCCCACACAGCTGAGTCACTTCGGACAAGCAGGATGGGGGCAGCTCCTTAGCATTCCATTACAAATGGCCAAGAAACACCAATGCATTTAAACTTGGTTCATGTTAAGCTTCTGGAACTTCCATGTTTATGAGGACCTTATAAATGCCACCCATGCAAATGGTTAACAGTAGCTAAGGGGCAAGGAAGCTGAAATATTAAAAGACTGAACTCTAATTTATTGTGAAATGAATGTTAAATACAGTGGGTTGGCTCTAAGACTTCAGCTCAAAAGAGTCCACTAGCACTGAAGATGTGTGTGTATGCACTTCTGGATGATGTCTGCTCCTTTATTTATTTATTTATTTATTTATTTATTTATTTATTTATTTATTTATTTATTTATTTATTTATTTATTTATTTATTTAATTAATTAATTAATTAATTAATTAATTTTATTTATATCCCACCTATCTGGTCGGGCGAGGACCACTCTAGGCGGCCTTTCTTGCAATCTCCTGAAAATCTAATAGAGAGGAATAAAGGACCACTGAAAGCAGCATGACAGTGACACCAAGGGAAGGAGGAATCAGCAGAAATGTCACTCCACCCCTTTCATCCAATAAGAAACCCCCACTGAATCCTGCTGCCCTTTCATTCACAGAGGGGTCCATTTGGATCCATCTCTATAAAACTAGTTCTACACTGTTGCTTCTCCCTCCACATTGATTCTGTTTTCCTACTGAGCAGAGGAAGTCCCAATATTCACTTCAGAGACAACGGCAGTGCCAGATAGAACGAGTGCACCAACAAGATATTACTGTAACACTCTGGGGATACATCATCCATTAAAGCTCCATCATAACCAATCAGATGAGTGATGGATGGAAGCTGGAACATCTTAGCAGGCAGTGTCATCAAGCTGGCAAACTTTGCTGAGATGCAACGAAAGCGGTGGGAGGGGGAGAATCTCAGAATAGAAAGCTTGCAGAGTAAAATTTTGATCTATGCATTACTGAAGGGATCCACCACTGGATCTGCTGACAGTTCTGGTTTTAGTTTAACAGTCAACATGGAGCTTCCAATTTGAACAGCGGAGCAGCGCTTGGGAGGAGGTACTCAACCTTTTTTGAGCTTCTGTTCATATGTATGCAGAGAGCAATGAAGTGGCTGCTAAGATCCGTGCAGAGGAAACAAAGATACGGTACTTTTGGGGGCTGTTGCACCATAAGCAGATGAGCTGTGGGTGGGCTGAGAAACATGCTGGACTACAAGCTGACCATCTGGAAAAAAAACAAAGCCACCTATCTTAATACATTCCACACAGCTATATTTAATGTGCATTTTGTAGTGGGGCTGTATTAAAGGCATAGCAGTGCAAATCTGACCCATGCAATAAACACAAAATGTCACAACAGCGATAGCAGCCAGTTCTCAGACCAAAGGGAAGTAAAAGGCACTCATTTCCTTTAGATTCTAGCGGTGCTGCCTTACAAACAAATTACAACTATATGACTGACTGGTGATTTTGTTTTATTCTAAACCGAGTATACCAGCTGTCTAGGAAGGGACATTAGCATCAGCAATTGGGTTATAAAGCCACATAAACCATTAAATTACACCAGCACTGCGCATATATGCCACAGTACTTAGTGACATGAAGTCAAAGTAGACAATTCAAGAGATACGTGATCACATTTGTTGATTTGGTCTGCCTTCTGAAGACAGTTCCATACATGCCCCAAAAGGATTATAATTAGAAACGGACACAAATGAGAAAACCAGTGATTTGTGGCTATCCACAAAACACAAACTTTCACGAAACCCCCTCCCAATGAACTGATTTATGTTTTGCTTGTGGGGTCTGTGCCAGGGGGAGGGGAATTACCTAATATTTTGAGAGACACTGTGACCTGATGAATGAAATGTACTGATTTTGAACGTGGAAGATACATACAACCCCACATTCTCCATGGAATCAGTGGCTAAGGAAGGTGGCAAATTCCTGTCCCTCAGTCATGCTTTCCCACCTACAAAATGGCTCTCTTGCTGTAAAAACACTTCAACAACAAAAAAGGATAAACCCAATTGTTGAACAATGGGTAGAATAAGAGAGTGGTAGAAATACTGTTATTTATCTATTTAAATTCTTTAAATTATCTATTTAAAGTCTGATCCCTCCTCTGCTTTTTTCAAATATAGAAAAAAGAAGTACTTTCCTGAAGAAACAGGAATTGCATTTTTGGAATCTGTACAGTGTCAAAGATTCTCTTTGAGCATCAGTGGAATACTATTTTTAAAAAAGAGCCTACAGAAATACAAAGAAAGTCTGTGCCAAACCAGGGTCCCTAGAATGAAGAAGAGATGTACTGCACTGCAATAAAGAGTATTTTCCCATCTGAAAGCTTAGAAGAGAGTTCCACATTTCATCTTCCAGAGGGAAAAACAAACAAAGAAATACACAGTCGTAGGCACGTTAAATACTCTTTTGCTCTCCTTCATTGTGGATCCTGCCCCTGAAATGGCCTCAGTTGGAAGCTATAAGGAAACCCCAGAAGCCATCCAGAAGCCCATCCCATGTCATCCTATGTCTGCCACATGCCTTCCTCTGGTCCCAGGAGCCTTTTAAGATATTCATTCCTAGCTGCAAAATGTACTCAGTCAGGATGGAAAAAAGAGTGGTGTTGGTGTGGTCTAGGACAGAGGGCTGAGCCTCTCTGATAAGACCTAGCCACTCCCCAAAAATGTAACCTTCCCCTCATTAGGAAACAGCAAGGGTGGAGGTAAGTATCAGACAGTTTTGCTTTCTCTCACTATCACTTAAAACAAAACCATCCTTCCATCAAATTTACACACAAATTTACGCCAATTTTTATATATTATTCCCAAGAATAAACAAGCCCAGCTTTACTGGTTTCCAAAAAAGCATGGACAAAATTTACTCACAAAATGCATAAAAAGCAGGGGACTGAAAAATAAACACAAACTGCAATTCACCACTGGCAGATAGCCTATCCTCTGGATACCAGGGTGGATAAAAATCAATGATTTTTAATCAAAGTGATATAAATTTTATAAATCCATTTTTGATTTAAATCAAACAGTCCAATTTTTTTTCAAATTTAAATCAAATCCATCTTGCTGGATGCATAAGAACAGCGAAAGCTTTGTCTATCTTGTTCATTTTGGCCACTGAGGAATCCAACAAAACCAGTAACAGAGAAGCCAATCATGTCTCCGGTTTGCCTGCCCGATCAACTCCTGCAATAGCTGCAGAGGAGACAGCCAGCACAAGCCAGGAAAGTTCACCTGTCTCGCATTTTCATTGCCATTGGCAATAGAGCACTTAAATACAAAACTATCATAATCTTATTAATATTTAGAATTACTATTTTAATTACATTGAAATGCTTTTATGGCCATGCTTTTTAAAAAAACCTAAAAATATTAAAATACTGCTTAAATGAAAGGGAGTGACAACATTCTAGTATTGTACCAGCAATTCTTAAAAAGACAATAAGCTTTCTACTCATCATCCTTCCTGCAACATTTGTTTCCCCTCATAATTAAACCTTGCCATTCTACATTTCCAGTCAAAAGCAAAGGTTAACAAATGACATTTCATGGGTAGTAATGGGCAATCATGCTTAAATAAATAAGCACTTAGCACTACATATATACAGTAATTGATTTTTTAAAAGGATCACTGATTTCCCACACACACACACACACTTTTGAACAACTGCTCAGGTAAACTGAACCCTCACTTTTGCCCTGCCCTTCCCCATCTACAGCTGCTATGGCACATCACTGGTGTGGACAATACTTAGCAAGTTCATATACAGTGGTGCCTCACTTAATGACGATAATCCGTTCCAGGAAAATCACTGTTAAGCGAAAACATTGTAAAGCGAAATTAAAAAGCCCATTGAAATGCATTGAAAACCCCTCAATGCGTTCCAATGGGCTAAAAACTCACCATCCAGCGAAGATCCTCCATACGGTGGCCATTTTCGGTGCCTGTATAGTGAGGAATCCATCCCTAAGCACAGTGGGGAGCCATTTTAAGCACCCAGCAGCCATTTTGAAAACCCGACGATCAGTTGTTTTTGATCGTTGTAAAGCGAAAATTGGTTCCCAAAGGAGGTAACCAATCACTGCTAAGCAAAATTCCCCCATTTAGACCATCGTTTTGCAATCGCAATTGCCATCATCGTAAAGCGGATTCATTGTAATGTGGGGCAATCGTTAAGCGGGGCATGACTGTACAGAAAACGGGAGAGCTTTCTCCCCCTACTAAATAATGTTGAGTGTCAGTTGTAATTCTGTTTGAGGCTCATAGCAGAATTTATTTAAGATATTTTTACCCTGTCCTTCTCCTTAAAGGACCCAAGGTGGCTTATATCTGTAAGACAATATTTAAAAACTAAAAACAGTTAGTATACAAAAATTTAAAAAGAATCAAACAACTACCACACTAAAATGGGAAACAAAACCAACCCCAAAACACATTCAAAGCAGCAAGGAGCAACAATACATTTAAAAATCCCACTCAGACAGCCAGTCACTGAGAGAAAGCTTGCCTGAAGAGAAAGGTCTTTCAGAGGGAGTGCAACCCCATCCAGCACAGGCTGCATCCCTGATCCCTGATCTGTCTTTCGACTAGCCAGGAACACCTCTGTCCTGCCTGGATTAAATTTCAGTTTATACGCTTCATCCAGTCCATTACTGACACCAGACACTGACCTAGAACTGAAACAGCTTCCTCAGATGTAGATGGAAAGGAGAGATAAAGCTGGGTGTCATTCATTTATTTAAATGCACTAGGAAAACCCATCTTTCTTGCTTGAGGAAAAAGAGCCAGTAAAGATGCCATTTTGATGTGTAGATGAAACAAAGGCTCCTGCTGAAGCACCCTGTTATAAAATCGGTGTATTTCCATCAATATTTCAAATATATAAATGATACCATTCTACACAATGAACAAATGTCCCACTTTTTGTTAATTTTCCTCTACCAAAGGAAATAACATGATACTGGAATGTGTGGTGGAGGAAAAGAGAAATATTTCACAGCAATTGTTCAAACTCTTGTTATTCATTGACATGGTGTGTGTCTATTCTGCACATTCAGGATATGTGGATGATATACTAAACTCAGCCTGATATATCACACTTGGAGAAAACAGGCCAAAATCCTATAGTTTTGGCAACCTCCAATTGTGCTTGGAGTAGGTAATAAGTAAAGGAGAAGGGCCTAGGAAGAATGAGCACTTTTAAGTGAAAATCCTATTGCACAACTGTGTCTATAGAATGCAATTGGCAATAGCTTCTCACTACAAATTGACAAATCCCCCACTCGGATTTTCAGGTGTGCACTAACCCACTGGACTGGCATGCTTGAAAATCCAATGAGAGATTTGTTAATTACAAGTGGGAATCCACAGTGAGTTATGCTGTTTCCCTTCCCAGAGGTGTAAACTACCCAACAGGATTCTGGCCATAGTCTCATTGCTCAGAGGACTTCCAGAACAGACTTATCACTAGACAGAGCTTGACTAAACTGACGTTTGATCTTCTGCTGCACCATGCCATGTTAATACAACAGTTCTGACCATTTAGTGCAAATGAGGACAAACAGCAAGCAGAGACAGTGTCCCAATTGATCTGACTGCCTGTCTATGAACATCATGGGTAAAAGTCTCTCCGGTCTCATTTGTTGTTGGAAACAGCCCCGTGACATTACACTGATCGGTGCATAACAAATGCTTCTGAAACCACCAAAAAAGGTGGAGTAGTGCAGAGGCACAACAATTTAGCAGAGGAAGGCAGAAACGCAGAGGAAAAAGAGCTACAGTTTAAGTTTCTACAGAAGCCTGTAATGAGTTCTGCTTTTGGTAGTAAGTAGACAGTTACATTTTGAAATTAACACACGTTGTAATTACATTAGTTGTTCTAGTGTAATGACACACTCTAGTTATTTTAAAAGGGCATTTTTAGACATACACAAGCATTTTGAAAGGAATGTTTTGAATCTTATGTCATTCTCTCTGAAATAATCCATGGCATTTGAAGGATCCCTGAACAGCGCAACACACTGCCAAAGTCAGATGAGGGTGCACAGAAGAGAAGATACCCTGCTCGTCAGAGGAAAAACTTAACTGTACAAGCTGTTAGAAATGACACTTTAAAGTCAGCCCCAAACTGCATTTTCTAAATGTGTTGCACTACCAGTCCTTCTATTCCCAGCCAGCAACTAGATAGTGGGCACCTGAAAAATGACAGGGAAGTCAACATAAAACTCTCAAAACAGCACTTTTGAAGGGGCCAAGCACAAAATGTGCCACTTCTGGGCAGTGGTGTCAACCAAAATGTGGAGTGCCATTTTCTCTGTTAGTCCTATGGAGGCCTACTGTATGTCCACATTAATGATTAACATAATGGCTCAAATTTCCCACACCTAATATTGATGTGGACAGATTACATTTGCAAGCTCAGTAACAATTAACAAAACACAGTGCTCCAATCTCTCCTCATTTTCAGGTAATGCAACTTGAGGATCACTGAAGTTGCAGAAGGCTTCATGGATCAATCAGGCTAATTATCTGGAACAGAACAGCTCCTAAATCAGACCAGGAAAGTTCACCTGTGAAGGTCACCTGGCCTACTGAATCTCCTCAAACTGATTTCTGAAGGTGATAATATTTATGCCCTCCAGAACCATCAGTTCTTCCAGAAGTTGGCAAGGATGTTTAGGCACACTGAAAATCTTACAGCAGCAGATAAAGGCCTGAAATGTTGAACACTGTCCACTGTTCGTCCACATTTATGGATGTCCACGAAGCAAGACAACAGCCAATTTAGGGGCAAAACTAAGCACAGAAAGATCAAGTTCTGAGGCCATGGAAAATTAAACACCACCAGTAATAATGGATGGAATCCAAGCGAATATTTATGCCTGTGTAAGTGCATTGGCATATCTCAATGCTGCAAAGAGCCACTAATTAACAATTCCCTGTTTGAATTTCTAGTAAATTGCATTACTTGACATGGAGAATTCCCAGGGGGTCTGTGAAAATGCTACAAGGAGAAAAAAGTCACAACATATTTGTCTGGAGTAAAGTAAAGTAATCCAGGTGTGTATGAACAAGGAGGATACCTTTGAATATAAAAGCATTAGTAATATGTCTCTTATATAATTAATAAATACATAATGTATTATAAATCTATTATTGTAACTGGAAAGCTGGTATGTGATTTATTTTCTGTCTGAACATTCATATAAGCAGCAAGTTGTTTCCTAAATTCAGGTACACAGGAAGTTACTTTATACCAACTCAGACTACTCATCCATCTCACCCAGTAAGGTTTACACTAACTACCTGCAGATCTCCCTAATTCCACACAGAGGTTTTTCCCAGAAGCACTGTGGCTAATACTTCTGGCACCTTTTGCAAGAGCCACCGTCTCCCACTCACTCTGTCGGGAGCTGAGGGTACAAGCCCCCCACACTAAAAGTAATCTATGTGCTGTCAAGTCTGAAACAACTTATAGTGACCCTAATATGGCTTTCAAGATAAGCAAGATATTTAAGGAGTGATTTTACCCATTCTATTCCCCCAATGAGTTTCCATGACCAAGTGGGGACTCGAACTCTGGTCTCCAGAGTCCTAGTCTGTCACTCTGTTAAGGATACCACACTGGGAATAGAAATGTGGAAAATGTGCTGTCCCTCTAAAAGAGATACAATTTATGCTTTGAAAAATGTGGGAAACAGAAGAAAAAGAAAAGAAAGTGAATACAGCTACTGTTTTTCTTCTTATTCACCAATAGATTCACCTCTAGATATGGTGCCCTGTGACAAAGCTCCAGTTGCTCCACTAAAACTAGAGCCTTCTTTCCCAGTCCTACTTGGAGATGGCAAGTATCAAATCTGGGACTGGCTGCATGCCAATGATGTGCTCACCCCTAAGTTACAATCTTTTGCAATGTACACACTGTATTAGTACAATACTAACATTAGAGTGCTAGCTAGGATGTGGAAATCCAAATCCAACCCAGACAGGATCAGAAGACGACTATAAGTAAGCCATTATTTTTCACCAGCAACATGCTTACAATGATAAGCTCCCTGGAGAAAGAGCAAAATACAGATATTCCCCAAGCAGAGGCTGAGTTGTGCTCATGAACTGGTAAGCTTCAACTTTTAACCTGAGACAGGGGTGGGAAACTTTTACCAGGTGGTAAAACTGATTTTAATTTAGAAAAGAAATGTGTCAATCATTAAAAGAAGAAATTGAGCTATTACTGGGAAGAAAGCATGCGTATGACTTCTATCCAAGTCAGTTGCCAAAAATGTCTATTCCACTTTGCATCTTATTAGGAGAATACAAACTAGTTTGTGTGACAATTTGGAAGCTTATAATTTACTGGAAGGAAAACTGGCAGATGACAGACTTCCATGCAACGATCAGTAGCAGATTGCATAAAAGAAAACAACAACAAAATACTACTGGTTGTATTTTCTGCCAACACAAGTATATCTAGCAAGATTACTATCAATTATCTCTCCATGATAAAAGCAATCATCTGAGATCATTAAGTAAAGGTACAGCATTTGAAATAATTGGCCACCAAAAGCATCCAGCAGTATACAGAGAGGACAATGAGTCAGAGGGCACTCGTCTGCCCTAAAGATTGAAGGGAAATCTTTCAGACTGCCGAAACAACATGACTCGGTTCCTTTATGTACAGGTAGAATGGTATTACACATCCAAAGTGATTGCTGTGCCAAAGGCCAGAGCAAAGAAGATAGTTGCCGTTCACCATTATACATATAGCTTGTGTCCTCAACAAGATTGCAGCCAAGAAATCAGAAGGAGACTGAGACTTGGAAGGGCAGCAATCAGTGATTTAGAAAAAAAATCATCAAGTAAAAGTATACATCACTGGAGATCAAGACCCAGATAATCTATACTTTCATATTTCTCATCACTATATATGTGTGGAAACGTTAGGCGGTTAAGAAAGCTGACAGGAAAAAGATTAATTTGAAATGTGGTGCTGAAGGAGAGCTTTGCAGATACCCTGGAACGGCAGAAAGACAAACAAGTTTATCAAGCTTGAACTATCTCTGGAGGCAAAAATATTGACATTGAGAATGTCCTACTTTGGTCATATCATGAGAAGTCAGGATTCCCTGGAAAAGCCAGTAATGCCAGGAAAGGAGGAAGACAGCAGAAAGAGAGGAAGACCAAGTACTGTACAAGATGGATTGACTCCCTAAAGGAACCCACAGGCTTGAATCCACAAGAGCTAAGCAGGTCTGCAAAGGATAAGAGATCACTCATCCATTAAGTTGTCATAAGTCAGAAGCAACTTGATGGCATATAACAACAAAAATCTCTACAATAAAATAAAAACTGCATAGTTTTTGCTTTAACGCTGTAAATGAAATCCCATCATTACACTACAGAGCTACTCTGCAAAATGTGAGAGTTCAATCCAGATATATTCAGGATGTTGAGATGCTCTAAAACTGATACGATAGTAAGAGATTGCTTCCTCAGATTCAAAGGAGTAGGGATGATGGGAGAGAAAGGGTGATTCACCTTGCTGATTACTGAAATGTTGTGTTTTTCTTCCACATTTTATCTGACAGTTTGGTGCAAACACAGAAGTAAGGTTTACTGAAGCCTACCAAAACAGCTTCATTTTGAAGAGAAAAGCACCTAACATTACCTTATAGGAGCTACAATTCAATTCTGAGTTACAGCCCAGTAGGCCACCATTAATCCCAATAACTACAGAAAACCAACAACTCCCGAAGATCCCACTAAATCCTAAACGCAAACATCATGCTACGGTTTGGCTGCTCAACAGCCCCAGCCACTCAGCCCTTTTCTTGGCTGTCCTCCCAGCTCTGTCATTGTCTCTTCATTCCAGTTTTCTGGCTTGACACATCCTCTCTCTCTCTCTCTTTTTCTTCCTAAAACTAGATTTGTATACTCCGATTCTAACTTGTGACTTGTGTATACCAGCTCTGATCCACCCCAACTCTACCCTGGGTGAGACTGTAGCTCAGAGATGACCAATTCCCCCCTGTTCAGTCCCTGGAAACCTGACCGAAAAGATCTCAGCAAGGGGGAAGATTCCTGGGGACAGCCTATACCAACTATTGAGCTGGCAATGTACAAAGGGAGATTCCTGTATCTGCATGTAATGCACACATGCACGGAGAGGGCTCCTTTCAGCCTTCTATCCCTCCCACGCAGGGAGTGGTATTAGGTAGCATTGTACTGCGCCATTTGAAGCAGTTAGCCTGCATTTACATCAGGCTAAACAGGGGTCACTATAAACTCATCTTGCAGCACTTTATAGAGGGGAAAGATCTTTTATTGTCAATTCAGAAAAAAAATAATCAAGGTCTTTTCTCTTGGCTTCATTCAGTTGAGAACAAAATCAGCTCTTCTATCCTGGCTATGTCAGAGACAGGCGCAACTAAAAGGAGCATACCCACAGAGCAGGAGACCACATAGAGAAGACAGAAAGAGGCAGAGGATGCTTTGGTTGTAGAGGCAGGCACACAAACAGGCACAAAACAGGAAGGGCAGCAGCAGAAGGTAGGAAGAAAGGAACTTTCCTGACACTGTCCCTTTCCCTAGCAGCCAATACTAACAGATGGAAGTTTTCCCAAAATAAGGTTGTGCTGGGTTTTTTTCTTCTTCTTCTTCTTCCACCTGTCATAAGACTGGCAGAAAGTCAGACAGGATTGCCTTGGCGCTAATGGGGGAGGGGTGAACAGGGGGTGCTTCCATCTGCTACAGAGAGATACACAGCCAGCCATTTGGCAGCCCTGATTATCAAATGTGTCAGACTGCAGGGGTTCTGCAAAGCTATCCAGAGCAGGAGTTCATGGTGTCAGCTGAGGGTGGCATGGGGAGATTTCCCGGGAGAGCAGAATGGCTGGAGACAACCTCTTCTGCCAATGTCTGAACAGCACGATCCTGTCTATGTCTATACAAAAACAGCCTGCCCGGATTCCAAGATGAGTAAGAGTGTATATAAGGTTGCCCCCTTAGTTTGGAGAAATCAACTCTCAAATTATGACTTAAAGCTACTTCTACTGCCTTTGGGCTGCATTCCAAAATCTTTCAAAAGAGCAGTCTTTGTGTAGTTGTTTTGGGGTGTTGTTTATTTGTTTGCTTGTTGTTTTTTAAGCATTTGACTCTTATCATAATGCTACAGTATTTGTAACAGAAAGCCCTTGGGAATAATAATACAGTATTCCTTAAACAGGGCTGGACACTATCCTTACTGCCAGTCCCCAGCAGGTTTTTCGATAATGGAGGATGCTCCATCAAGCTTGATTCCTTGCATTCTAGGATGAATATTCAAGATTGCTAGTGAAAAGGGATGGCTAGCTTCCCAAACTCATCATCTGTATACTGAAAGGGAGGCAAAAAAGCACTTTCACGGGCTCCAGGCTGCCTCATTTTGTTGAAATGTTCTGTATTTCTTGTTCTCAACCCACTTTACAGTGAGAAACTGGAATTGGTAATCTCGGTGTCTGCGATTACTGCGGCTGGGGAGGGGAGGGGACAGAACGGGAGAAGAAGAGGGAGGTACTAATACCTGTGATCTAGTGAGCGTCTGACCGATATACTAGCAAGGTGCAGGGAAAGTATATATCGAGGAGTGCGCTGGGGCAGACTGGGGTGGGGAAGAGATATTCCGCTTTCTGGCTGTTGATTAGCGGCAGAACAAGTTCCACAAGCATGCCCTTTCTCCTATTTTCTCTTCTTCTTCACCTGCCCTCTTTAGGCGGGCACTGCCCCAACCTGCTGCCATTCCCCACTACACTCCTTACTGAGCGGATCGGTCCTCGTCAGAAGAACCACCAGCTATCCTAGCCCGACCTTGGCGTCTTTGTCCAACCCATGCAACCCCGAAGACTGGGAGTCTCATTCTTCCGCCGCCGCCGCCGCCCCCACCCCGCGGGAAGCCCCCATCTCTTCTTCCCCACCGACCACTGCAGTGGCTAAACATTCCTCCACACGCCCTGCTTTGCAACACGTGTTGCCCGCCGCCAGACCTTTCAGACCTCCCTCCCCTCCTCGCTGGGGGCTGATCACGAAGGCGGCATCCATGGGGAGAAAGGAGGGGCCCCCGTCCCGACGCTCTCCGTCCTGCCGCGCCCCTCGGAGGCGACTGATTAGCTGGCATTCTTCAAGCTTCCTCTCGCCTGCCTGCCTGCCTGTCTTGCCTTCCTCTCTCCCTCCCTCCCTCCCTCCCCCACCCCCCACCCACCCGCGCCTTCTTCTGCAGCATCTGGCCGCCTGGCCGCCAGCAGTCCATTTGTCAGGGAGGACCAGGAGACCCTGGCGCGAAAGAGGGAGGGAAGGAGGGGGCCTCCCCTTTTCAAATTAAACCTGAAACGGTCCACGGGTGACACACAGACCCCGTATTGTGCTCCCGCCCGACAAAGAATCAGGTTACTGTGCTGAAGCCTCAGGAGAGCCGACCGACCCAGAGCACAGCGAGACACTGGATCCCATTGAAATGCCCACACCTCCCTCCTCCGCCTCTCCATTTTGGGGACTAACTCCCGCTTCCCCTCCAGCCAGTCAGGGACGAGGGCAAGACGCGACCCTCGAAGCGCCGGTTCTCACAGACTTCAGGACGCGCGCACGCCTCAACTCCGCGTATTTTACTCCACGAGCCACACTCCCGGATTTCCACAGTTTTCCCCCTCCTCCGGCTACCGCCCCCGTTCCGTTTAACGACGGAACCTGCACACCGGCTGCCTCTGTACCCAAGGAATTCCGCCCTCCTCCGCCTCCGTTGACAGAGAAGTGGTGTGATATTGGGGGTGTCGTCGCCTTGAAAACGGCGAGGCAGGCAGGCAGGCAGACCGATCAGGCACCGTCACATTTCTGGCGGCGGCGGCGGTGGCGGGAGTAGGAGAAGCAGCAGCAGGAGGAACGGTTTTAAAAGTTCAGTTTCGACATCACCAGAAATTTGAGAAATAAACGCTGGGAAAAAAAAGAGGACTTTCGACGTCATCCTCTGCCGGTTTCAAACAAACAAACGAAATCACAACAGCAAAAGCCAGTGAACAACCACCATGTTGTAAGCTACGTTATTTAAGGAGATAAAAAACCCACAACACCATCGCACCTCTAACTTTCCACCACACAGAAAGAGACGGAAGATACTTTTTTTTTAGTCGTTACCTCGTCCCCTTTCCCCTACACAAATATTTTTCCCTTTCAGAAAGCTAACTTGAGCGGAGGAAACATCCTAGATTTTCCCCAGGAATTACAGGCAGAGGAAAAGCACCAAAAACAAACAAACAAACAAAAAGCCGAAACGAAAACAAACCCTAAACCAAACAAACAAAAAACCCTCCCAAAAGGACAAATCGGGCCCAGGGAATTTCGGTGAAATAAATACCTTTCAGTCGCCTTTAGATTTCCTCGGCAAAGGACAACAGCGATCCACTCCCATCCACCCCGCCCAAACCCGCCTTCGCCTCCCCTCCCCTCCCAAGTTTGCCTCTTGCAAAAGAGCACCAGAATCAGGCATGGAAAATAATATTTGCAACAGTTTTCCGTCCTCTATTTCCTCACCCGGAGGGGAGGCGGCCGACTCGAGCCTCCAGGCCCGGAAGAACGAAACAGAAAACGACCCTACAGGAAGAATGGCCAAGGGCTTACTTTTTGTCCCTCGGGCGCGCGAGGAGAAGCCAAGACTGTTTCTCGCCGACGACTTTGGCGACCACCCGGCCAGCAGCCCCGGGGGGGGGGAGGAGCAGCAGCAGCAGCAGCAGCAGCAGCAGAGCCGCTCCCCACGCCGGCGACTTCGGTTCGGGCGAAGGAGCGGCAGGCTCTGCGAAACACGCGCGCGCAAGCGGCAAGCGAGGCGGGCTTGGCGCGACCCAAGCGGCGGCTCATACGGCGCGGCGGCTCAGGCTGACTTTCCTCCGCCTCCAGCCACTGAGGCTTCCACAGGCTGGGGAAAACCCCTGGCTTTCCATGGACGGGGAGGGGTGGGGTGGGGAGGAGGAGGAGGAGGGAGGGGAAAAGAGGGCGGAAAGGAGGAGGGGAAAGAGCCTGGGAAGCTTCCCACTTTTTGATCCCGCGGTACCCGAAGTTTAGAGCAAGGAGGAAGAGGTGGGAGAGGCAGGGCTCGTTTTCTCTAAGGCGTCGGGGCTGTGGAGCCCACTCGTGAGGGGTTTGAGGTAATTAATCTGCAGAAACATGGGTCCCCCTCAGCAAGGTCGCCCGCCCGCCGCCTCTGCCTCTTCTTCTTCCTTGCGTCGCGTTTTAAATCCAGCCTTTTTGCAAGTTGAGTCCCTCCTGCTCTGAGCGGAGCGGGCTGAAGAAAAACCTTGTCATGGCAACGCCACTGCCTAACCCTGCCAGATTCACCCTCCCCACCACAGACAAACACACACACACACACACACACACACAGCGCCGCCGAAGGCGGAGGGAGAGCGCGGGAGGAGGGAGGGCCGCTCTTAAGGTGGCGTCACGTTCAACAGGCGCGGCCGCCCTTGCCTTTTTAAGGCGGAGAAAGAAGGCGCTGCAGAGCCCGGAGAGGGCGCCCGCGCCGGGAATGGCTTTCGCCTGAGCGTCTGCAGGCAAGGTGTGAGGGGAAAAACGAAAGAAGCTGAGCAGGTCCATCGAGAACGGGCGAGGAACGGGGAGAAGAGGCCATGGAGACCTCAGGAGAGGCCAGGTTTAGCCGCTAGGGGCCATTCACTAAAGACGGCTGTTTTGAAGAAATGGCAGCACCAGGGAGAAAAGTTGCTGTGGCCTTTCCACTCAGCTGCCCACTTTGTTTCGTTCTTAGCTGGCCTTCTAAATTCGTCGTCGTTTAGTCGTGTCCGACTCTTCGTGACCCCATGGGGCAGAGCACGCCAGGCCTTCCTGTCTTCCACTGCTTCCCGTAGTTGTGTCAATTTCATGTTGTTTGCTTCGCAGACACTGTCCAGCCATCTCATCCTCTGTCGTCCCCTTCTCCTCTTGCCGCCACACTTTCCTAACATCAAGATCTTTTCCAAGGAGTCTTCTCTTCTCATGAGTTGGCCAAAGTATTGGAGCCTCAGCTTCAGGATCTGTCCTTCCAGTGAGCAATCAGGGTTGATTTCCTTTAGAATTGATAGGTTTGTTCTCCTTGCAGTACAGGGGACTCTCAAGAGTCTCCTCCAGCACCACTATTCAAAAGCACCAATTCTTCGGCGATCTGCTTTCTTTATGGTCCAGCTCTCACTTCCGTACATCATGACAGGAAAAACCGTAGCTTTGACTTTTCAGACTTTTGTTGGCAAGGTGATGTCTCTGCTTTTTAAGATGCTGCCAAGGTTTGCCATCACTTTCCTCCTCAGAAGCAGGCGTCTTTTAATTTCATGTCTGCTGTCTCCATCTGTAGTGATCATGGAGCCCAAGAAAGTAAAATCTGTCACTGCCTCCATATCTTCCCCTTCAATTTCCGAGGAGGTGATGGGACCAGTGGCCATGATCTTAGTTTTTTTGATGTTCAGTTTCAGGCCGTTTTTAAATTAGATAGATGCAAATAATGTACGATGGGGTGGTTAACAGAAAGATGCTTAGTGGCTTAGAGGTTGGGAGTTCAATTCCCCACTGAGCCAGCCTGTGTGGCTTTGGGCAAGCTGCACAGTCTCCGGATGCTCCTAGAAGAATGGAAAGGTAAACCAAATCTGAGTACTCGCTGCCTGGAAAACCCTGGAAAGGCTTGCCATAAGGCAAAATTGACTTGACAGCACATTATTGTTATATCATGTTTCCCCCAAAACAAGACAGGGTCTGATATTAAATTTTTGCTTCAAAAACACATTAGGGCTTATTTTCAGGGGATATTTTATTTTTGCATGTATAGCAATCTACATTTATTCAAATATAGTCATGTCATCTTATTCTGGTTGCTGCACAGTGGTGAAAGGCAGGGTTTCACTTAACTGGGGCTTATTTTGGGGGTAGGGCTTATATTATGAGCATCCAGAAAAATCCTACTAGGGCTTATTTTCAGGTTAGGTCTTATTTTCAGAGAAACAGGGTAGGCATTTTTAATAAGATACTTTTTCTTTGGGAGAAAACATTGTTCTGTTAACAACCCCATCATGCACTTTTTATATAAATGTATCTCCCTTTCCAGGGTTTGGAAGTCATTATACAATGTTGCTAACTGTTTTTGCATTGTACGAGTGCTGTCAGCAGAATTTCTCAGTTGGCCTCTTTGCAGAAGAGAGAGAGGCCTAACGCAGAGTACCTGCCAACCAGATCCAATCTGTCATAACTTAAAACCCATCTAGGAGGCAAAGCCCTGTTGTTTTATTCCATTTTCTGAATTGACACTTTAGTGAACTGGAACTGAGTTCACGCAATCTCCTCTGGCTTGTTGTGCTCTCTATGAGTTGTACTACGCCTCCCATTATACTGGCTGGGGTTACTAGGAAATGTAGTCTAGACTGTTGGGTGAGTTCCAGGCTGGGGAAGACTGCAAGTCAACTTTAGTTGTGGTGTAGTAAAGGATGGTCAGATGCTTCCTATTGAGGTAGTAGGTAAAAAAGGACCGGTAAATACCATGGAAAAAGGGAAAGGGCAGTGAAAGAGAGGTGTTTATTTCCATGGTTCTCACTGTAAAAAATCTTTGCTCTTAATGACACTGCAGCGGACCAGCCCTTTTTTTTGTTCTGGCCATTTGGCATGCCATCTTTTCAACAAGGGTGTTTGGGTGAGGATATAGTTCATGAACTTAGTACTTGTGTAGAAGGAATCATCTGTTGAAATTCCCCAGTACTCAACTATGAAAGGCATACACTGCAGGACTGCTGTTTTCCTATATAAGGCCAGTGGACATCGGCTTACTTTCCCAAGCTGAAGAAGAAATTAGGAGATTCCTAGAGCACAAGGGCATAGTAATTGTGTGGATATCCGTTGTTTTTTAAAAGGCTGGCTTCACTGTAAGCAGGAGCAACAGGGTGGTATGTACCAGCCAGCATGCTGCCCAGACATACCAATGCATGATTACTGTGATCATGATGACGTAGCATTCTGTACCACATTTACCATTAAGGAATTCTGACCCAAGGAATTTATTTTGAATATCAGAACTGAATCAAGATGCTAATCCTTTCATAACAAAAATCCACCCTGGTCACTACCCAGCAGATTTGTTAATTTCAGCAGTACTGTGTGGTGGATGTGTCATTTTGTTGTTGCCATTGTTCAGCCATTGGGAGTCATTAATCTCCTGCAAATCACCAAGACATCTAGCTACCTGCCTGTGCACTGTGCTCAGTGTGACTATATATTATGCAATGTGACTGAATTAATTCCTTATTCCGTGGTATTAGTGCAAGTAACAAACAATAATACTGTTTTTGCTTTATTCTTTTAACTAAATGACGTGGTACAGTTTAAAAAAAATCACTGCTGTTCATATTGATGAAAGCACTTGTTCCATACCATTTTGTTAACTTCTAAACATCTTTGTTTTCATTATAAAATCATAGTGCACTCTGGAGAAATAAACTGACATTCACAGAAATTCATAAATCTGTTAGTCTAGGGTGCCACAATACTTTTGTTTTTGATTGGTTTTTGTTTTGCAGGCTGAATAGACTAACAGAGTTATGTCCTTTGTTAAAAAAGAAAGGGCATATCAGTGAGCAAGCACTGCTCTTCTTTCCCACAGCAATGAAATTAGAGTTGCCAGATGTCAGGGCACTGGCTGAAATTTGATGGAATTAGTATGCTTTTCTGGATCTCCAGGTGGGAAGAAAAATGTCAGGATAAGAAACAAGTCTCTCTCTCTCTCTCTCTCTCTCTCTCTCTCTCTCTCTCTCTCTCTCTCTCTCTCTCTCTCTCTCTCTCTCTCTCTCTCTCTCTGTGTGTGTGTGTGTGTGTGTGTGTGTGTGTACACACACACATATATGTGTATTGGTTTTAAAGCCCAGATATTCTTATCTATTCATTTCCAGATGGGACTAGGATTCACAGGCTCAGCATGAAGGTGTTTGTGCGAGTTTCCAAATGGCACGGGTCCCCAAGTATATGCACTCACTAAGGGTGCAATTACACTGGACAGTCAAATTGGAACAATTTGGCTTTGCTGTGATTTAATTCACAGCCTGTGTTACATTTAAAATATAGGAGCTGTGGATTGATTTGGGAGTTAACTGTTCATACCGGATGCAATGCAATTTGCATTTCAGCCCACAGTCCCCCTTCTTTCCTTCCTCCGGTGCTGCCTCTGGTGAACCTTTTATGGGGCATAAATATGGGAAATAATGAGGAACCAGTGATAAGGTGATAGGATCATGTAATGCTAGTCTCATACAGTATATGAAAGACATTTTAAATTTTAAAAAAATATTTGGAAGACAACATGGACAGAGGAAGGAATGCAGGACTGTGTTCCATCATCCTGAACACCATGCCCCAACTGCATGTGTCAGTTAAACAGATGCACACCCTCTCTTTACAAGAATGTATCACGGTTTATCACACAGGGAAAAGCACTTTCAAATTGTTCTGGCTTTAAAAAAATAGAGATAGGCACAAACAACAGCAGCGGGGGGGGGAAGCTGCTTTGGGAACAAAAAGGGCTGATCAATTCAAATCAGTCTTTGCATCATGTGGTCAGTAAAAAGTACTTCAAATTCACCCATTTTATAAGCAGAGCAACTCCTGTTTTATTTGACCGTGCAGTTGCAGCCTAATTCTCTCATGAGTATTTCCTCATTCCTTACATTTTCAAACATCAATGTGGGGCTCATCTTGCTATTTGGAGCAAGGCAAAGAATGGCATACCAGTGTCATAAGTCATAAGCCTTCTTGCTACACCAAGCCCTGGGAGCAGTGTAGCAAAACTTGGGATGGACGGAGCATAACCTCCCAACCCTTGCCCTACCTGCCTTTGTGAGGTCACAGTGTCCTCACCCCTGCTCTCAGATTTTGGCCTTGTAATTTCAGCAACTGGAATGCTGCTGATCTGGCAACCCTAAAAGTGCTAGACATGACTCCTGATTTTATACAGATAAAGAATCTTCTCCATCTACAAAAACACAGCAAGACTACCCTCATCCATTTTCTACCAGCAGAAGGATATATCTTTGCTACTTATGGGAGTCAATCTGGTGATCGTGTTCGTTCTGGGTTCAAATCTCCACTCAGCATAAAAGACACTGGGTGACCTTGGGTGAGCCACAATTTCTCAGTTTGACTTACCTCAGTGGTAAGTTGTCAGCAAAAATTGTGGGAGGTGAGCCGAGTTTACTGCCTTGTGCTCCTGGGGGGGAAAGGTAGGATATAAATAGAACTAATAATAGTAATAGTGCTGGACTGAAGCAAGCAGAAGTGCAGTGGCAAGGGAAAATTAAGTGGTTGTAATGGGTTTAATGTACAGTATTCTAAATAAAAGAAACTATATTGTGGAAAAGTGGAGATACTGAGTCAGTGTAAAAAAAAGCCAACACATGTTAGGCCACATGTTTCCAAATATAATGTGCTTAAAAATAATAAGGATTTTTTTTTGCCATAAACAAAAAGACACTGGCTGAAACCCTGTTCCATAGGTTGCCCTGTGTGAGCCCAATGACTTTCATCAGAAGCACCAATTTTTCAGAAATAAATAAATAAATTAAAATTTTCTCCCCCTAAGGGTCTATAGAGGCTGCCATGGAATTCCTTTCATTGTGGGAAGCAGTTGAGGGCTGCAAGACAGGTGGGGTGGGGTGGTCCTCAGTTCTCAAAAATCACCATTACTGGTAGAGACATCCTGGCAATATTTGCCTTTAATTACAGATTTGTGACACAATATATCCCCTGATACTTGTATAGTTTATCTATTAAGTAATGCATAAACCAGCTGCAGGATGTTAGTTATTTGTTAAGCGTTCTATTTTTCATAGAAGATATTTATCTCCAAATTTTAGGAGAGAATGCAATGGCTTGGAAACTCTGCCTTGTATGCTAAATATTAATTTAGTTGTTTGTTTAGTTATGGGCCTTTCCCAATGTCAACAGAAGGCAATTACATGAAGAAGCCATCCAGAACTAGTGAGTAACAAATGCCATCTCAGGAGGGTGAGAACCAACAGGGGCTTGTGGGGGAACAGCCTGACTAATCTGCAAAGAGGGAATCTAGACACACATTGCATCCTGAGGTCTCATGGAGATTTCTGGGGTTTTCCCAAATTGTGGCACCCTGCAACTCTGCCCCCCCCCACATTGTGCATGACACTGCACAAATTGCCTATCCACACTAGGCTGCATGCAGAACTTTTCTCTACCACAGCAATTTTCCTTGTGTGTTCTCTAACTCTGTGCTATAGCAGCATCCCCTGCCACCAGCTTGGTTGGATATTGGTGCAGGTGAGTTGACTTCACATTGATTGAGAAATGGTTAATCAATTAATCTTCTTTAGGATCCAAAATGGTTGAGTTTCCCAATATATTTGTCCTAATTGCTCTTGTGCTTGAAGGTGTACACTCCAAGAAAAAGGATCTTTTTTCTTTTGTTTGAGTGGTGGACACTTGACAGAACAGTCAAACACCTTGGTGACATACCAACATTCTCCATCCCTCTATTCTCTAAAACACCAGTGTGTGGTTTATATGCTAAATTACAATACCAGTGGTATTGGATTACAATTAATCCAATGAAGGAATGGCATATTGACAGCCGGAAGCAATAGCATCCATTCTCCTGCTACAGGAAAGGACAAGAGAACAAATTACTAATGAGAACATTGGAGCCTAAGGAGCATGGGCTTACAGTGGAAGGAGATGCTTACTGTAGATATGTCATCAACCACAATACAAAATGCACCCACTACTGATATGAAAGATTGTGGAATGAATGGGGGCATTCTGCTGAAGCTTTATTTGCTGCTTTTGTAATAATATGAAAAAATGCATCTTAATCTCAGATTGCAGCATAGAGGATATAGCAACAAGGTGTGCATCATTAAATCACCCGAATTGAAGTGATATATCCCAATCTCAATAATACTGTGGACTGTGATTTAACACCTACTGGGATCCCTGCTCCACCCCACTCCCTACTACTGAGGCAACCACGTCAAGCAGAAGATGCTGGAGTACAGTAGTGGCTGCCCCCCCATCATTCTTCCAGAGCCACAGACACTCACCTGTTGACTGCTTCCTTGAGCTGTGGTGGATTAAACCATCATGCTGACGTAAGAGCCAAATGCCAGTTTCTGTACATGAAACAAAGGTGGGCAATATGAAATTCGTTCCCTTATACAGAAAAATCTCCTGGGATAGCTCTAGGGAACACTTAGGGGGAATGGTTGATAGGGCTGCAATCATTATCCTTTCTCCCAGCATCCATGACTTGAGACAATCCCTCATGCCATGAAAAGGTGGTGGCAGTCCCACAGACAATCAAGGCATTGCATTTTGTAAAAATATTAAAACAAACCTTAGGCTGTGTCTGGAAGAGAGGTTTAAGATGTGTCATAGACAAAATCTAATTACCTGAAAGTTAGTTCCATTAGTTCAACAGGTGTTCTGCCGACTCCACTCTTCAAGGACACATCCACAGGACTGTGACCATCATCTTATGATTCTTCACTACCATCTACCCAATCTTAAGCCTAGCACTTGGAAAAGTTACATTTGTGAATTACAATTCTTCACTGTCCATACTACTGGGGAACTGTGGCCAATGCTAGCAAGGGAATTCTGAGAAACTTTGCTAATTTCAGTGGCAAAGTTATATCCCTTACAATAAACTAATGGAAACTGGGAAATGTTCCACTTTAGCTAGATAAGATGTTTCCTATTTGCTTCAAAATAATTCAGACACCACCTGGTGCAAAGTTGTCCATGTAGATGTCAGTTGGCCTCTGAATCATTGTGGCATCTGAAAGCAGGGATGTTTGTAGACTGGGGGAGAAGGCGCACCCTGTCCCAGTTATGAGCTGTCATTGCCTGAAAGGCTAGTCCAGAATAAGGAAACTATTGTGGTGGTGACCGCTGCACATACGGAAAGAAATTATTCATAATAACGATAATAGTAGGTCCTGGTTGCAGGGAATTAATGGGGAAGATGTCAAAGAGATAAAGGGACTTTTCAAAACTTGTGTCTGCAACAGATCTTTCCTTTGTAATGTGAAGAAGGAATGTGAATGAAAGAGGAATGTGAATCAATGCCTCTAAAGGCCAGAACCTGAGAAGATTATCTTTTTGAACTAGGAGACCCACTGTAGCCCATAAAATAACGTTCCTAAGCCCTGCTGAAGTACTAGCAGGGGAGGCATCGGGCTGTGGCATTTTGAAGATTAGAACCCAAGGATGGTACATAAACCAGATCTCTTCAAGAGAGCACTCACAGCACCTCTTCAGAAGAGGTATTTTCCATTCTAGACGGCATCAAGCATCCAAAAAGCATATTGAAGAGAGTACAGAGATAACCACTGTGGACTACTTGGTCAGGCCAGTGGGTATGGAAACCTTAGGAAGTGACTGTGATTCAAAATTTCAACTGAGAGAGAGGGAGGGCTGGAGGGCGGCAGGAACTGGTATTGCCCTGGAGGATATTATAGGCCCTTATCACCTCAGATTAGGGCTTTAAAGCCTGTATACAGTACTTGGAGCTATTTCTTTTGTGTTGCAGATCTCCTGCCTTGGGTGATAAAGACATCCTGGGCTATGTTCCTGAACCATTTTGCTTCAAAGGGACATTTGCCTCCTTCATTTTTCCTACAAGCAACTCCTGCTCTTAACAGCCTCTCCAATTTGTAGCAACCAGTTTGGGGCTGTGTTCCTTTCACTGTTGTTATTTGGGGGTGGAGGGGTGAAGTATCTTTCTAGCATTCACTGTGTTTTCAAGACTCATTTGAAAATAAGCTCATAGAATGGTACGCTTACCTTACCCATCTCTTGCACTTGTCTCAGCTTGATCAATCAAAGCTGTATCTTAGGGGAAATCTGGTATCTGATCTCCTGCAACAGCTCAGCCACTGGGAGAGCCTTACCATATAAGTCACAAGGCTATTCCTTCTTGTTATCTTGTGATCCCTTTGAATGAAGTCTTTACATGCAAAGACAGAATGGAAAGAGAGGTCATATGATGCCATTCCACTTTCATGTGACCTGGAGCTATTCATTAGAAGAAAGGACAGCAGATTATCTGGAGAACATACAGATGGGTGTAGCAGGGTGGGGGCTTTTCTATTCTTAGTGACATGAACACTGATTAACCAAACAGGCCTTCAAGTCACTAATGGATTGGGAAGTTTCCTCAATCCAAATAATTTATCTGTAGTGCAAAATAAATAGAACAGTAAGGCTGTTGTGAGGCAGTGTTGTTCCAGATGGAAGCGGGAGGCACAGATGCATTCCTAGCAATATTGCCATCACAGCTTTCTACCCATCTCTTTGTGCCTTAGTCCTTTTCCTCTGCCATGTGCTTTCATGGAGAACTAGAGGTCCTATTGGCCAATAAGCACATGGATTGAAGGGCTAGCCTTCATCTCTTGAAGATGCTGGTTTGGACACATAAAAAGGGACAGTACCTTTTTTTTTTACCTTTACAGGTACAGTCTTCTGAAAATTACTTTTCTGAACAACTGTTAATGGTGCCCAAAGCCCTGCCCTGTTTGTTATGCAGCCACACTGAATGGTGACTGAGCAATTCAAGTAGAATGGACTTGCCTCCCTTTCGCCTGGCAGATATACTCAGCCCTGATGTGGTGAATCTGTGAAGCTTCTGTAACCGACTTTCCAAAAACAGCTACACATCGAGGATTTCTGCCTGCTGTGCAGGTCTTCAGTTCAGAGGTTGAAGGAAGAAGACAGGGCATCATCCCGGCTGATGTCCGTACCTGAGGATGGACATCAGCTAGGATTGGTACAGGATACTCATGTACATGGAAGTAGAAATTCTAATGGGTTCTGCCTCTAGGCTTTTGATAGCACTTTGCTCTTCAGAAAACAGGAGGTGCATTTCCTCACAACAAGGGCATAAGCGGTATAACTTGCCTGTGTCTGAAGACCAAGCTTTTGCTAGAAGCACAGAAAAAAAGAGATAATAGCAGTGATAACTGCTGAGCAAAATCATGTGTCTTTCAGAATTGCCTGGTCAGGAAGCTTTTATCAGAAGGTATGGTTTTGCCCTCATTGTAACATCATGGCAGGAAAATCTGCATCTGGAGAAAATTGTTTTATCTGCATCTGTTTTGGTGTCTTTGGCCCTTGGTTTCTGGTAACTCCTGCATGAAGATTTTGATGGAGCCAGTAAGATTTATAGCCTCTGCCTTGGTGCCTAGCTAGCTAGTCACTCTGGGATTTCTTCATAGCTTACTGTTTGCCCTTTGGTCTCTTGAGAAGTACAGGATAGCAGCTGAATATTTGTTTCTCTTGTTCAGTCAAGAGTGAATAATGAACCTGTGTGTCTTAAGCATGCTGGAGACCCAGCACATGGCTGCAGCTAGAGCATCTGACTACAGGAGGAAAAATGCCGCTGCTGTTTGGGCAACCACCTTGAAAGAATGTAAAGGAAATTCCCCTGGGATGGAGGTCAGTCTCCATCCCAGCACTCACAACACTTTTTTGGCAAGAGACAGGTGGAACATTGGTTCAAGGTGCTAGACGAGAAAGGGCAGAGACAGGGCAAAACTAGGGCAGGTTTCAATGCCTCCAATGGGAGTGGATGAAAGGTTTTTATTTTACATTTTCACAGGCTCTGTTTTTTTAAAAAATATATATTTGCATGACAGGTTGTACCTGCAAAAATTCTTACATGTAGCCATTCAGAGTAAATACAAGAAGCCAATTCTTTTTTTCATCTGGTCTTCTTTAAGCAGGAACAGGAATGACATACTCCTCCAAATGTTATGCAAGTACAGTTTGCTCAACCTTGCACCATTAGCTGTGCTGGCTAGGACTGATAGAAATTGCAGCTCAGTAGTTTCTGGAAAGTGACATACTCCCCACTACCGCTCTAAGGCTTAAACATAGTAGGCATCCTTCAGTCTCAAGAGACTATGGTAACATGCTCAGAATAGAGGTCTTGGGACAGCATCTAGTGTGGCTGAGAAGGCCAATTCGAGAGTGACAATCCCTTCAACACTCAAGACAAATACAGTCTGTCCCCTGTCCAGCTCTGTGATTTTGCTGGGTTTGGGACTGTCTCTTTGCCTCAGCCTGATGAACAAGTGTCTCTTCAAATTGTGAGAGGCCATGTTGCACTGCCTGCCTCCAGGCTGAATGCTCAGATGTCAACATTTCCCATCTGTTGAGATCCATTCCTAAGGCCTTCACATCCCACTTGCAGATATCTTTGTATCGCAGCTGTGGTCTCCCTCTGGGATGCTTTCCTTGCACTAATTCTCCATATAGGAGATCTTTTGGAATCCAACCATCAGCCCAAGCCAACATAGATGTCACTGTTTCAGTAATATATACATGCTAACAATTCCAGCTCATTCTAGGACTACTCTATTTGGAACATTGTCCTGCCAGGTGATACCAAAAATGTGTCGGAGACAATGCATATGGAATGTGTTCAACTTCCTCTCCTGCCGTGCACAAAGGGTCCAGGACCTACTGCAGTACAGGATTGTACTCAGGACACAGGCTCTATAGGCCTGGATCTTGGTATATGCCGTTAGCTTCTTATTAAGCCATACTCTCTTTGTGAGTCTAGAGAACATGGTAGCTGCTTTGCCAATGTGTTTATCCAGCTGAAATGCATATGGGACTTCCGCTTCGCTGATGATGCAGCTGTTGTTGCCCACCCTGCTGAAGACCTTGACATCTAGAGAGTGTCAGAGATTGTTGAGCCAAGGTACACAAAATCATGAACAATGTTCAGAGATGGTAATAGAGGGAGGTGAGTCCACACCCAGGCCCATGACTTGTGTTTTATTCAGGCTGATTGTTAATCCAAAATCTTGGCAGGCCTAACTAAAACTATTCATAAGTTGTTGGAGCTCTTTAGCAGAATAGGCAACAACAGTTGCATCATTGGTGAATAGGAAGTCCAGCATGCATTTCAGATGGAGTTTGGTCTTTGATCTCAATCTAGAGAGATTAAAGAGCTTTCCATCTGATCTAGTCTGGAGATAGACACCTTCTGTTGCAGTTCCAAAAGTGTGCTGACAGCAAAAAAGATCCCAAACAGAGTTGCCATGAGGACACAGCCCTGTTTCACTATGCTTCGAATGTCAAAGGGATCTGATGTTGACCCATAAAACTACAGTGCCCTTCATTTCCTCATGAAAGGACCTGATGATGTTAAGGAGTCGAGGTGGACATCCAATCTTTGGAAGTATTTTAAAAAGGCCGTCCCTGCTTACCAAAGGCTTTTGTAAGATCTATGAAGGCATTTATGGCTGTTGTTGTTCCCTACATTTCTCCCGCAACTGTCTGAGGGAAAATACCATGTCAATGGTGGATCTATTAGCTTGAAATCCACACTGTGATTCTGGATAGACTCTGTCTGGAAGCACCTGGAGCCTCTGCAGCACAACATGGGCAAGCAGCTTCCTTACAATGCTGAGAAGAGATATGCCACGGTAATTACTGCAGTCACCCCTGTCACCTTTGTTCTTGTACAATGTGATGATGTTTGCATCCTTCATGTCCTGTGGTACTCCACCTTCTCTCCAGTGAAGACAAAATATTTCATACAGCTCAGTGGTGATGATCTCTTTAGAGCAGTTCAGCACTTCAACAGGAATGTTACCCTTCCCAGATGCCTTGCTGGAGGTAAGGGAATCCAAGGCCGCTTTTATTTCTGCTAAAGTTGGTTTGCTGTCCAACTCTTCCAAGACAGGCAGGCACTCAGTGTTATTTAATGCCGCTTCAGTTACTACATTCTCTCTAGAATATAGCTCAGAGTAATGCTGCACCCAGCGTTCCATCTGCTGTGCTCAGTCCTGGATGATCACGCCTGTAGCAGACTTCAAGGGAGCAGATTTCTTCTGTATTGGACCTAAAGCCTGCTTGATACTGTATACATTCTCTTGATGTTGCCTGTGTCCTACATTCCATTGATGTTACGTGCTGGTATCTGTATCTGAGAGCAGAGCTGAAGCCAATAATAGTTAGAACATCTGTCAATTTGTTGGACTTTGCTATGAGCAACTAGAAGAACCTGCAAGTTGTACTCACTAAGACAGGCTTCGTATGCTGCTGGAGCTCTCTTTTCCTTGATGGCTGGCAAATTCCTCTGAATGGGCTTCAAACCAGTCTGCCGTCTTTTTGGTCTTCTTGCCAAATGTGAGACAAGGCAGTGTTATAAACAGCATTCTTGAAATGTTCCCATCATTCAGGTGCATTTGCATCAGTCGGGCCTGGAAGAGTTTCCTCAAGCACTTGGGCAAATTCCTCCACTAGGATCACAACTCTTGCTGAACTCAATTATGTAGTATTCGTTCCTTTTTATGTGATACAATCTCATTCACAGTTTTACTCTGCTACACACCGGGGAGTGATCAGTATCACAATCAGCACCCTGATAACTGTGTGTGATCATAATACTAGGAAGGCTAGAGCATCTAGTGAGGATCAAATCAAGCTGATGCCAATGCTTCAATCTTGGATGTCTCCAAGAGACTCTGTGTTGAAGCTTCCTATTAAAGAATGTGTTGCTGATACAAAGACCATAATAACAACAAAATTCCAGCAAGCATTGGCCATTTTCGTTCATCTTCCCAATGCCAAAACAGCGAAGACAAGTGGTCCAAGAATTGTGATCAGCACCAACTCTAGCGTTAAAGTCTCTTAGAATGAACAGTAGCTCTCTCTCGGGGATTTTTTGAAAAGTAGGTGCCAGATCATAATAGAATTTGTCTTTGACTTCTGTTGTAGATGACAGTGTTGGTGCATATGCACTAATGAAGGTTAACAGTCCTGCTGATGCATGGAGCTGCAGAGACAGGATTCTTTCACCCCCTGCAGTAGGTGAAACAAAGGATCTCAGCAGAGTATTTCTAACCGCAAAGCCAACACCATGTTCCCTGGTCTCATTCAATGGTTTTTCCTGCCAGAAGAATGAGAATTTTTTTTGACAGATCCCGAGTCTGGCAATCTTGTCTCTTGCAGGGCAACAATGTCCATCTGCAGCCTGCTCAGTTCCATGTAGATGACAGCTGTCTTGCATGTGTTGCCTATTTCCTGCAGGTCATCAGAAAAGCCAGGGGTCGTTGTCTGAACATTCCAGATGCCCAACTTTAGGGCAGAAGTTTTTTTTATGATTATTGCATGGTGCAGGGTTAGCAATCTGCTTGTCAGTTTTCAACCTAAACCCCATGCATCTTGTGAGTTTAACAGACCATGGCGAGGCAGCATCTTACTGGCTGGGGGCTGCCCAGCTTAAGGTGGGTGGTAGCTACCTAGTGAGGTGCAATGACCTCTCCCACCATTGGAAGTAGTCCCTGGCGTCATGCTCTATGCCAATCAAGCAAAGACTTTTAACTGGTAACTGCTACTTTCTGTGTTATTTCAACACTGTATGCGAAGCTGGAGTGTCCTCTCCAGAGCACCAAACGTGGGTAAAATAATATGGAGGATAGGCCATACCCAAGCAGAACCCCCCCCATCACTGAAATAGTCCAATGGAAAGGGAGAAGTCAATACAACTGGTTCCAGCGACGTCGCAGGAGTTGCCACAACGTCACAAACTGCCTCCGGGACTCCGGCTCTGAATTTTGCCTCGAGGTTAACTCCCGAAGCCTTTTCCATTGATGGATATAGCCACAAGGCAGTGGAGGTTTGAAATTGGAGTTTTTCTTCTCCTAGGCTAATGAACCCCACCTACCCGGGTGCGTAGATTACCATGCTTTTGTGCATGGAAATGAGTTTAGAAGGGGTGGAAAAGGGACATACTGACATATGTAATCCAAACATACTGACATCCAAATCAGGGTGGGCAACTTCCAGAGGCACAAGGTCACATGAGACATCAGAAGGCTGCCCCAGATCCAACCCCAACCACTACCTAGCTCCCCAAATTGCCTTAAAGATTTCTAAAAAAAGCTCTCTTTTTTGCCTCAAATGGTCAATTGTGATCACTAGTGCCCGCATTTGCCCATTTCAGGCTGGGTTTTTGTGGGTTTTTTTTTGGTTTTTTTTTTTTTTTTTGCCTCTCTCCCCTCCAAGTACATTGATCAGCTCTTATTTCACAGATACCTTTTTTCAAACTAAAAGTGGTCAGAAAAGTGATAACTCTTGGATGACAAACAAGGGGCCGGCTCACCCCTCCGCTAATCCTAAATACAGTATATTTATTATTTTGCTGTACACAGGCACACTGAGTTGTAGTGATGCATGGTACAAGCTCAAATTATGTTAACATGCCACCATGCAAGCTTCCCCTTAACCATCTGAAAAAAAATCCTGCAGATACTTTTGGTGGCCACTCTTATTATTCTTGACCAATGGCTCTGCTAGCTGGGGCTGATGCAAGTTGTAACCCAGAACATTTGGAGAGAAGTATATTGAGCAAGGCTGGGTAATCTTGTAAGATGATGCTCTCTGGTACAAACAGATGTTGTCCTAAAAACAGACAGAAGGACCACACCCATAGAGCAGCCAAAAATTATATGCAAAAATAGTGAGTTGTCCATTACAATCACATTACTCTAACACTAGCCACAACTCTTTATCCCTGCAACACATCTAGGACCAGAAAAATGCACATATAGCAACATGTTGGGAACTTCTTGCCCCAATGCTGCTCATGTATAGCTGGAATCACCTTATCATATCCTATTCCTCATCCTTCACCAGGTGAGAGGTGCACAAGCAGAAGACATTTGCAGAAGGAATGCAATGCTAATCTGTTTAAAATAGCAGCCATGAGGAACAGCAACCTTTCTTATTGTGAAATTGCAGTCCTGCATCTAGTTATTAGGTCCACAAAATGGAACGGAACTTCTAAGCATCCTGTCATGTTGCCTAAGCCCTGATGAAGTACTCTTCTTTTGAAATATGGTATAATATGCTTAGAAACGTTTTTAGCTGAGGAAACAGTTTCAGTTTTCCCTTTCAGCTCTAACCCTGTTCAACAGTATTTCAAGGTAACTAAAAATTTTGAGGTTTGATAGTCTAAATTAATGCTGAGTTATTTTCAACAGAAAAGTTAAGGCAAGAGGCTTAGAAATTTATAAGACAGATGAAAAACCAACCAACCAGTTGGCTCTAACCAAGCAGCAAGCACCTTGAAGTGCAAATATTTATAAATATTATCTTAGATTCTCTCTAGATGTTAAGGGGGAGGCCTGCAATTAGCCTGCTTTTGCTCCACAACTGGTTTATTTTGGAGACGTGCTTCAGTAGTCCAACAGACAAATGGAACTTTTATGTTTACCTTGCAGTGACCAGTCACAGAACAAATTGTGATAAATGCAAAATACACGGGTGAAGACAATAAAAGGCAAACAGCTGTCTTTCATCACCTCTGAAAGCATTTCTAAATAGGCAATGCTGCTGTCTCAGCCTTTGCATGTCATACATGGCCTCATGTCATATATTCAATGGTATACTGCCCTATTCTGAAGTGTAGTTGCCCATAGGACAGTCTCCATAACTGGGCCTCAGGGGGAGTCCAAAAGGCCGTCAGCTCTGTTGCTCCATATTAACAAACCTGTTCCATCAGGTCTTTTTTTTAAATGAGGAGCAGGTATCTTTTAAAGCCAGTGTTTTAAATTGTCCATTCAAAATCATGACATTCCCAAATACTTTGGATTTTAATCACGATCTCAGGACTCGTCTATACTGGCTGTTTTAGTCTGGTGAAGTCTAAATTCAGTGGCTTGAGATCAGGTGGAGGTGCAATATGCCATTTGGTTTGATCTTCACATCCACATGGCATATTTGAGCTCAAGCAACCTTATTTGGTGTGGCTCCTTCTGATATCATGAAGGGGTCTAATAAGCAAGCTACTTCAAGATATCAGCAAATTGAACACTTCCTCTGCTATTCTCTAGAAGGGGCAAAGGAAGTGAAATTTTTGTAAAGGCTTTGGTAGACTATTGTTAAGGTGCCACATTGCTTTTTTTTTTTTTAAAGATCCATAGATTCATTTGTAGGCAGTTTCTTGATTGGTTGTTTAAAGGACGCCAAAGAAAATACTCCCCCCTCCTTTTTTAAAAAAATGATGTGGCTCCTCAGTGATAGTCTACCAGATTCTTAATCTTTTTTCCACTTCCCCTGCCCCTCCCCCAAGGAGCAGAGGAAGTGTTCAAGTTGCCAATATCATGAAATGGCTCTTTTATTAAGCCACCTCAAGATATTGGAAATTCCAATTGAATTGACAGGTGGGAAGGCTCCGTTTTGGTCTGTTCCCAGAAATCACACATTCTGGAAATGGAGCAAAACAGAGCAATCCTACCTGCACCAAAAAAGTAGACACCCCCTAACAGGAGCTGAAAAGGTGCGGGTAGGACTGCCCTGAGGATGGGTTGCTTTGCTTCAGCCATTAAATTGTGTGACCACCAGAAAAAGAGCACACCAAACCATCCCAAATTGGACCAAATTGGACCAGTAGGACAGATGCCCACCTAATTGAGCCCTTATAAAACAAATACATTGTTCCTGGAAAAATCAGTCCCTGCACCCACAACTACTATGCAAATTGCAGGTACTGTAAGTGGTTGGGAGTGGTGGCAATTTGTGACAGGTGGCAGAAGAGACCACTCTCCCTGCTAATCAGAAAGCCCTGCCACTTCGGCTTTGCCCAGGTTCCAGCACCCCATGAGATCTGAAAAACAACTTCCAAGCCAAAGTACCTTCCACCTTTGAAGTGTATATCATCTGAGCTAGCCTTTAGGGTGGCTTTCCTTAAGTCACTAAGGCTTGGCTGATATCCTTCTCAGACAAGGCCTTATGAGAAATGCAACTAGCTCTACTTCTTTGCTTCTGGGCAGAGAAAGAATCTTCTGTTCCTCTGTTCCATTGTCAAACAATAAATGCGCTAACAATAAATGCCACCACAATCAATTACTTTAACAGCCTTGTTAATTTTCAATTACTGATGCATTACTATGGGGATCCCAGTAATATGAAAAGGAGGTGACTGAGTTTAGATGAGCTTTTTGATATGTAGAAGCAAGACTGTCTTAACATTCATTATTGTGGCTGCAATCCTCAGCACAGCAGGGCCACTTTAACTCCACTGCTTTTCAGCTAGTTAATTGTGTGCAGGATAGCACTCTTTATTAACTTTGCTTGTTTAGGAGTGCATTGCCTTAAACTATAAGGTACTAGAATGAATATGTTTCTGCTCTGCAAAATCTGGCATTCATACTTAACAGAATTCATTCTAAGATTACAATCCCTGGACAGAAGCATCTTCCTTTTATCACCAGCTGCATCTTTGTCACTGCAGAGGTGGTGCTGTGTGATATACATTTCTTGCTCTTCTTCTGTAGTGTACTAGGAGGGTGTGAACTGGTGGTTGAGAAAATGTTTTTTTGCTGGATTACAATTCCCAGAATCCCACAGCCAGCATAACAATGCTGACTAAGAGAGTCTGTGGGTTTTACTCTCCCAAAATTAAAAATTTCAATTTTTTTGGTAGAGACTATAGAATCTCGAAGTATCCTCTGCTTTTGGATTCCATTTGCAACTGGGACAGTAGCATTATTACACAATCATTTAAAGTGTTTACTTTATAGCAACCCTGTGGCAAAGAACATTGTTGGTTCCATTTTACAGATCCGTGAGGAAAACTGAGACTGATGGAGTAGCAACTTTGCTGAACTTTTCATGCCTTCACTAAATTTATGTGAAAAGCTTCCCAGAATATCTCCAGATTTGTACAGGATCAGTAGTAAGCATAGTTCACTGAGTTAAGAGTGCCTGACCATGGAGCCAGAGGTTGGAAGTTCAATTCTCAGTATGTACTGAAGGAGAAAAGCCAGCTTACATGCCCTTGGGTAAATGACACAGTCCCAGGGAGCCCCCAGAAAAAGGGAGTATTTTTTCTGAGTATTTTTTACCTAGAACACCCAGAAAAAGATGAGAATTAAATTGTTTACATAATGACAGTGGAATAAAGGGGTTTGAAGGAGGCCTTGCTGCTCATACTGTGGTTTCCACTTTCATCTTCAATTAGAGAGTTTTGCAGGTGTTGGGTTCATTGCTTTTTGATCACAAGACTGAAACAAAGAATTGTGGCAGACATCCATAGGGTAGCTGTCCTCTTCTCCAATTTCTCTTCAAAATTATTCTCTGTCTCCGGCTTAATAAGCTTCAACAGCCTAAATCAAGAAGTCATCAATGAATTTTATTTCCACACTAGAAAGCTTTTACTGTGGCTAATACATAAACTCCAGCAAATGTGATTATTTACTTACGGTTTCTGTTCAGAATAGAAATCCAGACTGGAAGGGGTGGCTTTGAGTTTCAGAACATGAAAAGTCTCATTTACGGTGACAAGACATACATAGGTTTTTTAAAAAAAGGCATTACCAAAAAGAAAGAACATGGAAATCAGAGATTAGATGTGTTATATTTGCATGTTTTGCCTGAAATTCTGTTGTTTTAATGTGCACTGCATAAGGCTGAATCTTACCTTCTCATGATATGCCCAAAGTAGGAAAGCCGTAATTTCATCATTTTTATATCAACTCCAGAGATAGTTCAGGCTTGATTTGCTCTAGGACCTAATTGATTGTCTTTCTGGCAGTCAAGGGTATCCAAAGCCCTTCTCTAGCACTGCATTTCAAATGAACCAATTTGTTTCCTGTTTGCTTTTTTCTTCCTTCCAGCTTTCAGACCCATACATGGTGATCAGAAATACAAGAGTGTGGATGATCTTGATCTTGGTCTCCAATGACATATCTTTATATTAGATTATATTTTCTAGTTCCTTTATTGTTGCCCTTCCAAGTTTCAGTCTTATGATTTCTTGGCTGCAGTCTCCATTTAGATTGATGATTGAACCAAGGTATACAAAATCTTTCACTATTTCCATTTCTTCATTGCCAACATTAAAGCTGTGCATTTCTTCTAGTCATGATGTCTATCTTCTTATATGGGATATGTTAAAAGAACAGGATTTCAGATATTAAATTATATGTAGATGCAAGATCAGGCAGTGTTCTTATGTGCAGTCAAGTCACTTCCAACTTACGGCAGCTCTATCATTAGCCACCCTGCTCAGAGCTTGCAAACTGAAGGTCATGGTTTCTTTTATAGAGTCAATCCATTTTATCTTTCATCATTCTCTTCTCCCAGAATCATTCTTTTCCAGCTAGTCTTACAATAGCCTCCATTTAATCATGTTTTGCTTTTAGAGAGAGTTAAGGCTTGATTTGATCTGACTCTCATTTCTTTACATTTCTGGCTCACCATGGCATCTATAAAGCTATAAAGTGTTTGTCTTCCAATGTCATATTTCAAATGCACTGATTTTGGAACATTGCCCTGTCCCAAAGTGTTTGGGCGCTACTCTAGATCAAATCCTGGCCTACAAAGATATTGTCTAAACTAGAGATGAGCATGAACCAGAAAAATGATGAATTGGGGTGGTTCGTGACTAACCACCCCTGAACCTTGAACTGTTAAAAAAAAGTTCACTTTTTTTTGGCGGGGGGGTTTCATGCCTGGGGAAGGAGAACCCGATGCTCCTGCTCCCTTCCCCCTGTCCTTACCTGCTCTTACTGCCTCCTCCTCCTCCTCCTACACCACCGTCTCTGCCATCTTCAGAGACAACAGCCTGGCATCACTTCCAGGAGCTGGACCTGCTGTCCCTGCGCATGTGCCGGCCTATCACTTGACAGGTCAGTGCATGTGCAAAGACAGCAGGCTTGGCTCCTGGAAATGATGCCAGGCTTTTCTTTCTGAAGATGGCAGAAATGGAGGAGAAAGAGGAGGTGGCAGGAGCAGGTAGGCAGGTGACAGGGGCATGGGGAAGGATGGGCTGAAGCAAAATTAAGTTCCAGGTGAAAAAAAATTCAATTTTTCATTTTGTTTCATCAGAATGGGATCCATGAACCAAACCACAAACTGAACCACAAACCAGTGTGGTTTGTGGTCCCCCCCCCCTCAGGGTCATAGTTCAGTTCATTCCTGTCTCTAGTCTTAACACCAAATGGAAAGTTGTCACCAGAAATAACATACTTATGAAATTGGCTGGGTCAGACTGGGCTACAAACCCGCAAACTAATAAGTACAACAGCTTTGTTCTTGTGCTGTTCCACAGCAGACTATGTGGCATAAATCAGCACATGCCAAACAAGTGGATGTGGCTCTTAATGGATCACGCAGGATTATTACTGACAGCCTGAAACTTACCCTCATTGAAAAAATCCATTATTTCCTGGTGATGCCCTTGCAGAAGTACATCAAGAGGTGCTAGCAAAAATGAACAAAATAAGGCAATACAACACTAAACCCATACACTTCATAGACACCAACCCCCTAAAGGAAAACTTTTGTGCACAAATCTCAAGCTTTAAATATTAAACCAGAAGGGGCTAGGTTAAACCTATGGGAAGCAAAAACAACACACCTTGCTGAATGGTTGAATACCGGAGAGTGTCTCCCCCAGGCCGGGCCATCTGGAAGTCACTTAATAGAGTTTGAAGTGAAGTAGGAAGATCATAAAATAATCAAGTAAAACGGGGCTGCTTGGATTCAGGACATGTTTTATGTGACTGTGGAAAAATTCCATCAATGCAATACTTATGTGTATGTAATGTACATCCCACCACATACACAAAGAAGATCTAAGAAATCGTGGAGACAATGATATCGAGGTAGCCTAATTCTGGTCAAAATAGCTTAATTACATTAGGTTTTTATTTTTTAAATTTTTTAAATCTATATTTCATATATGTCCATAATTTTAAATGCTGCAATGCTTTGACATAAATAAGCAAGAAATAATTGATCCTCCCCCACCCTCCCTGGTCAACAATATTTACTCTTCAGCATTCATATCCAGGCAACTAGGAATACCATAACATGAATGATTTTGACTTTGATCTCCAGTAACACATCCCTACACCTGAAGATCTTTTCTAGTTCTTTCATTGCTGCCCTTTTGAGTCTCAGTTATCTTCTGATTTTTTATTTATTTTTTGGCTGCAGTCTTCTTTTGAACTGATTGAAGATTGAGCTGAGCTATAGAATCATACTACCGCAGAGTTGGGACCTTGGGGTCATTGAGTCCAACCCCCTGTCAAAGCAGGAAATGCACAGCTAAAGCTTCCCTGACAGGTGGCCATCTGTCCCTCTGTTTAAAAATCTCCAATGGAGAAGAGTTCACCACCTTCCAAGGCAGTCCATTTCACTGTCAAAAAGCTCTAGCTGTTAAGAAGTTCTTCTCAATGTTTAAACAAAGCCCCCTTTCTCCTAATTTGAATCCATTGTTTCTGGTTCTACCAAAGTAGCTGCAGAAAACAAGCCTGCTGCCTCCTCCACCTGACAATCCTTCAAGTATGTGGAGATAATCTGTCATATTGCCTCTCTGTCCTCTCTTCTCCAGGTTAAACTTACCCAGCTCCCTCAGCCATTTCTTGTAGAGTTTGGCATCCAGACTTTTCACCATCCTGATTAAGATCCTCTGGACATACTCCAGCTAGTCAGTGCAGATATTTCAGTCGAGATCAGGCTCAAGCAGAATAGAATACTATTTTTTGATCTGGACATTATACATCTGTTGATGCAATCAAATATTGCATTTGCTCCCCCTCCCCCCCACATTATACCCTTGATTCATGTTAAGCTTGTGGTCTACTAAGGCTCCTAGACCCTTTTTAAACATTGCCAAGCCAGTTGTCCTCCATCTTATATTTGTGCAGATAATTTCAGTGCAAAACTTCCCATTTTTTCTTTATTTAAATTATTTTGTTTGCTTTGGCCAAGTTTTCCAATATGTTTATATCATCTTAAATCCAGTTCCTGTCTTCCTGAATACGAGCTGCTCCTCCTAGTTTGGGTGTCATCTGCGAACTTGAGCATCCCTTCCATGGTTTCATCCAAGTTATTTATAAAGCTATTGAACCCTGCAGCACCCCAGTTGTCACTTCCCTCCAGGAGGATAAAGAACTATTGGTGACTGTTCTTTGGATGTAGCCTATCAACAATCCACAAATCCACCTAGCAGTAGTGTTGTCTAGGCCACTTTTTATCAGCTTGGCTGAATACCCTGAGGAACCTTGTCAAAAACCTTGCTGAAATCAAGATACACTATATCCACAGACTTCTTTTCCAAGATGGCGACCTGATAGCAGGAGTGTGTTCTCTTCCTGCTGGGTCTGCGTTTCCCTTTTCTTTTTGGTCTCTTGTCTTTTTCCCTCTTTGTTACTTGCCTCCCTCCTTGACACAGCTGCTATCACCAAGGAGAAAGAATAACAACATTGGAGAAAAGAATAACAACACCGTTGCAGCTGTTGCCCTTGAGGAAAACCTGCAGGCAGGCTGGAATATAGTGAGCTTTTTAACTGGCTTTGCTTACCTTCCTGGCCATTGCTTCCCACTGGAGCCTCCTGGTATCTCTTTTGCTGGGGCTTCCCCACTTTCTGGAGCCTTCTGCTTGCTGCTTGTTATCACCCCCCCCCCCTTCTGTGCTGTGTTTGCTTGGCTCATTGAACCTCAGGACTACAGGTGAAAGCTCCCACACTGGCAACAGCAAGCTGGTCACGTCGCCCTGGTCCCAATGTTGATGAAGAGTTCGGAGCCAGCTAAAGGAGAGCAAAGCAACCATGACAGGTCTGGCAGTGGCGATGTACAAGATCTGCATCAATGAAGCCCCAAAGGCCCCAACCTGGTCTCGGTGTCAGCAAACACAGCACCGCCTTGGCCATAATTTCTTCATCACCTCGACCCCGATTGACTCAGATTTTTCTACTCTGCCACCCAGAGTAGACCTTTGGTCTAGATGGGTGGGATATAAATCTAATTTTAAAAAAATTTCCTTCATCTACCAAGCTTGTGACTCTATCTATGGATGGATGGATGGATGGATGGATGGATGGATGGATGGATGGATGGATGGATGGATGGATGGATGGAAGGAAGGAAGGAAGGAAGGAAGGAAGGAAGGAAGGAAGGAAGGAAGGAAGGAAGGAAGGAAGGAAGGAAGAAAGAAAAAGAAAGAAAGAAAGAAAGAAAGAAAGAAAGAAAGAAAGAAAGAAAGAAAGAAAGAAAGAAAGAAAGAAAGAAAGAAAGAAAGAAAGAAAGAAAGAAAGAAAGAAAGAAAGAAAGAAAGTGGGTCTTAGAAATCACACTGTTTTTTTCTCTGTGCTGTCAAGATGATGTCAACAATTACTTGATCTTATTTTTAACTCTTTTTGAAAATAGCAATAACATTTGCTTGCCTCCAGGGACATCACCAGTTCTTCAGGAATGCTCAATATTTAGAAACAGAGGCCCTGAGATTACCTGCAAATTTCTTTAATACCCTGGGATGCAGTTATCATTATCATTATCGTCATAGAACTGCAGAGCTGAAAGGGACCCTGTGGATCATTGAGTCCAGCCCCTGTCAAGAAGGCACAATGGGGAACTGAACTCCCAAACTCTGGCTCCACAGCCAGATATCTAAACTACCGAGCTATCTCATCTGGCCCAAAAGACCTGAGTTTTTAAAAAGGAGCTGGAGATTTTTGTACAGAAAATCTTATTATAGATTTTTAAAAAACAATTTAGATTTAATCACTGTCAACATTAGAGTTATGTAAGTTTTCTCCAGTAATTATTTTTGTCTTTTTAATATTCATCTGCAATCCTGCTTTTGCATTTTTTTTCTCTAGTCATCATTTTAGGACATGATATAATATAGTATCATCTGCTTATCTCAAATTATTGATGGTTCGTCTACAATTTTTAACCCATGTTCATCTGACTATAACCTACCTCTCTGTATGGAAAGCTTTCCATATAAAAAGACGTGATTACTTTTATTTAAAAGGAGACAAAATACCTATCACTATAGTGACTTGGTGCCTTGTGTCCACCTTTGCTGTCCAGGTACCAACTATATGTGAACAACTTCGCAGTTCCCGATCTCCCTTTGTCTTTAAATTTGATTTGGGTTAGATGGCCCATTGAATGGAGATGTTCAAATTAGAGGATTGTTCTCTCTCTCTCTCTCTCTCTCTCTCTCTCTCTCTCTCTTGAATATTTATTTAAGGATAGGGTAGGGTATACAAAAAGTAAGGGGGAATAGGGAAAGGGGAAAAAGGGTTAGGGGAATAGGAGAACAGAGAGTATACAATCATCCAATCAATTCATATTACAATAACAAATCAACTTTTTGCTTTTTTACAATTTGATTACGCTCCTGCTTTCATCTTATAATTTAATTTTAGTTTAATTCTATGTTACTCCAACACTATCTGGTAACTGCAGCCATTTATACAATACATCCCATCGTTCAGTGTTCTTGTGAAATGAACATTCTTTCAGCCCATCTGACAGGATATCCATTTTTGTGATTTCCCATATTTTCCCAATAAGTTACTCTTGTTTCAGTATCTCTCCTTTCTTGAGATTTTTAACATAATGCTTTTTCATTTTGGAAGCTGCATAGGTCACTGGATGACTCTTTATCCCATCTATGTTACCTGGTGTCATGCCCAATAAAGTCGGTTCTGAAATTTGTGCAACTTCATTTAACTGTTGTTTGGCATCTAATGTCCCCTCTTTCATCACTTTCATCAGATCTTCTATTTTGCTAAGACCTTCATTCACTTGCTGAAACCCTGTTATTATTGTTTTTTGCATAGTAATCTGCCATTCCTTTTCTATTTCTTGTACAACTATTCCAAAACTTTGAGCTTGCACAGACCAAGTCTCCATTTGATGTCTTAAATTTCTGGGGGCCATCTCAGGCTTTCAAATAAGTGGGGTTTGTATAGATGATATTATGTTCTTAACCACAATGATCACCCCTTAGATATCCTTCAACAGTTTCCACAATTTTATCAACAATCCAAACCCCTAATCATAAACCTCCCCTTAGATCTCCCTCCAATCTTTATCCAAATATTATAATATAAACATCAACTTTTAAGAGTCTCACAAAGCTAGATACTTGATGTTGTTAATATAAATATTTTCTTCAGCAGACTTTATCAATTGTCTGTTAGTTTTAATGTAATAGCAGTGAACAATATCTGCTATAGGAGGCGATTGCTCCTGAATCAGCATTCTGTTAGTTAAACTGCCATTCTGGTTTATCTTAGACCTTTCATCCTGCTTTTGTATACAGTACATCTTTTAGGTACAACTTCCCCTGTTTTCTGTTGTCCCATTCCTTTGTTTTTAATAAATTCACAATTTGAAACATAATGATCTGCTTTCCCAACACCAAAATAAGTTTTTCAATTTCTTTGTTCATTGAAAGGGGTTCTGTTTCCCTTTCCTTCAAAGCTTTTATCCTTCTGTTGGTGCTACTCTGAGGGTCTCTCTCTAAAATGGCTTCCAACTGCCAGTTCATCTTTGAGGTACTCTCTGGGTTCTGTCTTTCTATCTTCCCCTCCAATTTTTACCTCAGCCCAATTTGAGTTTCTTACTTCTTTTATATAATCAGCTGCTTTAGATAGATTCCCCTCAGGATTTGATTTATTATTATAGTTTTGGATTTGTAATGCGAATTGTTTCATTTTTAATTGGTGTTGTCTCTCTTGTTCCCTCATTTCCATCTGTATGGCTTCAGCCCTTTTTCTTATTCTTTCTTGTTCCATGGCCATCTCCCTTTCTCTGGCCTCTACCTTTTCTCTCATTTCCAGCTGTCTCTTTTCTTGTCTCATGGCTATCTCTCTTTCTAATTGTTTTAACCAGAATTCATATTCTTTCTCTGTTTTCCTTTTTAAAAACTCCAGGGAGTTTTCTCTCCATGAGGCACCTTCCTGTTCCCTTGGGTCTTCATATTCCTGGCCCTCTTGGTCTGAAATTTCCCCTTCTTGAGGTAAAGTCTGACTCTCAGCAAGTTCCATAACTGTCTTCTTCCCTCTCCTGGAAGTCATACCTAACAGTTTATTTTTATTATTAAATTAGTAGGCTGTTTTCTCACCAATTCCAACACAAAAACCTCAATTTAAAATGACCTCTTTTTTCCTGTGTTAGAGATTTAAACTATGTAGCTTTCTTTTGGCAGCTTAGGATTGCTACGTTGTATCTTTGGGCTTCAGTCTCGCTATTCCTTGTGTCTGTTACTTTGTATCTCTTGGTCTACAGACACCCAGATTTTCCAAGCAATATTTTTCTTTTCCAATAAGACTTTTCCAAATCCACCTCAGCTATTTATCTGGACTTAGGCATCCACTTTATTTCCCTTTATGCTCCCTTTCCTCTGAGCTTCGGGATCTAAAGCTAGCCCTCTTAGTCCTCACACTCTCAGCTTGAGGTAAACTTTTAACCACAGAAATCTCCTCAGAGTCCTTTTCCTGCCTTTGTCTTTCCACACTTTCAGGAGTCCCTATCAAGCTATTCACCTTAAGCTTTAGGGTTTCCTACTCCTTTACTTGGACTATTGACAACCAGGTTTCTTAGACTCAGAGGCTTTCTTTTTCATTCGTGGCTAGCCTAATAAATTTCACTTTATTATGGCTCACTGGATTTCATTCAAATCCCAACCTAATAAATCTCATTTTATTTTGGCTCACTGGATTTCTTTCGAATCCCAACCACTACTCACCACTTTATGTCACACACCCATTCCCCTGTTTGTTTTTCCACACAACCCAGGTTCACTTTCGGGTGTGACATTTATTTTTCAACCCTTTTTTCCGCTGCCACCAGAGGAGATATTCCTCACTATATCAAATATAACTCCTCAATCAGTGTTATTCAATAAAACAATGTTTATTAAAGTGTTCACAAGTAAATCATGTAAAGTAAATCATGGATGGTCTTTTTTTATTCATGCAATCAACTGTGCTTTTATAACATTTATATTTGCTTAGACAGAATTGTGTTACTTCAAGTATTTATTCATTTCTTTTCTTATTCCCTTTCTCTCTATTACTCTTCTCTAACACAAGGCTGGTCCTAACTGTTTAAACTGCTTTTCTCTTAACACCAGTCCCTAACTCATCCCTAACTCTAACTGAAATCCTCTCTAACTCCAAACTAACTGCTCTTTAACTGTCATCCATTCTCTTATATATCCCTAGTCCCGCCTTTTCTGTACAGCCATTGGCTCCTGAATCAGGGTTCCATTGTGATGGACAGGAGTGGTTCCTGACCTGTCCATCACAGCTACTATTATCAGACTCACACACAGTCCAACAAACCAAAACAACAATCACAGAGTCTCAGATTGTCCAGTAGTTGTCCTTGAAGTCTGTCTTATCTTTCCATTAACCTGTTGATACTCCTCAGTCCAGTCGAACATGTCAGCTCCTTCTTTCTTCTCCAGAAAACCACCAGATTCTATTATCAAAAGTTCACAGAGTCCAGGAAAGAGTAAAGAGAAATACGTCCAAGCCAAACTGCATTCACAAAACTCAAGTCTCTTGAATCCTGTCCGATGGTATTACCGTCTGGGATTCTTTTCCAGAAACAGATTTATTTTTCCGTCTCACTCTCTCGGCTTTGAAACCAGCCTGCTATATTAAGAGTTAGTATTAAGAGTTAGTTTTGCTTTTGAGGCAGACTGATAAGATAGGCTCGCTGCTGCTTTTCTTCTTTCAGCCCAAAATTTTCATTCTTATTTTCAGCTTAATGGGGCTGTTTCATAAATCTAAGGCTTCAGCTTACTCAGTTGTTATATATTTTAAGCTTATATTGGTTGTTCTCTTCTCCCCCGGTAAAGGGTTACTCATGGCTCAGTCCCAAATATGGCTCCCCGCCTCCGATGCGTGCTGGGTGATTTCTTCAGAGGGAAGAAGTCCAGGTTTGCCTCCCATTCTTCTCCTTCTACTGCTCACCATCTTCTTTAGAGAGAATTCTCCTAGACTCTCCTTCGATCCCCATTTCAGAAAGGGGATCCCAGACTGGACGGATTCCAGTTTTTCCAGAGAGCTCTTCTCTGGAGCTACTGGCAGCACCACAACAAAGCCCTGTCTCTAAATTAGAGGATTGTTCTCTGACAACCCTTAAAACAGGATTGTCACCTCTATAGTTGAACACGGAGCCATCCCAATGTCATTCCAGTCTTAAACAAGGGTTGAGCTTCTACTCATGTGATAATCCTATGACAGTCCTTCATGTAGCAAGGGGACCAACATAACTGGATACTTTCCCCACATAAATAAATGCTGTGGGCTTTCTTTTTGCTCACTTCAATAACCTGATGTCAGAGAAAAGTCTAGACTACAATCTCTCAGTGACAGCCTCTTGTTCTACACCTAAAAATGTTCAGGCTATCAGAATGGAGGAGCTTCAAATTATATAGGCAATTCTTCAGCTGAAGTGCTACAGTCCAAATATATGCTTACTACCTTAGAAAGAGCATAATAAATGAGGTGGTGGAAGATCATAATCAGATTGTCTCCTGGCCAAAGGTTTGGAGGAGATCCACAGAGTCATAACAGGATGGAGGCAATTCAGATTGAGACCATGGTGCTAAGCAACTTTTTAGCCCCTCTTCTTGTGCTGCTTTCCCAATCTGAATCACGTGACTTAGTTTCTACCCTTTGAGCCAATAAACTCTGGTTGGGTGTGCCTGGGATTGAGGGAAACAACATCCAGTGATAAAAAAAAAAAATACATTTCCCTCCATGCCACTAATGCTATTTTTCATCCACACCATGCTTTTACTAATTTAATTGAGCCCTAAGGATTCAATTCTCTCATACTAATTTGGTGACCACCCTTCCTAGAATCTCCTGTTGGATGGTCACCATTTCCCCAACACTTCTGTGAATGGGTAAAACAGAATAACAACCACTGCCACCACCAGACTTAACCCAATGATTCCGAGGTGCTAGGAAACATAACAGCAATCAAAGCATCCTACAACATCCTCACATTGATTCCCTATCACCCACCTCTCTAGTTGCCCCTGCAGAAAGAGCAAAATGTGCCTGGCAGTAAAGGAGAAATTCCCTTTGTCAACAGCATTCATTATATAGTTCTAGGCTGGCATTACATCACCCAAAGGCATCATTAAGATGTACAGATGCTAATTTTCACTGCCTCCCTCCCTCCGTGGAGCCCAGACTTTCAAATTCTGCTGTTGTCCCAAGTGCTGAGATCACCCAAGCTTCACTTTCAGGATGAATCACTTTCAGAGTGCCAAATGGTATAATTAAATCACTTCCCAATAGCTTGCTATTATTGTAACTTCTCAACTAGTAAAAACCAACAGAGCTAAACTAGCATTGTAAAGAATATAACAGAAGAACAGGAATTGAACACCACTTATCAGACAGACCAGTAGTATCCCATTGTTTCTTGGGATTCTGGCATTTCTCATTCTTGTCCTACATTTAAATTGTTATCTCCTTGAGGCAGGGAACAGTTTTCTTTCTTTGATGTGTTTAGCATATAGCACAGTGGGACTCAGAGTCACAGCTGGTCTCTGGAGGTAGATGCTACTAAGGAAATGCTTGAGGTTAAAATTGTAAAATGTCAGCCATCTTAAGTCTGAAGTGGTAGTATCATTTTCTACTCTGCTCACTGGATTCAAGGTCATGTTTCTTGGGAGCTGGTGGGGGGAGCCCTAACTTAATATTCTCGTTGCTTCTGCATGCAACCATGTCCATGCCATGCTGTCTTTGGTTTGTGGTGTATTAACACTGATGACTATACTGTTTTACGCATTTATGTCACTTAGTGAGATTTGTGATAATGCAAAGCAAAAGTGATGCTTATGAGGATATGGTGTAGGTAAATGTAGAGCCCCATTTTAATCATGTTTGCCTCTTCCCCCATGCATAGGATGGCAGCATAATCTGAAATGATGTTAAAATTGGGTGCCATAACCTCACACACATTTAATGAGTAATCTCCACTGAATGAATAGTAGTACCTTTTCCATGCCCACAGAGTCCCATGCCCTGAGATTTTAGAGTCAAAACCTGGGACTAAAGGTGGACCTTTGTGTACCAATTGCAGTTGTGTGTGTTCATGTGCAGAAGAGAATGAAACAATGTGGACTTCTTGAACTACTTCCTAAACAAATATTATGTGTGCAACACAGAAATACTATTGAGCTGTGCCTGTGAGACTTGATGCCAGTTAAGAGTGGGAACAGAAAAGCATCCAAGTGTTAAAGCCACAATACACAATGAAAACAAACTTTCTGCTTCATTGTTGTTCCTCCTGAAATTTATATTCCTTGCTGGAAATCCAGAACAGTGCAGAAATGTGAGAATTTAGTCAGCTCCTTGGGACTTGGTGCTTCTAAATAAACATGTATAATATTGGCCTGCAATCAAAATGGACTTTAAAAACTAATTCTAAACATATATACATGGAGCTATGCCAAATAAGGCTGATTATGTAATTGATGACGAGAACAATGGCAATGACAACAACAAATATATTAATGTGCCATCAAGCAGGATCTAAGTCAATTCTGAATTATTGTGATTCTTTGCAGGGTTTTCTAGGTAGATAATACTCAGAAGTGGCTTACCATACCCTTCTGGGGGATGCTCTGGGACTTTGCAACTTGCTACAAAGGCTGGCTTTACTTGCAGGAGGCACAGTGGGGAACTAAACTCCCAACCTCTGGCTCCTCAGCCAGATACCTAAACCACTGAGCGGTCCAGCTAGCGATGTCATTAGCTGCTGTGATGTTTTGGAGGAACACATGTCCAATACTTCCATGAAGACTCAGAAGCTACCATGGAATTCCTTTCATCGTGGAGAAGCTGTTGTGGGCTGGGAAGTGGTGGGGATGGGGGGTCTTTTGTTTCTGATAATTGCTGCTGGTGGTAAAGTCATCCCAGTGGTGGTGACTTTCAGTAATTAAACTTTTGACCTGTCCCATGGCACCCAACATCTTTCCTGCAATGATGCAGGTGGGGAATTGGAATTTTTAGTTTTTTAAAAACTCACCTTAGTGGATGACAGCAGCCTTATACAGTGTAGCTCCTCAAACAGGATTCCAACGAGCAAGTTCACTCATTATTGGCCTTTTGCATATCAGGCAATCCCAAACTGTCAGAAGCAGAGCCAGTTTTTTAAACAATCCTGCTACAGTAAGATCCCCCACTTCAAGTCATATATTTTCAGAAACACATAAGGCTCATAGGGTTCCTGTGCCTTTATAATTAACAGGAGTTGAGGATATACTGGTGTAGCTTTCCCAGAGATTCCACAAAGTCTTGGATCCTTCTTGAGGCATCAGCATCAATATTTAATAACCTCCAACAGAAGTCAGCCAAAAAAGAATAATAAATTCCAATGCTTTCGATCCACAGACCTGTAGCATACCCCAACATACACAGGTCAACTAAGAAAAAGTTGTGGAGAAATTTTGAAATATATATAGTAATACACAGTATCAACTATAGAGCCTCCACAAGACTATCAAGATCACCTAATTGTATCTGTGGTCAAAACTCTTCTCCAAAATGGGGTTAATCAAAATAATTTAGGGATTTTTTCAATGAATGAAGAGTAACAGGGTTTTCAGTTTTTACTCTTGTTGGTGTACATTAGCAAGAGAAGTCAGAGGATAAGGAAAGTAATGAAAACACAGGCCACAGGATATTTCTTTCTCTCTTTTTAAAAGCGATCTCCACTTCCTTTTAGCAGGTTAAATTGTAACACTTGCTCATATGATTGTTTTTGTTTCTAATTTAACACACACCCCATAAAAGTTGGGTTTCAAATGCCCTTTTAATAAAGCTCAGTGTGTTTTGTTAGTTAAACTTAAGCAGTAAGCATCACTGAGTTTAGTGGAGTTTACTTCCAGGTCATTGGAAGTAAACTAATGAATAGGATTGTAGCTACGCCAATCTTGATAAACTAGACATTATGATTTGAGTGTATCTGTACGTACATGAGTACACTTGTAGCAATGAGCTCTTGCACTTCAACATGTGCAGCTATACTACTGTGTGTAGCTAGGAAATGCCACAGAGATGTTCAGTCTAACATACTAATTGTGTGCAAGGAGATCTTTTAAAAAGAAAGGGAAAGCATTAAACCACCTGTCCTCTACTAACAGCCTGAAGTAGTTGTTAGGACAATGGTTGCCACAATCACTTGCCACTGAGCATGAGGTGGAGGGAGCTGATGAATGGAATGATGAGAGTTGTCACTCTTGGACTATGAGGAGATGCATTGTTCTGCTGATGTATAAAGTGGTCCTGCCTTAAAGTCTCCATAGCAGACATATTCTTCTATTCTCTTGAACCAAACTCTGCTGGTTTTGAGGCAGAGGAGAGGTCTGGCTGCTGATTGTTAGATCCTGTTTCCCAGCTGTCATCATTGCACAGCAGACTGTTCCTGCTCTACCACTGTGGTTTTAAATCCAATTTATTTATTTATATTTCTTTAAAATATTTTTACCCCACCTTTCTCCTTAGAAGGACCCAAGGTGGATTCCAACGTTAAAGACAATATTAAATTATTGTATTGACCATTTCAATACAATAGTTTTCCAAAACTGGAGAAACAAAAAAAAATCTCCCCACCAAAATAGCTCATAATTGGCACCTCATTGATTAGTTTCAGTTAGTTCTGCTTTTGTGTTTTCACTTATGCACATTTTTTTAAAAAATAAAAACCAACAGGACCCTGCCCATAATCCATATCTATCAAAAATGCTTCAAAGTTGTTAAAGCTACTGGATGCACAGTTGGTCCAAGACTCTGTGCAACCTAAAGCAAGTAAGAAGATGGAGTCTCCTCCCCCTCTTCCATAACTTTTTGATTTAAAGTGAATATTCTTTTTCCTTGTTGGTCAAGAAACACACAGAAGAAAGCACGGGCCATCAAATGGATGTGGAAAGGTTTGCTGATGGAGCAAGCTGGATTGAAAGGAGGATAATAACAAGAAGAAATAAAGAGCAAGAAGGTCAGAGAAATGTGAATGTAGAGCATGAACAGATAAAATGCATCATAAAATCATGTGCTGATGGAGGGAAACAACCTGAGACACAGCAAGAATGTGGAGTGGGTGGGAATACAGGAGTGATAGGAAATGCAGCCTCCTTCAAAAAAATGGTAAGAAGGTAAGGGAAGGGGGGGGAAAGGACACAGTAAGAAATCAAAAGTCAGCGCTACATGAACAAAAAAGCAAGCACTTTATAGGGATAATCACTATCAATAATACATGCCTGCGTCATGCCATTTGATGGCAATTAAAAAAGCATTATGTTCCTCCAGCCAAATCTAAATTATTCCTCACAGGTTCACTGCTCATCACGTCCTGTTAGAGTGTGTCTCCTCGCATGCACATCAGTTGTGTACAGGGAGATTGAGAAAGAGAGAGAGAGAGACTTAATGTAAGAGAATCATGAATGTTTGATGTCACAAAAAGGATGGGCAGACTTTTGTCTGTGAGTGTGATGGTACAGGAAGGATAGCGACATAATTATGCAAATGCCAAAAAATTATCTTTGGCTTTTAAAAGCAGAAGAGGCTGAGGAGGCTGTTCACACATCAGTCATATGTCTGCCTTGCATGGAGGAATCTTATGGAGCCTTATGTAAAGTCAGGGCAGTCCTACAGTTTGGCAAAATGAGGCAGCTACCCCAGGCAGTGGATGTTGTGGGACTGGAGCAGACAAAGTTGAGTATGCCAAATGGCCTGCCATTTGTAACTTGCTGTCCTAAGGTGCGGGGAAGGCCACTGTTGTCCCATTTTCAGTGTTGAAATAAGAACTCATGTCTTTTTAAAAAGAGGGTTCTTTGAATGGAATGGAGAGAAGTGTTATTCTTCCTGTGGGACGCTACAGCATCTTGGGCTTTCTCTGGGTCAAACGCTTTTTCAGCATAGTGCAAGATTATGGTCCTGGTATAAGGAGACCAGGAGTAATAAATTCAGGTTCAACATTGTAAAGTAATTACAATGGAAATGACCTATTTTGTCAACATAAGGGTACCTGAGCTTAGCAACAAAGAGAAGGTCCTAACTCCTAGCCTGATATCTGGTCTTCCTCTTTTCCTGACACCTTCAACTTTTCCTAGCATTATTGCCTTTTTCAGCAAATCTTGCCTTCTCATCATGTGGCCAAAGTAAGACAGCCTCAGGTCCATAATTTTTGCTTCCAGAAATAATCCAGGCTTGATTTGCCGTACGACCCACAATGGGCCTCTTTTTTCTTTCTTTCCCCATATTTGTTGGCATATTCTTGCTCGGCTTTTGATAGATAGTACTTCCATTCATATCCCATCTACCTCTGGTGCATGGTGTGCACAGCTATCATAATTCATGTCATGTCAATTTCAGAAGCAGCTGGGCTGGTGCTTCCCCACCTCCCTGCACAGCTGGCAACTTAGCAACTGAGCGGGAAGATTCATCGTCCCACCTCCTCACCGAAGTGGTCAGCTGTGTGGGGAGGCAGGAAAGTGTCATCGAGGTTACTTCTGCAATTGGTGTAATGCAAACAGAGATGGCTGTGTGCACCACACAGCAAGTGGTATGTGGACCAGTCAGTTCAGGGGGGATGGTCCAGTTTCCCCAGGCACCTGTAGTGCTGATATTCATATTCGTATCCCTGGGGATACAAATATATATTTCCTATCTCTAATTCTGGCTCTATTTCTGCCACTTTATACTTTCGCTTCTCATCCTTGACAATTTTAAGTATTTCCTCCATCTGCCTAGGTTACTCATTTCTTTTTATGAAGAAATACCCAGGAATTGCCATTTCCAGAGTACAACACTTTGTAGTTGTCTCACTGAAAATATCATGATGCAACCCACTTTAGTTTACTGACACCAAGTACTGCAATGCTTGTAATTTCCATTTCTTGCTTTATGGTGTCCACTTTACCTTGATTCATGCTTTTCATGTTCCATGCTCCATGAAAGAAAAGTCTGCACAACTTCTGTGCATGTCAGCCTCTTAGACATCCTTTCAGCTTTAATCTAGTTGTGCTTTCCAACCTGAGAGTCTCACCTTTCAGCAGTATCTCTTGTTTCATTCTGGACTGTCTTATCGGGTTTTCATGGTAAGGAAAATTCAGTAGTGGTTTACCATTGCCACCTTCTGTGCAGTACTAACAAAAGTTAGCTTGCGTATCCCCACAGTTGTGTCCCCCATCAGTGTCACCTTCAGCTACCACCACTGCCTGGTAGCTACTGTCCCCATCATCATTGGAACTCTTCAGTCTCTTCTGCTGATGCAGTTGGTATCCATCCTTGATGAGCATGGATGTAGCTTAATCTGGTTACAAGCAGGTTACAATCTCCAGGTTTAGGAGGAAGGTGCTCCCAGAGGCATCTGGTGGGGCCACTGTGAGATACAGGAAGCTCGACTAGATGGGCCTTTGGCTTGATCCAGCAGGGTTCTGGTGTCTTAGCTTTGACCATTCTGCCTTGGACAATGGAGTCCAGGCTCATAATGGAATCAGGCCCCGTGACAGCATTGCTGTAGCTTCACCGACACACTCAAACCCCTTTTAGTAACACTGGGACTGTGCAGTCCCTGAAACAAGTGTGTCGTCAAAAAGAAGACTAGCTGCATAAATCACTGAATTGGTATCTGGCTGCAGGTAAGAAGTTGGAATTTTGACTCCCCTGTGTGCTTCCCAGTAGAAGGGCCAGCCAGTGTAGCCTGGGGCAAGCAGCATGCTCTGAGAACACCCTGAGAAGAAGAGCATAGTATTTAACACAGACAAAATTTGGAAATGGTCATCACAATTTGAAATTGACTTTGAAGCATAGAATTATTTCTTCAAAAAGAAGAGCTTCCTGTGGCAGTCCTTCAAATAAAGGACAATAATCCCTGTAAGATAGTTTGTGGTTGTTTTGTTTGTTTGTTCAGTCATTTAGTCGTGTCCGACTCTTCGTGACCCCATGGGCCAGAGCACGCCAGGCCCTCCTATCTTCCACCGCCTCCCGGAGTTGTGTCAAATTCATGTTGGTTGCTTCGATGACACTGTCCAAACATCTCATCCTCGGTCATCCCCTTCTCCTCTTGCCTTCACACTTTCCCAACATCAAAGTCTTTTCCAAGGAGTCTTCTCTTCTCATGAGATGGCCAAAGTACTGGAGCCTCAGCTTCAGGATCTGTCCTTCCAATGAGCACTCGGGGTTGATTTCCTTTAGAATTGATAGGTTTGTTCTCCTTGCAGTCCAGGGAACTCTCAAGAGTCTCCTCCAGCACCACATCAATTCTTCTGCGGTCAGCTTTCTTTATGGTCCAGCTCTCACTTCCATACAACACTACAGGAAAAACCATAGATTTGACTATTTGGACTTTTGTTGGCAAGGTGATGTCTCTGCTTTTTAAGATACTGTCAAGGTTTGTCATTGCTTTCCTCCCAAGAAGCAGGCGTCTTTTAATTTCGGGGCTGCTGTCTCCATCTGCAGTGATCATGGAGCCCAAGAAAGTAAAATCTGTCACTGCCTCCATATCTTCCCCTTCTATTTCCCAGGAGGTGATGGGACCAGTGGCCATGATCTTAGTTTTTTTGATGTTGAGTTTCAGGCCGTTTTTTGCACTCTCGTCTTTCACCCTCATTAAGGTTCTTTAGTTCCTCCTCACTTTCCGCCATCAGAGTGGTATCATCTGCATATCGGAGGTTGTTGATATTTCTTCCTGCAATCTTAATTCCAGCTTGGGATTCCTCCAGTCCAGCCTTCCGCATGATGTATTCTGCATATAAGTTAAATAAGCAGGGTGACAATATACAGCCTTGTCGTACTCCTTTCCCAATTTTGAACCAATCCGTTGTTCCATATCCAGTTCTAACTGTTGCTTCCTGTCCCACATATAGGTTTCTCAGGAGATGGATAAGGTGGTCAGGCACGCCCATTTCTTTTAGGACTTGCCATACTTTGCTGTGGTCCACACAGTCAAAGGCTTTTGCATAGTCAATGAAGCAGAAGTAGATGTTTTTCTGGAACTCTCTGGCTTTCTCCATAATCCAGCGCATGTTGGCAATTTGGTCTCGAGTTCCTCTGCCCCTTCAGAATCCCGCTTGTACTTCTGGGAGTTCTCGGTCCACATACTGCTGAAGCCTACCTTGTATGATTTTGAGCATAACCTTGCTGGCATGTGAGATGAGTGCAATTGTCCGGTAGTTGGAGCATTCTTTGGCACTGCCCTTCTTTGGTATTAGGATGTAGACTGATCTTTTCCAGTCCTCTGGCCACTGTTGAGTTTTCCAAACTTGTTGGCATATTGAATGTAGCACCTTAACAGCATCATCCTTTAAGATTTTAAATAGTTCAACTGGAATGCCATCACCTCCACTGGCCTTGTTGTTAGCCAGGCTTTCTAAGGCCCACTTGACCTCACTCTCCAGGATGTCTGGCTCTAGGTCAGCAACTATATTGTCTGTGGTTTGTGGTTACTTTTCCTCTAATGCCAGAATAGTTTGGGAGCAGAAAAAAGATGTTGAAAGCTATTCTTGGCTGTCAAATTCAATTCAACACACAGCATCCCTTTGCCATCCTCCAGTAGTATATATATAGGACAAATCATGGTGTGCAACCTCTTCCATTGAAGCACTGAAATGTTGATGAAATTCTCTATGCCACAAAAAGACATTGAAATCTTGCTTTGTGCTTTGTTTGAAAAGCCTAGTTTCACACTGCAGTGTGAGTCAGTTTGCCTCAGTTTGCCCTTGTGAGATTTAATACCAGCTTACATCAGCAGTTTTACCATTGCTGCTGGGAAGGCTTGGACATGGCACAGAATCTTGTTCAGAAAATACTCCACTTTGCAAAATTATTGGGGGAATGAACAAAGCAATGTGAAATAATTTTGCAAGGAAGTTGTGCTATATGCGTGATATTCACAACAGAAAGGGCTGTAAAATGATGCAGAAATGGGAAATGTTACTCGGAGCAACTCTTTAAATAGCCAAGCAACGTTTCCCATTTTGCATGCAACCATGCAACACATGCTTACTGGGTCAAAGGTTCCAGGTTTGATGGTCTTACTGGAATGCTGATTTTAGACTTCCACAGGCTAGCATCTCAAGATTGAGCTGCTAACTCCATTCTGAGAGGACACAGTGCATCAGTAGGGGAAACTGCTGAAATAAATGTTGTACTGAACTGTTTTTGACCTTCTCACTATTCTACTCTGACTGGTAATACAAATAATGACCATGTGCAAATGGAAATGGAGAAATTCAGGTGGAGCTTGGTTTCATCTGCATGCTGTTTAGCTTGTTCTAATATACTAGTAATAACTGTGTGCCATCAAGCCAATTCCAGCTTATGGTGACCTTTCCAGGGTTTCCTAGGTAGACAATATAAGTGGCTTATCATTCCCTTCTTCTGGGGACATCCTGGGACTTTGCAGCTAACCCATAATGGGTCCCCTACATGGACTGGCTCTTCTCTCTGGAAGTACAGTGGGGAATCAAACTTCCAAACTCTGGCTCCACAGCCAGAAACTGAAACCACTGAAGTATCCACCAAATAATAATAGTTGGGTGCCATCATGTAATTTCCTGCTACTGTAATGGCAACCCTTTCAAGGGTTTGCTAGATAGAAAATATTCAAAAGTGGTTTATCAGTCCCTTCTTCTGGACACACCCTGGGACTGTGCAGCTTGTCCAAGGCTACACAGGCTGGTTCTTCTCTCAGGAGGCACAATCAGAAATTGAATTCCCAACTTCTGGCTCAGCAGCCAGATGCCTAAACCTATCCAACAGATGGCTATTATTGTCCAAAATGGTTCCCAACCCTGAGCCCTCAAATAATATTGGATTACAACTCCCAGAGATCCTAGCCAGCAAAGCTTCTGGAACATATGTGGACCCAAATTTGGGAACCACTGCATTTTACATGCATTTTTAATAATTTTCTCAGAAATAGGACACAGAGGTATATTTATTCCAAAATTATAAGCAGTAGAGTTGGAAGTGTTTCTTCTTAGTTGTTCTTCTCCAACATAAGGCCCTGGACTTATTGGCTAGGCAGCCAGACAAGATCATAGAGGAGTAAAAAAAATATGCATACATAATACTATTAACATTTCAGATGTTTGCACAAGCCTGTTAATTTGGTTCATTTACAGTTCAGCCTTTAGAGTAGTGAGAGTAGAATCCTTAGTCCAAGAAGCTGCAGTGGCCAGTACCTAAGAAGAGAGTTGTACTGATTGAATGTCATGTCCTTTGAGCCACTGAAACCCAGATATTTAAGATTAAGTATTTAGAAACAAGCTACAGTTTCTCAGTGGTAAGAAGAGGCACATGGCACATGCTCAGTGGTGTTTCTTTTCATTACCATTTTACATCTTCCCTGGCACAATCTACAATGAGAGGGGCTGAGTTTGAGACTAGAGACAGTTTGCCAAAGTCATAGGGACATTATGGGTGATTGGAGGCAGACAATGCTTTTAAAAAATGTTGGAAGTTGTTACAGAAAATCTTCCCATAGTGTACACTGACCCACATTCTCCTGTCATCTTATTGTTTTCTCCAGTCTTAAATGGTTTTGAATAATTAAAAAAAAAAGATTAAAATCCATTTGGGTAGAGAAAAAAGATGGATTAATATTTACACCAAAAGCAGGAATCCCTCTTTCAAACTGCCTTTAATTTTTAAGATAGTGTAGCAGGAGAGAGTGTCCAGTCCTGAAATAGTCTAAATAATCTTACAGGATTTCCTTTATATCTCAGCCCATCTGATTGCAATAATAGAATGGGATTCTTCCAATTCTGTAATTCTTGATGCAAAACATTTCGTAAATAGTACCAGTACATCTTTGTTTTTGTTACATGAAGTGGCCTTGAGCCACCAAAACCCACAATAAAATATAGCAGTGAGTCTTTAAGGTGCCACAACTTTTTTTGTCTTCTGTTTTTTTCTGTCCAATGTCCCTATAACACTCTGGTTTCCCCTAGAAAACTCTGAGGAACCATAATGTGTTTTATAGTTAATGTCAGAGACCACAGCCTTGTTTCAGTCTGTGTACATGTGTAAGCAAACCTTTTATCACTGATCTCCATCTTAGGTACTGAACCCTGGGGTAAATGCTGCAACTGCTGAAGAGCCCCACTGTTCAAAGGTGTGTGCATACACAGGACAACATTACTGGCGAGAACAGTGCAGGAGATAGGTGTCAGAGAATGAGAACAGCTTAAGGGACAGTCATATAAGGCTGCTATGTGGAGTTCAGGTGCCTGATACTGTAGCCATTCTTCATCCCATATGAATCCTATACAAATTTGGGGCTTTCATAGTGGACAATTCTCACATTTTCTCTTTGTGGGAATCTTGAAGTCCATGAACTGGAGAATCCCAATCTTTCCCAACCTCATCTCTAAATGAAAGCCTTCAGAGCGTACTTGTTCCATCAGATTCTTTGCTCAGTCCCTAATTCTCCTGAACATGAAAATACAAAACTAGTAGGTTAAAAGCCCTCGGAACAGATCTTAGCTCTTCTACCCCACCACCTGAGTTGAGATTTGATGATTTCACCAGACAGAGTTAGTCGCTTAGCATGAATAAATTAATCAGCCCTGTTGTTGAGTGTAGGCAGGGCCTGCGGTGTGGCTGAGGTGGCAGTAGCTGGTTCCTTCTTTTAAAAATCTCTTCTAGAAGTAAGATTTATTCATTATTAATTTCGTTTGCAGAGCTCCGCAACAGGGAACCGCCATGAATTATGCCCACACTGAAAACAAGGGGAACGCTGCTGGCTAGATCTGTAATGGGCAGAACAGACTCATTTCCCGCTAGAAATTACTACTTTGTTATTAGCTATTCTTTAGCTGGCAGGTGATTTATGAAAGGGATTTCAAGCCTTGAGTGTCTTTAGAAAATGGGAAGGAGGTCACATTGCTGCTACTAAAGCAACAGGGGCAGGTCACATATAAAGAATGAGCTATGGAGGGGAGGGGATATATTAGTGCGTGTGTGGGTGGCTCAGTTCTTACATACTTAGCATTTTGTACCTTTATTGTTGCAAAAAAAAAAAAACGAATTAAGGAAAAGAAGGAAAAAGTTTCCTAAAATTACCCAGTAGGTCAGTAACATAAGACCTAAGTAGTCAGAAGCCTAGGTGGCAGGGGCATACATGGGGTGCCTTTTTCTATTCTTTATTTAAAAACAAACAAAAAAAATCCTTGGGGGGTTATTAGCTGATAATACTTGCTTCCTCCTCTCATTTCTATTTTCACATTTCTATTGCCACTCTACATTCTAAGGTGTATTTCCAAAGTCACTTGACATGGCAGGATGCCACCAAACAGCTCAAGAAGACTGCTAACTTCAGGTCCTGTTTATGGGTATTCAGGAAGCATCCAGTTCACTCCTGTGGGATACAGGATGCTGGATTAGATGGAGCATTGTTCTGCTCCAGCAGGACTCTTCTTACATACTTAACCCTTAATATTCCTTAGCTATTGGTTGTCTGCACAATCACAGTGGCTAAAGAACGGTAAACCAGTGCATTTCTTCATCCTTTAACCAGATTCTTTTCATGGCCTTTTAGGAGGGGAGGGCCCCTTATCTTGGTAAAGTAAGGACAGGGAATAAGTAGGAGATAAGGTTTATACTTTTACTGGTGCTTCTTAAACAGGAGGCTGTGAGGAAGGGATCAAGCAATCTAATCTAATTCCAGATTAATCAGTTGCTCTGTGTGTGTGTTTCAAAAAATTGAAATGTTTCAGAAAAAATGCATTTTTCATATACATCACATCATATCACTCTATGCTATGCTTGTATTCGCAGATAATTTTGATTAGGTTTGCAATGCATTATAGAATACACTATTCACATTTCTTTTTCGCTTTTTGCTTTGCACATTTTTAAAAGAAATATCCTCCCAGGTTAGTGAATTTGTCTAAATGTTTTCTATGTTAAAAAGGTATAGATCATACAAATCCTCAACACTGCAACCAGAGGATAATCTATAGTAGCAGAGTAAATCTCGCTTATTCATTTGCCATCCCTCAGCATACTCATGATCTTCATATGGTCTTGCAGCATTTGCATTCACAGCACACAACAGCTGTATGCACAGCGTCCTACAAGGGCAGCCTTATTTTAATTTGCCTGCATGCATCCTGTGACAGCTTGTGCACACCTTACTAATAATGACAATGGAATCAGAAGACTATTTGCTCATTTTGCAAAGCTTCTCTAATGGCAGAGAGCCAGTTAATGAACTCTTGGCCAAATCCAGTTACCTAGAAGGAGAGGAGAAATGCTGCACATTCAGTCTATGGCAACTTGTTTCCTAATGTCTGCTGTAAAAAGCCTGTTATGGGTTAAATTCTGACTACACTTCTTCCCTCAACAACGCTGGGGTTAGGGGCATTGGACCCATGTGTAGTTCAAAATCCGTATAAACTCTTATGCCCACCAAATGTAATTACAAAGCATAAACAGTTGATTCTCTCTCTCCCTCTCCCTCTCTCAGCTTTTCCATGCAGTACCATGAGAGAGTGGGAAAGACCCTACAACTGGCTTCCATGCAGGGGGTATGACAGTAGCCATTAAAGAGGCTTACATGGTTATTTTCATCTAAAATGTAGGTCCTAAGTAGAAGCAACAGTTAGGGGACTTCCACAAAGGAGGAGGAAAGGAGCAATTTTTAAAATTATTTTTTTAAAAAAATATTTTATTCCACCTTTCTCTTTAAAAAGAAACTGAGGCAGCTTACATCATTAAAAAGACAATATGTAGAAGCTAAAAACAGTAAGTATTCAAATATTTAAAAAAGAATCAAACTAGTATATATTTAAAAAGGCTATTAAATCAATTATAAAATACATTTAAAACAACAGAGCACAACCGTTCATTAAAAAACCCCTCTGGAACCTCCAGTTATTAAGAGAAATTCTGCCTGTCTTTGCCTGCTTTACATTTCATCAGATGATTACTTAGGAAAGACACAAGATGCCTACCTACCCACCCATCCACCTACCTGTTCTGATAATTCATCATATACATTTGTGGCTTTTTAAGACCAATGCTTGCAAGCACTGAATTACTGTGATAAAGATGCTCGCTGATGCATTGCATGAAAAAATTCAGCTGTGCCTATCTTCGCTCCTATCCAACTGAATGGGAGGCAATGATGTGTAGAGAGCATTTAGATGCATTTGAACAGCAGTTTGAACAGGGAAAAGCTCCTTTCCACTCTTCATCATCATCTTCCTCCAGGCTGCTTGTGAATATCGCACTGGATGCAGCCATCTGACCCTATTAATTCTTCTTTCAGGATGATACATGACACATCATTTATTGCGTCCTCTGACAGAACAGAAAGAAGTGAATTTGAAGAAGATTCTGTTTCTGTATTGGCAAATCAAAGAGTGTTTATTATATCACACTCTAGGAGAATAACAACACAGCTATTTATGCTATGCACCACAGTATGTGTTAAAGCCAACACAGAGAGCAAATAGCAGCTGCTAACCCCTGCCATTACAGTGTAAACACACACACCACTATTAAGGCAAAAATAAATATGATAGGAACTCCAAATGAAGCTTTTCCCTCCTTTGGTCTAGTCCCTTCTGGACTGCTGTGGCTTGATGCATTTTACCACTCGCCATCATCTTGAAGGCAGGTGGGAGGAGAGGCACCCACTTCAGCGAACAGATTGCAGCAGTGAGACTTGCTGAGAGCGAGAGATATACTTGCTGCTTGCAACCCACCTAACATTTGCTATTGAGCACAGCTGTGGTTTGTAGGATGATGTGGTTGGGGGGAGGGGCCAGATCTGTTGATAATGTGATGGAAGGGCCTTGCTCTTGGTGGAGAGAAGCAAATCAAACAGCTGTGTGCATGCAAATGAAATATCCAGAGACCAAATGCTATCCATCACACTTGTAATGTGCCAGTTCATGGAATTGGAGGAAGGTTTCTCCCTGTAATCATAGTGCTTTGTCCCCATTTGCAAGGAGATAGACTCTGACTCACTGGAGAACTGTCAGAGCTACCAGGGGGCAGCCTGAGGCCTGAAAAAAGGAGAGTTTGTCCTCTCTTTATGGGAGGAGAAAAAACACATACATTCTTACTGCTGCTTCTAATTACCTGCTGCCAACTTGACCCCAACTAAAGGTGATCTTTTCCAATGTTTTCTAGGTGCTGAATAGTCAGAAGTGATTTATCATTCCCTTCTTTGGGAGACATTCTGAGACCATGTGGCTTGCTCAAGGCTACACAGGATGGCTCTTCTTCCAGGAGGCATAGTGGGGAACTGAATTCCCAACCTTGGGCTCTGCATTCAGGCACCCAACTTACTGAGCTATCCAACAGGGTCCAAATTTCAAAAAAGACCCAGTGATATTCGGCATGCCTTTTTGTCCAGCATTAAGTGAGAAGACTGCAACAATTCCTGACCAGACAATAGACTGTGATTATTTATAAATGCATTCCTGAGTTCATATGTATACACATGCACACACATACTATGTGCTTACACGTGGCTAATAATAACTAAAGCATAGGCATTCTGCCTGCATTTATTCAGTGTGCATGAATAATTGAGTTTTGCATAAATTTATTATTGAGTTATTAAGGAAAGCATCAACCAGAAAGAGATGAAGATAAAAGAGACCAGGGATTCGAAGGTACAAGGATAAATAAAAAAGGAAAGCTGTGAAGCAGCATGTGAAAGCTGACTGAGAATCCCAGTGCATTAAAAAGACCAAGAGGACGAAACTATTACAGTTTTGTAGAAAAGAGATTTGTCAGCTGAGCCTTTGTTGTGCTATAATACATGACATGGATGGATATATTGTCCACTTCTCCAAGCTATACCTTCTAAGCTGCCTCACAACATAGTAAAAACAGAAATGTATTCATTTTGGAGAAACTCCAACCAAACAAAGATATTTGGGAAATTATCTGAAGTGAAGCAAGTGATAGCTGAATATGCCTAACAAAATCTGATTGCTTCTGAAAAATAGGGATTTGGAGGGAACTAGAGACAGTGGTGTTATTTTGTTTCAGCATATACAACAACAACAGCCTTTCTCAAAAAATTGATAAAACTTTCTGAGTCACAACTGACCAGAGGAGTGTCCCCTCCCCATAACGGGAGTGTGTACAAGGTGCTTCCCCTGAAGTGAAAGGGGGCTTTTAAAAAACAAATAGAGGTACAGAATTCTTCTTGTAGCAGATGTGAAAACAAAAAGAAAGATGGGGAGATTATGAACAATAGTTTACAATCTGATTCCAATATTGCCCATAGAGGACAAGAATATTCTCCTCCAGTCACAGATTCTAGGATTCTCCCTGTTTCTTTCTTCTTGGACAACAGAGTCTCCTCAGCTTGAAATAGGAGCTGGGTGATGTGGAATTACATCTAATTAAAGTTTCTTTGAAGAAATTTGATAGAAGCTTTCCTTCACATCCAGAGTCTGAATGAACAGTATATTATGGGTTGGAAAAATATTCCTCTCATGTGGTGGCTTGGATTATCTTTTGTGCCTTCCATGTTTAGTGCACAATTTGACTCCCTTGAAATAATTTATTTTTCAGTCATTGCTACGTGCATGCCCACATATTGTGTTACATTGTGGTCTTTACTGTATGAGTTGATTAGGAATGGCAGGGAACAGTGTAAAGTTCACTTGGTAACCTTGAGCCGCTCACTGTTTCTCAGCCTAAACTAATTTGCAGAGTTGTAGTGGGATAGGAAGAAAGAGAGGAAAACAAAAACAAAAAACAACTCTATTCCATTCTCAGCTCACTGAAGAAAGGGTAGGATAAAAATGTAATTAATAAGTTTCCCACTACATAGGTTGCTTATGGTTAAGTACAAGCCTAGTTAACATTAGGTCTTCCCTAAAACTCAGAAGGTGGGAAGTTTAAATCTGCCTTTCATATCTGCTAAAATGTATGTATTTATTATAATTTATTAAAATAAATTATGTGTTACTTCTCATGACATGAAAGTTCCTAAAGTGATGCAGAACAATGAAGGGTTAAGTTTCCTTTTTACTTCCACATAAGTGTGATGGTTCCTGCTTTGTACTGGGGTGCGACTAGATGGCCAAATGGGATTGGGCTACATAGGGTTTCTTTTTGGTTACCAAAAATGCAGTATACCATTTTAGGGCAATCCTTGCATCCACACTAGAGATGGGCAGAAACTGCCTCTGATTGGACAGCTGCTGGAAGAAGTAGGGCTTGGAAGCACTGAACAACCAATTCATCCAAAGGACAAATGGGCACGAACTGCCATACCAGCAGGTCATGCTCATGTCTAATCCACATGGGTGGTTTCAGGTTAGAAAACCACATTGTACCTCAAGTGACCCTATTTAGGATATTTCTGCCTTTAAATAGAAAGAAGAGGAAGAGGAAGAAGAAGATAGCTTGAGGCAGGAGGAGAAAGAATTATAATTTTGAAAACACTATTTTCAAATGGTGTAGTACTGAATTGGTGTGCTGAATAATCAATTCAATCCAATTCAAATAATTTATTTGAAAAAAAAAAAAACACCCAAAAACTTTTGCACCCTCTTCTGTTTCCTCTGCAGAACTAGCAGGAGGAGGCTTTCAACTTAAGTGGTTTATCTCGCAACATAAATTCAAGGAGTTTTTGCTTTCCACTGTTCCCAGTGTTGTAGATAAGTGATCCACTTTGGTTCAATCCCAGTGGTAGCGTGAGCTGGAAACAAATCAAAATAGAGCAACCCTACCCGCATTAAAAACAAAATAAAACATAGTAGCTCCGACAGAGACCCAAAAAGGTGTGGGTAGGGAAAGAAAAGGAATGGACTGGTTTGCAATTGCCCATGTGGTCACTGGGAAATGGAGAGAACCAGTTCCTTCCCAAAGCAGACCACATGTCCGGTCAAATGCCTGTCTGATGGCAGCCTGTGATTATCTCATGCAGATAGGAAAATACTAAATTTCCCCACTGCCATTTTTCTCCAATCAAAAGTTGCTGCCACCAAGAGACTAAAAGCAAGCTAGCCATCAAGCATCATCCACTGGCTACACGGGGAGGTGGACATTCAATGGAAAACTGATTACGAGGAGATTTACCCTTCTATATCTGGTCCCAATGTTCGAATTCTGGAGTAGGAGCTTATGTTCTTGGAAGTAAAAAAGGAGAGTGATACTAAGTCACATTCTACTTTTAAATATATAGTGCTTAGTTTAACTATAAGCTGAAATTAGGCAGTGGCCCATGGCCATACTGGTTTTGAAATTTTGGGAGTTATAGTCCAAAAAATAATTCTTCCAAGCTCTGATCCTAAACGAGAGTTATTACCACCTCTTGTAGTATCAAATTTCCTGTATTTCACAATATAAGCATGCATGGTATGTAGACATGCTGGCTTTTGTTTGTCCTAAATCTTGCAATATTCAGCTTCATTGGAAGGATCTGGGTTCAAATGTCATGAGAGTGCAAAACGGGTGCATTTCTACTTTCTCTACACTGTGCAAATTATTATAGACCCCTTGGTCTGGTTGTGGAAAGAAGCATGAAGTACAGGGTGTACAAATACCTTTATGACACCAATTTCTCCACATTATATCCAGTCATGATCCTGATGTAATGCATGCCTACTGAGGCGAAGTCCTGCTTGAATTAATGGAGGCTCAGGTATCTGCCTGCAGAGCAAAAGGTTGAGAGTTTGATTCCCCATTCTGTCTCCTGCAAAGCCTGTATGGCCTTGGGCAAGATACAGAGTCCCATGGTGCCTCCAGAAGAAGGGAATAGTAAACTCAGGAGGTGTAGACCTTTGGTCTAGATGGGTGGGATAGAAATCCAACAAACAAACAAACAAACAAACAATCAAACAAATAAAACCACTTCTGTGCATTTTCCACCTTGAAAACCCTGAAAAGGGTTGCCATAGATCAGAATTGACTTGATAGCCTATGATTATTATTAAAAGCAAAATATAGTAATGCTGATTATTCAAATATGTTTCTTTTTCCTGCTGGGGAAAATTAAACAAAAGTTTTATAACTTGAAATAAAACAGGATGGATTGCTTTTACTGCCCTAGTAAAGGGATACTGTTTTTTATAGCTCACAGGAAGAATAATTACCATATTCTGTCACCTGTTATTTAAAGGCTCAAAAGCCACTGGGTAGAAATCACTATACAATGGTAAAAACATTTGTGTCCTGGAGAGCTCCTGCTTCTTTAAAAATTAAAGCCAGAGTGGGATAGAGAGGGGCCATGACAAACTGTGAGGAAACTCCAAATCAGTGGAGAAAGAAATCACCATGTCTGGAATCAAGTGGTTGCGGCTGCTGTTGTGCTTGACTTAGGTTATAGAAATTGTAGAGGAAGCTCTTGTCAGGTGGAGGTAAACCATAGGATTACCAACCGTCACTTCAGGATGTGGTTGCCAGAGCTTTGGAAAAAAAAAATTTTGGCTTACAAATCCCATAATCCTTAGCCACCTTTCCCATGGTGGTTGAGGGATGTTGGGCATAGTAGTCCATAGTAGTCCACCACCATCCCCAAACTCTGATGTCAGTTCTGAGCCCACTGGTCTCCTTCCCACTGGTCTTGCCTTCCTACAGATGCAGCTGAACCCTGAAACTTTCTCTCTTCCTTTACTTTGTGCTAGTCTTATCCATGAGAAAGATGTTTCCCTCCAGCTGTTGTCTAAAAAAGGTAACTTTTCCTATGCTGTGATGTGCTTCTCCACTCCCAATCTGCTGCCACAGGAAATTAAGTATACTCATCTCCTAGTAAGGTCAACCCTGGAATGGAGAAGGCATGAATCATCACATGCTCCTTTTTTGTACCTTTGCTTCACAAAATCAGCTTTGCTCCCCCATTAAATATCCCATGACTTCTTTGAACTTAAATATCTTGATTAGGGGGATTGCGGGTTATCTTAAAGCAGAAGAAAAGCAAAGTGTGTCCCATGGATTGCAGGCGGCCTCTGGGGGCTCAATTAGAGCTCTCAGAGCCACAAGCCAACCCTTTGTTCTCCCCCTCGACATACCCCTTTAAAAAAAGCTCATTAAAAAAACCAAAACCCATAGAAGCTGCATGGGACAATTTTCTTATGTTTTTGGTCTTGTAGGAGCTGTTTGAGGCCTCGGGTTGTTTTCCCCACCCGAAGCTTAAAGTAATTTCTGATCACTTCAGTTTTTGAAAGGGGAAAAAATCCCCACTCTCTGGGGTCTACAACAGCTCAAAGGGATTTAAAGAGTGGGAAAACAGTTCTGGAGAAATTTCTTGCCATGTCCAATAGAAGTGCATGAAGGACCTTTTTTTAAAATAATTTTTTATTTTTTTAACAAGAGGGGTGACAAAAATGAAAAGGGGAATTGAGGTTAATGGGGAAAAGGAGAAACAATCACATACTAACATCCATTCTTATGAAGGACCTTTTTTTGGGGGGGGGAATAAGGGATGAGGGAACACAGAGGCAGTACAGTCCCCCAAGTTTTAGCCTTACTTGTCTTCTAAAGAGATTCAAAGCTTCCTTTCCTGGAGGGGAGCAAAAGATTAACTATGAAAGCTATAATCTTGTCTGCTAAACTCCATAACTGATGTCTAATCATTGGGATGGCTTTGGCTCACTTTTAAAATGTGTTATTCTTTCTTGCTTGCTTGCTTTTAAAAAGAGTAAATGCACAAAAAGGCTCTGCCTGCAATGTATGATCAGCATCAATTATTTTTGTCTTTGACTGTTATATTTGTGTGCATCTCTGCCTTGGCTGAGCATCCCCATTTTCCAGGAGACTGTTTAACTTTGATGGAATGATTTGTCCTCACCACAGTGGAGAGTTCCCTCCTCTCTCTTTCTTTTTTCTGTTTCCTTTTGTAGCTGACATCCCTGTAGGTATTGGGGAAGCAGTCATTGTAATCTGTCTTCAGGTTTCTTGCTGACAGATGCTGTCTTTATGGAAGGCAATATATGCCCTTCCACAGTGTTGCAAGGCAGGAAGGCTTAACCAGATTATTTAAACAGCCTGGGGCTCCTTCTTGGTTCTATTGCTGCCCAAAGGGACCATCAGAAGGAAAAGTCAGGTGGGTGAGTCCATGTCCTGAGGAAGCCCGAGAGATAACTGGACTAAGTACAGTCAGTCTTGTCATCTGGTACAGCTTGCACATGATGCTTGTTCAGACAACTGCTCCAGGATCCTGAAGAGACACAAGGCAAAAGGTTAATAGCTATTGAGCCTATTGGCTGAGGGATACTGAGAGTTCTGTTCCAAATCTGTGTGCATCTTATATGCACATAGATTTGTGCATCTTACATCTCTGTTATCACCCACCCAAGGTGACATCTGAATCAACCCTCCATTCTCATATCCAGGTCCTGCAGAAATGAGTGCATCCAAGTGTCAATAACAGCTGAAATGTGCCTTTGTGCATGAGAGGCAATTGCATTTTGCAGGCACAGGTGGTTCTGTATCCATGTGGGTGTGTCAGGGTTAGGTAGTAGTATGTATGTGTGTGAGGGTAAAGTGACATGGTGGGATGGAGTGAGTGTATCAGCAGATGGCATAACAACATGTGGAGGTGTCAGAACAGATTATGGAGAAAAGAATGACATTCTACACAGCTGGTTCCTGTATTTGCCTAATGAGGTATGAGTTTGTGTGGGTGGCCAAGAAGACTGAAGTGTGTAACTGATGCTCACATGACTATGGGAAGAGTCTTTTTCTCAGTATATTCTCCACCTGTGCCTCTTAGAGAAGCACTGTATCTATATTCTCCCACATGGATAAGTCTGAAGTGCCATAGAATTCTGGGGACCAATTCTTCTGATACATCACTCTTCTGCTGGTTTCTAAATGAAGATAATATGATTTTTCCAGGTAAGGTAGTCAGATGTTGTGCACCTGAATGCTAGGGAAAAAAAGCATCTGCTGAATTTCTACCAGCCATGTTTTGCTGTCACAAGCACAGAAACTGAACCAGAGAAAAGAAATTGTCAATTCTATTTCTAGATGGAATTAAAATTCACTTGTTGATGTAATTGTTTTCTGGAAGTTCTTCCACATGCTCTAATGTGATGGAACCTGGCCTGAAGGCTATGATCTATCCCCCCTTGATGAGGATTAACAAGGATGGTTCTGGTCAGAGCCTGAGTTCCTTGAGTTCCATGGCAGAAGAAAGGCAGGATATAAATGTATTAAACCTATACTGATAAGGAATGACAATAATAACAACAACCTCAGAACTGCAGGACTGGAAGGGACCCTATAGATCATCAAGTCCAGTCCCTGTCAAGGAGGCTCAGTGAGGAATCGAACTCCCAAGTTCTGTCTCTGCAACCCAAGACCTAAACCATTGAGCCATCTAGAATTTGTATCTGTAAAACTTTAAGACTATGAAAACTAGTGAGCGAAAATTTGGCATGCATGCTAAGAGGACCCTGGAGGTGTGCATGTTGGTGTTATTTGGATTTTTTAATGGAATAATTTATTTGAATCATTTCTCTGTATCCTGCAGTATCGTAAGAATGCCTGCTTCCAACCAGATCTGTCTGTAATACCTGTTCTCCACAGGCAGGGCGGTTGAGGGCCTTGACCGTGAAGGAGGCCCGGAGGGAAAGAACAAGAAAACAGCCCTTCTCGGCAGTCGCCCCCCCCCCCCGCCTATGGAACAATTTGTCTATTGAGATCTGCCTGGCCTCCTTGTTGGATGGATTCGAAAGAGCATTGAAGACCTGGCTCTTTTGCCAGGCTTTCCTGGAGCACTAAGATCTCGCTCTCCCTCTTTACCATCCTCTCTGCCATCCTCTCCATCACCCTTTTTACCACCTTTATTGCCATCTGTTTTAATTTCCCTATTTGTTATGTATTAATTAATTTTTTTTAATCATGTTTTAATATTGTTCCTAATGTTATTGTTAGCCACCCAGAGTGGCCTGGTTGCCAGATGGTGCGGCATATAAATTCATTAAGTAAGTAAGTAAGTAAGTAAGTAAGTAAGTAAGTAAGTAAGTAAGTAAGTAAGTAAGCAAATAAATAAATAAATAAATAAATAAATAAATAAATAAATAAATAAATTCAGCTATTAGGTGAGAGGCTTTCCTAACGAGCAGTGGGGCATCTACAATCAGGCCTAACACACCCATTTCTCCAGAGGTTACCATGGCAGGTCTACATGTGACTGCCATGGAGCCATGGTAAGGAAAAACAAGTTGGGAGAGAGAGAGAGAGAACACATCTTGCTGTTTTGTAAGTAGAGGGAAAAGGAGAGTCACCCATGGGAAAGGCTGAATGAACAGAGGGGTGGACTGGGAGAAAGACCAAGAAGAAAAGAGAGAATGTGGGGAAAGAGAGAAAGAGCACAGGAAAAGGGAAAGAGCACTGGGTTGTTGGAAGTAGGTGGGGGACGGGAAAAAAAGTAGCTGATTGAGAGGGAGAGAAAGATTGGGTGGGAGATGGAAGAGAAAGAAGACCCACATGAATAAAAGCAGTGAGGGGAGAGAAAGAGTATTTAGTTCATTTATTTGTTTAAAATATTTTTACCCCACCTTTCTCCTTATAAAGGACTGACTTACCAAATGGGAGAAAAAAGAGCACTAGAATAAGAGAGAGTTGAGGTGAGGAGAAAATGGCCTAGGTCAGTGGTTGAGGGGAGAGAAGGGCCACTGACATGAGTAGAAAGAAAAGAGTGCAAAGGTGCAGTGGGAAACTAAGGGTGTTAAGGGGGTACTTCTACTAGTAAATAATAACAACAACAACAACAACAACAACAACAACAACAACAACAACAACAACAACAACAATAACAACAATAACAACAATAACAATAATAACAACAATAATAATAATAATAATAATAATAATAATAATAATAATAATAATAATAATAATAATAATAATAATAATAATAATAATAATAATAATAATAATAATAATAATAATAATAATAATAATAATAATAATAATAAGAAGTAAATGAGAAGAAAAACCTCAAATTTTAGGCCTTCCTACAGTGCTTTCAAAAGATCTATGGGATCTTTTTGCCCTTCCAATGTGCATGACAGAAAACAACAGGTGAAGGTGTCTTGAAAGTTCCATCTGTTGATTTCGGCCCGCTGGACAGTGGTTAAAATGACGAGGGGAAAAAAGGAGCAAGGGTGAATGCTTTTCATGACATGTGGCAGTAGCAGAAAGAAAGCAAATGTAGACATTCTTGGGTGGAATTTGTGCATCCCTCTTTGGCATGAATCCTATAAATGAAAGGACAAGAAGGACAAGTCAAGCATAGCATACTCTGCTGCTACAGCAGCATGTATAAAGTGGTGCACACTTCTCTCCCCATCCTCACTGAAATATTACATTTGTTCAGTATCTAGTAGCCTTAGATGTTTTATTCATAAATAACAGTAACATCAGTTTTCTAAAAGAAGGGTGTTCCATAGTTAAAGAGAAGGGCAGAGAAACCTTCACATTTATTGGAAATCATGCCTAGCACCTGTGGCAGGGGGTTGTACCCAAACCCCCATGTTTTTCTTTAAAAATGAGGCCGACAGAAAGTGCAATCAGGCCTTAAAATAAGAAGGCACATCTGACAAGACTTTTTTTTAATGTGTAGCCTTTTCTTTTGGTGATGCTGTGCTGTACTGGCCCAGTCAGCAATATGGTGCTAATTTTGACATCAGTGGCAAGGGCTGCGGGGATCTGGAAAAAGGAGCAGGGTGGCCGGGGTGGCATATGTTGCCTAGACCCGTTGCATAGTCTGCCTTTTTCTTTGCTGTAGTTGCATGCTGTAAAACCTTTCCACCCGCACTATCCAAAGCCAGTGCTTCAATGGTAACCCCCAGAAGGGCTCCATTTGTCAAGAACTGGAAGAGCTGTATTTTTGCAGAAGAAGCAGATGCTCGGCCTGCACAAGCTTTGCCTAACTGCCTGGTTCAGTCCTTAGACAAGGACTGTTGGCAGCAATCTGGCAACGACTTTTGACTATTAAAGGCTCTGCCCCCTCTTGGGGCTCTTCCAGGGATCCCTAGGGAGCTTTAGAACCCAAAAGGGGTGGGGTGGGGTGGGGTGGATAGGAAACTTTCAATTAATTTAAGTTAATGATTCAGTTTATGCAGTGCAATGTTATGTCAACAGGATTTTGCTCATTAAGTGACATTGCATCCAGAATGGGATCCAGACTTATTTGTACTAAGAACAGACTCACTGAAACCAGTAAAATTTAAATTAATATTTATGATTTACATTCTATTAATATCAATAGGTCTCTTTTAAGTGAGGCTAAATCTGGAAACAACTCTGTGTGTGACTTAAGGTGCAACTACAGTAGAAAGCTGAATCAAAGGGATTTGACTTTGATGTGATTTGATTCACAGCCTGTATTATATGTGAAATCACAGTCAGTACTCACACAGGAGCTGCAGTTCAATTCAGGATTTGTAATTCACCATTTATGCTGGTTGCAATGCAATTCCTTCCTTCCTTCATTCCTTCGGTCCAACTTCTGCTGATCCTTCATTCCTTCTCTGGTCATGCCTCTGCTGGTCCTTTTCATTTAGCCACTATTCAGGAAATAATAATAATGAGGACCCAGCAATAAGGTGATAAGGTGATCTAGTGCTAATCTCATACATCTAAGAAATTAAAAAAAATTCAGAGGATGATCCAAGGAGAGGAAAGAATTTGAGAAGGATTGTTCCTCTGCTCCTGGACATCACGCCCCAATTGCCTACATCACTAAAACACTAACTAAAGACACCCTTCTATGTCTTTACAATAATGTATCACAACTAACTACATGGGGGAAAGTCCATTTGAATTGTTCTGTCTTAAAAAATAGAAGCCCTCCAATGGCAGAGGAAAAAAAAAGCAAGTTTGGAAGCAAAAAGAGCTGGACCAATTTAAGCCAGCCCTTTTATCATGTGGTCAGTAAAAAATACTTCAAATTTAACCATTTTATGAGTGGAGCAAATTTAATTGTATTTGACCATGTATTTGCAGCCTCAGCTGTATGGTTTCCTACTGTATATATACATAAACCCCTTTACATTTATGGCATGATAACTGCAGCTCCCATGTGACAACTCCGCTATGTGGAATGGAAAACATAGATGCTGCTTTGTTATTCAAAGAATGCAACCTTTGCCAAAGCAGGCAAGCTAATTAAACAATAAAGTTTCAACCACTCAGTAATGCCCATCTGAATAGATTAAACTGTTCATAAACTGAAGGGCAAATAGTGTCTCGGAGTGCTGTGTGCTTTAGTCTTGATGTTCTTTTTCTGGCATGAAACTACTGCACAGGTTGAATTTCTTACCCACATACAGAATGCCATGCCTGTATAAGATAGGTTTGTGACCAAAGTGGAAGATGAAAGCAGCCTTTACTGAAGGCTTGCTACTATCGTTTAGGGAGCTCCAGCAGCATCACAAGTAGGGCTGGGCAAGGACGTGCACCCTTCTTTTCAGATACCTTATGCAAACAATTCTCAAAGGGAAAAGAGTCAAGGGCTTGCAATTGTCTGCTGAATCTGAATGTAACCTTTGGGGAGCAGAGTTTCCAGTGCTCTTTACTGAGCTAAATAGCAATCGTTCTGCTCTGCAGAGCTAGAAATTGGCTGCAGATATCATCATCCAGTCATTTGGTGTGAAGAATAGGCACTTCTTTTCATCATTAAATACTGCTATGCTGACAAAGAAAGAGACTGGGGGTAGAATGGGGGGTGGGTGGGAATTATTAGGGGAAACTGGGGCTCAGCTGTACTACTAAAGGCCTTGTGAACAGGTGTGGGGTTTTTTTTGGTAAAGAGACTCCGGGGGGGGGGGGGGACAAATACCTGAAATACTGGTAATTGGTGAAGAATATTCAGCAGTACACACAAAGGGGGGGGGGGAAGGCAGGGTAAATCAGCTGGGGCAACCAGAGAGCAGCCCCATACACCCTACAGTATAGTGCCAAAATGGAAGACTACGAAGCCTGTATTGCTGATCAAAAGCCAGGGATAATCTAAAGAAACTGATTCTAGTTCCTGAAAGATGACACCACCCATAATATTTCAGTCTGTAAAGAACCAGAAGTCTCTTCATCAACATTTTCCAACCTGATGTCCTTCAAATATATTGAACTACAACTTCCATCATCCCTGACCATTGACCATGCTGACTGGTGTTGAAGTCCTAATCTTCAAGTAGGCACCAGGTTGGAGAAAACTGAACAGTGTTGTTTCTAATAACAGTAATAAGGACAAAGTCATGGGAGATATTATGCAAAGATCTTTCTGTTGGTCATGCATTTAAATTCCATGGTACATGCTCATTCCACAGTGAGGATTTCAAGCTCCTTTCTGTACTGCACACAAAGATAATCCCTACCAATTTGGACTTTTTCCTACCAAGCATACAAAACACTGCTCAATTTGATGCACGTCTGTTTGGCAGACAGTCCCTGTTCAATAGCTTTCAAAAACAGAAAGCATAGTTCAGTGGTATAGATATGTGTTCAGATGTAATCCCCAGTCCAATCGCTCTCGGGCGTACAAAGTACAGTTCAGGTATCTGAAGCTTAAATACTGTGCTATATTTAAAACACAGAGGGCATTTAAGGGTAAACATCTAGGAATCATTATTAACTTGAATATCTGGTCAGAGATAAGAATGATCTTTCCTTGCTTAGGGTTGGAAAAAAGTCTATCTCATCCCCTGCACGGATGCAAAGCAGTCGCTGTTACTAAAGCCTAGCTGAGTGGGGTGTGAAACTTACAGCTGTTCCATCTGCAATGTACACCTCCAGCAGAAGGGATGCACTTACACTGTTTATCACTAAAACAGAGAAGACAAACTAGATGAAGGTTTTCACAAAATTTGCATGTGTTAATTGATACGTATACATGGAAATTAAGGGATAATCACTATAATTCAAATAAAAATGCAACACATCATAGCAATGAATACTATAATCAGGTGATTGTAGCTGCTGTGTCTCTTATCTAGATGATACTTTCAGGCTTTACTGTGGTTTGTCTTTAGCTGGGCAGGCTTTTAAAGAAGGACATGTTTACTAAGAGGACTGTTGTCTGTAAAGCAGTAGCACCAAAACAGCGTGTGCTGCCCTTTCCAAATCTATCTATGTAAGAACTGTTGAACTTTGTATATTCACATGATGCAAGCTTTTCTGCAAAAGGCATGCCTGCACATGACTCCACCCCTCTGTGTGTGTGTGTGTGTGTGTGTGTGTGTGTGTGTGTGTGTGTGTGTGTGTGTGTGTGTGTGTGTGTGTGTGTGTGTGTGTGTGACTGCACCCCCCCCATGCAGGGTTCAGTTGCCACTAGAACTAAAGGGGCAGAAAATGATCACTGTGGAGGCGAGGAGGAAGAGGAACACTGTGCAGTGGGGGGACAGAGTCACATGTGCGCAGGCGCACACCTTAGAGGGAACCTTGCTCATAATCTCTGCCCAGACAAAAGCAACAAAAGCACACACGCCTTAAATACCTGCATTAAATCTGCTACAATGCAAAGATTAGGGGGTGGGAAGGGTTGGTGTGGAGCCTCAAAGCAAATGAACAAACTATGCATAGGAAAAATTGTGATGGCTGTGTAGTGACACACTGTTTGGGCTGGCTGAGGTATTAAGACAGCATGCCAGCTCATCTAATATCATTGTTTCATGTTTCATTTACACGACAGTTATTTGTAGCCTCTGAGTTCTTATTTTGAAGGGTAAATAGATTGTAAACAACAGATGATAAACTGGGATGGAGGGAAAGGAATGAGAGAAGGATGCAACATGCCAATGTCTGGTTTGTTTTATTTTGAAAAGCTTTCTATGTATTCTGAGTGTTTAATAAAACAGGTGGAGGATAAGTAAGATTAAAGGAATGGGGAACCTGTGCTAAATCTCTCAGTTGTCACCTATGAGCTTTTCTCTGTCAGCTAGTCTTCACACACACACACAAAGGGAAGCAAAGAGACTGTTTTCTTCCACAGGCAATTGTTATTGCAAGTGGTGCTGTTCTGTTCATGAAAAGTGAAACAATGGTGCTCTCTCTAGATTTGGAGTAGCCTTTCCCCTGTACCTGGTGCTCCCTAAATGCCTTGGACTGCAGTTCCTATCACATCTGCTTAGCGTTCCCCCAGTGAAGTCTGCCCCATTAGGGCAAAAGAGCCAGTACCACATCTGAGGTCCAGACTACTCCCAACCACGCCATTCCTACATGTTCAGTGAAGGCTGGTAACTCAACTAATGTGGCAGTGAATCTGCTCCAGGTTTAACTCTGAACTGTATGGAATCCATCCAAGATACTGCTCCCTCCCATATAGTTTCAACACCTCGGATGTGTGCATTATGTACACATAATGACTCCGATTTATTGTGGTCCTAAGAGGGTTTCCAAGGTATGTAATATATTTAAGGGTGGTTTTACATCAGTGATGCCTCATCCCAGTGATTTTATATGGCTGAGAGGAGATTTGAACCCAGGTCTCCAGAGTCTTAGTCCAGCACTTTATCCACTATACCACACTGGCTCTCCAGCATCTTGGGTGCCTCCTTTAAAATTCAGAGTAAAACCTGGAGCAGATTCAGCATCCACTTGACATTGGCACCACCATTTCCCACTATGCCTGCCTTCTTATCAGAGGTAGAGGGTCGGGGGTCCATCTGGGTTTCTCTCCTGTTAAACTCCTAGATTCATTCTCTGCAAATTTCTCTCTGTGTGTGTTGGGGGCAGAGGTGAGTCAAAGAAGGGGGAAGTAGCAACAGGTTGAAATATTTCCTCTCCAAATTTCAATGCAGGATATATTTTTCTATTCCTCAGTTGTTTTTTGGAGTGGATAAATTAGGTCGATCAGGCTATATCTGACTGAGTGAATGCCTGCCTGCTTCTATGTATGTTTGTAGTCTGTGAATATTCTTCTGCTTGTATGTGTGTCAAAAAGAGAGAGAAAAATACTGACTTTTGCCTGTGGCTTAACCCCTTGCTCCACCTGCCACTGACTGCTATGCCTTCTGTGCCACCTACCTGATAGGCACCCATAGTTACCATTCAGTTACCACAAAATCTTAGTGTTGTTCAGAGAAAATGGAGCATGCCATAGCAGTTTAGTCTTCAGTAGGTAAAATTATAGTCCTTCTCTCCATTCTAATAAAAGGACAGCCAGTGTATTCTGTGACCTTTAGAATTTTTAAAATTCAAAGCAAGGAACACAACATACTGGCTTTGTACATAAGAAATTCTAATTAGACCACTGAAGGGACTGTGGTTTGCCTGGAGCCTTAGAGTACTTAACAGGATGGCTAGCCTCATTCTGGGTGGAAATATTTATTTAGAAGACCATTGTGCTCTGCCCACTAACAATTAGCAGGCAGGCTTTGGAGAACACAACAATGTTGTGTGTGTATATAGCACAACAAAACCTTTGCAAATTGGAGTATTTGGAGAATTTCTCAGAGCATCCAGCTCCACGAGGGTCCTCATTTAAACCCATGAAAATAAACAGGCCAGTTCATCAGTCGTCTCATCATGTTGCATAAAGAGATGCTCATGCAACCTTGTAATGTGCTTTCTTGCAGCTATTGTCTGCTTGGGAAATGACTGTCATACCGATCTGAACAAACAATTCTCCCCATCCCTTGCCATGTCATTGCTGCTGATATGGTGAGAGCATAATGTAATGACAGAAGCACTGAAAACAGCTCCTCTGATACGGTGTGCATTAATTTGGCATTGATCAATTATACTCAATTATCCTTCAAAACTCACTCAGAATTGCCAGAGGTACATATTCAGCTGACTACAAATACCAGCTGATCACTTGTCCTGACTTTTAATTGATTCCTTAATTGCATGCCCAATATCATCTGGTGACCTGCTGAACAACTGTAAGTCTTATTAGATGAAGTTTCATACGTTGTGCCTGTAAAATAAAACTGTAGCCATCACTTTCCTTTCAATGAATGGAAAATCTATTATTTAATCTTGAGATGCGGTGAAAGGAAAGGTGACTTTTTCCTATTATAAATATGCCTTGATTGTGTTGCTTATGTACTAGACAAGAGGAGGCTAGGGAGAAGCATAATTGGTTGAAAGTGGAAAAATGCACAACAGGTTGCATAACAGAGGTCTGAACTTTGGAAAAAGATGGGCTAGCAGCAAATGGAAGAGCAATGTATGAAAACAGAAATGAATCTGATCTGTTTGAAAGAATCTGGCTGTACTTCTTTAGAATTAATGTGCAAAGGGTACTCCCTACACTCATATTATTTTGCTCTCTAATTGCTATTTTGCTGTCTAATCAAAACCTACCAACAATCAAATCTGTTTTTATAGTCCTGATAAGCAAGTAGACAGACATTATATTCTACATGCTATCAGCCCATTCCAACTCCATTATTCTATGATTATATCAAAATAGCTGGGATAGAGATAGAAAACACAGCTCAATATCTGCTCCAATAGATGAGAGGGAGTAACCAGCAGGGACCTGAGGCTCTTCATGGGTGCAATTAATTTGATAATTTATTCCACTCACAGTGGATAAACAGGGAATAAGAGCCATGAAATTGAGGTGCAATACAGAAGAATTTCAGACAAAACACAATACGTGGCTAAATGAAAAATACAATGTAAATAACTTGGACAAAGTATCCAATTTATAGTATACAATTTACCCTAATTCAACCATTCACCAAAGGAGGAAGGGAAGGGCCAAGCCTGAACTGACAACACATCTATTTATATTCCACAGTTGAATCAGAGAGGAAACTACGACTCCCAGGTCTATCTGGGCTAGGCCTACCTCACTGCTGCAGATTGCCCGGGAGCCTGCTGGTGGTCTGAAAGCAAACAGGGGTCTACTTGTTACACTAAAAATAGCACTTTTAGTGTGGTGTTTGATTCTTTTAAAATATTTGTACACTTACTGTTTTTTACTTTTAAGTATTTTCTTTTGATGATGTAAGTTGCCTTGGGTCCTTTTTAAGGAGAAAGGTGGGGCAAAATATTTTGAATGAATGAAGGCCTTTGGAAGTCCCATCACAGCATCAAGATGGCAGCTACCTCTGGGCCAGCACTACGCTTCTGATTAGAGATGGGGGTATTCACATTTGTATATGAATATGAATATACCCCACAGGTGGAAATAACTGTCCACTCACCATTCTGCTGCTGACACAAGCTCAATGGAGCCTTCCTATCACACCGTTGTCCGCAATAGATTAGCCACTCCTGGCAGGAGGCGGGATGACAAGTCTCTCTGCCCAGTTGCATGACACACCCACTCGCAAGCGTGACACACCCCTCCACAAGCACAACACGCCCACCGTGCAGGGGGCAGAGATCCGTCTCCGCAACCCAGTTCCGACAAGCCCATGGACTGCCACCGGGCCACGGAATGGGGATTAGGGACCCCTGCCCTAGAAGAGGGAAAATTTGCAAAAAACAAACATTACATTTAAAAAGTGGGGAAAAATAGCTGAAGAAGTACATTCCCTGCTGAGGTGCAATTGCTTTTTATTTCATTGTTGCCTCTAAATTTCCTACTTTGTAACTGGCTGCTTTCCTTTTATCACCAAAATTCAGTTCTATATTGGTAGATAGCCAGTAGGAAGAAAAGTACATTGCTCCACTTTTCTTTACTGCTGCAAAACAGCATCCCTTTCTCCTTAGACAAATAATGTAATCATAGCATCTTATCAGGGTATATGTTGGGCACAGAGCCATTGAAAGCATCCAGCTCTGTAACTTGTCTACATGGGTCCATTGTCTTTTCGCTTGGCGAGAGCCTTGTCACCACAGTAACCATACAGTATTTGTCTTTCCACTCATTCCATAATTGAAAAGTCCAGTCAGACAGAAATCCTCTGCCCTCCTTTTTCCAACAGGAAACACTAAATTATTCTTTTGATGAAACAAACAAAATATTTCTTCCACTACCTCCTGTCCAATTCATAGGTCTGCATGTTTCTCGTCTAGACTGGTTCAGACATCCATAAGTCTTACTGAATCCCAAAAGAGGACCTGCATAACAGAGACCTGGATCAGACAAAATGGGGATATCTCTCACTGAGCAAAAATCTATGTATTCATTTATTTGCAGAAAAAACTATGCTGTTATTATTTTTCTTTCTTTTCAGAAAGGCCATTTTTTTGCATCATAACTGCAAAAATCTTTGAAGTTGCCAATGTTAAGAGTAAAAAGTTTATTATTGGTTTTAAAGCAGCAGAAAATGTTTGCATAGCTGAGTGTTAAATATTGCTGGAAATAAAACTGCTGAAATAAATTAATCTAATTACTCTAGAAAAGTGAAGACTGGAAAGTAGAATCTCAAGAGATAACAAAACTGTACCAGGTGGCATGTGAATTCATTCCTTTGAATATATTGGAGATATGCCCTTATCATCTTGGTATGAACTGCAGAAGGCCAAGAGAGAAAAGGGGTGTTTCTCCTGACTTCAACACTCCAGCCACTACTTCTAACTCCTCCCACTACCAGCAAGCTGCTCAAGGGAAATGATGCCCAGTGGGAAAATGTTCCTCAGCACTGTTTTAAGAAAAGAATCTGGACAGAACAGAAGGTTTGAAGGCTTCAGGTAGATGGAAGAACCAAAGAGTCTGGGAAATTTTATTTTATTTTTTTAATTAGAAGGTCACCAGATATTTCCCCTCCCCTTCCTCTGGCTCTACTCCATCCATCTACCAACATCAGTTGGCAGTGGACATACCTGAGCCAATAGTTCACTTACTTTGTTAGTCTGATGCTGTTATATCACCTGGAATGATCTATGTTATGTATAAATCAGATGTTATCCCAACTTGTCCAATACGAAGTTATAGTGAATCTTTCTATAGTTTTCTAGGCATAGAGTACAGACATGCTTTACCATTCTCTTTTTCTGAGGGCATTCTGGGATTGTACAATTTGCCCAAGGCCACATAGACTGGCTCTTCTCCTGGAAGGCACAGTGGGGAATCAAACTTCCAATCCCAACATCACTACCAGATACTTAACTCATTGAGTCACTCAGCCAGCTTCTGGATCAAATCAAACAGGAACCATATGTTTCAGTATAAGGCAACAGGAGGGATGCTGAGTGACTAGCAGCTCCTTGTACCACAAGATTGGGAAGGATATTCTTATCTATGCTGCCAGAGGTGAACTCTGAAAACTGAGCTGATCCTGCTGCCCCCATTTTGGAACTTGCTTTTAAAAAAAGGAAATCTGCCCCCAAACATGGCTATGGATTGTAGAACCGCAATGTTTCTTTTATATTACCCTCAGTTCTGTAATGCCTTGCCTGATGAAGGTTCCTACAGCAGGAGAAAGCTAGATTTTGCTTGCAAAATTCCAGTGGTTTATAAAGGGATCACCCACCTTTGACTCTGGATAATTTGCACTTTTAATTCATTTCCCCTTCTTTTTTCCCAGGTAGCCCTCTGTACTGGGTACATTTTCCCTTATGGACAGGGAAGTGATTCTTGGAATGATCCTTTGCAATCCATTCCTCCCTTACAAAATGTCTAGTGTCATCAATACACTTACGCCTTTGTCTGCAGGCCTCTCAGAGAACAGCTACACCTCAGGCTATTAAGAATTTGATACAAGAACAAGGAGGGAGTACATGACAGCATTTTCAAAGAGGAGAAGAATGTCTTATGAAAGGCTCTCATGCAGATGACACAATAGACTACTGTGCACGCCTGGTCCCGCCAAGCAGCTAAATTGCAGTTATGATTGGGCTGAACAGGACAGCCTCATTTCTTGCAAAGAATATTTTGAATGTTGAATTTGGAAAAGTGCTGTCTTTGGAGTATAATTCCTAGAATTCCCCAGCAAGCATGGGCAGTGCCAGTGACCATATGACAGGGCATTCTAGGAACTGTAGTCCTAAAACCTACTTTTCCCTAATGTAAATATAGCTTCCTAGAGGGAGAGGGAGAGAGAAAAAGAAAGAGAGCAACTATTCAGAGGACAACTTACTAAGAAGAGCATCCCAAAATGGCAGGGAAACAGGTCAGATCTTAGAGCATAAGAACATAAGAAGAGCCCTACTGGATCAGGCCAAGGGCCCATGGGCATGACATGTGCTATCCTCCAGTCCTCTGGCACTTAAGGAACAAATTGTATATTTTAATTAAGAGATCAGGAACTTCATTCCTCAGTTCCTTAATAACCCTTGAGTGGATGGATGGGTGCCATTTGGGCCTGGTGATTTATTGATCTTCATTTTATCAATTAGGTCTAAAGCATCCAGTTCTTTACCACCAGAAGAGGCAGCATTCATACACCTGCAAGTTCAAATCAAGTTGAGCAAGGTAGGTGGTATGAAGGAGGTATTTTCTGTATGTTGGCAATATGAAAAGGGTAGAAGAAAAGGGTAGAGAAAGAAGGCAAACTATTGTAGCACTTTAAAGAATAACAGTTTTGTTTCACTGTGAGGTTTCGCAGCTAAAAATCCTTTAGATTGCCATAATAGTCTGTTTTTTCATCCCTCTATACCTTTTTTCTTTTTCTTACAAACATACTGAGATCTACCAACACAGCTATTGCTCTGGAAATTGTTATTTTCTGTAGTCTCACATCACCATGAAAGCAAGTCAAAATCCATGGCAGAGATGGGCAAGTTGCTACCCTCTTAGGGTGACCAGATTTTTAAAAAGAGAGAGAATAAGGTTCCTGTGACTTTAATAGAACAGGTGCAAATTTTATTATTTCAGATAAATAATAATAGTGACATGCCATCCAGTTGATTCTGACTTATGGCAACTCTTCAAAGGGTTCCCAGGGTATAAAGTAAGCAGATGTGGCCTGTCATTCTCTTCTTTTGGTGGCACTCTAGGACTGTGTAGCTTGCCCAAGATCACACAGGCAGGATCTTCTCCCATGAGGCACAGTGGGGAATCAAGCTCCCAACCCATGGATCTGCAGCCAGATGTTCCAAATTAGAGATGGGCATGAACCTGAAAAATTGTGGTTTGTGATGGTTTGTGGTTAGTCTTGACTGACCCACAACCCACCATGAACCATCTGTAAAACCAAACTGGTTTGCAGTTTGGTTTTCAGTTCGTGCCCAGTGGTGGACAGCCTACCTCCACCTGTTGCACCACTACCGTCGTTGCACCACCACCACTGTTGCAATTGTGTCATTGTGCTGCTACCTGCCTGCCTAGGTGCCATGCACCATGCAGCAACTTGGGTCCTTGCAGGAAAGCTTGGCACCCAGGGAGACAGCAGCGATGGTGCAGTTTCCCTCCAAGGAGCTCAGATGCTGTCTTTGCAACTGTGGCCAGCCCCCAGATGACTATATATGCAGTGCATGCACAGATGCAATGGCCAGCTCCCCTACAAGGAGCCTGGGAACTGCTCTGCACATGCACCCAACCCCCAGCTGATCACTGCAGAGGCAGTGGGCCCACTCCTGGTGGTGGTATCAGAGGAGGAGCAGATAGCAGCAGGACCAGTTAGGGAGGCAACAGGGACAGTGGGAAGGGGGCAGGTGGGCATACATTTTGTTGAAGCAAAATGAAGTGCTGAGATGCTTCATTTTGCTTCAGCAAAACAGGATCCCCAAACTGGGTTGCAAAACAAACTAGCCCACTTTGTTGGTTTTTCTGGTTCATGGTTCAGTTCGTGCCCATCTGTGTTCCAAATCACTGACTCAACAATACCTGCTGAAATTTCTTCCTCCTCACAACCATTAAAAGTACTGAAATCCTGGCCTCTTTTTCATCCGGTTACCCAATGCCGTCCAGGTGTTTTCAGACCACAACTTCCAGCATTCCTTTAGTGATGACTCATGGAAGTTGCAGTCCAGCGACATCAAGAGGGCTGCAGTTTGCCCACCTCTCCCCTACAAAATGGTGACTTCTACCCAGTAGCAAAAACATTAGTTTTTGCCCTGCTTTGGCTTTCTTTATCTCTGTCTGATGTGCAATTACCGGAGTGGGTGCCATTCCCTCTGAGTACAAAGGAAGACTGCTGCCCAAGTTGCATGAAAGTATGTATGACAGCATTTATCTTCATCTTATTTAACAAACACCTCCTGTTTGAGACAGAAGGTATAACTCGCTGTACTGTGACATGTTGCCTGTGTTGCATCTGTTCTATGGAAAATATTACTTTCATTTTTAATCCAGATAAAAAGTCACACGTACAAATATTTATCTCAGAAACCAGCATGTTTTCTCTAGCATTTCCTATTGATTTCCTTTTCTTTACCATGTTCCCTGCCTCTTTTAGCTTTGAACAGGACACGTAACACAAAATGAATAACATATGACAATTCAGAAGGAAAAAAAGTCTGGAATAGAAGGCCCTAGGAACAGACAAATTAAACTAGTCTTGCTTCACTTCAGTCCATCTTTGCATTTACTTATCTACAGTTCTATAGATCCAAGTCAAAATGCAAGATGAGATTCAGCATGATGAGTATCATGAATTTTGCATGCCGTTTCTGCAGACAGAATTCCTATTTATGCATTTATAAATGTCGTTTTACACCTTTGCAAGGCCAAAACAAGTTTTTTTTTGGCATGCATAAGGCATTGCAAAACCAAAAGGCCACTGGACTACCACATATTAATGTCCAAATAAACGTGGGAGGGCTAATGTAGCAGATAATTGTGTCAGTCTTTTGGGCTAAGACAGGCAGAGGCACACAAATGTTTTGACTGTGGGGGCTGCACATCTAGACAGATATACATATGCACATAACATACACTTCCTCTCACAATCAAGGCAGACTGCAATCATCCTAGATAATAGCAATACAATTGATAAAGCAAAATTGAATCATGGAATCATTCATGTCAAACAAAACATGACCATAAAAACAATCCAAAACAGTCAATCTGCAAACAATCAGAATGCATTTTTTGAAAGTAATTGATTCCTGTTTCTTATTATAGAGTTTTAAAATAATCAGGTGCCCTTATGTATTTTATGTTATTTTTTAATGGTAAGGAAGTGGAACAAAACTTGTCAAAAATCATAGAATCATAGAATAGTGAAGTTGGAAGGGGCCTATAATGCCATCAAATCCAACCCTCTGCTCAATGCAAGAATACAAATCAAAGGCTATCTGCCAGGTGAATATCTAAGTTTTTCTTGAATGCCTCCAGTGTTGGTGCACTCACCAACTCCCAAGGTAACTAACTGGTTCCACTGTCTGTACTGCTCAAACAGTTAGAAAGTTTTTCCTGGTATTCAACCAAATTCTGGCTTCCTGTAACTTGAGCCCATTGTTGTATGTCCTGCACTCCCAAGATGATCAAGAACAGATCCTGCTCTTCCTCTGTATGACAGTCTTTCAAATATTTGAAAGATGTTATCATATCACCCCTCTGTCTTCTTTTCTCAAGGCTAAACACGCCCAATTCTTTCAGTCTTTCCTCATTGCTCACTTGAAGGACAGATCCTGAAGCTGAGGCTCCAGTACTTTGGCCATCTCATGAGAAGAAAAGAGTCCTTGGAAAAAACCTTGATGTTAGGAAGGTGTGATGGCAAGAGGAGAAGGGGACGACCAAGGATGAGATGGCTGGACAGTGTCTGCGAAGCAACCAACATGAACCTGACACAACTCCGGGAGGCAGTAGAAGACAGGAGGGCCTGGCGTGCTCTGGTCCATGGGGTCACGAAGAGTCGGACACGACTAAACGACTAAACACACACATTCCTCATAGAGCTTGGTTTCCAGCCCCCTGATCATGCCTAAAATACATTTGAAAACTTTAAAAAAGTTTATTTATTTATTTATTTATTTATTTATTTATTTATTCATTCATTTATTCATTTATTCATTTATTCATTTATTCATTTGTTTGTTTATAATAAATAATTTTTAAATTATAAATAAAAACCAATGGTTACTTTGGGCGGTCTACAACAATTACAAGTCATAAAAACAATATAATCAAACATATTAAGAAAATTAAATAAATTAAACAAATATAACTAGAATATGATATTTACTACCCTATTTATTTATTTATTTATTTATTTATTTATTTATTTATTTATTTATTTATTTATTTAATAGATTTCTATCTCGCCCATCTAGACCAAAGGTCTATTCTACACTACTAAACTTAATTTGTCATCACTTGTTACCATAACTTTTGAGACGTAGTTTTGGGATGTAATGTATGTACCCGTACTACAAGAAAATAACTTTTCACCTAAAAAAAGGTGGGCGGGGACTATGTGGCATTTTGACAGAGTCCAAAAAATGAGTGTGGGCAACACCACTAAAATCTCATAAACAGGCTATCCTTCAAGTTCTGCAGGACTTTTCACAGTTAACTGTTACAGTGAGTTATCATATTTGTTATTCTAAGCTCTGGGAAGTCTGTATTGCTTCCATCCTCATATAAAAGGTTGGTGCGTGTGTACGTGTTCTGCAGAAACAGGGTAGGAGGAAAGAGCTAAACTGTCCCTTCTCATTTCCCACAGACCCTGTTTGCTTAGCCTCTTCCCTAGAGTGGCACTCTACGTACAAAAAAATGTGTTTTAATTTTATTCACACAGTTAACATTATACCTAACTCAACCCCTATATTTACAGTTTGAGTACAACTGTGTGGTAATTTCTCCTGAGCAGAACTCAGTGAAAAAAAGTCAAAGAATTAGAACTTGTGTTCCTTTGGTAGGAATTCCACAAGGTGATGAAATTGTTTCCAATGGAAGAGACAGAGAGAGAAAGAGATTCAGTTACAGTTAGGTAGCTGAAGAGTAAGATGGATAGCTGTCAGAGGGAGAAAGTTAAGGCACAATGAAGCCAGCAAAACAATATGGAATATTAAATGGTTCTATGGTGTGATGGATACTGATGAATATATGGTCAGACATAACAATTTCCATGATCTTCAAGACAGACAGATAAAAACTGTGGTAAAGCAAAGAATAAATACAGCCAAGTTAAATGATAGACAGGGAAACTAATGATGGAGATAGCATATTAATAAAAAAGGGACATGTATGCTATCTTTGCCTGAAGCTGAAATCAAAATAGTTCAAAAGGAAAAAAAATCTCCATCAGGCATATACTAGAAGATTTGCAGAATTGCTTTGGGGGGAATCATTCAGGAAAATAATATGTTTTCCTTCTGGTAGCACTGCCTTCACTCACTGGGGAAATATGAAGCTGAAAGTCACAGAGGGTTCTGCTTGTTTATTATCTGACTCTGAACCCCCTGTCAGTGAGTGAAGCAAGTTAGGAAAGGGGAGAAATATCTTTTGGTTCAAGAATACAGTAATAGGAAAGGAACCAGTTGGGATGGATGGATGTTGGGAAATAATAACATCAACTTAGCAAGAGTCTTCCTAGCCTGAGACCTTTGGGATGGTTTAGACCAGTGGTTCTTAGCCTTTGTTACACAGATGCTTTTGAACTGCAACTCCCAGAAACCCCAGTCAGCACAGCAGGTGTTGAAGGCTTCTGGGAGTTGCAGTCCAAAACTCCTGAGTAACCCAAGGTTAAGAACCAGTGGTTTAGACCAGTGGTTCTTAACGTTGGGTTACTCAGGTGTTTTTGGACTGCAGCTCCCAGAAGCCTTCACCAACAGCTGTGCTGGCTGGGGTTTCTGGGAGTTGCAGTTTAAAAACACCTGAGTAACCCAAGGTTAAGAACCACTGGTTTAGACTACAGTGAGACTTGGACTATTCGTATTCATATCCCATGGGGAGGTGTAGAAGCACTGGCCAGGCTGCTTCTACGATTGGTGCAATGATGCAGATGAATGACTGTACACTGTGTAGCAACCAATGAGTGGACCGGCTGGTTTGGGGTGGAAGGGCTGGATCTCTGTGGCACCTATGGTGCCAATATTCATAGCTGTATCCCCAGGGATATGAATGTGAATATCCCAAGTCTAAGGCTAGTAGGAACTTCAGGTCAGAGAAAGTTGAATTACCGAGAAAGTAGCACTGAAAATGAATTAAAGTTATAGTCAAGGCTATGTTCTGGCAAATGCCCAGAAATTTCACTAACTGGTGATACAATACAAGGAACAAAGCATGATTCAGATTAGGGATAGACAGGGAGACAAATTACTGTAAATATATTCTGTTGCACATATTCACAGCTGCAAGGCTGATCTGGGCCCAGAGATGGAAAATGCAGGAAATTCCAAAAAAAGAGAATTTATTTAAAAAAAAAATTAGATATCGCGGAAATGGATAGCTTATCAGAGACACTACATGAGAAACCAAGAATATATATTAAGGAAAGTTGGAAAATGTTTTACGATTAGGCCCAGAAACAGATATGAGTCGAGAATGCATTACAGATAACTATATCACAGTCATGAAGTCAAGAGGTTTTTAGATATTGTATGAAAGCAAATATTTATATGTTTTTGTTTTGTTTAGCTGTTAACCTTTTTCCCCCTTCCCTGTTGTTGTATAGTTGTTTTTGTAATAGTTTAAAAAAGAAAGAGGATAGACAAGGAGCAAGCCGATAAGAGGAAGGATTAGAGTAGGAACCACGGGGAAGGCGTAGAAAATGCTCCTCATGAAAGAAGCTGCAGAATCACCTCACGTCCTAAAATAAAGATCTTTGATAATCAAACAGGGATTATAAAAGATCTTATACAAAATCAGTAGCTTGGTTTTGTTCACAGTCTTAAGTGTCAGGCAAGACATTACGAAGAATGCATATTCCTCTCTCTGTAGTTCACTAGTTTTCTCTATCACCATGGGATTTCCTTAGAGGGGCATTCCTCAACAATCAGACTCGCAAACCAATCCTGTGTACATCCTTCCAGTCGCAAATCCATGTATGGTTTCTTTCTTTTCTTTATTTGTATCAGAGTGTTGCACAATTTAAAATTGTGGACATCTATGAAACATAGGTAAAATTAAAACAAATTAAAATAGTGAGATAATTGGACTATTTTTGACCAGAAGTGGGCTACTTCAATAGTGTTATCTTGGCCACTTGCTAGATCTTCTTTTGTACACATGGTGGGGTATATATTGCATGCACATAAGAGCTGTATTGATTGAATTTTTCCATAGTCACAGATAATTTGTCCTGTACCCAAGTAACTCTATTTTACTTGATTATTCATTGATTTTCCTACTTCGCTTTGAAGTCTATTAAGTGACTTCCAGATGGTCCATCTAGAGTCCTGCCCTGGTGAGAGACTCTCTTCAGTAGAGATGGGCATGAACTCTGGTTTGTCAGTTCAGCTGCACAGCTGTTCTGTGAGTGCCCCGCCTTCCATTGCACTTGCCTTCTCCATCAGACATCCAACTCAAAGGCAGCACCTGGAGGATGCAAAGCTGGGAAGCAGTGCCACTGCCTATGAGTGGATGCTGACTGGAGGAGGTGGGGCAAGGGAAGCTGAGGTGCCCACAGAAGAGCTGTGCAGCCTAATTGCAAAGCTGCAGCTCATGCCCATCTCTACTCCAGCATGCATTCAGATGTATTTTGTTCTCCATAGGTTTAGCCTAGCCTCTAGAGTTGGAAATGCCAAGTACAAGCTTGATGCTGGGGGAAGTCATCATAACCAAGGGGCATCTTTTATTGCTTGAAGGAGCACCTCTTCTAAAAACATGCTAATCCAGTTCAGTAGTCCATTAGACTTAATGTTGGAAGGTGCTTCATAGAACACAACAGCTGACTGAGAATTGACCTCTTATCTCTTCCCTTTTAAAAAATTGTGGCAGTGTACAGTTCCATCTTCATGTGCCACAGTCTCTCTCTCTCTCTCTCTCTCATACAAGCAAGTGAATATGAAATTCATGCAAATAGTTTCCAACCAGACCTGTGAACAGCTGAGCCATTTCCATACCACCTGAGTAGAAGTCAAGTGCTTATGTTACTCATTCAGAAAGAAAGCGGGGGTAGAGGGAGGAAAAAGTAACATGTAATGATTTGAACATCTTGAACTCTGTAGGAGTTGTGTTCATTCCTAATAACTAATCCAATATTGCAGTTAGTAGAATAAACAGCCATGATTTGGGGATAATGGGTCTCTTCACTGTCTCTTTCCTAATTAATGAATTGGAGACAGCTTCCAGAGGTTGTTATTTGCTTGAACACACTTAACTCAATGATATGAAAGCTCCCAGTGCTCTCTAAATAATCAGTTGCATCATCCAGGCAGACCAGTTCCATTATCACTTCACCATGGGGCTAAACTGAGAATGTCTGTGGATATGCCTCCAGGTAACAGCTCAAAGCAAAATGCAGGAGCAGATGAGGTAGCCAAATTAAAGCATCAGGAGACTGGGCAACAGGGAGAACACAGCAAAGATTCAGTACTTCTCCTTGGGAGTTCATCATTTCAAGCTCACCAGAGGCATTAGGTGTCAATAACCAGACTTTTAGAATAGCAGGTAGTTCCAGGCCCTTCATTTTTTTTTCCAACTTAGGCTACATGAAAAACAAGAAAAAATTACAAAAACTCAGATTTTATTTATTTAAAATATTTTAGTCCTGCTTTTATTTTGAAAAAGGACCCAAGGCTTGCTTGTGGGAGGGGATTCCAGAGACTGAGAGCAGCAACAGAAAAGGCCCTCTCCAATGTCTCCACCTGTGAAGTGGAAGGAATGAGGAAAAGGCCTCTCCTCATGATCTCAACACTCAGGTAGGCTCATAAAGGGAGATGCGGTCTTTGAGATAACTTGGACCCAAGCTGTTTCAGGCTCTAAAGATTGGAACCAACATTTTGAATTGTGCCCCAAAATGGATAGGCAACCAGTAGAGCTGCCATTTTGGGGGTGATGTGACCCCTGTGACAATCTGACAGCCACGTTTTGGACCCACTGAAATTTCCAACACCATCCAAAGGTAGCCCCACATAGAGTGTGTTGCAGTAATCCTGCCAGAATGTAACTAAGTTGTGTGTCACAATGGACAGATCAGATCTTTCCAGGTGCAGCTTGTGAACTAGTTTAAACTGTACAAAGGCACTCCTGGCCACTGCTAAAACCTGGGCATCTAGTCTAAGAGATGAATCCAGGAGTACATCAAACTGTGCACCTGTGTTTTCAGAAGGAGTGTAACTCCACCCCCCAATCCAGTACAGGCTTAGTCCGTATTCCTTGCCATGAGTTTTGACTGACCAGGAGCACCCATGTCTTGTTTGGATAGAGATATTTGAAAATTAACTTTTGGTAACTACAATTCCTACCCACCCTCACTTGGCTAGGAGTTCTGGAAAGTGGAGTTGGAAAAAGTAACTATTCTCAAGTTCTGACTAGAACTACTATACTTCAATAGCCTGGGGTTCCTCCTGGGAACTTTTTTCAATGCCAACAATGAGTTCTGGAAGACTTGAATACATCTTCAGTTTAAAAGAACTTTCTATCAGACTTTCAAACGTCTTCAGTTTAAAAGTCAGATCTCAGAAATGCTACAGTAAAAGGCTGGATGTTATGTACCCTTTTATTTGTAAGTTGCCTTCCAGCCCTGCCTTTGATTATATTGCTGTAAACATGTTGCAATGACTTTGATATTACATATGCCAGGGATAAATAGTAGAAATGCCTGCTGAAAATAAAAGAATGTAATATATTAATGTTTACCTTACTTTTTTCCCTTTTCCTTTTGGTCTAAGGAAAATGATGGCCGGACCAGTTCATAAAGCTTAAACTCTGTCCAACTTCTGCAGGACTGCTTAAGATCTCTAGATCCTGACATAATGGAGCAGCCTTACAGGGCTGGCACTGCTATTAGGCAGAACTGGCAGCTGTCTCAGGTTATAGATTGCCAGTGTCATCAGGGTGGAGACTTGAAGGTCTCTAAAAAAAGAGGACAAAATTGTTTCGACAAAAATGCACCTGATTTTTTTTTAATGGAGATATGGAAAACTATAAATTACTTGTATTATTTAAAGACAGAATTATTATATATCTTCTCTGAGTGGGGAAGAATATAACCAGGTGTCTTGCATGCCAGCTAAGTCTGATGTCCTCTTGGTATCTGAAGATGGATGCCTTCAAGGTCTTTGATCTCCCTCTTTTTTGGCTCATTATTTTTAAATTTATATCCAGTGTTGTTTAGTGGATAAAGTGATGGATTAGGGTCCAGAAAACCTGGGTTTGAATCCCCACTTGGCCATGAAAACTCAGTGGTGACTGAAAGGTGGAACTTGAAAGATAATTCCTTTGATATCTCATTTACTTCAAAAGCCCTATGAGGGTTGCTATAAGCTGGCTTTGATTTGGCAGCAAATAACATCTCTACACTAATCGTGGATTTGACAGCCCATCAAAAAGTGCATGTCCTTGAGCAGACCTTCAAAAATGAACTGTTGTCTTTAAAAGAGGTCACAAAAAGGCAACAAGAAAGGTTGTGTACATATCCAACGACAACAACAAAATAAGTGAAGTCTTTTCATGTCTACTCAAATGAAAGCCCCAGTGAGTTCCATGGGGCTTGCATCTGGAAGACTAGGTATAGGATTTCATTGTAGGAGTAGGACACAAGCACTCTGTCATTTGGATCTGAGTGGTGCTCAAACCACTAATAAGAGGAAGTGGAACCAAATTGGACTCATCTAGTCTAATGAATGTTGTCAACTCTTGTTTGGCAGCAGCTTTCCAGGTTTTTATGCAGGCTCTTTGTCAGTTCAATGGTGTAAGATCTCTCTCTGTAATGTAACTGGAAATATCATGGACTGAATACAGAACTTTCTTCTCTGTCAGTGACCTATGGGAATTCTCTGCCTTCAGTCCTCCAGATGTTTTGGCTATCAATTTTCAGAATCTAGAAAACAAAGTCAAGAACATCTGGGGGATCAAGGACTGATAAAAAGTGGTCTGTGACCCCTTCCTCATATATTCAATTATCCCAGTCCCACTTATAATATTATATTAACAATATCAGTAGCACAATGTTTTTCTGAATTAGGAAATGAAAAATATATTTATATTAAAACTGGGTTGGTATAAGCTAATTTCTACTATCTTAATATATCTTGTACATCTACAAGATGCAGTCATTTTAGTTCTCCAGTTCCCATCATGACAGAAGTAAGGAAGATGTAAAGAAAGGACAAGTGACTTGCAGTCACACATGGCGTGACTGGAGGAGAAAGGAACTCAACTCAAGTCACTTTGGTATCAGACTTGAGTCCAAAGAAGAGGAGTGGAATCCATGAATGTCCACACTGAAATAAATCTGGTTGTCCTTAAACTGCCGCTATATGCTTTTATTTTTGTTATACAAAATGGCAAAGGATGATGAGTGTTCCAGTCCAACAACAGATGGAGGGATGAACAATTAGACTTCCCATTTCTAGTTTATGTGAGAGAAAAACAGCACTGTTCTGACGAGCCTGAAGCACTGATAGACAGTTGTACTGAAATGACCAAATAGGCAAGGTACTCTTATTATTCCACAGGTAAGAGATGGCTTTTCGCTTCCTCCCAGATTAGAATTTAAATGGCTCCCCTTTGGGGAGGACATTATCAAGCTTGAGCAGTTGGACAGAAATGGCTACTGGCACCATCCCCAGAGAAGGTCTGGTTGCCTGGCCTGAATTGCTGAGGCTGTTTAATCCCTGGAATGAAACACCATAGTGTTAACTGTGCAGATTCTCTCTGGACTAATACTCTCTTATCTTTTGCAAAATGCAATTGCTCACCACATTACTGTGCTGAATAGAGGGTAATCCAGAGGAGGGGGGATGCTAGAATGGTGGGAAGGGAAAGATGGTAAGGACTAATTGTGAGGGAGGGCAGTCACTGCAATGCAGACTTCATACAAAGAGAGGAAACAATGATTATTCCTTTTTGGAGGGCAGACTGCCTGGATGCGTGCCTGTGCGTGCCATGGTGGAAACATAGGGAATATGGTTAGAAAGATCACTCACTCTCCCTGTGCCCCTATGGCATGATGGTTGATATAAGGTCGTGCTTGCCGTCAAAGAGAACTGCAAACAAATGATTTTAAAATAAAGGTCACTGTTTAAGGTCAAATAATATTGAATATTGTTAGCAGGCCACAGAAATACATACATTATAATCTATGAATTATATGGCAATTTGTACTGTAGCTTAGTTATTCATTCACAACCCTCGAAGAAGGCTCACCAGTGTGCCCTTTGGTGAAATTGTGGAGAACGTGGACCATGAACAACAGTGACTCTTCCAATGTCACCCAGGGAATCTAGGGTGAAGCAGAGATTCAAAGCCAAAGCTCCAACATTCAGTCCACAGGGCCTAAAGCAAGAACAATTCAAATTTGCAGCAAAGACAAGTGACCAATGTAAACTCTAATTTTCAGTCCCATTAGGGAGACTGAAAAGAGGCTCTGTCTCTTGCGTGCATGACTTTGGCCCTGTGTGCGCACACGACTCTGCCCCCCCCCCCCCCCGCAGCTCACAGGGTTCTGTCACAACTGGAACCAAGGGGGTTAAACATGATTGCTGCATGGAGGAGGAAGAAAGCTATGTTGAGGGAGGTGGAGTCAAGAGCACGTATACACATGACTTAGAGGGAACCTTGCAAGTGACCAAACATTTCATGGACTATACCACTTCAGGCAGCAAATGGCTTTCTAAACTACAAAGTTATTTCTTGATATATAGTTATAAACATTTCAATCTTTGAGAGTTAATACGGAGACCACCCCCACATTTTTACATTGTCCTTAAATTTTCTTCTTGGATAAAGAATTGTGGTTATGCTAAGTGACAATGACTGTGAGAGGCAGAAAGCAACCAGAGAAATTGTGTTTGTAAATGTAGCATGGTGTGTTGTGTATATGTAAGTAAGATTGTCAAGTCTCAGGGCCTTAGGTCTGGCTGAAGTCTCAAGGAACTGCTATGCTTACTTGGGCTGCCTGGTGGGGAAACAAATCTCAGGGTGCAAAGTGCACACATGCCTGAGCACACATCCCTGCCTAGCCCTAAGTGGTATCAGGGCTCACTGAATGAATGACAAAGTATGTACCAGCAGTATACCAAGAGTGAGGAGCAACCAGAGCAGATTTGAGCAATAACCAGTAAGTAACAACAACCAGTAAGGGCTGTTGATCCCACCTCCAGGATGGCCATTGGTTGTTGTGTGCCCTGACAATGACTCCATGGGTTCTAGCCTGGAAGTTTGAACAACAGCAGCCTTTACTGTTTGAACAGAACCTGTTCCCACTGTCCTTTCTCCCTTGCCCTGTTCACCAAGGGTTTGAGTTTCCAGCACTAATCCCCTGGGTTCTCACTGTCCAAGAGGAGCTCCATTGACTTTACTTGAAACCCTGTAAGTCCTGGCCTTGAAAAGCAAGAAGTTAGAATGAGGCTTAGCCCAGGTTGCAACATTTTCAACAATGGACGGTATTGCTGGGTGAAGGGAACTGGGATCTGCCAAGCTGCTCCTGTTGGAGTTTCTTCTGCCACTTGTGCTGGTGCTTGTGCTTCGAGTGCTATAGTTGGTTGGGGGTGAGGGCAGCAGCTCATTAATTGGCATGGCTACTCAATTGGCTTATGGCTGGCATCAGTGAGGGGGGTCCCAGATCTGCAGCACTAACCTTGACCAAACAGACTAGTTAGGAGGAGGCTGCTCCACAGGTCTTCAATCCAGCCCTCCACCTCTCCAGAGGTGCACAAGATGGAATTCCACAGCTCCACTGCCTTTCCCAACATCCCCTCCTCTCCTTTCATAGAAGATCCCGAATCTGACTCCTCCTGCTCCTTTATCCCAGCCCGTTACCTCCCTCTCTAAGTACTTTTTCTAAGCAGCTTCTGTGCTGACAATTGCTGATGCTCCTTGCTTCACTGTCTCCCAGACTCCCCTGGATATGCAGGATGAAGGCAGATGGACTGCCAGGGGCACCCAAGGTGACGCTCTTACTGTACATGTTCTTGGCTTATTTGACATTTGGAGCAAGGCAAAGAGTGGAGCATTAGCATCCCAACTCATGAGACTTTTGTTATACAAGCCCTTGCAGCAGCAGCATAAGGGCTGGCACAGGAAAAAAAAAACCCTTCTCATGGACTGCTACTGAGCTTTCCATGCATCCCAGCAGGAATGTAGGTCCTGAGGAAACTCTGTAGTATTTTCTCTCACCTGTTGGTTACTGTATTATATGACTAGTTGGATTTTCCTTGTTAGCATGGTTAGATAAGCTCATTTCCCCAGGTTCCTCTCCTTCCAGTTTCCAGAATCACCTGACCCAGAATCAGTTCCTGCTGTATTCTCAGCCTTTCCCTACCACACTTTATAACATCATAAGATCCTGCCCCTGAGAAGTCTTGAGGGAATTCCCCTTGAGCTCAGGTTTTAACCATAAATTCTTGGTAGGCAATCCTGCTCATCTGTAATTGTATGTGTTAGACAAGATTAGACACCCTTTGAAGGAGGAAACTATTTACAGTAAAGAAACCTCAGAGTACAAACTACAAGTGTAGTCAGGTCAGTTTCATGCTCACTGTTGTGCCATCCGGGCCAATAGCTGGTCAGTAATTCCAGTCCTGATGATTTACATCCTGGTCCCTGCCTTCAGGAAACACATTACATGCACTCTAACCAAAATCAAGTCTTTAGGCTAGCAGGCTAGTATGTTACTAACCTGCTGTTTCAACTGCAATAGATTAGCTGGCCAGCCAGCTTTTACTTAATTGGAACAATACTTTGGAACACAAGTATTAGCCACTGCTATTAGCATACTTGGGAAGATGGGCAAGGAATGTAGATTCCAACCTCTGTTCATCTTTAATTCCACTGCCTTCATAGCCCTGCTGTGCTGCTCTGTGCCCTGCAGATAATTTAGGTTGATGAATGGATAATAAACTCTCCAAAGAGTAGAACAGATTCACTTTGTCTCTGCCTTAACATTACAAGGTATCCTATTTTACAGGAAAAGCCTTTTATCTGAAGCACTGTCAGGGGACCATCCTCTTCCTGAAGGAGTTTTCTATTGGAAGGCCTGTCCAACCCACACTGAGTTTGAAGAAAAAGAACCATAAGGGGCCTTGAAGTTGCCCATCAACAGTTAGCAACTGAACAGCTGACTGAGCAGACAGATTTGACCTAATCACAGTCCTCCCCACTATGGTGAGAAATACTGCATTTCTATCTCAGCCACAGGAAGTGTTTCTAAAATTGTATCTATATGCATAAATTAGCATACACACATTTTCACAGATCTGTTTCCTTTTTTTTCTGGTGATGACCTCCCAATCTTCTTTTATTTTTTTGACAAACTGTAAGTGGCCTACTTTTTATTCATTTTTTATTTTTATTTTTACAAACTGTAAGTGGCCTAGTGTCTTTCTCTCTTTGGATCAGTCTAGCACAGACTTTGGGAAATTATGGAAGGGTGTTAAGGATGGGAGAAGTATTTAGTTAGAGTGAGAACCAGAGCAAGTGTGGAGACAGTAAGAGAGGGAAGTGAGAGAGAATGTGGAATTATGGAAAGGTTGTTTAGTTTTGAAAGGGATAGGGTACGCATAACGAGGGAGCAGGTTACTCTAGATGTGATGGAAAGGTCAAAGGAGACACAAGGACTGAATGCTATCAGTCAACCAGGGTATAGTATGCTTCATTATTGTGTCCCAGCCTTCTAAATAAAGAGTTTTGTTTCCTATTTAACCATTGCCAGACTCTACTTGGGAGCTGGAGATGGTGGAATATGAGAACATACACAATCCCATTGTTTGATGGGGTTGCTTTATCCACACTAGAAGCACATGATGGTTCACAGAAAAGAGGTAAGTGGGATCAAGGGAGCCCAGAGAAATAAAAGGTAACTATTAAAGGTATGCTTAGTTATATGTGGTCTCCTAGTCTACTGAACAATTCTGTTGACCAAAAGGACGCACCTAGTTTCTGTGGCCAAGGAACTCTGCTCTCACGAAGAAAGCATACAGAGTGCTCAAGACTCCATGATGTATTACTTAGCCAAGTTCTAATTTCTTTCATCCTTTTAAAAACAAAAGCCTGTGCACCAAAATGCATACACACATACATACAATAAACAGGAAAAGAAAGAAAACATACAATGCTGAACTTAGTGTCAGTCCTCAGATGTCAAAAGTATGCAAGACTGAAGTTCCTAAAGATAAGTATCACAAGTTCTGTGGCCAGTCTAGACAAAAATACACAAAGCAATCTTAACTGTTTACCCAGACATGCTCAGCATTTCGTAAATGAATGCAGAATGACTAATTATCTTGAAACCCATTAAAAGGTTTACTCTGTTGCCACCATGCCCCTTGCCTGCAGAGTACAAGGTCATATATTCCAAACAGGGCCAAAACTATGGAAGGAAGTGGTCTGTAGGTGCTTGTTTCTCTTTAAATATATATTCTACACTTCTCTGAGCTGTCATCCTTTTTTCTTTTTTTTAAAGAGGAGTAATTCTCTAGCCCTCTCACACAGGACTATGTTGGCAACAATCTATGCAGTTACTCGGTAGAAATAACTAATCAGTCATGATGCCCACGGAATGATTTTTGGTTGCTCTTGCTCTCCCTTGGTCTTATTACCAATTGTTATGTACTGCAAAGGAACAGTCTGAAAGTTCTATATAGCAAGGTGAAGTTTGGCCAAGAGGTTGGAAGGACACATACATGAAGTTGTATGTGAGAGAGAAGTTTAAGGGAGTATAGGCAAAACTGTTAGGTAAAGCAAATTTTCACAATGCATACTAGTTAGTAGATAACTAAAACAGCATTACATTAAAAAGACCCTGAAATCTGTGCTTGGAAAAACATCACATACCGTACTTTACTGCAGACCTGATATTTAGTGCTTTCTGCCTAAATAGTGTTAAATTTTCAGGCACTTTGTTGTTGTTGTTCAGTCGTTTAGTCATGTCTGACTCTTCGTGACCCCATGGACCAGAGCACGCCAGGCCCTCCTGTCTTCCACTGCCTCCCAGAGCTGGGTCAAATTCATATTGGTAGCTTCGATGACACTGTCCAACCATCTCATCCTCTGTCGTCTGCTTCTCCTCTTGCCTTCACACTTTCCTAACATCAGGGTCTTTTCCAAGGAGTCTTCTCTTCTCATGAGATGGCCAAAGTATTGGAGCCTCAGCTTGAAAATCAGCTTGAAATCTAAACCCAGATACACCATCCTTGCAGACAGAAAAAAGAGGATCTGAAAAAGAAATACAAATGCACCCATATCTATTGTGTGTGTGTGCGTGTGTGCATGCATGCGTGCTTGTGCATGTGTGTGTTCACATTTTTTAAAATAAAAATGTGTACACATTTCTTTTAAAATTCATTTGAAAATACATGTATACACTTACTTTGTACCAGAAGGTGGTGATTTGCTGGCACCAAATTGTTTTAGGAAACAGTGAAATTGGTGCTGTGATTGGTGCTATCATTTGTATACAATGGTAATTTTCAAGTTGGAACTACCAGAATATGCTCTTTGTGGGCTGACCTGTAAGACTCCCCCTATTAACTTTCTTCTCCAATTTGCATCTTGCCAGGACTGATTCTGCATTTAAAAAATAAATAAATAAAGGAGGGGAGGACAAGAGTGCCATGTAACATATCATTTGCACATGAGTCCCTTGTGAAAATATTCTTGAATTATCTTTTCTTCTATTAGCATCTCAGATCTGGGTCATTATATGTAGATAGACATGGTTTGCTGATAATGGTTTTCCCCTTTGAAGATAATGAGGGGTATTTTTTTTCTTCCCAGTCTTGACCAACATGAGACAGAAGACTGTTTGATGGAAAGCTACAGTTTCGGGCAAAATATCCCAGAGAGAAGTGGAATGAGGGTGAAAAGGCAAGGGTGTGTGTGGCAAAGACAGGGTTAATATGTCACCCATGGAGATGCTTACTGATGATGATGAATAAGGTGTAATCCACCTGCCATTCTCAACTTTCATGCTGTATTTACTTTTATTCCTCTGAACTAGGCAGGTACAATGCAGCAGTGATAAATGATCTTTCTCTTCTAATTCCATCAACTGCCCTTCACACAGCACCTGCCATATGGACTCCACTAACTGCATTTCTTTATAAGTACTACTGGCTTAGAAGTGTTTTTCACACTGTATATATACACACATGCCATGGTACCCATGACAATTCAGATTTGTACTGGCATTAGAGCATCAAGAGATGGGAAGGGAGAATGGTCAGGGATGCGATGGGGCAGCAAAATGGAGTCCCAATGGGAAAAGCTGTACAGGTCACCTGTTGAAAAGCTGGGCTGAGGATCAGTGGCTCCTAACAGCATAGGCTGTAGCTAAGGAAGGAATGCCTTTTCTTTGGCCCTTCCCTAGTCTACTTGTATTTATTTTTGACTCGGGAAGCATTGTAGATCTGTTCCAATATTCCTCCATATGCTGTAGAATTACTGTAAGTGCTAATGGAACATAAAAGCACAGCTGGCCCTTCCATTAAGCAAAGTGAGGCAGTGCCTCAGGTTGAGAGCATGCTGTGAATCATGAGTTATGCCATTTTCCCCACCAGATAGTGCCTGCCACCATAGCTACATCCTTCCACCATCACCTCCCTTTCTGCCTCGCCTTGCTATGCCTCCTCCTCCTCCTCCTCCTCAGCATCTCTGTGCTGGATGCCAAGCTAACTGACCTTTCTTTTTGCTAGTTGCCCACCAGCCAATGTGGTTCTCTAAGATCCATTTCAAAACACTTTAGACCTTTTAAACTGTGGCTGTTTTTGCAAAGAGAGTGTGGTAACAGTGGTGGCAGCTGCTGGTAAGCATAGTGAAGCAGTTGTGGTGTGCATGGGACTAAAAAGGCCACGAGGAACCACTTCTCTCACCTAAAGTGGTGGTTTGCAACCAGCACCATCCCACACTCTGAGATTTTACAGTCCAAACTTGAGATCAGATGGCAGATACTTCTGCTGCCACAGAAGCAGGACAGGCAAAGGTAGAAGCAAAAAATACTTTCTCTTCCCTTGTCAGGATTTGTGCTGCTGCAGCTGCTGCCAGCACTTGTACAACAAGAAGCCTCTTGAATTGCAGCAGTACTGGTGCTCCACTCCCTGACTTGCCCTAAATGTCCCAGTAGGCACAACACTGATGCTATACAAAGTCAAGGAGGAAGGACAAAGAATTGGGAAGAGAGCTAGTGCATGCACTTGAGCCTGTGGTGCCATATGGAGTGGCATATGCATAAGCACATTTGCACTGAGTCAGTAAGCTGTGTTGCCAACCGGGAATATGTGGAGATTGGCAGCCCAGGCTTTAAATCCACTGCACACAGAGACTGGTCTCCCTGGCTGGAGCCCTACAGAAGCATGACCATTTTCTGGGACATTAGATGGCACGTTAAAACCTGGGAACCCTACCATGGATTGCAGTCTATGCTTGGCAAAACATATTGCCTTGATAGCCTGTTTATGTATTTAATGGAGCTAACTAAAGACCAAAATACACACACATACGTGCACCCTCAAAAAACACACACAGAACAAAGCAAAGCTAAAAACAACAGAAAGTGAAGAGACAGACAGAGAGACAAACATTATAATGAGCCCATCATTAGACTCAAAACTAGCGTTAAAGGTTAAATTAATTTGTTTATAATTGCATGGTGTTTTCCTAGCTCCTCAAATTGCAAATCAGCCTGTTTTTGTTTGTTGATTGGTCTTCAGAAGATAAGAACAGTCTCCTTTACAAACTGGTTGTGCAAACGTGGCAGTTCTGAAGAGTGCGCTTGTTGGAAAGAAATCACCTTCTAATTGTGAAACTAGCAGATTAACTAGTTCAGCCCCCAGTTAGCCACCTGAAAAAGGGATGCATGTCACAAGCAGAACATAGACTTCATAGGCAGAAGATCTCAGATTCAGTTCTTTGCATCTCCAGGTAGAACTGAGAAACACCCTGTGAAGGGGATGATCTTGCCATCCTTGGCAGGCTGTCCACTCCATCTTTGTGGCTTCAAGAGGAGCACATGCAACAGAGCTGGCAGGAGATGCATGCGGAGATGAGGAGCACCTAGGGCACGGGAAGTACTCAAGTGCATTGGAAGGAGTGGACACAGGAATAAGAGGTAGTTGTAGAAGGGTCAGCCGTGTTAATCTGTGCAAGCATTATAGGTAGAAGCAAAATAGAAATAACAATTTTTTAAAAAAGACAAAAATGTGGTGGAACCTTAAAGACTAACTTTTATATTTTTAATGTAAGCTTTCATGGACAAGTCCACTTTATCAGACATAAGTGAAAAAGATTTAACATAGCAACTGTTTATATATGGCATTGAAATATAGATATAAAATACAGAGATTGTGGTTGGTTGGTAAGAAAATCAATGAGTATATAACATTGTGGTGATAGACTGATAGGTGTTATTTACCTGCATATCAAAGACACTATCATCACAATGGAGTGCCTCAGCACTAGACGGGCAGGGTATAAATGTAATGAATAAGATAAATAAATAAATAAATGTCATCATGTGCTTGGAGCTTTATCCCGTTTATAGATATGTGTACATTGGGTTTTAAAATAGATACAAGGCAAGTACAGTCTTCCAGATGTTGTTGGACTGCACTTCCTATTGGCTCTAGTTAGCATAACTAATGGTGAAACATGCTGGGAACTGCAATCCAACTATATCTGGAGGGCCATACTTCTTGTACCCTTAACATAGAAGAAAGAAAAACTGAAAAGTAGAGGTGATCCATCAGATGGAGTTGACTGCTATCCCTAGACATTATACAGCCAATGTTGAAGGATAAGCGCTACATCTGGCGCCCAAAACATTCCCCTTTCCTGTTGTAAACAATGGGATCAAACAGTAATGAAATGCAAAATGCAAAAAGTACGTGTATGTCAATGTCATTAACTTACCATTCACATCAGTAGTAATTGGCAATAATACTATCATCCTTGCATTTCTAAGTTAATTAACACCTGTATTGAGACAGGAAACCATTGCCCTTATTCTTAACAAAACAGACAGAATCAGATCATTTGATTAATTCTAATTTAAGCATTTCATCTGGAGTCTCTCTTTGAAGTTCTTGAAATTGGAGACTGGTAACTTTCAGGTCAGCAGAAGAATTTCACAGGAGATTGTACTGTTCTTTGGCTGGCTTCTGAGTAATTAGTCTTTGAGTCACTACAAGTCTCTTTTGCTTCAGCAAACAGCTATCTTTCTGGAATGAGAAAAAGTTGTGTATTGGGTATGTGCTGCCAATCATAATGTGTGTGTGTATGTGTGTGTGTGTATGTGTGTGTGTGTGTGTGTGTGTGTGTGTGTGTGAGAGAGAGAGAGAGAGAGAGAGAGAGAGAAACTGGTGCTTTCAAGTTGTTATTATACAGTGGGGTCTCAACCTATGGAATTAATTCTTATTGGAACGGGATCCGTAGGTCGAAAAGTCAGCACATCGAAAATGCATTCTCCATAGGAATGCATTAAAACCATTCTCCATAGGAATGCATTAAAACCATTTAATAATCGGGTCGTATTGACCCGATAGGCGGGGTACAAATAGGATAAATAAATAAAATAAATTAATTAATCTGTAACCGGCCCAAGAACCCCCGCCCCAATTTTTTAAAAGGGAACTTACCTTTCTGAAGCCTTCCAGGGGTACCCCGTCATCACCATCGCCACTGCTGGAGGACTCCGAGGGCTTCAGCACCGCTGCCGAAGGCATCTTGGAGCTCCCCCACTGCCGCCATTGCCACTGCCGGAGAACTCTGAAGGCTTCGGCACCACTGCTGGAGGCCTCTCGGAGGTCCTCCGCCCCTGCAGGCTTTCCCAGGGTGGACTGGGCCTACCAGAGGAGAGCTTCCACCAGTAGGCCTGGTCTACTGCCTGGGAAAGCCTGGTAGACCAGGCCTACCAGGGAAGGGCTTCCCCCGGTAGGCCTGGTCTACTCCCCAGGCTTTCCCAGGGAGTAGACCGTTTCTACCGGGGGAAGCCTTCCCCTGGCAGGCCCAGTCCACCCTGGGAATGCTGGCATTCATGGGAAGGGAACCTCCAGAGGCCTTCCCCACCGCCATGAGAGGCCTCTGGGAGGTCCCCCCCTCCGCTGATAGTGCTTCCCTGGTGTGGGAAGTCCAGGAGTACAAGCATGGCTGGGATCGCCCAGCGCGGCTTGGCTCCCAGCAGCAGTTGTGGGGCAGGTGGGACCTCCAGATGCCTTCCAGGTCTTCTCTGCCACCATTGGAGGCATCTCACACACACACACCGCTGATAGTAGCTCTGAAGCACTATTGGCGGAGAGGGGGACCTCCGAGATTCCCTCCCATGGCGGTGGAGAAGCCCTGGAAGGCATCTGGAGGCATGACCTGCTGCCTACGGACTGGAAGGGAGAGGTGGGGAAGGCGCCAAATTTGAATTTTGTGCTTTCCCTGCCTCCCCCTTCTGGTCCATAGGTCGATTCTCCGGCCTCAAGTTGAAGTGAAACTTTGCGGCCAGAGAAGTCCCGTAGGTCGAAAAGTTCGTAAGTGGAGCCGTACGTAAGTTGAGACTCCACTGTACTGGGGAGCCTCGTGGCCCAGTGGTTAAACTGCTGTACTACAGCCAAAACTGTGCTCTCAACCTGGGGTTCAATTCCAGATACCTGGCTCAAGGTTAACTCAGCCTTTTCTCCTTCCAAGGTAGGTAAAATGAGTACCCAACTTGCTGGGTGGGGAGCAATGTGTAGCCTGCATAATTAACTTATAAACCGCCCAGAGAGTGCATTAAGCGCTATGGGGCGGTATATATTTATTTTGCTTTCTTACTGTCACTCCCATAATCCCTGGTAATGCTGATTGAAGCTGACAGGGTTTAGAGTCCCCCAATGTTTGCAAAAGCTTAGATTTAACACTGATGGTTCAACTGCATCAATACAACAAGCAAGATAATAATATGCAAATATAGTGTGTGAGCAATTCTGAACCAGTGTTGCCTATCCTGATGATTTCCCACATCTGAAACAGTGATGAAGTGGTGATTCTCCTGCTTCTGAAAAGGAACCAAATACCTATTCTATTTTTCATTCTTGATCTGGTGATTATCTAAGTTTTTCTTGAATGCCTCCAATGTTGGAGCACTCACCAACTCCCGAGGTAACTAACTGGTTCCACTGTCGTACTGCTCTAACAATTAGGAGGTTTTTCCTGATATTCAACCGAAATTTGGCTTCCTTTAACTTGAGCCCATTGTTGCATGTCTTGCACTCTGGGATGATTGAGAACAGATCCTGCCCATCCTCTATATGATAGCCTTTCAAATACTTGAAAAGTGCTATCATATAACCCCTCAGTCTTCTTTTCTCAAAGCTAAACATGCCCAATTCTTTCAGCCTTTCATCATAAGGCTTGGTTTCCAGCCCCCTGATCATCCTTGCCACCCTCCTCTGAACATGTTCCAATTTGTCAGCATCCTGGACACAATATTCAATGAGAGGCCTAACCAGTGCTGAATAGAGGGGGACTAGCACCCCCTGAGATTTGGAAACTATACTTCTATTAATGCAGCCTAAAACAGCATTTGCCCTTTTTGTAGCCACATCACACTATTGGCTCATATTTAGCTTGTGGTCTACGACAATTCCAAGATCCTTCTCATTTGTATTTTTGCTAAGCCAGGTATCCCCCATCTTGTAACTGTGCAATTGGTTTCTTTTTCCAAGGTGCAGTACTTTGCACTTATCCCTGTTGAATTTAATTCTGTTGCTTTTGGCCCAGTGTTCCATCCTATCAAGCTCATTTTGAATTTTGTTTCTGTCGTTTAGGGCAGGGTCTGGGGCCCAGTGCCGATCTGTGGGCTTCCCAGGACTGGGGCATGTCACACTTGTGGGGGGTGTCATGCTCACGGGGGTGATGTGCTTGCAGGGGCATGTTGCACTCACAGGGCCGTGTCGCACTCGTTGGGCGTGTTGTGCTCGGTGGCAACATGCCTCCCGTGAGCACGACACTCCCCATGAGTGCAACGCCTTCACAAGTGTAACACCCCCACAAGTGCAACACACCCTCTGAGAGCACAGGGGTGCCCCCACCTCCTGTGCACAGAGCCCCCCCCAACCAGTCTTCTGTTCCAAAAAGGTTGGCGGCCGCTGTTCTAGGGTATTAGCTATTCTGCCCAATTTGGTATCATTTGCAAATTTGACAAGCATTCTCTGCACTCCCTCATCCAAGTCATAAAAAAATATTGAAGAGCACCGGGCCCAGGGCTGAGTCTTGGGCTACCCCACTTGTTACCTCCTCCCAGTTAGAGAAGGACCCATTAATTATCACCCTCTTAGTACAATTCTGTAGCCAGTTGTGTATCCACCTGACACTTGATCTATCAAGCCCACTCCTAGTTAATTGCTAATCCGGATATCATGGGGCACTTTTTCAAAAGCTGTGCTGAAGTCAAGAAATACTACGTCTACAGCATTCCCTCTGTCTATCAGGGCGGGTACCTGATCAAAAAACGAAATCAAATTTGTTTTGGCAGGATTTGACAAATCCGTGTTGACTTCTAGTTATTGCTGCATTGTTTTCTAGGTGCTTGCACAATGGCCGCTTTACGATCTGTTCCAGAATTTTGCCAGGGATTGGCATAAGTGTTTGACCAAACCTTGACCAAGATACTGAAAAAGATGGTCGCTTATCACCTCCAGGCAGAATTACTGCTCAGCTTACTGATGACAATTACTTGAAAATAGATGGGGTAGCTCAACCCTGTGGGCCCTTCTGGATATCTCAGCAAGATCAGGTTTTTTTATCCTTCTAGATTGTCTGACTGGAATGGAATGATGCCATGATGGCTCCTGTCCAGTTTAGTAACTATTGAAGAACTTCTTCTACATCTCATGATTTCACAGTCAGAGATAGTAATGGAGGTGTGATGGTTGGGATGAATGAGGCTATACACCAGAAGAATGTGCAAAATGTGTCCCTTTCAATGCATCTTTGCTTTACATTTTGCCACACAGAATAACTCCTTATAGAAAACCTTGCAAAGTGGGGCAGGCTTTTAGTATTGTTAATTTTGTCCAGTGTGTTGCACTGTTTGCAACAGTACAATCTTATGGGCTAAAACACTTGCAAGCAGAAGGAAATCTGTCCTTTAAAAAGCACATTCACCTTGAAGAGCCTTGCAGAATGTTGCCAACTAGGCAGGAAGAGCTGAATCGCATTTAGCAGGAGGGTGCCTGGCACTTATGCCATTTTTCTACCGCATGCTGCAGATGCTCCTCTCTGTCTCCAGTCTCAGATAAAATGGAGGGCTTACTACTAGAGTTTTATCTTGATGAGGATTTGATTTACCAAACTAAAGAGAAGTGGACAGAAAGCCCTGGCAAGCTAGCCATCCATTTTAGATGGCAGCCCTGGGATTAATAATCTTCTACAACTCCTTTCAGTTCAGCTGGAGCTTTTAAAATCCATTTCCAAGTCATATTCCTCACATAAAAAAAGGGTGGTCTTTGCCCATTCCCTCCTCCTCGCATCTGGAAATTAATTCCACCTCTCTGGAAGTCTTAACAATGTCTGTGCCACTTGGTGCATTTTGGTTAGAAACCTTCCTTGGAGGACCCTCCCTCATCAATCATTCATTGGAGCAGCTCATAAGGGGGAAAACCATGTCTTGTGATAGAGGAGGCATCATCTTTCATTTGCCATTCCCCTTGATTCATCCATCCTCAAAACAAATATGCCCTGTCTCCCTAAACACTCTTAATAGATGATCAACACTGATCATATGTTATCACACAGTGGGTGGTCATGTGGGTGGACTTTCCACTGAACATGCAGGATGATCTAATTTCACAACCTGTATTACTTCTCCTATGCAAAGCCCTCTTTACCAAGCCCTCCCAATTCCTGGACCCAGTGGCTCCTTTCCTCACAATCCCTCTGCTTTCCCTTCCTTCAAATGGTCAATGTTTTTTTTACTGTCACTAGAGTATCTTTTCGGTGATGAACAACTGGAGAGTCTTCCGACACCTTTAAGTGGAAGAGCTCCAGGAATGCACCAGATTGTTTCTGCTATATGCTTGTGACCAATGTTAATAATGATTCACATGGGCACCTTCAAAAGAAACAAGTGTTCTTTAGCAGATGTTTCCATTGACTGCAGCCCACACCGAAGTTATCACCTGAAAACTTGTGCTAAATAAAACTGGCAAGTTCTGAAGGTGCCACAAGACTCTTTACTGGCTCTCCTGCAACAGACTGGCATGTCTATCTCCTCTGGAAATAAATGTTAACAATGGAATAGTCAGTTGAAATATTATACGCCAGGCATTGGAGGAATTGGATTGAAACCTTTGAACGCTTATGCTAAAATAACTCTGTCAGTCTTAAAGGTGTCAGAACGCTCTTTGTTGTTTTGCTAGAACAGACTAGCACAGCTACCCCTTTGAACATTTCTGATGAAGACGTGATTAAATATTTCTGGCTGATGCATGTCCTTTCAACTAGGCGGTGGGGGGGATGTACACAAGGAACATACACAACCTGTAGTTCAGTGCTTTGCAAGACATTCATTAAATACTGACACAAAGAAACGGTTGCTGGCAGGTAAGTTGACAATGAGTGTAGGGCTGTAACGATAAAAGATACTTCAAGACCTCTCCAGCAGAAAGAGGCTGGAGGAGAATGTGATGCATTTCACCATCTAGCACTGGTAGAAGACCAAGCAGGCTGCTCCACCGATTACTGAACTCATAATGTGCAAGTAAATCATAATTGACTGAACTCATAATGTGCAAGTAAATCACTCTGAAGATCAACCAAACTCTCTTGAATTTATGCCTCAACTTGGGTGGGTTGCACATCAAATGGATTCAAAATCCAGTCCGGTATACTCAGGTTTAACAAGTTATTAAATATTTCTTGCATATCCTTGTGTATCTGCTTGATGTAGGCATCCTTCAGTCTCAAGAGACTATGGTAACTTGCTCTGTATGGAGGACTTGGAATAGCGTCTAGTGTGGCTGAGAAGGCCAATTTGAGAGTGACAATCCCTTACACACTGAAGACATACAATCAGCTCCCTGATTTTGCTGGTTTTGGGACTGCCCCTTTGCCTCGGCCTGCTGGACAAGGGTCTCTTCAAATTGAGAGAGGCCATGATGCACCACCTGCCTCCAGGCTGAATATTCTTCATTGTATGCTTGCTATTTGAGTTGGTGCACTGCCAGCAATGCAAACAGCAGCATGTTAACTAAAAGCAGTTTGCCACTGCCATTTATTTATTTATTTATTTATTTATTTATTTATTTATTTATGTATTTATTTATTTATTTATTTATTTATTTATTTACAATTTTTTAACCCTGTCTTTCTCCTTAAGAAGGATCTAAAGTGGCTTACATCACTAAAAGACGTGTGAGTTTTCTGGGCTGTTTGGCCATGTTCTTAAGGTTTTTCTATCCAATGTTGTTTACCTGCTGATAGTTCTACCACCAAATTTTAGCATGCCAAACGGAATCTACATTCCGTGAGGACCCAATGTATATACAGAGTAGGCAGGTATATTTGTTTGTGTGGGGATGGGTAGGGTGGTTGGACTCTACATTCTGGAGTTCTACTTCCAAACATACACCTAAATAGTGCTTTCCTAGAGAACAGCTGGGCTGGAAGACTTCATGGTCTACGATAGTAAAGAAATTCAGGGTGTTTGTTAAGATAATTTGTCTGGTAACCATGCTAGTCTGTTGTATTTTTAAAGACTAACTAGTTTGTATTTTTCATGAGATTCCTAATGTCCAAACACACTTCTTCAGATGAGTCACTGGGAGCAGTTTGCTTTTCCGGCAAGCACCTAGACCCAAGCTTGGCCAATCCTAGGCCAAGAATCTTCCCAGCCCACCCTTTCTCTAGGTGAGCACAATTTATGTGATTGTGGAACTCCTGAAATGAAGAATTATGGGATTTGGAGTCCTACCCCCCCACCCAAATACATGTGTCTACTCTCCATATTGTCCACAGAACTTGGATTCCATTTGATATCCCAGTTTGGTGTCCAACCTCCCCCCCACCCAACCTCTTGTGTTTAGTACAGAACTGGTAGGCATAAAAAGTTGTGAACCACTTACTAGATATGACTATCCTGTCATTGCTGGTATCATGACTAAAAGTCTATTTCTGTAGAGCATTACAAGTAAAATGAGAAATATTTCTCCATTATAGGCCATTGCAGTTTCCAGCTTCCCTTCCTAATTTGGAAAAACTATTGTTCTACTCAAGCTACACTAGTAGTTAAGACAGAATAGGCACATTATAGTGGCATGTGATGGCAGATCTAAGTTCTCCCTTTTGGAGCAACTGAGTGAACAGTTGAATACCAGGGAACTCTGTGAGGGGGGAGGCAATGCTTGCAGAAGCTCAGGTTGTCATTTGCTTTGCAATTTACTTATTGGATGGTATTTTTAGGACTGTTATAGTGTAAGACAGACACAGTGGGGGTGCACAGCCTCCAAAGCTTGCCTGCTCTGTCTTGGAAAGCTCAGTGTACTTGAGCTTATATAACTAGGCAATCTTGGAACATATGCCTCAGTTGCAGCCAAAAAGCATAATATGTTGATGATTCTTTGCTAACACAACTAATTAAAATTTAAATAAAATAATTAATTGCATGCTGGAATAAGCTGCTATTTTCCAGGAAGGCCTAACTATGACACACCTGATTAGTGATTACTATTTCTAGCCTGTACTATCAGAATAATTTCTGACCTGTACTCTCAGAATAATTTTGTAGGAGTCTTGTGGTTAGGCGGCTCTATGGAGATGCATTGACTAAATGGCCTTCAATTCTGCAATACCATGTTTGGAGTGTTCACTTGATAACAGAGAGATCCTTTTTTTAAATGACTACAACATACCTGTGTTGAATTCAGAATGGAAAGATCTCTTTGTCTTGCTGCTTGTTACTATGAAGTGCTCTGCTGGCATTGGAACAAGCCACATACTTGGTCAAGCTTACTGTGGTGTCTAGGAAATGGTAATATTTGCTCAGAAGAATATTCTCATCCACAGTGCCAGCGACAGTTCAGCTGCAAATTTATTTATTTATTTATTTATTTATTTATTTATTTATTTATTTATTTATTTATTTATTTATTTATTTATCTATCTATCTATCTATCTATCTATCTATCTATCTATCTATCTATCTATCTATCTATCTATCTATCTATCTATCTATCTATCTATCTATCTATCTATCCATCCATCCATCCATCCATCCATCCATCCATCCATCCATCCATCCATCCATCCATCCATCCATCCATCCATCCATCCATTCTATTTATATCCCACCTATCTGGTCAGTTACAACCAATTTCCCAGGGATGTGATTCAAATGGACCTGTGTATTGTTCCCTGGAAGGCAGCTTGGTCAGATATTTAGGACACAGCACTAAGAAGTTACTAAAGAAGAAGTTTTCAATTTTATTTTGAAATTGGTTGGATGTAGGCAATTGCCTTCTTTGACCTCTCTATTTAATTTATGTAATCAATATGTGGAGGGCATTCAATGGTACTATGTTTTCTAAAGGGATTCAGTATATAAAATCATAAAAACATAAGAAGGTCTAAGCTGGAACAGACCAATGTCTTATCTAGTTGAACATAGTATTCTCACCCAGGACCACCACATGTCCATGGTAGTCTGCCTGCAGGGTGCAAGTACAACTGCACTGTCTTTCTCATATTCTCAGTATATTGTCCTCCATGGACAATATGCAGAAAAACTGTCTTCCCTTTAAGCTCCTCAGATCAAGATGTGATAGGATAGTCTGCCTACATGGCAATTACAGTAGTTAGTGATGCATGTGATCTATGTGGAAACTCGATACTGCCAGAAACAGTATTTAAAATCTTTCAGTTGATTAGGAGGATCTTGGGAAGAAGTGAAGGAGTTTGGGTAATGGGCAGTTTTTTCCATCATTCTGTTTGTCATATCCCAAAAAAGAGAGACAGGAATACTGGAAGGGAACTGGCTGTATAGATGGTGTCATTCGGCAAGGTTTGACCTCTTGGACCATGGTCTGCACATTCCTAAAGAAGGGCTCTGGCAAGATATGAGCTGTATTTCCTAGGACTTGAGAAGAATGTGTTTGTTATGAGTCTTCAAAACCTGATTAGGAGGGCTTGGAAGTTAGGATGTATTTCCTGGAGGGGAGAATTCAAAAGGTCGTGCTAGTGGATTCTTGTTCATCTCCCTGGCTATTGGTCTATGCTGTTCCTCAAGATGCTATTTAACATATACTCTGAAGTGGCTGTCTGGGAATTTGGGGTTCAGAGTTTATATGGATCATACCTAACTCCACTTTTCCTTCCATCTAATTCCAAGAAAGTTATTTTGGGTTTAAATCTGTGTTTGGTGTCAGTAATGGACTGGATGAGGCTTAATAAGCAGAAGCTTAATAAACTGCTCCTGATTAGCTAGCTGTAGAGCAGATCTCATTCACCGTCTCCTTTGGCACCAGCAGCTCATTCTACTGATGCTCTGTATTATTTTCAGCTTCCCCTTTCCCCTGTTCAAATAACTGAGTGTCTTTGGTTAAAAAGATTTTAAAGCCATGAATGCCAAATGGAACATGATGAATCTAGGGGGTATTGTTCCACCTCATGAGCGACCACCAAATCTTTGCTGTGCCCAGTAGTCATCCTGAAATCTTACAAATACCCACGAGTCTATCTTTATTTGCATATTTGTCTGAAGACAGTGCATATCCTTACTTCTATGTTCAGGCAAAATAAAATAAAATAATTAAATCAACAGATGAATCAATATAGGATTATTGACACCTAGCTTGACAAGAGTATGAGTACATGTGCAAAAAAAAAGAACAGTCTTTGGGAGCCCACAAGCTAAACATGAGACAACAGTGTGATTTGGTGCCAAAAAGACTAACATAATACTAGGACGAATTAACGGAAATTCCAGATCAAGGGAATTTACTTTGGTCAGACCTCACCTGCAATACTATGTCCAGTTCTAGGCATCACAGTTAAAGAAGGCTATTGACAAGCTGGAATGTGTCCAGGGACTTGCCAGCAACATAATTAAAGTTTTAGGAACCAGGCTGCTATTACATGGTTGAGGAAGATGGGTATGTTTAGTGTAGAGGAAAGACCAAGAGGTGATAGGATAGTCACTTTCTAATACTGTATTAGAAATGTTGTAATGTGATAGATGGATCAAGCTTATTTACTGCAGCTCCAGGGAGTGGGGCCCAAACAAATGAATTCAATTTACAGGAAATGAAATTCTGACTAAATATTAAGAAGAACTTTCTGACAGTAAGAGCTGTTTGATACTTGAATGGATTATTTTGAAAGGTGGTGGACTCTCCTTCATTGGAGGTTTTAAACAAAGGTTGAGTGGTCATCCCATAAAATTGCTTTTGCTGTGGATTCTGTGCTTTGGCAGGGAATAGCTTCCTATTTGTTTGATTCAAACTATATCACACACAGTTCCTAGTGTCTGATTTAGTGGTTGGCTTTGTGCAAGAGATCAAGTCCTATGACTCTTTTGTGTGATGCCCATCTATGGTGGACCTAGGTTGTCAGGCTCAGGGAGTCCCTTTCATGTTCATTTATGATTAAGAAATATGTATTTTATACTTGCCTGTGGGAGGCAGTGGAAGACAGGAAGGCCTAGTGTGCTCTGGTCCATGTGGTCATGAAGAGTCGGACATGACTTAATGACTAAACAACAAATTTTATACCTACAAAGTGCTGTATCAAGAGCATCTGGATTTTGTGATTGGAATATATTATGAATCTTAAATGAATATCATACCTGTTTTGTTAATAGTATTCTTATTTGTGAGGATACATTTTCAATGAATGAGGGAAGAAAGAAGCATAACAGGAATGGGAGAATGTAAGAGCATGAAAATTGACCACAAGTTTAGAAAACAGGGCAAGAAATAAGGACCTGAATAAATCATACAAGCCTTAATCACTGATAACTCATGAAACAGGATATGCAGAAAGCAATACAAATTACTATGCCACCTCAAGATCCTTTCCCCTCAGCCACATAAGTGTGCACATTCAGTTTGATTGCCAGTGAACTAACTCCGCAGCTTGGCTTCCGCTGGGATATAATTAACTGGCACAATAAAAGGCAATGATACACAAGATAACAGATCTGTGGTGCCAATTTCATGCATTCAAATTGTCATGATGCCTGCAATGGTCACACAAAGAATATGATGCATTTCACCTTGACTCTTGAATTAATGCTGCACAAGGCCTTTTTTTTTTTTTTTTTTTTTTAGCTATGCCAGAGGGTGGAAATTCAATTTTAGTTCCTGGGGATTTGTTGCCATACTGCTTAGGCTTGGATCATGTGGGAGCGACATATGAGCATAGAGGACAGAAGAATGGTGATATTGGTTCTGCATGGAACCTGGTCATTTTGTGTTTCCTTCTGCCTGAGGGAGAGAAGCTAGAGGTAGCATACACATTCAGGGCATGTGATTTCATAGCCTTCCAAGGCAAATACAAACAGATGGGTTCATGAACTAATAGCAACATATTTTTGTGCCCTATGAATTTCAGCACCCTTGGTCAAAGCTCTGGCTGCCCCTTCCTGGTCACACCTCTATTGAGAAATTGACCTAAAGCAAACCAAGTAGGGCTTTCAAGGTAAGCGAGATATTTAAGAAGCTGTTTTACCAGTTCCACTCTTCCCAGGTGAATTTCCATGGCCAAGTGGGGATTCAAACTGAGGTCTCCTCAGTCCTATTCCTTCACTCCATCTATTACACCACACAGGCTACCTAAAATGGTATAGTTAGTATTGGCTCTTTTTCATGGTTCCTGGAAAAGCCAGTGGATTGTTTAAAGTGCTGCATGTTACTAGATAAAAGGGTCAGTTTTCCAAAGTTGCCCTTAATGTATAAACACATACGCACATATGCAGAAACATAGTAGTCCACTGTAGTTTATTGGAGTTGTTTCTATTTCATTTTGATATTTTTATGGTCTGTGCATAGGTGTTCTAGTGCTAAATTAGTGTATCAATGTAGAGATAAGGTGATACAGTGCTAAATTTGGTAGTTTGCTTAAAAAAAAATTCAGGGCAACTAGGCGGAAAGCTTGTGTGGGTGGTTGTTCCTGTTGTCCAAAACATCACATCCCACTTAGTATGTCACCAGAATACCACCCACAGAATAAAACACATAACCTTTTGGAGAATGAAACAACTAATCACATGGGGGAAGTCCATTTGAACTGCTCTGACTTGAAAAAAGTAGAATCTTCCAATGGCAGATTGGCTTTCAAGAGCAAAAAGGGCCAGGCTGATCTGAATTAGCCTTTGAATCCTAATAAGGAGTTTATGTTGTGAGCCGCCTAGAGTGGTTGAAATGACTAGATAGGCGGGGTATAAATAAATAAATAAATAAATAAATAAATAAATAAATAAATAAATAAATTTATGGATTGCTTTAAAAATTGCTAGTTTTTCTCTGTTTGCCACCCTGGAATCTCTCATGGGGAAATGGGTGGGCTATTAAGTCTGAAAATCAGAAATTCAAATCCCGTCATTATATGGACACACGACTTGTTCTGCAAGCCAAAGCCATAAGCCAAGCTTAATTTTACAGTAACACAGCATGTGGCTTACATCTGCATGGTAGCTCTGGAGAGTCAGAGATGGACGCTGTGACAAACCCAGACCTACTGGGATCTGCCACACGTTAACTAAGCTGCCACCAACCATTCCCTATAAGAAGTCACACAGACCAGGGATGGATTTTCAACAAATAAAAGAATAAGGTTTATTTAAATCACACACAGGGAAAAATAAAATGATCAGGTGAATAAGATATAGTAACGTGGCTTAGTCTCATTCATACATGCATACAGCTTGGTTCACACAGAACCCTTAACTTGAAGCACAGACCCTGAACCTATCAGTTCTGGCTAACCAACAGACACCTGAACCTATCAGGTTGGTACTCTGACACACAGTAGTACCCTGTCTGACACACAGACTCCCACACCAGCTTCTTCTTCCCAGCTGCTGCTTCGTCACATCCCAGCGTCTCCTCTCTTCACCACACAGGCTTCACATATATATACAGTACAGCCCCTCCTCCTGATGTCCCGCCTTCCACTCCCCATAGGATGGAACTTTCCCTCCAAACCCATGACAGACAGGTAACATCAGTGCTGTATGTAACACCTCCCCTCTTTATAAGTTGTTTTGTAGGGGGAAAGCTAAGGTGCTTTTTCCCAAAAAAAACAACCTGGATAAAACACACAACAACAGTTATACATACCATATCATACTTACTTATACTTACATTCTAAGTTAACCATATCAATTAGGCATTTAAACATTTACCATATACATTACATCAATTTACCTTTATTCATACAAACCAAATTCAAGAAAACCAGGTACATTTAACTTTTCGTCATCAATATATATACATAGTCCATGTTCTTTCGCCGTCTTCAATCTTCAGGTCTTCTTGACAAGGCGTCAGCAACACAGTTCACTGACCCTCTGACCACCTTCACTTCAAAGTCATAGTCCTGTAGGTTTAAAGCCCACCTCATAAGTTTGCTATTGTGGGTTTTCATTGTCTTTAACCATTGCAATGGTGAATGGTCAGTGCACAGAATAAAATGTCTTCCCCAGATGTAAGGCTTGGCCTTCTGGATCGCGTAGACTATGGCCAAACACTCCTTCTCCACGGTTGCCAAATGTCTCTCACCTTTTTGAAGTTTCCTACTCAGGTAGGACACTGGATGCTGGTCACCATTCTCATCCTCCTGGCACAGAACTGCTCCTACCCCGCTGTTAGACGCATCGGTGTAGACGATGAACTCCCGGTCGAAGTCTGGAGCCCGCAGCACTGGATAGTTGATGAGCGCCTGCTTCAACCTCTGGAACGCCTCCTCACAGTCGCTGGTCCACGGGATGCGGTCATCAGCCTTCTTCCTCGTCAGATCGGTCAGCGGAGCCGCAATCTCGCTAAACCTCGGGATGAACTTTCTGTAGTAGCCCACCAACCCAAGAAATGATTTGACTTTTTTCTTGGTGTTGGGTCTAGGCCAATCACGAACAGCTTCTATTTTGGCCTCCAGGGGTTTTATCACTCCTCCCCCTACTATGTGACCCAAGCACTTTACTTCTGGGCTACCCAGCTGACACTTGCTTTCTTTGCAGGGCCTGGGCCAAAGCACTCCCTCCCCTGGGTTAAAGTGCCTCTCCCTGCCCTCCTGGTCATCCCAATCTTTCTTTCTGACCTTTGGAGCTTGCAGGGTCTCTGCTGCTAGCTCTAGGTTTCTCTTTAGGTCCTTCCTTAAAGAGTCTATGTATGTCACAACGTCTTGTGGGTCATCCTGGGTGATCTGCTCCCAATTTTGTTTGATCAAATCAAGGGGCCCTTTCACCCTTCTCCCAAATAAAAGTTCAAATGGACTGAACCCGGTACTGGCTTGTGGCACTGATCGATAAGCAAACAAAAGGGATTGCAGCTTCTGGTCCCAATTGTTTGGATTCTCTGCCAAGTAAGCCCTAATCATGCGCATTAGAGTCCCATTGAACTTCTCAGTTAACCCATTACTTTCAGGATGATAGGCAGTGGTTTCCTTGTGCTTAATTCCACAGATTTGCCATAAGCGTTTCATGAGCTTTGATGTGAACGATGCGCCCAAATCTGCGATTATTTCTGAGGCAAATCCCATCCTGGACATATACCCCACCAAGGCATCTGCCACTGTGTTAGTTTCAATGTTAGTCAAGGGTATGGCTTCAGGGTACCTCGTGGCATGGTCCACAATGGTGAGAATGAACCTGTTCCCCCTCTTTGTGGCCTTGGGCAAAGGTCCCACAATATCCACCCCTATGCATTTGAACGGAGTGTCAATCACAGGCAAAGGGCACAACTTTGCTTTGGTCCTGTCGCGGTTATTCCCCTGCCTTTGACACACATCACATTGTTTACAGAACTCCCTGATCTGCTTCCCTATGTCAGGCCAGTAAAAATTCTGTGTGATTCTCTGCTGTGTTTTGTTCACCCCTAAGTGTGCAGCAAACATGTCAGAGTGCCCCCTTTGTAAGATCATGGGGCGATACTTTTCAGGTACCACCAGCTGACTTCTGATCCCATCTCCCCCTTTTGAGATATTCCTCAGGGTCCCTCTATATAAAATCCCCTTTTTCTCCAGAAATCTCACTGGGGTTTCAGGTGTTAGCTGGGCGTCAGTCACCTGTTCAAAACACTTTTGGAGAGTGGCGTCTGCCTTTTGCTCCTGTCCAAATCTGCTGTCTGTGGTTAAGGTTTCCACCACAGCTTCTGAACTCCCCCCACCTGCTTCCGTCTCTGGCTCAGCATTACCCCCCTGAACTGTCCCCGTGGTGGCTTGTGAACGTGTAATCACCAGCACCCGTTTCACATGTTCAGCCAGGTCATTTCCCACGAGCACGGCTGCTGGCAGAGTTGATGAAATTGCTAGCCGCCAAACTCCCCTCCAGCCTTGAAAGTTGACAGGTACCTCCGCGACTGGCAGTGAAATCACCTGCCCCTCAATCCCTGCCACCTTCATGCTCTCATTTGGGATTACATACTCCCTAGGAATAATATCTGGATGGCACAGGGTCACCTGGGAACAAGTGTCCCGCAGCCCCCGATACTGACGGTCAAGTATTCCTACGTCCACCCCTGCTGTCTCAAACAACTGAGAATCTGTTCTCACCAGCAGGCAGCGCCTGACCTCTACAAGAGGACCATTTTCCTCAGCCTGATCAGCAGATGTAGCTGTTTCAGATTGAGTAGCCATGGCAACAGGCTCCCTCAGTGACAATGAGCCTTGCTCTTTCTGGACACAGAACACAGCTTTTGGCTTGGTTCCACTCGAATCCTGAGGCACCATTCCTTTTAGCTGCTTTAATTTCTCACACTCTGAGATTAGATGGCCCTTTCCCTGACAGAAATAACATTTTCTGGTGTATTTTGATTCTCTCTCATCTTGTTTTGGTTTTCCCTCCAAAATCTGAGGTCTTGGTTTCATTTCTGAGGGCTTCCCTGCACCATGGGCCCCTCCCCCTTGCTGGTTTTTCCCTGGTCCCTGAGAGTACTTGCTGTAGGTTTCTTTGGGTTTACCTACAGATTTCTCCTCACCTAAGGGCTTTCTTATTTGGGAAATAAAATCTGTGATCTCGGCTGCTTCTGCCACAGATTTTGGGTTCCTTTCCCTCACCTGGAATTTCAGTTCCCCATGCAGGACTGAATAGAACTGTTCCAGCGCTATCAAGTCTTTGAGCTGCTGAAAGGTCTCTGTCCCCTCCTGAGATAGCCATTTCTCTAGCAGCCTCACCAATTGAGCCCCCACTTGGGTAAAAGTCTGCTCTGGTTTCTTTGTGAGGGACCTGAATCTTTGCCTCAGCTGTTCCGCATTTATCCCATGTCTTGCAAACACCAGTTTTTTAAACTCTGCAAAATCTCTCATCAGTTCCTGTGGCATCTCTGAATAAACCTCAGCCAGGCTATCACTGATTAAAGATCGCATGATGGTCATCTTCTCAGTTTCCCTCACTGAGAAGTCCACAAACGCTCTTTCCACTAAGGAAAAGAACACCTCAGGACAATCTCCCTTGTGGTACACAGGGAACTTCTTCAGGTCAGCTTTAGACAATTGGCCTCCCTCAGAATCCCTATTGTTATTATTGTTCTGGTTCATCATTTCCAATTTTCTTAATTCAAACGCCATCCTTTCCTTTTCCAGAGCAATTTTCTCTCTCTCTAATCTTTCTTCTTTTTCCAATTGCCTCATCCTCAGTTCATGCTGTTGGGCTATGAGCAATTTTCTGAGTTCTGGGTTCTGTTCTCCCGTGCTGTCACCTTGCACTGAGCCAAATTCATCCTCAGAACCTTGGTCTACCTGGGGGTCTTTCACTTCACCCATTTCTGCCATTTGGCTTCGAGTCAAGGGCATACTCCCCCCTCAGAACAGGCTGCTTTAAAAAGTCAAGCCTCAAAATAAAACGACCACTTTTTTTTTCTCTTTTGCCTCAGAACCAGCTTTCCCTATAGATTGCTGCTGTCCTTCAGCACTACTTGCAACTGTAACCAGCCGGAGTCTACCCCCCTCTGCTGGGCCTCTCAGCAGGCAGGCTAGATCACTGCTGTTTCACAGTTTTGCCTCAGCTTTTTTCCCGCCAAAAACAGGCTGCCTCAGAGCACCCTAATCTAGTCTCCCCAGTTGGCACGTTCTTCTACTAGCGCACCTCCCCGTGAGGTACACCTAGAAGATTACCTACGCGCCTCAGATTGTCCCTGACTAGACCCCCCTTGCTCTGGGCACACTTGCCAAGGCTTTGCTGGACCGCTGGACAACTGGACCAGTCGTATCCCACACGCTGGACACCAATCAATGTGACAAACCCAGACCTACTGGGATCTGCCACACGTTAACTAAGCTGCCACCAACCATTCCCTATAAGAAGTCACACAGACCAGGGATGGATTTTCAACAAATAAAAGAATAAGGTTTATTTAAATCACACACAGGGAAAAATAAAATGATCAGGTGAATAAGATATAGTAACGTGGCTTAGTCTCATTCATACATGCATACAGCTTGGTTCACACAGAACCCTTAACTTGAAGCACAGACCCTGAACCTATCAGTTCTGGCTAACCAACAGACACCTGAACCTATCAGGTTGGTACTCTGACACACAGTAGTACCCTGTCTGACACACAGACTCCCACACCAGCTTCTTCTTCCCAGCTGCTGCTTCGTCACATCCCAGCGTCTCCTCTCTTCACCACACAGGCTTCACATATATATACAGTACAGCCCCTCCTCCTGATGTCCCGCCTTCCACTCCCCATAGGATGGAACTTTCCCTCCAAACCCATGACAGACAGGTAACATCAGTGCTGTATGTAACAGACACCACTTGGGTTCCATCTTAGTTGCATGGTTTTAGATAGGTTTCAGCAACCTGATGATATCTCAGATTACTTGGAAATGAAAGAATCAATGCCTGCTTTTAAGATTCATACCCTTCTAGGACACTAAAATCTGGCAGGACTGAGTTTACCATCTGGATTTCAGAGGTGCTCAGTTCAGTGCCAATCTATGGAAAAGTTACTTTCTGGATTACAGCTCCCAGCATGCCTCAGGCAATATGACCAGTGGTTTAAGAAGGCACTGCGTAATAGGGAGGCATTGATTCAATACTTGTGCCCCCCCTTTAAATAAAATAAAAATGAATCCCTTGACCCTGAATAATAATGGTTAGTATCTGATGTGCTATTCTTGGACAAAATGCAGGGAAAGGTTCTGGCTTGGGAAACTCTGATCATAGGAGGAATGGCTGAGGATTTTAAAAAGGAATTGGTAAGAGGCAAAACTACCGCCTCCGCTGCTCTACTTGCATGATGCAAAACAGCTCTTAGCATTTTGAGTTCCTAATGCATCTCAGATTTTTAAAGAGCTGATTATTTATTTATCCAGTTTTATTTTTAGCTACAACTGTTCCACACAGGTGTTTTCCTTCTGTACTGCCCGTCTTCTCAGCTCTGCTCAAATATGTTTTCTGGGGCTTTCAACTGTGGCAGACAGTTGTAATCCTGAGTAGCTTGAAGTGGAAATGTGGAAGTAAGTTTGAGCGAAGCCAGCCTAAACTGTACCATAGACTTAAACACCTCCATATTGCTCTTGGGAAGAATAAATAGGATAAGAAGGAGACAGATATAATTGTGAACAGTGAGGTGCATTGAGCTTCTGTTCTTATGTGCAGGGTAAGGAATGTGCATGGCCTCCTTCAGGGAAGGCAAGCCCAAGCAAGTGAAGCTTTGAATTTAGTTATAGCAATTCATGCCTTTGGTGATAAGGAGAGATTCTCTTATCTGCCCTTGACTCAAGAGCTACAGCCTATCCTCATCACTCTTGCAGAAAATGCGAATTAATTTTTAAAAGGTAACGCTTAAATTCCAAGTCCCTCCAGAATACCTAGCTACCATTAAAGTTAACATTTTTTAAAAAAAAAAAAAAAACAAAATTTATTCTCAATATTTTAGGGTAGCAACATAATTACACCTTAAGTTCCTTAAAAAAAAGCACTAGACTATGACAAGTAGCTAGCCTGTGTTATAAAACCCAGCTGAGTAGTATAACTATGAGCATAACTATGCTGTGATTTGTTATAGCTACAGTGTGAAAGAGGGTGAAATTATCCTCTCATCCAAATGCCATACGGACCTCGAGCAACCCTATTTGGAGTGCAGCAGCATTCCTCTAATTTGCCAACATTGTGAAATGTCTCTGTACAACGGCCACTTCAGGATATTAGCTAATCAATCACTTCCTCAGCTGTGTAGAGGGAGTGAGGAAGTGAAAAAAATTGTTTCAGTTTGTATTGGGTTGGAAATATTCACTGCACTTTAAAAAAAGACAAATGGAAAGGTTCCTCCCAGAATTTGCTATTATCATGAAAAAGAAGAGACCCACTTCTTGATATTGACAAATTAATAACTTCTTCGGCTCTGTTAAGCTTTCCTTTTACTTTAAAGGTCCAGTCAAGAGCCTGCATGGTTTGGCTTTCTGTGTGCTTCTCTCCCTCTCTCTCTTTGTTTTTCTCTCTCCATGTGTGTGTGTGTGTGAGAGGCTTGGCTTTTTGGCTTTCTGTGTGGCTCTCTCCCTCTCTCTGTTTTTCTCTTTCCCCCCCATATGTGTGTGTGTGTATGTGTGTGTGGCTTGGCTTTTTGGCTTTCTGTGTGGCTCTCTCCCTCTCTCTGTTTTTCTCTCCCCCACCCATGTGTGTGTGTGTGTGGGGGGGGCTTGGATTTTTACAAGTGGAGCCATAGCTGCAAGAGGACACGGGAGAATTTTTATTTGCTTTTCTCTTAAAGGTCCAGTTGAGAGCCAGTCAAGAAAGGTTTTCTTTCAAAAAATCACCCTCATTGCTTCCTCCTATATTTTCATGACACTGCTGTTTGCTCTTGCCCCTCAGGCAGACTCTTGACTGGCCGTGATTAAGTTGCCAATATCAAGAATTGGCTCTCAAGCTTTTTCACAATATTGGCAAATTAAAGGTAGGGCTGCTTTTGGTCTGTTCCCCGTGATTATATGTGGTAGGAAACAAAGCAAACCAGAGCAACCCTACCCACATCAAAAGAGTAGGAACCGCTGACAGGGGCCAGAAAGGTGTGGGTAGGAACACTCTGGGGACAATTGGGATTGGTTTAGTGATTAAATCATGTGTTCATTGCCAAAAGGAGTGAACTAACCTATCCCTGCATGGTTCTAAACAACGGACTAAGTGCCAGTCTGATTGCACCCTGAGCCGACTGCTTTCATGCAGAGAAGTTTCATTTCTATGCTACCATTCTCCCAGTGAAGATAATCAAGGTGGCTCACAAGTGATGAAAAACATGCTTCTAAAACCACAATAAGTGACCAGATCAAAAAGCAATTAAATTTAGAATGATTTAAAAAAATACTAGTAATTTTAAAACAGTGTACAATCCCTTTGAAAGCACACTATACACTTTTTTCAGCTTTACACAACTGGACTGAAGTTCATTTGTTAATTCAATTGTTTCTATAAGAGCTGCACTACCTTCACCAACAACATTGCCAATGGGGGGGAGCACACAGCATATGTGATAGGGTTGGAGGGTCAGGTTGTTAAAGGGCACAGCCAATTCCCACTGGTTACCCTTCAGGTTTTGACAACTGAACATCTGGATTCTAGCACAGAGTCATCACCTGAGGTTTATTTTGATTTCCTTCTTCAGATGCAGTACCAGTGGAGCAGCACAAAGACTGGCAGATGTCTGTGGATGCTTGTGTGTGCACACACACATATACGCATGGGAAGCTTAGAGCAGAGATGAAAGTACCTTGGCACTTTGCTTCCTCCAGTCAGGCAGGTCGGAAAACATCACAATTGCAGCTGAAAGTTTCTTCTCTTTGAAAAAAGGAAACCCTAAGATTAGACAGACTCTCTGATTTCCATGGCAACTCTAAAACATTTATCAGTGGTATTTTCCGAGTTGCCCAAATCTATTAGCAGCAGAGTGTGTATAAAATACTGCCTTTTTGTCAATCCTTTTCCAGTTGCTTTTATGAAAAACTGGCAACGTACAACATTTCATTTGACTTTGATTGTGCTGATATCTGTTTTCCTCTCTTTCAGAATCCCAAACCTTTCATATTTTGGAGGCTTTCTATCATAGAGTCACAAAAGACCAAAAATGAAAGAAACCGTTTCTTTTGCATTTCCCCCCATTTGAGTTACCCTGACAGTCCCTTCCTTATTCTGGTCTTCATTCTAGTCTGTTTGAACTTCTTAGAATAAAATGTTCGATTCAGACTTTTAAAAAGCAACCAGGAATCATCATATTTTCTACCATCTGTTTGTACAGAAGAGGGAATATTAGCCTACATATTTACTGCTACTGAAATTCCTCCTTTTAAACCACCATGAAAAGTGCAGATGTCCTGTCCTCCTTTTCATCTAGTTATTCTACTGAGCACACTAGAAGCTGAAAATGAGGTCCTTTATTTGTCCCAGTAGGAAAAAGGTGTAACCAGAGATAATCTGAGGCTATCCTCAGGTGCAATTAATTCGAAGATTTGTTTAAATCATAACAGATAAACAGGGAATGAGATCCACAAAATGAAGGCACAATATAAAAGAAATCAAAGGGATATCAATGAATTTCTAACATAGTACAATACAATGATGAAATGAAAACTGCAGGGTAGAATAACCTGTACTAAAGTATTAGATGAAAATATAGTTATGCAAAATTAGCCAGTTAGCCCTTTATAAAACATTATATTTGCCCATAACCTTCCACCAGACCTCTCGTTCAAGCTATATTCCAGTTGTTTGACCTAAAGATTGAGAAAGAAACCCTCATTACATCCAGCTGTGTGGGGGTATTCATACAAATACGAATACCCCAATCTCTAATATTGACCTATTCCAAGAAACAGGTTCCTGAAGATTCAAGGGAATGTGCAGGAGAATTGATTCAGAAAATGAAAAGGAAAAATGCAAAATAAAGCAGTGAACTTCTCTCTCTCTCTCTCTCTCTCTTTCTGTATGTGTATGTAAGGGAGGTGTAGAATCTCCTAGAACGCATAATCTAATGCATTGTAAAAACTGAAGCTTCTCTCAGAATCAAGACAAATTAAGTCCCAAATGCCCCCAGAGCAGTCAATATCTGCAAAAGTAAACATTACACGAGAAAAAGTGAACTGAGAAGCATCTGCATGTGAGTGTGAATGTATCAATGGATGTGACTCTGAGTCGGAGACCTAAACAACAATTGTTTCTTGCTCCACTGATGCCACTAATTCTCCTGCATTCTGGTTGGCTTCCTTGCCTTCTACCCTAAAATTCAGCTCTATATTGGTAGATGGCTGGGAGTAAAAGTGCATTGCACCACCAATTCCCAGAAAGTAAATCATCCCTTTATCCTGCGGCACACAATGTGACCATAGCATCTTATCAGGGTACTGGAGCCACTGAAGATATCAAACAAAGTCTATCCATACTGTTTCATTGTCCTCAGCCCTTTTTGCCAGCAGGAAACAATCAATAATGTGGTGTAGGAAACAAACCAAAGATTTCCTCAATGCCATTCCATAGGCAGGCCATTCCACAAGCCAACAGTCCATTCCATAGGCCATTTCAGTCCATATGTCCACAGACCTTTTATCCAGTGTACCCTTATACCTAAAAATTGGACCTGATTAACAAAAGCCTTTTCACAGTCTTCTACACTTTGGTGAACAGAATTGTATTTCTATTTACATTTTCTGAACTATTTCTAAATTTGTACCTACTGTATATCTATAGCTTGGCTTAGAAAGATGTTATACAGACTTACACTCTCTTTTGTCATCTCTTTAGTGGTGCAAATCTTCATTAAAGTGATGCTTATCTTAAGTGACCAGCTAAAATGAGAACTTAGCCTTTCTACACCTTTTTGGAAGGCATCAAACCTTAAGGTGCCTCTCTTCTGTGCATCACTAACAAAGCATAAAACCTTGAAACTGCGAAAATAATCCTCTCTATACGGGGCAGTGAGGAGGAGTCCTTGGATTAAACTTTAACAAAAAGTATTGTAAGAAATTTGTCCTTGTTCATGGTGGGGTAGTAGAGTGACATGTGAAAACTCTGGAACTGAAAAACCAAGAAAGTGTTCTTCTCCCTGGACTTGAGTCCACTGTTTATCAGAAGGCCTGTCTTCAGCCATGGCTCTATGTCTTTGTAAAAGAAATTGACCTCAAGTTTCCAAGTAAATAGTATATGAGGTACAAGTTGCTGTGTCTTTCGTGTCAATTACTCAGAAGGTACAAAATGGAACTCTGTGTTTTATATCCAAGAGGCCTGTCATGTGTCAAACTGTGAAACAAGTGTCTCCCAAGTTGTTCCTCCTGGAAATGTCACTTTATCTGTCTTTTCGACAAGAAATCAGAACAACAAAAATGAAGAAGACAAAAACATGTGGCACCTTAACGACTAACCATTATACTGTATTTTAAGGTAAGCTTTCATGGACATGTCCACTTTGTCAGCCATTAAGAGACAGAATGAAATGAAATGTATATGAAATATTAGTTTCATGTTGATAACATAAAGTAATGTTTGATAACATGCAGCCTATGTTTGTTTTAGAGTCTTGTTGTAAAAACACATCAGGAAGACAGAAAATAGACACCAGGTCTAGCAGAGATGAAGGGGGGGGGAGAGAAGAGGGGGCGTTGGGGCTGTTGAAGATGCAGTAAACCCCAAGAGGGGAAAGAAAGAATGAAAGAAGTTAGCAGAGGAATCATATGTGTTAATGTAGGGAATATAGACAGTTTTTACCTTAGTGCCTTGTGATGAGAGATGGGCTGTGAAGTAGTGGAGTAGTGAAGAAAGTGACAGTGGCAGTGGATACTGTAGAAGTGTTACATTTGGTAATGGTTTAAGAAACCTAGGCTTATATTCAATCCCTTTCTATGGGCGTCCATCATGCCTATAAATTTTATTTCAGTTGTTTCCCTCTCTGTATGCTAAAACACAATAAGTACAAAAAACCCCAAAATAAAATACAATAAACCCTGTCACTAGCTAAAACTACTTTTTAAATAAAAATTCACAAATTAAAATCCTTTTGAACTTCTCAGAACAATTTTCACACCAGGAGAAGGCAGTTTTGTATAATTTAGCCTTAATTAGCTTTCAAAAAACAGAGAGGGATGGTGCCTGGCAAATCTCTGTAGGAAGCTTGTTCCAGAAGCAAGGGGCCACAACCGAGAATATCTGTTCTTAGTGTTGGCTTTTTTCTAAAAAAATTGCCTCCTTGGGTGTTACATTTCTTAACTCCGAGGACTGCAAGAAGTTGTGGGACAGGTAGCTATTTTGTGGGAGAGACATTCTGCTAAATATCAAGGCCCTGAATCATTAGAAGTGCCTGCATTTTCCCAGAGATTTCTGTCTTTGTTTGGGAAGAAGCTGTTATAGCTCAGTGGGTTGGACTGCCTAGATGCCCAGCATAGAAGCTCATAGGTTGAATCCCAGCTGTGCCTGCCGGGGGTGGGGTGGGGTGGGGTGGGGTGGGGTGGACTAGCTAATATCACCTGGAGTGTGTTTCTTGCCACCTGGGTAGCTTTGGGCAAGCTGCATAATCCCAGAGTGCCAGCAGCAGGAAGGGCTGATAAAGCACCTGTAAGTACTTTATAACTAGAAAATCCAAGCTTGATCGTTGAAATTTTGTATTGATTTAACAGATGGGAAAGAGCAGAGGTGGCTCTCTCTTTTATTTAGGAACTCGGATTAGGAAATGCTGAATAAAACTTCTTTTGCACAGAGCTAATTAAATAATCAAGACGGGCTTATATCAGTAATTAATGAAACTATGTGACGCTTCACAACCTGTTAAGCTCTCCTCCATTTAGGCTAAAGTGAACATATTTCAACACTGCGCAAATGGTGCTCAGGGACACTGAGGTCCTACAATGAAGCTACAAATGGAGAGTCCTATATGCCTCTACATTCCTGTGCCTATTCATTAATTGACTGAATCATTTATACATTGCCTTCCTGCCAAAACAAGCCCTTGGGGCAGATAAATAGATGCATCCAAAGAAGATCTTAAGATCATAACATCCAATAACAGCTTATACCTGCCCCTGTTTCCTCCTCCATACCCGTACCCATAAACTTCAGAGGGTTCCGGTTCAGTTCAATTGGATTTTATACAACTGGAAAAAAGAACCAAGAACTGTAATTGTTCACTCTACTACTAGCTTTCATCTCAGGGGTGAAGTTAACATTACTTGCTCCTGCAGAGTCTCAATTTAATCCAGGCCCCTGGTGAACTCCACTGGGATCTGTGAGTTCTCAGAATCCTTCAGTGGCAGCCTCTGAAGGTGGGTGGCCAGAAGAGGGTTGGCCTGTAAGCCTACATGGCTTCCAGTGTTGGAAGCAGAAGTGAGAGAAATGGTTGCTGTTGCTGGAGGTGCCACTAGTGTACTCGCTATCCTTTTTTTTTTGCCTCCAGCATTCTTATGTAGGTGTGGGGCCCACTGGATTAGCTACTGGATTTACCCAGACAGCTCTGGTGTCAAGGCTAGGAGTGCAAGGTCTGTTGGATATGCTGCCCTGCCCCCAGGGTACATGGGGCTCAACAAATACCCTTGTCCAAGAGTCTTCCCACTTAAGACATAAATTAGACATACTCTCAATTGCCCTCCAGGTTAAGGACTTCCCCCTTCCTGTACCTCTCCTTAACCTGCTCCTGTGTGTTGCCCCAGACCCCCTCTTCCATAGGACGAAACAAAATGGGTATCTCACCCTGTGGACACATGCTCTTTGACTTCTAAGTGCCTCCACTTATAAACTTAATCCATCCCAGAAGATGTTCACAAGTCAAAATGGTTTTAAGTCGAATTAGCATTTCCAATTGGAACGCATTGAAACCCGATTAATCCGTTCTGGCTGTTTTTTGTTTGTATGTAGAGGCGCCGGTTGTAAGTCGAAGCATTAGTTCCCATAGGAACTAATGCAAAACCGGTTAATCAGTCCTCTACCACTAGGGGGAGAATTTTTTTAAAAAACCTAAGATGTCTTAGGTTAAAAAAAGGGCAAGAAAGGAGGGAGGAAGAGAAGGAACAATGGGAAAAAGAGGAAAGAAAGAAGGTCCTCACTGGGGCACACAGACCCCTCAGACAAAGGTTTGTGCTTTTAAGCACAAAAAGAGGGAGGATAGAGAGACAGAAGACAAAGGAGGGGGGAGAGAGAGTTTGGAGTCTAAAACACATTTTAAACCGACACATTTTACAGCAACACATTTTAAACCAAACCAATTTATTTATTTATCTATTTATTTATCTATTTATTTATCTATTTATCTATCTATCTATCTATCTATCTATCTATCTATCTATCTATCTATCTATCTATCTATCTATCTATCTATCTATCTATCTATTTATTTATTTATTTATTTATTTATTTATTTATTTATTTATTTATATCCCGCCTATCTAGTCAATTAAGACCATTCTAGGCGGCTTACAACAAGGGGTACAACAATGAATAAAAGCAGTATTATATAAAAGAAATTTACAACAATAGGGCTAAACACTAGGAGAGAGAAAAGAAGGGGAATCAAGAATTAGCTAGGGGGGGAAGGCCTGCCGAAACATCAGTGTTTTTAGTTGCTTTTTGAAACCAAGCAACTTTTAATCCAGCAACCATTATTCCAGCAAACAGAACCCCTCAGCACAAGGGGGGAGCATAGAGAGAGAGAGAGAGAGAAGACAATGGGGGGCAAACTTGAGTCTAAACTCCATTTTAGAGCACTCTAGCCACCACAGACCCTTGCAAAAACATTTCTGATTTTAAAACCAAAAGACTAAACTCCATTTTGGAGCAAACCAGCCAGTACAGACCCTTGCAGAAAGGGTCTGCAAGACCCATCAGAGCACAGAAACATAACCCCCCCACCTAGCCAAAAAATCATTTTTTTTATAAAAAGCCAAAAAAACACCCCAAAACAGTATGTACAGTACAGTACCAGGCAATACCAGGCAGTACCACGCAGTCTGAAATCTCTCTAACTGCTGGGACGAGCGAGGTAGCAGACAAGCAGCCTCTTCGCTAGCCAACGGTTAACTGAAAGTTAAAATTTCCTGCTTTCCTGCACCTTCTCCAGGTGTTCTTCCTTAGCTACTGCTACTTCCCTCTCCTGGGTTGGAGGGTCCTGTCCCATGCCCCGGCTTGGATGCATATGTAACTAGATCCAGAGGTCTTGCTTGGGTGTCTGGGATGTGAGCCAAGGGCCCAGTGGGAGTGCTAGCAGTGATCCCCTCACCACCACCCCTCATAAAGCAGAATCTTCTCAAAATAAGTGCCAGGGAAAAGCACAGCCAGGCAGTTTCCAGGATCCAGAAAAAAAGTTGCAGGCTTGATATGCCAGCAGCATGATAACCTCAGACTGGGGGGGGGGGGAGGAAGAGGAGGGTACCTGCCAGGCCTTCATCACAGGTGATCCCAAGAAGGATTTAGATCCAGGCATTCCACCTGTAGTTCAGGAATCATTTGCATGGTCTCTGCTGATCTCCTTGTCTCCGTACTGTAATCCTCACAAGATGCCCTAGGAGTGGAGGAGACGGGGGACCCTAAGTAGTTGCCTTTAATAATATTGAGGCAGGGGGAACCTCAAGCACCAAGGCCTTGCTACGAACCTGGGATGAGTGCAGCCTATATCTCTTCTCTAAAATCTCAGTCTGAGCAGTCACTGCTGAAGCACCCTGGGAACAACCAGGATCCATGCAGCGAGTAGGGAAGGGGCAATTCCCAGACTGCGGTCCAAATGCTGACCCACTGGCTTTTTTCCACCTGGGCCGTGCCCTCTCTAATCAACCTGGCAATGCTCTCCAAGGAAAGCAGCTGCAATGGGGAGACAGAAGGAGGGAGACAAAAGGGTGGGCAGGCAAATGGGTATGTTTGGCTATGTTCTCCTTCTCCTAAGCAGCCAGGGAAGCAGAAGGACACATAACCAGGGAACTCCCAGATGTTTCTCACCACCCCGCCTGCACAATCTTGGTCAGCATTCTGTTTCTGTGGGAAAACAAGAGTGACCAAAGGGTTATCCAGAGAGGGTATTAGTTACTCAAAATGTATCTGATTGGTCCTCAAAGTTCCTGTTTTTCACCTCTCCATCCACACAATATTGTCCCTTATACTGATATAAAGTGGAAGTAATTGGATTTTTTTTTTGGAGTGGATTTCCTGCATATTTCAGTCCTTCCTTAATTCCTTGGTTCTCTTTGTTTCACTTCATCATACTTTCCTTACCCTTCCAAAATGTATCCTATACATTTCCTTTCTTTTCCAAACAACCCAGAACCTCCATCTTCTCATGATGGTGCCTGTTTGTGTAATTTTACACTATGGCACTTCACTGATTATAAAAGGAAAGTGAAAAAAGCAAAGCTGAACATAGGTGTCAGAGACAGCTGTGGTAAGCACATCTCTTGGCTGTCTGTGTCTAGCCTTTTCTTCCTTGAAACAAAAATTAAAAATCCTGGCACTACTCTGCTTATCTTTTTGCCCCCAAAAGGGTAGTAATTGCATTATGTCAGCAAAAGAGAAGTCCATGGAGAGAAGATTCTGCCTTTCCATCTTCAGAGGGGAAAGTTTAATGCTGTGGTTGGCCTTTAATCAAATAACAACATTTTAAAGAGGGGAGATTGTTCCTGGTCTCTCTCTCTCCCCCCTTCCCCTCAGAGAAGAACAAGAGAAAAAAAAACCACTGGAGGCAGATGTGTGTCTATGTGCATCTCTCTGTATGTATCTATGTCTGGATAGAAGTGGGGTTTATATCCTTTCCAGTTTGGAGGACTAATCCTGCCATCTGCCATAATATGGACAGACCTCAATGGGTTCCAACTAAGGTAAAACAGATCATGATAAAATATCATAGAAATAGGAAATATGAAAAACCTGCCCTCAGGCATAACCATTTGTTCCTGAACCAGAGAAACAGACATGCCACTCTACCTCTGAACCTGTTATCTTAGCTTCTCACTTTGTGCCTGCTGGCAGAAAAAGTTAATTGTGAAAGTTTCTTGCATTTTACACTGTACATGGTGTACACAGAGACTTAGTGAACAGTGAAAAATTCTCTACCAGTTCTTCTCACAGGTAGAGAGTAGACTCCATGACACCTAGAGCATTTCAGGATTAGGTTGCACATTGTGTTAAGTCTTTGGATGCTGCTTGAAAACAAACTCCATGTGGTACTCTCACATGTACGGTGGTCTGATGCCAGAATAGCCATATTCATGAAGAGAACCTGATCATTGCTAGACATTCCTGGTGATGACTGGCGATGGTAATAGGCTCAATCAGTTTCTACAGCCCTTTGCTATGTTACACCAGCAGAAAAGGAGCAAAGGGTGGGGGTTGTAACATGATGGCTGTTCCCAAAATCCTCCATGCTGCAGCCGGAACAGATAAACGTGGCCCATCTTTCATTCTCCTGATAGTCAGTAAATATTTGTCCATCTTTGCTTGGACATCTTTCTTTCTTTCTTCTTTGGAGCAACAAGCGGTGTGTATGCTGCTGTTGTTTTCTTGATGTTTTATTCTCCTTTCGGCTGGTGAACCTCTGGCTCCCCAGATCTTATTGATCTTATTCATTTATTCTACTTTCTCCAAAAAGGGACCTCCTATTACCCCTGAGCCCCAGATAGTTTGGTCAGTGGCGAGGCATGATGAGAAGAAACACTCATCAATATCTGGAGGGCCAGAGGTTCCCCATCATGTAAGGCTCATCCTTTTACAATTTTGCATGCAAAAATCTTTTTGGATTACAGTTTCCAGAATCCTCCAGCCAACATGGCCCCCCAAAGGTAATATGTCATTGTATATTGTTTTTGCGCTGCACCTCTTCAAACAATTTTATTTAGAAAGGAGGAGATACGCTAATAAAATTGAATAAATGATAATGTCTAGAAATATAAATAAGAGTAAAAATAAACAAAAAACCTCCTTTCTTCCTGTGTCTCTAAACCGCTGGCCTTTCTTGTGAAACCATATTTTTATGTGCTGCTGCTAGACTGTTTTTGTAGCCCCTGAAGGGATTTGCTTCAAGTAAACATTTTCTGAGTCATATAGTGTAGCCTTCCCACCTACCCCCACCCGCTGGTGCAGCTAAAAATTACCTTGGGGTGTGGGGAGGGAAGGAAGCAGACAGACTAACTGACAGATCTGTCAAGCCGTTTGGCAGCCTTTGGTTGATCCCATTTAAATCAGCACTATTAAAGCTGTGCGCAACACAGCCACCACCCTCTCTAATGCTCCCAAGCACAGCGCTTCAATAACACAGCTGGTTCTTTAGATTTTCTCCTCTGAGTGTCCCATTTTGATCCATCAAACCATGGTGCCTGCCATCCTGAGCCCACCCTGAGGACAGAGAAGAGAAGAACACCCTCACTATGATGAAAAACCACAGGCAGACAGCACCTCTCCCAGTTTCCAGGCTGCCTGTTTGCCAGTAGCTGACTGGATCTGCATAGCCTTTGTCAGGAGTGGGCAGAGAAGAAGAGGATATGGAAGAAGAAGGGTGGCCAGTCACTAAGATCTGTATGCAAAACTGAAGTACAGTTTGTTCTTTTGCAATCATGCAGCTCTTAAACTTGCAGAGGTTCAGTCATAAATCATGGAAGTCTTGTGGCTACAGAACCACTCATTTCCGATCAGGAAGGGCAAACAGAAAAGTAAAATGGAACGCAGGGGAGGAAGCTCCTTGCAGCCCACTTTTAAGAAGGAACGAATCATGACTGTGCCCACTGGCCATTTAAAGTCCTGCATTCATTCCTTTGCCAGTGACCACTTTAGGAAGCTGATAAACACTTTCTCCTGGTGGCTGGGAAAAAGAGGAAAAACAAAACAGTGCCCAACTTTGGAGTCCTTGATGCCCTTCTCTCCAGCCTGCCCCATTCAGTCTATGACTTGGCCTGTGTTTTCTCAGTTGCAGAAAACTGTGAAAACTGAGAAAGCTGAGAAAACTGTGTTTTCTCAGTTGCAGGACTGGGCTTTCCTGCAAAACTGGAAATGCACAAATGCAAAGTTGGAAATGCACAAATAGCGGATTCAGTCAGAGGGTCATCTGGTTACAGGCTGGTTTGCTGAGATCTGCATGCCTTTCTTTGGAAATGGACTAGGTCAAGGGGCTTCCATACATCCATGCCAAATGTTGACACTAAAATGATAGGGAAAATAACCAGCCAAGGCTACACTGCCCTTATTTAAAGCTAGATTATTTTAACTCTGTTCTCTAAATCCATTGCAAATAATTAATTTACTGGTGACTTCTGCTAACTGGGTAAGAGCTTTGGCAGTCATAATTATATCCATTTGCTCAAAATCCTTTTATTGGCTATTCTTCAGATTTTTTACTCAATTGCAGTCTCTATCAGAGATGGAAATGTGAAAAATGAAATTATTTAAATATTTTACTTAAACTAATGAATTAATTGAAATGGATCTGGTCAATTCTAAAAGCTGTTCTCCCCCCCCCCCCCCACACACACACACACTAAATAAAGTCTGTGTGAGAAATTGGGATGCTGCATGGGTTACTTCTAGAGATCTGCAGGAACTGAACTATGAATTGAACTATGAACTAAAAAGAAAACACAAAATGAGCTGGTTTGTGGTTTGGTTTGTGGTCTGGGTCGGGGAACCCATTTTTCTGAAATGAAATGACATGCCAGACTTTCTTCTGTTCAGCGCTTCATTTTGCTTTGGCAAAACAGATGCCCCACCCCCCTTCCCATTGCCCTCATCACCTCCCTGCCTGGTCCTGCCATCAACTCTTCTTCCTCCTCCACAGCCACCACCTTTAGAGGCAAGAGACCTGGTTTCCCTTTTGGGAGCTGGGGCAGCTGTCTTTGCCCATGCACAGAGATAGGCGTGCAGAGGGGGTGGAGGTGTTAGGTTTCCTTCCTCCAGGCCTGAACTGGAAAAAAATTAAACCACAAACTGGTTTGTTTTTCCAGGGTTCAGTGGTGGTTTGTGGTTCATGGGTAACCACAAATCACCCCAATTTGTCATTCTTACAGTTTGTGCCCATATCTAGTTTTTACTAATGAAACTATTCCTTTAAATTTTGAAATTACTAGTTCTCACAGCTCTGTCCCACCTTTTGGATCTGTGATAAACTTTCCTGTCCATTGGGACCCAGCTCCTCATCCCCCACTGAAGAGAACATCACCACACTCTCCCACTCTACTTTTTGTCCTACATGAGGTAAATCTCTCCCACAAGAAGATTTTTCTACAGATCTAGGCACCCCACTCGATTTAGTGTGTTGTTTTTCCTGAGTTCAGTCATGGAAAGAGACTGCAAAAGTAGCAAATCCTCATGCTTCAGAAATGATCCGTCCAGCTGTTAGAAAGTGGTGGTAGTAACTCTTCACTCTTCCTTGTTGATTTCATAGTGCAAAAGAATGACTGAATAGGCTTATGAGGCAGTCAAACAGAAAAGGATTGTGGGTTGTATGACTGCCACGCACACCTAATGTAACTGTATGTGCTAGGAGCACTATCTCACTAACACTGTACTTCCCCACAAATCATTGGGCATGGTATAGTTTTACTGGAAATCCTAGTCTTCTCCTTCACCGGCCTTATTAGCTCTATAGCTACTGTAAAAAACAAACAAACAAACAAACAAACAAACAAACAAACAAACAGTAATGGCTCCTCATGATTGCTTCATAAATAAATTTCCAATATTTAAGCCAGAAAATCTTTGTCCATCATTGGTTATGACTATGTGAAAAGCGACACAAGTTGTGACCTTTCACAGCAAGTTTTAACAGCTTTTGCCTGGATTCACTTGGGGGATTTATTTGCTACATGACTCACATTTTATAGCACCATTTATCTCGGCTGCTCTGGTTGCCAAGCAAATCCAGGAAGCCATCGTCCCAGTGCCCTGTGCCAATATGATGCTGACAGAAGGACATTAGCAAACATTCTAGCAAAGGGGATGGAGACCAAGAATCTGAAAACCTGGGAAGAAACAGCAATTTTGTGATTGAGCTGCTATTTTAATGTCTTGCCTATGGCACTCATTTTATGTCTGTATGTTTTAAATTGATTCTTTTTAACATTAAGGCTGTTGCAGTGAAATCTTTTGGAACAGCTTGGGAATGTAGGATACCCTCAGACTTTCCTGCTGCTCAGATAATATGTCAGCTTGTGGTAGAACTTCTGTGAAAAAAGAGAAAATTGTCTGGTTTTAAAGCATATGTGGGGTTTGGTCAGAAATCCCTGGAAATGGAGAAGCTAAGGAGGAAGAGACTCATCTTATCTTGTTGTGCACTATTGCCAATCTTCTTAATGTGTAAGAAGCCTTTTCATCATCATACCCACCATCAACTTCCCACATGTATTCTTTAATAGAAATATATGGATATAAAGAAAGCATGAAATAGTGCTATGCCTTCTTTGGTTCCAGAGGGGAACTTCCCTTAAAATGCAAATCCCAGCTCTGAAGGGACCATTTTAGTAAGATTATGGTAGGGGAGAAAGAGTTTAGCTACCTGCATGGCCCCAATGTTGTTCCAGTGACTCCATGACTGCTGTATGCATTCATGCAATTACTGTAAAGCTGTGTGTAATTTTAGACAGAAGAGTTAATGCTTAGCAATTATTTGGTATTGTCCATTGTTTCCAGTTGAAGTGCATGAATGTATGCCATCTCCTTCACTGTACTGAAGAAATTTCTCTGTAATAATCAAGTCATCACAGGGAGTGTGAATAACCCACTTACCCGGGATTGGACTTTCCCCAAGTTTTGTTCCACTAATTTTTTTTTGTGTGTGGGGTCTCTTGTATGGATATCACTCTGCTTGTATCAGTGTCCCTCTGGCAGAAGAACACTGATATATTGATATACATGTTCCCACTAGTATACAGCTGTTGCATACCCATGCAGGTAAACTGAACAACATTCTTGTCATATTCAGCAGGTATTACTTGAGGATAGGATTTCACTATTGCAAATTTTCTCAGCAGCAGGCATTGCAAAACTGGAGTCAGAAGAGCAAAGGAGTAATAGTATGGGGCTGATGGAGTAGTAAGCATTCAAATAAAATATGGTGATGGCTACATTTTGTTTTATTAATTAAAACATACATCTATACTTGTCTATTTCTTTTGTATGCGGTGCAATCTCCCAGACAAGACTATGAAAACAATTCTTCCATCTATTGGTGGGCTGGTGAGACTTACTTTTGTTATACCAAACTTCAGGTTAGATTTTCCAAGATAGCCTCCTCTCTTTCTTCCCAGCACCCCTTCATGCTAAACACCATTTTCCTATTTTTTGCTTAGCAAAAAATATGATTCTGGGCTACCAGTCAATAAATCACTTGTGACAGCTTGAAATTAAAGTCACTATTTTGATAAACTGGTTTTTATTTCGCCTTTTAACAAAGAAGGCAGCTTTGCATTAGGAAGTGTTTGCTTCTTCCCCCACAAAAAGGAAGGACAGGTGGAGGAAGCATCTGTCATATGATGAACAGTTTAAATGGGGAATGGCAGGATGGTTATATCCTTTGTCTTAAAACTGAACATTGGATGGCATGTATGCATGAGTAATGTGTGTGTGTGTGTGTGTGTGTGTGTGTGTGTGTGTGTGTGTGTGTGTGTGTGTGTGTGTGTGTGTGTGTGTGTGTGTGTGTGTGTGAGAGAGAGAGAGAGAGAGAGAGAGAGAGAGAGAGAGAGAGAGTCTATATTTGTCTCTTAATCTCTGAACATCAGAGTTTGAAAATATTACTTTTTGGATTAAATCTCTGAGAATCCTATCTTCAGTGGAGGATTCTGGAAGTTGTAGTCCAAAAAAGGTAACATTTACTGTTGCAGAATTTTGAATTTTGGCTACAAACCTCTCGCTGCACAAGAGAAGTGCACTGATATACAAAGCAGCAGTGCACCAATTTACAAAGCAGAATAAGCTTAAAGTCTCCCCAGAGTAGACCACTCTTTTTTACTCTTATCAATTGGCACTTACAGTCTTAATAACTCTGAGACATTGGTAAGAGAAAGAAAAACAAAGGTTTCATTTACTCACAATTGGATAGATTGAAACAGCAGACTACAAAAATGACTGCTTGGAACAACAGGTCTCAACAGAGTAACTGCCTGCTTCAACAAATTTCTGCAGATTACTTTCTGTCTGATTGCACTAACTGCTAGCAGATTAAAAGAGAGGAGGAAAAAAAAAACCCTTAAGCAGAGAGGCATGGCTCTCTTCAAAATCAGAGGCGAGGAAAGCTCAGTTGGTTACTGCTACATTGACTGAGAGTCAATCCAGCCCAGAAAAATCCATCCCAGCCAAACCTAAAGCAGGCAGCATACGAGGTTGAAAATAACTCCAGCACTTTCTAGCTCTCATCTAGACTTAATACATACATGAAAGAGTACCAGACAGAAACCTGTTTTCATAACAGGTGGCCCTATGTGCCCAGTTACAGAGGAAGGACCTTTTTTTGAAGCCTCCTGTCAGAACCTGGAATAGAGGTAAAGAACCACTAGAGGCTAAGAGAGCAAAGGCCTTGAAGTCACCCATTCACATTTAGCACTTGGACAGAAGACCGGGTCTCCTGAGTATAGTCTTCATCACTGTTGAGAAGTGTATTGCCATCAGTTTGGGGAGACTTCTTAAATGTCAAGGAAACGTGATTTGAATTAGAGTAGGCATTATCTACTCAAATCAAGTTTCCTTGAAGTCTCCCCAGACTGATGGCAACCCAATACATCTTTGAAGGCAAAATAATGAGACTCAGGGCCTAATCACACAGACCATTTGAATTGCTTCTTTTTCCTCCTTTTTTATATTGATATATTTGTAGATATAATTGTTTGGTATATACGTATGGCTTTCAGTTCAATTGGTACATTCCTTGCTATTTGAACTGGTTCTGTGTAAGCTACACATGCCATCTCATATAAATTGATTCAATTTCCATCCTCTTTCTAGGTTTCCACTGACCTAAAATTATTTTTAAAGAAAAATTTGTAAGTAGTATATTGCTAAAGTGGCATATACATTTGTGTGTAGTTATGCAAAACTGTAGAAGGCAATATTAGAATGTGATTTATGGACATCTTACCAGCTGTTTGGTGTGAGGGCACTTTATTTCTTAAAGGATACTAGGTGAGGATGGTTACAATAGGGAAGACTTTGGCTAAGTGATACATCAGCAAACTTTTGTGGAGAAAAAAAGAGAAAAAGTTAGTGATTTATCACTAAGCATTTTTTAAAATATAATTTTAAAGGTTACAAGTATGGCAGCCATGACACCCAAAAACCTGACCTATTAGCAAAATAAATAAATCAACAAGAACATTCACACGTGTCCAAACAATAAGGATTGAAGTGATTCAGGAATTGGAACATTTTTAAAAGACCATGACAGCAAGATATGGGGGGGGGGGACCTTATTGGCTGGCCAAACGAATCTATGTTACCTGTGTGTCATGTGAACGAAAATATATAGAACAATTTAAGTAATGTCAGAATCAATATAACTGGGATTCTTTTGGCATGTATGACTACCCTGAACTGAGTCTACAAGAGCTGAGCAGGGCTGTTGAAGACAAGACATTTTGGAAATCTCCGATTTGTACAGTGGCCCTAAATCAGAGGTGACTTGACAGCACATAAGAAGAACACAACAAGGCATTATCTCCTATATTCTCTTCTGAGTTTTTGTAAGATACACAAATTTCTAACAGAGGAATTTTTGCAAAGCACTTTAATTATACACTTAAAAAAATTTATTTTAGCAAAAAGAATAGCAAACTTATGAATGAAAGATGTATTACAGATAGTGAATGACCATGACAAGGATATCAAAGAAGGTTTTTAACACTGCTGGTGAAGAGAACTAGTAGAAAGCACTGAACTGCATAGTCCAGTGATGTATAACTTCAACATCCATTCCCCAAAGCATTGTGATTGTAGTGTCCTGGTAAAACAATTCACTGAGGTTAGAAGCTGTGGCTTCCAGTCACATAACTCTTACACTGTTGTCCCCCATTGTTTTTCTTATACAAGAGGGGAAAGAAGAAATTGGTATCTTGGGGAGACACTAGTAGTATACAGACACTGGAGTTCTGAAGGTGTTTAAAGGGAGCACATAGCCTCCCCACCACCATCCCTTTCCTCACAGTTTCAATGTTGAGTCTGAAAAGTTACAGCTCAGTTGTAGACTTTCTACAAGAGTAAAATCTGGGAAATCTACAGCACCTTCTTTTCAGACTTGGCATAGAAACTGAGAAGAAACTGGTGACAGAGGAGGGTAGAGCTTGGCACCCCCTTCCAGTGGCATAATACAGTCATAGTTAATAGGGTCAAATCACTGTCAGGGACTGTGACATCATCAACCAAGCCCCTTTGTCTTTCCTGTACCCCCTGAGCTTCATTGCAATTGCCAGAAACAAGATATTTTTCAAAAACTATTGGCCAGCTGGATAGCTCAATGGTTTAGATACCTGGCTGTAGAGCCAGAGTTTGGTAGTTCAGTTCCCCACTGTGTTTCCAGGGAAAAGATCTAGCCTTTGTAGCCTTGGGCAAGCTGCAGAGTCCCAGTATATCCTCAGAAGAAGGGAATGGTAAACCACTTCTGCATATTGTCTACCTAGAAAATCCTGGAAAGGGTTACCATAACTCAGAATTGACTTGACAGTACACTGTTGTTGTAATGCAAAGTATTTGAGGGTGGGCTGGTTTTGAACCCACAATTAAAAGCCATAAAGTTTACAACAACCTGCTCTTCATTTGGCAATACTAACAGATCCGGTAGCCTAAATTTTTCAGTTCTCCTTATTGTTACAGCTCCTCTCTGAGCATGTGTAGAATGCCCTATTCTATAACAATTGAATAGGACTACTGTCTGTTGCTTTGAGTCCCTCTCCTTGACAACATTGGTAAACCTTCAGAAGTGTTCAGATTTTGATTTGGTCTGGTTTGAAGGAGCTCTGCTTTGATTTGGGTGTCTTCCATCCCAGTACAAGCTTGGATTTGGGATTCATCAAGCACACACATGTTGGATGTATTCTCTGTGTTCCTCTTACTAAATTGTTGCTATAAATATCATAATCATTAATGGGGGCACTGGGTTCAGTGAAGGGACTGAAATAGCATCCTTTCCATCAAGGAGGTCCGATTGTCAATCCTTGACATCTCCAGGTAGAGCTAAGAAAGAATCTCACCTGGAGGCATGGAAAGTCACTGCTGGTCATTGTTGACAATATTCAGGTGGAAGGACCAGTAGTCTCATTCAGCATAAAGCATTTGCTATATGCTTGGCTTGCAACCCCTTATCTGTTTGATTTAATCCTCCTTTGGGAGACTTTTCATTAGCTTCTGTATAACTTGGATCATGGACTAATGTAATAACTTGAAAATTTGGCCCAGTACTCCAAGTGGGGAGCTTATATTAATTAACTATCAATTATCCCAGTCACAAGGCATTTCCTTGGAATTAATGACTGACTAGGAGGACTTTAATGACTTAGATGCATCCAAAAACCCCATTAACCCAAGCTAATCAGCAGAATCCATCCTGTGCCAAGGTCATTGCTACTATTTTAAACTGCATTTTTATATTTATGTGAAACACTTTATCTAAAGATTCCCCTCCCCCAACTCCAGAAAAAAAAGGACATACAATTTAAATTGTTCGGTGCACCATAGTTCCTTGGAGAATGAATGCCTTGTACATTAGTGAGACAAGGTACTAATAATTTTGCCTTCATATATGAAATGTCAAGTTCCACCACAGACATCTCCAGTGGGCAACTGCCCTGACAGATTTCTTAGAAATACAAAATATTATTGTAAAGGGACTTGATCAAAAGAACTTACTGCATTGTCCAGAGCATGGAAAGCTATTCCGATGAGGAATGAATATAATGACATGACAAAGCTACCTATAATGTATTAGCAATGGTAGAATGATACTCTGGGACTCACTACCCAGTTAGGTATGGCTTTAGAGGTCTGATATGTTTGCTCTTTTCCAAAGTAACTTCCCAAGCTTTGTTGTTGTTATGCGCTGTCACATTGCATGTGAATTATGACCACCCTAACAAAGCTTTTAACAAAGCTGGATAGGTCAAATGTCAGGTGGATACACAATTGGCTACAGAATTGTACTCATCATCATAGGCATCCTTCCGTCTCGAGAGACTGTGGTAACATGCTCTGAATCAAGGAGTGTTCTCTCCAGAGCATGAAGCCTGGGTAAAGTAATATTGAGGATAGGCTGTTACCCAAGCAGCAGATCCCCCTCTCCATGTTGCTGAAATGGTCCAATGGAAAGGCAAGAGCCAATACAACTGGTTCCAGCAATGTTGCAGGAGTTGGCAGAATGACACGAACTGCCTTCGGGACTCCAGCTCCGGATTTTGCCTCTAGGTTAACTCCTGAAGGCTTTTCCATGAGTGGATATAGCCGCAAGGCAGCAGAGGTTTGAAATCAGAGTTTTCCTTCTCCTAGATAGGCTGCCTTCCATGGCTGACAAGCCCTATCTACCCGGCCTGCTCTTTAATAGTGCTGAAGTATGGTCCAACCCTTAGAACTTTCCTGCCTCCCAGGTGTATGCAAATCTAATTGGCTTTCCTATTTACCATATTAGGGCCAGAGATAGAATCAGAGAATTTGAGAATTTCCTATGGGAAAAGGCCCAGGATCCTGGGTCACGCTCATTTAAAGCAGAAAGCCCCATCCCTAGGCCCCATCTCCAGGCCATGTGGTGGGGGAGACAAAAAGAAAACCCAGGAAAAAAACCCAGGAAAAAAACTCAGCAAACTGTCCATTCAAACATACCTGACCTTCAGCCTCAGTCCAGCTTCCTAGGGAAGGCTGATGATTAATGGGTCCTTCTCTAACTGGGAGGAGGTAACAAGTGGGGTACCCCAGCATCTTCAATATTTTTATTAATGACTTGGATGAGGGAATGCAGGGAATGCTTGTCAAATTTGCAGATGATACCAAATTGGGCAGTATAGCTAATACCCTAGAACAGTGGTTCTTAACCTTGGGTTACTCAGGTGTTTCTGGACTGCAACTCTCAGAAGCCTCCTCCACCAGCTGTGCTGGCTGGAGTTTCTGGGAGTTGCAGTTCAAAAACACCTGAGTAACCAAGATTAAGAACCACTGCCCTAGAAGACAGAAACAAAATTCAAAATGGGCTTGATAGGATGGAGCACTGGGCAGAAAGCAACAGAATGAAATTCAAAAGGGATAAGTGCAAAGTACTGCACCTTGGAAAAAGAAACCAATTGTACAGTTACAAGATGGGGGATACCTGGCTCAGCAAAACTACAAATGAGAAGGATCTTGGAATTGTCGTAGATGACAAGCTAAATATGAGCCAATAGTGTGATGTGGCTACAGAAAAGGCTAATGCTATTTTAGGCTGCATTAATAGAAGTGTAGTTTCCAAATCCCGAGAGGTGCTAGTCCCCCTGTATTCAGCACTGGTTAGGCTTCAGCTTGAGTACTGTATCCAGTTCTGGACACCACACCAAGAAGGATGCTAACAAATTTAAACAAGTTCAGAGGAAGGTGACAAGGATGATCTGGGGGATGGAAACTAAACCTTATGAGGAAAGGCAGGATCTGTTCTCTGTCATCCCAGAGTGCAGAACACATGGACTCAAGTTAAAGGAAGCCAGATTTTGTTAGAGCACTACGACAGTGAACCAGTTACCTCGGGAGTTGGTGAGTGCTCCAACACTGGAGGCATTCAAGAAAAACTCAGATAATCACCTGGCAGATATGCTTTGATTATATCCCTGAACAGGGGGCTGAACTTGATGGCCTTGTAGGCCCCTTCCAACTTCACTTTTCTATGATTCTATGATTTCAAGATATGTGAGATGTTTAAGGAGTTTTTGTGGCTAAGCAGGGGTTTAAACGCAGGTCCTCTGGATCGTAGTCCAACATCTTACTCACTATATCACATTGGATGTCATTCCAGGCTCTGCTTGTACCTAAAGCTCATTCATTTTGTTGTTCATAAATAGTGGTTAAATGTAGGCTACAGCCAAGTTCAGGAAAGTGTTTTTTTAATCACATGTTCCAGAAATCTCCACTTACCATGGCCACTGATCTTATAGTCCAAACATTTACTTTCCCAGACACTGTGGTATAAGGATATTATGGGCTTATTTGTCACAGAGGGCTTGAGGAAGATGCAATGAAAGAAGATGAGAGAGAGTTTCAGAAGTTCTAACAGACAAATTGTAAAGCAAATTGGCCAACCCTCCGGGAATTGTTGAACTACAACTCCCATCAGTTTTTGCTCCTGTAACGAATTGTGACGAATCAAGGGAGCTGCAGTATACCGATATCTGGGGTGCCACTTATTAGCTAACATGCTCTAAGATGTACCTTTGGCCAGCCTTGTCCTGTTGCCCACCTCTGCCCCAAAGCAAGTTAAAATGTGAAGAATCCAGGTAGGTGAGCTTAATAAAGTTTAAAGACCATGGAGCATGATCACTTGGACCATATGCTTCCCCTTTCATCACCTGCCTCATGGCATCAGCCTAATGAAATAGCATGAATTCCTACATGGGCCACAGCTGGCAAATACTTCATAAATTGTGAATATAATATTCTTGTTATGATTGCATCCCAAGATGCCACTGTGCTACAATGTTACATTGTTGATTAATGTTTTATTTGCAATTCACGATTATTGTAGGTTCTCCATCTTTGATTTTGGTTCCTCCCCCATCATGTATTAGCATTTTCCTTGCTGAATTTCACCATATTGCGTTCTTCTGGGCATTTTGATTGAAAGAGCTGTGATTTACGTGCTACGTTTAGGCCAGGGAAATCCAAGTGCAAGGATAACAGTTTTCCCAGTATTGTTCTAGAACAGTGGTTCCCAACCTTGGTTATTTGATCTTGCAGAAAGCTAGTGCAGAGCTTCTGACTATTGATGAGGGGCAATCAATGCTGTAGATGGGTAGCATGACCAAAAGGAAATGTACAGTTTATTACAATTATTAATGCATTTAGGGTTAAAACAGGATGTTTTACCTCAAAAGTTTGTTACAGAACTCCAGAGGCGATTTCTGTGGTTAACAGGTCTGCTTCTCTAAATAGGTAACATGCAGAGGTTAAAAAAAGAACTTCAGAGAGAGGAGGAAGTAGGAGCCTGAATGAAGGACTCTATGTATGGATTTAGGGCAGTAGGGGTAGGAAAATAAGAAGTAAAAACATTCAGATTCATTTATCTGTTCATGCACGATTATATATCTCAGGATCTCATGTCAGGTGATATATCTGTAAAAAAACAATTCTGAAACATAAGACAATTAAAACAATCTAAAATCAAACAGCACAAAATTAAAACATTAAAACCATTGCACTAAAATCTGTGCAGGCCATGATTTTCAACCCCTAAAAGTGCTAATTAAAAAGTACATCTTGGTTTGGCATTGAAATGATGCCAATGTCTATGCCAATTATGGAATGTCTACTGTATGGTGCTATGGGAGAAAAAGCCCTCCCCTGTGTCTCTACATAAACCGTTCTCAATGGTGGGACATGGAGGATGGTCTCCCCAGGAGATCTTAGTGAGCAGGCTGGTTTATATAGAGACAGGTGCACTTTTAAATATCCAGGGTCGAAGCTGTTTAGAGCTGTGTAAGTCATTTTCAATATCTTGACCTCATACCAGAAATATATTGGAAGCAAGTGTAAATCTTTCAGAGTTGCTGTCATGTGGGTTCTGAAGGATGTTCCTCTTAGCAGTCTAGCTGCTCCATAATGTACTTGCTTTAGTATCCATGTCCTCTTGAAGGGTAGCCTCATGTAGAGTGTATCGCAGTAGTCTAACTGGGAAGTCACCAGGGTATAGACTACTGTGGCCAAGTTTTCCCAGTCCAGAAATGGTCATAACTGGTGGACCAGTCAAAGCTGATTCCAGGCATTCCAAGATACTGAACTCATATGAGCTTTCAATAACAACAAATCTAGGAATACCACCAAATCACAGACCTAATTCAGATTACTTTCTACATGCACTGGTGCTTTGTTGACATAGAAATAAAAACTCTGTGTGTTACATTCTGTAAAGAAGTTAGATCTGGTCATCAACTGGGATCAAGTCCCACTTGTTCCATTATGAGACTGAGAAATATATTGACCTCAGCATTCCTGTCATATTTTATTTCTCTTTGTTCCAAAACTTTGTATGTTTTACATAATTCATGCCCCCCGATGAATTTAGAGACTCAAGATGTTTCTTTCGTTCTTGTAAATTTTGCACTTGCATAATTGCACCCATGCATAAATTGGTGGCTTTGTGACAAAAATAGGAGGTTGAGCCATAAGAATGTGAAATATGCTGTTTTCTAGCTTCTAACCAAAAAGTGTTAGCAAGGTATCTAGTGCTTGGTTGCAGTTTGAAAAGTTCATGTTAAAAAGAAGGAATAAATCTAATAACATGCATAATTAGGGTTTGGGGGGGTAGAATATTAATGGCACCATTCATTCATTCTTATTAAAAGTAACATCCAAGTCTTGCTAGGGTATAAGAAGCTGTAAGAAGCATAGCCCACTTCATGTGTCTAACTGTAGGAAATTTCATGAGAAAAATAGTGCTTAACTGGATATACCCCATAGTGAGAATATGACATAGGCTGTGTGTTCATGAATGTCCACATGGAAAGGACAAAGGGGACATGTCCCTCTTGAAAATCTAATTTTTAAGAACTATTTTAATGGGTCTAGACATGCGTACACATTCAACTTGTCAGCAAGAGATTAGAGTGATCCCTGAGACCACTTGACAATTCCAGGAAAGACTTGATGTTCCTTACATCATATATATACTCTGAATGTGATGTTAAGAAACAAAACCTGTCTATACACAAAGAAAATTCACATGTGTGTTGTAGCAGTACATACTATATATACAGATTATGTTTACCTATACCTACACAGCTTTGCACTCTACCTAGAAAAATTCCTGAAGACAACCATCCAAAGCCAGGGTGAAAACTTCCATTTTCTCTTCTATGCTTCAAATCTTAAAATCCGATTACATGGAGCACATCCTCTGGAAAGACTTACCTAGCAGAAACCTGCTGGTTAGTTACACCACCGTAAGAGCAATGCCATAAATCTAAGTTACAAACTGGCACTGTTTAACAAGTTTCCATTTGTATTCTTCATTATTAGATCAGGCATCCTTCAGTCTTGAGAGACTATGGTAACGTGCTCTGAATGGAGGACTTGGAACAGTGTCTAGTGTGGCTGAGGCGGCCAATTCAGGAGTGACCATCCCTTCCACACTGAAGACAAATACAATCTGTCCCCTGTCCAGCTCCCTCATTTTGCTGGTTTCAGGAATGCCTCTTTGCCTCGGCCTGCTGGACAAGGGTCTCTTCAAATTGGGAGAGGCTGTGATGCACTGCCTGCCTCCAGGCTGAATATTCTTCATTGTATGCTTGCTATTTGAGTTGGTGCACTGCCAGGGATGCAAACAGCAGCCTGTTAACTAAAAGCAATTTGCCACTGCCATTATTTATTCATTTATTCATTTATTTATAATTTTTTACCCTGTCTTTCTCCTCAAGAAGGATCCAAAGTGGCTGACATCACTAAAAGACGATATATAAAGAAAAAAAGCTGTAAGTATACACAGACTGAAAAGGATCAACCATCATCTATTCAAAAACACCACTCAGGTCTTTGCCCACTTGCGGAAGGACAGCCAAGATGGCACCAGCCTGGCCTCCTGCAGGAGGGAGTTCCAAAGCCTGGAGCAGCAACAGAGAAAGCCCTCTCCTAACTTCCCTACTAAATGCACCTGCAAAGGTGGTGGGACTGAGAGAAAAGGCCTGCCCTGATGACCTTAACACCCAGGCTGGCCCATAAATGGAGACATGGTCCTTGAGATAGCTTGCCCCAGTTAGCCATCTGACAGCCATGTTTTGAGCCTCCTGAGGCTTCCGAGTACTTTCCAGAGGCAACCTCACACAGAGCGTGTTACAGTATTCCAGCTGGGGCCAACTCCAGAGGCTTTATATGGCTCTTGCCTCTCCAAAAGCTTGGAGTTAGATTCACATATGAAGCTTATAAGAGCACTCTGTTAGGGAAAACAAACCTTGGAAGTAAAGACTAGCTACCACGGAGCCTCTTATCTGGCTGCTTCAAGTTCTCCCCTTCATTAGCAGAGTAAAGATGCAAACGTGAGAAAATGCATGGAGAGAGTTCTGATACAACTTATATTAGGTGTGGTTAGACATAAATACATGGCAATATATGCATTGGCATAGACTTCTCAGAGCAACATTATATTCACATTCAAGTAAAGCAAATGACCACCAGACTCACAACTGAGTGGCAAAGATCTGTTTTGACTCTCTTGCTTATATACACAGAGCAGCCTGTCACTGCACATATGGCAGCTGATCATGGTCAACAAGCATTACATAAGCTTGTCCCACCTGTATGCCATCAGTCATCCATTGGCTTTGATGTTACATGCATGACTTTGCATCCTCTACTACAATATTAAATTTAACCCTTTGTTCACTTAAAGGGACAAATCCTGACATCAGCATGGCCAGATCAGGCCTCTCCAGGAATGGGTGCAGCTGGCACACTAGTTTTAATTGTGCAAACGCATTGCTGAAACCTAGCCATAGCATTTACTCTTGTGTGATTGGCCATGGGGATTCTGATCATGTGCTGTAAAATTTGACTCCTATCTGCACAAACCTCTGTATTTGATATTATCTGATCATTTCAGTGTAATTATTGAGCTGCACTTCCCTAAACAACTTAGTTTTCCATGCAAATGCATTTTCACTTTGAATCATAAAATCAGCAAGGTGAATAGGTTCACTGTTTTTCAAGTTATTTTCTGTGTTGTTTTCTTTTTGGGAGATGCTCAAGGCAGTATCAGATGGAAAATATATCTTTAGATCCTAGTCCTGCTCTGAATTTCGAGGAGCACAATGTAACTTCTCAGAGTGCTTTCAATGTGGGGCTCACACATTTTGCAAAGAAGCTAACTGTGAGATGCCGGAAGAATAAATACTGATAATTCTTCATCTTTGCAATCTCATTCTAGTCTCATTGAAATGAAAGGTATTTATTTTTAAATAAATGTTTTCAGGATCAGAATATCAGACACAAAGATCAGCTATTAGATCCTTTTGGATCATCATTCCAGCGAGCTTCTATTTAATGTACCAGTCTCCAGAGTCTGTGTTTAAGAAGGCATTATTAGTTGTTCCTTAGCAGTTCAAGAGATAAAGAATGCTTTAAATGCTGTGTGAGAGTGTAGGGCTCAAGGGTGATTTCTGAAATCACATTTTCCATTGTGTGAAACATTTTCCCTGAAATGGTTGCTTTTTATAAGCATTAGTACTCTTCTGAAAAAGGACATTTCTTTTTCATTGCAAAGAAATGTTCAAACTAATCCCATGCTGGTACATAGAATTAGAAAATGACTAGATTTACCTAATTTCAAAATGTATTGTGATCCTTTAACAGTGTTATCCCTGTTTAAGAATTGTTTGGGTGAGACTGATGTTCTGAAGCAGCTGTTCACCTTTCTCCATTTTATTCAGTTCCAAATAACTGTTTTTCCATAACCTCTGCTTCTTCTCCCCACAACCCATTGCTAAATATTAACAGAAGAACCTGATGCTGTTGGCCTGCATTCTTTCCTTACTTGATTTCTCTTGCATGTTTCTCATACCTGTCAGACAAGATAACAAAATATGTTTCCTTATTCCAGCTTTCTGAAGGGGGAAAGGCCATAAGTCAGTATTCTCTGCCGGCCTCTGTCTGCAGTACGGCAAGTATTTTTGGCCATTTCTGGAGGTGATCAATGACTGGAAAGCAGAACAGAGGGTATGGTTAGTGCAGAGTGCAAGGGTGTGTCTGCCTGCAGAGAGATCTCATCTAGCAACTGTAGTGGGTCAGTAATTGACTTCATTGGTTTGCATGGGCCCAGACCTAGAACATCGGAGTCCACCTGGCACTGATAGGAGTAACAGTCCAAAAACAACATCTGGAAGCCCACAAGATCATCCTGCTCTAGAAGTTTCAGCAATTCACAGGGAGTCCTATGCATTCACACGAGAGAGTGCTTTGGATTTCTGGGGTAGAGAAACCTGAACCCTGAACCAAATCAAGCCAATCCAGGTAAATTTGGAGATGTTGAAGGAGGACTGGTCTCTGGATGCTCTTGAAGATTCATTAGCAATTAGGATTCCCAGAGGCAATGACAATTTTTCTGTCGCGCACCCCCAGTGTCCCCTGTATGTTTTCCCACTCACACAGGATCACCTTCGGACACGACTTGTTCTTTTCACCCTTTTACACTGCCACCAGAGGAGATTACCCTCACTGTACTAATTATGAATTTCAGATTATTGCTGCCAACTATAACAAGGTTTATTTAAGGTTGGGTAGGTAAATCACAGAAGTAAAACCATTGGTGTTCTTTTATTATTCATTCAATAAGTGTGGATTTGATTACATGTAAGCTTGCTTGTATTCATACACTTTAATCGAGGTCTCAATATTTTCTGACTGTCTATGTATTTCTTATTACTTTTAACTCTTTTATATTCTCTAACCCACCAACTTTCCAGTCTCCTGTCTAAACACTTCACAGTCTTCTCCCTAACTGACTCTCTGTCTCTCACAGTTCTCTTGACTCCGCCCCTCCTGTCCTGTCATAGGCTTCTGCACTAGAGCTCTAAAATGACTGACAGGAGTGACGTGTGGGTTGTCCGCCACAGTCTCTTCAAAAACTTATACATATAGCTTCAGGTTCTTCAGATAAGGAAAATACCAAGGTGGGGAACAGGGTGGGTGGGTGTTTTGCAACTGGCAACTTTAGCTGATCATCATCATGAATAGTATTACCAAGACTGTCCCATCTCAGGATTCTGGAAAAGGATCTTAAAGTAAAATACAGCAGGACTGGAAGATCCATAATGAAGACAGAACAACTGGGGCTTTGGGCTAGGCTGCCAAATTTAGAGGGTTCACTCAATGGTATTTGTTTCTCAATGGGTGTGAAGACCCCAAGCGTGTATATATTGCCTCCATTTACATTTCCTCAGGGAGAAGGAAATACAAATTTGGGTGTCTCATTTGGAACCAATTTGGTCCTCACACGCTTGGTTGTTCCAGTTTCTCTGTTTTCTCCTGTGTATGCCAGCCTCCCCAAACTCAAATTCAGTAGTGCAGTGAAGCTCCAGTGCCAACATGGCTAGTTCTGGCTCGGAGGTTAGCGCTAAGCTGTGCTTAGTGCTTTTTCCCATTTCCTTCTCTCATCACAAAGAGCAGGTATGATAAAAGGATTGGGGTGGGGTCGGGAGGACCTGAGTAGAATTAACGCTAGGTGCTTCCTTTGAAAATACTGGTTGTTTGACCAGTCTTCTGCCTCAGACAGTCTGTTCTCCAAACTGACCCTTTGTTGTACTTTCTTTTTGTTCCTTTGGAACAAATTGAGCAGGAAACAAAAACAGGGCTTCAACTATTTTTCATTCATAATACAGTAACCTGGACTGTTGTGGGAATGGCTAATAAAAGCAAATCAGTCAATTCGGACCTGGGGAGATACGAGTTCAAATCCTCATCCAGCCAGCTGCAAAGTTTTCTGGGTAATTCAGTGCCCCTTCACTGTGAGTCAATACTTAGAGTTGGGGAAAGTGATGAATGATACTCTGTGAGACTAGTATAGATTCAAATACATTCTGAATGTTAATTCTTTTGTTGAACAACTAGTGCTTCACAATTCAATTGGGTACTAGTAGAAAAGGAAGGGCTCGTCATTCAAATTCTTAAAACCAGCCTTTTCCAAATAATGCCTCCTACCATGTGTGATTATGCTGGTTGGCAATGATGGCAATTAGTTTAAAACATCGCCAGTCCACCTGAACGTCTCCTAATTGGTTGGCTGAGCCAAATAATCTCTATTTCTCTTTCTCTCTCCCTCTCCCCCCTCCATCCCTCCCTCTCTCTCATTTCATTATACAGAAGATGCTCCAACCCTTTGACATTTCAGTTGCCCTTTTCTGTACCTTTTCCAGCTCTATGAGATCCTTTTTGAAATGAAATGACAGAACTGTTCACTGTATTGCAAACACATCTGTGGCACTGATTTACACAAATGTATTGCAGTACCAGCAGTCTTATATTGAGTATCTTTCCTAATGATCTGTAACATGGAAATCATCTTTCTCTTCCTGTCCTGTTGCATGATGATTTGGCATTTTCATTGAGACCCCCAGATCAGTTTTATGATGAATCACAGACAGCTTAGACCCTACTTGGTACAGTTTATGTGTATAGTTAGGCTTTTTTGTCCCATGAAGTACCATTGTAATCCTAACCATGCTCCTGTTGAATCTCATGTTACATTTGTTCATTCATTAGCCTAATTAACATAGATGTTTTGAGAGCCCTTCACAATCACTTGGGTTATCAACATTTTGAATAATTTATTTTTGTTATCCCAAAATTCGATCATTTCACTGCTTACTCTTGTCTTCAAATAATATAAAATGACACTAAACAACATCATCCAATCACTAGGCAGATTATGGAAGGCTGCCTCCTTCTTACCTTCTCCGAAGGAACAAGCTGTTTCCCCCTACCCTTGATTTCGTCTTGTTAACTAATAATTAATTAATTAGAGGTGCTACCCTTCTATTCCCTGGCCAGAATCTTATTGCTGATTTATACTTACATGTGTGTTTGTCTTGGTTGCAAATTGCTACGTATTAATGATTTGCTTGTTGCATTGAGGCATGCACTCAGGAGCACAACCATCATCTTGCTAATGAGTGGCAATTTACTACTAAGACTTAAATGATTTCCCTAAATAATAATTTTGTGCCATCAAGTCATTTCTGACTTATGGTGATCTTTCCAGGGTTTTCTAGATAGAAAGTACTCAGAAATGGTTTACCATTCCCTTCTTCTGAGGAGGGGGTTTGCTCTGGCTATACATCCTAGCTTTTCTCCTGGGATGCACAGTAAGACTGGAATGCTCAATTTCTGGGTCTGCTTAACTCACTGAGGGGGCAACCATATTGATAAAACAATGTGGGAAATGCTCATGGAGTGGGACAAGCTGATTCACATTTTTTTTCTTTGACCACATAATGCAAAATGAAGTGTGAATCAGAATGGAGCACCCCTCTCCACAATCTATAGTTCTTGCTTCCACCAGTGGGGCTACTACCTTTAAAAAATGGATCAGTTTGTATTGCTTCAGGATTGTGGTCTCTTAAATTGATGCAGAAAAGCACCCTTTGACAGCACACTTACAGCTTCTCCTCTGTCTCGGCAAGACTCCTCTTTTTCTTTTCTTTTCTTTTCTTTTCTTTTCTTTTCTTTTCTTTTCTTTTCTTTTCCTTTCCTGTTATTTAGAGCTTCTGCTCTCTCCATGGGCAAGACCTCTCTCTGTGTGTATGTGTGTGTTTTTACAAGTTAAGAAGGAAAAACAACCTTCTATCAGCAAGAGTTTTCTTTCTTTTTTAAAAAGATGAGAAGAATGGAAACCTTGTTTACAATTTACAGTATTAGATTGTTCCCTTGCAATGATGCCACCTGCAGGATTATAAATAGAACTGTAAACAAGCTGTAAACAAAGCTCTCCTGCTCTTTGCCTATGTGACCAGTCAATGCAAAAAAACCCCCAGGAAACCTGAATTTCCAGGTGTGACTCAACAAAGAGAGAGAAAGTGAACTCACATTTACCTTACTGTGTAGTTCCATCCTTACATAAGCCCAAACCAGCAACAGACTTCTGGCTATAATTATTAACTTTACTCAGGAGGAAATATGTTGTCTGGGCTAAATTTGATTACCAGTCCCAACTAGAGCCGTCTCACTGGATTAGTGTGATGTATCTCAGTGTTGACTGACCTCTCAGAAATTGCTTCAGTGGTGGTGCTTGAGTTAGGAATAGCAATTGGATTTAGATCTTGAGGAAGGACTTTTATAATGTCTCTTGTTATAGTAACACATGTATTTTTAGCAATTGTCCTTTGATTCTACTGCTGTTTAACCAAAAAATCCATATTAGAGCTAGACAAATCTGGTGGTTTTGCTTTCTCCCAGAGTCACAATCTCAAGTTATTTCCACTAAATTTATGAAGAAATGTGTGAGTGTTGGTAAGTTCTTATCAAGAGTGAACCAAATCAATTTTCAACCATCTATATGAATCATATTCCATAAGTACAGCTACTGCAGTTATGAAGATATTACACTTGCTTCCTATGTAGCTGTTAAAGATGAATATCTGGCATCCCAATTTCAGCCTATAAACACATATATAGGGATTCACAGACAGGTTTCAAAGTGCTGAGCCTTTAAAGCTCTGGATTTGAATGCGTATAATTGTTAGTTTTGCTTTTTGCCACCACTAGTTTGTTTTAATTCCAAATTATCGAATTTACAGGGCAAGGGAGGGTTTAGCAGCTTTTTGGAAACATTTTTTAAAGAACTAAATGATTACCCATCCTGATTCACCTATAATTTCTTCTGAAATTATAATTTCAGAAGAAATGGCCACACAATGAATAAAATGCTCTATTCTAAGTACAACATGGATGATTGTCCTGAGTTCTGGTGTCTAAACATATCATGTGCATATCTACAGAAATAAAGCCTTTAAATGTACAGCTCAGTGTTAGGCAGTACCCACTTGGTACAGAACCCCAATCATATAGAGTTCCAGATCGTGTGGATGCCTTGATGATTACAATTGTATGCACAGATATCAAGGCAAGGGGTGAACTGGCACGTACAATGTGGAGTCAGAGCTAGTGGCACAAATGTTCTTCTGAACAGGACTTAAATTATAATGATAATAGCCTCTGCATAGTCAAACCCAGAAGATTGCCTTCCTTACCCCATTGAGCTTGTCCTGATTATTTTTTGTACTTATGTACAGTGCAAGATTGTTTCTACTTGGTCTCCCTGTTGGCACCACTGCATTCAAATCACATTATGTACAAAAAGGTTGAAGAGAAAATACAATTCTTTGAGAAAACCCAGGCTAAAACAAAGTATCAGAACGGGTGGTAAAGTATATAAATTATGGTCAGAGGTAACAGCAATATCAGACAAGGATCCAGAATATGCGACCATTTGTGTCACTTGGGATTGGAAACACTCTACACTAATTGTTTGTGCAATTCATGAAGATTTCAGTTGTTAATAGGAGCTGAAACCTAATCCAAGCAGCCTGAGTATGATTTATAGGCTGAACGATCAGATAGCCCAACACTATGCACGTTTACTGACATGCAAATTATACTAAGTGTGCATAACTTGCCACCTGAAGCAGGGGCAGCTCTTTTTTTGCAGATTCTTTTGACATGCACAATAATTCTGTTTAGTCACTGTATATATTGAAGACTATCCAAAATACAGTATAATTGAGCATCCTATAGTGTGATGAGCCAAATGTGGGCCTTCCAGCACTCCCAGTGCAGTACCTGGGAGCCCTCCCTGACACTCTTAGGCTGAAAAGAAATCTAGCATAAAAATGAGCAATCACATCCCCAGAAGTATGTATGAGGGGCATACCTGGCTCACCCCAGTAAAGACAATTCCTCTACCACTTAAGAAAATATCCATTCCTGTTTTGCACCAAGGGTCCTAAGACAATATTTTATCAGTGTATTTGTAAGAAGAACATAAGAAAATAGCTATAAAATTATTCACTGGAGCATAATTGTTGACCATTCATATCCCATGGGGCAGGGAAAAATTTGGCAGACTGTCCCCGCCCCATCCAAAAATAACTGTTGTCTTTATTTCAAAATGAAGCAATATTGTCAAAATTAATTGGATCCTGTTTCTTGGTGTAGTAAGTTGCGACTAGAGAAGGCCCACCAAATTAACATACATTGGGGTTGATGCCACACATTGGCACTGATTCAACGGGCCTACTCTAGTTGCAACTTACTACACTAAGGAACAGGATTTCAGCCAATGTGCAAGGCAAACACAGTTGTCAACTCTCACTATTATGCAACAATTTTAAAAAACCCCAAAATATTTAACGTAAACATAATGATGACACAAACATTATGATTACCACCTTTGAATATTATTTAAATATTGTAAATAGTGATTCCACTTGTAATGGAATATTGATCTTCATACAGTGGATAGTGACCCCAAATGTAAGATAGGTTGGATGGGGCAACTACACAATTCAGTGCAATTCTAATTACCTCATTGGGTAGCGTGGGTGGACTGTTACTTTGCACCCAAATGGAGCTATGGGTGGCGTTGTTAGAGGTGACAATGCTATGATGTATTAGGTGGGTTGTGACATTGAAAAGGAGAATAGGGAAACCCTCTACTCTATTTAACAGATGCAGCACAATTCTAACACTATTCTAGGTCAACACATTGCTCTTTCAATATGGCATTTACTTTATTTAACAAACAAACAAACAAGAGGAAAGGAAGGAAGGAAGGAAGGAAGGAAGGAAGGAAGGAAGGAAGGAAGGAAGGAAGGAAGGAAGGAAGGAAGGAAGGAAGGAAGGAAGGAAGGAAGGAAGGAAGGAAGGAGGGAGGGAGGGAGGGAAGACCACTTCAGCCGGCTAAATGACCACTGTAAGAAAAGGTCGACTCCATGGGCGCTGCCCCCACAAGGTAGCACAGCCCCAGCAGAGCCCCATCTGAGGAGGAAGGCAGGAAAAAGGGGAAATGAGGGCTTACCTCATTTCCATCTTCCCAAGCTTTATCCCCCTTGTGCCAGTACCACTGCCATAAGCTTGCTCCACTGCTGCCTCCTTACTCATGAGTAAACTGGGTTAAACATACTGATGAGTAAACCAGCAATTGAAAGGAGCACTGTGGTACAGTCTTCACAGTACAGTACTGTAGTCAGGACTCTAATCATGACCTGTGTTTCATCCTGATGGGTTCAGGTAGCTGGGTCAATAGTGACTCAGCCTTCCATCAGTAAAGGTAAAGTTTCCCCTTGACAATTTGTCCAGTCATGTTCGACTCTAGGGGGCAGTGCTCATCCCTGTTTCCAAGCCATAGAGCCAGCGTTTTGTCCGAAGACAATCTTCCGTGGTCACATGGCCAGTGCGACTTAGACACGGAACGCTGTTACCTTCCCACTGAGGTGGTACCTATTTATCTACTCGCATTTGCATGCTTTCGAACCGCTAGGTTGGCGGGAGCTGGGACAAGCGACGGGAGCTCACTCCGTTGCGTGGATTCGATCTTACAGCTGCAGATCTATAGACCTTACAGCACAGAGGCTTCTGTGGTTTAACCCGCAGTGCCACCACGGCCCTTCCATCAGTAGGCTCAGTAAAATGAGCAGGTAGGTCGCTGGGGGGCAAGTTGTTGTTTTTCATAATTATGTTGCAAACTGCCCAAAGAGCCCTCTAGCACAATGGGATGGTAAGTCAAAACAATGAAATGAAATGTGTGGATCTTTCTCATTAGAAAATAAGCATTTCCAGAGTGGAAGGAAGCATTGATTAAGAGAGATATAAAATAAATTGTACTGAAGTTAAGAACCTTTTAAGTGCAAACCAGATGGCTCCAAATTCCCCTGTTCAGGCAGGCCCTGGATTGACACGACATCAAAACTAGCTAATCAACAGTCATGCAAATCCAGCTTCTACTTAAAACTAAGTTACAGTATGTTGTTGTTTAGTTGTTTAGTTGTGTCTGACTCTTTGTGACCCCATGGACTAGAGCACACCAGGCCCTCCTGTCTTTCACTGCCTCCTGGAGTTTGGTGAAAAGTTTCAGCGTATACTCAGCCTCAAACCTAAAATGCAGTAAGTGAGTTTCCACAGCAGCCTCATCACTAGAAATATATATATTTCAATAATGCATACATCCTGACTTATTTTTCTGTGCTTTAGAGCGGGTTTCCCCAAACTGGTACCTTCTAGCTATAACAGACAACTCCCACCGTCTCTGCCTATTCACTATGCTGGCTAAGGTAATGGGAATAACAGCTGAGACATCTCAAACATGACTTTTTTCAGGGAAGTTATTTTAAAAATATTACTTGTTTAATTACTTACATTGTTTGAAAAATCTTATTACTTGTTAAATGCTGCAACATTCCTACTTCCAAATTCTGATAGAGAGGGCATTAAGCTGGGGAGGCAGGCTTAGACATATTGTTTCTGTTCTTATTTGGGAGACATCTGATGATAACTAACCATCTCTGCTTTGTTCTCTATGTCATCTGTCTTTCAAGGATTCTGTGAAGTTGGAATGAAGCTGAAGACAGAAGACTGTGTAACTCAAAATTTATTAGATTTTCATTTGCTGCATACTTTTCTTCATGTTTTCATTGGTCACATTTCCTGAAAGGTTGAATAAATATACAGCTCCTAGCCATTTTTCTGGGAAAAGTCAAGCAACCAGCAACAGAGTTTATATATTTATGTTGTTGTTGCCGCTGCATGTATTTCTCCTTCCTATATCAGAATAGCCATGCAGAAACGTGTCCATCTGGACAGACCACAGAGTGCAGGCTAGAAAAAAGCAATATTTCATGAGAGCTGAAGATGTTATCAGGCCATCATACACATCATCTGCTGTTGTCTCTAATGGAGCAGGTTCTGCAAGCTTTGTTATGCAAGATGGACATATCTGGCCAAACAGGTTTATGCAGCAATAGGAGACCTTGTTAATCTCATTTGACCAGTGAAGCTCATACAACAAATATGGCTATTACTGCCTTCAGCTTTCTCAGAAAACCTCTTCCTTGTCTTATTTCTTGGTTCACTTCTTTTTATCATGAACAGCTATGTTTGGTGAACGGCCTTTAAAGTTTGATAGCTTCTGAAGCAACTCAACCAATGTTTGATTGAATGAACGATGTAACAATTCTTTCCTACTCGGTGCCTTGCAGCAAAATAACTAACGACAAAACAGATGTGGCATAGGGGATCTGTGTTCAGCTCTCTGGGCCTTTTTCCTAGTTTAAAGCAACCTTTGTGTGTATGTGTGATCAGAGCAGCATTGCTGAAGAAAGGGACATATACCTTCCTCATCCTATGCTGTTTCTCCTCCTGTCTCAGTTATCCATAACTAAGCTGGTATTGGAACTGTCTTAGAATCTGAAAAAGATAGATGCAGAGTTTGGAAAAGCTACTTTCGAGAATATAACTCTTAGAATGCCCCGACCAATATGGGCAGTTGTAGTCCAGTTGTGGATAGAAATAATATAGATACCAGTCTTCTTTGTTGGACATCTAATAGCACCTTCAGGAATGATACTGTTTGAAAAAAATGGTCTGAGGATGAGGACTAAATATCCTGCCCCACACCCACTCACCTTCTCCTTTGGTACAATCTTCAAAATGAGGAAAGAAAGAAAAAGTCCAATCCTCACCATGTCATGTCTGTTTCCATCTTTGGCATGGTGATGACCTTTTTGATGTGATCTTGTGAAAAGACTGGGCCAGAAGTGCAGATACCTAGCTGCTCATCTGTGTTGACTCCTATGAGTGATGTGTATGTCTGACTGACTATGTCCTAGCAGAAAAAGGCAACAACTCCGGCTTGTCTGTGTTATCAGAGTATTGAGAAGTCATTTTAACGGCAGGCATTTTGGAGTGAATAATGCAGCAGGCTGCCTCTGTGGCCTGTACAGAATGCCATCCATTGCTCTGAATAACACAAGGAAATTAGTAACTATCAAAATCTTATGGGCTTGCAACAGAAATGGATTATCATAGGTCTCAAAGGAACATAGTGCTTAATGCAGCAGATAACTTGTTTGCTGTGTGACCAGAATATCACTGTTCAAGTAGCAATTATGAAATACTGGTGGGACTAGATAAAACTTTTGGCCATGGCTTTGTTCTGTCCTTGCTTTTTTTACAGCTACCCTTTCCTTCATGCTGCCTAACAAATGCTGGGTTCTTATTAGAAAGCAAAATCCCCAAATTCCTCATCCATTCCTGTTCCATCACAACTTCCTCAAGGTACTTTTTGGTGGATGATCAGTGCTCCAGATCAGAACATCAGCTGACCATGAGGCACTTTCCCAAAAAGACAGATTATTATGTTGATTGTGGTTAGTCTGCATAAACTAACAAGACTGCCATGGATGGTGCAGATCTGTCATGGCTGCTCTAAAGTGTAAGGAACTTCTTCAAGTAAAGGCGATGCAAATTAATTCAAACTTTTATTTGGACATTCTTGCCTGTATATTCCCTAGGAAATGCTGCATATGGAGTGTGGATAGCCAGCTTTGCCAATTGCACAGTTCTTCTTTGGGAGACTGTGGGAAGGATAGGGCCCATATATACCACAGAGGGTTTCTGCTCTAGAAAAGACAGTGCACTTGGCCCATAGCAACATGATTTTGTTTAATCCCCATATTTCAGCCCCACAGCCTTTCACTGATGCTGTGGCAGACCTGAAGTGCAAGTGAGGGTTAAGAATGGCTAAACATGCTCTGGTTTCTGCTGTTACTGAAAGTTTAAAAGAAAATTCAAAGAATGGCAAGATCCTTTGTTCCTCACATAAGGTGCTATCTTCTGGGCCCTAAACTTGGAATGGAAGGTAAATCCAGGGAAGGCCTAGTGCTGGTGAAGAATGAGTGGGAAACTTTGGCTCCCAGATGTAAGAGTCGGCATAGCTGTGCCATATAATAGCTCTTTGGCCCTGACTTTCTATAGTCCAGAAGGTCAGCCTTTTATTTCATTGTCCCCCCCCAAAAAAAGAGTGTGTTTGGCCTCCAGCTAAGTTCTTTGTGTGCTATACAATATGAGATATATATTGTGTTAGTCCATTAAAAACAACAACCCAGTTCCCTAAAAATCTATCTCTAGAACTGTGTTCCCCAACCTTGGGTTTCCAGATGTTCTTAGACTAGAACTCCCAGAAGCCTTCACCACCACCTCTGCTGGCCAGGATTTCTGGGAGTTGAAGTCCAAGAACATCTGGAGGCCCAAGATTGAGGACCACTGCTCTAGAAGACCAAGGTATTATTAGAGTGATACAAATGGCAACAGTTTAACTCTCCACTGTATTCTATGTCTCACCCTGAGGGAGGCTTGTGCATAAGTTGGAAAACTGCTCTCACAAATCCTACTGTGCTCATGTGGCATGCAGAGGTTTTAGAGCAGCCAGCCTCACCTGAAGCTTCCTGAGACACAAGCATCACATCTGACTCAATTTTTGAATTTGCCTTAAACCCAGGTTTCAAACTATTTTTGCCTGATGAAGAGTTCTACAGAATTTTATTAATCCTTTTATTTGTTAGTTTTTAGCCAATTCTTTAAAGCTATTACTGAATGTCAAGATTCATTTCTATGAATGGATCACATAGCCATTTTCATTACACCAGCCCGCTTTCCAGCACCTGCTGCTTCGAGCAGCTGCCTCAGACTGCCTTAAAAGAGAGTCGGCCCTGCCAGTTTGAATGTTCAAAATTCTGCCTGAGTGGAGTCTTGAAGCAGATCTTAGAAACATTACCTTTTTTGGGAACACATTTGCCAGAATTCCCCTAGCTGACATGACCAGTGACCCCATTGGCCAAGGGATTCCAGGATTTAGTCAGTTTTTCTGTGGAAAACTTCTCTTGTTTAAGGTGGAGGACCAGGAAAGTTAGCTTTCCAGTTCTTGGTGAATCTGTGGGCCGTCTTGTGTGAGAACTAACTCTTCATCTCTTATTGGAATAGCATACAGATGGAAAGGTTTAAGATGAGCCTCCCCACCACCTTCTCTTGGCTCATCCAGTCTTCTTCTCCTCCCTTCCCCACCATTGTTTTCTTTTAGCATCTCCCCTGATAAAGGAAACGTGCTCCCAAAAACTTGTGTCTCTACACACTTTTTTTACCATTTGAATTCCCTAGCATCTCCTCAACCTACAGTTTGGGTTTTATGGTGGTGGTGCTGCGGGCTAAACCGCAGAAGCCTTTGTGTGCTCCAGGGTCAGAAGACCAGCAGTCGTAAGATCAAATCCACATGACGGAGTGAGCTCCCATCGCTTTGTCCCAGCTCCCTGCCAACCTAGCAGTTCGAAAGCATGTAAATGCGAGTAGATAAATAGATACCACCTCGGTGTATAGCCGCGCTGGCCATGTGACAACAGAAACTGTCTTCGGACAAACGCTGGCTCTACGGCTTGGAAACGGGGATGAGTACCGCCCCCTAGAGTCGAACACGACTGACTAAAATGTCAAGGGGATCCTTTTATCATGTTTTCAGCTTGAGAAAGTAACTTTTCCAAGTTCTAGTGGAGGTCACACATTGCCTAACATACGGCACTGAAAAGAGGCCAATATCCTGCCTGAGAAACCATTAGAACAACTCTCCCTTTTATGAATTGTTTGAAAGAAAATTCCCATTTCCCATGTCCAAAATATTCCTCTTGGAGTCAATTTGCCATCCACTCTGCACGAGGTCTAACCTCTCTCCCCTGCCCCCCAAGACTGGCTGCATCTGCTCTCACTTAAAGACACATTAATTCAAACCTGCTATTTTGTTTAGGCAGAAAAGCTCGAGATAAACGTGAGCTGGGTTTCCTTGGGAGCATTCATTACTTTGTTTCTTCCTGGTATGGAAACTTTTGCTTCAGCTAGCCCTTGTGACTGGAAAAGAAAAAAGAAAAAGAAAAGCCAGTTAATCACAGCAGAACAACTAAAGCTTTTTAAAAAGGGTTATTAAGAAGGCATTTTGCAAGGACAGCTGGTGAGAGAGTGACTGGACATGGGCACTTGTCAAATCTCTCTCTCCCCCCCTTTTGAAAACAAGATCTGAGACCATTATGAAGACTGAGCTTTGTGTGGAATTTCTATTAGTCAGGGACAACATAAAAGTATGTAGGCAGAACAGTGTGCGAGAGAGAAATTGGGAAATTTGAGAAAGGAATATAAACTAAATTCAGATCTGTCAGAGACAGCTTGGCAGATATGGGTGAGCAGCAAAGAAGCCCAAGGCAAAGGTCTTGATGCTTCAGGTCATCTTTGCAAAGGTCTGATTGAAGTCTATTTGCTAAAAAAAAACAAAATAAAAAAGAAGATTTTGTTTTGCTCTGGAGGAGTGGGGGGGGGAATGTTTCCATTTAACAATTACCAGTACTTGAGAAATAATAGACTTCATTTTCAGAACGGCACAGATAAAGGAATAGATTTCTCTGCAGAGCTGAAGGTGGTACATATGGATGCGTCCCACTGGCTAGGTGCCTGTTGTGATTCACCCATACAAAACAAAGTGGCAGGATAAACCATATGATACATTAAATATGCATTGTGCAATCTGCTAGTCTTTCTGTGTTTTACTCTAGAGTAAGCAGACATGGTCATGCTTTGGAGAGGGACCAGCACACAAGGCTGAGTAATCCTCCCCTCATCCATTTTTAAACCTAAAAATATCTTCATGGCATTAGAAAAACCTCCATCGGAACCAAGGTCCCCCTCACAACTCTACTGTTTTTAAACAGAAACAGTAGTGTTTTAAAAAAACATGTTGAGGGAGGTTTAAATGTTCACAAGTTGTATGTTGTCCTGATATCTGTCAGTGCCATGTGCACTAATAAAATAGAAAGCTGCAGACCATATGTCATAACTGCAGACCATGTTTACTGCAGGTTACCCTCAGGTAGGCTGGACTGAGAGATGTTGAGTGACTTCTGGTTACTGTGGATGGTGAAAGCAAATCCTCCAAAAGGCTGCTAACTTGCATAAATGTTGCATGTGTTAATTAATCTACTCCCGAGTAATCTGAGCTTTTTAAAATTTCACTGGTATAGGATAGGATAAGGAAGATTCATAAATAGTTGGAAGTTAGAGGTCTTTACCAATGTACTTAAAATTACCTAGACAGGCAGAAGTAAATCCAGAAACATCAAAGAGTCCTGTAATACCTTTAAGATTCAGACTTTAATCCAAAGGTGGCAATATGCTGTCTTAAATCTCAGTTGGGTGAACTGGTATAATTTTCCCAAACTTCTATGTGGAAGCATCACATACCTACTTGCATAAGGAGTTCATTTGCCTGGAGTGCACAACACAGCATCTTACATGCTGGTTGGGCAGCCAGAGACAGCTCCACCCCACAGGAGCCAAAATGGCCAGTGATCAAGTGGCTATATCTCATGGGTACAACAACATGGCTTTTACCTTCCCAACCCCTGCTTGGCAAAGACACCTGCTGTTAACAGCAGTTTAAAAAGTTTATTGAAGGTAAATGGTTGATTGATAATAAAAAGCCATACCTTGGATTGGTTGCAACAGGGCACTGTTGGCACAGAATAAGGAGCAGATCATTGCATTGGATGAACCACTTGTGAGCCAATGCCCACCTTCTCAGGCTGCTGCTAGGTAGCCAGGGATTGGAAATCAGATAGATATCCTCCAGTGCAAGAATGCTAGGGGGGAAATCCATTAACACCTGCTATGGGAAATAGTGTTGGGCCTCCTGAACAGAGCACCACCCTGTCTGTTCTGCAGTCTTGGTCCAGAAGGTGATCTCTTACCTGGGATAGTGTTGAATGTCCGTCTCACTCACCAGTGATCCATTCCTATGTGCAAAAATCATCATCTGCTGCAGACATTGAGGCCATGATTGTGAACAGAATTACAAATACAGTGATGTCGCGACTTACGAATGCCCCTACCTATGAATATTTCAACTTGCGAACAGCTCCGGTAGCAAAATTTCGACTTGCAACCGGACCTTCCACTTACGAACACAAAAAGGCAGGGGGAAAGGGCGGGAAATTCAAATAGCTAACTGTAAGTGGTGACGAGGCTGCTTCTTTGTAGCTCTTTTGCCCTGGCAGTTAGAGAGTGTGCAATCCGAGGAGGCTGCCCGCTAAGGTAAGGTGCTGCTTTGTACTTTTAAAAAAACGGTTCTGGGTATTTTTTGCAGCATGGTTTTTGGCTGGGGATTATGTTTCTGTGCTGTGATGGGTCTTGGGGGAGTTGTTTGTTTTTTGGTTCCCCCCCCATTTCCGATGGGGGGACTGGTTGCTTTTTGGAGTGCTTTCCCCCATTTTTGATGTGTCTTGCATGCTTCCCTTGCTTTTTGCTTTGTTCTCTTTGCATTACTGATCTGCCCCGTTTGTTTTCTGTGCTTTTGCAATGGTTCCTGCATCCTTCCCTTGCTTTTTCCTTTGATTTATGTGCATTTCCGACCTTGTCCCTTTGTTCTCTGTGCATTTCTGCTCTGCTCTGTTTGTTTTCTGTGCTTTTGCAATGGTTCCTGCCTGCTTCCCTTTCTTTTTGCTTTGTTCTCTGTGCATTTCTGATCTGCTCTGTTTGTTTTCTGTACAGGGTTCTGGCTCCGATGGGTCTTGCAGATCCTTTCTGCAAGGGTCTGTGCTGGCTGGTTTGCTCTAAAATGGAGTTCAGACTTTTGGTTTTAAAACCAGAAATGTTTTTGCAAAGGTCTATGCTGGCTGGTGGGCTCTAAAATGGAGTTTAGTCTTTTGGTTTTAAAATCAGAAGTGTTTTTACAAAGGTCTGTGCTGGCCGGTGTGCTCTAAAATGTTGCTTGGTTTGGTTTAAAATGTGTTGGTGTAAAATGTGTAGGTTTAAAATCTGTGGGTTTAGCATGTGTGGGTTTAAAATGTGTTTTAGACTCCAAAATCCATCCCCCGCCCCATTGTCTTCTCTCTCTGTCTTCTCTCTTTTTGTGCTTAAAAGCACAAACCTTTGTCTGAGGGAGTCTGTGTGCCCCAGTGATGACTTTCTTTCTTTCCTCTTTTCCCCATTGTTCCCTCCCTTCCTCCTTTCCTGCCCTTTTTTTAACCTAAGTCATCTTAGGTTAAAAAAAAATCCCCCTAGTGGTAGAGGATTAACTGGTTTTGCATTAGTTCCTATGGGAACTAATGCTTCGACTTACGTACAACTGGCGCCTCTATATACAAACAAAAACAGCCGGAACGGATTACTTGGTTTCAATTTATTTCAATGGGAAATGCTGATTCAACTTAACGAACATATTCTGGGATGGATTACATTTGTAAGTTGAGGCATCACTGTATAATATAACATGCCCAAATGACTCCTTTCCTCTCTCTTGTATCTTGATAAGACATATTCCATAAAGGAATGGGTGAAGTGATTGAGAAGGCTGCTAGAGAGGAGCCTGGGAACCTTTTATATACAGTACTTCGCTGGTGGACCCAGCCAAGTGAAGACTGCTGCATTCTGGTTTGCCAGGCAAGGCCCCACTCATTGCTCCCAGCCATCTCTCTCCTGATCAGCTTGCCTTCCCACACTCCCCAGCACAGCATCCCCAGGTGTGGAGCAGCATGGGAGGAAGAAACAAAATGGCAGATGGCATGTCAGTGTTCCAGGATATGATAGGGTGCAAGTAGGGGCCCAGGTGAGTAAATGAACTGGCTGGCCCCAGGCTATTGTATGCATCTGGTTGTAGACCCAGGTCTGCAACATCCCATTCTCTGAAATTTGATGAGATGAGGTCAGGGAAATGTTCTTATGATATCATGGAGGTGGGTCATTATGATGTCCCAAAGGCAGGGCATTTCTCCTGAGACAACTATTTGTGGGAATGGATGGAGGTATTCCAGGTAACTCTCAGCTAACCAGGTAATTCAGCAACTCCTAGCCAACACATTTTGAGCAACTTGGCAGGCAGCAATATATACCCAACAGCTTTAATGGTTGTCACACAAGAATCATTCTTCTAAATTGGCACAATTTACTCTGAGATTTTTTTTTCTTAACTGGAAACCCAGAGAAGCAAAGCAATTCCTGAAGATGTCAGCTAATGCCCTAAGACCTGGCAACTTTAGTACGGCATAATACATTTATTTGTTTTTAAGAAGGAATGTGATTTTTGTTAAAATACACAAACAGAGCTATTCTTTTGGGAATTATTTTAGTAGACTCATTCTTTCCTTTCCCCCTCACCCTGCTGGAACATCCTCCCCCCTGTCCTTCAAGCAAGGCTTTTAAAAACCAAAACAAATGTGTAGACCTTAAAGGTCACTGTGTCTCCCCTCAACCCAAGAAGACAGAGCACCAGCTGTGAGAGTAAATGTGCATATCATTCAGAGGCCTTTGTCTGCATGCAAATCAGATAATGTTATTCACGGACAATGGCCTTTTGCATTCGCAAACAGTGCCCCCACAGGCTGCAGCACTTGGAGGCTGCAAATAAGACAGCCTAAATGAAAAGAGGGAAACATGCAAAAGGAGAATGCTGAAAAATAGATAGTAAGTAATTGGTTTTGAAAGTGGACCTCATGTTTTCTATCCTAGTTGAATGTGGACTTCAAAGAAAGCATCCCTGAAGAGGTTCTGGCTCAGTTTAGATGCCTCCAGTTTAGAAGTCTTTCTTCTTAAAAGATTTTTCTGAGAATTACCAAGCCTTGACTCAGTGAAATCCTGTCTTAGATTTTTGGATGCTCCTGGTGCATTTCACATTGAAAATGCCTTTCAGTGTTTTAAAAGCACCCTTGCTGGGTGCTTTTAAAAGCCAATTAAAAACCTGGTTATTCAAATAGGCCGTCCCCCCAGTCAACTAAGTTATTTTTTTTTCTTTCCTTTTCTTCTGTTTTTTGAGTTTTAGCCATCTTGAATAATATTGCTTATAATTATTGTATTATATATGTTATTTATATGTCCTTTTAATTTGTTTTAGCCTATGTAAGCCGCCCCGAGTAGATGTTGTCTAGAGGGGCGGGGTAGAAATCGAATAAATAAATAAATAAATAAATAAAAATTTTTTATGTAAGATCTACTTCTAACTGTACGACAACCACGACAAGGCTGTATATTGTCTCCCTGCTTATTTAACTTATATGCAGGATACATCATGTGAAAGGTTGGACTGGATGAATCCCAAAATGGAATTAAGATTGCCGGAAGAAATATCAACAACCTCAGATATGCAGATGATACTACTCTGATGGCAGAAAGTGAAGAGGAATTAAAGAACCTCTTAATGAGGGTGAAAGAGGAGAGTGCAAAACATGGTCTGAAGCACAACATAAAAAAAACTAAGATCATGGCCACTGGTCCCATCATCTCCTGACAAATAGAAGGGGAAGATATGGAGGCAGTGACAGACTTTACCTTCTTGGGCTCCATGATCACTGCAAATGGTGACAGCAGCCATGAAATTAAAAGACACCTGCTTCTTTGGAGGAAAGTGATGACAAACCTCAACAGCATCTTAAAAAGCAGAGACATCACATTGCCGACAAAGGTTCGTATAATCAAAGCTATGGTTTTTCCAGTAACTATGTATGGAAGTGAGAGCTGGACCATAAAGAAGGCTGACCATCAAAGGATTGATGCTTTTGAATTGTGGTGCTTGAGGAGACTCTTGAGAGTCCCTTGGACTACAAGGAGAACAAACTTATCCATTCTAAAGGAAACCAATCCTGACTGCTCACTGGAAGGACAGATCCTGAAGCTGAGGCTCCAATACTTTGACCATCTCATGAGAAGAGAAGACTCCCTGGAAAAGACCCTGATGTTAGGAAAGTGTGAAGGAAAGAGGAGAAGGGGACAACAGAAGATGAGATGGTTGAACAGTGTCATTGAAGCAACCAACATGAATTTGACCCAACTCCGGGAGGCAATGGAAGACAGAAGGGCCTGGCATGCTCTGGTCCATGGGGTCACGAAGAGTCGGACACGATTTAAAGACTAAACAACAACATCTAACTATATGACAAGTTCAGAAAGAGTATTACTCCACTGGAATGAATTTGTAAACCTATGGGAGTTTCCAAATTCTAATGTCTGACCATTTGGACCATTTTTCTAGGGCAACCAAAACCTCCATTACTCTTCTGCTGACATAAGGGTAAGTGTAGCTGCTTAAGCATAATCCCAACTGAGGAAATGCTTTGCCAAAAGTAGAGGACAATAGATGATACAGATTAGTCTAACATTGGTGTACGTTAAGCAAATATCCATTGTTATTCTGCCTAATTGCTGAACTCTTTATACTTCTACATGACTCTGAGCTCTGCTTGCAATCCACCAAGTAGTGGTAGTGCTTTTAGGATGTCACGTCCCATCCCTGGCAATGTCATTCCAGCTGAAATTGGACACATGGATACATTTCATATTTTTGGCCTTTAACAAAGACCTATTATTGTTCCTTTTTATTTTTAAATAGTTGTTTTCTTTCTTTCTTTCTTTCTTTTATTCTTTCTTTTGATGCAAATTTAGACATTATAATGTAATAATAGCTGCAACATTGGTCTCACTAAAGAAGAAGAGACTGTGACCAGGGACTTTTCTGCATACTCGGTCTGTTCTCCTGAACAACTTCCTTCTGATGTCCTTTTCAATTTTTAAACTGGATTCAGACCACACAGCCCTTCAAACAAGGTCCTTATAAAATAGAAGACACGAATAATCTTACAAACTGCTGTATAATACTGTCAGTATACAATACATAACGCTGCACAGAGGAAACCTTATAGTAAGGAAAAAGCCTGTTCATCTATTTAACAGCAAAGCAAAACAAACAAAAGGGAGATGCATTCTAAAGTTTGGGGGGAGGTGGAAAGAGCATATCTTTCAAAGGGAAAACATTAAATGAATACAAGCTTTTTTAAACCATGGGTCAGTGCTACAAAGGAACCTGCAAGATGGCACCTTTAAAAGGCTTATAAAGCACTCCATAAACACTTGTCAAGATAAGTGGCTGAGGGCTAACCCTTTCTTGAATTAAACTATACAGAAAGGCATTGGGGAGCAGTTTGGAAGCCATGAGAGGAGTTGTACAACATCTTCATATTCCATGAGTATGATATGGATAATTTTTTTTTACCACCACTCCCACAAAGCCTTGCCCTGAGGCATTATTCAAATATCAGCTCAGAAGCAGCCATGCTGTGCAGGCAATGAATGATTCAGAGAAGAAAAGACTCCAGCGATGGTGGCACCAGCCTTATCCTCTTCTTCCCTCCTACCATGTCATTATTGTCACACAAAAGGGTTTAGTGGCAACAGCATGGGTGGGTGGTGGGAGGGGTACTTCTCCCTGTGTGGTGTGGAAGCTTGCACAGCCTCAGGAAGCTTGAGCTGGCCGTGTCTCACAGACACTTTTCTGGAGACATTTAGGCAACTGCCTTGCATCAGGTCCGGTAATCTGACTGTCTGACTGTCTCTCTGGCATTATGTGCCATCAAGTTGCCAACTTATGGCAACCTTATGAATTTCTGACTTCTGACACATCCTATCATTGACAGCCCTTGCAAAATCGGGGCCATGCTTTCCTTTATTTTATTTGGCTTTCTTTTTTTTGTGCTAAATTGTCTCTGTAATCCAATATCACTTCTGCTGACTGACTGTGGCTGTTCAGGGTCTCAGAGGGAGAGATCTTTCTCAGAATCTGATATATAATCCCACCTGATGCCAGCAGGTGGATGGGGACCTTCTATACTCAAAACATATACAGAACAGGATTGATTGATTGATGGATGGATGGATGGATCGGTCAGTCGGTCGGTCGGTCGGTCGATTGATTGTTATACATCCACATTAATACAAAGAATAGTTGTGATGAGAGCTTGGAAAACCTCCTTTTTTGGTCAGCAACTCCCTCTTTTGAATTCCTCAACCAACATGGGCACTGATCATGTGGATTCTAGGAGCTGTATACACAAAAAGGAATTTTTTCAAGCTTTGCCTGTGATCCCACTTCATTTCTACAACTCTATTGGAGTACCGGCTGCTGTTTTCAAGAGAGGCTTACAAGTTTGGCCAGTGTCTCCTGAAAGGCCATGACACTGGCCACACATAAATAAAACTGGCTTACCAGTGATGCAAATGCCAGAGATGGAAACAGTTAATTTTTCTGGTTATACTCCAAGCATCTCCAAGCTAACAAGGCTATCAACCACGCTACTCAGAATAGTTGGTAGCCATATTGGTTGTGAGATTCTGAGAATTGTGATACAGGAACAACAACAACAACAACAACAACAACAACAACAACAACAACAACAACAACAACAACAACAACAACAACAACAACAACAACAACAACAACATTATTTCTCATTTTTGGAAATGCAGTGAAAAACAAACATGTATATAACATACAAGAGGAGAACAAGTAGTGAGCATATATGCCTCTGAACCAACATTCTCTATGCAATCTTTTTTTCTGCTGCTGCCTTCTTATGGTGTGTCTATGTGTCAGCAGTTTCCTTCTGCACAGACAGATGCTTGCCCCTCGACCCAACTTGTACAGGATATGAAATGCTACCAGAGAGTGAATGCTTCAGGCAAAGCTGTTATACAGGGACCCAGGAGGATGGCGGGGACTAGAGACATCTTTGCGTCATGCCTGACAAGACAGAATGGGCTCAGTGCCCATCTAACAGGCCCTCCCATCACGGCAAAAAGCCCCAGGGACTATCAGCTTCCTTTATGTCATGTCACAAATCTGCAGCTTCCTCTCAGAGAGCAAATGAAGGGCAGAGGGTTCACTTGGATGAACAGACTGCAATGTCGTCTTCCATTGCATTCTTAATGGACAAATTAGCTCAGCCGTGTTGGGAGTTTGCTGTGTCCCATTATTTGCTCTTGAAGAAAGAAAGGCAGCTTAAACTGCAATCTTGCACTTCTGCTGTACTGAAATCTCATTTATGTCTATAGTATTAATGCTGTCTAACAGTGCGAGACTGCAGCTGTAGTTACACCATAACAACAAAGAGTCTTGTGGCACCTTAACAAGAAGTAGCTTTTATCTGGCATAGAATTTTGTGCAGTATAGCCGACTTCATCAGTTACACGAAGTGTAGTCTGAGCAGGCAGAAATTTAAAAACATGGAGGAAAGGGTGATGTGAAATACTCTAGAAATGGAAAAGGTTACGAACACAGTGGTGATGATGGTGCCCCTGGCAGTCTGTGTGTTCTCACACTGTGCACCATGCACCAACAAAGGTGTGCAGTGCTGGGGCCAATCAGCCAGACCAAGGTAGGGAATAGGAGAAGACCAATGATGAGAGTCAGCTGAGGGAGAAGGTGTGATAGGCTAACAGTTGCTGAGAGCTGGGGGAGATAAAGCTGGGAGAGATGGAGAAAGGAGGAAGTCAAGAGGAAAAGGAAGAGGAAGTGTTAGGGCCAACAGAAGAGGATCTGGGAATGGACTCCAGGGAATCAGAGACTTGGGGCTTGGAGGAACCTGAGCCAGCCTTCTTTACCAAAGGGGTGTACAATTGTGTTCTCAAAGCCTTTCATGGCTGGGATCCAATGGTGGTTGTGGGTCATTCTGGGCTCTTTGGCCGTGTTCTGGAGGCTTTTCTTCCTAACATTTCACCAGTCTCTGTGGCTGGCATCTTCACAGGACAGGGGCAGAACACAGACAGATTTATAGCTCCTGTCCTCTGAAGATGCCGGCCACAGAGACTGGTGAAATGTTAGGAAGAAAAACCTCCAGAACATGGCCAAACAGCCCGAAAAACCCACAACAACCACTGAATATACAATTGTATTTATGTGGAGAACCCTTGGACAGGGGTTATGGTGCAAGGTAGAGGTCATGACCAGAACTTTGACTGAGTCCTATGCAAGTTGCCACCACACCCAAGCTGCTGCTGGAGGTCCCAACACTTCAATGGAGAGTGAAGCCTAAGACTGAGCCAAAAGAGGTGATGAAGACACCCACACTAGTGGAAATATCAGTGGTGCCTTTGGGGTGAGTGGTACCTCTCACAGGGTATTGGCAGCTCAACTATATAGACCCTCATTAAGTGGCACAAGTTGGCAGCGGCCACTAGGAGGACTTGTGCATTTCTAACCCCAGTGGAAGCGACCAATGTTCCCAAGGACACAAGGCTGTCTTCTAGGGAGGGGCTAGTGAATAGAACGCAGCCCCACAGTGAACAGGCAGGCAGGGATGGGGGTGGTTGTTGTTGCTGTTGCTGGAGCTGTACCACCCATCTGAGCTAATAAAAGCAATTTTATCTCACCTTTCCATGGATACAATATCCAAGGAGTTTTTTTTCTGCTGTCCCAGCACTTGGCAGGGGTAGCATTGTTCACATACCGTATTTTTCCATGTATAAAATTCTACTTTTCCTTATATAATTTGAGAGAAAAAATGAGGGCCGTTTTAAACATGGAAGGCAGCTCTTTACCACTGCCTTTTGCAAAGGCACAGGGCTTTAGCAAAAAGGAAGGGGAGCTGTTGCTCCCATTTTGCTAACCTCCGTGCCTTCTCAAAAGGTGAGGGCACGCTGGGTTTAGCAAAAAGGAAGGGGAGCTGTCTATGGCTCCAGCGTACCCTCGCCTTTTGAGAAGGCATGGAGGTTAGCAAAAAAGGACAGGGAGCAATGGCTTCCCTTCCTTTTTGCTAAACTCCATGCCTTCTCAAAAGGCGAGGAAAAGTGGCAGTCACTTTGATAGCCGCTTTCCTTGCCTTTTGCCAAGGCACAGGGCTTAGCAAAAAGAGAGCCCTTTGATTCCTGCTATTTCTAATTTGGGGTTAGAAAAGCGGGGGGTTCATATTATAGTTTGGGTCATCTTATATACAGAAAAATATGATATCATTTTAATGCTGGTTATTAAGAATCATTTAACTGCCGCTGGGAGGCAACAAAGACATCCAAGTTCAGATAAATTAATAAACAAATTGGTTACACAGTCTGAATGTCAGCATTCAGATTTAAGCACCATAACAAAATGTGATGTTACTTGTCAAGATGTGACTTCTGATATACAAACCAACTTCTGCTAACAGATCATAATTCTGTTAAGTACCCACAAGCCATAATCTGAACCCATGATTTGCTGTTGCTTTATGACTTCTGGCTTTGTTTGACATCCAACCTCACAACTGTGTCTTGTCTCTAGCTCAGCACCCATCCACCCCTGAATCAGGAGTTGACAAAAGAGGCTGAAGAGGAATAATCCCAGAAATGGGGAAGGAAATATGTAGTTTCTTTATTCATCTGATAGGGAATTCATGGCTTAACAAGCAAACAAAACTTAGCATAAGCAATGGCTTATCATGACAAGTAAATACACCCAGTGACTACCTGAATATTTCATAGAATATTTTCTATTCATGTCATTGTGAATTTCATGTCATTGTGAATTTATGTTTGTTATAGACACTACTTCCAGCCCTTTAGACACCAATTTAAACATCATTAGTTCATGAAATTATATGACTCTGTAAAAGCTTTGGGTTTTTTGGTGGCATGGTATCCATACTGTATGGATGTGCTAAGAAAAAGAAAATTACACAGATATGACCCCATAGAAAGATCAAGCCCTCAAGGGTAGAAAATTTTATATAGTGAACATGTGTGCTATTCCACTCTCAGAGGCTGGAAAAAAGTAAGATAGCTGCTGTGGCATTCAGCTCTGCTCTCAACTGTCCGTCACAGCTGGGCAGGGGAACCTCAGCCAATGAGAGGACGGAGGGTGGTGCAGAAGTGGGAGGAGCTGGGTTATATAAGGTGTGTGATGTGTGAGAGGAGAGCAGTTTGAGAGATGAGAGATTAGAGAGATTGACAGAGAGTGAGAAAGAGCCTGTCAGTGAGGGAAAAGTCTGTGTGAGCTAGTGTCTTATAAACAGTGATTGACTAATTGATTTTATACCAGTGATTTACTCCTTTTATTTTGTGTAATCAATAAACACTCTATTTTGTTTGAAAGAAATACTTGTGCTTGTGAATGTTAAAGGATAGGTTGGTGGCAGCAGTTTTTGGTGAGAAGTAGTGAGCACTCTTAGAAGCCTGGATGGGTAGAGGCTTGAGAGTGGCCTGCTACAGCTGCATTTTGAACTGACTGTTGCTGTACTTCAGGTTCCTTCTATGACCTTCAGCATGTCTGCTTTACTTTATTTATATCTTACTCCCCATCTGAAAAATGATTGTATTTGTCCTTTATTTTTCACATAAGATTGCTCTGTGAAGTTAAATACTGTAAAAAAAAAACAGGCAGTAGACTAGCATTTTATTGCAGCCCTTGGAAAAATGATGGCAGACAGTGACTCCTCCTGCCTTTATGCTTGCAGTATTGGGCTAGACAATTGAATATCATGGTCAACATGGTTGGTTTTTAGCAAATCAGTTCTCTGAACAAATCTACATACATTCAAATCTCACAAGAACTCTGCATAACAATACTGAGTGAGAGGGGAAAGGGGCCTCTGTTAACATTCATGATATATTTACAGAGTACTGCTATACATCTTTTCAGAAGTAAACACACTCAGTGTTTACCTGAAGGTAGCCATCCTAAGGTCCATGGGCCTTACATGCAGTTAAATGGGTATAGCATTACAGCCCGAAGGACCTAGTTCTGCTTATGTTCATGTGCAGGACTACCCATGCTTTGGTAGTTGTATTATGTCATCAGGGTTGGACTGAATCAATGCAATCATTTCTTGTAGTATTTGAAGAAACTCAGTTTGAATGTGTCTGTCAATGGATGTCACTCTATGCCATGGCATCATGCTTTCTGAGATCATTGGGCAATATATCATTACAGGTGGAACAACAACAACAAAAGAACTTCCATTCTTCTTAATCGCCAGCTCACATTTTTAACAGAAAGTGAGATGCACAGTGCTATAGTGGAACAAGGGCCTGTAGGGTTGAAGGTTCCAGACTTTCTGATAAACAAAGACGATGACATCATTTGTTACTTCCTCAGGCTTCCTTCTTCCTTCTGAGTGTAGCTGTAATCTTTACAGTAGCTGTAGGTAAGGGGAAAGGAATGGATATTTCTAGGACCTTACTCTTGTGAGAGGCACCTCTCTGTCTGTCTGTCTACATGTATGTGTCTGTATAAGACCCACACGGCCTTGATATGGACCAGCACAGCTTTTTTTTTATTCTAACCTTCATGTTTCCCTTGAGGATGTAGCTATGGAGATTGTCATAATGAGTATCTATGTTTCAAAATTTGCCACTACACTATTGATTTACATGCATATATAGAGATATGATGGGGATTGATATCGGTACCTCAATAATAATAATAATTTTTAACATCTGGTCACACTCCAATGGGATCACAAAACAGGACTGGGATGGTGGGGGTGCTGAACCAATGAAAACGACCTATTTTCACCAGAGCTGTGATTAGTAATTTTGGCATCCGAGGAGAGTGGCACTATCTCTTGCCCTGTGCCTATTCTCCACCTTGTGTAGCCCCTTCCCCAAAAAGGGAAGCGTGAGAATGTGATGCCTCCTCACAAAAAATGTTTATACTTTCTGAGAAAGGAAAGTGAATAGGGTCAGGAGGCATTGCCGTCTATTCTCTCAATATTCACAGCAGATTTGCCACTAAATTTTGGCACTAGCTAAATTTTGGCACCCTGGGATAAAGCCCCAGTAATATTGCCCTAGTTTTGACCTTGAGTCACAGTGGCTAGAGTAAACAAGAAGCAGTGTCTGGGTTTGGTTTACACATCATGGGTGCTCTTGTGTGCACTCTTAATTTTCTCCCATGAGATATGGCTGCCTTTCCTTCTGATGGAGGAGGAAACACAATATTGCATTTGGGAAACCTCTGTTGTGGGGAGATAAAGACCTGCTTTCCACCCTGGCACTGGATGCTCTGTCCATTACTGGACAGGGATCTTCAAGGCTGAAAGTTGTTCCTTTGTACAGGTAAGACAAAGCAATGTGGTATTTCCTCCAGAGATCTTTGTAAGGTTCATATTTCTACTTGGCACACACATCACCCATGTTGCCAGTTGCACCTAAATATGTAATGCCAAGTCACTGGTAAGTGTAACTAAGGAACAGAAGCTGAAATGAGGCTCTTTCACTTATCATATGGGTTGGGATAATGCTATGTCCTACGTTACAGAAAACAATCTAATCCTTTGTCTGATTCAAGTCCAGTTTAAAAATAAACAACTTGCGCCGTTCTCTTATCATTCTTTTTTTTAAAAAAAACTTGCACATTTATTTATTTATTTAATAACATTTTATTACTTTTCACTCTACTTACATTCTCTTTGTGCTATGTTATTTTGAAGCAATTTAACTGACCAACTTTGTATTTTATACCAATAATAACTAAATAGGTTCTAGATTTTCTTTATATAATTGTTTAGCCATTTCTATCTCAACATTTTCTGTCATATCTATATCAGTATCATATCTATGTTAATTAGGTTTTACCTCTTTCTTATGTCTAGCTTCAATTTACCTTAAGAACCACCATGTTATGCTTTTACCCTGATTAGTGATACCTTATTTCAGTTTGATTCCTTTTTCTAATATATAAGATATGAACCCTTACAATTCCAGGAGTTAGGTGTATACATGCTTTCAACGTTGAAGGCCACCTTAATATTTTTTCCTTTGCATCTTTCTAACTAACTCCTTCTCTTGTTTGTCTTTTCCCAGTTCTTATTCTGCTGAGACTTGTATCATCTGAGATAATTTTTTGCACTTGATCTATCTCCAATAGATCTTCCAGGCTATTTTTAATTAAATCTGCTAGTTCTCTCCCCTTATCTTCCCTTAGCAGACCTAAGACTCTCCTCAGCTCCAGGGTTAGAATTGGATCTTCTAAGTTTTCTCCTCTAGTTCCCCTCCTTTGATTGGCATACATCATCCACCACCCTCTCATTTCCTTGTTTGTTATTCCCTGTCTCCTGTTGACTATAGTCCTTCCTTAACTTCTCATTGAATAATTTTGTCTCTTTGTTGTGGGATGTCACTATTTCTAAAATTGCTTGAAGTGTAGATTTTTTTTCATCCCAAAATTTTCCTTGTTGTAGCATTATGTCCCAGATATCAAATAATTGTATTCCAAGTGAAAGTTGTCCAGTTGCTTGGAGTAATCAGTCCAATTCCATCAATATTTGGTTCCATAGGTCCCCTTTAAAAGATTGATCATCTTTAGGGTTAAACTTGAATCCAGTCTCAGATGTAAAGTGTTTCCCCTGCTTGAAGGCTCAAGGACACTTGCTCACCAAATAGTTCACTTGATGTTTGTATTCATGGCCTGATGTCTTTTGTAATCCAGCCCCAGAGGCAGGTCATTCCAATATTGATTCTATCCCAGCTTGTGCTCCAGTCTAGTTCAGAACTCAGGATACAATGTTTAAAAATGCACTTTGACAGAATTAGACTTTTGAGGGTTAATTTCTCTATCCTTCAGTCAGTCCTCAGAAAAAAGAAGTCAAAACTGCCATAGAGTGTTCAAGGTCATTGTTCTGGGCTTTTTGCTAACGCTGTAGATAGCTGTAGCCATAACATAACAGGTTTAACTCCCAGAGTTGTTTAGCTAATAATGATTTTAGGAGAAATATTTCTTAAATTTCTAAAACCAAAGTAATACCAAACTTCCTTCCTTGAAATATAATTAAATGTCTAATTAGTGTCCAATTTATTTTCTTTTCATCTCTTTGCATCTCTTCCCTCTCTCCAAATTCACCACTGATCTGTAAGTAGTGAGGATAAGAGACACTATTTCTGTTATAGGGATTGTCTCATCAAGGGATAGCCATAAAAAATATAGTTATAAAATAGTTCTCACCCAATGATAACAATAATGTTAATTAGCTGATTTATCACTTCTCTATTGCTGGCTGCCGACAACTTGCAAGCTAGCTTTTCAGCTGCTTGTTCCCATCCACTGGTTGATTAGGGAGTTTCCCGGATCAAAACAGAGGTAACCACCATCCCCCTGTAATCAACAGGTTCCTGCTCCATTTCACCACCTGGTCACAATCCAGCCCAGTGGACAGAGCTCTGTCCTCCTCCTGCTGTCTCATCGCAGCATCGAGCTGGAAGTCCCTCTTATCATTCTCTTATCAGTTCTAAGTGACATGGGAATATGTGCTTTAATAATGGAAGCCAGTATAGTATAGTGGATAGAGTGTCACATTGGGTCTTGGGAGACCTGGGTTCAAACCCCTGCTAAGCCATGCTATCTCAGGGAGAGTGACAATGGTAAACCAATCCTTGAACATCTCATGTGCCTTGAAAACCCTACTAGGGTTGCCATATGTTGGAAGCAATCTGATGGCACACAAAAATATTTTAATAAGTGTTTCCAATATGCAATATCAGAACTGGCCAGTAAAGGGAATATTCCCTGTATTTTTCTGACTTGGTGATGGTGATATCAACACAGCATAACACAACAAATTACTTGCACAATTGGAGCAATGATACAGTAACAACAATCCGGCTTCCAGGAAGCAATGAATAACTCAATGAGTTCCTTTATTTATTTATTTATTTATTTATTTATTTATTTATTTATTTATTTATTTATTTATTTATTTATTTATTTATTTATTTATTTATTTATTTAACTTATATGCCGCCCACACTACCCGAAGGTCTCTGGGCAGCTTACAGCATTTAAAATACAATAAAAAGGCAAAATAAAAGGTCAAAATAATTAAAATGCAATTAAAATATAACTGTTTGATTTCAAGCTTTGGGTAAGATGCATTATACTTCTATTTAAATTATACCAATTATTTCTAAATGAGCATCTGTACACATTACAGAGTACATGCACATTTTTATATGAATGTATGCTCATGTTTGTGTTCTCTTTCTCTGTCTTTCATTCCCTTCTGATCCATTTCCCTTCTCTGGTTGATGTATCAATGGCTACCCTTCTATGGCTGCAGCCAATACTGTCAACAGAACACAAAGGATAATGTTGTCACAGCTGGATCAGACTGAGAAAAAGAACAGCATGCAGGAGAAGCTTTGTGGCAGCAAAAATACAGGAGGCAACTTGGTCCTAAGCCCAGCCACATAGAAATTGAGTGATGCATTCATTATTTCCAGCACGCTGGAATACAGAATTAATAGTATTGCCTCCCCTGTTTAATCCTGCACCCTCTGAAAACAGAACTTATGAAGCTCAATGGGCTGAGCAGATCTAGCAGTTTGACTGCCAGTAGAAAAAGCTGAAGTGAGCCTCAGGACCAGCAGGCTCTGAAACTAAGAAACAGACAAAGCTTCAAGTGTATCTGTGGCATAACCAGGCAATGAGGTGGCACAACATTTGCCCACTTTGGAAACAACTCTGAGAAAAAAGACCTGTAGGCAGATTTCTGAACAGGAGAGCATGAAACCCCACCTCTTGCTCTTAGCAATTTAGCAATGATTTTCACCCCACCCTCCTTGGATTTATTTCTCAAGCATGCAGAGCTAACAAAGAATGTGCTTGGCTTTTTTTTTTTTTTTTTTTTTTTTTTTGCACGAGTTGCTTGTGTTCAAGCATGAGAGCTGGGCTTTCATTGCTTCTGTTCTGGCTGCTACAGTTCTGCTTGCAGGTAACTCTGTTGCCTTTGACAATTCAGGCACGGTTATATATATGGTTCTTATCAGAAACCAAAAATGTTTTCTCCTGGGCAGTGCAAACATGTAGCAACATCCCCCTTGTGTGCCTATAGTCTTTTGATTCTCCTGTCACTGCTCAGGAGGTGGCTGGAGGTATGAGATTTTTTTTTGTCCCCAACCTCACATGCACAATGTTTCAAAGCCTTAGTTGGTGCCTAACAGCACCCTGAGAGGCATGGAGAAGAGGGTTGCTGTTGGAGAAGGAAGAGATAGCACTTCACTTCCTCTTCTCCAACCCCCTCCAACCACTGCAATTGTGGTTTAGCAGTCTCTTTGCCAGGGAGTGAGATTTTTTACGACAGGAGAATGTGTGTGTGTGTGTGTGTGTGTGTGTGTGTGTGTGTGTGTGTGTGAGAGAGAGAGAGAGAGAGAGAGAGAGAGTGAGTGAGTGAGTGACTGAGTGAGTGAGTGAGTGAGAGAGAGAGAGAGAGAGAGAACAGGGTCTGGAAAGGCAGCTTAGGTGCCAGCTGCCAGCAGTGTGTGTGTGTGTGTGGGGGGGGTTGTTCCCATCTTTTTAATGGTTTTGCCCACTGCAGCCACACATTCCTTGACACGCTTGTCTGGAATCACTTTGACCATTGCACCAAAAGACTCTCCCATCCCTGTTGCTAAAGATAGTTGGAGCCAGTGGTGCAAGTCAGTCAGCATTCAATAACTAGGCCTTTCAAGGCCTCTCAGGGCTTACATGTTTTCCGGGTTTTGAGATGTAGTTTCTGTATAGCTCTGAAGCTGGCTGTTCCCTTGTTCAGTATGAACTCCCACATTCAAGCAGCAGTGAATCTGTGTATTTATTCCTCTAGATTTACTGGGCTGGCTGAAGAACCATGTGTCCCTTCCAGCCCCCGTAAATTTAGCACCTTCTTTTCTTTCATGAAAATTGGGTCTAGATCATCTTACAAGGATGTGATGTATATTCAAGACATATACCAGCACGAGTCATATTCTTGCCAGGAATAGTGTTACCTTTACATCATTTCTGTAGCCAGGTTTTAGAAGTGTGTGTGTGTGTGTGTGTGCGCGCGCGCGTGCGCGCGTGCGTGCGCGCGTGCGTCCGTGCGTGTGTGTGTCACTGTCTCTCTGTGCCTGCCCACTGATTTGCCCTCGTGTCCTTCAAGAGGGGGTATTGCTATGAATGAACTGGGTCCTGGCATTATTTTCAGACAGTTCCAGCCTTCAAAGTGAGAGAGGGGTAATGTTCTCTCTCTGGGATGTCATTAATCACAGGATTTCCACCCCTACCCTCCTTTTTTGTGATTGCCAGCAGATGGTGAGGGTCATTCTGAGCAAACTTCTTTTCCTTTGCAACCATCCAGGCATATCAAATGCAGCCCTGTTGTTCATTTGCAGTCTGTCTCTTCATCTATCCTTCCATGACTTCCTGTCTCTCCTGACCTTCCTCACTGGGGGATCAACCTAAACTCTCCATAGTGCTTCATCTAAACATCTAAGTACCTATGTATTACAACAGGGTATCTCTTTAATTATCAAGCAGTATCCTTCAAAGTAGGTGGGGCTTTGTACATTCCTCCCTTTGTAGGACCACAGCCTTCTAGATACATGGCTGTCTGCCCAATTTTTATGCCACCCCCGATGTACCCATTGCTGGTGTGTCATCACATTTGAGTGGTGGTGTAGCGAAATTCCTCCCTAAACAACAATAGACATTAAAACCCTTTTCTTTTTAAAAATAAGGCTCCTGGTGTGAAGCAGTGCTTCTGGAACCTTTTGGAAATGCATCCTAGTTTCTAACAAGCTGCTGCAAACTATCTATGGTATTCTTCAAGGAAACGTGGGGTCTTTTTCACTGTCATGATGACAGAATTCAGTGGTATGGCCTAGATGTGGTGATGGTCAGGCTCCAATGCCTCTCTCTGTCCCATGACATCAACTGCTACTCCAATATAAACTTTCATTTCAAAACAAATAGAATAAAAGTCCTGACTTTATGCAAAGTCAGTTGGCATGCCGCACCCATTCCTGAAGAGGTCTGATCTGGTCATAGTGACTCATGCTTTCATTAACTCCTAGCTGGATTACTGTAACCCACTCTTTATGGGACTCCCTCTGGAATGTGCTTGGGAACTTCCATAGATCCAAAACATGGCAGCCAGATTACTGATTGGGGCTTGTTACAGGGATCACATACCGCCACCCCCCCCAAACTACAGCAGCTCCACTGGTTGAGATGCAGAAGCATAACGAAAGCAGAGTGTATCCACACACTTCTGCTAGATATTTAAAAAGCCAGCTTTAATAATCTCATAACAAGGATAAGAAAGGTCCCCTGACAGGAGAGCCTAACAAGAAAAGGAGTCTAAGGACGGTGGGAGCTGCTTGAAAAATTAATTCTAAAGGAACAACTCCAAACAATTCCAACAAGAAAAAAAAGGAAGGATGTGACAAAAAAAAGGCCAGTGTGGCTTCACAAAAAGCTCAGGGAAGACCCTAAAAACAAAAAGACATGTACAGGAAGTGGAAAGAAGGCCAGGCCACCAAGGATGAGTACAGACAAGTAGCAAGGATATGCAGGGGTGGCATTAGGAGGGCAAAAGCTGAGAATGAGCTGAGGTTAGCTAGAGAGATTAAAAGGAATAAAAAAGCATTCTTCAGGTATGTGAGAAGCAAAAGACAAACAAAAGACATAGTGACACGGCTCCACAATGGAGATGGAAAAATTATAACAGAGGACAAAGAAAAGGCAGAGGTGCTCAATTCCTATTTTAGTTCAGTCTTTTCCCATAAAGCAGACTATGAACTTCCAAACAAATTGGAAGTATAAGTGCAAGTGCAATCTCCAGGTTTACAGCTGGAGATTGATAAACAATTTTGTTGTTGTTGTTTAGTCGTTAAGTTGTGTCCGACTCTTCGTGACCCCATGGACCAGAGCACACCAGGCCCTCCTGTCTTTCACTGCCTCCTGGAGTTTGGTCAGATAAACAAATTGTCAAGGAATATCCTACCACCTTGAATGAGTTCAAATCTCCAGGGCCGGATGAACTGCATCCAAGAGTACTGAAGGAACTGGCTGAAGAACTCTCAGAACTAGAGATGGGTGTATTTGTATTCGTATATGAATACGAATATCCATGCACAGGTGGCTTTAATGAGGGTCCAGCCCCATGGGGCCGGACGGTCCACCCACCAGTCCGCCTTCAACGTGGATGGCATGATTCTATCAATGGCTCTGCAGTGCTCAATCCTTTCACCACTCCTGGCAGGAGGAAGGAGGAAAAGCTTTGCTGCAAGATCGAAGAGCGGCGAGCGGATCACGCACTGCAGAACCATTGGTAGAATCACACCTTCTGTGTCTGCGGCGGATCAGTGAGTGGACAATCCAGCCCCATGGGACTGGACCCTCATTAACGCCACCTGTGCGGGGATATTCATATACAAATACAAATATCCCCATCTCTACTCAGAACCGCTATCCATTATTTTCTTCCCAACACAGACTTGTCAAGAACAAATCCTGCCAAACTAATTTGATCTGATTTTTTGATCAGGTAACCTTCCTGATAGACAGAGGGAATGCTGTAGGTGTAGTATATGTTGACTTCAGCAAAGCTTTTGACAAAGTGCCTCATGATATCCTGATTAGCAAGCTAACTAGGTGTGGGCTGGATAGATCAAGTGTCCAGTGGATACACAATTGGCTACAGAATCGTACTCGGAGGGTGATGATTACTGGATCCTTCTCTAACTGGGAGGAGGTAACAAGTGGGGTACCCCAAGGCTCAGTCCTGGGCCCAGTGCTCTTCAATACAGTATTTTTATTAATGACTTTATGAGGAAGTGCAGGGAATGCATGGATGGAGCACTGGGCCAAAAGCAACAGAATGAAATTCAACAGGGATAAGTGTAAAGTACTGCACCTTGGAAAAAGAAACCAATTGCATAGTTACAAGATGGGGGATACCTGGCTCAGCAAAACTGTGAGTGAGAAGGATCTTTGAATTGTTGTAGATCACAAGCTATATATGTGCCAACAGTGTGATGTAGCTACAAAAAAGGCTAATGCTATTTTAGGCTGCATTAATAGAAGTATAGTTTCCAAATCCCGCGAGGTGCTAGTCCCCCTCTATTCAGCACTGGTTAGGTCTCACCCTGAGTATTCTGTCAAGTTCTGGACACCACACTTCAAGAAGGATGCTAACAAATTGGAACAAGTTCAGAGGAGGGTGACAAAGATGATTTGGGGGATGGAAACCAAGCCTTATGAGGAAAGGCTGAAAGAATTGGGCATGTTTAGCTTTGAGAAAAGACGACTGAGGGATGATATGATAGCACTTTTCAAATATTTGGAAGGCTGTCATACAGAGGACAGGCAGGATCTGTTCTCAATCATCCCAGAGTGCAGTACACATGGGCCCAAGTTAAAGGAAGCCAGATTTTGGTTGAATATCAGGAAAAACTTCCTAACTGTTAGAGCAGTATGACAGTGAATGAGTTAACTCGGGAGTTGGTGAGTGTTCCAACACTAGAGGCATTCAAGAAAAACTTAATCAATCGACAGATGTGCTTTGATTGTATTCCTGCATTGAGTAGGGGGTTGGACTTGATGGCCTTGTAGGCCCCTTCCAACTTCACTTTTCTATGATCCATTTCTGGACACAATTCAAGGTACTTGTCCTAACCTATGAAGCCCTAAATGGCTTAGGTCCAAGCTATCTCAAGGATTGTGTCCCGTTATGCACTTGCCTAGATGTTAAGATAATCAGAGCAGGCCTTTCTTTCAGTCCCACCATCTTTAAAGGTGCATTTGGTGGGGACACAGGAGAGGGCCCTCTCTGCTGATGCTCCCAGACTCAGGAATTCCCTCCCACAGGAGGGCAGGCTGGCCCCATCTTCACTGTCCTTCTGCAAGCAGATGAAGACCTTCCTCTTCAAGCAAGCTTTCCCTTAATTACTGGCTTACTGAGTGGTGTTCTTAAGTAGATTCTTGTGTTGTACTGCTTTGAATGTATTTTGAGGTTGCTTCTGTTTACCATCTTTGTTTGAACCTTTTAAATATTTGTATACTTATTGTTTTTAGCTTTAAATGTTGCCTTTGAATGATGTAAAGAAAAAGGTGAGGTAGAAATGTTTTATATAAATGATAAATAAATATGAACCAGAATCTTCAACTCTGCTTTTGGAGGAGCTCTCAGAAGTTCTGACCTGTTGTAGGACACACCTGACCTTCAGCTTATCTTCTCCTTGTTTGCCTCACTTTTCCTTCAGGTTCTTGCAAGACTCCACTGTAACACCAACCATGGTTTCTGAGTGTGAGAATAAGGCATAGGGGAGGGGAAGATCTGGAGTTGCTAGGCTAGAGGCTTATTCTTCTAGCAGGAAACCATAATTTCTGTCTTCTGGCTGATAGTAACCTCTATTCAAGCATCTAGTATATGCAAAGAAAGGAGCATTGGGAAAAGTTTTTCCCCCACTCAGACATCTCTTGTCATTCTTGAGAAACCATGGGATCTTCCTTTGGAAAGTAAGATCTCCCATCCAATGAGAACAGAACGCCCCTACCTGTTTCCCCCTACTGGGGCTCTTTGTAACTTAGTTTCATGGCTTTGCCCAGGAGCATTTCCTCCTGTGACAGATGACAGATTACAACTTGGCTTCTAAAGGAAGATTTTCCTTTCCAGGGAATATTGCACAAAGGCAGGGTGACTTTTGGCCTCATTGTAAAATGCTCCATTAAGTATCTCAATTAAAATGTTAATGAGCTATATATTCACCTATGCAAATATTGAGATAGCTTGCCAGAGTGTCAGACAATTCAGAGACTTAGGGGTAGACTCTTAGGAAATGAGAGAGGATGGCTGGTTGCTTTGAAGGCAACTTCTGCTGTTCCCACTGGTTCACATTCCTTCTTGTGTCCCACTTCAGACTTCACTTGTAGGCAAATTTTTAATTCACATGTTCAGTAACAGAACTTCTTATCTAACTTGTGTTAGATAGGAATGATTAACTTGTGGCCCTGATGATATTGTTGAAGAGCAGCTCCCATCAGCCTAGCCAACACAGCCAATGTGTTATTTTGTTCATTATTTGCTAGCACCTTTTAATATACTTCTGGAGGGACAATGGCAGCCAATTTATAGACTTTTTCAATGGGAGGGAGATTTCAGGCAGCTAGTAATAATTTTGCATGATTCATTAGGAGCAATATCCACTTGTTTGGCATGTGCTGATTTATACCATGTGACACTAGCATATTTTGCTGTGGAGTAGTACAGGGACAAAATCAACCATTTTAAGCATAGAACCACTGACACATGTGCACACACATCACTTTTTTCATTGCTCTGAAAACTTAGAAAGGTTTTTTTTTTAATAAACAGTGTTGTTATCTTGAAATTATAATTCTAATCACCGAAGTGATTAGTTACTGTTATAATTACAGCTGTCAGAAGTAACTGGCTTTCTGTTTCTTCAAAATTAATTTGGATCCTTACTTCTACTTACTTTTTAAAAATCACAGTGCTACAAGCTGTTGGACCATGGTGCAAAGCACACTGTTCACCTTGCATTATTTCATCAAGCACAACAGAGTTCATAGAGGCAACACAAGGTACAAGACGAAGCAGCACTCAAACCATGTTATATTTCTCCTCTGCTATTTCAGTGAGAATAAACCTACTAAAAGTTACAGATATACGACAAAAGCAATGAAACTATCCTCTGTTGAGTTATAAATCATAATTAATGTAGCAATACCCTTCACCATTAGAAAAAAGTATTAAATTAGGAATTTGCATCTAGTTAATTCCAGGCTTTACTTAGACCCCAATGGAGATTCAAATAATTGAGTTCACATACTAAGTCATGAAGTATATGATTGGAAAGAGAGGTTTTGAGCTTTAGTAAGATCTGGAGCTGATCTTATTAAGGCTCATAGCTTTAATGTTTTTTAAAATAGTGGACAAGGCAATGTAAAGAGGTTGTCTTGGGAGACAGATGCTGAGCAGTGACAGCATTTTCACATTGCTCTCCCTGAACCCCTTAGTTAGTCTGTTTTGTTTCCCCTCTTTCTTCCTTTCTGCATCAATGAAGAACGTGGTCCCATCACTGCCTAGAGCATCAGCCAGTGCCTAACATTAAAATAAAGCTAGATGCCATCTCTACATGGCCTCCTGTAGATCAATTAAAAATTCTGAGAGAATGAATTTGCACAGATCTTGGAGACATCTTATCTTGATAGGTAGGAATGGATGTTTTGAGGGTACACGTTTTAAGTTTATCGGTTCAATGTTATTGTTGTTCCATGAAACTGAAACAGGCACATCCAAAAGCCCTACAAACACATGCTGATAATAAATTGTGTCTGTTATACTTCCTGTTGGAGGGATTTGGAATTTGGCTTTTCCATTTTTGGTGCAGAGAAAAGTGTGAAGAGATCTGCTCATTCTCGCCCAATTTCTTGAAAAAGGGGGAATGGGGGAGATCAGCCTGGGTCTTCCTTATACATTATTGTAATATTTTGTTTTATATAACATGGGCCTACATTGCCACACATCTATCTTCAGAGAGTATTAAATGGAGGACAAAATAAAGAGGACTAGTAAAGGAACAACAGGAAGGAAGGGGTGGCCTCCAAGACTATGAATCACAGCAGGGGAAAGACCTCTACAGTTAAGTTACTTGCAGGTAGTACCTGTGAAATAGAAATGAACAAGGCAGGATTCCTACGGACTTCCAGCGTTAAAGGAGAAGCATGCAAAGTTGTTGTATCTTTCCAAAATTTCCCACTATTCCCTTCCCTAATTTTTCCAAAATGATTAAATTGTGGCTGTTGTACTCTGAGACACCAAGACTCTTTGCAAAAGATAATAATGCTAAGAAGAGTAGAAAGCAGCAAGCAGGAAGACCAAACATGAGATAGATGGCCTCAATCAAGAAAGGCACAACCTTTCATTTGGAAGATCTGTGCAGGGCTGTTAATGATAAGATTTTGTGGAAATCACCAATTCACATGGTTGCTATAAGTCAGAAGTGGCTTGGCAGCACATATCAATACAAAAGTGGGCACCTGGTTAGTGACTGTGACTTTAATGTTATTGTCCTGGAACAGATGAAGAAGGAGGCGAAGAAGGAATGGAGAAGGAATAGGTGGGAGGCATGACTGCTGAAAAGCTACCACACCACCACATTGTCCAAGGCAAAGGCTAGTTCTTTACTTGACCTGGCCACACTGTTTTCTGCAGATTAAAGCACAGATGTGTCTACCAGGCAATTTTTGTTGTAGTAGTAGTTACAACCAGAAATAGAAAAAATTGCTTTTCCTGACTATAGCCCCCAGGATGCCACAGCCGGCCAGATTTTTAATCCACAGATACTGTGTTTCCTTTTTACCACGATGCTGCTTTTAAACTTTCGTTGTGATACTGGCTGTGAAGAGAAGAGTTGTTCCTCAAAGATGCTTCAGAGAACCATTTAGTTAAGGAAAAATGCTAGCAATCCTCAGGCTCCACAATCCAAAGGTGTTGTGATGCTCTGTTTTCCTAAGCGTGTGAGTCATCACTGATTTACACAGAAGGTTGCCATTTGCTGGAACGCTGTGGGTGAAATGATACCTAGGTATTCTTGATTCTTCTTGCCCATATGTTTGGTTGCTTAAAGGGCTTCTAACAGTTGCCTTCTTTTCTGATGTGACAGAAATGAGATTTGAAGAGAATCAAAACCTATATGTTAAAGAGAAATGAAAAAAAATAGATAAATGTGATGCCAATGCTTCACCTGGGGATGTTTCTTCACTTGAGGAAATCCCTTTGAATGCTACCTGGAAGTAGTACCTCTGCTCCCTCTACTGGGCAGATATAATCCTGCATGCCACTTTGCATGCTTAATTCTTTCATAAGTTGCTGGTGACCCAACTCACCCAGGAAATTCTGGAAGCAACCTGGTCCAGATCAAATTATGTGTATGTCTGCTGGTGCAATGCCATACTCATGTATCTGTTCCCCAGGGTCTGCTACCTGACCCTTTTACCCATAAATGTCATGGAATGTTTGAGGGAATTTTTACATAGGAAGTACTATCATGGCGAAGTACTTCTGGCATCCTCTCTCATTTCTTCAAGATCTACAGTTGTTGTTTTAGAAAACCTTTTCTTTAATTTTAGTTTGGGAGGGGCAGGATAATAACTGAAGTGCAGATATGCATTTGATGCAGGAGCTTTGAGTCCACTTTTAGCTGCTATTTCGCTCTATGTCACTGGGCACAATGCATGCTAGATAACTGATCTTATCAATAGGAGTTGGCTTCAGACCTTCAGTAATGATTCTGTGGCTTTCAATGATCAGTCTATCTGTTTTGCATGGGCTGAACTATATTACATTGGATTGGCATGTTTGCCTGTGGAGTAACAAAAGATCAAGGTTGTAAATCTTAATGTTTGTGGGTTGTGTACCCCAGCTAGTTTTGGATAGATTTCAGAAAATATTGTTCCTTGGGAAGACCTTTTGCTTTGTAATTTGGAAGGTTTTTTAACAGGCAAAAAGTACAAACAGGACATTTAAATTTGGCTAGATCAGAACAAGAGTCCTGCTTTCTCCAACTGATCCTTTGAACATTTTCTTTTTGACAGTTACAGCCAAAGAAAAATAAATGTCTTGTGGACACCTTTGAAACCAAGCACATTTGTTTGTGTGAGCTTTCACAGATTGCAATATACTGCTTCACATGCACACAAAACTCACATGAATGCTCATACTGAATATTTTTTTTGTCATTTGTTTTGTTTATTTGAAGGAAACAGATAACATGACTATCTCTCTAAAAAACCTTTAACTGTTGCTGCCCTTCTGCTTATTTGTCCTAGTGTGATATTGGTCTGTAATAGACATTATGGTCTCCCTGTAACAATTGCTGTGTTTCCCCAAAAATAAGACACGGTCTTATATTAATTTTTGCTCCAAAAACACATGGGGGCTTATTTTTAGGGGATTTTTTTCATGTATAACAATCTACATATATTCAAATACAGTTGTGTCATCTTCTTCTGGTTGCTGCACAATGGTGGAGGGCAGGGTTTCACTTAACTGGGACTTCTTTTGGGGGTAGGGCTTATATTAAGAGCATCCTGAAAAATCATACTAGGGCTTATTTTCAGGTTAGGTCTTATTTTCGGGAAAACAGGATAACAATGATGATTTCCCTGATGACAGTGTTGGACGGTGTTTTGTAGGCCATCAGAGCTAGAGCATCTTGAACCAATGGCTCCCCAAATTGTCCTCTGTTGTCTCTATTGACAGATAATGTTTTGCTGTCATACCCACTTGTCAAGGTTTGAAATTTTATGTGTATAGAGTGTTAAAACAATCAATTCTTTTAAAAAAACCTTCTAGGATATTGTGTTTCTGTATCCACAATTCTAATGCCAGGAAATGGCTCAGCATTGCTGCGCAAGCTTTAAACAACAGAGAGCACCCTAAATGTTGACAATACCAATAGTAGCAGTTAAGATGGTCTACAGAATACTCTCTTGTGTTCACTATCTTTCACAAAGTGACAACAAGCAATTGGAAATCCCAGAAGCTGACTCCTTTTTTCTTCATTTATCCACTTCTCACTCAAACACAAAGCAGCTGTCAAGACTGTTTTTTGACTAGTGTGAATATAACAGTGTTGCGGTTGGACATGAAAACAACATCCTGGCAATGCAAAAATTTAGAAGGGGGAATCTTACTCCACAATCCATACATGGAAAAGCTACATTCCTCCCAATGTTCAAATATTAGAAGTACATCCTGCAAGGAAAGGATGGCAACATAGCATCTTCCCTTGAATGAAATTCAATATTTAAAGAATGTGTGATGACAACATGCTACAAACAAGGAAGAAATGCTGTTACTGCACAAGGAATTGATTGAGTTGATTGAGGTCCTCTATGATGGACTGTGCAAGCTAATGAATGATCTGATGAATTCCGTATCATCCAGTCTATTTCCCATGGCACAACAGTGTAGTCTTATACATGCATACTTAAAGTAAATGGCATTAGTCCCAGCCAGTTAAATGCCTCTGTAGGATTTTGCTCTGCAACTAGGATCCTATGCAGACATGCTGGGGAGTGTGTAGCACTGCATTCACTGGGGCTTACCTCTGTGTAAATGTGCAAAGATTGGACTATAACTTGTATTCATTCAGACAGCAACTTCAAATTTCTACTTAGAAGAATTGACAAGCTAGCTTTGATGCATATTTATGAAATGCCCAGCTTTGAATCCCCCTGAGAATTCAAAGAGCTTTAAGAAGCTCAGGCTTCTTCCTCCCCCCTCCCTCCCCCCTTCTCTTCTGTCTTAAGCATTCAGGCACATACAAGGTCACTGAAGTGTTTAATTGAAGAATTATTCAGGATTTACGACAATATAAAGGAAATTGGGTCATTTTGGCTTCCTACCAATTTTGCCATCATCTCTTTAGGTTAAATATGTCTAGTCATCAATATCATAGCTAAAGAGAATCTATCTGTTTTGACACAGTTTGACTTAATCACTTTCAGCACAAGGGACACACAGCCTAAGCTGGTTGTCAACCTGCCATATTAGGATGGGGCAACTCTTGCTCCAGTCCCAAGTGGTCTGTGACTTTTAGTTTTCCTGATTTTTAAAATCTAAGTGTATTATTTATTGATACAGAAAGGGGTTTAAGATAGGAAAGAGGATGATTTCAGTAGGTAGAAAATATAGATTTTTTTCAGCCTGTATACAAGTTATGAATAGCTCAGTGGGCCAGCAGATCTATGTGTATGTACACACACATACAGACACACCTGTTTACTAACTAGTCCAGTTACACCAGATTACATTTGTCACGGACAACTATCTAGTTTACATGGTGGTCCCATGGCATTTGACTTCACAAGCCAAAGGACAAAATGTCAGAATTACTACCTGTCCATATAAATAAGGAACTGAACTGGACAGTCAGTGTCCTACATTGACCAAGGGTTGCAAACTAGTTTAAGGGTTGCAGAACACATTGCAGAAGATGCAGGGCTATCTTCTCCAAAAGATGGGGAGGGACAGGGGAATGGTGGGATGGCTACCAATACTGCCCCTCCTGCATCAGCTACCCAAGGCTGTGCCCCCCCAACACACAGGACCAGCCCTGGCACTTAAAATTCAGTCCCATTGATTTTTTTGTGAGCAAAAGCATACAGTGAGACTTCACAGTGAAATAAAAGGACGCGAGCTACTGGCTGGATATTGCTCGTTATGTGTTCATAACGAGAGAAGCCTTGAGACCAGCCAGCTCCCTTGGATTCCTGTTCTGATCTTCAGGGAGTAGTGGGCACGGTTACTATTTGCATGAAGAAGCAGTCAAAGAGACTGGCTAGGGAGAGACTCCAAACTAATCCTCTTTCTCTACTAGTATGTGCAGTGGCAAGATTTTTTTCCCTTCATCATGAAAAGAAGTTCAAAGGCTTTTCCCCATCTGATATTTCTCTCTGTTGACTGTATATCCTTTTGTTCCAAGAAAGTGGGGGCTTGCAGGAGAAGCCAGAACACCAGTGGGTTGGAGTTAAACATTCTTAAGCTTTTCCCACAGTGAAAGAAAATATATCTTTTAAGACTTCCCCCAAGTGTCGCTGAGACAGAACACAAAGCAGATGGGTTGCCTGGCAGTGCCCACTCTTGTCTTCAACATAGGGGACAGAGGCATAAAAGGAGAAGAAACATAATTCAGGCACATGGGCCACAGCATGCCTTGAGACTTCTATGGAAGCCTCAAATGGCACAGTGGCTGAAGTTTTAAACCAATGCTGGGGAGGCTTCCATTCAAATCCTCAAGAAAGGAGGACACTAGGAGACTTGAGGCTAGTCATTATCTTTCAGCCTGATCTACCTCACAAGAGCTCTTAGGAAGACAAAATGAGGGAGGAGGAGAATCATGTTGCAGCCCTGAACTCTTTCAGGAAGAAGAAAACTGAAAGGATATAATATAAAATTGTGAAAAACAGCACCACAACAAACAACCATCCTCCTCCTATACTACTGCTGCCCTCTTGATTGATTTATTTATTTGGATTTTCTTAATCACTGCACATCACAAGATCTTGGTGCAATTAATAATACATAAACAATGAAAACAAAACATAATCATAAAAGAATAAAATGTCAGTTTTAAAACCTATAAGCCAGAAAGTCTAACTTAAAATGCCCCAGACCAACAGAATTTTTTTTTACCAGGCACCAAAATGATTGCAAGGTTATCATCAGTTATAGATCCCACAGCACGAACAGGATGACATTAAAAAATAAGAGAAGAAAGTATTATGTTTCCTTTGTTGCCATGAAGTGAATAAAGGTGAATCAGTATAGTGTGGTGGCTAGATTAAACTGAGCTCCACATTCAATTTTCCACTCAAGCAAAAACCTCATGGTGAGCCTTAGGCTGGTCCTTCTCTCTCAGGTGGGCCTGCCTGCACTAAAAGTAAGGAGAATAATGAAATCTGGAGGAAAGCTGTTGGAAGAAAGATGGGAAATAAACACAATAAATAAATAAATTGTACCTTTTTAGGTCAGAAGACATGGGTATGTTGATAAAGGAAAAACTGTTCTCTCGAATATTGGGTGCCTAGGCATTTAAAATAGGTCCCAACACTTTGAACTGGGCCAAGAAGCAAACAGGCAATCTGTGCAGCACACTTAGAATCATTATAGGATGGTCCCATACAGCTGCATCTGTTTGCATTCTTACAGACACATTCTGTTCTTGCTGAAACTTTTCAGACATCTTTAAGAGCAGCCCCATGTACAGTGCATTACAGTAGTCTATGGAAGAGATAACCAGAACATGGATCGCTCTGGCTGTACTTAACCTGGAACTCGTCATGGTTTGCAAATCTACCAAAGATGGTAACAACATGGTAACAATCATATTTTCCCCACTTTGGCTGCCATAAACTGGTTACCCATTAGATTCCACATTGATTTCAGGGTGGTAATGATTACATATAAAGCCCTAAATGGTTTAGGACCTCAACACCTGTCAGAGTGCCTTTTTCCACCTAGTTCTAACTGTGTTACTTGTTCTAGCCAGGCTGGGCATCTGACAGGCTTAACTCTGGGACAGGTCCAGAAGCAAAAAACTAGAAACCAGACCTTCTCAGCAGTGGCCCCTCACTTATGGAACATCCTCCCCCCTGAAATCTGCATGGCTCCCTCACTGGGAGTTTTCAAGCATAAACTGAAGACCTGGCTCTTCAAGCAGGCCTTCCCTCCTGACATTACTTAATTTCTTCCCCTGGTTTTTCCATCTTGGATTATATTTGGTTTTTTGGGTTTTTTTAATTGATGTTTCCAATTTTATTATTTTTTGGACTGTAAACTGCCCAGAGTAGATTCATCTAGATGGGTGATGTAAAAAAAAGGGAAAAAAGAGAAAAAGAAAAGAAAGGAAAGAAAGGAAAATCCTCCAGTGATAAAATTAAATCTAGAAATACTCCAAAAACATGCACTTCTTTGTCGGATCTCATATTATACAAGCTGTACATTCAGTTGCTAAAGATAAGAACCCTTCTCCCCAAGATGGATTTCCTTGTTCATATCTCTCACTTGAGAATTAATACAAGAGACTTCTGCTTCTCTTCAGAAGAATTGAGGCAGAATGAGGTGGCCGTCTCAGGCAGAAAATTTGATGTGTTGTAAAAGTGCAACAAATGCTTGGTTATTGTATTTTTAACTAGCCTGGACAAAGGAAGTTGTTTATGGGGCTTTTTGTCACAGCTGCCTAAATAAGGCAACCAGCTTTGGGTAACAGGACAGTAGAATTTACTGTTTCAGATAACAAAATGTCTCAGGTTGGGCCTTCAGCTCTTTCTCTCTTCTTTGCCTTCTCTTCCCTCTGCTTTCAGAAACGCCAGGAGATGGATCTTGTGATATCACAGAACTACAGCACACAAGTGTTAGGAGGGATGAAACTGCCTTTATCCAAGTGATTGCTGAAATGCTCATGAGGGGAATCTAGATAAATGGCCTCAGGATCCATATAAAACCTGAGTGGTCAAGTAATGCTGCAACAGAGAACAAGGGTAAAAAACGCTATTATTTCATGGCTGGGCAGAAGGCCAAGTACACCCAGCAGGCTGCTAATGTACTGGTTGTCAGTAGTTCTGTTAGAGGTCTGTCTTATCCACAACAGATATCATATGGGGGGACGTTTTCCCAGTCCCTACTGGGGCATGTGCATGGCACATTTCCAGCTGACATGTGCTGCCCCAGCTCCATCAGTGCAACAAGAAAGCTCATGAGTTGTGATGCTAGTGTTCCACTCCCTATCTGCAAATAGATGGGCCTATATATCCACTGGCTCCTTCCCTAGTCCTCTCACATCACCTCTGACATTTTGGGTCATTGATGTCATGTGGGTGAAACATACATATAAACATATCCAGGATGAAGCAATGAGTTCCATCTGGAAATAAACAGGGACACGTACTAGTAGGCATCATTCAGTCTCGAGAGACTATGGTAACGTGCTCTGAAGAGAATACTTGGAAGAGCTTCTAGCATGGCTGAGAAGACCAATTCAAGAGTGACAATTCCTTCCACACTGAAGTCCCCTGTCCAGCTCCCTGATTTTGCTGGTTTCAGGACTGCCTATTTGCCTCGGCCTGCTGGACAAATGTCTCTTCAAAATGGGAGGGACCATGCTGCACCACCTGCCTCTAGGCTGAATGCTCAGATGTTAAGTTTTCCCATCTGTTGAGGTCCATTCCTAAGGCCTTAATATCCCGCTTGCAGATATCCTTGTATCACAGCTGTGGTCTCCCTCTGGGGAGATTTCCTTGCATTAATTCTCCATACAGGAGACCTTTTGGAATCCGTCAGCCATTCTCATGACACGCCTGAGAATAGACGTTGCTGTTTCAGTAATGTAAGGTAAAGGTAAAGGTTCCCCTTGACAATTTTTGTCCAGTCGTGTTCGACTCTAGGGGGCGGTGCTCATCCCCATTTCCAAGCCATAGAGCCAGCGTTTTATTGTCTGAAGACAATCTTCTGTGGTCACATGGCCAGTGCGACTTAGACACGGAACACTGTTACCTTCCCACCGAGGTGGTCCCTATTTATCTACTTGCATTTGCATGCTTTCGAACCGCTAGGTTGGTGGGACCTGGGAAAAGCGACAGGCGCTCACTCCATTGTGTGGATTCGATCTTACGACTGCTTGGTCTTCTGACCCTGCAGCACAGGCTTCTGCGGTATAGCCCACAGCGCCACCACGTCTCTTTTTTTTTCAGTAATGTATACATGCGAAAAATTCCAGCTCATTCTAGGACTACTCTATTTCGAACTTTGTCTTGCCAGGTGATGCCAAAAATGCATCAGGGACAACACATATGGAACGTGTTGAGCTTCCTCTCCTGCCATGCACAAAGGGTCCAGGACTCACTGCAGTACAGGAGTGTACTTGGGACACAGGCTGTATAGACCTGGACCTTGGTATATGCTGTCAGCTTCTCATTAAGCCATACTCTCTTTGTGAGTCTGGAGAACACGGTAGCTGCTTTGCCAATGTGTTTATCCAGCTCAAAATCTAGACAGGGATCATTGAGCCAAGGTACAGGGACATGTGTCCAAGCATGAAAGCCACTCCCCTTAGAAAAATCAGATTTTATTGTCTTCCAGTACCACTCACCCTGAGATTTGTCTTCCTCTTTGGAGACCTGGAGAAGCAGAGCAATTCCCTGAGACTGTGGTTGGCACCTTGAGACCCTGTAATGATAGCTACGAATAACGGCAGCTACTACAAAACAAATGAAGCCTCTAATGTTATGTTGATTGGAAACAGGCTAGTTAAGCCATTAATAGACACAGAGGAGGGAAGAGGCCCTTCCCCACCACCCATTTTGTAAACTACTGATTGCTGTTTCATAGAGACAGGGAGAAGCAGATGAGTGTGGAATGTTTTCCCCTGTATGCCTGCTGCTACGTGGTTTTCCTGGCATGGATCTTTCCACTGTGAACAGATGTGGAAATGGAGTTTATTATGAAGAAGCAGAAGCTGCCCTACAGGAAATGCACAGAGAAGATATTCATTCATTCATTCATTCATTCATCTTTCTTTCTTTCTTTCTTTCTTTCTTTCTTTCTTTCTTTCTTTCTTTCTTTCTTTCTTTCTTTCTTTCTTTCTTTCTTTCTTTCTTTCTTTCCTCTTTTGGTTAAAGTTCAATTTGGCGCTTCCACCTGCTGGTTTCTGTGAGCTCTCCTTAGAGATACTCATGTATGCCAAACCAACGCTTGCACTTCAAGTTGTATTTCTCCATTTCAACACCCAGGCTGTTGCTTATGGTTTGCTTTTTTGTGAGATGGTGCTTTTCAGCTTCAGTAGAACTCAGTTTAGAGTCATTCTTGTTGGCTCACTATTGATTAGGGGGAGTCAATTTGATAAGAATCCAGATGAATAAAAGGCAGGAAGAGATCAGGAAAAAAAATTGCTTGCTTCCCTCATCCATGTGTTTATTTAAAAGTCTGAGGGACATGCACACCTGCCAGTATATAAAAATCCACAAGGTACTCCAAGGCCCCTCTTCGTTAGGATCTGGGCATTCATTTCTGATTCCTATCACACTTAGCCCCATCATGAAATTATTATAGATGTTTCAATGTTGTTGTGACCCATCAAGTCACAACTGAGTTATAGAGACCCTAATTGAGTTTTCAAGGTATGTGAGCTGTTTAAGAATTTATTTTACTAGTTCTGCTCACTCAGTGAATTTCCATGGCTTAGTGGAGGTTCACACTCAGGTCTCATGAACCCTAGTCTCTCATTTTAGTCGCTACCCAATATCCTGAATTTATTTTCAAAAAATCCTAAACCACTAAGACCTCCAGATTTTGGACATTCTTAAGTTGGTATAGTAGGAGGGTGGTACACACTCCAAGGGCCTTTCTGGTGGCACCTTTTCTTGTAGTGGACCCATCCTTGTGAGAAGATTTGTTCCTACGAATATCCTGTCATGGGATGTACCCGTGCCTCAATTTCTGGCTGCTTCTAAAGACCAGGAAGTTCAAGGCAGCTTTTAACTGGATGCAGATCCATCTCAGATACTGGTATTTTTAAAAGTCTTGTGACAAGAATTGCCAGATCTTTATGCTAAGTGTGAAATCTATGGGAATGCTGACAATCCCCAAGATGGCAGTCCAATGAAGGAAATTTTAGGAGCATGATGTCCTTTCTAAAGGCGAAAAGGTGCTTTTAATCTCTCCTTGCAGAAGTCAGTAGGCTGCAAGGAGAGTTTAAAAGGACCCCCCCCCCCCTTTTCAGGAAGGACAACATGCTCTGAAATGTTCCTTCATTGGCCTAGACATCTAGTGAATTGCCACCATCCTGCACTAGTGCATTTGTTCAAGATGGGTAAAGGAGCACCATGTGAGGAAAGCAGTGGCTTCTTCAGTCTACTGCAGAGTGTAAAGGCTGGCTTGGCCTGTGGCTTAACAAACTGGAGACAAGAAAACAGAGGTGGAGAAGGAGAAGCATGCACAAGCCTGCTGAGAGTCAGCCGGGTGAGTTGGTACAATAAAGAAAGCAAAGGGAAACAGCTGAGCTGGGAAGGGCAAGCAGCAAGATCCTGCAATGATGATGGAGTAAGTGGCAGGCAGGAGAAAACAGCTGGATTAGAGCTTGTAGAGCAAAGCAAGCAGAAAAACTAGGAGTGACTGTGGTTATTTTGTAGATGCTACATGTTGTTTGAATTAGCTGTATTTTATATTGTTTATTATTTTAACTTCTTCCACTGAACCATCATGACAAGGTTTCGTCTTAAGAGGGAAGATAGAAACATTTTATGTTGATGTTAAAGAGACAAACCATGCATTTGTGCAAGGACTGCCACTTTCTCAAAAAATATTTTTATTCATTTTCATAGGGATAGGGGTTATGGTACAAATAGGGGGCCAGGCTAAGGGGGGGAGAGTAAGAAAGGGTAAAATTCCAAAGAGCAAAATGTATTCTTACATCTGCTTATACAATTGTATTAAAGATAGAAATCATACAAAGAAAAAAAACATTATAACAATTTTCCATAATATTTATCATTACTAATCTTCCATTTTCTTGGACTCTCTCTTTCTTTTTATCTTTAACTTTACTAGTTTTATAGTAAAACAATAAAACAATAAAAAGTCAGTTTTAAAACCTATAAGCCAGGAAGTCCATCTTAAAATGCTCCAGACCAACAGAAATATTTTGACCAGGCATCAAAAGGATTGCAAGGTTAACATCAGTTATAGATCCCACAGACTTCAAGTTTGGTCAAGATTATTTTTCCAAAATCCTTCTGTACTTTTCCACTCTCTGTCTTGGGGCATTCACAGTGCTGTGCCAAAATGGCACCTTGTCAGTTTCTGCTTTTTAGATTGCAACTTCAAAGAGTGGCCAATCCAGGGATCTCCCAGGTCACCCCCTTCTCAGATTCTGTTATTTCAGACTTTCACTTCTCCTAGTAAAAGTCCCCCCCCTCACAAATTTGAAGAGGTCAAAACTGAGTGGCCTTGGTTAGTTTCAGGAGCCTCCTGAAACCTGACTGATCTCATTGTGACAAAGCCCTGCCTCCGTGCAAGGGTTGCCACTTGAAAGGCATGAAAATAAGGAATTGAGATATGACACCTGTCAAAACATCAGGGCCAGCACCAAATTTGTGGGGGCCTTGAGCAAGGTGGCTTCCTCGCATCCCCTGATATGCTTCCTCATCCCTGTAGGCAGGCTTTTCCCTGGTCCTGTACACATACTGGTTACTGGTGGGAGGAATGGAGCAACACTGTGGCTGCCTCTGCTTCTAAGGATTCCACTGTAGCTGCTTGACTCTCCCCTCCCCCATTCCTGTTACTCCACTGAGGAAAGATTACTTTTCCTCTGTTGCTGACTGTCATCACTAAAATTCCTCTGCTGTCCCTGCATAACCAGAGGAGCACAGACAGGGGCTCCTTGCCTGCACCAGGTTGGCAAAACAGCAGTGACATCAGTGTCCAGAGCATGGCAGATAGCAGTAGAAAAGGAGAAGCAGTGCTCTTGTGGTCTGCTCAAAGCAGTACAGGCAGAATCTTTCAGTTGTTGGCTGGGTCCAGCCTGGTATAGCTCTGTTACCTAGTGCCACTAGGCAGGGTAGGGCTTCTCCACATGGCTCAGTTAGAGTAAGCTGGATAAGGCTAAATAGGGTCTTTTAAGGTCAGGTGGGGTCCATTATGTCATTGCATCCACATGGCATATGTACCTCAAATGACCCTATTTGGCTCACCTTCCTTTAAAAAAACACACACAATAAAACAACAACAACAAATCCCTCTCCTTGCTTCTTCTTCTCTCCTCCTCCTTTTAGGAGGAGGCTTTCAATTTTTTCTTAAGAGGTACAGCACATCAGTATTGTCCTAAAAGATTCTTAAGATACCCTTTTGCTTTTTTCTTCTTCCCTTCCGTGGAGGAGCAGAGGAAGCGTTTTAATTTCCCAATATTATGATGTGGCTAAGTTGTCTTCTTAAGCCAGATAATAATATTGGGAAACTGAAAATGGAAGGCAAATTTAAAGCCACAAACTCCACTTTGGTTCAACCCCAACAATTTGCACATGCTGGAAATGAATCAATATGGAACAATCCTACCCATACAGAAAACAGTAGCCCCTGACAGGGACCCAGAAAAGTGCTGGTAGGAATGCTTGGGGGCACACACAAAGGGGTGTCTAGTCTGTGCTGGCATTTAGGTTATCTGGTTGCTGGCAAAATGAGTGAACCAGTCTCTCCTCACAGCTAACCAAACAATGGGACAAATGCCCGTCTGATTGCACCTACAGGCAGCTATCCCAGGCAGAAGATATTTGGGGTAATATGAGAAGAAGGCAAAATGTTGGTCATGAATTCATTATTTACTTGGAGATTCAATTTTGTCTAAAGATGTTTTTAGGAACGATGTTTTGTGTGTGAAAAAAGCCCTGATAGTTTCACAGAAAAGGCCCAGCTGTCTGTGTACGTTAAACTAAATAAATTTATTGAGGATTCTGTGTGGGACGGATACTCCCCAGACACCCATGTGATGTAGATGCATCCCTCCCAAATACTATTTTCTTATTTCGGTTCATATTTCTTTCTGAAGAAAAGAAACAAATAGAATTTAAGTGGTTGTTCTTTTAGTTAGTAAAGTTAATAGTTTGTGCTGTGTTTCCTGAATAAGAAATGTCAAGAAGCAACATTTCTTTTGATAATCATTGACTCAGTACTCCCCCATGCCAAAAGAAAAAGAGACAAAACAATGAAAACAATGTCATTGCACTTTCATTCCCAGGGAGATGGAGAATGTTTGGAATTATCTGCCTCAGAAGTAAGTAATACAGTTTAGTATTAACCAAAGAAATACTTGAAGGAGGAAACAGGTAGCCTTACTGGAGACCAAGGCCAAGATCCTCCACATTATTGTATTCCCAGTTACTATGCATGGATATGAAATAGAGATGGGACACTGCTTCTGAGTGGGTGTCCACTGAAGAAGGTGGGGTGCCAAATCCTTGTTACAGCAATAAACAAACCAGGATTAGCCACCAAACTGGCAGTTGGTACCCATCTCTAATGTGAATACTGGACAGTGAAGAATCCTGACAGGAAAAAGATCAGTTTATTGGAAATACACTGTGTGAGATACTGTGTACAAATGGGTCCTAGGAAAAATCAAGCCTGTGCAATTTGGAAAAGGTCCTCCTCATCCATGACCTTACAGGACCAGTGCTAGTCAAAACCAGACTTGGCTAGGTGGGCCAGCCAATTTGACCACATCCTGGGAAGAGAATTTTTGGACCACAATTCCCAGTATTCTGCAGCCATTAAAACCAATGGTAGTCCAGAAAATGCCCCCTCCAAGCTTTCAATCTAATTTAAAATAAGGTAGCTGAAGTTCTGCATCTATTTGGAGCTAATCAAAACTATATTAGACAATAAACAGAGGAGAACCTACAGATGACTCATCCTATGGCTTTCTCTAGGAGTACTGCAATAGTTTTAAAGCAGCAATATTTCATTGATCTCAGCAAGTTCCCTCAATGATCTATGATCTGGGTTTGTTCCTTCCTGATTATCTATCTCATCAACCATAAATCATCTGTTATGCTATGCTTCAGCTCTGAGGAGTGAATACTTCATCACAGACATTATTATCCCTCAAACAAAATGTATTAATCCCCTACACACATCTTTTGTATATGTGTGAAACCTAGAGGAACATTCAGGATAATATATAGAATAAATCTATCTTGGCATGTTTTAAAGTTTCTATTGTGCTGTTTGGGTTTTTAGACTAACCTTTTTAAAAATAAGGCTGCTACACTTGCTTTCTGCAATAGATCTATGCACAGATTAGTGGGCCACAGCAATTCATTGACTAATCTAGCTATATTGTCCATTCTGCTGCCCTCAGTCACCAGGCCAAAAGAAGATAAATCAGATTCAGACATCCTGGAGATGTCTACTATGGACTGTTGTGAGAAGACTGGGAGGCAATACAATAGCCATTTTCAAATGTTTGAAGAACTGTCAAATGTTGAAGATGAAACAAGTTTGTTTTCTGTAGTTCCAGAGTTTGGGACCTGAAATAATGGATTCAAATTATGAGAATGGAGATTTCACCTAAACTTTTGGCAGAACCTCTTGAAAGGAAAAGAGGTTTGATAGTGGAATGGACTGCCTTGAGAGATGGAGGACTCTCTTTCACTGAATGTTTTGAAACAGTTTAAATGGCCACCTGTCAGGGATGCTTGAGCTGTGGATTTCTTGTTTTGGCAGGAAGTTGGACTCAGTGACTCATGTGGCCACTTCCAGCTTTATGAGTCTGTGGGATGCGTGTAAGCTGAGGGTCCAACTGTGGCATAATCTTCTTCCACCATGGTACAAAAGTCTGTTATGCGTTGCATACAAAATATCACATGCATTCTACTTTTATTACTTCTACTTTTGTTTGCAAATCTAAAATTCTTGCTTTATGGACCAAGCCGCATTACCAGGGCTGTTCCAGGACATTTTTGGGTCTGAGGTGGGCCAGCAAATGCCTCCTCAGACAAAAACGTGTCTAGAAATTACTTATAAAGAAATTACTTATTTCTTTTAGGAAAGCAAAGCAAATGCTGCTGCTTATACAGTATATTGCTCCATAGTGCTGAAGCCATGATTTGGATGGTTTACAACATAATTATGCAGACCACATGTTGCTGTTGCCCCCAATTCAGCCATTGCATCACAGGTCTTCTAGACTGCATGTAGTCCAGCAAAGTAACTTTCCCAGGGTGTAGTTAGGATGCATGTTACTCAAGGCTTTGGCATCAGAAATAGAAAATCCCACCAACATTAAATAAAACTGCAGTGATAACATGAACAGTCAAAGTTTGCTTTACTCTCATAACACCCAAAATAGCTTCCCTGAGATACGTAGCTGCCTTACTCTTAGGGTAGTTCCAGCCCTAATCTAAACATGAAAAACATCTCACCCCCACACCCAACCTTTAATTTAAGTTTCTTTTTATTCATACAGTGTTCCCAAATTATGACCTGTTCATCAATATCTGTCTCTCACATCAAACCTGGAAGGAAATTTATGGATTATGTGGGTGGTTGTATACTTTGGCCTTTTACTAAGTTCTCCTCAGTGAGGGGCTTCTCTTGATAATATAAGTCTGACAAGGGAAACACTGTCTTTTGCAGGTAATGAATTTCTTGTTCTGCAAGAACTCTCTCTCTCTCTCTCTGCGTGTGTGTGTGTGTGTGAGAGAGAGAGAGAGAGAGGGGAGAGTGGGTGAAAGAAAGGAAGAGATTTATGTTGTCTGAAAGCAATCCCATCTCATTGGTAAAAACACTTCCATCTAATAGCTCATTCTCCTTTCCCAACCTCATATTTTATTTTTATTTAAGGAAAGGCTCCATATTTTTCCACTTCCAGTGCATTTGGTGCCCTTTAGTGACAGTAGCCTAGTATTCTAAGAGCCAGAAATCTCTAAAACGGGGCTTTGAAATTTGCTCAAAACAAAGCAAATAGATGGAGTGTGAGAGCCACAAATCAATGTGGCCAGAATTAAATATTGATTCCCTTCCCCCCCCAGCAGCTAGCCAATGTACTGTATATCCCATCTTCTAGAATTCCACAAATAAACACCTTTTAAAAGTAGGAATTCCTGTTTTCCAACCAACAGCCCTCATTGTGCTCTCTGCATTTTCTTTGGTTTGTCTTAGGTTTAGAGGGGGTGGGGGTGGACTTCTTTCTTGCTATACCAAAATGGCCCCATACCTACATTTGCTCTACTGTGCAGCAGTGAGGTATTGATCTAATATATTTTGATGATGGATAAATCATATTTTAAGGCCAGAGTTGAAATCCAGGCCACAGAGGCAAAATCAGACAGCAAGCAACTGAGGCAGCTTACTAAACCATGGGTTAATGACGAGTGCCTCATTTAGACTGAGGGCCTGCTTTGTTTTGTTTTGCAGTGAATATTCTGGGGTGGTATTTTCTCAATGAATCCTAGACTTTCTTGAAGCCAATGTTCTTGGCTGTGAAACCAAAATAAATGAAATAAGCAGAAACTCACTTGTATATAATTACTCTGTTTTAACAGCAAACATAAGGACTGTTAACTGGAATGGAACTGGAAGAAGGCAACCAAAAAAGAGAGATGATATTAGCATTATCCGGGAAATATCAACGTTTGCAGAAATTGACTTAAACAGCAGCAGCAAAAGTAAAGAGATCAACACTTGAAAAAACTTAAATGAAAGCTGGAGAGGACAATCAGAACACCAGAGAGAGGGAAAGTGGCCTGGAACATTCCGGATGACAGCAAGAATGGCAAATTCACTGAACGTCTTGCCAACTGCCTTCCTGTTAGAAGGTGAGGATAAACTTACATTTTGCTACAAGTTCTACTTGTTCCTTCTCAAGTGGTTGTCAAACTGCACCCCTCCAAGACAGCATTTGTGGCTCCAAGATCTTCTCTGCCTCCCTCTTTTCTTCAGCATAAAAAGGAGCCCACCTCTCCTGGAAGCCTTCAGGGATGGTGATTCACCTTTTAAATAAATTGCACCCACATATCATTTACATGTTTTCCAAAACTGAGCAGAGACATCATTCCCACCACATTGGAACCTTACTGAATGAGGAGAGCGATAATGACCACAAGACTAAAATCAAAATAGAGATGGCATGGAGCAGCTTTATTATGATGAAAAATATATGTGCACCAAAAACTCTGTTCTTTTTGACAGTGTGCATTGCGCAGTGCTATGTAGTCTCAGTTCTACTGTATGAGTCATGGGTTTTAACACAAATTATTATAACAATGGATAGAAATATTTGTGGTATGGGTTTATTCCAAGGCATTAAGAACGTCTTGGCTCTAGGGGGTGAGCAATGGAGGTTTACTAAACTGAACAAGCAAAGATCAAGAAATCATTAAAAACATACAGTGTAGAAACATTTTGGTCATTTAATGAAAAATGGAAAGTACCCTATCATTGCAGCTGATCACTGAAGGTATCAAAAATGACATAAGAAGCACAGGAAGGAAAAGGATGTATTGGCCGAGGAGCCAGAGACTGGTTTGGATGCAACCCATCATTGTTTAAAGCTGCCACATCCAAAGCCAACACAGGCACAGAGGCATCCAACCTCTGGTAGGAGAAGGACAAAAACAGAAGGACTCACTTTTGGATTAATCTAGGGAGTGGAATATTTAGCATATTTAGTGATCTGTGCAACCTAGGGATCTGTCAAAGCTGATGATATTTAGACTTGAACTCTTAACACTCAGCAGATATATTAGTAAGAAATAGCTTCCATTGATCACCTTCCAGAGAAAAATAAGTGGATTGGGGAAGTTGAGAATGCATAACACTATTTACATTCTACTGTATCTCTAATCAGTGTTGCTATAGTTCCTGCTACTGTGTTCAACAGATGAAGAATTGGGAACTGAGGCACTACTCCATAGATATGTGGGTGACTTGGATGGAAAAGAAACAACATGGGAAGGGGTGGAGCAATGGCAGCGAGAACAGGGGAATCCTAGAGCTCTGGGAACTTCTGTGTTTACTCCGAGTCAGCGGACTCCCCAGGTGATGGGGGACAAGTTTTCCACAGAAGAGTGGGCTTGCAGCAAGTAGGGCTTGGAGCCTCCGAATTTCAGACGGCAGTCTGTCTTTGGAAGAGTTTCCTTCCTATCGAGCAACTGACATGAATGAGGCACTGTAATGGGGAGTAAGTTGCCAGGAGTGGGGAGGCATGAAGATTTATGTCTGACTGCATGAACAGGGACTAACTGACCCTAACACAGCTTCAGCAAGTATAAATTAAACTTAAGAGGCTGATTTTAAAGAAGACAGTGTAATCTCAAAGCGGCAAATAAGCTATTAAACACAGAATCATTGGTAAATTATTACTGTGTCACACCTGAAACAGAAACAGAAACCAGATAAAGACATAGATACAGACAGAGACTTCTTCTTGCTCATCCCCTGTATTCTGGTAGATGGAATAACTTTTACAATATAAAACTAGAAGGCTGAGAAGGCTGAGAAACTTAAGCGATCTTGAACTGTGCTGCAAGAGGTGGATTATAAATTAAATATTTTTTTTTATCATGGCTGGATCTACAATTGGAGCTGTGTGGTGAAAGTTGGAACCGGGGCTAGCATAATAAATTACGAGCTGTACTGGGCAATTGACTTTTATTACTTAATTATTTTATGGCTCTTGGCCGGAGGAAAGATTAAACAAGCCGATTTGGTGGGCTTTTGGGAGAAAATAGAAGAACTTTTTTCTCTTTGACAGACAGTGTTTCTTTATGTGAGATTCATATTCAGGAACTAGAGGGCATGCTGCCCAACTCAACAATGGAGGACTACTTTAAGAACGCTTTACAGGAGCTCCAAATGAACATTGTTAATTACATGATGGTCCAGATCGCTGAAGTTAAGGCGTTGTTCACAGGATGGATTGGAAAAGAAGAGGATCTGAAGATGCCAGACCAGCCTATCGAAGCAGAGGCAGCACCAGAAAGAGTGACTTTATCTGTTTTTAGGAAGGAGGGTAAAAAACCCCAAAAAGAGGCCAGAATAATGAATCTGTATGGTGAGAGGGAGGGTGAGGTGGATGAATGAGAGATCCATATAAAGGAGAAGATTACTCCAAAAATAGACATTAATTTGATGGGAGAACACTCAAAGCAGGGAAGTGGGAAGGCGGAGCTAGAAGGGCAATAAAATGTTGATTACAGACTAGATACTGATTGGCTTCAAAGGCAGAATATGATTGATAGAGGGATAAATTTAGTAAATCAGAGAGAAAATGGCCTAAAGAGATTTTATAGATGGCACTTTAAAACTGGTAAAAAGGATGCAAGAAGTTAATTCTAGCTTTATAATGCTATAAGCAATTTGGGATCCCTGGTCTATACATGGAGCTGAGAAATATAACAAAAATTGGAAAGTTACTTGTTTTACGATTTAAATGGTTGATAAGTGCATATAACTTTTAAATTAGAATACTCATGCTGAATACAATTGTTAGAAGTTATTGATGATAAGATAGAGATATAAAGACACTGAGTAATATATGAATCATAATATGACTATGTAGCTAAGGTTTTATATATAGATATCCTTTTTCTTTTTAAAATATTGATTTTTTTTATTTGTAACCACTATTATTTTGACATTTAATTGGATATAATAAGGATGCTGTTATACAATTATACTATGATATAGTGTTAGTAATTGTTGATTTTCACATATATGGGTAATAGATAAGCATATAAAAATGTTAAACTAGAATGTCTCATGTTAAATATAGCAATAGAATTGTTTGAATGCAAGATCAATGTAGGTCTAAGTTTATATTTTAGATAATGTATGAATGTTAATCATTATAAAGTTAGGAAGTCACATTTTGATCTTAATAATGGTCCAAATATGTTAGTAAGATAATATGGTTTATGTAGTCAGAATTATTTACTAGATGGATATATGGAAATTACCTCCCCCCATATATGTTTTTGTTTGTCTTGTATGTTTGTTTGTGTTATAATTTTAAAAATGACAAAAAAAATAAAGTGGTGTCAAACGGCAAAAAAGAAGAAAAGAAATAACATGGCATCATTTGCCAGTGTACTAATTACTGAGCCATGCTTTCTGTACAGTAGGAAAACAAGGGAGTTGCTGGTGTTTTTTAAATGTGGAACTTCAGTCTGATAGCATAGCTGCAGCTTGGCATGGTAAAATATGTGATCTCATAATACTAATGGCTGATGTGTATGACTGAATGAATGATCCCAGATGGATGCAGCCCAGATAATGCCATCAAAGACAATGGAGTGGTATGTTGGCAGAATTTCTGTACAGATATCATGCTGCACTGTGAGATCATCAGACTAAAGCTTGAAAGAACAAAAATCCTGAACCAAGCATTGTCTTCTGTGGAGGGGTCTATGAAGGCACTATGCTCCACAGTCATAAGCTACCCTCAACTAGTACACTCCTGCCCACCTCCTGAGGCAGAGGGTCAAGGCCCTGCCTGCTCTTTTGCACCTGGCTTGACCTGCTGCTGCTGACTTCACCCACTAGTGACTGCTATGCCTTCCCCCCCTTCCAACTACAAGGGTCACCAGCCACAACTGCACCCAAGGTGTTACCATTTTGTGTGGCAGTGAGTGTGCTGAAAGCACATGAGGCAAATGAGTTACAAATAAATCAGAGCAATCTCAATATACATTTCTGCCTGCAGCAAAATTTCTAATAGTCTCTCCCATGGCCCTCTCAAATTAAGGGGTATTTTACCCAAAACCAGGCATATTTTGGCATTGAAGGCAGAAAGTTCTGCAAGCTCCTTTTCCCTTCCCTGGCAGTAAAAAATACAATTACTTTTATAAGTGAAGAAGTAACGATTTGCTGCTCCTTCATGACATCCAAAATCAGCTGCCTGAAACAGCCCCTCTCCCTGTGCTTAAAAACAGAGATGGCCCTGCATTCCAGATACTCTGGAATCTAGCATACCACCACCAAGCAGTCCTGCCCTTTTCACTGGATCAAGGCAGGACATTGGAGTCCCCTGAGTTACACTAGATGTAATCCACTTGCATGTCTGAGCGGTTTTGCTGTGCCCAAGGAGACCTCTCAGACTGACAGACACATGACATCACATATTTACATGTTACCAAAAAGGAAGACAAAGAGAAACACTGATCCACATAATAATGCATATGCGAGTTTATTTGTACAAATAAAAAAAAATTAGAAATAGGGGGGTGTGCGTGTTTTGTAATTCAGAGAGCATTAATAACGCATTGGACGTGAATGGGGAAGACAGGAACCACATGACTAGTGTATTAATTAAATCAGCGGTCTGGGTGCTCCATGGATATGAGCAACTTCAGGGGCTTTGATCTCTGTTCTTACAGTTCTTTTATCTTCAGATTAGACGTGGACTGGGCAGCCCTTCAAATGGAGGACATGTTTGAAAGTGGCATTGTATTTTGGAAGCCCTTCAAACGGAGGACTGTCTCTCCAAAAGAGGACACCTGACCACTCTACTGAGACTCCTGGCAAGATGTGGGTTTCCAAGAGAGCTTGGGGAAATGGCCATGCTTGCTGGGGATCCTGGGAGCTGTCATCCAAACAAGCACTTTCCCCATGCTCTGGTTTCTAGAACTTTTATCCACTAGCACCCTCCAAGGGATGTCTGCAGAGGCTGACTTATTTGCTGCCTGCTGTGGTCTCCAGCTGCACCAGCCGCTGCTTGATTCTGTGAGCGGCTGTTTAGCAGTCTGGTGGTTTATAAGCTGTACATTTGCCTATGCTCTCTGTGGGGGAGTTTAGCTGCCTGGATTGTGCTTTGTGTCTGCATTCATTTAGCTGTGTGGGTGTAGCCAGTGTGAATGCAGAACCTGTACTCTAGGGTATTTGGTAAGGTTGTAGCTGCAGTGTGAATTATGGATGTTTGCATGTGATGAGTTGTGGGGTGGTTGTATGTGTAACTGCGTCCCTGAGCAACAGGAATTGTGTAGGAGAGAACCTTGTTCTTTCCCCCCAGCAGTCTATATGTCATGCCCTTTCTGTTCCATTCTTTTGTAGGAAAGGGGGAGGCAACAAAGCCCTGATGTGGAAGCTGATCGAAGCAGATTAATATAATTACAATATTACCAGCCACACTCTCACTTTCCCTGCTCGTTACCCTAATGGTGATTATTATACTTATTATGTTCTCAGCTTCCAATGCTTATTGATTCACTCCATTGCAGTGTTTTTAATCAGGCTTCTGAAACATGCTATTATTGGTTCCAGGGGAGTCACCATTGAGCAAATGAGGGTGGGAACAAAGGAACAATAAAAGGATCAAAAAATAAAATGCCGGCAGGAAAATCAAGCTATGAAAGGAGCCACTTATGCTGTAGCCTGCTGTGAGATGCAACTGGCCTCCATGCCATGTGAATGGCAACAGGAACCAGAGACTAAAACAAAATCTTCTATATGACTGTTAGAAGTTTAACCCTTAGGAACCATTGCCTTTACAATTTATTTTTTGCATGCTTTATGCCTTATTGCTGGAAAACCAGAATGAACCCGAGACACAATATGCTGCTTCTTGCAAGGGAGGCTGGCTAGATAGTTCAGTGGTTTAGGTGTCTGGCTGCATAGCCAGAGGTTGGGAGTTCAATTCCCCACTGAGCCTCCTGTGAGTAGAGGCAGCCTGTGTTCCCAAGGTGCTCCCAGAAAAAGGAAAGAGCAAACCACTTCTGAGTATTCTCTGTCTGGAAAACCCTGAAAAGAGGTTGCCATAAGTCAGAATTGATTGATGACACGTTATAATGATGGAAATTTGGAAAAAGGAAACACCCAAATAGTGACATCGCTGAATAATTATTAATGCACCAAACAGAGTTTATCATCTGGAGTAAAGTGTTTTCAGAACTGGAATTGAAAGAACTAGAAAATGTGGCAAAAGAAAAATCAGCACAGAAGAATGACCATGGTATGGAAAACAAATGGAGGGTAGAGGTAGACACAATCATGGAAGAAAGTGTATCAACAGAGGAAAGATTCATGGAACAACCCAGAAATTATGAGTTGACAGAGTGGCAGACATTACTAAGGGGAAAAAATACTGATCCATATTAGCCAAAATACAGAAAGACAAAAGCTCCCCGTTTGGTGTCAATTACAAAGTAAATCAGTAAAAGACTTACTGACAGATGCAAATGTAGTAATCAGAAAAACCCCAACCACCACACTAAAGGAAATAAACCAGATCATGTATAGCACAGCTGCCGAAATAACCACGGAACTTTGTGACAAGCTGCAAAAAACCCAGAAAACTCCTGGCACTCCAAAACGGAAAGTTTAGCTGGAAAAAAATATTTAACAAATTATGTGCAGACATTAGCAACTTAAAACACTCAAAAGATTATGATGGTGATGATGATTCAAAAACACCAGGCACAGTCAATCAAAAGTATAAAAGCATTGAACTGGTATTATATAACAGATACAAGTTTTAACCAAAAACCTAAGTATCTGTTAAATATCGGTGCAGTATGTATGCTGTTCCTAATAATGCCATTTTTTGCAGCTCTGATGGTATTATTTCTGAGATCTGCAACTGCTTATAATACTGACACTTCTTAATATTGTTCCCAAAACCCCAATGACTATGGGAACCACTGAAGTGTGTTTCATCCACAAGTGAGATTTTTTGATTGTCAGGTCTCTGTATTTTGTTAGTTTTTCCAATTCTTTATTTTCAACTCTGGCATCTCCTGGAATTGCAATGTCAATGATCTAGACATTTCTTCATTCTATTACTACTATGTCTGGTGTGTTATGTTCAAGGCGCCTATCAGTTTGGATCCAGAAATCCCACAGCATCTTGATGTTGTTTTCTGACACGTTCTCTGTCTGGTGTTCCCATGAGTTTTTGGAAGCTGGCAAGTCTTCTTCTTCTTTTTGTATAATGACCGGTGCACTAATTTTGCCACTCCATCATGTCTAATTTTGTTTGTGCAATCCTTGGACATTCAAAGATGAGGTGTGACACAATTTCATTTTTTTTCTTGGCAGAGTCAACATTTTCTTTTAGCACTAATTCCTTGAATCTTAGCTCTCATCACATTGGTTTGGAGTGCTTGTTCTTGTGCAGCAAAAATCAAGACTTCAGTTTATTTCTGAATGGTCTCCAGTTTTAGCCATGTCCATGTTGAATTATTATCATGCTTTCCATCAATATTTCTCAGATATTGCCCATGTAGTGGCTTATTTTTCAAACTGTTTAGTTTATTTTCAAATTGTTGTTTCTTATATTGACCCTTTGTTTCAGTTGTTTTCAAAACATTCTCCATTTTCACTGCCTTAAGTAATTTTTCTCTACTCGTACTGAAATAATCATTTAGCCTTCTTTTTTCCTCCTCTACTACTTTTGCTGTATTTGCAACAATCCACGGCCTCCAGTTTTTCATGGTAAATATAATCTGTCCACATCACTTTTTGAATGTAGTGCATGATACATGTTCATTAGTTTCCTGTTTTTTGGTTCAATTCTTCTAATTCATTTTGGGTCCTATCTATTATTCCAGCTGGGTATCTAATCACTGGAGTTGCCTATGTGTTTATGGTTTTGATTGTATTTCCACCATTTATTTTTGATTTTAAGATTTTCTATAGTCTTTTGATATATCCCCTTTCTGTCAGTTCTTTAACCTCTGTGTGCAGGATGTTATCTGTATTCCAAGGTATTTATAATTTTCATCAATTGATTACTACGACTACGACTACGACTACTACTACAACTATCCTGCAAGGAGCCTTATGTGTAGGCATGATATATACAAAATAAAATAGAAACTACAGCCATAAATAAGATACTGTCAGCTTTGGTAAGTATTTCAATAAAAATATATAAACAGCAGTTTGAATGAATACATGGTATGAGGACCTCAGATGTATTTGGATAACAAGCCATAAAAAAACATAGCATGAGATTTGAGGGAAAACAATCAAAAACTACATATGCATAGCTGCAGAGACAACTATCATTGTGAGGTGGTTTAGAAGTTTATTTTCACACAAACGTCAGGTAGGAGTATTTTAAATAATAAATGTGTAGCTGTTCATTCACTGTTCTAAAGCAGGGGTCTTCAGAGTTTTCAGTGTATTTTATATATATAGACCCCTGTTCTAGACCTCCAGTGTGTACTAAGGTGGGCACCTTTGGCCCATAGGCTTAATCAGTCCTGTAGAAAGGCCAAGTCTTTCTGAAGGTCTACTCCCTACCTGAAAGAGAGAGATGAGTCCCTGCTATTTCTAGTCCAGTGACCAGAGATATAAAAACTCCCTTTTCTTTTAGCTGGTGCTCCTTCTCCCACTTCTTCACATATCAACGGAAACAGGACTGAAGCCTAATTCTCAGCCAAAAAATGGTGTGGAAAAGTCCTGATTCCTAGCCAAAGCACCAATTGGTGTCACCTGGCTCACAGGAGGCTGTAAGAAAGGGCAGTCTAGTGGCTCCCAACTAGTGGCTCCCCTCCTGTGCCAATGGGTTGTGTTATACTCCTTCTCTGGAAAGTAATCTGACATTCCCAGAGAGCCCTGAAGTATTGTTTCAACAAGGGCATAACTGTCCTCCCACCATTTGTGAGATAAAGGAATTCTACTCTAAAACCGGTTTGGGATATTATGCCTGAACAGTGAACTATAGTATGTGTATGGGGAAAGGGACCACATACATTGGTTTCAAACCAATAGCTCCCATTCCCCCAACATCTTGCCCACTCCACACCACCATCCTGCTTTGAAAGGGGAGATGTCACGGCAGGTTCTACGTGTGCTTGGTTGAATATTTGCCCAAGTGTCCACACAACTGGGAACTTTGCTTAATCCTGGATGCACAGAGACCTCTGCTCATATCCAAGCTTCTTTCAGACATTCCTGCTCAAGGCAAGGAGGTCAGGAGCATGGAGAGGCTTGGCCAGGTTATGTGGGGATGTTTTGGTCTGGGCCATTGTATGGAAACCACTTCATGCAGTACAATTTTTTAAATCCACACATTGTGCCTCAGTAGAGCTAAGCTCTCCTGCTAAAGAAGAAATAGCAGCAGCATTAAGAGCATGTGTGGCTTAATGCTGGCATAAAGGTTCAAACTCCTTCCACCCTACCTGACAAACATGGAGCTTTTGGATTGTGGCCATGCTAGCTGAGGGAATCTGGGACTTGTAGTCCAAAAGAGGAACTGTTCCAAGCTCTAGCTATGTGGTCCATTACAATCCTATTCAGTATAGAAAAAAACATCTCCATGGCTGAGGTGAGCTTGTTCCTGTAACACTGCATGCCCAGTATCCTTGTTTGGGAGCATGGGAGGTTAACATTAGCCAGCAAAGCAACCATGCACATTGGCCCAAAGGGAATGCTACATCACTAGAAAATGGGGACAAAGGGGTCATAGTGTTACATCACACGTGCCTCTAGTGTTTTATATGCATAAATATGTGTTTAGAAATAATGATTTCCATACATCACACCGTGATGTGAAAGACAGTGACCAAATGACTAGCATACTTGCTCAGTCTTCTGTCCATGTTTTAACTGTTGGTGGGTGACATCAAGACCTCAGCTTTCCTAGGTTTTTACAGTTTTTTATGTTCAGACTTTGATTTTCAATTAGGTTTGCATAGGGCAAATGGATTCCCATCCTTCTCACTGACACACACTTCCACTTCGCCAGAGAGAGGCGAGGCTTTCCTCCTCCCTCCCTGTTTTTCCATCTCTTCCATTTACCACTGAGTCACCCAGAGAAGGCTATTATACAATTGTAGGAAACATTCTAATTGCAGAAATAACACAGAGAGAATGACACATGCCAGTTTTGAAAGCGGCCACATTCAGTTAGAATTACCCACGTGCATATTTATAGCCTTCTCTCCATTTGAAAAAGCCTTCCCCAGCAGCAGGCATGCAACCAGGCGGCAGAGAACAATTGGAGAGCAATAATATACAATCCTGCTCAAGGAGTAGCAGGAGGAGGAGGATGACAAACTGTCCCCCGCCCTACTTCCCCATACACAGTTCTAGCCAGTTTGACAGCTGAAACCAACAGAGAGTATTAGCAGTCCTAGTAATGAATGCCAAGATGGGGATGGATATTTGTTGCACGAGGAAGCCCCAATTGCTGCTATACTCCCACTGCTAATGCTCATTATAAAGTATAGCATGTGCACAGTTTGGCCAGGATTGATCCTCTGAGCAATCATTAATTCATGAGCACAATAATGGATTTGTGTGTGCAGTCATGCATGTTCTACTGTATGATTTATTGATGTGGCCATGCAAGAATGTGATTGGCTTGTGATCCTAAGATTCCTAGTTTTAGGGGACTGCTTTTACAAACTACAATATTAGTTAACTAGCTTCAAGCACTAACAAAATTAGAAACATCTCCTTTTCCTTCTGTGGCTGAGAAAAACAAGCCACCTACTACATTGAATACACAATTCTCATCTGATTTTGGAAGCTAAACAGAGTCAGGCCTGGTTATTATTTGGATGGGAGATCATGAGGAAATATTGGGAATCTCCAGGTAGGGCTTGGAAAGAATCATGCCTGAAACCGTGGGAAGCTGCCAGTCAGAGCTGACAGTACTGGGTTAGATGGACTGCCAGCACTTTAACTTAACAACACTGTCTCTGTTATGCATGTGTATAAGGTGAAGATGACAAAGAGGAAAAGGGGAGAAATTAGGGCATCGCCAAACACAAAAGAGTCAAAAACAAAAAAGGAGGGAGAGGAAAAAGAGTTTTTTAAAGGAAGGAAAAACATGGGGAATTTTCATAAGGCATGCTTCATTGGAAACCTTCCTCATGCACATGAAAAAACAACAACACATCAAACATTATTCATAAATAGATAATATAGAATATACTGTATGTTGTTACTAATTTTAACCAGAATGGCTATAGATATTTATTTAGGTCTTTTTTTAAATAAAAAAATATCTTTTATCAGATTTTAAGAAAGATGTGTCCAGAATACTTTTTATAGTGAACATGATAACTTTCAGATAGCTAGGCAGGAGATTACTTTGTTATTTTGTGCTTTGGAAAGGTACAAAAGGAACCTTTGTCATTAATAAGACACTGTTTCGTAGAACTCCAGAATTAAATGCATATACAGGGTGTAAAATTTCCTACTGTGGAGAGAAAAATAGCCTTCATTATAATGTTAATAAGCAAAAACAAAACATCATAAAAAATTAAATAAAAAATCCACATGCCCAGAGTAAAAAAACAGAGTAACTTCATATTCTTCTCTGTTTAATTTATCATTATTTTTAGATTAGATTTTTATCATTATTTTTAGATTAGAAGCAGGGCCATTTTGCTGTTCATCAATCCTGTTCTGTGGAAATAATACAAGTGTGAGGAAGGTCCCACAGGGTCAGAAAGGATACGTGAAGAGTACTCACCATTTCCTTAAAAGCAAGGGTGGGTGAACCTTTGGCCCTACAAACGTTTGGGACTTCAGGTCCCACAATCCTTTCCCATTGGCCATGGGTGGAGCTGAAGGACCTGAAGTCCAGAACATCTTGATGGCCAAGGTTCACCAACTCCACTTTAAAGTTAAAGAACAGGAGTAGACAAGGGGTAACCCAAGGGCTGTGTCAGTCCCTTTCCCCCTCCAACTCCTGCGGCTCCCTACACCCAAATGTTTGAACCCAAACCAGCCCTCTAGTTCATACTAGCTGGGTGGTGGTGCTGGGGATTATTATCCAAAAGTGTAATTCTTCCACAATCTGGTTTTTAATTTCTAGTAGAATTCCTTTTTGGTACACAATAGTACAGACACCTACAGAGGAGAATAGCTACTAGTTTCCCAGAGTCAACCCCTTTCTCATTAAATGACACTAAGAGTCTCAATAATTCACGCTGAGGCATTTTAGGAGAAAGAATAAAAAACATTTCTTTAGATACAGTTGCTTGAAATTACAGACTAGTGTATGCTGCTTTCTTTACTGCACACATACTTAGCAACCAACTGAGCAGATCAACATGAAACAAACAACTGCCAGCAACAGAAAAAAGAGAGGGAAAGAATACTCAGCATAGATGTGGGGCTCTCTCTGAGTTCGAAGGCTGGAAGAAACACTTGGTTAGTGCTGGAGATAAACAGTCACCTCAGCTCAGAAAGGTTCCTCCCAGTCAAAACAAACTACGGACAGCATGTGAGGTTGCAAATAAAACTCCACCAATATACTACTCAGTGAATTAATATCAATCCCTCAAACACAATTTGGTTAAAAGGTGGAATATAACAGAATAAATGAGCATGTAAATAAAAATGTGCTCTTTCCATCAGTTTTTTTTTTAAAAGAACTACGGAGGCCTTCTGGTTGAGATTTTAATTGCCTTTTGGTGATACTAAAATTAATTTTAATATTAGTTTAAGAATATTGAAGTGGACTCTTCATGTTTTAGTCACTGAATTGAGAAATCATTGTTTTAAAATTGATTGCAAGGTGATTCATGTGCCTCTGCAGCAGAAAAATAGCAGAACGAAGTACAGGTAAATAAAAAGTGAACTGCAGTGAATCCTACTCATCAAACCCTATCCGTGAGATGTCAAACCGGGATGACAGAGCCACCATTTAGAGTCTCTTACAGCTTCTAGTATCTTTGCTAACCAATTCTAAGAATGTTAGCTCCCCCCTGCCGCCCCAAAAGAACCTTTCTGAGCTCTGCCTGGGAATTCCAACTGGAAGCGAATTAAAAATCCCTTCTTGGGTATGTTCCTTCCTCTTCTGTTATGCAGATACGTGCCTACTCTCTTCACAGCATTACGCTTCCATAGCCTCATGGCTATTTTTCACATCAAAGAATATGTCAGCAAGTAGACACATACATGCAGCAATTATCGTGACTCTGTAAAGTTAGTGCTTACATTGTCGTGCCACTGCAGAACATTGTTTGTAGTTCCGAATATTATCATGCAGGGAAGGCTCAGAGGCAGAGTGCATGTTTCATGTGTAGAAGGTTCTGGGTTCAATCTGTTTCATTTACAGGTATTTGTATTTTAAAGGCTGTACTGCTGGGACTGTAGAGGAGGTGATGTGGAAAACCTCAGCTTGGAACTCTGGAGAGCAGTGTGGACCTTACTGGACTTGTTGGACAAATATTTTGACCTGGGGTAAGCCAGCATCCTATGTTCACAGGTTCCATCTTGCTTCTTTATAGCGACAGTATGGTGTTTGTTTCCTGGTTCTCATTTCCCATACACAATTGCCTGCAACAGTGATGGGCATAAATATCTTCTACATTATTTTGTAAACAATGCTTCTCTTCTTTCTTGTATGGATATTTTTCATTATCTTCTCTCTACCTGTAATCTTCATTTGTTGCTTTTCCATATTAAATGATGTGGTATTCCATAAACTATAGCTTTGCTGATGGCTTTTCTGGTTCTCTCCCAGTGCAGGGATTGGGAAAGTTAGTTTTTTGGCCTTTGGCTCCCAGAATTCCTCAGCGAGCAGGGTCAGTTTACAAAAATATCGGCCTCTGCCCATGCAGAACTGTCCTTCCTTTCATGCTTGCTTTGAGTGGCAATTTGGATGCAGAGCCTTCCTCTTCTCTCCTGAGGGCCATTTGATCTCCTTTCTTGTCTGGACCACATAAGCATTTATCATTTGCTCCAAATATGGGAGCAATCTGTTTGGCTCCTCTGGGTATTTGGAAAAACATCACAAGACCATCAATGCAATGATCTTCCATTTTGGCCAGCTATCCATCTTGTACAGATAGTACTGGAAAGACATTCAGGCAGGTCCAGGGCCCTAGTATGGCTCCCTTGAGATAGCTTGGATGGGAGTCCTTTGCACTTAGCACAGCCTTAGGCTCTAAACTAATGCATTTTCTACTGGCAGGCTTCCTTCCCCCTTGTGTTATCCTCAATCTCCCCTGAACACAGATGTGTGGGAAGGAGTTGTTTCCTGGTGTGAAAGAGAATTCTAAGTATTGTGTTCAGACTGAATGGACACTTTTGGATTGCCAAAATGCATGACCAAAAAAAAAAAAAGACACAACATTTGTCTGTGCTAATGTATGTAATTATATATGTTGTTGTTATGCACCATCACATCAGAACCACATTAATAGGGTTGTCAAGGTAAGTGAGATATTTATGGAGTGGTTTTACCAGTTCCATATACCCCATGAGCCTCCATGGCTGAGTGGGGATTTGACTCCTGGCTTTTTGAGTCCCAGTCCACTGCACCACAATGGATATTTCAGTTGTATACATATAGACACATAAATTAAAAGGAATGACTATAAAGATATGCAATACATCTCACCATGGTGGGCAGACACTGTGGCTAATGTGATTACACTGACAAATGCTTCGGGATTTGCTCTGAAATTAACATGGGTGAATTTGAAGTATTTTTCAGATTCATGCATCACATGATGCCACTGTGAATCAGCCTTGCCACTTTTGCTTCTGATTCCAAGTTTTGTCCCCTGCTTCTCGGGCTTCAATGTTTTTAAAGCCAGCATGATTCTGACAGTGGTTTCCTTGTGTGATTGTTTGTTTCATTTTACAAATGACAGGGGGCATGACTCTGGGTGATGTATTAAGATGGGGCATGCATTTTTGAGACAGTGGGAACACCCACTCCCACAATCTTTCTCCCTAGTTGCCTCAAAGTAACTTTTTAAAACTGACTACCAAATGTTATCCTAGATCACCTTATCACTCATTGATACATCAGTTCAGTGCTAGATTGCCTCTGCACAAACAAATAGAGAGAGAAAGAAAGGAGACATGAGGATTACCAGGTGGATGGTCTCAAAGGAAGGGGGCCATGTGCTGTGGGTGAATTTCAAATTGCATTGAATTGAAGGCCAGTGTGGACAGTGGCACTGAAACATTCCAGGTCTTTGTGTCATCACCTAACCCGAAAGCAACCATTAAAAGGAATGCAAATCAAGCTGCAACAAAGCTGAATCAGAGCAATTTGGCATGCCAGTGCAGTCACACCCTAAGTGAGCTGTGTGTTTGCTCAGTTGGCTGTCCCACTGTTAACTCTTGATGGGAAACCTAAGGTCTTCCTGCAGTTCCATATTTTGAAAACAGATGGCCCATTTCAAATAGGGGATGCTTTGAAATAGGGAACTCTCTAATGTAGGATATGCATGAGAGAGTCTGCCACTGTCTGCTACTCTGGTATTGGTGGCAGACAGGAATCCAATTCGAGTATACTACAAATGGAACAAATCTTGACCCCAAAGGAAGATGAGGAATACCTGGCATATACTCAAAAGACAGGCAGTAAAAGGAAACTCACTTTTTAAAACGCTGGAGTGGGAAAAACTGTAAAAAAACCCCACCAGTCATATGAAATGGGGGGCTTTGGAGGAATGATAGAAAACTGAATTTGAATACTTGTCTATTTGTCCAAATACAGAGATTTTCTTTTGTATCATGCAAATGTGTGAATTTGCAGTTTGCTATGAATATTTATTTCAAACGTAAGAGAATGAAAGGGAGGGGGGAAAGGAAGCAGGCGTACACCATTCAGTGTGTGCATGGATTACTAATGTGCTGGAGAACCTCACCAGCTTTTTGAGGAAGTGCTAGCACTACACAGAGACAAAAAGCTACCCATATACTGTATGGTTTTCTTCCATGTTGCAACAGCCAAAGGATGGGAAAGAGAGAGACGAGGAAAGACAAAAGATGCCTACTCTTTCTCAGTGCCATCATTGACTGTGCAGCTACTGTACAGTCAAAGGGGAAGAGGCATATTTCATAGTAATGGGTTCGTGTCCTTCCTTCCTTCCTTCCTTCCTTCCTTCCTTCCTTCCTTCCTTCCTTCCTTCCTTCCTTCCTTCCTTCCTTCCTTCCTTCCTTCCTTCCTTCCTTCCAAGGATGCCCAAAAATATGGACAAGCAAATACCAGTGATGGTATCAGTGATGGGACAAAGTTTCAAGATACAGTGGGGGAACAGAACTACAAGAAGGATGGATGATCTTTCAATATCATGACTGTTGTGTTCTTAACAACACAGGGAATTTTGGCAAGAGCAGCTTGTCACATCACAGTAATGCAGCATCCTGATGCATTGTAGTTGTTACCACTTCCTGACAAGGCTGTAGCTAAATGGTAGTGCATATGCTTTCCATTCCAAATAGCCACAGTTAAGTCCCTGGCACTTCTGAACAGTGCTGGAAAATCACATTCTGTCTGAAAACCTGTACAGCCTCTGTCAATCGGTGTGTAGACACTGTTGAAGTGATGTCTCATATTTCCTGCGACATGCTGGCAGAATGAGGCAAATCTCCAGATGTCCATTTCTCCATCTGTGTAAAAGGATGTTGGACTAGGTGCTAGTTGGCCGTGGACACCATAATGCAGCTTGCTTTAGGGCAAAAAAAAAAAAGTTAATTTAGGGGTGCCACAAAGTCCACCTGGATGGGAGACGTGCCTCAATTTTTCAGGGTGAGGTACTCCTTCCTTTCAACCCTGGATTGCCTATGGTTCTTCTATTGACTTTTACTTCATCTGAAATGGGGCAGAGATGTTCCCAATCTGCTATAAAAGTTCAGAGAGCAGTTACGTATGAAAAATAGGGGATCTGATCTCAAGTACAGAGAGACGATTATGTAAGAAGATAATGAATATGGGCAACTAGGGATCTCCTCTCTTTCCCAGGCCTCCCATTAGCTACAGTACTGGGAGGCTCTCAGTGTTTGAAATGCAATTATACTATATTCCATACTACCCAGTGGCAGCTCAGAATTAAAGTCATAAATCCAAAACTCCTCATAGAAATAACCTAGTCCCCACAGAAACATAAGCATTTCCAGACTTGAATACAGTATAGCTATTATTCAATGCTGATCTGAACAGGCGCAAAGTGTGCTGTCTTCAGCTGACAGCACCTGGAGAGAGTTAGGTAGGTGGAAGGTAATTACTCAAATTGGAATGTGGGATAATTGTTCACAGCCCACATGTTGTCCCACCATTGGGAAACCCTTTTCATAAAATCCCATCAACTAGATCTACCTCTGGGAACACAGGCCTTGTCCCCTTAATTCTATCCTAGTCAAAGCACACATCTAGAAGACTACAGTTTTTTAAAAAAGAACAAAATTGATCATAAAGCTTTGCTGTTTCACATATTCCAGCAGGATAAAGAACTTATTCCAACAGGATAAAGCAATTATAAGGCACTCACTAGAACAGATTTGAAATGAGGGATTTGTACACAACGCTTAGGGAAGTTACGTTTGGGACCATGTAGCCATTCTAGCTATGGGTTGCTTGGAGTTGTAGTCCATTATCATAATCATCATCATCATTAAAACTCTTCTTACAGAAAAATATGCCACTGAAAACTCATGATCACCTGGTTGGTGATTAGGTTCTTTGACCTAAATTGCTCAGAGGAAATGCTCATAAAACATTATTCCCTAGAAATCTATGCTGTTGCTTGGCACTGAAATGAAGATTCTGTGTGCACACAGAGGATAGTTTTTTCATTTAAGTCATGTATGATAACAAACAGTAATCATGTAAAAAATTTTTTAAAAACCCTCCAAGTTCACAGCACTTTCCAGGATTCAAAACATTTTATGTTCCTTATCTAGTTGTAATCCTTCCTACATGGGATGACAGAGTGCTTTGCTTACAATTACTGGAGCAAATTCTTGCACAGGAGATCTTAAAGCTCCTTGGGGACCAAAGGAGCAATCTCAATGACATTGCGAATTTAAGAATTTAAAGAAAACACAGGCCAAGATCCCAGTGAACACTGCCAGAGTACATTTATGTTACATTTATGTAACATGGTTCTGGTGTCTTCCTGCATAGCTGGTGAAAAGGATGAACTGTTCAACCTGTGGTCCATTGTCTGAATAGTGTGATTCAAAAAGATCCAGGCCATAAGCTAAGGGAAATAGCAGTCCTTGTAGTTAAAACTTTTGTTAACATCATGGACTGAGTCTGGGTGCTCCTTTAGAGTTGTCAGACAAAAATCTGGAAGGCATACACATTTTGTTTAATTGAAGCTTGGGACGTACATATCAGAGTCTTACCCATATCCTTTTGGGGACATTTGTTTTACTGTTCTGGTTGGTATTTAGGAATCCGTAAAACCAGACAAGATTTCCAACCAAGTGACTATAGTATAGTGCTACCAACATTACAAATCAATTCCTTCAAGGGGAACACAGTCACCTTCATCCCTGTCTTTTTTTTAAAACAACAACACTGATCTTGGAAACAACTGTTCTTGCATTACAATTCCCATAATCTCTTGACTAGAATGGCCATGGTAGATGTACTCCATAATATCTCAGCTAGAATGAATAAGTCGCTGCAGAGCTGAGGCTTCGGCAGTGTGGCTTACCTTTGCCAGCTTCCCAGGAGGATGCGAGACCTTGCTGCAGTCTCGTGGGAGCAGCTTTGGAAGAGGGGGAAATGGTAGACTATATAAGGACTGTTCCCCCCCTATTCGCTTCCTCTTTCTTGTCGACATCGGTCATGAGAGGAGTTGGCTGTTTGGTCTGCTTCTGGCTTGGAGTTAGTAGGCCGGACCACACACAGCTTTGTGCTTCGGATCAGGAGGGTCGCATCGGCTCCCTCCCTTGGTTTGGATTTCTGTTACAAGATTTAGTTATTCAATTAATATTGTTTTGACTTACTGATTAATTGATATTTGGTTTAATTATTTCTTTGTATTAATATTAACTAAGTTAATCAGGCTGTGAGAGAGGGTTGGGGGTGCGTTATTGGCACCCGTGCCAGCCATGCAAGCGGAATTGATTATTTTAAGTTGATTATTGGGAGCTAATTATTCGGGGATAGAGGCACGATTTTGTGAGATTAAAATAATTTTAAAACAGAAGACGAAGAAGAAGCAGAAGAAGAAAGGGAAGAGAAGAGAAAAGGAGGATCGAAAATTCTTTCTTTATATTTATCGTGTGTGTTAATACGAGTGAGCAGCCTCTGTCGTTAGTCTTTTAATTGAGTTATGCGCCTTTTTTTCCTACATCCCACCCTTCTCCTCCAGCTCCCCCTTATTTCCCTTGCCTTGCCACAAGTGTCTATTGGCTGCCTGTTTTGAATTGGACATCAACGGTTGGAGTTGAACCTTAGGGGAGGGGTTGGAGTGGGATTAAATAAGCATTGGTCTATTGGTGTTGGGGTTACTTTTAATTAATTATACAAAGGTTTCCTTATTAATTCATAAGTGGATTTGTGGTTTTGATTACATAGGCATTGATTGGGCAGCTTGCAATTTGATTTGTTGATATTGGGCAATAACTCAGATAATTAATTAAAGTGCCTTATGTAGTATTTATTAGAATAATTGCGTAATTAATTTTGGGATTAGAATTAATTAAAATCACAGATATCAAGGGAAGCAATCAATTTAAGGCCACCACAGGGGGCCCTTAGCGGCCTATACATTTAATAATAATAATAATAATAATAATAATAATAATAATAATAATAATAATAATAATAATAATAATAATAATAATAATAATAATAATAATAATAATAATAATAACAATAACAATAATAATAATAATAAATTTAAAAATACATAAAGAAGGCACAAATAAAAGGAAGGAAAGGGACAACAAATAGAGACAATAACAATAACAATAGTAATAAGAATTATTAATAAGAATAATTACATAAAAATAATAGTAATAGAAATTAATTATTGAATTAAATATTGAATGAAAGAAAAGATATTAAAGAAAAGTATGTAGACTTATTCAAGCTCTTAAATAGAGACATAGAAAAGAAGGACAGAAAAGGAGGACAAGAAGGACAAGGAGAGGCGTAGGCATAAGAGGCTGGACAGGATGTGGTCCAACTGGCTACCCGGCTTCCTAATATATACGGGAGTGGTGGTAAAGGCTCAGCCTTGGTGGGCATTGGCCCTTTTCCAATACTTGGGCCTGATTTATAGGGCTTATGTAGATTTTGCGGGGCAAGCATGGCTTTCTTATGACAAAGCATTTTGTATGAGAAGTGCCATCCACCCCAATTTGCAATGGGATAAGCCGCTGGCTGGTCTTTGGCTACAGCTGATGATGCCGGCCAGGCCCAATTGGGGTGATAGGACCGACAGCGGGCACTTAATTAGAAAAATGGTGGTAAACGTGACTCCTCATGGTAGCACGAAGCAGGTGGTTCAACCCCGCCTGGTGTGTTGAGAGTACAACTTAAAGGGAGCGTGCTCCAAGAAACAATGTAGGTTTAGGCATGAATGCACAGTGTGTGGAGGGCAGCACCCCAGTGCCACATGCTTCAGGGCCAGTGCTTCAAGGCAGACAAGAGGCCTGGGTAGCGGAAAGAAACCGAATAGTGGAAGTGATATCCTGGGTAAAGGGGCCCAGTCCAATTAAAGTTGCAGTCTTGGAAACATGGCTGCTGAACTACCCCAGGCGGGAGGATATTAGTTATCTGTTGTTAGGTTTTAAAGAAGGTTTTAGGATACCAGCAGTCAGTGAATGGAAGGCATTTTTCATGGCAACCCTGAGGACATCAGACAGCTAGGACAATGGGCCTTGTCCTCTTATCATAGGTACGTTGGGGAACTTCCTAACTTCTAGACAGGGGCCTATTGTGTTTATGTCTTGCAGCTACCACAGTGGTGGCCAGGAGAAGACACATTGTGATCGTGGCCCACAGTTATGTTTTTTGGGCAGCGAGATATACTGCAGCAACCCCATGGGGTAGCAACCTTGGGATTGATGCGCGGACCCATACTGAATGGAGAGGGCACCATGGCATGCTGTGGAATCAACTTTATCATGTGGCTGCCTTTGGGCACCACCCGCCAGATGTGTTGGTGATACATCTGGGTAGCAACGATTTGGCATGGCACACTGAAAAGGCCCTGATCATCGATGTGGTTCATAACCTCACTTGGTTGAAGGGCACATATCCTGGCACGAGCATTGTTTGGTCGACAATCATCCCTCAACTGTTTTGGAGGGATGTGAGAAATTTTTTATCTGTAACACTGCCTGACAGAGTGTTAACAGGGAAGTCTGCAGAGCTATTTACAGAGGCCTCGGATCAGAGATTGGTCACCAGAGGATTCTTTTGGATAGGCCAGAATTTTTCTGGTCTGATGGTGTACATCTTTCTGAATGAGGTTTGGATGTCTTCCTGGAAGACATTAAGGGGGGGCCAGCTTGATCAGCTGCATGGTGGGACTTAGCATGGCTAGTCCCAATGCTGTGCCAGTTAGTGCGGATTAAGCAGGTATTTTAAGAGGGGGGTCAAGTAGTAATAGCAGGTAATTATAGCTCATCTCAACTCCCAGCACTGTGGATTGTGCGATTACAGTGCTTGGGAGGAAAGATGAGCTGGGGACACACCCGGGGCCATCAGTCAGAATGGAGAGAGTGGCTCAGTGGTCAAATTTGAGCTGGCAGATTTTCCCACTGTCTTCAGGACTGGGAGAACTGAGGCCAGGGACTAGCACATTGGTTGCTTAGAAGGGTCCTTTTAGACCCACGTTTGAAACCTGAATCTGCACTATGGCAGGACTCCCCTTTGCCAAATGATTGGCAACAATGATTATATTTCAATAAAGTGTGGCCTGTGTTTAATCCATATTTCTGGTCTCGAGTATTTATTCTGGGGTAAGGGGGCAATGTTGTCCTGGGAGTAACACATTCCAAATCTACCTGTGCTTATTTTGTCCATCATACAAACCCTTACAAATCAATAGGGGTTGTTATAATAGGATAAAAATCTTGGCAATATAGTGCCTGAATCTTTGTGCATGTATTTCTAGACATTAAAACACTAGCTCTAGAAGATTTTTTTCCCCTTTCTTTTCATCTTTTATACAATTGACTCTGGAGACTTTTATTTCTGGATCATGAAATCTGACAGGTTTTCCATTGTTTCTTGGAATGGTCAACCATCAAGTTCCTAGTTCTTTTACTTAAGGAACATAGATGTCAAAACATGCATGCAGTCTTCTTCCTTACTGTTCTGTACAGGTAAATGATCTCCTGTCTCCTAGTGCTCTGGCCAATGGTTGCAAAGACACTGAGGGTCAAAAAGGAGCATATAATTAATGTGTCACTACCGTGTTTCTCCAAAAATAAGACAGGGTCTTATATTAATTTTTGCTCCAAAAACGCATTAGGGCATATTTTCAGGGCATATTTTATTTTTTTCATGTACAGCAATCTACATTTATTCAAATACAGTCATGTCATTTTTCTGGTTGCTGCACAATGATGGAGGGCAGGGTTTCACTTAACTGGGGCTTATTTTTGGGGTAGGGCTTATATTATAAGCATCCTGAAAAATCATACTAGGGCTTATTTTCAGGATAGGTCTTATTTTTTGAAAAACAGGGTAGAAGAAGAGAGAACATTAGTGTTGCAGTGTTGTAGTCTTCAGTGAGCTTAATGTCTGAGCTGTCAAAATGGCAACAATGCTTTTGTTTGTCTCCTGATGACTAATTACAAAATGAGATGAATGTCAAGGTATGGGCAATCTGAAAACCTTTCAATATGACCATCTGATATCTTCTAATAAGGGAGAGTTTGCTGCTTCTAACAATGAGCTTGTTGGACCCTGAGATGACTGACAAGAAGAGAAGCAATAGGCATTACTTCTGTTTGTTTTTTACTGTTTAGCACTGAGTTCTCATGGTCCTCTTAGACATCATGCACAAAATCACAGTTTCACAAAGATTAAAAGTATTGAAAGATAGTTTGGTTGATTACTTGAACACATTTGCAGACTTGGTACAAGATATGAAAAACAAGATTAGGGGACCAATTAATGGATCATCAAAAAATTAAAGGACACATGGTTACTGTTCACTTGATCACTGTACAGGTACTTCGTTACTGAAGAGCCACCAGGAATTTTCATTTTGGTAGTGGTGGTGCCCATGTTTGAATAGCAGCTGGCAGAGAAATTGTGGGACAATGACTTCCCTCCTGGTGCTTCTTTTTCACTATGCATTGATCCTCAGCTGAACAGCATGATGTATGATAGTGTCACAAAAACCTGTCCAATATCACTGTAAAGCTGCTTGTGGAGAGACTGTCTCCTTAGTGGCCATGTCATCATTTGATGGCAGCACTACCATCAATCGTAGTTCCTTGAGATAAATGACCACATCCCTGATGTCTGGGCAATCGAATATATCACAGCAATGAGTGGTAATGCCTAAGCCACTGAGCTATCCAACAGTGCCTGAAAGCCTTTAAACCATTGTCACATAGCAGGCTGTTAACGTCCCCATATGCATCCAGTCATTGGGAGGAAGAGATACGGCAGAGCTGCTGACTTTTTTTTTTAGCAGCGACCTGCTATGTTTTGGCTATAAATTCCCATTTGTTTATTAACAGTAGTGCCATCACCTTTGGTTATCTCTCCCCTCTTCCACACAGCTTGAAACCTTGGCAGAATCAAATCTTTTCAGAAAAGAAGGCAAGTCTAGGCACCAGATAGTGGGTTTCAGTCCCCCAGTTTTTGATGGGTCAGAGAGGAAAGTGCCTTTTTTAGGGCTATACTGACTGCACCAGCCAACATGACCAATGGGAGTTGTAGTCTCAAGAAGCCACTTTCCCCATCTCTGCATAGGAAAAGGTGAAATATGTGGTTGAACAAGGCACCAAGGTTGCTTAGAAGAGTCATCTGGTACAGGCCTATGCACTCTTTTCTGTATAGGATCTCCACTGTATTGTTGCGACTTAGGATGTGGTTACATTATTCAAATGAATCAAGTGCTGGGCTGGGGTATTTGAAGCCAGTTTGAAATTACATAGTAGTCACACAGTCTTTCTGTCAATGTGTGCATCTTAATAGGACAATATGTAACCTGTGCAGTGTATTTGTGCAGGAGATTAAATGGGATTTGAAATCACTTTTTGTGAAAATGGGCATTTTTGATAATTATTTTTCCAGCTGGCTGTCCCAACCATGCAGCTTACTTGTAAGTAAGTATGCATAGGATTTCTCTGTATAGCAGTTGCCATATGGCATATCTAACAGCCTGTCTAATTAGCTCACTGTGGGGGAACACTCTGTGACTTATGATGTGCAGTACAAAAAAATTATCTCTGAATAAGCACAGCATAAATGTCACTTTGGTTGTGAACGGGTTTGGGCAGGGCAATCTGTCTAGGACAAAACAATCACAAGCATTTGACCACACCTGGTCATTGTTCAGTGGACATTTATTAAAAGGAAATATTCTAGATCAGGCAGATCACTACACGGGCAGAAGCTTATCTTTTTGAGAAAGTTCATATTCACCCTGTGCCCGTAACTGCAAGGGATTTGTTTCCTTCTTTGGTTTTATTTGCCCCATTCTGTTTGTTTTTTTTTAAAAAAATAATTTGGTTTTATGGACTTTTTAAAAAATCACCACTAAACGGCCATTTCCATAGCATAGCAGAACAGTATTTCCAGGCCAAGCATAATTGCAATATAGGATTGCTGTGCTCAACAATCAATTAAAAACACATCAGTGAAAGCAGAACAAAGGCAGCCAAAAACAATACAGCAGTTCAGAGACTATACATCTAGCCAAAAGATTAAACACCATCTAAATAAATAGGCTTTCAACAAGTGACAAAAACATAACACATTGGCTAAATCTAGGAGAGTAATCTGCTGAACCACTTCCAAAGAATATAAGGGTCAGTTTATAAATAATGCCTAAAATCCTGTTGCTTAGCAGTTAAGTCACAAGCAGAGTAGGCCCATTGAATCAATGGAATTTACAAAAGAGTTGACTCAGAAATCCTCCCTGATTCAATGGCCTACTTTGTTGCAACTTTCTATGCTAAGCAAGATTATTCCAGCCCTTAGGTAGGATTTCTACCAGATTTCCTAGGTGCTTATATCCTTCCAGCTCATGTTTTCCCATGTTCAAGAGGGAAAGCTCTTTGAAGGCATTTGCCTGATCATGCATAGGATTAATGTGAGGAATGAAGATAGGGGAGCACATGTAAGCTTTTGCATTCCTAGGAGCATAACAGACCAACACACAAAGATCTGACTCTGAAAAAGGTTCTGCAAGAATGTTCAGCTGAATGCCATTAAAGACATCATGTGAATGAGAGCCTAGCTTTATCAGGTGTTCCAATGAGAGTTCTATAATAGAGTTCCAATGAATATAGTTGAATATGATCTTTGTACCTTTAAATTCAATGTATGAAGATCTGTGATGCTGCTGGGCAGTGCTGCCTTCTATACTCCAGGTAAGGCTTTCATGAATAGCCCTGTCCCGAACCTCTTTGTGTGAACAGGCAAACATCTCTATATGACTAAAGTAGTGCTTATAAACTAGAAATATGTATATCCAGCTGATTATGACTGCATATTCAATGTAATTATGGCCTTCAAAATAGCAGTCATTGTTAAATTCATATCAATAATATGTAAATGTGGACTTGCTTGTTTACATCTAATCCATTTGGGTCCATTTGGACATGCTAGACCGTGTCCGAGAACTTTGGTGCCAATGTTGGTTGGATCTACAAAATTACCTTGAGATGACTGGTGTAGCTATACAATCACACTTGAAGAAATGATTTTAAACAATAAAAGTAAAATGGCTTCCTTTTTATGGAATCTTGGGATTTGTAGTTTGATGGGTTATTCAGAATTCATTAGGGGAGTCTACTATATCCCACTGAACTGTAGCACTTTAGCAGCCCATCTGATGTGTCAACATGCGAGGACACCTCAGAGCAAGACATCAGAGAGGCAGGTCCTCCAGGGAACTACCAGTGCAGCTTTTTGGAATGACTCTTTGTGGGAACAAGCAGCAATACTGCCTTCCTAGTGGCAGAAAAAGGGGCCATATAAGTAATTGCCTCAGCCAATCTGCCATTTGAGGAAAGGGTTTTTCACTACCTCATGAGAAGCCCAGATTCCAAAGGTTGGAATAGCAGAGATCATTCAAGTTGTATGTATGTAGGTACATATGTAAGTATGTTTGTACATGTTTATTTTTAGTTCTTTCAGACTGCATTTCATCTTAACAGATAGCAGGGCAGCATCCAAGAGGCATGGAAAGATACTGCATGCCACAGATGTAACACAATAAAACAGAGTAATATTATAGTAAAACAAATCAGAGACACAAGAATACCAGAGAAGGCTACTTTGCTTGGGTAATTAGATTTTAACCAGGTGCCTGAATGATGGCAACATCACAACCAATCACGATTCTGCAGAGAATATTTAATGAAAGGGCATCAGCACTGGAGAAGGCCAGCTATTAAAGCTACCACTTTTGTTTTTTGTTTGTTTTATTTATATGCTGTCTTTCTCCTGAGAAGGGAACCCAAGGCAGCTCACAATAATAAAATGAACAGAATTTAAAACATAAGTTAAACTTTAAAAAACCAATTAAACTTTTCTCATGTGGATCCAAAGATGCATCAGTTATAAAAACAACTGTCATATGTGACCTCTTGTTATTTATATGTTCTACACACAAACACACACAGACACACAGAGAGAGGGGGGGGAGAGAGAGAATCATAAACGGACAGTAAGAAAGGCAGAATTCTGTGATGTATATTCTGTATATAAATGTATTGAGCAAATTCATTTATCTTGTTCTTCCCTTTCTCATCAAGCAGGGCAGGCAACTCTGCAGTACACCGAGCCTCTGCATTCCATATAAATTGCAACATCTACATTTGCCTTTTCATGGGCTAGAATCCTGTTTTGTTTTTGTCAATAAATTGCAGGACGCTGAATACTGTGCCCAGCACCAGCTTCTTTGCATGTAATACCTGAGCACACTGCTGGCTGAAGTTCTATTTTAACAGAGGCAGAGGATTTTCAAGAAAATATAGCACACATTTTGAGAGCCCAGTGGTAGGACAACCATGAGATCTCATGCTATTAAATTCTGGCTGAAATTGAAAAAGGGGATAGGATTGGAACTAGTACTGGCTGCTTTTAAAGAGATGCTAAATTGTAACAATAGGACAATTTTTTCTTGGAATCAGGAAATTTTACAAGTTATCAATATGTATGGCCTTTCTCATGATCTTTTAAGTGTTTTTAATTTGGCAGTAGGATACTTGAAGTCCCATATTTTAAAATGTGATTTTCGAGCTGACCGTATTTCTGTCTGTCTGTCAAAACGTGCATCCTGGTATGCCAAGTTACCTATTCAAACACCTCGCCCACAGTATTTAACTAATATATCACTTTTTAAATGGAGAAATGCTACTGAAGGATTTTTAAAAGAAGCCAGACTTTTGCCTACTGCTGCACGAAATAGCTGTTTGTGTTTTCCTCCCTTGCTTGTTTCTCTGCTTCTCAGCAGAGGCCTTATGGATAATTTGTAGGTTGCAGGTGCTATAAACTGAAACTCTGCCTGAACTGCAAGAGACCCATTTGAGGACCAACTCAGAAAAAAATGCCCTTTACAGCTGCCGCCTCCATCACATTGATTTCTGGCCATTCTGGTTTGCACAGAGAAATACAAAGTGATGACGTAGGAGCAAATTCTGGTGTTGACGCTTCTTCTGTGCTTCCCTCCCATTTAAAGACTCAGGCACAGGTCGCTATCTTGCTATAAGGATCCCCGTGGGGTTTCTTCCACACCAGCTTTCCTGCTTGGAGAGGGCAAGGGGATGGGGCAGGCAAACATCAAGTACTTATCGCTTTTCCAAAGCCCTGTTTATATTAGGGACTGATCCGCTCCCTGCTTCCTTTTAAAGTCTGCATTTGGCCACTGTACGACCTCACAGACTAAACCACCGTTTAACATGACAGATGAAGATGAGCATGTGCTACATCCTCACCATGGATATGCATAATGATGATGGAAAAGCACTGTACTGGTTGAATTTGCCTGGCTTCTGCAAGAAAAAATGTGCAAATCCTGCTCAAGTCAGTTCCTTCACTTACCTCCTGTTATCCCTTCCTTTTTCATGCCTTGTCAGATATATATGATGTTAGGGAAAGGGGAAGTTCTTTCTTTCTTTCTTTCTTTCTTTCTTTCTTTCTTTCTTTCTGTTTCAGATTATTTTTTATAATGATTTACCAAAGTCCTTTTTTTCTGGGTGGAAAGAACTCAGAGGTTCTTTCCACCCAGAGGTTTGAAATATCTGAAAGTGGGAAATACTGAAACTAACTGGCTTCCCTGGCCAGGCCATTGAGTGTCTAACTCTTATGATAGGTATCCTGTTACCAGTCCCAGCACTGACTGATGTACAACTGCCACCTGTTTTTGTGTGGGATGATCCTCATTTTAAATACCTGCACAGCAAGCAGATACAATATGGTCTTCTCTTAATGCTGAGAACAGCTGTATCTACTAAATTTAGCTGGAGCTGATATCTATTAATTTCATTTCAATTCTTTTTTTAAAGGAATTCACCAAAATTTACCGTATATATTTCTTCATATTCAGGACAAGAACTTGAAATTTTAAACCATCTGAATAAGTGAAAAATCAAAACCAGATATAATGAAGTCACTCAGCAGTGGTAGGACAATGTTCTGGGAACCAATGTTAGGTTTTACATGAATACAGTGACACACTGAAGCCATATGCCAGTGGGTAGTGGATTGTAAAGTACCATCCCATCACTGCTCAGTTTATTTTCATCCTTTGTCAAAGTAGCTTTCCAAACTCTGTGTGTGACCTGTCTGAGCTAGCTTTCTGTCTTTGTGGAGGACCAGAGTTGGATGGTTCACTTATTTTTGGCCTTTTTTCCTGTAAATCATAATCCAAAAGAGTAGCCTTGCAAGACCTCACAGAGAACACTGTCCTTCTGCCAGGGTTAATGAAAGATTTGACTTAAGCCTCTCCTGATAGGCTTTAGTGGGAAAAGGAGTACGGCCTTCTCCTTTGCAAATTATGAGCCAACCAAGAGTCATAGCATGAAAATCATTCCTACATGATAACACTCATGTTACTATGAGCTATGCAGAGGGTCTAACGTATGATGGCACCCAGAGCATCTTTATGTGAATCCAGCTTCAGTCACAGTTGCCCCCTTTTGCAGCTGCTCCCTTCACAGAAATCACTGTGGTCTGTATCTGTAGATGCACCAGGTGTGATGCTATGCTTCTCTGAACTGCATCCATGGGGACTCATCGGGTACAGGTACTGTGGGCTGCATGATTTATTTCTTCATTTAGATTAAGTATCTGTGTTGACACAAAGGAAAACTTCCGAACTCACACGTGGATAGCCTTAATGTAGGAATTATCACTCTCCTAGGAACATAATGTTAAGATGTGGTGACCTAACCTTGAAGATCTCTGAAGTTTCTTGTAAGTGAGGCTGCCATTCTTCTAGAGTCCTTGGATGGTTTTTATGTAAGTTTATTGTCAGTGCTGCAGCAGCGAACCATTTTAATGCAATGAACATTCTTGTCAATGTTGGTGTCACAGTGGAGGCCTAACATAGCAGAAGTGACAACCAATGTATGCTTCATGTGAGAAAATACTCACATGAATGCGCTTAACTGGATAGAAGGGGCATTTATTTCAGAATTAAGCCAGACTCCCCTATTTCAATGGTAAGCCCAACTTGGAAACTCCAATGTTGTTCTGTATGTGTGTGCACAATGTAATGACAACTGTAATCACACTCTAGATTCTGCCATATAAATACAAACTGCTGCCATGAGACATCTGCCAGATCAGTGCTATAAATAAAGTTATTGCCAGTGCTTTATCTTAGTCACCAGGCAGGGAGATGGACAGTCTTGCACTTTTTTGGCCAGAGTGTCTAATTCAAAGGCAACCTTCAGCCTGTGGATATCAGCTAGGTCACCATCAACTCTTACGTGCAGAAGCCATTTATCCTCACTTTTCCCCTCCACTCATCGATTTTCATTTGGCCAGGATTTCCAGTTACCTTCTAATAAGGCCTATAATTCCAAATGGAGGATGGGGATGAAGGTGGGGTGGGGAGAGCTGTGGGCTGGATGTGACTCTTGCTGCATTTTCTGCTATTTGAACTGAGACAGGCAGGGTAGATATTTTCCCCAAACTACCTTGTCTCTTTGCCAGGTGTGGAATTTGAAAGAGAGCTGAACAAGTGTCAAGCTGATGGATAGGCCAGGGAGTTAGCTATCTGGCTGAGGAGCCAGAGACTGGGAATTCAGTTTCCCCACTGTGCTGTCCCAAGGATCCAATCTGTGTGGCCTTGGGCAAGCTGCATAGTCCCGGGATGCTCCCAAGGAAGGGGATGGTAAACCACTTCTGAGTACTCTCTTAGAAAACCTTGGAAATGGTAGCCATCAGTCAGGATTGACTTGAGGGCACACAATTATATTATTATTAAGCAGGTGCTGAGCTGATAGATTGATGATGGGAAGACTGAAATGTTTCAGTCTAAGATGATCTTTGTACAAAAGAAGGCAAAATGGCATTCACTGTTTTGTCTATAGCATTACATTGTTAATTCAGGCTTTATTTGCTACTTGTTAACATAATCCATAGTTCTTTCCCCCTTCAAATGCTTTTTCTGATCATTCCTCCATCAGTCTGAAAAGACATCTACTGGAGCTAGGCTATATCTTCCTCTCTTTTCCATTACTTTGAATTCACAATCCATAGTCAACAGGACTGGCCCACATTCTTCATAGCATCTGTACTTAAGAAGCAGGGCAGATGTCATGAGTAGGCGTGGTTAAGCACTTGCTGACAACCCACACCTAAGCAGCAACCTTCACTGTTGCAACCTGCTTGTTCTACTGCCTCGTGCTCTAGCCAGAAAACAATGCTCATGCAGAAAGAGGAGGACTAGATACCACCATCTGTTTGTTCAGTAGGTCTCTGCCCGTCAAGGAAAGAAGTGGTAGCAATGCCAAGAAAGAGGAGAAGGAGCAGCAGTATCTGGTGACAGTGGTGATGAGAAGTTACACACAGAGTTTGGGGCCCACAAAGGGTGTGTTTTCCATGTGTCTTGGCTCTGGCACTGACAACAAACTAGCTTAGGAGTCCAGAGCAGGTTATGTTTGCATTACATGCTTCTTTTCTCCAGTACCAATCTGCCACTCAAACACAAATACAACCGCCTGCTGGAGTGGAGAGTCTGGGCTGGCTGACAGGCTGCCACCAATTTGCTTTGTCACAAAATATCCTTGACAGCCCTGTCTGAGACATTCTGAGAGAAGGTGACTAGGCAGAGCAGTGGGCCAGCCAGCCAGGTAGCCTGACCAGGATGGACAGAAGCAAGAACTGGGTCAGCTCCAGAGGTTGCAGACCACAGAGGGACTGATGCAGAGTTTACAAATGTGATCCTTTGTGGCCTGTTCGGCTGATGGATTCTATGAACTGCAATCCAGAAAAGAAAGTTTTTGAAGCTCAGAAGTGCGATTGCTTCCTCCATCCGCTGCCTGAGGTAGCTGCCTCACTGTCTCTCCCATTAGAACCCATTCAAGTGCTTACCAATAAGGCATCTCTGTATGACTGGGAACTAGGTTCATTTGCTGAATGATGAATCAAAGTACAGTATATAAAACTGGTTTATACTCTGTGACCTTCTGAGGCAGGGATGTTTCCCTGATCTTTTATCTCAAAATGCCAAGGATTGTGCTTAGAACCTTACAGATTCAAGGTACATCCTATACAGTAAATCTTCTAAATGCCTGAGTCACCTCACCTCCAAGCCAGGGAAGACATCAGAATTCAAGCCACAAACTGTGTAAATCATCAAGCCACATTTTTTGACAGGAGGGTAGTTGAAATATACTTCCCAAGATCACACAGGAAGCCTAGAACAGATAAAAGAACTGAGATAGCAATCATTTCACACAGGAAAGTAAAGATACCTTTGAATCTTTCACATGAAAGATTTTTTGTGTGTCTGATGTGAATGTGATTATATCAAACAGAAAAGGAGGATTTCTCAACTGGAATGTATATCTTCCAACCCATGTGATTTTTGCATTTGTGCTAAATAATCAGTTTAAGCTGTATGTGTGGAACCGACCTAGGCTATTTCAGAGTAACAGATGGTTCAATTTGTCTTGAGTGTTTCCTGTGTTAGATTGAGGTAAGAATATTGATATGATGAGAATGTCGGCTGAAAAGTTGGTTTGGCACCAAAACATGCTGTAAAACCAGCAAATTGTGGTGTACATTTTCTCCATTGCTGCTAATAGGAGTCAATGTTAGAAAAAAGGAGGGAAAAGATGTTGACCTTGCACTTTCTGGGAAATGGTGTTTGATATGGTGATGAGGAAGGAAAGAACTCATTACAATATGACAACAATCATGACACCAGGGTGTGCATGTTACTTTGAACAGGAATTAATATGGGTTTCAGAGCATCACCTTATTCTGTCTCAGTTATAGGTGGCTACAGTATGCCATTAGAAGTGACTTCCAAAATCTGGTATTTTGGTTGTAAATTTAAGCACTACTTTGGTACAGTGGTTGGAGTACTGAACTAGGACTGGGAAGACCTGGGCTCAAGTTGCCACTGGGCCTTGAAGCATTAGCTACCAACTCTCAACTTAGTTTACCTCAAAATGAAGGTGAGGTACCACACATACCACCTAAACTGCTTAGATAGTCAAAACATCAGTGTGACAACAACAATAAAAGAAAATATATGTCTGTTTGTCTATGTATCTGTGTGTCTGTCTCTCTCTGTCTGTGTTCCTGCTTTATCTTCAAGATTTTCAACCCTAGACATTTACATCACCATCATCCCCACCACTATCTTAGAATTGCAAAGCTGGAACAACCCTATGGAGCACTGAGTCCAGACCCTGCCAATGAGGCACAGTGAGGAATTGAATTCCCAGCCTCTGGCTCTGCAGACCTAAGCAGTTCTTTGAACTGTAGCATGTGTTAAACTGAGGGTGGAATCCTCTGAGCTGTGTTTGTGAGAGGCCAAACAGTGCTGCAAATTGTGATATTGATTTTTGACAACAGTTGGGGGGCAAACCTACTTATAACAAGCACACATTTTGTTTAATGGTTTTCCATGGCTCGCTGCCAAACATCTGTGGCAAACTGCTACGATGCATGGCTTCTTCCCCCAGTTGCTGCCAGATTTCGGCAGAAGGTCGCAGCACCTACTGAACGACAAAACTGACTCCTAGATGCAATGTAGCTGCCCACCATGGTCTCAAAGAGATCTTAGGTTATATGCATCTTGGGGTTATTTTAAATATGTAGCATTTGGACTAGCATCTTGTAGTCTCAATGTGGAGTGGAAGGGAAAGTGCTCCCCCTGCCCCAGCCAGTGCTTATTCTTGCACAGGGTGTGAGATCAGTTACATCTGTTAGAGATGTTGTTGGGATGGAAGGATGCTTATGTGCATTTTCTTCGGTACCATGCTTAGGCAACAGGATAGTAGCCTTACTCCTTGGGTGACAGACTTCCTAACCTTCCCTTGAGAGGAACCTGAAATCAGGTCTGAGATGCCGATTCCTCCAGAGAAGCCTATGAACAGGGATGAGTGGAGGAAATGGGAGCAGAGAGAAAGGTTGAATGAAGACTTAGATGTAAGAAGGGAAAAGCACATGAAGAGCACTAGCTGAAGAGCCACACAGGGTGCCTCGCCCTGATTCTTTTGTGGTGGAGTTAATGTATCCTCCTGATCTGCCAGGGAAAGAAAATGAAATCGTAGGGAGAGAGAGATAGTGGGGTGGTGAGAGGTCAGAGGCTCCTAGTCTTCAAAGTTGAGTTTCTCTGCCAGGAAATGTACATGTTCATCCTTATATTTACATACTCCAGTCCTGGGATGGCAAATGAATCTGAAGCCATGTGAAAATGCCTCCCTTACCCTTCCCTGTGAATGAAGCCATAATAGCCCCAATTCTCGCTTCATGTTTACTCCTGAGCAGCTTTGACATAAAAAGCCATTTCAAAAATAACTTTGCTCCTGGGAGTTCATGACACTCCTCCCAGGCTCCACTACCGTGCATTTTCCGATAGGACAGAAAGGAAAATGTGATGACAGCATGGTGGGCGGGGGAGGGGATGCATGAACAGGGCCTTTTCTCTCCAAGCACCGCAGAATGCCAAGCTAGCATGACCCTGGAAGCTTGTCGAGACAGAGGCTGTTACAACTAAATAATCAATATATGAAAATCCAGCCCAAGCCGAGAAGGTGACCTTGTCAGAAAATGAGGGAGAGTTATATGAAATGTGAAAGGAGAGACAGCTTATGGGCACACAGAGAGCAGCAGAGAACACCTGGGAGGGAAGGCATAAGTGAGACAGAACTCATGCTCACTATGTATCTGCCCACATACACAGTGATGTGAGAGGAGGAAGAATCTGACAGGCAGGAGGGAAGAGGGGGGGGCAACGCCGAGGCCCTTCTCCTAGCGCGGCGGCGAAGGCGGGCTCCGGGCGGCGGAGGCGGCGGCCAAGGGGACGCGGCCGCTCCGCCTCCCTCCCGTGCCTGCAGAGCCGGCGGCAGCGCGCTTTGTTTGAGGCTAGCGCGGGCAGCCGAGACACCGCGGCCTCCCGGCCCTGCCTGCCCACCGGCTGCTCTCAGGCCGCAGCTGGTGCTGGTGGCCAGCCGGAGGGTCTGGCCGGCGCATCCCCCGCTCCGCTCGCTCACTCGCTTCCTCGCCCTGGCGCGCCGGGGCTGGGGAGGGCCGGAGGGTGGAGCGGGAGTGGCAGAAGGAGGAGGAGAAAGAGGAGGAGGCAGCCTCGCCTCGGATCCTCCCCCACCGCCCGCCCGCCCTGGCCCGGCCAGGCCCGCTGCCCGGGTGCCCAGGTGGCCGAGAGCGCACAGTGCCCAGGCGCGTTGCCTTCGCTGGGCGCCCTTGGCCTCTCCAAAGGGAAGCGCGCCACTGGGGGGTGGGAGAGGGAGTGGACGCCTCGGCCGGCCTTCCCCAGGCAGGCGAGGAGGGAAAGCCGGGGGGGGGCGGAGAGGGGAGGAGGAGGAGGAAGGGGGCGAGGATGGGGAAAAGAGCGGAGGGGGGACTGGAAGAGGTGAGGAGGGCCGATCGGAAACTGGAAGCCGAGAAAGCCTCTCCTCCCGGGCAGGGGTGGCCATGCTGCCTCCCAGGAAAGCCCCTCTGACGAGGCTGGGCTGAAGTTTCGTCGGCAAGCCCAGCCTCCACCGGAGGGATCCTGACCCGGTCCCGGGAAGATCAACTTTCCTGGCCAGTTTTTTTTTAAGTGAAAATTTCCTCATCAGAGCTGGGCTACGCTGTCTTTGTTTCACCGTCCCCTGAGAAAGTCACAACCCTGCTTTAGATACGAGTTGCCTTCTTATCCTGCTCCTTAGGATGCACTGCGGCAGAAAAGATACACTCCTCTTGCACAGGGAGGTTCTGTTTATTCGTTTCGTTCATATCCTCGGCTCTCCTCCCTACAGCCCTGTGAGGTAGGCCAGGCTGATGGCGACAGCACCTCGCTCAAAATCCCCCCGGTGCATTTCAGGGGTCCATAGGGCCAATCCTGGCCCAAAGCCTGGTGGGCCTGTGTCCCCACAGCCGGTGGGCCTGTGTGCTCTAAATGCCAGGGCCGATTTTTGGTCCCAGTCCGGCCCTGGCTTGAGGGGAAATGAATGGTTCTGTCCATGTCTGAGAATGCAGGAAACCTTTGTCTTAATTTGTTCTTGCAGAGGAGCTGTGTTTTTGTGTGCATTTATTCAGCAAAGCTGCAGTGATGTGCTAGGAAGCCTGTACACAGACAGGGCTTTTTATCGGAAAGAGCACCACCGCCTCTCCATCCACTGAACCCTGGGCCTGGTCTGTGTCAGTCCCCTTCACGTCAACATAACACAATGGAACATAACTGAGAGGACAGGGTGTGAATGAGGCTGGCATGTCAGTTTTTATTTTCATGTGGGGCAAAGAGATAATGGTGGGGGAAGCTGGAGATTTACAAGGTGCAGTGGCCGTTTTTTGCATAGGCTCAATATTACCAAGAATGCAGTGTATTTTAACAGCACATGTTCACCTTTCCTCCAATAAGTTCAGGGCACCATACATGTCTCTCCATCTCCCCTCTTGGTTCTTGATGTCATCAAGGGAGCTGCATGTGCCAGTGGGTAACAGAACCAGATCTTCCAAATCCCATCCAACATTCCTAACCACAAGTCTACACTCATGCTCATTGGTTGAGAGTTCGCTTAGGGTGCCTGATTGCACAAAGCATTCTCCAGAGAGAGTGCTATATGTTGGTGAGGCAACACCTCCATTGCAGAGAGTTTCCATCAACACAGAGAAAGTGTGTGTGTCTGTGTGTCCCTCCATGCAGACATGGGTACTTGGGTATATAATATTTCCTCTTCAACTGTGGGGTTCAGGGTAGCACATTGACTCAGGAAGCCATCCCTCAAATCATTCTGCTCTTTTTGTTCCATCCCTTAAATTATTCTGGTTCTTAATAAGCTGGACAGAATGGTACCAACCAAACAGGAGAGGGGAAACTGGATAATTGCACTCCAGGCCCCTTAAAATACAGTAATTCAATTTGTAGCACAGACCTATATTATTCCTAACAAGTCCTTCTCTATGATCACATTTTGTACCCCTAGTCTCCTCATAAAGACACACACACACACAGACAGAGAGAGAGAGAGAGAGAGAGAGAGAACACAGCTGAGATAAATAATGAAACCAAACTACTTCTCTCACTCATAATTCATTCTGTGTCAAGTCTAGATTATCCTCTTGAGTCTCCTTTCCAGGACTCTGTCCAGTTTAATTTGAACTTTCTCTAATGAGTCAGCTTCCCCCACTTCCCCTGGGAAACACCCTTCTGTAGGCAACTAACAGCAATCATGGCAAGTCAGCAAACAGCTGCTGATACTTTTCATGTTCTCCAGACCAGTCCCCTGGTTTTTCAGCATATGCCAATTGTTTGCTCTTGGAAAATTTCCCTTGCATACCCAAATGTGTACTGTTGCCAGCTCAGCTGGGCCACACCCTTAGCAGAAACTCGGCCAAGCTCCAAGGTTTCTGCTCTTCTTTTGTGGCTCCACAAGCGGAGACCTAGAGCTGCTGGAGTGTTCCTGTGTGTAGAAACATATGTTTCCTTGGATTTCTGTACCTTACTAGATACCTGCATGATGCATCATTGAATTTGAATTGTCTAAAGTTGGATGGTTGCAACTGTAGCCATTATTTCCAAGCCAGTGAAACATGCAATATAATATAACAGCCACAGGAGCATACAATTCCACTGCAAACCTGACCCCATTAGCTTTGGTTTCATAGCCTGTCTTGATGCTTCACAACAGGAGACTGGGATCGTTAAGAGCTAATTATCACTGAAATCTGGAACCTATGTCTGCTAGAGTAGCTACAAGGTCCATGTTACATGGGACAATCCTCTATTTGAAGGGACATGGGAAAAAGCACCACTATAATGCTTAACAACACATTTACAGAGCTGTCCAATCAAACCAGATAAAGAACCATTACAAGGGAGAAGTGAGGTGTCACAGTGGCCACCTTATTCTGTAAAGTTTCATATATATATATATTGGTTGAAATCCTGCTGTGCAGTTCCACATGACTTGTTGTGCAACAAATAATGCCTATGGAGATTTCTTAATTTGTAGATGAAAGTTATGCCTTTTGCATACCTACATAACAGGATTTCAGCCACTGAGTAGGAAATGTTAACTTTTCAGTACTGTATACAACTCCAAGCATCTCCCACTTTATGGCCACTGAGCACTTCAGTTCAAAAAATTTTCTGATCTCTGACATTATAGCATCGCCTAACTGTAAGAGCAACAGGCAAAGAACTTGAGTGACAAATTGGGAGATGGGAACTCCAATAACCCTTGGCCTGGAGCCAAGGAGGATGGTGGGCAGCTGGGAGGGGTGCTTTCTGATTGTGCTGGATGCCCCTACGGCAGCTCCTGCCAAGCAGGCTGATGCTCCTCTCTCTTCCCATGGGAAGAGCCGCTACTGCACAACCAAGCAGGAGCCTGGAAAAGTAAATGTTTGGACTGAAATTCCAAAAATCACCTGGTGAGCATGGCCATGTTTGAAGCAGTCTCCAGTTGAAACCCTGCCTGGGGGAGTCTCAGAGGTGTATTCCAGAAAAGTAAGGTAGGCCACCACCCTTACAGATTAGACCCCTCCCCTGAACCTTATCAGTTGGTACGCAGGCCATGTGCATGTCTTCCCACAACAGTGGGTGCCATACAGTGCAGACTGATTCACTATGATAAGTCCTCCTTCTTCCTCCCCAGTGTACCCCACTGAGTTCAGGTGTGAGAATGACAACAACTAAAGGGTCCCTGCCCTTAGAGTCTGCCTGCCTTTTGCACAATAACGTGGAAAATAGATTATTTAACACTGTGTGCACAGGAATACAAGCTACCTTTCCCTGTTGACAATCACTCAATTCATTGTCAGCTCTGGGCCAGTCCAAACTATTTTGCTGCCTGAGGAAACTCAACATGTCTCACCACTACCATCCAAGTCAAGATACATAGTAGTTCATGCGAAAGCCCCAACGTCCATCATAGGCCTCCCCCAACAAACTGTTGCTACCATTAACAACTCCCAATCTAGAAGAATGTGACGCCTTTATCAGACTGCTACAAATCAGACAATTAATGCAAGCTCTCGTGGAATAAAAATGCCACTTCTTCAGGCACACCCCAGTAACTTGTGACTAGTGCAGAAAAATTATAAACAAATTTCCCAAAAAGACAGGGAAAGTTTGACAGGCACAATCTTTTAAAGATGTGTTTAAAGCTGGTTCCAGGCAGGCTATGGGGGAGTGATTTAATGCCTTACCCCAAATCTTTTGCCTAAAGCAGCAATCCCAATCTGCCTCATATCTGGCTGACCCAGCGTCTATAGCAGAGCAGGTGTTTATGCCATCTCACTCCATGATTCCTGGTTGCCCCACCATCGACCCCAGTATACCACTGAATACAACTTGCCCCAGTAAAGAAATCAAATGGATGTTTTGCTAAGGAGACATGGAGCAATGCTACTTTGTCACTGATTTACACCATACTGTACTTCTTTTGATCCCAGTCTTATCCTCTTCTGCTTCCTCATTCCTGTGGCAGAGGCGTCATTCAGAGAACAGGTTTCCCAGCAACCAGCAAGTCAGATATAGACGATGCTGTTAATTCAAGGGCATGAGCTCACGAATCTCATTGATTTAGATAATCAGTTTAAATGTTAAAACAGCAGCAGAAGGGAGATAAAACTCCAACAGGGGAGATTAGGAAAGCAGTTTACAGAGGTAGATGAGAGTTCTGATAACATTCTTTTGCTCCATCTAGTGGCTCAAGGAAGAAAAGCAAATCCTGATACTATCAAGGCACTAATAATCAAAATCTATTTTGCATTGAGCATGCAATTCTCTTCATCTACTCTCTTCATCATAGTCTCCAAATATGGAAGAATCCATAGTGTGCACAAATAAATAAATAAAGGCACACAATATTCAAATGATGCTAAAATATGCCATTAGCCACAATTCTTTGGAGATTAGAAACATATAAGAAAAGCTTGGGAGGATTTGCTACTGTTATGCATTTCTTGAGGAGGAAGGAGAAACAAACAAAACCCAGTCAACTAAGGATTTACAGCAAGATCTGACCCCTGAAAATCCATACCCATTACAGAATAAAAAACAGTCATTCTATAATCTCCACCTTAATGTTTCTCCCCAATTTGGTCCTTAACTTTCCTTTCTCCACAGCCAGAACAGGGCAGTTAAGTAGAAGTTTCACTAAGGAGATTTGGCTGCTACAGATTATGAGTCCATTTAGAATGGATTTATGTAGTCCCTGCTGCCCCATGTCTTCTTCCGAGACTTCCAAGGTCATGGGAAAAAATGCCTGTGTCCCCTGTACCACTGTGTTATATGCAAGGAGTATATTTGTGCATGAGAGTCTTTTGTGTGAATCTCAAGAAGATCTTCTGGATTTTCAGATGTGGGTGGAAGGTTGTGGAGCAGACATGCTGCAACAGAAAAAGGGAGAACAAGCTAGATTCTCCCCTTTATTCCATGGCTTCCTCCAGGCTGCAGTGTTTAAGTAAAGGCACAATGTTCTTATCTACATAATTTCTATCTCATGGAATTTAGCAGAATGTTAGAGCTGAATCCAGATCTGGACTTGATGTTTCCTTAGGCACTTGCCTTACTGAATCAAATTTCTTTTGATGAATTATTGTTCCTAAAGAAAAAAACAAGCATGTGGTTGGGTATCACCTTGAAACTTACAGCACATTCCTAACTGGCCAGGATGGCTGAGGGCTGGCTGATTTGATACCAAGGATGAGACTACACTGGTAAAAAAAATGTGGGGAATTCTCCAAGACTGGAACAGGCCAATTCACTTTTTTCCCCCTTTGACCACATGACATAAAAGGAAATACAAATCAGGCCAGACCTCTTCTCCCTCATCTGCATTTTTGCTTCTGCCTCTGGGACTTCTGCTTTTCAAAAAAAGTGGATACATTCACCTCAGTTCCTGCAGTGTGATCACTTGAACTGATGGTGAATGGATGGCAAAATGCTACCACGCCATGAAAAAAAGTCTCTCCATCAGCAAGACATTTCTTTTTATTTTAAACAGCTTAGGAACAGTGAGCAAGTCTCTCTCCATTGGCAAGGTTTTTCTTTCTTTTTTAAAAAAACAACAATTTAGGAACAGCAAAGAACAGTGCCTCCTACAGAGCTACAATGGAGTTGTAAACAAGCTGCAAACAAGGATTTCTTCCTCTGTGTATGTGTGTCCAGTTAATGTAAACAGACGCAGGGAAACCCAGTTCCCTGGTGTGACTTCACAACAAGTAAATGCAAGGGAATTCACACATCCTTAGGTTGTGTAGTCACGACCTAAGATGGCTGACATTTTGCTGACTCCAAATCCCTACCAACCTGAGGCTGTTGTAAATTACATAGAATTACCTTGACCCTGTCTTTATCTTGTGGCAACACAGTGGCTCTAGCTGAAAGGGGTTTGGATCTGGCAGAACTCCACCCCTTCTCTTCTTCTATGTCCCTTTTTTGGCTCTCAGCCAGCAAAAGGAGCTCTATCCTTGCACAAGAGACTACTGCCCATATTGTCCTTTCCAAACGCATGACCTTTGTGTTTGTATTGAGTTTGTATTTGCACTGTTGCTTTCTTAACAAAGTAATTACTAAGAAGAGAGGTTATCTGCAAATCTCTTAGGCCAGTTCTTAAAGTAGCTTCTCCTGAAGCAGAAGTAGGTCATCTTGGTCATAATGCTATAAGGCAGATCTTCTTCAACCACACACATTTCCCAAAATTCACAAATTTCTTCAAAATATGGAAGGAAAGGATTTCAGATTCTAAAAAAGTCCTACTACAGGAGAAAACAAAATTAACAGATGCAAGAATTTAGGGTGTAGGACCTTAAGGACTCCAGGTGTAGTACTTCAGAAACTCTTGGCAGCTTGACTTTAAATCTCTATATATTCAACTATGTTTACGGCACTAAATCAGGGTTGCCAACTCTCTTTCCTGCCAGGCTTCCCATTTTAATAGCTAAAGAGAAGGAAAGTACAGCATGATCCACATCATTCTATGAATAGCTGTACCTGCTGGATTTGGCTAGTGTAGTTGACTAAGAATTTTATTCAGTTAATTTTTAAAAAAACAAAAATACTGTAAGCTCATCAGAAAGAACTCAAGATTTCAAAGAAAGCGAATGACAAAAAAGAGAGTAAAACCTACAAATTTATCCATCCCTGATCTTTCTTGAGCTTGTATAGCTCTGTTTATAGTCAGACAGAGAGTCTGAGACTAACTAGTTTTTTTGTAATGAATTTTTTTCTACAGTAAATAAGGCATATAATTAAGGGTGCATTACAAATGTAACCTAAGGAGGGGAATCTTCATTTGCTTTGTGCTATAATTGTACTTTTCAAGTTACTTCTATAAATGGAGGGGTGATTTCAATAAATAGTGGGGAAGCAATAGCATATGGGTGAAGCATCCTTCTGCCCTGTGCTCTGTGGCAGGTGGTGAAGCTGCACTCAGGTGAGCATGAGGAGATTGTGCATGTTTTGTATCACAAATCAGTGGTTTGTAGCATTTAGATTTTTAAAAAACCCACAAATCATGCTGTCTGGGGATTCTGGGAATTGTAGTTCAAAAGATAACATTTCCAAGCTCTGAGTAGGTTGTATGTTAATCTGTGGGATGTGCGCATGCATGCAAGGCTCCCAGAAGGAAACTATAAGGAACTGTGATTTTGTGAAAGAAAATTGTAGCATGGATCCTTAAAAAGGGGCCTTCACTAATTCGTAAACTTTTTTTAGCAAAATTCTGTCCACCACACTTTATGCTTTTAAAAAAGGAAAGAAAGATGCACACGGTGAATCTGACATTATTTTTAATTAGTGCTACCTTTAGATTTGTCAGTTCTTCTCTCCAACAGAGGAACAATGCAAAATGACCATGCTTATCCAGTCAAGTCCCAGGCACTCCTCCCTCAAAGAGCCTAAGTGAGGGGGGGAGCTAGGAAAACAGTCCAACAGCATCAATACCCAGCTGGTGGTGAAATTAATTAATGCAGGGACCATGCTCTCTGGAAAGCTATTCTTGATTTTGATTGCATAGTGGCCTCCTAGGCTTGCTATGCCAGCTGGAGGCAGAGGGTTGCTTTGGTTCAGTAGAAGTGGCCTGTTGGCAGGCGAGGCAAGCAGAAATAAGCACCAGGGAAGAGGCTCAGGTTGATGGGGTTGCCATCTAAGCAAATGTCCTCCAAGGCCCTGCGGATGTGGATGGGGTCTCTGTGGTCACAGAATGTGTCTGCATGCATGGTCCGGATGTTATTGTTCTAGGGAGGGAAACAGAAGGAAGAAGAGAATCTCAGAGGGCCAAACACTCTGCATTCTAAGTGGCCGGATGTGCGTCCCATCTCACAAAAGTCCTATTCTCGTTGGTTCCTTCTGTACAAAACATCATTTGGTTTGGTGAATTATTTTGTTTGTCTAACCTTAGCCCCTTTAAGAAAAGCATTCACAGCTTTGCGCTTTCAGTGTACGCCATTAGCCATTTTAGAGGGGAGATATGCTAGTGCCCTATTTCATCAAAGACTCTGTATCTGTGGATCAGGAAAGGCTGAGGATAGTTTCCATTATTTATTAAGTTGCTCTTTATATGAGCTCCCCAGAAGCCAACTTCTTGCTGTGATGGACTCCCCTTGGCTCAACTTTGCATGCTGCTTGTGGGTAGGGATGCAAATACTACCTACCAAGTAGCAAAAGTTTGCTTTGGCAGCAAAGAAGATATGTGCCAAGCATCTGAAGTCTTCAGAAAGAAGGAGCTTATGTCATCTTGAATGTATGTATAGATACGTATATGGGATCAGTGCAGTTTTGTGTTGCTGTTGATATTGTGGTGACCTATAGTTTTAAACAATAAAGTTTGTTCTGTTCAAAGGGCTAAACAAAGTGTCCCAGGGACAGAACTTTGCAACCAAATCTGAATCTGCCGCCGTCACTTGGAAAGCAAGGGGGTTGCATGGTTTCACATAAGAAGCCAAGGGAATTGAGGATTAGGTACATAGAAGCTATGGGTGCTCTTCTACTTAAGTGTTTTTTTGGTTTTTTGGTTTTTTGCCCTCCCAAGAAAGGCTCATTTCCTGAATCAGTGTGTGTGTGTGTGCGTTGGGGGGGGCAAAGTCTCTAGAGGTCAGAGAACAGGTTCTCCACTCCTCACACACTCCTTTTATTATACACACTGGACCTTCCCACCTTTACTTTTATGTGGTATCATCACATCTAATTCATCTCAAAGGAGCACGTGAACAGATTGGTAGAGACATCGGGACGGAATGGGTCCCCGAGTTCTGGTCAGACACCCCATACTTCCTGATCTCCTCCAACATAACTGAAGGTAAACTGTTTACCAGAAGCTCCAAAGGGTCAGAATTACTGACAACATTGATTGACAACTCCTTTTACAGCACATCTTAAATGACAGGAAGAGGCTGGAACAGAGTTTAGCGACAATATTGTGACAGATACATGAGGCTACCCCTGAAACAGAAAATGTTTAATTTTTAAAACTATAACCCCCATAATCACATAACCAGTATGGGCGTGTTCACGGAGGTTGTGGAATTCTGGAAGTTGTAGTCCAAATAGTGCAATATTTATCAATTCTGTTTTCTCAATTCCTAAATTTGGTATTGCTACAGAGGAGACACATAAAGTGTTTAGAATTTCTTTGTGTTTACCCCAGACTGAATCAACATGCAAGAAGACCACCATAGGATCAGAAGGAACCATCTGACCCTGGGTGGTCTACAGAAAACTGGGAAGAACCTTCATCCATATCAGATCTACATGAATAGGCAATTCCTTGGACTGCAGAATGCTCAGGATTTGAGTAAATGCAACCTGGTTTCAGCTGAGGAGATACATTCTCTTAGGCTTATTAGCAACAAGCAGAGATCAACTTATGTATTAGATTTGTATTTAGCCTTTCACACAGAAGGAACTCCAGCTTCGCGGATACATTGGACATGAAGAGAACAAGAGTAGATCCAAACCAAGAATAATTATAGTAAAGATGGTCAAAGTACACCCCTGGTCTGTTTTGCACCCTGTGGTCCCATTAGATTCCAACTTCAAAACAATGTTTTCCCTTGCTGTGATTCACCTTTTAAGTAGGTCACAGTGTTTAACACAAACATACACCATACTCATTTTTCAAAACCAATTTTCCAGCTATTTCTAATCCTTCTTACTACATTTTTGGTGTTCCATAAAGCCCCAGATGATTCCGGGGGTGGGGGGTAGGGGACTGGCACTGAACCTACTGAAGTAGCAGGATTTATTCATATTAATGTTTTAATGATTGTTTTAAATATAGGATATTATTATAATATTGCCCATTCTTAATGGTTTTAATTTTTTTAAAAGTTTTAATATTGTTGTACGCTGCTCAGAGACAACTGGTAATGGTGCAGCTAAAAAAATCTTGAAAACAAACAAACAAACAAACAAACAAACAAACAAACAAACAAACAAAATAACTGATTCTCTTAAAAGTCTGTCTTCTTGCTGTAGATTTTCCATCCTAGTTTTTTAAAGGGTCAGTGTCATCATCTCACCTGTAGTTGTAAAGATCTCAGTCCCTATGGTAGAGGCACTGGGATATAATCCAATTTGTTATCAGACAGACGAAGGAACTGCAGTTTCTTCAGATTCTGGAAGCAGAAGAAAGAATCTTCAGCCTTTTACACCTTTTTTCTTTCAAGACAGACTTATAATTATAATTTCTCAAAGGAATTCAGCTTGACTTCCCCTTGCCTTAATTAAATCTAACCAAAAGGGATACAAACATAGAAACCGTCAGGTGGAAATGGAGAGGAACGAGCTTCATCAGTGATCCCAAAGATTAATTTCTGGAGCAAAACAGAAGACCAAGAAGCAACACATGGCTACCTAGAAGTGATGCTCACTCATCATCATGGCAAAGAAATGTAGTCAAGAGAACTGAGCAGTCTCTGGGGTTCAGAACTAGTAAGAGGTCCACTGAACAAAGAGGTTAATATCTTTGCATTCTAGTTTTTCTGAATACAGTGGTGCCTCAATTTATGAACTTAATCCATCCCAGAAGATGTTTGCAAGCCGAAATGTTTGTAAGTTGAATCAGCATTTCCCATTGAAATACATTGAAACTCAATTGATCCGTTCTGGCTGCTTTTTGTTTGTATGTAGAGGCGCCGGTTGTAAGTCGAAGCATTAGTTCCCATAGGAACTAATGCGAAACCAGTTAATCCATGATCTGAGCATGGACTGAGCTCCTACTCCAGTCCTCTGAAGATGCTGGCCACAGAGACTGGTGAAACATCAGGAAGAATAACCTTCAGAACATGGTCAAAGAGCCCAAAAAACTCACGACAACCATCAGATCCTGGCCATGAAAGCCTTCGAGAATACATAAGCCACCCTAGCCCAAACCCAAGCCGCAAAAACCCTGTACAGAAAACAAATGGAGCAGATCAGAAATGCACAGAGAACAAAGGGACAAGGCCAGAAATGCACAGAAATCAAAGGAAAAAGCAAGGGAAGCATGCAGAAACCATTGTAAAAGCACAGAAAACAAATGGAGCAGATCAAAAATGCAAAGAGAACAAAGCAAAAAGCAAGGGAAGCATGCAAGACACATCAAAAAATGGGGAAAACCTCAAAAAGCAACCAACCCCCCAAGACCCATTGGAAATGGGGATAAAAAAACAAAAAATGAACAAACCCCCCGAGACCCATCAGAAATGGGAAAAAACATTCCAAAAAGCAACCAAACCCCGCCATTGTAAATGTGGGGAACATAAAACAAACCTCCCCAAGACCCATCACAGCACTGAAACATAACCCCCCCAGCCAAAAACCACGCTGCAAAAATACACAGAACAGTTTTTAAAAGTATAAAGCAGCACCTTACCTTAGCAGGCAGCCTCCTCTAACTGCTGGGGTGAAAGAGCTACAAAGAAGCAGCCTCATCGCCACCTACAGTTACCATTTGAATTTCCCTCCTTTTCCCCCTGCCTTTTTGTGTTTGTAAGTGGAAGCTCCGGTTGCAAGTCGAAGCAAAATTTTGCAACTGGAGCTGTTCGTAAGTCGAAATGTTTGTAGGTAGGGGCATTTGTAAGTCCAGGCACCACTGTACTTCTCACATACCATTCCTTCCTCCACTGGACTCTTGACACTGGTGCTAGAAGTATCCACGTCATGTGAAACATTTTGCTTGTGTTTTATTATTTATTTATTTATTATTTTTATTTATTTTATTTATATCCCGCCTATCTAGCCAACTCAGGACGACTCTAGGCTGCTAACAATCATCAAATAATAAAAGTATACATATATAAAACAGCATAAATAATATTTGTAATGTATAGACCACTTTTCCTCCAATGAGCTCGAAGCAAGTACACTGCACTTGTCCTTCTCATTTTATTCTCACAACAACCCTGTGAGAGAGGGTTTCCAATCCAGCATCACTCAGTGATTTTCCTGGTTTAGAGGATTATAATCTAGATTTCCCAAACCAACATTCTAACCAGTATGCCACACTGGTTCCCAGTATCCATACATTATTAGCACAAGATCAATCAATCAAAGGAGAGCAATGGTTCATGGATAGGGCCTTAAAGTAGGCTTGAACCACTTCAGAGATGCTCACCTTGAAGGCTTCAGGTTGAATACCTGCACTCTGGATCATGTTAAACCTGACATCCAACTGCACTATGGTGTCAGGCAACTCTGGCAAGGAAATCAACTTGTTTTCTGTGAGGACCAGTTCTTCCAAAGAGGGCAGCAGCCGGAAGGAATCTTCGTCCACAGAAGACATAAAGTTGCTTGTCAGGTCAATGTGTTTTAGCTTTGCTGAGAAAAAAAATTGGGAAGAAATTCACACCTGTGCTTGCAGTATTGATTAGTGAAAACAAGTATTGCATTCAGAAGTTATTCATTTCCTATTTTAAATGAGACCACAAATAAAGAAGATACTGCCTTACTTGCCTACTACTAGAGGCAACTTCTGTAAAGCCCAGCCCAAAGAAGGGTCCTGCTGAACACCAAAGCATGCCTGTGTTTAACGTTTTAGTGATGCAGAAGAGGCACCTTTTGTCTTTGTTTTGGACTTTGTACAAAGACCCCATATTTTCTTTATTTCACTTGTAATCCAGCCCATAGTTGTCACACCCTGCAGATTCCACATCTAGACGTTTCTTGGAGGTGCACATTCAATGTCAATTAGGTCCCAAGTGAGATGCATAGTAAAGTAATTATACTACAGCTGAGTCCATATAGGTTCATTCCATTTACATTCTCTACCATCCTGAGACACATAGTCATTTGGTATGTGGCAACAATGGAGAAGGCCTATTAGAGTCCAGCCTGGGATATACCAGCTCTCATGTGCATCCATCACATGTACTGGATCCAGATTTTGCCGTTCCATCAAATTTTTTGCTGAATTTGCTGTGGCATCCACAAAGCTGGATCCTTCTGCCATTTTCCCATTGCACACCATAAAACGGTCATAAAACGGGGTCTAATTCGGTCATATACATGGCCCAAAATCTGGAAAGCTCTGCATACTCTATAAGACACAGTCTCCTTCCAGTAAAACACAGAATGCAAATTATGAAATAAGATCTAGTCTGAAAAAAGACTTTAATAATTAGATATTTCTGAGTGAAATAAATGTGTGGTGAATGCATTTCCCATTGTCAGTAAGAGAGAATGGTGCACAGGCACTCTTTCTAGTAATAGTGGTAGGGAGGGACGGTGAATAACATTGAGAACAACTATGTGAGTATTTGTCCTGCTGTTTGCACTGCATTTGATATTTCGCCCATCAACTATATGAAGTTAGTATTAATCACAAGTAGATGCCATCTTTTGGCATGATTATGCAGTACATTTTATTTGGCCAGTCAGGCTTGTTGTTGTTTGTAGCATTTCCACTCACATTATGTTATCATCCTTCTTGTTTGTATAATTGTCCACATCAGTCATCTAGGGCTGCTGTTGAGCATGTCCAGATGGCATAACTGATGCACAGAGTAGTATGTGGTGTGCACGCAAACTCTACTTCTTTTGCCTACCTTCTGTTTGCATTGGTAAGTACTACAACTGCAATGCCATTTGTAAACTGTATTCCTTAAAATGTTTTTTCTCCTAGTTTAGTGCTATGGCCATAGCACTAATTCAAATGCTTACCATGTCTTGTCAGTTCAGCACTATTTCACCTGGTAAATATTAAAGATTTTTTTTTAAAAGGGAGGTCTGAGTAACAGTCAAAGAAGTGTATAAGAGGGTGGCAATAATGTCAACGGATGGTGAAGGAGAAGGGGCTCTGTGTGATGTGGGGACACTTCAAATCCATCTTCTTTGGATAATTAAACATTTCTGTTTGAATTGCAGCAGCAATTTAAATGCCTGGGTATAAAAATGTTCACATCAATCTTGCACAAATTTCTATATGGTCATGCATCTTAAGTGGCGGAGCTCACCAAGTCCAGAGAAATCATTGGCTCCAATCCTAGTGATCCGGTTGAAACAAACGTAGAAGTATGTGGTCTCCAAGGGCAAAGGAGGAATACTTTCTAAATTGGTATCATCACAGTACACTGAGGTGCTGATGCACACACAGATCAAGCAGGTAGGAAGACCTGGAGACAAAATAGCCTATGTCACATAACATGAACCTAGCACAGGGGGAGACATTAAGAACACCCTGTATAGGCTCTAAAAATTGTGCAAATTATGGATCTCACAACTAGAACAGCTTCCCCTACTAATTCTTTATGGGCTCAAGTTGTTTTATTATGTTGTATTATTAATATTGCATAAATGTTGTTGTTTAAATCTAAATAAACTTAAAATATTTTTATTTTTTGTTTGTTTTGCTTGTCATGTGAAGGCTACAGCAAGCACATCCATGATACAAGGCTCCATGATATGAAAAATCTTGGAAAACTGAAAGATTGCCACCAACGCCCAGAATCCTCTGAGCCAATGGCCAAACTGCCTGGGGGACCTGGCACTTGTAGAGTAGGACTCCCATGTCTGTGGATCAGTACCCACTGATTCACTAATTCACTGTCTGAAAATATTAACAAATATCTAGGTATATATAAATTTCTAAAGGTGAAATTGCTAAAATTGATGGAGCCGGAGACCATGCTATGTATTCACTATTAAAATAGTGTTTACTATAATCTTCCTTTTTCAGCATCTGTGAGGGGGCTTGGAACCAATCCCCCATTGATATGGAGGTCTTACTGCAGTACAAACAGTTAACACATATTGCAACACTACAACACCACAACTGCTATCCAGCAGTGAGGTTCATTCTGCAGCAGGTGTGTTTCACAACTTTTCTAATTTGGTGGCCCCCATATGATCTGGGCCAAAGTTCTAGGCATGCTTGGCCCTTAGCTTCTGGCTGATGACTGCAGGAATCAAAAACATCTTGAGGCCACCAAGCAGTGGAAAGCTATTGTACAACATTACAGTCTAAAAATCTAAAATGAGAAATATGTAGATCACCATCAAGAGGGAGATGGCAAACTACTCATCAGCTTTAAAATGAGTCATCCTCGGCAATGCCCAGTTCTATCCAGAGGGGACAATGCTGATTCAGCTGCTGGCATTACGTCAGGGCCTAGGTCTGGCCTATCATGCTCAGAGGGACGAAACCAAAGGAAATAGAATTGTTTCTGATCTGAGCAATTCTTGGTGCTCTATCTGGAGCCAACAGCCCATTGCAGGGTCAAAGTGATGGTGGCAAGATGACAGGGTTCTGGGCACTAATTAAAAATGCTTGGGGAATTTTAAAATGAAAAAAACGCAAAGACAAAACACACACGTACCCATACATATAAATCCTTTTTTCAGAGGATTAAACAGACTCCAGATCCATTAGTGTTAGACTTCAAAACAGAAAGGCAATAATTTCTCTCAGCCTACTACTTAATTTGTCCCAGTTCACAGTGACAGAAAATAAATAAAGATATTTATCCCTCGCTACAGGATTTTAATTGTCACTAATCTAATTGCTACTCTGTCCGATTGCTGCTACATTTCTGCTCATTAAAGTGTTGGTGCTCTGCCGGCGTTTTTGTTTATTCCCAAGCAGCTATTTCCTCAAAGCTCCTCTCATGTCTAAAACAGGAAGAAGGTCATGCATTTTTTTTGTTTTCTTCACAAGGAGAGCAGATTTCTGCTGCTTTCCATCTGGTTCATGGAGAATGGGAAGAATCCAGTGTGTTTCTAAAACGTCCAACAATGAATGTGTTTGTTTATTTAGAAAGGAAAAATAAGAGGCAGCTTTCCCATCAATTAAAATATTCCCAGTACCTCAATAACATGGTATTTTAAAAGAACACAGAAGCATAATTTCAATATAAAAACAAACCAGGCAGCATAAAAAAGAAAGAAAGAAAGAAACATACTTCATTATCATTAACAATACCAATTATTTTTTAAAAAGTTTTTATTTTATGATGAAGGAAGTACACTTAGTGGAGCCGGCCATATTTTTCAATGGAGGGATTTCTAAAGAGTAAGCGCCATTAGTAGAAAGGCTCTCATGGATGCATTCACCTCATTAAAACAAGGCCTCACTTGATACACTCATGAAGCAGCCATGTTTCTTGCTTCACAGAGGACGGTCCTGTATTTGAAGGATACTCCAGTCTGAGTCCACTTTAGGTGAAGAACCATAAGGAATTGAAACAGCAGGTATATACACTTGAGGTTGCCCCTCCACAGTTTGCACCCAGACAGTAGGCTGAGCAAGCCCATAGGCCCTGGGGCAGCTATGGTGAGATGCACTGTATTTCTATCTAAATTGCACTAATTCTAAATCCTAAGGGACATGGTGGCACTGAGGGTTAAACTGCAGAAGCCTCTCTGCTGTAAGGTCTGTAGATCTTCAGCTGTAAGATCGAATCCACGTGACGGAGTGAGCGCCTGTCACTTGTCCCAGCTCCCTCAAACCTAGTGGTTCGAAAGCATGCAAAATGTGAGTAGATAAAATAGGGACCACCTCGGTGGGAAGGTAACACCATTCCGTGTCTAAGTCGCACTGGCCACGTGACCATGGAAGATTGTGTCTTCGGACAAATGCTGACTCTATGGCTTGGAAATGGCTATGAGCACCACCCCCTAGAGTCGAACATGACTGGGAAAAAATTGTCAAGGGGAACCTTTACCTTTACCTAATTCTAAATCTGAATCCACAGATATTCATCTATATTTTTAAATAAAATTTGATATCCTCCTTTCTCCACGTTTTGGGGGAAGAATGCATTTCCATTTTCTGACAGTGTGATACATACGTGGTCATCCAAGGAAAAAGGTAAACCTGGAAGGAGATCAGACCAGCACCATGAGCACTGGGAATTTGTAGGGCCCAGATGCCCCAGCAGGTTCCACCAAGGCATTTTCTGGAGCTGACATGATGCCTCAAATTCCTTGTCAATATCTGCCACAATGGGGGGTCCTGGGAGGCAGCACTACTGTAGCCACCAGCCTATGCATCTCCACTCATATATACATGGACGTACCCAGAAAAGGTGGCCGGCACATTAGAGAAGAACGCTGCTGCCACATAAGCTTGAACAAATAAGGGAAGACTGTCCCACTGCCTGCAGATTGCCACCCTGTTTACCACTACTGGCATGGTAAAGGGGTCCAAAGATGAGCGGCACTTCTAGACCATTACAGGGCCTCCGTGGGTGCTGGGAAAGCCCAGAGTGATGTCAGCATCCAGGCAGAAGGCTTCCTTTCCCTTTTCAGTTGTAATACATTATCGTTTAGTGCTGATTCAGTTTCTTTCATACATGACGCATTGGGCAATTATCTCCATTGTTCCCCTCTCTGCAAAAGATATGACCACAGTCAGATGAAAAATGATGCTTTTGTTGTCTCTAGCTCAGAGGTCTCCTGGCAGGGTCGCCCAAGGCAATATGATCACTGCAGGTCACCTAAGATGCCTCCACCCTCTTCAAGGGCAACGACTGCATCTGCAGAAGAGAATGGTTCATTCCAATGGGGATGGCGGCTGGTGGGCAGCAGTGGCAGCTGAAGGTGGCACTGGTGGAGGAGGCAATGATGATAATACTTGTTATTATTTTTTTGGTTAGGACTATGCAGAAGGTGGAAATGGTAAAGCACTGCTGAACTTTCTTACCAAGAAAACCCTATAACGAGACAGTCCAAAACGAAATTGCTAATTTACTCACCCTCATTTGTTATGGAAGGAAAAAGATCTGGTCCCTCTGGTGTGGCTAGGATGGAGTTTGTCGGACTCTTTTGGGGGACCTCTGTTATTGGAACCTCTGTTGTTGTGCTCACAGATTCTGCCACGCTCATGATGTGAGGGGCCAGTGTGCCAGTCTCACTCTGTAAACAAAATAAGGGTCATATCTCCAGTTATGATGCTTAGCATTAGCAGCAATACTCCCATTGTACATACTGATGAACTGCTGCACTGACTCATACAGAATCACCCAGTACAGAATTTCCCAACTTTATTTATTTATTTAGCTCTGACTTCGCCTTCTGATGCCTGACTCATAACTTTTTCTATGCTCAAGTACTTCAACTATCCAGAGGTGGATAATGTAAAAAAAAATATGATCATTGACCACAGGAATTCTAGTGGTCCTTCCTCTAGTTGTCGACAGATTATCAAACTGGCTTCACTCCTCAAATGCCTTCTGTGATTGGAAGAGTTGTGGAAGAACCAAAGTTGACTCAGCCATGACCTCAAGCAGTTGTCCTCAAGGCAGTCTCTGAGAGTCAAAATATATTCAAGGGAATGTACATTCCTTGTGATTTGCCAGTTTTCCTTTCCACCAACATATTTTGCTCAGAGATGCATGCCTTCACAATTAACATCTGAAAATAAACCAGTGTTTACCTTCCAATGACCATTCACAAAACAAAGAATGCTGGAATGCAAAATACAGGAGTGATAGAAAGCACATGTTATGACAAACAGATGTCTTTTGCCACTTTGAACATGCACCTCTTCAAAACAGCTTGATATATTCACTGTCTAGGGTGACCCTTACCCCTGAGTTGATTTCATGGAGCCTTCCCCTACTTTAATAAAGGGGAAGTGACAGGTTTGGGCTAAACCTGATAGAATTGTTAAATAAAGTTTGTAACATGACAATAAGTATTGTCAGGATCAGTATTGTAAAAGTGAAGCAAAGCTTGAATGTACACAGCTGAGGTAATGGGAACAGCTGTGAATGTAATCCTAGGATTGGTCAACCATGGGATAAAACTAGCAGAGCAAGCACACACAATCTGTGGGTTGTTGATGGTGATGCTGGTTGGTGTGTTCATGGAGAAGAGTCATCGTGTTCCTATGCTGGAGAATCCTGGAGGAAGCCGTGTCTATGTGCTTGGTATTGAAGAGGAACTCTGGCTATTTGGAAGGAATGTATGGTATATGACTACTGAACTTATTTACTGGACATTGACTCTGATATATGCACTAAACTCTGTGGAAACTGTTGTGCATTACTTTGGAACTGAGAACAAAGACTTAGCTGTAAATATACCTGTATATTCTGTAAATAATACAACATCTGCTATCAACACTACTCTGGTGCTTGGTGTCTTCATAATCTCAGGGAAGATCTTTTGGTTATCACCCCCTGGTGTATACCTGTACTACTGCTACTCTGTCAGGAAGGTGGTGTGAAATTGTGCTGCAGCTCATTCACTCTCCTTTTCTCTTCCCTTTTTATGGGGCTGAGGCTTTCTAGGGAAGGAGGAGAAGAATCACCTGAGCCTCCACTAGCTGAATGGCTGGCCTTGCCTAACAGAGTAATTTTGGCCCAGGAACCAGGATCAGGCTTCTAGCCATCTTCAAGGGTAAAGTACTCTAGTATATCCCAGATAATGATACAAATACAAGCAGGCAGGAAGAATAAAGAAACTAATTAAATACATTTAACTCGAATTGTTTTAAACAGAAATTGCTGCCAAGTTCATGTGTATCTCTGTGTGATCTAGACTGGGACTGTGGCATACAAGGCCACAGTAGTCCTTCCCTACTGAAGCCAAACAAATATTGTTCTTTCTTGAATCTCTATTTAGTGCAGATGTAGGAAAAATTAAAACCAGACAATTATTGTGGCAGTGTGGTTTGAATGTTAGAGTGAGGCCTGGGAACTCCATGTTCAGGTACCCATGAAATGCATTGGATGAGCCTGGGCCAGTCATGAACTCTTAGCCTGACCAGTGCATGGAATTATTACTTTATTGGACTATAACTCTTAGAACCCCCTCCCCTGCATCTAGCTTGGCCAGTAGCTATGGTAGAAAAAAGAAATGTAAACTTCAATTTGTGAACAACCACAGGGTTGTGGTGAGGAAAACAGTGGTGAAAGGGAGAGTCATATCTACCACCTTGAGGTATCATAATTGAGGTGGGAGATATATGGCATGTGCCTCGTACTCACTCCAGCATAACTGCCTGAAACTTTAAAAGTCTGCTTCCCCAGTGGAAACTGAGGGAGAAACAGTTTAGCAAGGCACTTAAGAGTAATAGAGTGTAAGATCCATTGCAAGCAACAAAACAAGTGCACCAGAAGGAAGCATTTTCTGACTGGGGTGATGGTGGAAGAAATGTGCATGTCTGATCAGGATGATTGAAGATGTCAGATAGCCATTCCTCACTGACAAATTCCTTGCATGAAAAAATCAAGTCTGATTCTATGGTTGGAAACAGACCTTGGAAACAGCCAGTGATAAAAAGGAAAGTCCTTTACTAATACAAGCATCATCCAGATGCAGCATTATCTCCCCTTCTGCCAGTTGATGTTGCTTGGTGCTGAAAGAACATGGCTATTACTGTGGTTTCCATCCAAATTTATTCCCAAAACCTCACTTTGGTTTTCATTAAGAAATTAGCATCTTTAAGCCAATTGTCTAAAATAGTTCAGAATGCTTGAAGAAATACTTTAAAAATGATCTGTGTTGGATTTTTTAATCTATTTATTCCTAGCATTGAAACCTTCTGATTGGAGCCTTTTGCAGTGCAGATCCATTACTAATCCACTTTGGAAATCAGAAATCTTTCACTAAAATTCTTTCAAAAGAATTGAGGAATCCCTTTTAAAATGATCTTATCTGCTGGATTTTGGTAGGAGCTTGATTTTATTTTGGTAGATTAGCACTGAATTGAACACTTCTGACCCAAGAATGTCTTGCTGTTTCTACCCTACCCTTGGCACACAGTGAAACAAACACCCACACATACACTATCCTTCAGGAGGTGGTCCATTATTCAAAGAGAACATTATGATTTTTTTTTACTCTTTATCATTATTGGTAATGATTTCAGCCTCACATTCTCTGAATGTTAGGAAAAATAAAGGTATAATCATAGTACTGCCAGGCAGATATATAGGGAAAATGCTCTATCTGGATGATTCCTGAGTGCCACAACAAAAGCTTATCTGACTACTAGGAGCACTCAAATTAGCTTACATTGTTTGGTTATTGATCTTTAGAACTTAAGCATGGAATTCCTTTTCAGTCTGATTTCTCATGTCTCCAAAGATTACCTAATTACCTCTTCACAATATGAGCATGATTTCACCTCTAATCAAGAGCTAGCTATACAGTGGAACCTCTGTTTATGAATTTGTTTTCTCAGGGAGGTTTCATATTGTGAAAAATTCGCAAATCAAAACGTGGTTTCCCATAGGAACACATGCACGGGGGTAGCGCTATAAACCTCCCAAGCGCAATGCATTCTGAGGAAACTTGCTTCATATTGTGAAAATATTCATAAACTGAGGCATTATTTTTAATGGATTTTCATTCATAAACTGAAAATTATGTTACTGATGCGTTCGTCAACTGAGGTACCTCTGTATCTTTGTTCCCACAAGGCTCCATGCACTGTACACCCCAAATTCTGATTCCAGCTAATCCAAAGTAATCCAGTTTCTACACACAGAACACATTTTATGAGACTGTGTATATTATCATATGCCCCCAAAGAGTTTAACTTCCAAAGTACTGGGGATATTTTTGCAAAAATTTGTGGGATGTAAAAAAAGGAAGAGAACAGTATGAATACTGAGGATGCTTACATTTATAGAAGCCAGCAGCTGGCATATATATGCAGGGAATGGAAAGGACCCAGAAGTGTACAGAAAGTTGTGATTTTTCTGCAGGACTAATTGTTTTGTGAAGAAATAGACCCCACCCTTTTGAGGAATTCTTTTGGCCACAGGGAATAAATACACATAGCTTCAATGCACAATGTACCTTTGATGCCAGGTCCCCATAATTATAGATCTCCTCATAATTACTAAGATCAATGACTTCTCCGTAATTGTCCAGGTTGAGCTCGTGGTTGTTGAGGTCTTGGTTGTCATCAGCGATCAGGCCAATGTTGTGCTTCTCTTTCTTCATCTTTCCATCTTTCTTAGGCAGAACAGGCAGAGCCAAAGTGAAGGCGGTTATTACACCCACCAGGGCTACAATTTGCATTCTGTTACCTGAACAGAAGGAACAGGGGCAATCTTAGTATGTTGGCAGCACCGCTCTTTTTCAAAGAGACTATGAGTGTCATTTTCTGCTCCCTCACATGTGCTTTTTCTTATGCCCTTTGGCAGCAATCCTGAGCATTATGAACATCCATTCTCCTTTCTTAAAATGGAGTCCAGAGTACAGTGTTGCCTCTGTGAGTAAACTGTAAAAGATCTAGTAGTACAGAGACTTTCATTAGGTAGTATGAGCCTGAGTTTAGCCCTAGGAATGGTTTTCAGTAGATTATCATCACCATGTTTCGTTGTATGCTGTTTTTCCCAATTAGAATCAAAGTGGCTCATGAGAACAGTAAACAAGTTCTCTGTATACACATACCACTGAGGGCAGCTACATATATTCTGCCAAAAGGGAGGAAATATCCCCAAATTAAGCCAGAAGTGGCCACAGATTTGCATAACGTTGGCATACCTTAATTTATGGGCATTCAAGTAAGGTTGATGGAAGCTACAAGAAAGATACAAGCTGCTCAGCTTTGCTTCAGAAAGTGAGGTGCTGGCACTTGGGGCTGTGCTGAAGATGCATCTTCCACTGAAAGCCCTTTGCTCTAATCCTAGCTGATTTGTAGAAAAAACCAGGTTCATGGTGGGAGAAAAGTACTCTGCCCATGCTCATGCGACTACCCCTTTTTTTCTTATTCCTAAACCACATTTGAAGGCCCCACTCCCGTTGGAGAGCTGAAGTCCTCCTGTTTACCAGAACAGAGGTACTACAACAGACTTTTCCCATGTTAGGCATAGACTGCAGGCTGCAGTAGAGGAAGACCAAGAGAAATCCCAGTGTGTTTTCCGCCTCTAATTGCCAGGTCTGCCACTGTGCTTCCTTGGCAATCCAGCATCTCTGTCTTCTTGGCTTTCTCTTTCCAGCATTAGCTCCTTCTTACTACTATGCCTTATTTTGCTTTCAGCAGAGACAGCCTGACCTTGGCCTTCCTCATGGTTCAAAGAGGCTCTTCCACAAGGTTCATAAAAAGTCTGGAGTTGGGGTGGGTTGGGATTTCACAGCAGCCTAGAATAAAAGACTGAAGCGTCTAGCCTGGAGGGGATTATTACTCTCTTTCCCCTTTCAGGCATTTTCATGCACGAATGCTTGCCTGTTGTGGAGAGGCCCAAAGCAGCTTCACCTCTCCCTTGCAAGTCAGATTTGTTTGCACTTCAAAGGGTGCCCAGGTTCAGGATGGCAAAGCGAGAGGTAATTCCAAACATCAGAATTGCAGTTTGCACCTCTAGTGGGAATGCCAAGATCTGATTAACAACTCTGTCAATTTAGAGATCAGAAAGGAAATCACCTTGCTTATTTTTTAGCTCGTGTCATTGCACAGACCCAAAGCACCAAGCACTAAGACCCACAGCTTAGAAAGGGTTCCTTTTTAGACTACAATTCTGAGAATCCCCTGTCCAGGGGCCATGCTGGTTGTGAACTCTAGCCCTTCCCCCAAAAACAACATTTTCAAGCCCTGCTTAAATCTTGTCTAGACAAAAGTGGAAGATTAGTTCTGTTCAGATGGCAGCTGAGGAAATGTTGGTTTGATTTGGGGATCTGATCTTACCTATATAATTAGGGTGGTCAGTCTTTTCTAAAGCCCTACATGGTTCCTATTCTTTCCACAGCTCAAAAGACAGTGATGGGAAAAGTTCTGCAAGTCACATAGCTGATGGGAAGTCACCAAAGACATGTATAGGCCTAAGATATTTTGCCCCTTGAGGAAGAACAGCAAATGGCACCCCACTTAGGAGTCAAAGTGCAAAATCAAAGCAAAACAAAAACCCAAGCATTTTCCCCCATTCTTGGCAGCAAAAATGCAATAACCACAGATTTAAGTCACTAATGGTTTGCTGCCCATTTCCTAACATCCAGAATCTGCTCCCTGGGCCAGCTGTTTCACTCTTCCTTATGGTAGGGCAGTCCAAGCCAAGTACAGTGGTGCCTCGCTTAGGCACCACTTGAAGATTAGTTTTTTGCGATCACAAAACAATGTTTTCAATGGGTTTTTTATTTAACGATGATCGGTTCCCTGCTTCGGGAACCAATTTTCGCTTTACGATGATCAAAAACAGCTGATCCTCGGGTTTCAAAATGGCCACCGGATGCTTAAAATGGCACCCCGCTGTGTTTTTGGACAGATTCCTCATTTTACAGGCAGCGAAAATGGCCGCCCCTATGGAGGATCTTCGCTGGATGGTGAGTTTTCAGCCCATTGGAATGCATTGAGGGGTTTTCAATGCATTTCAATGGGCTTTTTTTATTTCGCTTTACAACGTTTTCGCTCTACAGCGATTTCGCTGGAACGAATTAATGTCATTAAGCGAGGCACCACTGGCAAGTTACAGCCTGAAACACTGTACAGTAAATCACAAATTTGGAAAAGTAATCCAGAATGCATGGTTACTGGTTTCTGACCAATTTAGTAATATGTTAATGGTCTTTTTGAGGAAAAGCTTCCTATCTCATCCTGGTCATCCATGAATCTCTATTCCTATCTCAGTATCAGCACACAAGAAGCTTGTTCCCACAGTTTTTTCTTGACCTCACTCCTTTTGTCTAATTGTTTGGCAAGGGTGGGTAAACTTCGATTTGTACAAAACACTTTTTGTTTTAAAATGTAAGGGCATCTCCAGTGAAATTATCTTCCCATTTGTGACAGAGTTGAAATTTCTTTCCAGAACTGAAACTTCCTTAAGTATGAGACTTCAAATGGAGTTTTGTCATCACGGCACTCTCAGACTTTTCCAAACTGAGCTATACTGTAGAACGGGGATGTGTGTACAAAACAAAAAGCTAAGACTTCTGCCAGTAAAAACGCAAAAGAAATCTATGCAACAATGAACATTTCCTGGGAAGTCATTCTCTTAAGAGATGTATTTTAGCATGAGCTTGCCTCACTCTGCATATTGCAAATTAGTCTGCTTTTACTTTGCAATTCATGATCAGGAACTAAACATGGGCTTTATATGGAAGTCTGATTGCTCAGGTACAAAACTTTGAATGAATTGTGTGCTTGGAAGGAAAACATGGTAATAGCAGGAAATACCCATTTCCCATAATACACAATTTGCTCCTTAGTAAAAGAGCTTGCAGTGCCCCAGCCTCCTAAACATGCATAGTATCAGCTGGCAGAATAATTGAGGGTCCAAACCAAATGTGGTAATAATAATAATTATAATCAGCTTTTCTAATCAGAGACATAACTTTGGCCATTTTGAATCGGGAAAAAGATTTGCCCTTTTGGCATGGGATGATCGACTGAGCAGGGAAATTTCAAATTGCTATGCTCTTCTTGGAACATTATGCTTGGGTTTGGCCAGCAGCCATGTTAGGATTGCAATATGTTTGCCAAAACACTGATTCCATCTGTTCATACACTTATGATTCATAATAGTTATTATGTATATGGTACAATTGCTGTTTACACAAAAGCACATGCACACACGAACACACATTTGCAAATGGTAATACAGCAATACAGTGCATATGTCCAAGACTACAAACAGACACACCCACACAGGCGTATGAGGCTACATAAGCCTTACAGTTTCTTTTAGGCAGAATTTAGAACATTGATTTTAACCATTAAAGCCCACAAATGGGCATTTAAACCTGTTCAAGGTTTGAGATCTGCAAGACAGACACTGTTTAGCTTCTCCTGGGGATGAGTGGGGGGGGGGTGAGGCAGGTAGTGACAAGTACTGACATCTCACTAGCAATATGCTCTTCTTCAGACAGATGATGAAAGAATCAACCTGAATGGCTTCATAAGGAGTTTTGATTAAGTGTGTGAGTACACACTTAGGGAAATACGAATTCATTCGCATTCACCGGCTGTAAAGTTACACCAAGGAATTTGAGTCTGTTCGATTTAAGTGGCCACATTTAAATTGAACTGCTTACAGTTCTTACAGCCCTGCAGGTGGAGCTACTCAAATAATTGCCTTAGGCAATGAGACAAGCTTTTTCCTGTCAGTTTCCCACTTGAAGCTTTGCTAATTACGCTGTTAAATAAAATAAAATAAACAGGAGTGTTGCCCCTGAGGAGAATCATAAAAAAGAGGAGGGGGGGGAGAGAGAGAGAGAGAAAGAGAAGAGACCTGGAGAAAGGTTTGGCTGTGTGTGCTGGTACTGCCCGCGTATGCTCATGCGGGCATGAGGTGAGGGCACGCATGTCCATGCATGTCCATCTCATCCACCCTTTTGGCATCGGTTCAAAGCAATCACACCTTTGCTCTCCCAGACGAGAGACAATGATATGGGTAAAATACAGGCCACACTTTATTGCAATAAATCCAGATTCAAGTTTGCCATCCTGCTGTAGCGTGGGGCCTGCTGTAGCATGGAAACAGGTAAATGTCAGTGGTATCCAAATACGTCTTGAAAAACAAATGGGTGAGCCCCCGGCCCCAGGTTCCAGTGGTCTAAAGACAGCAGGAACCTGGCCATCTGCTAATAAACACCCCCAGACCTCAAGCCATCTTTAGTTGATGACTGTTGGTCTGGAAATGGCCCAGTGCATCTTCCCGCCACAGGCACCGTAATATCACGATCCACAGTGCTGGGAGGTCGGATGCGCAGTTGGCTTACCTGGAATTACAGTGGGACATACCAAAAATACCTGTTTTTTCTGCACTACCCGACACCGCATGGGGTCTAGCCATGCTATGCCCCATGCCCACCACTGAGTCTTTCAAGCTCAACAAGCAGGCCCCCTTTGATGTCTTCTAAAAAGACCTCCAGCCCTACATCTGAAAGGTGGACAATGTCGCTCCTGAAAAACTCAGGCTTCTCTACTTGGATCCTGTGGTGACCTATCACCGATCCAAGGCTACTGCAGACACCTCTGCATACTTCTCTGTTAACGCCCTGCCAGGCCTTGTTAACATCACAAATCCTCCCAGAACCTCACCAGGCTAACCAAGGAATAATTGTGGACCATATGATCCGCATTGCATGATAGCTGGCATTCAACCACTTAAGGTCACACAGAATGTCCAGGATCAATGCCTTACCAGACAGTCTAGGCAAGTTATTGCCTCCAAAATGTATTACCAGCATGTCTGGTGGGAACTGACCAAATGCCGTTATCCTGCACAGATGGATCCACCGCATACCTCGCAACCCTTTCCAGGTAATGTGCGCTTAGGCTCTGAGCCCCAGATCGCTCCCCCACAGGGATGCAGCAGCATAACGTTCTGCCCAGTGGATATAACTATGACTGACAATCACTATCTGCTTTCATCTTCCGGACCCAAGGGGACCTGTAAAGACATAAACATGCCCCTGCCTACATGTTAGGTAGGGTCCTAATGTATCTTTTATAACTTGAAGATGACCACCGGCCTAAATGTTTGATTTCCTCTGGGCTGTAACCCACGGCTGCTGCAGCGGATTCCGCTCCGATCCTAAATGAATGGGTGCCAAACTTTATACCCGTAAGACCAACCTTATTTAAGGCTAAGTCTGTCAACTTCCAGAACTGATATTTAGTCAAAGGTGACTTATCAGCATGTTGAAAGAAATATCCTGCCTCTTGTCCTCGCCATTCTAAGTATGCCCTTGTGTTTCTGACTGGGCATATGCTCTCTATGCTGCATTGCCCAAGGACCAGATGCTTTCCCTTACCTGTTTGATTGACTTTGGATCATCTAATTGAGAGTTCTACTATTCCGTCTAGGAATTTAATGTCCTGCCATTGTAGAGCTAACTTAGATTTGTCAGCCTTACCCCCAGCTACCAGTTCACTAATTTGGAGGGCATCGAAAAAGGCTATTAGGGAAGCTGCATTGAATAAGGCTCTTTCATACTCAACCTGGCATAGGAGCACCCGCATCTAAAGCCATCTAACAAATACCTACCATCCTTCTTGCGAGGATAGGTCCTCATCCATTCTTCCAAAACAGATTCTTGAAGCAGATGTGGCATGGCAAAGCTAGCCTCCTCCATCTCATCTTGTCCCCCTTGGTACATAGATGATAGTTCAGATACCCCAGAGGTTGAAGACCATCGCTTTTCCATGCTCTGCGCCCTTGGTGTCACTGACACCTGGTCAGCCTTGCACCTAGCTGGACCCTCCAGAACCTGAGTAGACTCTAGAGCAGAAAACCCTATCCATTAGTTCCTATGCCATAGCCCTTAGTTTAGTTTTCCTGTGGCTTTTAATCTCCCTGGGCGATCTGCGTGGTAACACCTCACTCAGCTGGGGAGGCTGCTTTGCCAACCTTTGATCCTCTAATGCAGAAATTTTTTCCTGCAACTCCTGCCATACTGACCAGCATTCCTCGTCAGAAGACAATTGGGGGGGGGGGCACCTAAGGTCCCGGCCTTTTCTTGGTGGGCTACTTCCGCTTTCTGGTGCCTTGAGCCTTCCTTGCTGTCATTGTTGATCTGGGCTAGGACTTGTTAAGCAGAACTATTGCTTTGGCTTAGAGCTCTGTTGTCAACACAGCAGGGTCTAATGCATAGAGGTCCTTTCCCCTGCCCTTTGGTGCAATTGCTTGTTTAAAGCTCTTTTATTCTTTGATCCTCAGACTCCCTGCATATATATTTATGAGTTATAATTAATCAGGACTAAAATCGCAAGTGTATTATGTTAGTCAATGATTCAATCAAGTATTAATGAGTTTATTCCAATTTATTCTTAACAATTAATTGAAAATTTATAATAATTATTTATTTAATTGCCTCGAATACTGCATTCAATAACTATTATTAGTAAGTTGATTACTGGTATTAATAAATTACAAATTGCTAATTAATGAAATAGTTTCTTTAATTCATTCAACTAGTCAGTACACCTTAGTATATCAGTATAGTAATTAATTAGCTAACAATTTGATTTTAACTTACTTTAATTTAAATATTTTATTTATTTAGTTATCTATTTATTATTATTATTATTATTATTATTATTATTATTATTATTATTATTATTATTATTATTATTATTATTATTATTATTATTATTATTATTATTATTATTATTATTATTATTATTATTATTATTAAATAAAAAGCAACCCCTGTATGCTTGCTAGCCAGCCACGCCACGCCTCTAGCACTGTTCCTGCCCAACTGTTAAAATTCAAACCAGGGGGAGGCGTGGATTGTCGTAAAAGAAATGGGTTCGTAGCACCCCAGGAAACAAACAAATCAAGGAGAAAACAAGATAAATGCTCAACTATGAGATAGAGGCTACCAGGGATATAGAGAGTGAGCCGACCCCTCAAACGTCTCAAGCAGAGCAAGCAAAAGGGAAAGAAATAATGAAAGAACAAGCAAGGGATGAAGTTGAATACTTTATTGTTTTATTGCCACTGTTTCTATTTAAGTTAGCATGAAGATGAGGCTCCAGTACTTTGGCCATCTCATGAGAAAAGAAGACTCCCTGGAAAAGACCCTGATGTTGGGAAAGTGTGAAGGCAAGAGGAGAAGGGGACAACAGAGGATGAGATGGTTGGACAGTGTCACTGAAGCTACCAACATGAATTTGACCCAACTCTGAGAGGCAGTGGAAGACAGGAGGGGCTGGTGTGCTCTGGTCCATGGGGTCACAAAGAGTCGGACATGAGTTAACAACTAAGCAGCAAAAGGAACAAAATATGGGCACACAGGCATGTTGCATGCCTATTCCTAAGCTACACCCAAATTTGTGTGTGTCTCTGTCTACATGGCAACACACACTTTTACAACCCCCTGCAGAAAAAGAGACCTCCAAGCAGGCAAATGAAAATCTGTTCATTACCATATCCACACATCCATGTCCAACTTTGCATTTGACTTTTCTTTCCTACATCATCCCCTTCTGCATACATCCCACCACGCACAGAATATGCAAACCAATCTTGCACAGACTGATCAACTCTCCAAAAGAGCTAGTACTGACAAAAATGTATTGAATGGAGAACTGGGTCTCCTACTCCCCATCAATTTTCCATAGATCAAATCAGCCATCAGAAGGGTAATGAGAAGCTTTTCAGTCTCACACTGGAGAAAAGAGCTTGTGCCTTGTCTATTAGCCCCAGTTGCTGCATAGCTTTTATACCCACAGGTTCTCTGAAATGAGCATAAAAGTCTTGCCTGTTAAGGACAAAGAGGAAGGGGGAGAAAGAGGAGCTGAAAGAAGAGTAAGTTACAAACCTACGCACCCCTTTGTTCCTTGTCTGCTTTTAGTCAAGAGGCCAACTTAATCTGTGCTTGTGGAGGATCCAGTGTGCTTGGACTGAAAACTTTACAATGGGAGTGTTGGTTGTCAGGAAGACACAACCCTGCAGAAGTGATGAATGGGCAGGAGTAAAGGAGAAAGGCGAGCCAATCAGGAGGGATGGTAATTCCATCTGCCACCAAGCTACTCCTCCCTTTCTAACCCCCATGGTGTCCTTTCACAAAATCTACTAGCAGGAAACAAGCTCTGTTAACCCCCTTTCTCCCTTCTTGTTAGAATGGGAAAGCAAAGGCCCTTAAAGCAGACTTTGCAGTAATTATGTTCAAATTTGGGAAGAAGGTGGGTCAGCTCTCTCTCTCTCTCTCTCTCTCTCTCTCTCTCTCTCTCTCTCTCTCTCTCTCTCTCTCTCTCTCTCTGTGTGTGTGTGTGTGTGTGTGTGTGTGTGTGTGTGTGTTATTCCAATTCAGTTCATACTGGACCACCTGCTTCTTTTTAATCATTTCAAATGGGACCAGTACCTAGCTAGAGTTAAAATATTTATAGATTGCCATCTCTCTTTTTTTAAATTATTCATAGTTCTGTGCTTTTAACAGCAGTCTGTCATGCAGAATCAAATCAGGTGGAGAATTTTCCAACAGTATATCCCAGTTGGTGGGTGGGAACCTTGCTTATTTTACTTTCACACCTGTTCAAACAGGATTAGAAAAACTGGCCCTCCAGATATTGACTTCATTTCCCATGTGGTCCAGCCAGCCTGATCAGTGGAGGGCAAAGATGGTAGATTATCAACATCCTGATTCATAGATTAGGCATCCTTCAGTCTCGAGAGACTATGGTAACATGCTCTGAATGGAGGACTTGGAACAGTGTCTAGTGTGGCTGAGAAGGCCAATTTGAGAATGACAATAGCTTTCATACTGAAGACAAAAACAATCTGTCCCTTGTCCAGCTCCCTAATTTTGCTGGTTTCAGGACTGCCTCTTTGCCTTGGCCTGCTGGACAAGTGTCTCTTCAAAATGTGAGAGGCCATGATGCACCGCCTGCCTCCAGGCTGAATGCTCAGATGCCAAAGTTTCCCATCTGTTGAGGTCCGTTCCTAAGGCCTTCAGATCCCACTTGCAGATATCCTTGTATCACAGCTATGGTCTCCCTCTGGGACAATTTCCCTGCACTAATTCTCCATACAGGAGATCTTTTGGAATCTGACCATCAGCCATTCTCACGACATGCCTGAGCCAACATAGATGTCACTGTTTCAGTAATGTATATGTGCTAAAAATTCCAGCTTGTTCTAGGACTACTCTATTTGGAACTTTGTCCTGCAAGGTGATACCAAAAATGCATTGGAGACAACACATATGGAACATGTTGAGCTTCCTCTCCTGCCGTGCACAAAGGGTCCAGGACTCACTGAAGTACAGGAGTGTACTCAGGACACAGGCTCTATAGACCTGGATCTTAGTATATGCCGTCAGCTTCTTATTAAGCCATACTCTCTTTGTGATTTAAGTTAACGGTTTAAGAGCAGGGCCAGTAAAAATGCAAGTCTTTAAAAAACACTTGTTTATGACTGTGGGATATTATACTTCTGTATCCATGATTCAAAATGCAAGGAAATGGCCTGATATTGCTGCATAATATAGTGCCTGTGTTGCCAGCACGAAAAAAGGCTGTCAAGTTTTCCATAGCAAAGGGCAGCCTGAATGTTGACAACACCAATGGCAGCAGTCAAGATGGTGTATAGGTTACCCTCTTGTGCTTACTGCCATTCACAAAGAGATACTAAGCCAGGGAAAAATCCCAGAAACTGATTCATTTTTATCAATTTCTCACCCAAACACAAAACAATTGCAATGGCTGGGTTTGGGGTCTTCTGGAGAATTGAATTTATTGGCTTTTAAAATCAGAAGTTTAAGTGTGCATACACTCCAAATTCCAACAGAAACTTCCCTTATGTGAAGTTACTCAGTTTTAGATGAACACATAATTTGTATTGTAATTCCTGGCAGAGGACAGAAGCCAGAACAGTTGGGATGCAGCTGTAGTTACCCTATGCCAAAATATTTTGAAGCACTGTTTTGGACTTAATGGAAGAGTGAAGCAAAAGTGTTTTTGTTGCCTAATCATTTATTATATATATATACTAAAGTAAAACACCCATTAAAAGAGTATCTAGAAGATTCCAAAAGATTTCATCTGTGATGAAGAGGATATCAGAATCAGCAATAGACCCATTTCCCTGAAGAGGCCACTGAGAAATACAAGCTAACAAGGTGTGTGTTGGGTAGAACAACAGTCAGGTGGATACATAGTTGGCCACAGTGATGTTCATGTGTGGACACTAGAAAAAAGAACCACCCAACCTGACCCATCAGCAGACCAAACAGTGGATAAATGGTGATGATCTAGCAGATTTTTTTTTTTAAAAAAAATGTCGTTTGGACATGAGAAACACTGCAATGGCACATTGTTCCTCCCTTGACCTCAACTGACCCTTTGTAGATCAATCCAACCTGCAGCAAAATGGCTAGTGTGCACAGGCCCTAAATGTTACTTACAAGGAGGATACAGTCCCTTTTTGCTGTCCTATGAAGCCATGGCAGAAAGGCTGCACTCTGTGCTTGTTCCAGAACTAAGCTACCTCTCCACTCAGGCGTGATTATCAGGTAGATAAGTTCAACCTTTGTTATTTTCTGGTGTGTTTCTCTTGAATAGCTTTATGACTTTCTCTGCTTTGCTCCAGTATTTTGGAAAAACATTTTGTGACATTTGGGAACTTTCATCATTTACCCTTTCCCTTCTTCTGTGACAAGTATCTCATGCTCTGTTGTGTCTAAAATACTGGAAAATAGCGATAGCAGAGAATAGTGGTGATGTCATTCTTGTCTCGCCTCTTTTTTTTCTTATTTCTTTCCTTGGTTTTATCTATGAACAAAATAAGTGCTCATACCCATTAAAACACGTGTAAATTGATTTTAGAGTTTTAAAAACCAGGTACCAAATTTTGGCAGATGTAGCAGGCAAGCCAGAGCTTGAAAAAGTTACTTTGTTGGACTACAATTTCCAGAAACCCCCTTCTAGTGAGGCTAATGTGAGAGCTGTAATATGAAAAGACAACTTTTCTAAACTCTGATGTAAGTAGTATCTAATTATATTCCTTCTTCTATTTGACTATTATAGGTTTTTTTTAAAATCAAACTGTTAGCAGCTTTTCATATGGAATAAAGACCAGTTATGGGAGGGAACTTTACTAGGTAAGTATCTACAGGTACATATCAGCAGGCAAGCTGCTACATCTGCCAAAATTTGGTACCTGGTTGTTAAAACCCTAAAATCAAAGTACAGGAGGCAAAACTAGTACAAAGTTTGCAACTCCATCTGTTGTATATAGAAATGTCATGACAGAATCAGTTCCCTTACTTTTCCATTAGCTTCCCCTTTTCATCCACTCCAACATACACAGATATATTGATGGCAGTCTACAACATATGGAGACAGGACTGCCAGTTTATGAGGAAAGCTGGTCTGGGCAGCTTCTGTGACTTTCATAGAGTTTGATCTGCAGCAAAGCAGACCAAAGCTTTTCTCAGGAAGCTTCTTAGGCACAAAACAGTGTTATCTGATGCTAACAGATTTGAAAGAAAGCCTACATACCATGGAGCAAATGTTTAGGGATAATGGTACAGTGTGTATTGCATGTGTTAAGCAAATGAAGCTGAAACTTACATAACAGATTTAATAGGATATAAAAAGAAATCAGCAAACCATATTCCAAGTGTTACAAGTATAAATCCAGAGTAACTCAATGCATATCAGTGGGATTATGCCTGTTTACACTGGTGTAACAAAAGGCCAAGGGAGGCCTAATGGATTAAATTAAAAGCAAGTTTCATGCCTGCATTACTGTTAAAATACATGATCCTAAGCATGCCCAACCCCAACATGGGTACCAGTGGGATATGCTGAGTTTAATCAGGGAGTGTTGTCCAATGGACTGAGGTTGTTTGGTCATTAGGGACAAAATTCAGAGTCTTCTTTGGACTCACAGGGGCTAAAGAAGTTTAGATCAAAGCTGCACCCAAGCAGTGGTTTGGAAAGAGGCAACAAAATGGGATGGCTAGCTAGAAGGGTATATATTTTGTTGGCTGCAGAGCTCCACTCGCATTGAGGATGGTTAGCATCCATGCTGGTTGGGTGGAACCCAAAGCAAGAGACAGAAGGACAAGTAAGAGGGAAAAGTAACTCAGACGTATTTGTGAAGCAGATACTTTGGAATTTTTCAAGTTGGAGGGATAAAGAAAGAGTAAATGCAATAAGAATAAAGAAAAGGGTGTTAACGGAGAGGAAAAGAGACAAAACAAGAGGTGTTTGTCACAAACTCGCATGCATTTATATACATTCACTTGTTTGCCTTTTCAACTGTAGCAGGATGGCTAAGAACCTAGTCAAAAAGATTCCAATGTTATAGCCACCTTTCACTTGGAAGAGAAAGCATATGGATGTGTGTTTGGCTACTGTAATTATTGTAAATGACCCAGTCCTGAATGGTTAGGGATCTGAACAAAATATCCATGTTAATTGGAGTGCTTCCTTCATCTCTCCAAGCATTGGGATTTAATATTTAATAGGGCTGGATACGTTTGGGAAAGTGACCACATTGGATGTAAGGAAGATGGCAGCAAAAGAGCTTGAATACAGTTTTGCTCTCTGATCTGTGGGAGAGGACAAAGAAAACAGAGGAGCTTGGAGCTCTGAGAGGGTTGAACAGAAACACTTCAAAGGACAGTGATGTTCTCTGAAAATCAAATGCATGGTTGAAGAATTTGCTGTTAGCTCTCTCTCTCTCTCTCTCTCTCTCTCTCTCTCTCTCTCTCTCTCTGTATGTGTGTGTGTTTTCTCTACTTGCATCCCCATTATCTGATTGTCTATTTGTAATTCAAATTCAAGATTCCTTAAGATTCTAACATCCCAATTCCTAGCTGAAAGAAATGGGAAAACAACTTCTTCAAATTAAAAATAAAACAACAAATGAACTGAATCAACTTTTCTGAGTCAGTGGAAATTCATTAAAGTTCTTTGAACCAAGGCTTAAAATGTGGAAATGAATGCAAGGATCTCAACTGGAAAGTCACATGCATGTCCAGAGCCTAGTTTTTCTGCTAGAAACCCCAGTGACCGTCATTTTATTCAGATAAGAAAAAAATAATAGAAAGAAAAAAAAACCACAGAACTGAATTGGCTTTTGAGAAGGGGAAGGGTCTCTGACTTTGGGGACAGAATAAAGTTCCCAAAGGAGTTTAAATAATGATGCCTACATGTGAGTGGAAAGCTCTCCTCTTCTGACTCCTCCATCATTGCATGAAGAAAGCAAAAATACTCATCTCTAAGCTTGTTGAAGAAACCAGATTCAATAAGGCCTAAATAGGGCTATAGTGATCTATAAGCACTGGTAGATATGTGAAAGCTATTGCCCACACACCTCCTTATGGAAATATTACCTGGGAACAATAACATTTCATGAATGGATCTCTATATCCCAGGTTATTATTATTAACTGAAAAACAATAACAAGCTTTGTTCATATACAAAGTCCTGGACAAGTTGCATAGATGACTAATCATCATATAATGCAAAGGAAGTACTTGCAAAAACATTTAAGAAATCTGTCAATAAACACAGGAGTCTATTAAGTCAGAAGCTGTTCTGGACTGCAGCAGTATAAGGATGCTAGAATTTCACCTTCGGCTTAATGGTGGGGCCTGGTAACTAGAATTATGTAGCTGAGCAACTTAAGTTTAAAGCTTCCACAGTAGAACAGGAAGAATAATGTTGCGAAATGGGTGAGGATATCAGTTGCATCTTTACATTTAACATGTCCATTTTGAAAAAATGCAGGTGGAAGCCATTGGTGGCAATGGGAACTTTCCTCATAGGGCAAACGGCAAGCTTCAGTTAATTAATCTTTGTCAGGATACCAGCAAGAGAGGAAGGGTCATAGTCCCATTACTTGCCTGCTGTGATTCTTAGAATCATCAGCCCTTATATTCAGGAGCTATTACTTACATTTAAAAATGTGAATACTAAACACAAAGACACATTCAACACTGACATATAGCAGGATTAAAAAGAAATCCTCCTTAAATATTTTCAACCTTAACTCACATCCACCCCCTCCAGCATAGCTGATGGTAAGGGACTTCTAAAACTGTTGTTCACAACATCTGGAAGGACAAAAGTTTTCTGTCCTTCGTATATAGTTTAGACTTGAATGAAAGATTTAAAGTCCTATATACTTTCAAAACAGCTCTTTGGCACATTCCTGTGCTGTCTCTGAGGAATATGTTGGCCTATTGTTCCTTTTTGTCTTTTTTTAATTTTGGAGGACGGACAGTACCACTGTGCTTTAGACTGAAGACAGCACATTCTAAGGACTTGGGGAGGGGCATTTCCATTGTGATGTTTGGACAGTAACAACTGAGGCCACTGTATTAAAATTGAATAACAGAGACCTGGTTCACCCCTAAGATCACTGCTAAAATACTCATATATGTACAGATATAAAGATCCTTGCTGAGATAACTGACTGTGATGCAGACTGTGGCATACTATACAGAACAACAGTGCACCCTTGAAACCATTATGACAATATAGATAGGTGGCACCATGACCATCATGCTCTATCCAGTTATAGTAACCTTTGCTGTGTTAATTTTTTTTCTTCCTGATGTTGCATTTGAAGTAGAGTAACAAAATTAATATGGAGTTATATGGCTACAAATGAAACAGTTAATTATTCTTATTAAAGTCCTGTATCTCAGGTTCCGGTGGTCACATGGCTTTTAGTCATCAATACTTTCTCACAGTGGCTGGAATCATGTTGCTTAAGTGCCAAAAGTCATAACTAGAGTAGGCCCTTTCAATCAATGGGAACTAATGGAGGAGGTAACTTATCAAATCCCTACTCATTCAATGGGCCTACTGTACTAGCAACTTATTACAATAAGCAACAAGACTTCAGTCAGCGTTTTGCTGCATCACCTCCACCATCCCAAAGAGCACATATGAAAAAAATATGAGTTCTTGATCACTCTTCTTTGTACCTACAATGTACCTCACATGGTTCTATAGTATGCAATGTGCTTCTTGTAGCCATTAGTACTTGCTACAGGACAGACAGCATTTCCTATTGCCACCTATAAATGAACCTGAACGTTCTTGTCATACTAACTCAGCATTGTGATTAGACAACAAGTCTAAATGTCTTCTTAAATGTCATTGAGTATCCTCCTTTTTCCTGACAATTCTGACAATATCTAGTTTATTTTATAAGCTTGGTGTTCCTGTCTTGCCAATAATATGTTTGAAGCTTTAGGTAGCAATGCAGTATCACATATACTGCAGACTAAATGCCTCTACATTTGCTCCTTCCTCTGTTTTTGATACAACATAAAGAACAATGTAGAAGATACCCATATTGCTGATTCCCAGGTGCCACACACATCTAAGAAGAATCACTGCAACACATCCAGGGAAAAAGACCCTCCTTAAGATGCTGCATAAAAGAGGCAACAATAACTTCCTGCAGCTAAAGAAAGACAACGCAGAATGGAATAGCAAAGAGAAGGCACTTGGGGGAGGGAAAGTCGGGGGGGGAGATGATAAGATATATTTCCCATGTCTAACATAGACTGGAATCAAGTCACTGCTCAAAGCCAAAGTCCCAAAGAGTGGCAATTGCTGCAAGGCTTAGAAGACAACAGACTGCAACAGTCGGAAACACATCATCAGGTCCAACGGGATTGGTGGCTTCAGGTGGTTGCCGTCAAGGCGCAGATAGCGAAGACGAGGCATACTGTCGAGATCTGAAGATGGTTCTTGGAAAGATATAAAAGAAGTAGGGCATATCTGGGTCCCGTTGATTTCTAAAGAGAGAGGGAGAGAGAAAAAAAGAATGGTGCCAGGTTAAGAGAATAAAAACACACTGCTTTCATTTAGTCATTTTTAATGTGTTGTTTTTCTGTCCAAGGACACCCAGAATGGCATAAAACAGTAAAATATATGCTGGTGATTAATGAAACACAGTGGCTGTGATTTGTAAAGACTGATGCACATTATTATGAAGATGAATAAAACATTGGTTATGATTTATCAAAACTGATTTATATTTGACAGCAAAGCAATTTATTCTTTTTGATAGCTTTAAGACTCTCTGTCTTGGTTCTCCATTTCCATCTGCTTCTCAGTCAGTCTTGAATATCCTGTAAGTGCTCCAGAGAAATTTCTGATGCCTATCACAGCCAAATTATACATTACAGGCAATCCATCATTAGAAGACGGACTTCCACAAGGGTTGAAAGATATGTGCTTGTCAGGAACTTCTTACATCTTCCCTTGTTTGCAGCTTGTTTTCCCATTGGTCATCTGGGGCTAAACAACTATGATTGCTCAATCAACAAAAGTCTGACTCAATTGGGACACAAACAGATTTCAAGTTCTAATGATCGGTTGTCTGTGTCAAGTATAGTTTGGCTCTCGGACTACCTTGGATAGCAGGATATCCAGCATTCACTATATCCCATCTGTGACCTCTTCAAAATGTTAATTGGCTCTTATTAAACAGATGTTTTCCCTAGCTTAGGGACACTACATAACTTTATGCATTTCCCAGCCCTTATTGACAATTCTCACACACTTTCTTATATTACTTCTCTAATGACTTGTCAGATATTGATCAATCTACATCACAAGGGAGGTGACTGTCTTCTGAATGCCTAATGGTGCAGTCTTTTCTTATTGAAGTATTGTGGAGTAATTCCTAGGGAGATTCTGAATTGCACACCCATCAGTTGCATGCTAATATACAGATTTTATTGCAACAGTATGTTTCTTTTCTTCTCTTAGAAGCCACATGGCCTTGTAGGCTCTGATTATAGCCTTGGGAACTGAACTGAACAAAGACACCTAGCAATGCTTTTCTGCTTAACTATATATAGTAAAAGGGAAGCTAAGCTTGGCTGCCAGATGTACATTTTATCCTAGATGCTTCTCTTTTCTTAATTCACGAATACCATCCAATTATGATATCTATAAGTTACTTTTGATTATGCTTTCTAAAGTAAACAATCTGGGGGGGAGCAGTAGTTCAAGAACATGGATCCATATGAAGCAGAGTATGCTCTTGTTTAACTGCTTCACGGAAAAACAAAAATTTTATGTACAGTGGTGCCGTGCAAGACAAATGCCTCACAGGACAAAAAAACCTCACAAGACAAATGGTTTTGGCAATGGGGTTAACGACTCGCAAGACAAATGTTCCTATGGCCATGTTTCGTAAAGCGAATGTTTTCCATTTTTTGTTCCTGCCTCATGTTTGCTGATTTTTAAATGTTTTTCTATGATGTTTAAAAAGTTAAAGTTTTTTGATAGAATTTTTTAAAATCATCTGCACAATATGTATGGCTTTAAAGAGCACTTAATAAACCTTTTGTAAACCGAATTTGACCTTGTTCTGACTTTTTTTGCCCATAAGAAGGCATTAATTAGATTTCAATGCATTCCTATGAGAAAACGCATTTCGCAAGACAAATTTTTCGCAAGACAACATTAACAGTGGAATGAATTGAATTCATCTTGCGAGGCACGACTGTATTTCTAATTGACGCTAAGGTATCCTCAATAAGCCAGTGGGGGCAACATAGCAGATGCAGCATGTTTTACAGGATTTTTGAATGTTTTAAGTAAGCCAGCAGAAGGTGAGGGGCAGGATCTGTATTATGTACATGGTATGTTTAGGTATGATTAACAATATTAATGATTACACACTGATAGTTCAATTCTGAGTTATGATTACCCTTTCCAGCGTGTTCTAGGAATAGAACACTAAAATGTTGTTTTCCATTGCGACCTCCTGTGGGGTGTTCTGGGACAGTGCAACTTGCCTAAGGCTTGCTGTTTCCATGGGGCACTCTGTGGGAAATTGAACTCCCAATCTCTAGCTCTACAGCCGGATACTTAACTCACTGAGCTATGCAGTCAGTCATAAATTTTATGTGTAGAGCCTCAGTGGAAGGATGTAAAATATACCCAATGGCATCAGCTTTAGCCTTCCAGATGTTCTTAGCCCACAACTGTCCCCACCTTTAGGCACTATAGCCAGGGATGAGAAATTACAGGAACTGCATTTGAAGGTCACAGTTATCTAATCTTGCCATAAAGTAACCAATCCAGAATGGCTTGCTATACCGTGGAATAATCTGTCTCAAGATACAGATGACTATGCACTCAAGAATGGTAGAACGCTATTACCTCCTAATGCACCAAGAACTCAGCGTATTATTTACTAATCTTCCCTATCTCCAGATGTAATATACCATAAAATAGATCACCCTGCTATATTCCATTTATCAGGTGACCTGCCTGGTTCGTTCCTGCATGCTATTTCACAAATACCATATTCTAATCTCTATTGTTTTGCTCAGAGTCATCATTTCCTTATGCCCTAACTAGATTAATGAACAAAATGTACTTGAATTGACAAAGCCATACATATCACTTTTGGATAGTCAATTGTATTCCCTCAGTGCACAGTCTGATTTTTGTACGGTTTCATCTCTGCATATCATAGAAGATAAATGGGTGACTAGCCTTAAATCGCAAGTTCATCTGGGAACAAATATGTCAGATTCAGCATCTAAATAATAAGCAAAACCAAGAAAACAATATAGTAATAAACTCCTTTCCCCAAATCAAATTACCAGTAAGAAAGGCCACGAACAGTAGCAATATGTTCACAGTATTACATATCTTTGTAGCAATATGAATCTGCCTGCTGATGACTAGTGCCAACCACTGATATTTTGTGATATTTCGAAATAGATAAATTCATGATTATTTTCACATTTCACAAGTAGTTGTAGATATTGTCAATATCTTCACAGCTATAGTGATATAGATTGCCACTGATCCAGCAGGAGCAGAGTGATGTTGAGGCCTGTTGTCAATGATTTTGGTTATTTTATTATTATTTGATTTTTCATTGTTCCTGCAGTCTTGGGACCATAAGGAGGCAGGCTTAGGACTTGAAACATAACTTCTTTTGGATTGAAGGTCAGGCAAGTTGTCTACTTAAGGACATGCCTATTTATGGTGTGATTTCTAATGCCCGTAAATGCTTCCAAAATGAATGTAGCCCTATTACTCTATTTTATGTTCCTACCATAGTCTTTCTTGTTCATTCTGATTGGTTGAAGATATGCAGAAGCTGTCTTCCCATTGGGCTGTGTTCACTCATACTATGGACCAATATTAAGGATAAAACCAGAATTAAATAAAATCAGAATCATTTAAGCTTGTCTCTGACTAGCACTGACTCTATTTACATCTGGCTCCAGCTTTGCCTACCATTTTGTATATCAAGCTGCATCTTAAATTATTATGTCCACTACCACTTTTCTTACTCTGTTCTAGTATCTTTCAACCAATCTTGATGGCCAGGGAATTCTGGGAGTTGTAGTGCAAAAAGCATATTTTCTAAATTCACTTTGGCGTGTTTCTTAATTAGTTGGCCTCTAACCATGTAGGGTTTTTTGGGGGGGGGAGGGGTAAAATGGTGATATATTGTGGAGATCTCTTGACTGAAATGTCTGTCTAAGTGAAGTAACTATTAAACAAACAAGCACCAGGTACCAATGAAAAATCATTATGAGTACAGAAATATCTGCATCCCGAAGTATCATGTCTCTGTTGTGAAGAACTGCTTTTATCCTTACAATTCAGATGGAATAACTGATGCTCAGAAACAGATAGGATTTTAAATCAGACACTAAGGCCCTTTAGTCTTAACACTGACACAAGATATCTGCAATATTAACCATCTGGTGCATTGGGTAGGTGCCATTTTATGTGGAGGCTGAGTATACTGCAGCATCAGGGAGTGGGAGAAACACCCTTTAAAAATTTCAGTTTCACCCACCCCTCACCCACCACAAGCCTCTCTGCCTGCAGAAAAGAGATGTAAAACGCAATCATAGGATAACCTTAGACTACAGACTCCCACGCCTGCCTAAATCTAAGTTAATTTAAAACAACAGCCAAAAAAACCCTTATAATTTTAAAGCTGAAATTATTAGTCTGTGATCCTGCGTGTGTGCACATGAGTGATCAATGCTGCCTCAGTGAACTCGCTGGGTTCAAAAGGAATGTTTTTAACTTGAGCTGCCAGATATGAATAAAGCCACTCAAAATTTAATAAGAGTTTCTGTCTTTGGTACCATCCTATAAGCGGGCTTTATTGGCCTAAACTCTTGCCTGCCAGAAGTTTAAACCATAATTGGAAGGGGGTGACGCAAGGCACTTGGGGTGATTTTATGGCTTATTATTTCCTTTGCTTGTTAAGAGTTTCTGGAAGGAATTCTAAATTCCTTCACCCCTGTGGATGTTTTCAGTCAGCAGCAGGTGGTGGAAGCTCTAGCAGTACAAATATCTGGGGTTAGGAAAGAGAAAAGCCATTGTTATCCCCACAAATCTGTTGGTACATTCTGTAGTATTTTATGAAATAACTTGGGTTTTGCATGAAAGTATTCTGAAACACCCCACTGGGAGACTAACAGAAAAATGTTTTTCCTTCTATCAAGCTCATACTCCATTTCATGCACCTGCAAATAAGGATAAGCTTTTGTTCCTCTCCAATTGTACTGAATGCAGCAAAATGTGGGAAAGTAACATTTTAGGGCTATAGTGCCCAGAACATCCCAGCCAGCATGGTTAATGGTTATGCTAGCTGAGGGATTCTGGGAGTTAAAATCCACAAAGCAATTCTTCCAAGCTCTGCTGCTCAGTACAGTACATGAATATAAAGAAGCACCAACACTTTACAGCTTGATATTTGAAATTTTAAAACATGAAACCTCTTCATATGTTATAAACATATTGGTCTTGTTTCTTTATATAATTTCACCTTAATTCATAAAGTTTATTCTAAAAATAAATTTTAGACTGTGTAACGAGACCACAGATATTATCAGGGAAGAAAGCCAAAAAATTAATTCCTATAGTAAAAAGAAAATGAAAACTTAGATGGATGATGGAAGAAACACTTAAAATGCAAAGGAATAGAGGAATACAACAAAAGGAAAAAACCAAGAGATCTCTTCCAGAAAATCCAAGAAATCAAAGAGAAATTCAAGCCTAGATTACAAATGCTGAATGACCAACTGGGAAGCACACAATCTGACCAGGAGAAAATAAAGAGAAGGTGAAAACAGTATACCGAAAATCTATACAGAAGGGAAAAAAGGATGACATCTATTATGAGGAACCTGCAATTCTAGAAAGTGACAACTGCTCTGAAAGCACGAGGAAGAAATAAATCACCAAAGGTAGATGGAGTGCCGATAGAACTGTCAAACCACAGAAACAGAATCTGTTAAAATCCTAACAAGAATATGTCAACAAATATGGAAAATAAAACAATGACCCACAGACTGGGAACATTCAACATAAATTCCAGTACCCAAGAAAGGCGATGCGAAGGATTGCAGTAACTATAGGACCATTGCTTTAATTTCCCATCCAAGCAAACTGATGCTCAATGTATTGCAACAAAGGCTTTTACCTTATATAAAGCAAGAAATGCCTGATGTTCAAACTGGATTCCAGGAAGGAATTGGCACTCATTATTACATTACACATATCTTCTGGGCACTGGAGTATACCAAAAAGTTTTAGAAGAAGAAGAGTTCATGCTTTATATCCTACAGCAAAGCTTTTGACTGTGTAGATAATGAGAAACTATGGGTTGTTCTGAAAGAAATGGGTGTGCCTCAGCGCTTGAGTGTCCTGCCAAAAACTTGTATTGTGGACAAGAAGTTACTATTTAGACAGAATATGGAGATACAAAATATTTTCCCATAGGCAATGGTGTTAGACAAAGGTGTATTTTATCCCCTTATCTGTTTAATCCATAAACAGAACATGCCATATGGAAAGCGGGAGTAGATTCAGATGAAGGAGTGAAAAATGGTGGAAGAAACATTAATAATTTCAGATATGCAGATGACACCATCTTACTGGCAGAAAACAGCAATGCCCTGAAATGACTGTTAGGGAAAGGGAAAGAAGGAAAAAACAGGACTGCAGTTAAATGTTAAGAAGACAAAACTAAAAAAGAACTACACGCAACTTTAGTGTTGACAATGAAGAAACCAAAACAGAGATGTTGTATACCTTCATTCAACATCAATCCTAATGGAGACTGCAGCCAAGAAAACAGAAGACTAAGGCTCAGAAGGGCAGCAATGAACTAGAAAAGATCATCAGCTGTAAGGATATGTCACTGGAGATCAAGATCATGCATATTCTTGAACTTCTGATCACCATGTATGGGTGTGAAAGATGGACAATTAGAAGGTTCACAAGAAAAAAAACTGATTCATTTGCACTGTGGTGCTGGATGACAGTTTTGCAGATACACTGGACTGCCAGAAAGATGAACAAGTAGGCCCCAGATTAAATCAAGCCTGAACTATCTGTACAGGCAAAAAATGATTAAACTGAGGCTGTCCTATTTTGGGCACATCTTGAAAAGGAAGGATTCTCTGGAAAAAACAACAATGCTTGGAAAGGTTCAAGCCAGTAGGAAAAGAGGAAGAGCAAATACAAGATGGATTGACTCCCCAAAGGAACCACATACTAGTGTTTGTGAGAGCTGAGCAGGGCAGTTGAGGACAGGACATTTTGGAGATTGCTCATCCCCAGAGTCGTCAGAAGTCAGAGGTGACTTAATAGCACACAACAACAACAACAACAACAACAACAACAACAAAATAAATTAATTAATCCAATGCTTAATCTATAGAATCTAAATTCCAAGCAGCAGCCAAAGAGCTCAGTTCAAAAGTAAGGTCTCAGAATAAGATATCTTATTCATCAGATTCCTGGCAATTTGAAGCTACACTACAAGCAGAATTATTTCAGTTTTGATCATGGATGCTGGACCATTCATACTATGGCTATTCTATGGTAGGTTTTTTTTTTCTGGCATCCCTCCAACAAAACCTGTTCTCCTGGAAGCCTAACCAACTGCTGATCTGTGCTGACTCACTTTCAATTGAATTGTCATTCAAGTAGAGGTGCTCCAGCTTCTGGCTGATGTAGGGGATATTGCTGAGATTGTTGTGTGCCAGGTGCAGGACCAGCAAGTTAGTGAGGTTGAAAGAGTTTTTCGGCAGCCCTTTGTCAGAAAGCTTATTGTAGCTAAGTCTGAGAAAAGCCAGGTTAGGGAAATCTTTGAAGTAGTTATTGGGGATGTTATCAATTTGGTTCTCATCTAGGAAGAGCTGGTGGACAGCTTTGGGAACTCCAGGTGGCATCTTGTGTAGCCTGTTATGAGCTAAGTTGAGCTGCATGAGGTTCTTGAGCCCCCTGAAAGTATTCTTTTTGAAGTCTCCATCATTCAGCTCATTGTGATGGAGATCTAAGAGGATAAGGTGATCCAGCTTGTTGAATACATTATCAGGGATCCTGTTAATCCGGTTCCTGCTCAGCCGAAGTTGCTCCAGACTGGGAGGAAGATAGCCAGGTACTTCTTTAAGATGATTCCTCTCCAGATACAGAAAGATAAGGCTATCCAACTTCTCTAATACTCTTGAATCTATTGACCCAATACGATTGTTGTCCAGATTGATCCATCTCAGTTCTGTGGCATTCTTGAAGGACTCCTCAGAAAGCTTATCAATGAAGTTGTTCTGTAGGTAGACATAATGTATCCTGGATGGAATGAAGGGTACTTTCCTCAGGTTTCGGCTATCACAGTAAAGGGCTGAAGGAAAATCTGGTGGGCAGAAGCATTCTCTAGGGCAGTCTGGGAAGACTGAGGGGGGTCCTGGTGGCAGAGGTGGAGGCAACTCTGTAGGCTCCACTGGTTCAGAGGGTGGTGGAGTAGGACGCTTCTTTGGAGGTCGGGTACGCCTCTGCCCATTCACCTCACAGATAAGCAAAAGAATGAGTGGGAAAATCAATCTGGCAATTCCCTTCATGGTCTAGATAGAATTCTGTTGGAAAACAAAAAGAAACAATTAAAAATGGATCCCTACATAATCAACATGAACATAACATGTTCCCTCATGTAAAACGATTATGTTCCTCTCTGGCACAAAAAATGAATAAACAAAACCCAAACAGTTCAGTTCAAAATAGGTGATTTGGTGCCAAGATATTTACTGATGGGCTAAGGCTATGTGTGAGGAGAGATATGCCAGAGTGGCAGACTGGATGCTGTATCCTCTATGAACTGAAAGAGCAGGATGTGAATGGCAGAACACAACCATAGCATTCCTGGAAACAATGCTAAAGTCCACCAATGTGGGACTGTGCCAGTCATGATCCCCACGAGCCAGCGGAGGGAGGAAATTAATTCGTAATGATGGAAACCCTCAACCAGCACACACCCTTGTCTTGCCGTACACTATACACGGGGGGCAATTTGGAAGAGTCAGAAGCCAATTTTCCATCCCCCAGGACCCACCAGGGGCTTTCATCAACCCCCACGTGGTCATGAATACTCCCTGAATATTTACTTCCAGTTGCTGATGGTGGTGGTGGGGGCTCCAGTCTATTTTAGTGCAAGATCATCATTCCTAGATGTTTCCAAGAGTAAGAAAAAGACAATACTATGATTTTTTTCCTGTAAGGGGCAGTTGTGGTTTGGAGGGCCTGAGGATCCAAAAAATAAACGTGGGCCTGGATAGAGGCCACCCTTTGCCCAATTCTGCCTTGTAAAAAAAAAAAAAAGACATCGGAGCACATTCACTCCATTGCTCCTGCCTGCTCTGTTGGCAACAATCAAGATCCTGCCTTTCTTCTAGAAACCCTTGAGCCAGGGGTTCAGATTCCTTGTTCCTGACAACCACTGCTTTAGAGCAGTGGTCCCCAACCTTGGGCCTCCAGATGTTCTTGGACTGCAACTCCCAGAAGCCTTCACTTCCACTTCTGCTGGCCAGGATTTCTGGGAGTTGAAGTCCAAGAACATCTGGAGGCCCAAGGTTGGGGACCACTGCTTTAGAGTACAACCCACAAAGAAGGAGAAGCTACACAACACATGACCCATCATTTCCTTAAACAGGAGGCATGTAGAGAGCATGTGCAGCCCTCCTAGCACCATAGGTGCAGGACACACTTGGGAGGGAAAGATTTTTTTCAAGATGCATCCAAAGGAGGAAAGCAACCAGAAGGGGACAGGGTAGGCAACAAGGAAAGCTACAGACATGCACACCCAACAGCAATCAAGAGAAAAAGAGAAGGAGATCCCAGAAACAGAACCCATCTTGCACATTCCCTACCCATGTCACGGGATCTTTTTCTTCCCCCATGAAGTAGAGTGCCATGGATTCTATACTGTTCTAGAATACTTATTAGTAACTTAATTCAAGCCATTATCCTTTTGTGCTTCCTCATACAAAAGGTAAGTGGAGACCTTTTAAAAGAAATATAATATCATCAGGTTGCTTTCTAGAGGCAGATGCGTTCCCAATAAAAGGAAGTTTACCAGGGATACCTCATAGTCTCATAAATGCATGCCACGCTCCATTCATTTGTTTTCATCTTGCCCTGCCAGCCTGCCATTTCTTTCCTTTTTCACAATGCAAAATGAAAGAGATTTGCATAACAAACACTGCAGTTGAAAATCTTTCATGCTTGTTTGGCCTGCTATTGTGTTCATATTTCTCTTTATCAACACTCTATGGATGGTTACCCAAATGCAGGGAAAAAAAGTGTTGGATTCTTTTACTGTGTCTTATTTGCTCAATTCTCCATTATGAAAAATGCTGTCTCTCCTACCAAGCAACAAATGTTGGAAAGATTACACTCCCCAACAGTAGCCACAGAAAGAATGTGCAAATATTTGTTGTTATGAACATCAAGACAAAAGCCTTCAAGAATACAACATCAGGTCATTTCTGACTTATGTGAACTCTAATAGGAGAGCTGAGGCAGGTGAGATGTTCAAGGAGTGTCACTCTCCATTAAGTTTCCATGGCCACATAGGGATCTGAACCCAGGTCTCCTCAGTTCTAGTGGGATACTCTGTCCACTATAGCACACTGACCTCCACGTGAACATTACCAGTTCTTTTTTTGATTCATGGTTTGCCTTTGATAGAAATACCGTTATTATTATGGATAGCTGATTTTGGAACTGGATGTTTTCCTTACAAATACATTTTGGAATCAGAAGATCCACGTGGCAGACATGTCTCTCTACTGCACAATTTTTGAAACATCTTCAATTTCCCTGGTTAATAAGCATGTGTTCTGTACTAAGTCTGTTGCCAATGCATAGGATTATCAGTACTGTCTCCTCAGTATCTGCTTATGACAAAAACACCTTTTTTTATTGATCCACTATTTTTAACAGCTATATTTCAATCAGGGCCTTCAGCCAGCATGTGGTTGGGATACAGTATTTGCATATTTATAGGTTTTTTCACTACAGTCTCCAGGTTTCTCCTCATAGCATGGACATTTTGGTATTCCATCATGAAAGGTGTGGGGTTTGACTCAAGAAAATATGTTTTTACTTATTTGATTTCTGTATCACCTACTTCTTCTGGGGAGCTCCGACAGAAAATTTTTCTTCTTTTCACATTTTACCCACACAAGGGAGAGGTGAGGTAGGCTAACTTTAGAGAGAAAACGACCACCTAATGACATACAGGGAGCTGTCCAGCTGTCCAGCTGTCTGCAGGTATTTCTAATTTTAGCCTAACACTCTGTTGGTTCCAGTGCATCTTTCCCAGGAAGGAAACAAAGATGAATAAATATGTCTTGGTTTTGCAGCTGGCTGGAAAGACATTTTGAGGGACTCTATGTGCCTCCTGCTTCCTTAGGGGAGAACAGCTACTCTTTCACATTTGAATAAGCACATGCTCTTCTTCCTGAACCATTGGTGTTTTTCTTATTGCTGTTGTTCTTATTGTCATCTTGCTGATGATGATGATTATATCAATCATTATTATTGCTGCTGCTACTTTTATTGTGATTGTATGCTATTTCTTGTATATGGTGCATAAATAAAATCACAATTTAAATTTCAAAATAAATATTGAAAATATAAATCCATTTTTATTTGAATTATGATTTAAATCAATTTTGAAAAACATTTTTATCCACCTTATATTATGCCTTTTTAATTTTTTTCAACCCACAGGAGTATCCAAAAGTTGCACCTCCGTGTTTTCATCACTATGTTCTTTCCTTTCCTTTCACATGTACTTCTCTCCATCCTATGTTCCCATCCCCCATGCACACCTTGAGAATTACAGCAGAGGTTGATTTTGACTGCGTAGCTCAGCATAGCTATCCTCTGCAGCAAAGCTCCTTTCCATTCCAATCCTTGGAGTTCGGATGTTGCACTGCTTTTTGCCAGATCAGAGAGAGCATCAGGCACATAACCACTTTAAATCCTCTTTTTAAACAAGGCTTTAAAAAGGCCCTTATTCTCAAGAGTGTCAGACTTCACACAGAAGAATAAGTGAGCCTTTCAGGGTCACAGCTGTGGAGGGAATGTGAGCAAATTGCAACCCATCCAGCAATGCCCTTGAAAGCTATAAAGGATCTGCAGGTGTTGTAGCAGCTGAGAGGGGTGTCGTGAACTGCTTCATCTCCCTGGAAGACTAATGTTTCTTAACCTTCCATTTAAAAAAAGAAACTGAAAATGACATGTTTATCTATACCTATTTACTGGAGACAAGACTATTTTTTAAGAAATATTTTAGCACTTGAGGGAAATTACTATAACCTCCCATCCTACCCTGAAAAATAAAGGGGCCTCCTTCTGTCCATCTAAACAAATCTCTCTCTCTCTCTCTCTCTATCTATCTATCTATCTCTATCTATCTATCTATCTATCTATCTATCTATCTATCTATCTATCTATCTATCTATCTATCTATCTATATAGTGCAAATGTAAATGTTCATATAGGAATGTTGAGCTGAAAAGTGCAGATATAGAAAGGCACATATAGAAAATGTCTTTACTTCTATACCCTCACTTGCACTCTGAAAATGTACTTAATTTTGGATCAAAATTATTTCATACAGTATTCTTTGAAATATTCAGTGCCATTCTTCTCACAAGACAGTTCTGCTATTTATGTTTATGATTCTTTTCTATTACATTACTTCTACTTGAAGAACACAATCTATAGTTTTCTCAGCATTTACTAAATCTCACTTGTATCCCACTGTTCCCATGCACCATGGGAACTTGAGACAGGATAGACAGCAGCAGCACACACTGCATTCTAAGGGGGACCTTCCTCCCTGCTCCACTAGGCACTGAATAAACCCAGACTTGTTTAGTTTGAGCAGGTGCCCTGCATCCACGCCCTTCATGTCCATTTGTTACTTAAATAAAGGGATTAAGTTCTTCTCTCCGCATTTACTCCAGCTGTCAGGCTTTCTGAAGCATACTGAAGCTCCTATTCAGGCATCACAATAAGTGGCAATTCTTGAAGCATACCAAAACACAGCCCCCATTATATCCAGATTTTTAAAAGAATGTGACACACAGAGAAGGAAGGAGTGTTTTGGACATCTGGGTTTACAACCCCAAATGCAAGACAGTTAGCTCCTCACCAGTGCATTAGAACAATGCAGACGAAACGGCTGCCTCTCTCTCATGTTCGATTGTCTTTGTAACAATCAAATTATACATTCTTAGCAAGGCAGAAGCAACGCCGAGGACCCCCAGTTAAGAATATTCCTGTGCTATGTATCTGGCAAATGATAATGCCCATTGTAGCATCATACAGGAAAGGGACAGTATATTGCCTAGCTTAGCAAGAGTGAGATGAGGTAGGCAAGGTTATTTTCTTGGCTTCTTGGTATCTTCCTACTAAGCGTGGAAAAATCCTGATGGGTGTTGAACCTCTATGGTTTTTTCCACCCCCAGCAAAATAGATGTTTTAACAGCACTGCCACCAAGTGTTTGAACTGAAATCTACATCACTCTTTTTACCTCTGCTGAAAAAAATGCACAAGTGGGGCCTAATTAAGTTGGAAGGCTCAAATAGTGCCAAGGGGCTCTAGAGCCATTAGATGTTCTGCCCGAGTGATTTATTACAGCTTTGGAACACATTCAATGGAAATATTGCTTTGGTGATCTATGTTTAATATGCAAGCTGACTCACAAGACAATGTGCTGCTGGCAAACAGTGTGAAGGCTGCTGTCAGGCTTTCAACTGCATCAGCTAGCAAAATAGGAGTAGGCTTTTCCTTAGGGTAGGAATGAAATAGGTTCAGATCCATGCTCTGTCACATTGTCGATGTTGCCAAGAGCTGATGGAAACCAGTGGTCTCAGCCTTCTTCATCTACCCTCAGTGTTTTGGGCTGCAACTCCAAAAGCCCAAATAATATGACCAGTGGCCAGGTTCTCTGGGAGTTAAAGTCTAAAACATCTGGAGGTCCGTAGGCTGACACCTAGTGGCCTTATACCTTTTGACATATTTATTTATTTATTTATTGCATTTATACCCCACCTATCTAGTCGAACAACCACTCTGGAGCTAAATTGATTTACTTCTCAGTCTTTCTGTTCTGAGTACCATGGGAAATGTAGTCCAGGAGAGTGCACTAGAGCTCATTTGCAGAGCGTTGTACGTACCTCACCAAACTCACAGAATTCCTCAGGATGGAACCAGTTCAACTGGCATCAAACTGATAATACTATATAGGGTGGAAGATACTGTATATTTATAGACTCTATTTGTAACCATGGAGAAATCACTTTGTGTTTCTGTGAAAGCTTGGCCAGCATCTCTTGGTAGAGTCATAGCGTAACTTATCAAGGGTATAGGCATTTTTTGTGTTTACACAATCTTTTTCTTGAATGAGCTGACAATCTAGAGTGATCTAGAGTGCCAATGTGTAGCCTTCCAGAAACTATTGAGCTGCAGTTCTCATCATCCGTCTCTATGTGGGCTAGGGCGGATGGAAGCAACATCTAGAGGATCACAAGATGCCCACCTCTGGGCTAAATAGTTGGGGTTGGAAGATGGAAGGTGTGGGTGGCAAGTGGGAATAAACAAAAATCACAGAATCTATTGAGATGAGTCTGATTATTCAGAAGTCAGTGCTGTCCCAAGTTAGAAATAGGGATGCTTGAGAGTTCCTTTTCATTCACATTTTAAAGACAACAGAGCTCAGAATACAATTTTCATTTGGTTTTGCACTTTTCCGGTTTTATGAAATGAGTATACTATCTTATAATATGTACAATGTACCTATTTTATGATAAATTACATTAAAATGTAATATCAATGATCTGTAGACTGATGCAGAACAAGATGGTAAAAAACATTTGCATTAATACATAGAGAACTGACACTAAACAGAAGAATGAGGCATCGTATAAGAAAACAGAGTGAGCCATCATATAAGAAAACAGAGTGTGCCACCATACTTATTTCGAAAAATAAGTTAAATCAATTCAAGGCTAAAGTTGTTGAGAGCTGAGTGTTTGAATTAGACTTGAACTGAGCTTTGGAACAGAAAATAAGGTCTATGTTTTAACACTTGAAAATAAGACTTTCTTTAAACATTGACCTGCTTAAGCCCCTCAAAGAGAACCTGAGGTTATTAAGCATTCATTATTCTTGTCTCTTTTGCCTCTGGTTTCTACCTTGTCCCAGCCCTGATTTCTTGGATCTAAATTATATGGCTTTCAGGCTTTTATTCTTTATCAACATCTGATTGTTGGTGTTTTATGACATAGCCACCTGACCCTAATTATGAATCTGACTTAGGTTACTTACTTTTATAAGCTTCAGGGTACCATTTGATCAGATGCATGTATGCACATACTCACATATGCACCAACATGGAAATACACACGCACACACACACACACACATACACACACACACCACCACCACCACCACCAACAACAACAACAACAACAACAACCATTGCAAAAGAGAATGAACCAATAATGGACAACAAGAATGATGGCTTATACTCGCTAAGAGCAACACAGTGGGCCAGCAGAAACAAATCATGGAACAGGGATAACAGCCATCTGAACCGTAAATTAGGATGATTAAGCACTGTTCCTTAGCTACTCAGTGCTAATGTAGAAATTCCCACAGTCCATGCCTTAGTCAGTTGTGTGATTGCAGGCTGTGTTTAAAAGTTTGGATATCTGGGGTAAATAAAATATTACCAGAAGTTAAGACCATGAAATCACATTGCATACTCTTGCTTCCTTGGTTATTTCAGCTGAAAATCAGTTCTTAAAGATTATTTAGCAGGATTTACCCTGCTGTCTGCCACAATGGACCCATTTACAAATCCCTGTTACTCTGGTGACAACTGAGACGTGTAGAAATAAGTACATAGAAATGCACAAATAAGTCTTAAGGAATGCTTTGCCATTGCCACCCCACAGTGAGTTTCCATGGCTAAGCAGGGATTTCAATGTATGACTCCTGTCTGTTTGACACTCTGTCCACTATACTACACTGGCTTTCATGATATATATTTAAACAAAGGGGTTTAACAGTTCTTCCCTTGTTGTTGCCTCATACAAATGGGAAAGGGCAATTCCCCTCCCCACAAGTATGATTGAATAAGCAGAATACAATAGGAGCTATGTATGTCTTACATTATATTTTATTTAGCCAAATAAATAATCTGAATTAAAGTTCTGTTGAAATCTGGCAATATACACTGGCTAAAGAAGATGCCTCTTCGAGGATGATGGGTTGGTGTAGAAATCCTGCTCCAACCCATGAGAACAGACTGAGCATGCCCTGAGAATAAAACATTTGTGATTACAACTGCTTAGACAGAGTGGGTAATAAGCTTGCAATTACAAACTGCATTTACGCTAATACCTAGACACGTTTATTATGACAATGGCATTTATGGAATTTAACAGCAAATGACCTCCTTTGAATGAGCTGTTAAGTCAGCAGATAGGCTTCTGCAAGTGAGGAGGATTAGTCTGCAGCCCTGCTGTAAATGCTAAAGGCAATGCAACAGAGCTGTAAGAAAAATTTATATGGCACATGGCTATGGGATGGAATGGAAGGATGAGTACTAGGGTGGCTAGCTTGTGCAGTACATCATCAAAAAAGGTGAAGGGGAAAGGCTCCAGATTTTATGTAACATTAGCATTTGCTAATTTATTAAAAAAAATGCCAAAATGCTATTGCTTCCACAGAAACACAATACATCTTATTATCTGAGTGAAGGCTGTGACCAGGTGATTTGTATTCATGGTTGTTCTGGGTTTTTCGGGCTCTTTGGCCGTGTTCTGAAGGTTGTTCTTCCTGACGTTTTGCCAGTCTCTGTGGCCGGCATCTTCAGAGGACAGCACTCTGTACTCTGGTTGCTATCCTCTGGTTACAAAGCACAGGTTGCTGTCCTCTGAAGATGCCGGCCACAGAGACTGGCGAAATGTCAGGAAGAACAACCTTCAGAACACAGCCAAAGAGCCCGAAAAACCCAGAACAACCATTAGATCCCGGCCGTGAAAGCCTTCGCGAATATATTGATTTGTATTCCCTGCTCCAACTGCTGCTCAACCAATCATTGCTGACAGGCAAATTCAAGGCCCCTGCTTGCTATTGTTATGATTCATTTTCGAAGCAGACCCAGACTGGAAAAATAGTAAACAGTCAACTGGTCTCTGTAAAACAGCACATTATACAGCCACAGAACTCTTGTAAGGAAATTGGACGGGGGTTTTCTTTGATAGTGATAAATTTTTGAACCAGAGATTTCATTGATCTTGACACTATAGTGTTGGGTGCTTTCTTCCTTGTTGCAATAACACAAGGCAAAATAGTTTGCTAGGAGGTCTGGAAGCTTTCCATTCATCACCACACTTAATGTGTTACTCTCTTTGCAATTGTAGTTACTTGTACGGGTAACAATGGTATAACAACATTACATTTCAAAATTAACGCAAGTAGTATTAAAGTAATGATGCTGGTATAATGAATGAAACAAGTAAAGTAATGTGCCACAAGTTGCTGTGGCAATTTCAATAAGGCAAGAAAAGTGGGCAAGCTCTGCTCTTCTGCCCTAGTTTGGTAACGAACCTGGCTCCTTGAGAGTCTCATCTGAAGGTGACATATTGATGGTTCTGCTGTAAACGACTGTGGTTCATTGTATATTTGCTTTCAACAAAGTTTTCATTTTCTTGTAGTTCACTGATATGTAAGCCACATCATGCATTGGAAACTGGCATACAAATAATTGTAAAATTACTAAACATACAGTATTTTTATGATTAGATGCAAAATGTCTGCAGTGTGTATGTGCTTGTGCACAAATGTGTGTGTTCTAGTGAAAGATGTAAATTGCGACCTTGTTCATTCTTGCATACAAAATAAAAAAGAACAGAAAGTTATCTTCGCAAGATGAGAAGATTGAGATGTTGTTGTTGTTCTTGTTTTTATGAATGGTGGTGGTCTTGGGTAGAATTTGTACAACTACAAATGCCTTGTTTTTGTGTAGTCCCTTAGAAAGCAGATATATTAAATAGTCTGCTGTCATCTTTGTGAACAATAAGCTTGCTCTTTGGTGCTTGCTGTCTGAGCATGATTAAGGTAAGAAAAGAAAACAATGGGTGTGGTTACATTATAGCAATACTTGAGAATATGTGTTGATGTAAATGAAATCAGGTTAAATAGACTCTGAGTCATGTGGCAGTCATGTGGTATTTGAAACATAGTGTGCGTTCTCTTGGAACAAACTTTAATCCAGGATTTAAAAAGTTTTTTTTTCTGTGTGCTGTACCAATGTCAGTGACCATACTCACAATTTTAATCACATTTATTTACAACTTTTTTCATAATACAGCATAACCATGTGCAATGCTAGACATATTTCATGTCAATTGTGAAACTGCAACAGGGAGAGAAACAAAGCATTTGGGGGAATCTCCTATACAGGCTTTCTGAGTTTACTGACAATAAAGAAGGCATTGACAGGATTTCTTCTCATCTGTAGTTACTATGTGTCTTCTATGATACAGTGTTCAAAACCTCAAAATATACAAAGATCTGGTGCCATAAGGTATCATTCTTTGGAATCCTACTTACTTCTACCTCTCCTGACCCCAAAAGGACACAATTGCTTGTTCAAGCCTAGTCCCATTTTGCTGTTACCGACAGTATACAGGCCATGGCCACCATCCTCTATAATTTGTGGGTTATAGTTTCAAACCATCTGGAAGTTTCCCAAAATTTGGCTCTGTATATTCAAACGTGGCTTGTTTTTCTATGGAGCATTTTGCACCTCAAAATGATTCCCTCCAGAGTCGTCTAGTTCAGTATATTTAATTTCTTCCAGCAAATAGCTGGAAGTCCAGCTGCCAGTGATATCATGGACACAGCCACCTAGCCAGTCAGCCACTAAAAGACAACTTCTGCCTGTTAACAAACATCGCTGTCAAGGTCCTGTTTGGTCTGTGGTGGGGAAATGTCAACAGCTTTAAGCCAACAAGCAAACACTGAGAACCAACAATGGACAGAGAATGTAAAAAGGATCTGTTCGAAAATCTTTCAGGAAATGGCAAGATCTGTTTGCAAACACTCCTGTTAGAGTGCATATTTTCCGATGCCAGCAGATCAGAACTTAGAAAAGTTACATTTTTGGACTAGCTCCCAGAATCCCCTAGTCAATACGGTTGTTCAAACAGTTCAGCAGTCAATGTCTGGACAAGATGATTGGGTCTTGCCCTCACGTTCCATTTAGTAACATCTTTGTATTCACAATCTGACAACATTATGAATTTTGGCAACGTTTTTTTTTTTTAAAAAAAGGTGAAACAAAATGGAATAAAACAATCTCCCCATATCTACTTTTTAAAAAAATGCCTGAATGAAAACCATGGAGGGAGAGATGTTCTTTGACAAGGAATAGGGAACAGATAGCCACATTTTGAGGGTGGGGGCTGTAATGATTCTGTACAGTGGAAGGCCAACAGGTCTGTATAGCACTCCCATCAAGGGAAACACAAACTACTGTACTTACTGAGGTAGCTAGGTGGAACACTGATTAGCAATTGTGCTTTGCCTCCCTTTTAAACTGTGCAAATAGCTTGTCAGAAAGCATTGCTTGACTCTGGCAATATATGAACAAGGAATGGATAACCAGAACTAAGTGTAAAGGTTTTGACTTGACTAGGTTTCATGCTGTCTTCTTGCAGAGATTCTATCCTTTCATTAACTGTTGAAACATTTCCACATCATTGCTATGTATAGCCGTATCCTGGCTGCGCAAGTGTTGAGAAGAGCTTGGACATGCTACTTTTGTTTTAGACTAAAACTTCCAGAATGGAAAGATTCTGGGATGACAATCCAGCAATATCGTTTTCCAGACTCTAATGCAGCTTCAGTTTAGAAATTATTGTCAGCTTCAGTTTAGAAACTATTGTCAGACAATAATACTCCTCTTTCATGCACACACAGTTTACACACAGAAGCAAAATCACCTCTCCAATGCTGGAGAAGAGACTAGGGCAAAGGATGGTGGGAAATTATACCACAGGGTTGGCATTTTGTACCAGTGGAAAGCTTGGCTGCCTTTGGCTTATTTGAGCTAAGTCAACTCAACACATTCCTGGGCATGTAAGTAACTGACTCTTTCCATAAAGAGCATTGGTGCCTTTATTATTTATTGCCCTTCATTTGCTGGCATATGCTTCCTTCTAACTCTAGAACTCTTTGTTTTCTGCTGTGTCTAATCAATGATATAACATTTGGGGCAAATACTGACTGCAGCACAAAAATAGTTGACTCAGCACAGACACAGAAGAAGCTCCCTCTGACAATGTGTAAAGGGGAAGAAGAAAAGGAAAGATAGTGACCATCACCAAGATAAATTTCCTCATAATGACTTTAGTCCAATGGTACACTGGAGCCAGGGCTCCCAGCATCAAAACATCAAGACCTTTTGACTAACAGGGACATGTCAGTTGCCACTTCCCTCTGAGTTCTCTGTTTTCTTTGTAACTTAATTATTACACCAGTCAGACAGAAAATCACTTTAAAAAAATCAGCACTATGGAATGGGTTCCTGGTAGAGCTGTGCCTGTCCCCCTCCCTGCCTTTAAGAGGATGCTCAAGACAAGACTGTTTACAGAAGCCTTTAATTACATCCTCCTTTAATTTATGTAATATTTATGCTACCTGTTCTGTTATTGTCTTAGTTTTTTTTAAAAAAAGCTTAGATATATTGAGTATATCCGATCAATTTGATAATTATTGTTATTTTATTTTGATTGTTTTTATTATATTTTATTGTTTGTATTCCTTTGGTTTGTAAATTACCCAGGATAGTGTCTCATAGGATGATAGATAGATAGATAGATAGATAGATAGATAGATAGATAGATAGATAGATAGATAGATAGATAGATAGATAGATAGATAGATAGATAGATAGATAGATAGATAGATAGATAGAGAGAGAGAGAGAGAGGGGGGGGGGGGGGCGGGGCGGGCGGGCGGAATGGATACTGAATGGATAATTAAGACCATTACTTTTTCAAAAGACCTGAACCTGGGGGAGATGAACATTGCTAGGACTGGTTTCTTGTTATGCATAGACACAGCTACTAGTATTTTCCAGCTTTCCTTGGGGACTTCCATGGTGATACACGCACTTCCATACTGCCACTTTACCACAGCTGCATTATTCTACTTGTACTGTTTTAAGTACCACCATATTCTCATTCTAACTTCCCTCTGTTTCTTCCACTAAACTTTATCACAGATACTAAAGAAATGAAGCAGTAGGTCAAGTCACAGTTTGTAAAAGGTACTTTTCTAGACTACAGCTTTCATTATCCCTTGGCATATGCAGCCAATGGCTAAACTCTGATTAAGTAAGCTGTTTCATAAGAGAGGAACATTTCACATTGTGAAGAGGGGAACCAACCATTGGATACAAATGTGACCTTAGCTCCTGATAGAAGCAAGTCATTAAAAAAAGCTGCCACTCTATTTTGAATAAGCTTACAAAAACTAGCCTGTATTGCATACGACTGCTTATTCACGTTCCAAAACTTTCTCCCTCTTATCTGGGAGTTTTTAGGAAGTGACAAAATCATGGAGGAACATTAGAGAGCCTCTTAATGAAATCCTTAAGCTTCACCTCTTGATTGTCTACTGAACCACATAAAATAGTAGCTCAGTGCCTGCAACAAATGGCAGTCCATGTTGAGCAAAGGATGGATCTCTATCAGTGTACCATATAATTTAAGGGATAAATTGCCACCTTCTTTTGCACAGTGAAGGCATCACTAGAGCACAGATAGGTTGCACTTGTTAACCAAGAATATTCCAGAGGACCCTACTAAAAAGAGATGCTGAAATTCCTTTTCTCTTACTCTTGCTCTTTCATAGCATGGACAAACCTTGGTAAGACTTATTGGGAGCATGTCCATTCACCATATTTCTGAAGATCCAGCTGAAAATGTTTTATTTTGAACAATTTAAAGGATGGGAATAGAATGGGATTGTGGGATGGAGTTGATACAGCATGGCAGAAGGGATAGATGCAGAATTATTTATTTTGTCATCTGTGTCACAGTCTGGCTGATTCGATGCCATTATTCAATGTGATAGACTTTTGGGTGTTAGAGGAGAAGTGATTCAATTTTGAACTGACTGAATGAAGTGCAGAGGGACTTTGGGACATTAGTTAACCAGTTGCTGTTGAAGAGCTACAGGTGTCTTGCCTTCAATCAATCAGAATAGATTAGCCCATGATCCTGTGGACATAGATACTACCTCATAGGAGCAGTGTAGGCCAACAAAAACTGACATGTTTTTATGTCTACACTTCCTGACTTTGTATGACCAAGTCACTGATCAGAAACATAGAAAGAGTAGGGACAGAACTGCAGGACACTGCATATAAAAAGAGGAATTTATTTCCTTCCTTCCTTCAAGACACTAAGTGATGAAATGGACAGAACATGCTGGAAGTCTAAGGGTCAGAAAAGATAATATGCTTATTTAATATTAAAATAAAAATAATATTTAAATGTGGCACTCAAGTGATGAAAGACGGTCCTAGCAGATGCTTTTCTTTACCTTTTGATGAATTCCAGTGTGTTTATTTTTTGATTGGGCATCTGAATGTAAACACAGGTTTAATGTGGAAAGTCTAATCACTCAGACATGCAAACATGCTAACAGGAAGAAATATGCAATTCCCTGAATATTTAGTTTAACCACATTCCTGCTTAATTCTGAACTGTTTGGAGAGACAAATAATTCCCTTTTCCGGACAAATTCACCATCAATCAAATGAGCTCCCCAGGGCTGCATGCTAAGTCCCTTCCTCTATTCCCTGTACACACATGATTGCACCCCACTATATAACACCAATGCAATTATTAAATTTGCAGATGATACGACAGTGGTGGGACTCATAAATAAGAACAATGAGTCTGCTTATAGAAAGGAAGTACAAAGATTGATACTATGGTGTAAAGAAAATCATCTCACACTTAACATCAAAAAAACTAAAGAACTCATAATTGATTTTAGGAGGAAGAGAAATGTACATTTACCACTGTACATAAACGGTGAGGAAGTGGAGAGAGTTGGTAGTTTTAAATTTCTGGGTACTTACATCTCAGAGGACCTCTCATGGACTATAAATGCCAACATGCTAATAAAGAAGGCACAGAAGAGGCTGTATTTCCTGAGAATGCTCGGGAAGTTAAATTTATCACAGCATTTACTTCTGTCCTACTATCGTAGCACCATTGAGAGTGTCCTAACTTATGGCATTCTGGCATGGTTTGGGAGTAGCTCTGTAGCAGACAAAAAAGCTCTACAGAGAACCATTAAAATTGCCCAGAATATCATCGGGCTCCAGCTACCAACCCTGGATGACATCTTCACATCCCGCTGTCTGAGGAAGTCACACAGCATCCTGAGAGACTCTTCCCATCCTGCTTATAACTTTTTTGAACTGTTACCGTCTGGCAGAAGATATAGAACAATGAAGACTCTGACCACACGTTTTCTAAATAGTTTTTATCCTAGAGCTATAATTGCAATTAATAATGAGCTTAAAGACCACCAGTAGTGAATCATTAGTTGGACTGTGTTACTTGGCCTGAGGTGTAGATGTTTGTATTTTTAGTGGGGAATTTTTTAGTGGGTGGGGAGTGTTTGGGGAATGTTATGTGTGTGCATGTGTCTGGTCTCTGGGTGTCTGTGAATTTCGTTGTATGGGTATACTGTGTGTATACTTACAATGACAATAAATTATATTATTTTATTATATTATTTTTATTTATTATTTTTATGAGTATCTTAACTCATTTTCTCATGAAATTGTGATTAGAAATGAGATATAAACAATAATCTAACAAGAATATTATTAATGAAATATCACCCTGTACCATAATTTGAACATATGCTCATAAAATGGCTAGCATTTGTGTGAATGATAGATTTATACTCTGTTACTGTTTAATAAAATGGATATACTCTAAAGATGGGGACAAATAAAAATTGGTGATTCATTTTGATCCATTATTTGTCAAGGTTAACTGATCAACAAATATGAATATACGGATATTCTTTGATGAATCAATGAATTGATCTGTCTGCAATTTAAATGGCTATAACACTGGCTCCCAATCACCTAGAGATACAGAATTTGCAGAGAAGCTTCCTCAGATGCTTTTCTACAACTTCTGAAAGTTTGGTGAACATTGGATCATGGAACCCCAAGTTATATAATCACAAAGAGGACCCCCAGGAAAGCTCCCCCCAAGTACTTAGAGACTCCAGAATCACAACAGAGCTTCCTATGTCTTTCTGCAACACACAGGCCAACTTTGGTGAAGATTGGATATCGGAATTCTGAGTTATTCACCCACAAATTGGATCCCCCCCAGGAGAGTTTATCACACAGCACAGAAGCCCGTTCTGCCTACCAGCTGCTGATCAAATGATCAAAAGCCAAAATGCAGCCATGCCCCCACACACAGCCAGCCATCACAACAGCCTATCCCCACGCCCCCTTCCTTTCCCTACCTTAGCCTCCACCCCACTTCCATCAACACCCCTTACTTTAATAGCTGCTGTCGAGGTCTCCATCAGGTCTTCACAGCCATGGCATGTAAAAAGGGAGACTGGCTGCCTTTTGCAAAGATGGCAGCTGTGGCTTTCCTTTAGGGTAGGAAAGCTGCAGCTGCCATCTTTGCAAAGGGCAGCCTGGATTAAGGCAGGCTAAGGGAATCCAGGCTGCCCTTTGCAAAGATGGCAGCTGCAGCTTCCCTACCCTAAATGAAGCTGCATCTGCCATTTTTGCAAAGAGCAGCCACTCTCCCTTTTTACATGTGTGGCTCCAAGGTCAGAAGACCTCAGCAGCAGCTATTAAGGTAAGAAGGTGTCAGTGGGACGGGGTGGCGCGGGGCCTAAGATAGGGAAAGGAAGGGGGTGGTGGGGTAGGCTGTGGTATTGGGTGGCTGTGTGGGGTGGTGGCTGCCATTCTGCCGCCAGTAGGCAGAATGGTGTTTGTTATTTCATTTTTTTCTCTTTGTTTTCATACAAAGGATGAATAAAAATGGGTAATTATTCATCCCTTCATATTCATGGGGGTCTCTGGATATGGATTGGCAAATATTTAACAAATCAGCTATATTCGTCAGAAAAAGCGAACCATTTTTATATTCATCCCCATCTCTAATATACTCCTTACCTATAATCCCCTGTATCTTGCCCAGCAGTATGAAAAGGCATTTCCAGAGAAGATTAAAAATTTACAATGTTTCTTAAAATGCTTTTATTAGTTTGGAGCATATTCTGAGACATAATCTGCTGGACCTATCTGTGCTCAGTTTGTGAAGGGAATTCTAATCAGTTCTAAACAATGTGAGAATATGCACCAGAATACACTGGAAGTGTACACAATTCAGACTTTCCTTCTCTGTCTTAAACCCATATTAGTGTAATGTCTTTTTTAGCCCAACCAAAGAGAAGTGGAAACACACTATCTAATTTATTTATTAATTCTTTATAATATTTCTATACTACTTATCTCCTCAAGAGGACGTAAAGCTTCTTGAGCCTCTCTGAGAAGTTGGAGGGCAAAGAGAATTACCAAGTCACATTCTTCTAGTTGGTATGTCCTCTTCTCAGTTTGACAGTAAAGGGGACCTATCTCTTCAGTCTTCCCACCCTCAAGTCCATTGCTGACAAGAAAAAGAAAACAGCAGTAGGCTGTGTTCTCTTTCCTTTTTTGGCAGCTGCATAGCTAGTTACATCATTTTGAATTCTGTACTGTATTAAAATCATATGACGTGCAGTTCCATTGGACAGGCAAGACAATGTATAAGAAACAAACTTAACCACAAAGCAAGAGAAACAGTGTGGGATGTATACTAGTTGCAGTTATCCTGTGTGTTGCCCTTGATAGGTGAACACTTATTCTAAATCTCATTTATTTCAGTGGGGTTTACTTACATCCAGTGTGTTTGAATTGCATAGAGCTGGCTGGATAACTTGGTGGCTTAGGTATCTGGCTGCAGAGCCAGAGTTCGGAAGTTTGATTCCCCATAATCATCATTATCTTAGAACTGCAGAGCTGGAAGGGACCCTATGGATTATTGAGTCCAACTCAGCCAAGTAAGCACAGTGGGGAATTGAACTCCCAACCTCTGGCAGCACAGCCAGCTGCCTAAACCACTGTTCAATTGTAACTCTAAACACCAATTTACATGTGATTTTGGAAATATTTGTGTATAAAGGAATAGTTGTGGAGTTGGCATACATAATTTCATCCTCAAAAGTGTTTTTTGTATTGATTGGGCAGAGCTTGGAAATGTGACCATTTTGGATGACAACTTCCAGAACACCCCTTCCGCATTAGAGATTTTTGACAATCCACAAAAGTAACTTTTCCAAGCTCCGAGGTTCTTCATTCAATCACCCCAGATTCTAGACTCTTGCCCTAACATTCAGGCCTAGACTGTTTTCATACCTTTTTTTTTTTGTCTTCTAGTGTTTATGTGAGTCATATTCCTTCAGCCTATGATAAAAACTTTCAAAATTTGGAGAGAGAAGAGGGAGAAAAGAGGGGGGGGGGGACACACCCAGCCATCGCCATAAACCAAAACTGCTGTGGAGAGCCAAAGTAAAGCTTGCAGATTCCACATACTTGCCTAGGATGTATAATCAATCCTCACATGAAGAATGTGACACATTTTAGTGAGCGGTTTTTCGTGTTTCTCCCTGACAGATGAATGAGCTGTCCCTGCACTATTCTGCTGATCTCCCCATCTCTTGGCAGCTGTAAAACAGCCCGCAGAGACTGCACCTGGACTCAGTGGCCGCAGTGAGATTTTTGTCCTTAGTAAAATTGCCCCACCCAAGTTCTTCCTCTGGTGTTGTGAAAAGATGTTAAAAGGTAGAGAAAAAGTACTGCAGACCACGTCTCTCCTCAGTCTCTAGAGAGACTGAAAAATCAAGCAAGAGAGTGTTCGCACTGGGCTGGGGCCATTGTACTATGAATTTATCCCAATTATTTGAGACTGCTACAGGCTTTCCCCCTCTCCCGCCTGCAGGGAAGGTTTATGCATCCAGATGGGGTGTGTCCTCTACAAAAAGCATCTGGAATCAACTGCTAGCTAATGCCTATGAAATTGCAACACAGGGGGAGGGAGGACTTTGCTGAAGGCTTGTGCTCTTTTTCATCCCTGAAGGCTCACTTTATGTCTCCAGCTGCCTAAGTCTATATTTCAAAAGCAGCACAATAAAATGCAAACCTCATGCATTCATTTGGCATACAGAGGATCCCCAGCCACAGTGCACAACTGCAGTGAGGGGAAAAAAAGCCTCTTTTGTACTCTTTTTGTACTCATTTGTTCAGAATGAACTGTGAAGCAGTGATATTTCATAACAACCAGACCTTCAGTGGGTCCTAGTATTGACTCCCCTGGAAATGTCTTTCTAGATGGGAATTTTCTGCTGTGTTGGGATGGTAACACTTGTAACACTAGACGTGCAGGAAATGTCTTGAGAGAGAGAGAGAGAGAAAATTAAAGTTACTTTTTACTCTTAGGACCTGTGCTGAAACCCTGTTGTACAGCCTCCCAAGACAGCTTATAGAGGTGCATTTCAGACAGTGGCAATGGGGAAATGGATTCCCTAAATCACCTTTCACCAACCTGCTGTGTTTGTGGCATATAGTATTGCAAACCCCATCATCCTCTGTCAGTTTGGATGACTGGGAATGCTCAGAGTTGTATTATACACATGACAAGAATGTTAGGTAAGGCTGATCCAGAATCAAAACTGCCTAATTTATCTAGAGGGATACAAAGGCAGAGCCCTGCACAACTGTACAGTGCTCAGACGAAAGCACTTCATTGTTTCAGCAGCCTCACAACAACCTTCTAAGACGGATCAGTGCCTCAAGCTGAGAAAATATTACCATGTTTGTGATTGATATGATTTGCAGTATAGCTCAACATTAATAGCCAGAATTGCATAGCACCGATTTCAAGCAAATTTGTTTTCTTTGTGTGCATAGAGGGAGGTGAAAACACCCACACCCAAACACATGGATTTGCAGGCTACCGTTTCCTCAGTAAGATGCCTCCCCTGTAGTGTAGGCATCTTACTGTTACTATGGTCTTTGGAATGTTCTCTGTCAGTCACAAGGAACAGACATGCTTTCCAAAACTCAAGCATCAGTTCCTGCATTTCTGATTGAGTTGCACTGTTCTTAATTCAGCCCTGCTGCCTGAGCTTCCCCCTCCCTTCCTCCTTCAGTTTTAAGTGCCTGCATAACTTTTTCTCGTCGTTGCTCCTCCTATATGAATATCTTCTGTTCTCCATTCTTTTTCATGGAAAGACTCCGGACCTCTCTTCTGTATATTTAATCTCTGTTCAAATCACATGAGCTGGAATCTATTCCAGCATGAAGGGTGATGTAAAAAAATGCACATGGTTCTTGAAGACAGTTTTTCACCCAGCAAGCACATGATGCACAAGCCTGCCAAGAATGGAGGTGCTGATTAGGGAAAGCATTCCAAGGAGTGCCCCCATAAATTGACTTCAGTGTAGTTTCCCTGAATCACAACAAATGATAGATAATGGTGAGCTGTTGCTTTGTGAGCATAGGAGACAGCACACACCCACACCCACATTTGGAAATCTTTGGGACTCAGTAGATCTATGTCTGAGTTCAAAAGAAGTATATATTGGCAGTGTAGATCCTATAAGCTCTTTCTTCTGGGTCTATGAATTAACATGTGAAGTACTTGCTCTCTCCTCATACTCTCATCTCCACAGGAAAGGATAATTAGGAAGAGATAGCATAATTAAGGAGATGAAACTGGCTACCAGACAGATCTTCTTCACCACAACAGAAACTGATCTGTCCTGTGAAATGCATGTTTCTGTGTTTTGAATCCTGAAGTGTGTCACCTAGCAAATCTTGAATGCAATATAATTCATGTATCTGAAGTCCAATCACAAAAATCTTACGAACCTGGATCTTTTAACCTTGGACCATACTCCACTGAACTCAGTGGGATTTACTTCTAATTAGCCCTTTGTACAATTACAATTGCACTGTATAATTGTCTTGTACTTAGATGGGGAATTGGCAGTGAAGCAGGAGACGGTGCATGACTGCTTTTCAGTATAAACTGTCCTCGAGGGTACAATTCATTAAAATCACAAAGATAGGCTTCCAAATTTGTATATTAATATTAGCGTGTAATAGTATGATCCTCCTCGTGAAGCAAGCTGGATTTAGTTAAGAGACACTTATTTTTGGAACTTTAGCCTAAGCGTTCTCCACTTTGAGTGTATATAAAAGGTTTGGCTGATGCAAGGGGGGAGGATTCTGGGGTGCTTAATTTTTCCCTCCCCAAATTTGGCTGTTTGAGACAACAGGGAAACCAGTGCACTCTTTCATTTTGCCCTCAACAACTCCACCTCCCAGAACAGATATGAATTTTTATTTTTCCCCTCCACTGGATAATAAACATCACAACATTTTTCTCACATGGAATAGCATCTTTGATATTAACTACTCAGGGAGAAATTCTTTCCCACCCCAAAACTGTTTACAATTCTGACATGAAAGAACAAGTAAATATTTTACAAACAGTTCAAGTGGAATAAACAGATGCTTCTCTCTCTCTCTCTCTCTCTCTTTCTCTCTCTCTCTTTCTCTTTTCCCCTCTTTCTCTGGGTAGAGCCACACCCTCTCTGCCAAAATTCTCTTTGTGTCTCTTCACTGAATCATTCGTACTGAAGGTGAGACTTCTGAAATGCTCGTCTTGGTCCTCTGTGTGTGGGTTGTCAGCATCAGAGATGCATGGGGCTGGAAGCCATTTCAGCATGTTAACCACTACTGTCACAGGCAACCCATCCCACTCCACCCCACCCCCAGGTTGACAGAACTCACGTGGCCAGGTGACCTAAAAGCAACTTTGGAAAAACCAGATATCAAATCTCTGTTGATTAGTGCCAGGAGAGAAAGGAAGCCGTTAGAAAATGATCCCCTCTGAAAAGCTGCATCCTTGCCTGTTGAGTTAAGTGAGGCCATTCCGAAATAGGACACTTGTCCAGGGCTTACCTGTTGCCCCCTGCCCTTCCTCCTGCCTGTGTATTTTAACTCCCAGGACTCTTCCTCCTCTTCCTCTCCTTCCTCCTCCTCTTCACTCCAGTCCAGGTCAGATACAAATGAACCTCCTCCAAGCCCTGTGTGTTTTTCTCTGGTTCCGTTCTGCAAGAGATTCTCTCAGGGAGGGTGGGAGGGTGGGTGTGAGGGAGGGAAGGAGGAGAAAGTCACAACAATAACGTCTTTCTCTGGCAGCCAAACTCCTCAGCATTTAATCCACACTCATGTACTCCTGCCTGCCTGCCTGCAGAAAGACTCATGTGTAATAACGTTTCCTTCTGCTGGGGCAACAGAGAGCTGCCTGCCAGTGTTATTAAACAAATCACTGAAACTTTCACTCTCTATAAGCGTGATGTCCTTTCTTAACTTTACATCAGTAGGTTGTGCTTTGAAAGCAGTAGGAAGGAAGCATTAGCCAGGATCTGTTGGCAATAAAGAATCCTGTGTTTTCAATGAACAGCAGTAGTGCATATATGTCATAATAAATGTCTAGATCTTCCTGTTTTGTGACTATTATTCATACTGACAATGTCAGGATTTGCCTGCTGGGCTGTGAAAAGCCACCCCCTCCTCTCCTCCAGGGATTTTGTCAGCTTAAGGGTCAAAGGCTGTGTCAGGAGCTGACTGTCACTTAATACTGCTAGACAAAAGCATTAGGGCCTGGGGCAGGGGTGGGTTTGTTATCTGTGCTGGCTTGTCAGATCTCCGCCTTTGATCCAAAGAAAGAACCAATCACAGCCAGGTGCAAAACACATACACATGATCAGAATTAAAGAAGAGAATGTCTCTTACCACATCCTGAGTTTAGGAATTCATTCTGAGTATCAAAAGTGAGCTGAGTCCCTAGTCCTTTCACAAAGAAACTCATAACCTAGTTACCCCTAGCAGTTGCCATTTCGGCAGTATAATTCAGATGTTCTTGTTCTTGTTATAAAAAAAAAGGAATCAGAAACCTCCCGTGATCTGCTTCAAATCACACAGAAATCCATCAGAAAACCCTAGCATTCCCTTTATTCACCCCTGGCTAGATAAACTATAATATAATAGACCACTAAGACAAAAACAAGAAGAGAAACAAAACCTTCCAAGCATAAGCTGAGTCAGAGTTACTTTGAAAGAAGTATGAATATTATGACCTGCCAATGCCATCCCAAAATCTGAACAGCTGTTACTTGGAAGATGGAGCAGCCTGGTTTTCTGCTGCATTACAGAATACGACCCAACCCATGGGTTCAAATGCCAAGAAAGGCAAATCCATATAAGCATTAAGAAGAAGAACTTTGTGATAGCAAACCTTTCAGCAGTGAAAAGGACTACAATAGAAAGTGGTAGACTCACATTTCTGGGTGATTTTAAATAAATAAAGGTCAGGTGACCTTCCATGAGTGATGCTTTAGCTGTGGATTCTCTGCTTTACAGGCAGTGGCCTTTGGGTTTCCTCCAGCTCTTCAGTTCTAAGATTCCACTGACCTGGAAGGTTCTCCCCAATCTTATATTCCAGTCAATCTCATGATAATAGAGTCCGTGGAAGTGAATTTCTTCACCCACCCTCTATTCCTCTATACCTTCTGGTATGGGGTAAAGTATGGCATTTGGGGGCTGAAGGGGCACCTAGAAGTTCTCAAGGCTTGGCTGGAGGCTCTTTCCATGAGCCAGAACTCCGTGCACTTCCAAAATGAGAACAATGGATAATAGCTAGAGAGTTGAACAGCATTCTGAAGTTTTGTACAAGATGCAACTTCAACTTGTGATCAGCGTTATTCAATCATCCTTCAAGCATGCTTAATAAACATGGGCAGAGGGGTATGTAGTCAGGTGTTTTGTTCCTCTACCAAGCATGGAGGGCAACTATCTAAAGTGCAGAGCCCCCCCTTCCACAGAACATTTCTGTGCAATTGTCCAACTCATGTGCAAATCTTCCATGGAAAGCTTCAGCTTCAGAATTCTCTCAGATGCAAAGAGTAATGCAAGTGAGAACAGGGACAGACCCTTCTTGAGTGCTTATGATGCATGCTTAAAAACTGACTGAATAAGGCTATAACAATTGTGGGAACAAAACTAAGGAGTGGTAATTAGTCTGGATTAATCAATATACAACAAACTATTATGATGTTATGGCCTCCTCTAGGACAAGGCCACTAATTCCCCAAAGCAGCTTAATCCATAGCTCTCTTTCAGTAACAACAAAAATAAATGCTTTAGTAATTAGAATCTAAAAGCTGGCTGGATAGCTCAGTGGCTTATGTATCTGGCTGTGCAGTCATTGTGGAAAAGAGCTAGCCTATGTGGCTTTGGGCTACACAGCAGCAGGATCCCCCCCCCCCCCAGGAAGGGAATGGTAAACCACTTCTGAGTAGTCTCTACCTGGAAAAAACTTGACAAGGGTTGCCATAAATCAGAATTGACTTGACAGCACATTATTATTATTAATTAGAATCTTCACTGGTGACCAATAAAGATAAATAGCAGGTGATGTTAATGTCTCAAAATTCTTTCAGAAGGAAAAAAAACAGGTAATCAAATGAGAGCCAGAGGAAGTAATTGGTAGCCTGCATCCAATTCCACATTCTTGCACTTACCCACATCTCCCACATCATCATCATCATGTTAGAACTGCAGAGCTGGAAGGGGCCCTACGGATCGTCAAGTCTAGCCCCTGTTAAGGAGAGGCAGAGGGGGATCCAGCTCCCAACCTCTGGCTCTGCAGCCAGAGACCTAGACCTCTGAGCTGCCTTTTCTGCCTCACAGAGTTCTGTGGAGTAAGGAAATGTTCTGGCACCCTTCTGCTTCATAACAAGCCACCACAGGTTCTATCAGATTTGTAATGCAGCCCTGATGGGTTCTGAGGGATCCAATCTGACCCTTCATTCCTGAAACACTGCTTGCCTCCGGATTCAAATGCTGAACTAGGACTAAGACTAAGGCTGAGATTCCCTACCAGTCATGGAAGCTGCAGAACCAGCTTAAGGGAGTCAGTATCTTTTAGCCTGCCATAGCCTCATGGGGTTTTTATGAAAATAAAAATCAGACAGAGCCATGAGCACTGTCCTGATCTGCTGAGAGGAAAGATAAGATACTAAATAAATGGGAAGACTCCACTGCAGTTGTCTGCCATATGCAGAGCAAGATTTTTCAGACTCTAGAATGTCCAGATCTATGTATGTTGCCAATATGGAATTCACCCAACAAAATCAGAAACAGATTCATACCATAAGATCAAGATCTGGACCTTCAGTCTTTTATTTCACCCAGGAGCAATCCATGTACATATTCTGTACCTAGATCCAAGGCTTTTCTGTCCAGTCATTACTTTGGTGTCTTTTAGACCAGTGGTTCTTAACATGGGCGATAATGCCGCCCAGGGGGCGATTTCATTTTTCAGGGGAGCAGTAGAATGAAAAGGGGCGGTGTGGGGGCGCTGGAGCAGAAGGGGGCGGTAGGGGGGTGCTGGAGCAAGCCAAACCTGTGAAGATGGCTACAGCCTTTTTACAGTGTGCATGAATATATATTTTCCTCCACTCTTAATTTAGTTTCAGAGTTTTTGTCTTGAAAGTTTTAGTTCCTACATTGCAGTTTGTTTTTATGCCCTTTTTTATATTTCTTTTTGCGTCTTAAAATTCGCTTGCAACTAAATCATTAAATGTTACTTTTGGGGGGCATTTCATTTTGTTGGAATTGAATTTTGTTTTCAGGGGTCATTGGATTTAAGTGTCATAAATAAATAAATAAATAAATAAATAAATAAATAAATAAATAAATAAATAAATAAATAAATAAATAAATAAATAAATAAATAAGATATCTTCACTGCGGGGAGGGGGGCGATGATAACTTCCTCAATGGCTCAAGGGGGCGTTTCTTTCAAAAAGGTTAAGAACCACTGTTTTAGACCAGTAGTGGCTGATACAGTACCTATTGTGTGTGTAGAGCAGAAAGTATAGCAGTCAGTGGTGAGTAAAGTGGAGGGTGACAGGCAAGACCGGAGATAAATGGATGTACACAGGCTGACAACTAAACTAAGCATTTGCACATACACCCAGGCAGACAAGCTGGTGGGCATAGACTGAGGCACTCAATTATACTCTCCCTTTTATATTAATTTACTTCACAACTGAGCTAAGGAGAAAAACATGCCTTGCGCCCTGATTAGAGATGTTCCTGACCTGTGACTGATGTGCCCTATTTGACCCAATGGGTCAGCTATCTCCCCACAGAAGTGTAGTAATAAATGCAGCTGTGATTTACACGGAGCAGTCACGTGTAGCACTGGAGAGATCCATGTTGCATACACAGAGCTCTCTGCTGCCAAGGGTGAATCATTTTCTGGATGCAGCCAGTTTTAGAAGGAACAGTCATTGGGACACTCTGAACTCAGATGAAACGCCATATTTTGGCCCTTTTGCCATTTGCATGCATTTGTTCAGCATTGCAGAGGAGTCCTTGTTAGAGATCATGCATGTGAAGGGAAGAGGGGCCAGACTGAATGAAAACAGGAAAGCTGCAAAGCAACTATCCCCGTTTCTCCTCTGCTCATGCACAGCCCTGTGGTTCCTTTTTTTTCAACATTCCAGAACAAATATTCCTTCTTTGTAGTGTAAATATTTTGATAATTGGACTAGGAGAACATGGGCTGGCTGGGAGTGCAGAGCAACGGCTGACTCTCTCCGCTGTCTCTATGAGTTTTCTCTCTCTTTTTCTTGTGGGCATCATTCTCAAATCAAGCTGCCCCTAATGGGCTTTTTGGCATGTTTGCTTCAAGGAAACTGAAAGACATTCCTGTGGGATTGTCCTTTCAGCTTTATATAACTTGTACCCCATTGACTTTGAGCATTTTCCCAAAGCACTGGCATGATTGCCAGCTTCTTGCTTCTCCCCTCCCACTCGCCCTTCAGGGCTGATTTCCTTACTAGGCATACTGCTGTAGGAGGCAACAGTCCATGCCAAATTCCTGATACATTTCTTCCTCTGAGCTTTTAGCAACCAATAGACTATCTGGTCCATGTAAAACCTGGTTCAGAAGAAGCACTAACTTTTTCTTTAGGGATGCTCAGCTCAGAGATTCTACTAGTGGGTTTTGGGGGGAATGTGTGTCCTTCCTCAAAATATCTTCTGGAAGATATTTCTTGACATTTGATATATAAATGTCTTCCATTTATATATCAAACAGAACATGATCAATGTGACAAACCCAGACCTACTGGGATATGCCACACGTTAACTAAGCTGCCACCAACCATTCCCTATAAGAAGTCACACAGACCAGGGATGGATTTTTAACAAATAAAAGAACAAGGTTTATTAAAAAACACTCAGGGAAAAATAAAATGACCAGGTGAATAAGATATAGTAACGTGGCTTAGTCTCATTCATACATGCATACAGTTTGGTTCACACAGAACCCTTAACTTGAAGCACAGACCCTGAACCTATCAGTTCTGGCTAACCATACAGACACCTGAACCTATCAGGTTGGTACTGACACACAGTAGTACCCTGTCTGACACACAGACTCCCACACCAGCTTCTTCTTCCCAGCTGCTGCTTCGTCACATCCCAGCGTCCCCTACTTCTCCACACACGCATCACATATATATACAGTACAGCCCCTCCTCCTGATGTCCCGCCTTCCACTCCCCATAGGATGGAACTTTCCCTCCAAACCCATGACAGACAGGTAACATCAGTGCTGTATGTAACACCTCCCCTCTTTATAAGTTGTTTTGTAGGGGGAAAGCTAAGGTGCTTTTTCCCAAAAAAACAACCTGGATAAAACACACAAAAACAGTTATACATACCATATCATACTTACTTATTCTTACATTCTAAGTTAACCATAGCAATTAGGCATTTAAACATTTACCATATACATTACATCAATTTACCTTTATTCATACAAACCAGGTTCAAAAAAACAGGTACATTTAACTTTTTGTCATCAATATATATACATAGTCCATGTTTCTTTCGCCGTCTTCATTCTTCAGGTCTTCTTGACAAGGCGTCAGCAACACAGTTCACTGACCCTCTGACCACCTTCACTTCAAAGTCATAGTCCTGTAGGTTTAAAGCCCACCTCATAAGTTTGCTATTGTGGGTTTTCATTGTCTTTAACCATTGCAGTGGTGAATGGTCAGTGCACAGAACAAAATGTCTTCCCCAGATGTAAGGCTTGGCCTTCTGGATCGCGTAGACTATGGCCAAACACTCCTTCTCCAAGGTTGCCAAATGTCTCTCACCTTTTTGAAGTTTCCTACTCAGGTAGGACACTGGATGCTGGTCACCATTTTCATCCTCCTGGCAAAGAACTGCTCCTACCCCGCTGTTAGACGCATCGGTGTAGATGATGAACTCCCGGTCGAAGTCTGGAGCACGCAGCACTGGATACTGGACGAGCGCCTCCTTCAACCTCTGGAACGCCGCCTCACAGTCGCTGGTCCACGGGATGCGGTCATCAGCCTTCTTCCTCGTCAGATCGGTCAGCGGAGCCGCAATCTCGCTAAACCTCGGGATGAACTTTCTGTAGTAGCCCACCAACCCAAGAAATGATTTGACTTTTTTCTTGGTGTTGGGTCTAGGCCAATCACGAACTGCTTCTATTTTGGCCTCTAGGGGTTTTATCACTCCTCCCCCTACCATGTGACCTAAGTATTTTCTTTCTGGGCTACCCAGCTGCAGTTTGTTCTCTTTGCAGGGCCTGGGCCAAAGCACTCCCTCCCCTGGGTTAAAGTGCCTCTCCCTGCCTTCCTGGTCATCCCAAGCTTTCTTTCTGACCTTTTGAGCTTGCAGGGTCTCTGTTGCTAGCTCTAGGTTTCTCTTTAGGTCTTTCCTTAAAGAGTCTATGTATGTCACAACGTCTTGTGGGTCATCCTGGGTGATCTGCTCCCAATTTTGTTTGATCAAATCAAGGGGCCCTTTCACCCTTCTCCCAAATAAAAGTTCAAATGGACTGAACCCGGTACTGGCTTGTGGCACTGATCGATAAGCAAACAAAAGGGATTGCAGCTTCTGGTCCCAATTGTTTGGATTCTCTGCCAAGTAAGCCCTAATCATGCGCATTAGAGTCCCATTGAACTTCTCAGTTAACCCATTACTTTCAGGATGATAGGCAGTGGTTTCCTTGTGCTTAATTCCACAGATTTGCCATAAGCGTTTCATGAGCTTTGATGTGAACGATGCGCCCAAATCTGTGATTATTTCTGAGGCAAATCCCATCCTGGACATATACCCCACCAAGGCATCTGCCACTGTGTTAGTTTCAATGTTAGTCAAGGGTATGGCTTCAGGGTACCTCGTGGCATGGTCCACAATGGTGAGAATGAACCTGTTCCCCCTCTTTGTGGCCTTGGGCAAAGGTCCCACAATATCCACCCCTATGCATTTGAACGGAGTGTCAATCACAGGCAAAGGGCACAACTTTGCTTTGGTCCTGTCGCGGCTATTCCCCTGCCTTTGACACACATCACATTGTTTACAGAACTCCCTGATCTGCTTCCCTATGTCAGGCCAGTAAAAATTCTGTGTGATTCTCTGCTGTGTTTTGTTCACCCCTAAGTGCGCAGCAAACATGTCAGAGTGCCCCCTTTGTAAGATCATGGGGCGATACTTTTCAGGTACCACCAGCTGACTTCTGATCCCATCTCCCCCTTTTGAGATATTCCTCAGGGTCTCTCTATACAAAATCCCCTTTTTCTCTAGAAATCTGACTGGGGTTTCAGGTGTTAACTGGGCATCTGTCACCTGTTCAAAACACTTTTGGAGAGTGGCGTCTGCCTTTTGCTCCTGTCCAAATCTGCTGTCTGTGGTTAAGGTTTCCACCACAGCTTCTGAACTCCCCTCTGCTTCCGTCTCTGGCTCATCATTACCCCCCTGAACTGTCCCCGTGGTGGCTTGTGAACGTGTAATCACTAGCACCCGTTTCACATGTTCAGCCAGGTCATTTCCCACGAGCACGGCTGCTGGCAGAGTCGATGAAATTGCTAGCCGCCAAACTCCCCTCCAGCCTTGAAAGTTCACCGGTACCTCCGCTACTGGCAGTGAAATTACCTGCCCCTCAATCCCTGCCACCTTCATGCTCTCATTTGGGATTACATATTCCCTAGGAATAGTATCTGGATGGCACAGGGTCACCTGAGAACAAGTGTCCCGCAGCCCCCGATACTGACGGTCAAGTATTCCTACGTCCACCCCTGCTGTCTCAAACAACTGAGAATCTGTTCTCACCAGTAGGCAGCGCCTGACCTCTACAAGAGGACCATTTTCCTCAGCCTGATCAGCAGATGTAGCTGTTCCAGATTGAGTAGCCATGGCAACAGGCTCCCTCAGTGACAATGAGCCTTGCTCTTTCTGGACACAGAACACAGCTTTTGGCTTGGTCCCACTCGAATCCTGAGGCACAATTCCTTTTAGCTGCTTTAATTTCTCACACTCTGAGATTAGATGGCCCTTTCCCTGACAGAAATAACATTTTCTGGTGTATTTTGATTCTCTCTCATCTTGTTTTGGTTTTCCCTCCAAAATCTGAGGTCTTGGTTTCATGTCTGAGGGCTTCCCTTCACCATGGGCCCCTCCCCCTTGCTGGCTTTTCCCTGGTCCCTGAGAGTACTTAGGGTCCCATGTTTCCCTCATGTTTTCTTCAGAAGACTTCAGATTTTGATGTTGTGCCTTAACCTGTGTGCCTTCTTTTGGTTTCTTGTCTAGCTGCAATTTCTTCTCTTTTATTCTCAAATCCAGCTCCTTTTGCTTAGCCTCAAACTCAGCCCTGATCTGTAAAATTTCTTCCTCAGCCCTAGCTTTTATCTCTTTTACTTTTTCTTCAGTCTTATCTCTGATTTCTTTTAATTTAATGTCTTTTTGCTGATTATATTTTTCAAGATCATGCTCACTTTGTCTGGCCTGAGCCTCATACTTTTCTCTTTCCGCAATTTCTTCAACTGATAAGTTGTTATTTTTCTTATTTAGGAATGTTAATTTTAATTGTGCCATTCTAACTCTGTGTTCCAGTTCCATCTCTTCTATCCTCATGGCCATTCCCCTTTTCTTGGCATCTGCCTCTGCCTGACTGATTTCAGCTCTTTCTCTGGCCTCCCTATCCAATTGTCTCATTCTAAATTCATGCTGTTGGGCTAGGAGCATTTTTCTGAGTTCTAAGGTCTGTTCTCCCGTGCTGTCACCCTGCACTGAGCCCAATTCATCCTCAGAACCTTGGTCTACCTGGGGGTCTTTCACTTCACCCATTTCTGCCATTTGTCTTCGAGTCAAGGGCATAATCCCCCCCCCAGAACAGGCTGCTTTCAAAAGTCAAGCCTCAAAATAAAGCGACCACTTTTTTTTTCTTTTGCCTCAGAACCAGCTTTCCCTATAGATTGTTGCTGTCCTTCAGCACTAATTGCAACAGTTGCGAGCTAGAGTCTACCCCCCTCTGCTGGGCCTCTCAGCAGACAAGCTAGCTCACTGCTATTTCACAGTTTTGCCTCAGCTTTTTTCCCGCCAAAACAGGCTGCCTCAGAGCACCCTAATCTAGTCTCCCCAGTTGGCACGTTCTTCTACTAGCGCACCTCCCCGTGAGGTACACCTAGAAGATTACCTACGCGCCTCAGATTGTCCCTGACTAGCCCCCCCTTGCTCTGGGCACACTTGCCAAGGCTTTGCTGGACCGCTGGACAACTGGACCAGTCGTATCCCACACGCTGGACACCAATCAATGTGACAAACCCAGACCTACTGGGATATGCCACACGTTAACTAAGCTGCCACCAACCATTCCCTATAAGAAGTCACACAGACCAGGGATGGATTTTTAACAAATAAAAGAACAAGGTTTATTAAAAAACACTCAGGGAAAAATAAAATGACCAGGTGAATAAGATATAGTAACGTGGCTTAGTCTCATTCATACATGCATACAGTTTGGTTCACACAGAACCCTTAACTTGAAGCACAGACCCTGAACCTATCAGTTCTGGCTAACCATACAGACACCTGAACCTATCAGGTTGGTACTGACACACAGTAGTACCCTGTCTGACACACAGACTCCCACACCAGCTTCTTCTTCCCAGCTGCTGCTTCGTCACATCCCAGCGTCCCCTACTTCTCCACACACGCATCACATATATATACAGTACAGCCCCTCCTCCTGATGTCCCGCCTTCCACTCCCCATAGGATGGAACTTTCCCTCCAAACCCATGACAGACAGGTAACATCAGTGCTGTATGTAACAACAACAATCTATAAAACTGTTGTCTTTATGTAGCACATGCTCAAAATATCTTGTATCTGTTGTTGTTTGTTGTTTAGTCGTTAAGTTGTGTCCAACTCTTTGTGACCTCGTGAGTAGTAAGAATGCGAGCACACTAGGCCCTCCTGTTTTCCACTGCTTCCTGGAATTGGGTCAAATTCATGCTGATAGCTTCGGTGACACTGTCCAACCATCTCGTCCTCTGTCACCCCCTTCTCCTCTTGCCATCACACTTTCCCAACATCAGGGGCTTTTCCAGGGAGTCTTCTCTTCTCATGAGATGGCCAAAGTATTGGAGCCTCAGCTTCCGGATCTGTCCTTCCAGTGAGCACTCAGGATTGATTTCCTTCAAAATGGATAGGTTTGTTCTCTTTGCAGTCCAGAGGACTCTCAAGAGTCTCCTCCAGCACGACAATTCAAAAGCATCAGTTCTTTGGCAGTCAGCCTTCTTTATGGTCCAGCTCTCACTTCCATATCTCACTACTGGAAAAACCATAGCTTTGACTATGCGGACCTTTGTCAGCAAGGTGATGTCTCTGCTTTTTAAGAAGCTGTCTAGGTTTGCCATTGCTTTCCTCCCAAGAAGCAGGTGTCTTTTAATTTTTGTGGCTGTTGTCACCATCTGCAGTGATCATGGAGCCCAAGAAAGTAAAATTTCTCTTGTGTCTAGAATCCTCCATATCAGTGAAAACAGACCGGCATGACATACAAACGCAGAAGCAAGCTGCAACATTACAGATCATACAGACACTGTTCTCTCATGCAGCTTTTAAAAACAGTTTCCTTACAAAGACAGAAATAGATTTAAAAAAATAAATAAACTCTGATTAACTCAGCAGAACTGGAGGAAGCTCTGCTAGATATTCATTAAGGGCCAAGTTCTGATTTGGATTACCAGTGGACTGTTTCTGGCTTTGTGGATCAGTTGATGTACAGCCAGTGGCCATGCTGGCAGGGAGATTCTTGGAGCTTTGGTTCACCAGTAACTTGTCCAGGTCTTGTTTAACACAGAATTAAAGAACATGGACTACATATTCATTTAATTTTAACCCATAAATCATCCTTTGCCATATAGGGAACAAACTGAAATGTCTAAGTGTGGATTGCGTGGACTGAACACACACTGAGAAGATAGCAGTTCTGTTCTTGCCTCCTGCCTTGCAGGGTATAATGTTTATGCCTATGGCTAACTCTCTTTCTTGCAAATCTTCTAATTTAGAAATCTGTTTGTGCCCACCACTCAAATCTATAACGCCACAGATATATTCATTCATTGCTGGTATACCTTTTTAGTGCATTGGTGCTTTTAGTTCTGCATCACAGTTCATATGTGCCTTTAGTTTTGAAGGCTGCAAAATATCCTTCTCAGTATGTAATTAAACCTAGGTCTTCCTCAAAATGGTCTGTATATCTTCTAGCTGTAAGTAAATGTCTTTCCCAATACAGACAGCACATTGTTAAGCACTCTTATCTTTAAGACCATCTGGAGTTTCAAAGATCAAAGCTTCTTTGCCGCTTACACTTTTAGTTCTCTGTCATCAGCAATTGGAAATCATTCATCTCTGTTTGGTTCTAAATGGGTAAGAAAGATATTTCCTTTCACATGTATCATGGGAAATGGGTGGGGCACCAGATGATTGGAGGAAGACTTATGTTGCCTCTAACTTCAAAAGGGGCAAAAAGGAGGAATCGGGGAACTACAGACCAATCAACCTGACATCAATCCCAGGGAAAATTCTGGAACAGATTATAAAGCTGTCATTATGCAAATACCTAGAAAACAATGCAGTAATAACTAGAAGCCAACATGGATTTGTCAAGAACAAATCCTGCTAGAATAAACTGGTCTCATTTTTTTTGATCGGGTAATCTCCCTGATAGGAAGAGGAAATGCTGTAGACATAGTATATCTTGACTTCAGCAATGTTTTTGACATTATATTATTAGCAAGCTAACTAGGTGTGGGTGGATAGATCAAGGGTCAGATGGATACACAGTTTACTGTACTCAGAAGGTGATGATTAATGGCTCCTTCTCGAGCTGGGAGGAGGTAACAAGTGGGGCACACCTTGGCTTAGTCCTAGGCCCAGTGCTCTTCAACATTTTTATTAATGACCTGAATCAGGGGATGCAGGGAATGGTGATCAAATATGTGGATGATCACAAATGGATGGAATAGCTCATACCGTGGAAGACAGAAACAAAACTCAAAAATGATCCAGATAGGGTTGAGCACTGGGCTGAAAACAACAGAATTAAATTCAGCACGGAGAAATGCAAAGTACTACACCTAGGAAAAAGAAACCAAACACACAGTTACAAGATGAGGGATATCTGGCTCAGTAACACTATAAGAAGGATCTTGGAATCATCATAGACCACTACATGAATATGAGCCAACAGTGTGATTTGGCGACAAAAAAGAGCAAATGATATTTTAACTGCTTAAACAGAAGTATAGTCTCCAAATCTTGCAAGATACTGGTTCCCCTCTGTTCAGCACTGGTTAAGCCTCATCTTGAGTACTGTGTCCAGTTCTGGACACAACACTTCAAGAAGAATGTTGACAAATTAGAACAAGTTCAGAGGAGGGCAACAAGGATGATCAGGGGGCTGGAAACTAAGTCCTATGAGGAAATGCTGAAAGAACTGGACATGTTTAGCTTTTGGAAAAGAAGAGGAGATATGATAGCACTTTCGAAATACTTGAAAGAGCCAGGATCTGTTCTCAATCATCCCAGAGAGCAGTACATGCAACAATGGACTCAAGTTACAGGAAGCCAGATTTTGGTTGACTGTCAGGAAAAACATCCTAACTGTTTGAGCAGTACAACATCGAAATCAATTACCTCAAGAAGTGGTGGAGGCTCCAGCACTGGAGGCATTCAAGAGAAATTTTGACAACCATCTGGCAGATATCCTTTGATTTGTATTCCTGCATTCAGCAGGAGGTTGGACCTGATGACCTTATAGGCCCCTTCCAACTCCATGATTCTATGATTCTCTATATGGACCTGTGTTGTTCAATACAAATGGAAATGTTATTTTGTTACCTCTGTACACACCAATTGTACATTTCTGTGGGTAGAATTATATATTTTTTTCTCTTTATTTCTCTGCTTGGTTTTTTTTATTTGCCTGCATTTTGAGGCAACTGTTTTTATTGTAAGAACAACCAGCGCACAGAAGGAATCAGCTCATTTCAACTTCAACATTTCATTGCTCAGCTCCTTCATACGATTTTCTTTCAAAGGTCAGTTGGCATTTGATTTACTTTTCTGTAGCAGACATGATAGAGAAAAGAGATGCAAATAAACCATCCAATGCTTCTAATATTTAATAGTCCATGAAGCATAACAGCAGCTATCACAGTTTTCCACAATTTGCATTATTCTACTTGTGCAATAATCATTCTTGCATTTAGAACTCTCCATTCTAACTTGACTACAAGACTCTTGCTGACACAGAATCCAGAACCAAACAGGATTTTGAGTTAAAGAGGTAGGTGGTGCCTGCAAATGTTATGTAGAAGCCAGCATAACCTTCTCATTCTTCCAGGTAAATGAATGGCATTCAGTATGGAAAAAAGTTAACAAGAAGTTTTTAAAAATTCATAAAAAGATGTCATGTATTTGTGTAAACTGATTGCCTACTGTCTGGCCCACTAGTGAATATTAGGCACAACTATTCTTTCCCCACCCCAGTTATTTTCAAGCTCCTTCATCTGCTCCTCCCAAAATCTTCTCAGTAAAGCATGTTCTGTTTGCAAACAGTCTAGTAAGAAAGACAAGGATTCAACTTTCCAAAAAACTAGTAACTCTGCCCAAATATTTGAGTGTTTGGAGTTACAGTAGATGACTACAGCTCAGAAGAAATTAATTCAGAATAAGAAGAGCTAACATATAACTGTTACATAACTTATTTATCATCTATGACTGCTAAGATCTCAGAGAGCACCAGTCATCTGATTATATAATGAGTTAAAATCTAACTTTGCTTACATGTTACCTGCTTGTTTCTGATCCTCCCACTGAAAGGTATTAGCTGACTTGCTGTGATGTCATGGAATGCTCTTTCCAATATAACATATCCATGAGGAGCATAGGGAGGGATGCACACCTGTCCAAAGCCTTCCCAAGTTTACTTGAGAAGGTCTGGAGGGAAAATATAACTGCATTGCCAGTCCATGTCATCAGGAGCCCTGTAATACAACTGAACCCCCAGTTTCCTCCAGGAATACAATCCATAAATAAGCCTTATGCCATCCTGCATATACAGTAAATACACTAAAGCAAATATAAAATTCACCAACATCCTGGCTGCTTAAATTGTAAATGTTACCAATAATCAGAGCAGCTATTCTACAGTTAGTGAGAATACCATTTGGCTCAATATGTTACCACACAAGTCCTAAACTCAGTGCACGAGGTAAGAAGAAGGCAGGGAAAGAAGTCAGCTTTGGAAGCCAAGAAACTCAGCCAGCAATTCAAGTCTGAAATTAGGCCAAAAGAAGTCTACAGAGATCTGAATTTCCATCTTGAACTAACAAGACTAATCTCTGGCTGGAGGTTTCAGGTGCTATAGAGTTCATTAACAGGGCATAATTTATATGTGTTAGTAACTAAACATATACAAAATAATCCCAACAGAAAACTATAGAAACTGTAGATCTGTCTTCTACAACTGGAATCAAATGAAGTGAGAAATCCTGTTGTTTTTGATATCTGTGTGAAGTACCTACGTACCTACCTACCTACCTACCTACCTACCTACCTACCTACCTACCTACCTACCTACCTACCTACCTACCTACCTACCTACCTACCTACCTACCTACTTGTTTGTTTGTTTGTTTGTTTGTTTGTTTGTTTGTTTGTTGTTCTGACTCTCTGACCATTTCTCCCCATAAACTGCCTTTTACATTTAGGAAGTACAGTGGACCCTCGACTTACAGACTTTTTGAGTTACAGACTTCTCTGGCCGCAAAATTTAGGTTCGACTTGCAGCCAGAGAATCGACCTACAGACCAGAAAAAAAAATGGAACAAAAATGGAACAAAAATAGGCCAGTTATGGATTAATCAGTTTTAATGCATTGTAGGTCAATGGAGACTCGACCTACAGATGTTTCGACCTGCAGCCACCGTTCCAATACGGATTAATTCCATAAGTAGAGGGTCCACTGTAGACCACATGAAAGGGAAAATAGAAGAATACAATATGTAGATTAATATTTGTTGTTGTTTGGTCGTTAAGTGGGTGTCCGACTCTTCGTGACCCCATGGACCAAAGCACGCCAGGCCCTCCTGTCTTCCACTGCCTCCCAGTGTTTGGTCATATTCATGTTGGTAGCTTATTAATATAATAAGCTAATTATGAGCAGCAATCACACCTTCAGCTGCTAATTGGAAAAATAATAAACCTCCCACCATTGATAATTTGGGGTAGAGGAGATAAGGAGAAATAGCTGAGATGATGAAGCAGTCTTATTATATCAAAATGTAGAGAAAGTTGACAACAAACACATTTGTAGAAAATTGAGTTATTTAGATTGGAATAAGAAATAATAATGATTAATATTCAGCTCTTTTTGTTTTCATTCTGTATATTTGCTTTCTTTCCCTACATGATTCTGACCTGTGCCTGGATTAGGGATGGCAACATACTGCCTGTGGAACATATATAGCACCCAGGAGCCCAAGTGCAGCCCTCATCACCTGTGGGTCTCCTCAGCTACTCTAAATATCCCCCAACTGACCTCAGAAAGTCACCTTGTGCCCTATAAGGGGTGTGGGGAGTCATTTTGCCCCATTTACATAGACTCTAAATCAATTGTTCCCAACCTTGGATCCCCAGATATTCTTGAACTAAAACTCCCAGAAGCCTTCACCCCTAGCTGTGCTGGCTAAGATTTCTGAGAGTTGTAGTCCAAGAACATCTGGAGACCCAGAGCTGGGAAGCATTGCTCTAAATAAATCATCACAGATGTGCATCAGAACATAAATGGTATCCTGCCAATATTTTCTGATGCAGAAAATCAGTTTTTCAATTGACAAGCACTCTTGAATAAAACATTGTGTTTTAAGGCACTGCTAAAACACTTGGTACCATGAAAGTTGTGTTTGTTCTCTTTTTGATGCCAGGAAGAGCAGGATGTTACATACTATAGGTCTGAGCAACTCTGACTCTACTCTGCAGGGTCAGGCCCTCCTCAGAAACAAAAGAAGGAGGATCTGTGCTTTAGAAGGCCAGAGTTTTCTTCCCATTGGAACAGTGCAAACATAAGTCTAAGGGTCAAGACGTGAAATCCCATGTGGGATGTTGATCTTAATTCCAGAAAGGCAGGATGGACTAACAAAGGGGAAGGAGGGGAAAAAAAACCAGACTGAATGAGGGAAACTAGGCACCATACAAAGGCTTTAGAGACCAGGGAACAATGCAGGAGCAGGCAAGGAGAATGCAGGAAGTACAAGCCTGCGATTAGGTGTTTTAGTGCAAAGGCTAAAGCCTGCTAACAAGAAGAGGCAGCAAAGAGCAGAAGCCAATCACAGTGGGGTGGGGTGGAGTGAGAAGTGAAAAACCAGCCAGGTATTAATCAGATTCAGGACTAAATACCTTTAGGGAATGACTTAGAGAAAAAGGTGCCAGGCGAGCTTCTGAAAAAAACTAAAATACAAATCTTGGTCAAGCTGGCTTAGAAGCCAGGACTCATTTTCACACCATATCATCTCAGTATAAACACACAAAGGATGCATATTAGCAGAGGAAAAGGGTGGGCTAGATCAGTGGTTCTTAACCTTTGTTACTCGGATGCTTTTGAACTGCAACTCCCAGAAACCCCAGTCAGGACAGCTGGTGGTGAAGGCTTCTGGGAGTTGCAGTCCAAAACTCCTGAGTAACCCAAGGTTAAGAACCAGTGGGCTAGATAAACTGACACCCAAAGTGCCTCCTGTTGGCAACTATGGATGCACATTAGAATACCATTTTATGCATAACCAGTAATGGAAAATTCTAGAAGTTGCATTAAAAAATAACTTTTCAAAGCTTTGCCTTCCTTCCCCCCCCCCCCCCAAATCTATGGACTGTTTTGTCCCCAGTTTCAGATACCGTGAAGGAAAACTAGGTTCTCTGCATTGTCTTTTAAAGAAGGAATCAAGGAAGCGCACCATGCCCAATTCCCTTTTTAAAGTCACTCATTTATTCCCTTCCCTGTGAATGCACTGGTGAGACCCTAGTTTTCTTCATGTAGCTGGAAAAAAGAAAGTGTGTTGGCAGGGAGCAGCGGAGGGATAAAATGGAGTGCTGAGCTCTGTGAATTGCTGCTGTCCTAGCTATAAGCCCTGCTGTCCTGCCAGCACCTCAGGGCCCAGAACTGTTACTACAGTGGAGTACTTGGGACTTTTTTCCCAGGGCATGAAAATGTAGAAGACCAACTGGTTCTATTGATGAGTGTTAGAGGGGAAAACCCAGCAACACCCCATGCCTTATTCACTTTTATTCTCTTTTATTTTCTCCCTTGTTCTTTTTTCCTAAGCACAGATTTTCTTTCTTTGTTGTTCATCTCCCTTTACAATCTGTCTTTGAGGGTGGTTTTTCCCCCCTTTCTTTTGTTCAAGAATGGTGACCTTCAGTGTCCAGGGGACTAAACTACTGGTTTCTGAGGGCTGCTTTTTCTAATGTCAGTTTAATGTCTGTTGATTCTTGAGCATAGAAACTGGTCCATTTGTCCAATATAAAAAGTTGTAGAGCACTGCTAGCAGAAGTTGACATATATATAACATTAGATGATGACCAAGTCTACAAATACCTGATGTTTAAAATTACATCATCAGCTCCTTTAACAGTGTTCCTTGTTAAATGGAGGGCAGAGTTCGATATGGCCACATTCTATTTCAAGATCTTTTGTTGCTGATGAATACTCTTTTCAAGTTGGGTAGGTGTCTATATGCAGGTGTGGACATCCCACCCAGTCTCTGTGCAGAAGAGAGTGCATACAATCTGTACAGGGAGGACAGGTTTAATTTTCCCCTTTCAAGGCCCAATTGTTCTAGTTACTGCCCTCCTTACATGACTACAGGACAATGGGGAAATGTCCCCGTTAGCTCTAACTTCCAACAAAGACAAACATTCCTTTTATTCATCTCCTTTTATGCGATGCCCTTATAGAAACATGTTTAGGCAACCTTCACTATGGGGCCTTCAGTGTATGAAGCAGCTGTGAATTATTATCATGGGGCCCTCCTGCTGCTGAAGAGAGCACTCCACCAACATAAAAGCTTTATTCACACCATTAACTGGCCACAGTCAAAGGATGCTTTTGTGTTAACTTAAATTTATTTATACTGGCAAAGGATCCCATCATCCAAACACAAGAGACAAAAGACAGAAGAGAAGGGGGAAAGCAGTGTGTTTGAAAATCAGAGAAATTCCTTGCAACTCTGCCTTCCACTTAAGGCAAGTCCTTCTCATTTTCCCACATTTGGCCCTGCATACACCATCCATCACAAAACACTTCAAGTAAGGACAGTCTGGACTTCTATAAAGTCTTCTCTTTTTTTCACCCCTCACGTGGACTAGGATGATTTGTTTTCCCTTTTCTTGATGAGTTTGGGAGAGGTGTGGTATGGCTTGAGGAACTGGAAAGAGTGAGGTCACATGAATTTTTTTCTCACCCTCCATCCTCCAGCCAGGTGCTTAAAGTAACAAAGGGTGTGTGTATATGTTTTGAACATTCTTTGGGTAGTTTGATCATTAAGTCCACAAGCAAATTTATCCCATGAGGACAAAGCAACTGAATGAAACCTGTCCCAAACTTGGGTAAATGAAGCAATGGAAAAAAACTCTGGAAATCCATAGAAACTAATAAAGCTTACACTCACAATATAAAACTCATTCTCCTTAGTTTGGTCATTACATTCTCCTGGCATCTCCATAAAGCCTTTCAGATTGGCAGCCACAAAACAGAAGAGGGAAAACAGTGAGGACAATCATCATCATCATCTTCAAAGATCCAAAACCTAGATGGAACAGAGTTTTAAAATGACAATATTATAAAATCATTATCAAGTGATGAAAACTATAAATATCTTGGAATACTAGAAGCAGATAACATCTGCACACAGAAGTTAAACTGACATCAAAAGACTGCAGAAAACCTTAATATCAAATTAAATTGTGGAAATACCATCAAAGCCATAAACACATGAGCAGTTCCAGTAATTAGATACCCAGCTGGAATAATAGATTGGAATCAAAACAAATTAGAAGAATTGCATTGAAAAACATGGAAACTAACGAACAAGCATCACACACTACATCAAAAAAGTGATGTGGACAGATAATATTTAGCAGAGGCTGTGGATTACTGCAAATACAGCAGGTAGTAGAGGAGGAAATAAGAAGCTTAAATGATTGTATCAGCATAAGCAGAGAAAAATTACTTTAGGCAATAAAAATGGAGAATATTTTGAAAATAACAGAAACAAAGGCTCAATAAAAGAAACAACAATTAAAATAAATTGAATAGCTGGAAAAATAAACCACTACATGGACAACACCTGAGAAATATTGATGGAAAGCATGATCATCATTCAACATGGGCATTGCTAAACCAGGGGACCATTCAGAAAGAAACCAAAGGCTTGATCTTGGCTGTACAAGAACAAGCACTCCAAAGCAATGTGATGAAAGCTAGGTGTCAAGAAAATGCTCGAGCCGCTGCTGACCCAAAGCTTCAGCTTGCCTTTGCCTCCCTCCCTGGATAACACGAGACCCTCAGTCTCATGAGAACATTTGGGTGAGAGGGGGGAACATTCAGTTATTTAAGGGACTTCCCCCTCTCCCCACCCTCTTCCTTCCCTGGCATTGGTAAAGGATAGAGTTCTGCTGCTCTATGCTGTCTCGAGCTGTGTCGCAGTTCAAAGGCCTGCAAGGACAACACTCAGGAGAATGAAGAGGGTAGCTTCAGCTACCACCTGTGGTCTGATCGCTGCATCTTTATTTAACCCGGGCTATTATTTACAATATTACCTTAACCCCTTTTGTATATTTAATTCATATTAATTAATTCTTTTAACTTTAATATTGTATTATTGGGATTGGGCGGTTTTCATGTAAGGGGTTTTTGCAACCACACGGCTTGCACGGGCCATGCTGCAGTGCAATCGGAGCTTGGGGAGTTATTGGTTTAGCGCCAAAGCTATTAAAAAAGAAGAAGAAAATGAAAGAAAAGATAGATAGGACAGAAAGATCCAGCGTCGGGACCACTGCACGTGAGTGCCTTTTGGATTTGCAGCCACTTGGCCACTGCTTGGCTTATTGGCTGTCAGCGCTTTGATTCTTTCCCCCTCCCATCCTCCCTCCTCTCGGGGGTCGGGGTTTAGAATGTTTTGGTGCCTCGTTGAAATAGCGCCACCTTAGTGGTTAGGTGAATCAGTCCTGGCCACGAGGCACTGAATTTGAATTGGTCCAACGTTTTTGCAGCAGCCTCTCTAGATCAGCAATATAAATAAATAAATAAATAAATAAATAAATAAATAAATAAATAAATAAAAATGGGGACTTTGTAATGTGCACTACACCTCTTTTGATGAGGTCGTTCACATGGTAAGGAAGTGTGGTGTAGCAGCAGAAATGGCAGAAATGATTCTGCACTATGGCAGGGCCCCCTTTGCCAAAGGATGGCAACATAGATTATGCTTAATAAAATGTGGCCCATGTTTTATTCCACAATTCTTTTCTCGTGTTTTTGGCTGGGAGGGCAAAGATGAAACTGTGTCACATCTCATCTGTGAATGTCCAAAAATTGCACAAACAGATTACAAAATTAAACAGGATAGAGAGGCAAAGTTAGTACACTGGTCATTATGCAAAAATTATAACTTCCCTCCAAAAACCCATGGGAACATCAGGTAGAGAAGGTGTCAGAAAATCAAGAAATCAAGATCTTGTGGGACATACACCTTGAACATAACACACCAGACATAGTAGTAATAGAACAAAGAAATGTCTGGATCATTGACATGGCAATTGCAGAGGATGCCAGAGTTGAAAATAAAGAATTGGAAAAACTAACAAAGTACAGAGACTGGCAATTGAAACATCTCGCCTCTGGAATAAACACACTTCAGTAGTTCTTGTAGTCATTGGGGCTTTGAAAACATTATCAAGAAATTTCCCACAGTACTATAAGCAGTTGCAGATCTCAAAAATCACACCATCAGAGCCAAAAAATGGCAGTATTAGGAACAGCATGCATACTACACCAATATTTAACAGATACTTAGGTTTCTGGTTAAAACTTATATCTGTTTACAATACCAGTCAATGTTTTTATAATTTTGATTGTGCCTGGTGTTTAATTATCATCATCATCATCATGGTTATTGTAGGTTTTTTGGACTGTTTGGCCGTGTTCTGAAGGTTTTTCTTCCTAACATTTGCCAGTCTCTGTGGCCGGCATCTTCAGAGGACATGAGTTAGAACTCTGTCTGTGTTCTGTAGACCAGTACTTCTGTGTTTTGAAACAGAATTTAATGTCCAGCTTGTTTCAGGGCCCATCTTCTCTGAAGATGCCAGCCACATGGCCTGGCAAAACATTAGGAAGAAAAACCTTCAGAAGATATCCGAACAGCCCAAAAAACCTACAACAACCATCAGATCCTAGCCATGAAAGCCTTCAAGACTACTACAACTGCTGCTACTGCTACTGCTGCTGCTGCTGCTGCTGCTGCTGCTGCTGCTACTACTACTACTACTACTACTATACAGGTGGCATTACTGTCTTTAAAAATATTGTTTAGAAGCCCATCTAGACCGCTCCAGAGATGGCAGGCAAACCAAGAAGCCCTATGATAGAATCTTGAACTTTTGCTGGTGGGAACTGGATTCACTATATGTGTTGCCTGGCCTGCATTTGTTTATGCGAGCTAAGATATTGCATTCTGGATTCTGCCACTTCAACCACATCTGTGTCCAGCATTCTGCAGGAAATTCACCTGGGAAGATACTTGTTTGCTGCTCATTGGATGAAATTCATAAATCTAGGTGCAGTGATGGCTGCCAGCATGGACAGCTTAAAAAGGAAATTGGACAGATTCGTGGAGGATGGGGCGCCAATGGCTGTCAAGTCATGATGTATCCATATAATCTACACCATAGAGGCAGCATGGCACAGTATTTCAGTTGCCCAGTGAGACAGAGGACGCTGTTGCAGTCATGCCCTGTGTGGACGGAATCCTGGACTTCAGCAAGGCTTTTGAACTGACCTAGCATGGCTCTTTATACATTGTTATGTGTCAGGATTTGTTCCTTTAAGTGAATAAGGAGTTAAATTTAATATTGTAATTAAAATGCAAAGTCATGCCTGTAACATCAAGTCAATGGATGACTGATAGCATACAGATGGGACAAGTTTAGGTAATACTTGTTAAACATCTTCACCTGCCATGTCTGCTGTGATAGGCTGCTCTCACTATTTAAGCAAGTGTGTGAGAACAGCTCTTTGTCACTCAGTTGTAAGTCTAGTGGTTATTAGTTTACTTGAATGTGATGTTGCTCTGAGATATCTATGCCAATGTATATATTGCCATGTATATGTGTCTGACCAAGTCTAATATATTATGCTGCAAGTATTATTAGAACTCTCTCTGTGCATTTTCTTATAGGTATGTTCATATCTTTACTCTGCTTATTAAGGGGATGATTTGAAGCTACCAGATAAGAGACTTTGTGTAACTTGTTATCTTGGTCTCCAAGGTTTGTATTCCCTGACAGAGTGCTCTTGGGAGCTTCATTATCCAAATCTGACTTCAAGCTTCAGGAGGGGCAATATACCATATCAAGCCTTTGGAATTGGTCCCACACCAGCTCTCATGAAATTGAGCAGGTTAGTTCTGTTGAATTAAAACAAGGATTACAAAATGAATTTCTACTGCAAGTTTAAGTAGGCTAGAATACAAGAATGCCATTCTAAATTCCACTGCCAAAGCCACCCAGTTTCAGTACTTTAGAACTCCTGTTATACCCTGACTAACACGGTGCACTTTTCCCCTCTCAGTGGCAGAAGGACTTAATTCTTTATTCAGAGTTCTTTTCTTCCCTTTGTGGTGTTGTAGAAACTGCTTGGGAGGTCTGCACTACAAGGGGATAATCTCATTTGCTATGGGGGCTTGAATGCTACTTCCCACTCACCCCAATGTGCACACACAGTTGTTGTGGTGGACATTAGTACAGACAGAACATAAGAAGTGGTTTCATGTTTCTTCAGCACAAAATCATTCAGAGTACCAGCTGAAGTTAAAGTCCTTATGAGAGGAATGAGGCTACAACATCCAGATTCTGTCAACCAACATAACCATTAGAGTTTGGGGCAGCTACAGTATCATCAGAAAAAGTAACATTTCTAAACTCTGTTAAAATATTTAAAAAAATCTCACCCCAGTTTTGTTGCTTGTTTTTTATGACTGCAGTTCCCTGAACCTGGGATGAGGGATTTGAAGAACTGTAATCCCAAAAAGTAATATTTCTATGCTCTATTACAATCTTTATAAACTGCAACTCCCTCATCAAAATGTCATCAACAGCAGATACAGAAATAAGCAGTGTCTACCTTCCACATCTATCTGTTAGCACTTTTCAGGTGTTCCATTTGCGGGCCTATCTAGATGGATATATAGCTCACTATTTGGCTTTCTTTCAGTGTGGCTTGGTTCAAACCAAATTATGGTGTGCTTTGAATTAAATTGCACCATCCTACCCCTTTTTAGTGCTGTCCCACTCCTTTCTAGCACAACACTAAGGAGTCTGCTTTTTTGGTATCCTTTAACATGCTCTGAACAGGGATGTTGGTAAGTCTTTGGGACTTAGTCTAAGTCTGAGATTGAGTCTTGTGGCTTGTGTTCCGAATCCCAAGGCCAAGTCTCCAAGTCTTTGGCCCCTCTAAGGCTTGGAACTTGGGACTCAAACTGCACATATGCCAACCAGCTGATAAGCCAGTGCACGTGCAGAAACAGCACACCGATTTCCATTTCCAGAGCCAGCCTGCTATCTCTGTGTCTGTGTTGGCATATCAGCTGACTGGCATATATGTGAGTGGAGGCAGCGAGCTGGCTCTAGGAATGGAAATTAGCCCAATGTCTCTCTGCATGGGGTGTAGTATTAACTCTTTCTCTCTTTTTTTAAACCTTGCTGTTCATGAAACTCTTCATCCTCACAACACTGTGCAAAAGGGAAAAGAAAAATTAAAGCCAAAAACTGCAGGGGAAGAGATATGCAGGGAAATAAAGGAAAGGGGAACAAGTGAGTAAAGGAGAGAAGGAGAAAGGGGAAGAGGAGAGAAGGCATATACAGCTCTATTGTTCTATCAATACACCACTTTTTCAAAAAAGGCCAAAAGGGGTCTGATTGCCCCAGGAAACAGCACAGAAAATGAATCAATATAAAATTAAACAGCAGTGTATAATGGTTCAAATATAAAGAAATTAATCAAGGTAGTTAAAAACAATTTGAATGCTCCTGCTGATATATATACATGAGAGGTAAACTAGATCATACTAAAGATAAGAACCTTTTAAATGGAAACGAGACCACTCTAACTTCTTCTGTCTGGATGTGCCCTGTGCTGAATGAAAATACATGGAATAGGAGAACAGGTTCATATACAGCAGGTACCTACATATGTAGAGTTTCGTATTCACCTCAGAACACAACTCTATGCATGTATAGCTAGAGACTCTACATCGTCGTTTAGTCGTGTCCTACTCTTCGTGACCCCATGGACCAGAGCAAGCCAGGCCCTCCTATCTTCCACTGCCTCCCATAGTTGTGTCAATTTCATGTTGGTTGCTTCGCAGACACTTTCCAGCCATCTCATCCTCTACACCTTCTTGTAAATAAATATACACATTTGGAAGTGAGGTAAACTTGACATTTAGTCCAGTCACGTCCAACTCTAGGGTGCAGTGCTCATCCCCGTTTAAGTGACGAATACCACTAATACCACAACCACGTGTTCTGCTACATAGAAGAAATTCCTCTGTTTGGAGAGCTGTCTGCCTATGTCTTTGTTTTAAATCTAAAGCACCACAAGAAATCATAAAAATAGGAATCTTGGATTGCCCCTCCTCAGACAGCACTTGTATGGCAGATTGAGCAGGAACATAAGCCAGCTGGCCCTATTATAATGACAGATTGTATCTCCATTTAAACTAGTTTCTAAATTTCTATACTCAAAAACTAGCACATACTTTTATGCACACCTTCCTTTTGGTTAGTGCCCTTTTAAAATGATACCTAATTGGTCAACCCAGTCAATGAGATCCTACTTCTTTTCCACCTATGTCATCATATAATGAAGGCCTGAAAAGGCAGCTGTCCTCATCAAGGTCAAGACCTCTGCTGAATGTAGTCATTCAGGGTTGTTCTTTTTGCCTGATAAGCAGTACCACAAAGCTCACTCAAAGTGAGGCATAGGAATGCCCTTCAAGGAAGCAGGCATTGATAAGGATTTATACAGGCTTTGACATGGACTTGTAACATTTCTATTATTTCTTCTAAATTGAGAGGGAGGCTGATTTCTGGCGGAAAGAGCTTCATGAATCCTGAAGTTTACAGCACTGAGAAAGGCAGAAGGCTTCAATGTTTCTTAATCAGAGTGCCCTTGTAGTTTACGATACCAGGGCATCTAGGTCTTTATGTACTGAAGGAAAGAAGTGTAAAGAAACTGACATGTTAAAGCTCATCTGAGAGTTTCTAATGATTCTGGGAGTTTTGGACAAGCTGACAAATACAGATTTTGACAGCATGTGAATGAAGGTGCTATTCAGTTTAAATAAATACTTACTCCACCTTCTCCATCATCACCCTCATTATGTGGAGAGCAATGGTGTGGAGAGCAGAGCATCCGCTACAGAAGGAGGCTCTCCTCAACATCAGGAATTGTAACTTTGATCTTTTCCTATGGGTCAAGCTAGCTGGGGGCTTGTACTTCAAAAAAGTAACTTTTCCAAGGTCTGGCCACCTGTTTTTCATGAAGTTGCTTAGTCTTCTTTTACAGCCATCAGCCACCAATATGCCTGGTAGCAATAAGTTCCATACACTTTGTTTAAAGATGCACCTGGGTGAGGAAGAGTGTAACAATGTAGAGTGACAGCTTTGTTTACAGAAACTGCATTCGGGAATCTGAACAGTGGGAAATCATCTGCCAGCAACAGAAGAGTTTGCTGAGGTGACATTGTCTGATAGGTTGATGCCGACTGCTCTGCCCCTCTAGCAAAACCTTATTGACTACGTAGGACCTCCCTCTGCATCACAGAACAGGTACATGAAACATCTGGCAAGTTAGCCATTGCTGGACTGGCTGCTTACAAACCTCCTCCCCACCAGGGCATAATTTCTCATGCTTAGTTCATACCTAGGGACGTGGTGGCGCTGTGGGCTAAATCGCAGAAGCCTGTGCTGCAGGGTCAGAAGACCAGCAGTTGTAAGATCGAATCCATGTGACGGAGTGAGCTCCTGTTGCTCGTCCCAGCTCCCGCCAACCAAGCGGTTCGAAAGCATGCAAATACGAGTAGATAAATAGGGACCACCTCAGTGGGAAGGTAACAGCGTTCTGTGTCTAAGTCGCACTGGCCATGTGACCACGGAAGATTGTCTTCGGACAAAATGCTTGCTTTATGGCTTGGAAACGGGGATGAGCACCGCCCTCTAGAGTCGAACATTGGACAAAAATTGGCAAAGGGAACCTTTACCTTTACCTAGTTCATAACTAGGCACCAGTGGTGGTCTGAACAAATGAATTTAAAGACTCCAGGCTTTTTATTCATTCCTTTAGTTTTCTGGAAGTGCTTATACCTTCCAGGTTGTGCTGCCTGCAGATACTCATGATGGTGGCCTCTTCCTACTCTTTTTGCAGTTCTTCCAACTGGCCCATCTTCAAGAATGGCTTGTCGCTGCCACTCCATAAAACTTTTATGTTACCGTAAAATGTAGCAAGACAAGAAAATGGTAGCAAGCTATTGTTCCCAGAAGTGCAGTAATATAATTGCAATCTGGTATTTATTTATACATAACTGGATAACTAGTATTTATTTATACATAACCTTTTGCGACTTTATAAGAATTAGCTAGCCCCATTAACTTTCCTAACAGTCCATCTTAAAGATCAGGATGGTAAAGTAAATAAGGGACAACCAAGGGTCAGGATTAGAATTTACTTCATCTACTGTTCTAGGGGAAATGTCTTCAACATTCAAGAGTACTATCAAATCTTGAATTACTGGAACATAAACTGAGATAGTTTGTAATCTACTGGATGAATTGACATAACAAATTGGACTTTTTGCAGTTTTCTTCTTTCCCAGTGGATATGTTTTCCTTATTCTTAACACCTACTATGATTTAAGCTGCTCTTATTGTCTTCCAAGGGTTTAGAAACATTTTCTATAAATCAAGTGTTTGAAACTTTTTGGATGATTTCAAGAGAGAGATTTCCACATCTTGTTTTGACAGCCTTAGCTGCAAGAGATCTTCATTTCTAGCACATGTGGGAATAAAGATGCCACTGGATGTGAACCAGGATTATCTCAGTGAAAGAATGGAAATTGTAACCTTAACATTTTCCACTGATAGGTACAATCATAGTACTCAGTGACATAACTCCAGTCCTTTAATGATTACTAGTGGGAAAATGCCTAGGATGATAATATTGACTATGACTGCTCTCCTATAGCAAAATTTCAGCAGAAAAATGTCTTCGGCTGTATGTGACTTGAAGTGGTGTAATTGGTGCAGAAGACTTCTTCTCTGCAGAATTTATTTATTTATTAAAAGGAATTTCTTCAGTTATTTGTCTGTGTTCCATCAAATGACATAAAATTATTACCTCAATCCATGCTATATGGAAGAATGTGCCATTTAAACCTAATGTATGGATAAAGATGATATTAGAGTTAAGTTGATACTTGGATTGATTAGTGAAAAGGGTGGGTTTTATTTGGGGGGAGTCTATTGTGCATCCTGAATTTTAAATTGTATAAGAATGGTGTTAAAAATCTTGCATTCGAAGTCAAAATTGAAACATTCACTTCAGAAGAACCCCCTGCATGATTTCAAAACTTTATACGAGTACATGCACTGTCTACCTGCAATTTCCAGTTGAAAGGCAGAAATTAAATATTTTGCACTAGCACTGAGAAATATTTCTAATTCACCATTACTATGTATTAGGTGCTGCCCTAGTACATACATACAAAAGAAACACATATCTTGAATTTCTCCAATTCTTTCTATTATATGGGAATTAAACAATCCATTTCTGAACATGGGTGACTCAGAAGCCAACTCAAACAAATGAAACTTCTGCAGCCTCTGAAACTTGAAAAGTCTGTAAGTCGAGGCGTCTGTAAGTCGAGGGTCCACTGTATCTCCACCCAGCCTCCCAAAATACAGAACTAAAAATAAAAACAGAAAACACCAAGCAATGACGGGGATGATAGTGATTAATCATTTCACTCAAAACATGAGTTTTCTCGCTAAGTGATTTTTTATACTTTTTCATTTTTACTGGTTTATTGCTTTAGGTAGGGAGGTTGTTTTCTTGGGGCTCTTGAGGGAGGGAGCTAAGGGATTTGGATGGATGTGTGTGGTTTGTCAAGGAAGGTACAGCATTTCACTATGGTTCATAGTAATTCTGGCACTGAAAAATACTCTGTGGTGCCCCTTCCCTTGGTGATGCCCTAAGCATGTACTTATTTTGCTTAATGGTTAATCTGGGGCTGCTGATGTGTGTAAATCAAAATAAGGAGTTGTATGAAATGAGATTACCATATTTAGCTGGCTAAATAGTTCAGTGAGTTAGGCACAGAATTTGGGAGTTTGCTTCCTTGCTGAGCCTTCTAAGAGAAGAGCCACCTTGTGTAGCCTCAGGCAAGCTGCATCATCCTAGGAACTTCCTGGAATAAGGAACAGTAAACCACTTTTGAGTAATATATACTGAGAAACCCCTGGAAACGGTCACCATGTATCAGAATTGACTTGGCAGCACATCATTATTCTGATATCATATCTTGAGATGATATTTTGGATGTGGCTAAAGGTTGAGAGTAGGCAGGCTTTTTTAAAAAAATAAGTATTTTGCTCTGTTGCTATTGTTTAAACAAGGGTAGGAAACATTTGACCTGCCAGATGTTTTGGCTTACATGCCCCACAGCTTCTTTACCATTGGCCATGCTGAACAGGGCTGACAGCGTGCACACAAAAGCATCCTGGTTTGGCAGAATGGCATTTTCCAGCTGTGTGCAGAGAGGGTGATGACACAGGTTGGCACATCAGCAGCTTTTTGAATGCTTACAAAACTTGAGAAATCTATATTATGGGATTTGAAGAAGAAGAAGAAGAGGAAAAAGAAGACCAAATTCAATATTATATCTAACATAGCATTGTAAACATACAAAACAGTGGAGTGATGACATGATTCTTCCCTCTGGAGGACAATTTAAATTTTATGGTCTCCTAGAGGACGCCCTTATGCACTTGTATTCCAGGGACTATTTGGAGAGTGTCCCATGCTTCTTCTGGGTGGAGTCATGTGAGGGGGAAAATATGTCCCAGGTGATTTGCTAACTTCCATATGTATACAGTTTCCATAGGTATGCAATAAGCAGCTAGAAGCCAAATAATTAAATGTTTTGATTATGCCTCAGCGTAAACTTCTGAACTAAAAACACTTTGTGAGCAAATATACCTTAAGCTATTATTTTTTAAAAAAATCCCTTTAACAGTCTGTAGTATTTCTGTCCAATCTGCTGCTTTTGCTTGGGCACAATGTTTTTCTCTCCCTTAGTTACTGCTTTTTCCCCCCTGTATTAGTCACTCGGATGTTGTGACATTTTTGCAAGAAAATTTGGAAAAAGGAGGTGTTTTTGATGGTACTGGAAAAAGTCCCTCAGAAGTAGTGACTTGATTTTGCACAGCACATAATAGACATGCCAAGATTTCTGGGGATATTTCTGGTGTGAAAAAAAAAATGTTTGGAAGAAGCAGACATTTGTACAGATTTTCTGTAACATCCATTTAGGTGCACTAGGAACACATGCGTGTCCAACGATAACTTTCATATGGAATCACTCTGTGTTTTCACACATGGAAATGAAATGACCTCCAGACCCTTACTTACACTATAATATCAGAAGATGGATAGAAGTAAAATACGAAGGTCAGAACAGGAACAAAGCAAGGAAAAAGCAAGACTTTACTAAGGGCTCAAAGAGCTGGAGTTTGTGAGGAGGTTAAATGAAGCTAAATTGTACATCTTGCTTGGGAATATTCATGAAGATGTGTTTCCCTATACCTGTGTACTCACTATCTATATCTTACGATATTTGGGTAAAGCTCATCAGATGCAGTATATTAAGACGCTAAAATAAGGATATTCTGAAGAGTGAGCTCCCTATTGAGCCTTCTCTAGAGTGTGCTCTTCAGTTAAACAAGAACTTGTAAATTGAGAAACAGAGGGATCTCAGCTTCCCTTGTATAAAATGCTGCCTCAAGAACTGACTTCTCTGTGGATGGACCAGAGGGAGGAACAGCTCTTAGGGAGAGCAAAACACAAAATCAGGAACATTATTCTTAGTATCAGTGGAAGTCAGTGCTGCTGATGGGATTTGCAACTTGCATTCACCCAAACTGAAAGAATTATTCCATTGGGCAAGAATTATCAGCCATTTTGTCTATTGTGTGTTGGTTGCAAGATTGACTATGGGGAGATACTTCATGACTTTACAATGGGCAAAGCCAACAGACCCATAGATAGGGTGCATGTTCCATTTAATAAAAATAGCATAACTGTGGCGATGGGGAAAGAGTGTCTGGGATTGCAGTAGCAACGTTCTTGTGTGAGTGATGGTGTCACTTCAGAATGTACAAAGGGTCATTTCATAACTAAAAGTGAAACTTTCCTTTCATGTCTCATGGGATTTTATCATGGAGCAGGTTCTTAGCATGAGTGTTGTGGGCATACTGTACATAACAGGGTTTGTACTAGCCCCTTCCCAAAATATGCATGAGCCACGGGTGTGAGCCTACTTCTGTTCCCCTATAACATTTTTATCAAGCAATGGTTAAATTACAAGATGATGTTGTGGTGATCTCATATTAAAACAATTCACCTGGAGACGACCCAAGACAACCAATTACATCACTTCCACTAAAACAGCACAGAAGGGGAAAGAAAAAGTGACTGCATCCTGGAATGGATGTCATGTTGGAAGGTATATACCATTTACAGGGTGAAGTTCAAACCCCACGTTGAGGGTACCAAACATGTCAGCTCACATTTTTTGGCAGCAACGGTTCTGCCAGAGAATTCCATGCCCAGATAAAGGAAGCAGAAGATTTTTGCAGGCTATATTGTAAGGCAGAAGCTTTTTCATGCTCAAGAATGTTTTCCAAAGTGACTATTATGACTGCTCTTACTTGGCAGGTCCACTGCTCCATGCAGCAGCACACAGAGCTCTTTGATAAAGGAGCGTTCAGTAGAGCTGTGGAAATGGCAGATTGCATCTGACATTAGTTAGGCTTATAGGGATCAAAGGGTCCCAAAAGCTCTAGGCAAATCAGCACCCAAAACTAAAGCTTCCAAAGCCAACTAAACTGAAGACGATGATAAGTATCCTGTGAGCAATAGGCAGAAGCAATTAAGAGGTTTTCAGTCCCAAGTTGGTCAAATGGGGATATTTTATCTCTGTTTGAACCTGTCTCTGATGCATCTGGTGGCTCCTTGGAAACAATGTACAGGATTCTTTCACTCAGTGATACTGGCCATTTCCCACAAGATAAGGTTGCACTCTCTCTCCAAAAGCTGAGGGCTCACTGCCACTGGGAAGGAATGAAAGAGAGGCCGAGTTTCAGCCATATGAGTTCATTTTCTGGTTCTCCAGATTTTTTTTGGTGAGAAAAAATGCAGAGCATGATATTAATTAGCTTTGTGCTTCATGGAACCAGAGACAACAGTGGAAAGAATCCAGTTTCTCTGATCCTAACATGAAATAATTTGAGAGTGCCTTGTGAAAGGGCTTTCCTTCTTTCCTTTATTTTATTTATTTATTTATTTTATTTTATTTATATCCTGCCTATCTAGTCAGCTCTGGTCACTCTAGGCAGCTCCTTCCTTCCTTCCTTCCTTCCTTCCTTCCTTCCTTCCTTCCTTCCTTCCTTCCTTCCTTCCTTCCTTCCTTCCTTTTCTTTTCTTTTCTTTTCCTTCCTTCCTTCCTTCCTTCCTTCCTTCCTTCCTTCCTTCCTTCCTTCCTTCCTTCCTTCCTTCCTTTTCTTTTCTTTTCTTTCCTTCCTTCCTTCCTTCCTTCCTTCCTTCCTTCCTTCCTTCCTTCCTTCCTTCCTTCCTTTCACAAACATTCCTGCAGCTGCTTCAAAAACTAAGTTGCCTGCCTATTGTCTCTATAACAAGAGTACTTCATATGGCCTACATTTGAAATTATATTTTTACTTCTTGTCTGTAACTCAAAGTAAAAACCCCTGAAGCCTGTTAATAGTTAAAAAACTGCTACGAGGTCACCTCCAGCAGTCTTGACCACAGTGGCAGTGACTATTAAAAAGTCCCATGTCCTACACTGAGACTCCCAAAGATTCCCTCTGGCAAAATGGAGCCATGGGGAGCCTCAGAGCTTGTATAGACAATGCTGAAACATGGGAAAGGAAGCAATACTTTCTACTCGATCAGAGGGCAAAACCCACATGCATCTGTACACAGACAGACCTACAGCTGTGCCATCGCCTGCCTCCCTGTTCTTCAGATGATATTTATTCATATCAACATTTAGGCAAGCTGTGAAAGGAAAACTAAATTGTCTTCTTCTCTCTTCTAGTTTCATTTGTATACACTTAGACTATATCTCATGGCACTAATCCTAATAACAATCCTCCTTTACAGGTTGAATGCTGTGCCAGAAACAACAGCTGATGCCACTTGCTGGAAATCTGTCTCATAGTCATGCCAATAGTTTCTGTAGCGGATGGGAAACTGACACAGAATTCAATGTGGTGGCCAGCCAGCAGTGGCTCTGCTGCAAACAAGAAGGGTATTCAGTCAGATTTCCAAAGGTCACATACCTCTTTGCATGGGATTTTTTTTAAGCTAGCAACTCAACACTTGGCTTGTTCATGGAACACATTGCCCCATGATATTACTAAGTCCAGCAGGACTGAAAAACAGCAGTGAGTAGATCTAGCTAATACTTAGGGCACCCTCAACTATAGTAATGTATAGTGGGTAGCCACATACAGCAAGCCTGTTGAATAAGAAACAGCAAGGCACCTCAAAGACTAACAGGTTATATTTTGCATACATTTTTGTGGTCTGCATCAGATAATGGCAAAATCTCTTGACAGCCCAGAAGACACATTAGTTGTTTGGCTCAAATAAATTGGCAAGGGCTAAGGGAAAAAAATCTTCTGCAATTGCTTCATAGGTCTCATGCCTTCCTTTAAATCATCAAGTCCTTTCCACTTTCTATATAATTTTTTTCAGTTACTAGAATTTATGATTTCTCAAGAAAAAAATTATTTATTTATTTATTCGTTCGCTTGTTTATTTATTTATTTATTTATTTATTTGTTTGTTTGTTTGTTTGTTTGTTTGTTTGTTTGTTTGTTTGTTTATACCCCACCTTTCTCCTTAAAAGGACCCAAGGCAGCTTACAACATTAAAAGGACAATATTTAAAAGCTAAAAACAAGTAAACAAATATTTTTAAAGAATTAAGTGTATTATATTAAAAACATTTTAAAAAAATCAATATTGAAAACATGTTTAAAAACAACAGAGCACAACAATCCAATCTGAACCATGCCTCTCAGACAGCCAGTCACTAAGGAAAACCTTGTTTGAAGAGAAGAGAAAGGACAGCAAAGATGGGGCCGCCTAGTTTCCCACGATACCTTTAATACATTGTGCTACTTTTAATGCTTTGATTTTAAAAATTGTGTTTATTTTTTAATTCTAAATTTATTTATTTATTATTTATTAAAACTGAGTTGTGAGTTTCTGTTTTGTGGATGCAAGCAAATGCAATTATATTGAAGGGCTGGGTTGTGGACACAGTGTGTTCAGGATGAAAGTTCATGGAGACATGAATATGGATTATATATATATATAACAATGGGGTATTGATATAACAAGGTGTTTAGATGTTTCTTGTGTCGCTGCTTGCTAGTGTCAGGAAAGTCTACCTTTTCTAATGACTGGTCAGGTTGATGATAGGATGAAAGTTCCTGAAGTTCTAGTGGAATTTCTCAAGTCATCCCTTTCCATGAGTCTAAATAATGTCATCCATGCATCTCAGAGAGCCATTGAGGTGCAGATACTGGTAAGGTATTCCAGGCTGATGATGAATATATTTGTATCAGTCAGCTGTCATACCACAATATGGGTGGCTAAACAGTGGTTTTTCTCCACTTTTTAATGCATGTTTTCAGGTGCAGTGCTGACTCCTTGCCCGTATAGTATATAGTATCTGCTTAGCCACATTCACTATCTCATATAGCTTGGAGCATGCACTGGCAAAAGCGGTCAAAATGTTATTTCTGGTGGCTGAGAACTGAATTCTGTGCATGATGGCAGGTGTACACAACAACTAGATAGCCCTAGGCAAGGAGCCAGCAGACCCAGGATCTTCATATCTTCCCCACAACTGTATCACATTTGTCAGTCATATACTGTACAAATAACCCTGACATTTCAACATAGAAGCTGCTGCCCTGGGATTGGCACAGGACAGGTTAATGCTGTGTGGGAAAAGTGTACCAAATTCATGATGTCAGATGCTGAAATGTAATATGCAATTATGTTAGGGTATTTACTGAAATCTGTCCATTTTCCCAGATTCTCATCATTTTCTTTATTACTGCCTATAAGCAACTGGTGCCAAGATAAAGTTGGCAAACTCAGAGGATCAGAGAAGTCAATAATATTTTGACACGGCTGTAACTTCTGAAGGAAGCTACAAGCCTGTTCTGCTTCAATATGTCTGTGCACGAACATACATAAAATGCTACGACAGTCCATCCTCCTTTCTGGTTCCATATAAGGCTCCAAGGATGGCTATACTCATGGCGCAGTGGTTAAACTGCAGTATTGCAGCCAAAACTGTGCTCACAACCTGGGGTCCAATCCCAGGGAGCCAGCTCAAGGTTGACTCAGCCTTCTATCCTTCCCAGCTCGCTGGAGAGGCAATGTGTAGCCTGCATAATTAACTTGTAAACTGCCCAGAGAGTGTTTGAAGCACTATGGAGTGGTATACGTATAAGCAGTACACCTTCCTTTTTACTTTATACTATGATGAACAATAGGACCCACCATACTGATGTCACCTGATTTCAGAAGCTAAGTAGCAGTGGACTTGGTTAATATGTGAATGAGAAACCACAGCTAAGACAGAATCCTGCTCCAAACTCTGGGCAGGTGTTACCAGTCATAGCTGACAATACTAGGCTAAACTGACCAAGGGGCCAACTCAGTACAGTTTCCATTGTTCTTGCAATATATCCAGGAAAAGATAGGAAGTGGACAGACAACCACTGTTTTATGTTCACTGCCCATCCTTTCCACTACAGACAGCAAGGACATATTTTTATTTATAATTCATGTTTATTTGCAGCTTAGGAAAGGTACTTCTTTAGACTCCAACTTCCATAAGCCCTAGAATGACCAGTGGCTTTGATTCCCGGGTTTGTTTGTTTATTGGATGTTGTAGTCCAAAAAAGTAACTTTTCCAAGCTCTGATATATACCCTGCCTTTCTTCCAGTGAGCTCAATATGGTGCATCTCCCTCTGTCCCTACTTTATCTTCACAAGAACACATAGTCAACCACTGAACTTCAAGGCTCAGCAATGACTAGAAGCAGGACCTCCCATACCTTGGTCCGCCTCAGTCATATATATTAGTATTAAAGCCTTCCCCAAAGTTTTATGTTTCCAACTTGCTAAGGAAAGTTATTCCTATTCTGAAACCATTCACTGTGTGAAATTCTCAACGGCTTTCTTCTTCTTCTTCTTCTTCTTCTTCTTCTTCTTCTTCTTCTTCTTCTTCTTCTTCTTCTTCTTCTTCACATGACTGATTCTTCCACGCATATTTTTCATTCCTCCTGTGATGGTGATCTGAAAACTTATTTTACACAGGCTTCCCACATGCTTTCCTATGATGCTTTTCTCTCTTCTGTCTCCCCCCCAAAATGTTCATTTCCCCCTACTTTTCTGTCTGTTCATGCTTTAGAGGATAGGAACAGATGGGAGCCAAAATGCTGCTGGAACAGACTGGCTTTCTTGCTGCATTCTTTATGAAAGCAGGGCTCAAGCCAAACATCACTTGCACAGTGGCGCTCCTGTGGAAGTGCACTCTGCAAGGGGGTGCTGGTAAACTTGAAAATAACTGCACTGTTCTAGCCAAGGGAAGAATTTTCATTCCAGATGTAAGCTCTGATGGAAATGGCTCTCAAGATTGCAACACAAAAGCCAGCTGCACACTGCAATACTCATGCTCATAGGGCAGGAGCACCTGGACATTATGACTAGCAGAGGTAATGACAATATCCCCTACTCCACTCTCAGACTTCAACATTCTCTCCAAGCTCAGCTGTAGGCAGGCCACACAGTCACTAATAGGAAGGCTGGATTTCCCCAGCAGCTCTCCCCATTGTGCAAAGTATTATGGAGTGCTTTGGTCTTGAACAAGCAATGAAAGCCCTCTGCCTCTATCAAAGACATGCTCCTGCTACACATCAGTTATAAAACTGCCCAAATTGCATTGTTGAGATGGATCAACAAGCTGTCTGCTTTTTTTTCCATTCTCCTTCAGGCCTGCTTACAAAGACTTTCATGATGAACAGCATCTAGACCAGGGGTCTCAAACTCAATTTACCTGGGGATCGCTGGAGGCAGAGTCTGGGTGAAACTGAGCCGCATCAGATTTTCTGCCAAGCAGAGCAAGAGCCCAAGGAAGCTGCCCAGGAGTTTCCTTAGCCCAGCTGGGGCTCTGAGGAGGAGGAGGGGTGCATGAGCCCTCGTTGCCAGCCACAACCCCCTCTGGCTCCTTCTTCACTACAACCAGCAGCAGCAGGATGAAGAAGCGGAGAAGGGAGGGAGCGCTGGCGACCGCCTAGCCGGGGGGAAGAGGGCACAACATAAAATTAGAGGAAAAAACCCTCACGGAATACGCTTTGCCAAAAGAGAAAAGCCCCCATAAAATTAAACAGAATGGAGCAGGGGCCCCCACAGGTGCACGCTCACATGCAAACACACAAACAGACACACATGCAGGTCTGGCAATCTTCCTCTGAGGGCCCCCCTCAAAAAAAGGCGCACTCAGCAGGAGCAGCTACCCCCACCATGACAGAGGAGCAAACTTTGCGAGGCAAGCCCAGGCAGCCTCCAGAGCCGAGGCGGCTGAAGCAGGGAGAAGAGGAGGAGGAGGAGGAGGAGGAAGCACCGCCAGGCGCTGAGGTGGCTGCTGGCCGGGCTGGTGCTGGGGGTGCTGAGAGTGAAAGAGAGCCAGAGAGCCGCTTCCCTGGAAGAGGTGGCGGTGGCGGCAGCTGCTGTTGACAGCTTGGAGGCACTCTTAGAGGATGGGCCAGGAGCGAGCTCCGCTCACAGGCATCATGCAGTGGTGGCTCGGGGGCTCGGGGAAAAGGACCAGCAGTGCGCCTTGCTCTCTGGCTCTCTCCCAAGACAGCGCCTCTTGCACCCTCCATCCGGAACTGCAGCCTGCCAGCCGGCAGACAGGCAGGCTGACTGGCAGGCTGCAGTTCCGGATGGAGGGTGCAAGAGGCGCTGTCTTGGGAGAGAGCCAGTGAGCGAGGCGAGGCTTTTTTTGACTCTTGACAGCAGAGGACGCGTGGGTGCTTCAGGGGGCAGGCAAGGTGGGGGCCGCAAGCTATCATCCGGTGGGCTGCAAATGGCCCCCGGGTTGCATGTTTGAGACCCTTAATCTAGACTTTGGATTGGCATCTCCAAGGTCTCTCCTCTACCTTGCTGTCGATCTTAAAGGGGTGTGTGAACTGCACAGAACATCAGATAGAGGACACTTTTGGGAAAGCGTGGTTTTCTGTAAAGCACAAAACTTGGCTACCATTTCCTGAAGAACAATGTGCTCTCGAGAATCCACTCACAGCCTGCCATCCCCCCTTCTGCAAAACACACCTAACAATATGACCACAGCTGTTGCTTAGAAGCAGAAGGCATACCAGAGAAATACCAGCCGTATTACTTAGAGCTCTTCTTAACGCACTTTGGCAGCTGGGGACATAGAAAAACTGCCAGCCCCATTTGATCAATAACTTTCTCCCACAAGTCAGCTGAAGAACTTGATGCCTCTCTGTGCTAAATAAATAATAATTATGTGCTGTCAAGTCAATTCTGATGTATGGTGACCCCTTTCAGGGTTTTCTAGGTAGGGTGTACTGAGAAGTGTTTTATCATTCCCTTCCTCTGTGCTAAGGGACTACAGAATTTAACCACAACAAGGGTGATGATGGCTGTTCTGTGGATGACATTCATTAAAAACAAAAATGCAGCCTATTCCATGTACCAAGGCATTGTTGCAGGCTCTTCAAACTATACTCTTTGCCTCCACCCACCCCACCCCCACAGAGCGACACAGGGATACAGATGCACAGATGCATCCCACAGTGGTTGGTAGATTCTGGGTTCCAAATAACTTTTGTAAAGTCAGCCTTCCAAATAAACAAAATCCCCTGAAAATCATGCTTCTTTATGAAACTAGGATGGAGCTACGCACAAAATGGGGAGATGCCTTAAGGAGAAAGCTCCTTTGGCAGTATAGAGAGTTAAGAAAAAGTTCTGAGTTTGTCCTGAAACTGTCCTTATTCACTTTTGGAAACCCAGGAATTGTGAATTTTAGCAAACAGAGGTGACCAATGTAGTAGCTTCATTGGCATAACATTTCATAGCCTTCATTTATAACAGTTTGTTTTGCTTTAGTGTCTGGCTTGGCTCCCACAGCATCTGTGATGCAGTTGGATTTTGCAACCTGATAATTCTTCTCCTTCCAGGGTGATGGAAACAACACAATATCAACAAAAATAAATAAAAGAGCAGGAAAGATAGTGAAATAACAATTGCAACATCCATGAAAAGTTGAACTGAGGAGAAGCTAAATTTCTTCTAAAAGCAGCCAAGTCAGGTCCTCCTGAAGGAATCAAGAGACAAAAGTGTGCAATAGTGCCTATATGCAATATGGGAGGGAGTCATTGAAACTTATCATTTGCATGTGAAAATATACTATTGTTTCAGAATTCTTTTAGCAGGGTAGATGAGTATGAATGAAGGAGTCTAATGACAACCCAATCTGTCTTCTTCTATTGACCAAGTGCCTTTAAGGAATAGAGTCTAATAAGGTGAATCACTTCAGCTGGCAGTAAAAGATGGGAACTTGTTTGAGAGGCAGCTCTAAAGATGGGGTACAAAACCAGATGGGTCCTGCCCTGTTTAGGGATAGATGGATCTCCTGAATTCAAGCTTTGGTTTTTAAAAAACAGACACATGTTCTTTCAGTGGAAGAACTTTGCAAAATTTGGCCTGTTCTTTCAACAAGCAAGCCAAGCAAAATTTCCAGCCATTTGTACCAGTCAAATTCAGTAAATACAACTATTGCCAGTATGGAGAAGATTACGTATGTGTTCCTGTCGTGTGACTGTTAAAGATGAGAAGCTTGCTGGATGGCTAGAAGTAGAAATAACTCCAATTCAGCACCAGAATTCAAGTGGTGAGATATCCATTTTACTTTGTCTTGCATCTGAATTTTTGAAAATCTTTAATTATTTCTGTCATATTTATGAAGAAATTTGTAAATTTTGGAAGTTCTTGTCAAGAAATAAACCAAAACAAAATCTCGCTCCTTCTTAGTCATTGATACAAACACTGATTCACATGTACACATGTAGCATATACACAACTAGGATCTTCTGTTGCCAAAACTCATTGGAAAGTTATGTGTAGAGAAGTTCACCACCATCCTTTCAACAAATTTTGAAAAGATTAAGAGCAAATTACATTTGCAGATGTCCCTTGTGTTTCTCTTTCCTTGGTCTGGAATAGGTAGCGGCTGTGAAGGCAGCCATAACTTGGAGTGACTTATGATGAGACTTCTCCTGTCTAGCTGTCAGTTTCACTGCCCTTTCGGTTTTCTCCCTCTCATAAGCCTAGTTCTTCCTTTCATTTTCAAGATTAGGGCGTTATCTGTTCTTTTTTGTAAGTAATTCAGAATCGGTTCATTTACTTTGCCCATTTTTTCCAGTAGGTTTCAGTGGGAAACCCAGGCAGATTTTTGTTACTTTTAACGCCCATGCAAATGATATTTTCACATTATTACTACTGTTTTACTACCGCTACACTACAGCACACAGACCATAAGACCTATCATTTTTCAAATAGGCTATAGAAAGGATTTCTGTGTTACAACCTTTAAAAGGTGCACAATTGCACCCCCCCCATCTATTAGATTCCTGTTGTTCCCATCAAGAACTGTTGTTCCCAACAAGTACCCCAGGTACTCTTCTTTTGCAAATATTCCACTTTACTTCTCCAGGATGGCTGCTGTTGGTATATGCCATTAAACTTATGTCCAATGTGCAAGGAGTGGTTTATCATTGAGTTTCCATGGCCAAGAGGGGATTTGAATGCAGGTCTCCTGAGTCCTGCTCAGACATTCAACCACAACAGTACACTGGCTGTCTTAGATGCCTACTTTAACATGGTGAAAGGATTAAGCATGTTGTGAAGTTGAAAGCAATACTGTCAGGAGGCTATGTTCCTAGTCTTGTATCCCAGAAAGATCACCCAAAACAGGATGGTTGAAACTGAGACACAAGACTAAAATATATCTACCCCTTTCAGGAATTAACAGCTACATAAGCAGAAGATAATTGATAGCTCCAATGGTGACAGGGTGGGAAAACTCCCAGAGGTATCTACCAGGCAGCAGAATTGGTGGAAATTGACACTGATTGAGGACCTCTCACAGACAGCTGCAAGGGCATTCAGGCCAACTCTTGTTAGCATTGCACAGAAGAATGCAGAGATATAGTAAGAATAGTTTACACCCTGAAAACCCTGTGATGGAATTTCTCCAGTCTCTTATCTCTGTTTGCTTCTTCCCCTAAATCTTCTATGGCCTCAGATTCATTGCTCTCTGTTCCTTCCTTCCTGAAAGCATTTGATGATCTTTTTAGATTTTTCCAGAATGATGAGAGCTATCTTGTCAAGTGACTTCTCTGTTCATTAATACTAATTACTACAACCAAAGTGATTAGCATTTCAATAGTGTTTAGTAAACATGTATCTGTTCCAGGGTCATTGTCTTTCAGATAAATGTTTGTAATAATCCCTGATTAAAGCCATCTATCACTGCCTGGCAACCAAAAATAGTTCCTGCGTCTATTTAAATAAAACATTTCATCAAGTTATTTAATAAAACACTATTAAAACCACATGGAGGCTTTATGATGCTCTGTGGGAAACCATTTATAGAAAATTATGATCAATCCACTCAATCTCAATGTCTTGGTCACTATTCAGAATTCAAGTGACCCAAATCAATACTTGCTTGAGATTATTTTGTTGTTTGTTTTGTGAAGGTACAGTATTTGGGGGGGGGGGTCTGTTATTATTGTTGTTGTTGTTGTTAGTAGTAGAAGTAGTAGTAGTAGTAAGATAAAAATACAGTTCAAATCTCTGTTACTGCAGTTGCTGTACCATGAATGGGGTAATACAGTTAGAAGTTCTTCCCAAATGTACCTGTGGTTTAAAACAAAAGGTGAGACAGATTGGGGAACTATGAGGTTGGTAATTCCCCCCCAAAAAAATGTAATTTTTTCAAGGTTTGCTCTGTTGTACCCATATCTCATCATGCAACAGTGTGATTATACTGACAGAGAGGCCAGTTCTGCCTTTCCCTCAAATAGCAAGTATATCCCCAAACCACAATCCTGGTATTCATGCAGGCTCTAATTTGTTGTTTGTTATTATCTGCTGTAATTTTGCAATTCCAGATTGAACTCCATCTAAACAAAGAAAGAATGTAAAGCTGTAAAACCATTCATGAAAATTGTAATTGGATCATACCTAACATAAACTTCCCATTCCTGTCCTAGAATTGGCTCCTCTCATTTGGCTTGATCACATTGTTCCTTCAGCTTGTTTGAGTCCACAGGATGATATCAATTTCCAGACAAGCAAGAACAGATCTTAAATGCAAGACCTTTGCATAACTTCCCTGCTTCCTCCTACCCAGTCAAGTCAAAAGTTTATATGGCCATTTCAATAGCCAATATCTAGCTAGACAAAAGACAAAGGTTCATTTTGAGGAGTTCTTTCTCCTATTCCATCTCTCAGGCAGAACATGTTTCTGTATAGGATGCACAGAATAGGCCACACCACCAATTTAAGCACATTGATCATTTTCTTTGTTCCTGCTGATAATCCAGTTAGAAAGGCCTTCTAAGATTAAATTAATATGTGCAGCAGCATTTCTGAGGAGGGGACGTGGTGGCGCTGCGGGCTAAACCGCAGAAGCCTGTGCTGCAGGGTCAGAAGACCAAGCAGTCGTAAGATCGAATCCACGCGACGGAGTGAGCGCCCGTCGCTTGTCCCAGCTCCCGCCAACCTAGCGGTTCGAAAGCATGCAAATGCAAGTAGATAAATAGGGACCACCTCAGTGGGAAGGTAACAGCGTTCTGTGTCTAAGTCGCACTGGCCATGTGACCACGGAAGATTGTCTTCAGACAAACGCTGGCTCTATGGCTTGGAAACGGGGATGAGCACCGCCCGCTAGAGTCGAACACGACTGGACAAAAATTGTCAAGTGGAACCTTTACCTTTACCTTTTATTTCTGAGGAGACCCCCTTCTGAGCCACAGAGCAAATGCCATGCTCAGGATCCCTTTGTAACACATGTTCAGGAGACCCCGTTTGCTTTTACAGGCATTTCTGTTCTCATTACTAAAGACTCGACAAAACAGAATGACTTGGACGCAAGTTTGCATTTCACTCCTTTCTTTGTTTTCTTCTGGGTTTTCTTGGGGTTTTTTTCCAATGGGTGGAAGAGATTAAAAGACTCTTTTGATTTACCTTTTTTCCTTGTGCTTGCTGATGCTTTGATTAAGGTTCTCTATCTTTTTAAGGATCTACTGCTGAGACTTGCAGAAAGAATAACTTTTGCTGTATGTTTGAGTGGAGCTGCTAAAATTCATGCACCACATATCCAAATGGTGAGATTCGCCACTTATCAGGAGCTCCACCACTTATCCATGACAAGATATAGTTATTTTAAAAGCAGATCTTGAGTTTACAAGAGCATAGGGGGACTATTGACAACAGGACCTTCTGAAGATAATTAATTCATAGGGGTGCTGTAAGTTAAAAGCAAGCTAGTTGGCACATAACAACAGCAACAAAAGGTATTGTCTCAGAACAACCGCAGAGATGCTTCTACTTTCCAAATAAAGCTTGCTAGTCTTCAAGGTGAGATGGTCTATTTTTCATTACTCTGGATACCACTATTGCCCACAATGAGTCAATAACTCATTATCACAGTCACAAAGCATTTTATGGTTCTGCACCAATGAATCCTAGTAAGAAAGAGGAATTGATTGTCATACTCCTACTAATGTGGTTGTTATGATACTGTATACTGCTGTTTTCCTTCAAATTAACCCAGAAAACAGCAGGAAAAAATAAGCATCCATCCATGATGTCCAGCAATGCAAGAGGCCAAAAGAGAATGGTAAAGAAAAAACCCATCTGGATCCCACCTTTAGCTGTTTTGCTTCCACGTCTACTCAGCTCTTGCCCAGAAATCTCCACTTGCAGAAATCTTAAAGAGAAGAATTGCAGAGCTATAATACTGGAAGCTCTAATCCAAAAATGTAACTTTCCTAAACTCTGATATACATAAAAGAGCATCTGTGCAATGTGCTCTATTTGACTTTCCTGTACTAGAGGAGACGCTGCCCTGTCTAGCCTTGCCTTATTTTTCTAGACATCCTCAATCCTGCTATGGAAATCTATGCTTTTAAAGACTGCCCTCAGCTGCCCACAACTCGGAGGAGAAAGAGGATGAGGAAAAGCTATACTGGCAGCTTCCAAGTTGTGTGTCCAAAGAGAGGCTTGCATCATGGCGGGGGAATGAGCTGGGCTGCAATGTTAAACTCTGCCAAGCTTTTCACCTCCTCAAGCTCCAACATTCCATAACAAATCTATTTTGCATGAAACAAATGGAAAACAATGCCTCTCCCAGTTTAAGGACATAGGTAAAGATATTTTAATTTTAGAAAAAATAATTTTAAAAAAATTCTTTCAAGAGAAACAGAAAGAAAGGAGAGAAAGAGACAAGCAGAATTAACAGCCAAGGCAGTAAAACCAGCTGTCAAGAGTATTCCCAGGGCACAACTCAGAAGCACCAATTATGGCAGCCTAGCCCATTGTGAACTCTGCTGTGGAGAACTGGAAGACGGCCAGTTCCAGGCAACTCTAGAGGACATGAAGGGCAGGCTCTAGAGAAATGCAAGCATAAGGAAGTCAATATGAAGCTTTTCTCCAACCCTTCTAAGTACTTTTACAGCTGCTAGCTCAAAAATCACTTTCCTTATTATGGGGGTGGGGGGACGTGGATCATCCTACAACTAAGCAGCTGTTGCAGAAGGGCTTTCCTCTTCTATGCCCCTGAGCCCACTTTCCCATACCAAGGAGCAGAGCACCCAAAGCTTACCAAGCTCATTTGGGCATAAGCAGCCAGGGAGCCTTAATACTAAAAGAAATAAATAGCAACATGATTCCTTTTCATGATTCCCAAAAGCTGCTGTGGTAACAACTTGGTCAAATACTGTGAGATTTGCTGTGGGTGTAAAATGGGTGAATTCACATTTTTACTGATCGCGTGATGCTATGGCCAATTTGAATAAGTCTGGCCATTTTTGCTCCCAGTGTGGATTTTTTTTTTCTTTACTGCTGGTGGCTACAAAATTTTTCCACCCCTGAACTATTCAAACAGATTTCCTCAATGAGATCAGTTGTTTTGTTTTCTTAAAGGATGAGGCAGGGCCATGACTGTGAGTGATATTCTAGTGACATACTCAGCTGGATGTGATGGTTCGGACAGGGGAAACAGCCATTTCCAAGATCGTCCTCCTTAGTCACCTCAAGGTATATTTATTTTATTAAATAAACTACTGAGTTTAGCACTGAATTACCTTATTACTTCCCTGATATATTAGTTTAGCACTAGATCACCCCTGGGTGGACAAAAAAAAGAGATAAAGATGGATATGAAATAGAAACAACTCTGACAAACTACAGCACACTATTGTGTTTCTATGGTAAGTGTGTATGTATTTGTACGTTAAAAGTGTCCCTTTTCCCCAACATGGCAAAACTGGCTTTACAATGAATCCTAAAAGGAAAGAAGGGAAATGCAGAGGGTGGATTCAAAGGAAATGGGGCTGTGGCAGGGATCAAAGCACATCAGATTGAGGGGCCAGTGGAGACACTGACAACGAAACAATCCACAGTTTCTGTGTGATCATCAAACTTGAACAGAAATGTAAAACAGGCTTCACGTCAAGCCACAGCTTTGCTCTGATTCAGCTTGCCAGTGAAGCCTCCCTCAGTCTTTGTTCTTCAGAGGTGGAACATGAAGCAACTGCTTCCTGATAAATTTTGCTAGTTTGTTTGCAAAATCACTCAGCTTGCATTGAAACTCCTTGGATGTTTCTCCTAAGCTGGAATGCTGATTTTTATTTTTTAATTTGATTTGATTTATTAGGGAACCCCTCCTATATTTTTATATTTGGTAGAAGTGAATGAAAGTTATAAGCACAGCCACCCCTTTTGGGGATATGAAGTCTATCCAGTTTCAGATAGAAAGGAGAAGATGGCTTCAGGAGAACCTAATAGTTGATAGGGAAAAGGATTCAAATACTGTTTTGGGGTGGAATCTTGTATAAAAATGTTACGTTTAATAGAAGTGCCCCTTCTACTAAATAAACCTGCAAAACCTAGAATAGGGAAGAATGATGACTGAAAAACAGTTCAATGTCTATTTGTTTTTAAATCATTTTGTTTTGTACTCCATTCTTGAGGTATTTTATCATTGGATTAACGAATGGATAAATATTCACTTCAGACTTTGTGCACAGCATACAATATTCAAATTGGAGATGGTTTTGAAAGAAATTCCTTTCCTCTCTGTTGAAGGCCAATTTTTGTGTTCTTGGTTTTACACACATTGTTTTACACACATACACCATATGATAGAATAGTGCTTGGTACACATGGTCAATAGGGAGTCAACCCCTAATAATCTCTGCTGCTTGAGTCAGATGGTCCCCCCCACCACCTGCCCACAAATCTGGGTCATTCTTTGGCCAGCTGTGTGAATAATTTGGGTCCCAGCCACTGCCAAATAGACATATTCGGAGGCACATGCAAGTAGTGGGCCTTCATCTACTGTTGAAAGTCTCAAGTATGACTGTGTCCACAGATACATAATCGTGAAAAGCAATGAAAAAACAAGAACAGTGATAAATTCTTTCTGCTTCTTTCTCAAAGGAAATAACATTGGAAGGGCTCTAAGGGAATCATCAAAGGCTCAAGGGTCATCAAGTCTAATCCCCTGCTGAAGCTGGAAAGCCTCAATTAAAGCATCCCTGATAGCAACCAATCTTTGCTTTAAAAATCTCCAATAAAGAAGAGTCCACCCTCTTCTAAGATAGACCTTTTTCTCAGGAAGTTCTTCATAAAGTTAGTCAAAGTCTCCTTTCTTCTAAATCCTGTGATTTGAATCTGGCCCTCTGGAGCCACAGAAAATAAGCTTCTACATGACTGCTCTTCAAAGTCTGTAAAATTGGTATCTTAATTTTCTTCTCTGGACAAAGCATGTCCAAATCCTCAACTGTTCTTCAGAGGACTTGATTAGCAAGTGGTAATCTCAGTAACCTTCATCAGAATAATTCCAGTTTGTCAAAATCTAGAGTGCCCAGAGCTGGACACAATAGTTCAGATAAGGTGTGATGAAAAAGTAAAGTGGTACTATTGTTAGTACTGTAATGTGGCCTGGGGGGGTGGAGTCTTCTGATGTCACCGGAGTAGGGTAGGTGAGAGTTAGCCAGGACTGAGACTGCTTCTCAGCCAACATTGTGGAAAGAGATATGAGGGGAATCCAGGCAAAAAGGGCAAGAATCTGGTTGTAATGTGGCTAAGCAGGTAATATGGCAACCCCCAAAGTTACAGGTGGCAGAAACATTTTTTGGCTGCACAGGTAGAAAAATATGCCCAGCAACAACAGTGGTTGCTACCATTCTGGGCAGGCCTTTCATCCCATGGAGCCTTCACTTGTAGCACACATAACACATGGTATGTTGTTCCAAGACTTGTTCTGCTGCTGGGAATCACTGCTAGCTCACAGGAAGTCCCTCTCCAAGACCCTATGGTTCTGCTGCCAGGGTGTCTGCAAGAAGGAAGCTCACCAGTTGTAATATTGGTGTTCCACTCCCTGCCTTGTTCAAGATGGTATGACACTCCAAGTACATGTAATTCCAGGCTCATTCTCACTTCTGGGTTTTGGGTATGCTGATAAGACACAACACAGATGGAAATACCTTTGCAGTGAGCTATGGAATCCTGCTGCTAGCTCGGAATGGGTGGAGATGGTGCCACTGCTTGAAAGCCACCTCACTCACAAAAATCAAACTTTCTCTTCCCCTAGCATTGCTTGTCCTAAGAGATGTCTCTCTAACTGGAGACCTGTAGAATCATTGTCTGAGACGTCAGCTGGCATCCAGAATCCCTGGGACTCTACTCCTCTCTGCCATCCATAAATGGATTGATGGAAGGTGTACCAGTTTACACAGAGGAACTGTCTGTGTTTTTGTGTCCATCTCCAAATTTCAACTCAGAGCTGCAGGGAGACAACTTCTGAATTGGGCTGCTTCTGAGCATACTCATTTTGTCTCAGACAAGCTCCAGATCTCCCTGAAGTGGTTTGAGGTTTGACCAAATAAAAAGCAGACACCCACCCAGACCCATGAAAAAGTTGGTCAGTACAAAAATGTCTTGAGCAGTAACTTGTTTTTCCATGACAAGAGAGGGGGACAGTCCAGAGATGGGCAAAGTTCCCAGAGATTTCCAACACCTGGCTCTGCTGGTTATGATATCCTGGGAGCTAGAGTGCAAAAAAGGAACTTTTCACATCTCTCAGTTCAAACAAACAAAAAATGTTGGCAAAAACCATGAGGATTTCTGTCTTCCAACATTCTGTTCTGAAACTAAATGTCTGTTTCCTATGATTGTTGTTATCTGTATCATTATTTTATAGTACTGTTAAGAGGACTTCAAAGCCCTGGTATGAGTCATGCAAGCTAGAAACAGCTGGATTGGGAACCAGGCCTGCAGCTATTTTCAAAGTCTTTATGTCACAGACATTTTCACTGGAATGATGAATGAATAAACAGATGAATACATAAGACAAAGTAATGACAGGCAAAGGATACCAAAGAGTAGGAGAACTGGGATGTGGAAAAGATTTATAGCCTTTATGGAGCCATGAGAGTAAACAAAACCTCAATGTATTGAGACAGTAGGCCTCTCAATACCAGTTGCTGGGGAGACACCAGGGATGGCCACTCTACCATTACACAGAATAAGAAACTAGATCCTTTGTATTATGAAATGGAAGTAAATGGTTGGCTATTTCATTTGAAATTGCTGTATTTTTAAATCACCAGAGATAACGAGGGATGTTTCTCACAACTTGGGAAATTTACTTATTTTGGACCATAATTCCCACTGGGCATGCCATCTGGGAGTTGAAGTCTGATAAAGTACATTTTCTAATCACTGGATTTTCTGCCTCTTCTGCCAAAGGAGCATGGCTGACTATAATAGGTACTAGGTACCTTGAGCTGAATGGGTACTGTTTGTGGTTTTGTCTCTGGCAACAAATTCCTTTGGACCAGTGATGGTCAAACAGGAGGGAAAGGCTGTTGTTTTCAAGCCCTGCTTGTGGACTTCTCATGGGCCTATGGGTTGGCCAGTGTGAGAAACAAGTAGCTGAACTAAATGGATCATCTTGGTCTGCTTCAGCAGGACACTTCCTGTGTTCTTCAACAGAACATGCTGTTCCTCCCACAGAGACTTTCAAATATAAGAAACAACACTTCACACAGATGTCTTCAACTAACATTTTGTATTAATAATGCTTGGAACATGGACCAACAGCTGATTTTAAAGAAACAAAGAGCTTAATGGAAAAGGCCCTGGATTGTCCCAGCCTTCCAGGAGATGCCATAGGTCCCAATTTGTCCTATTTGCTTCTGCTCCAAACTTGAAAGCATCTCTTTTTATTCTTGCCACAAGACTTCCTAGCATTGAGGGCTTATGAGGCCTTTTCAAGAGACAGTGTGGAGAAAGCAGTTGTTTCTAAGTGAGGCTGTTTATCTTTAAATGGTATGATTTAACTCAATCATATTGGTGTAGATTGTTTAACTATCAGGGATTTTTTTTCTGTTCTGAACCTTTACAAAATGGTCTACCCATTTAAACAAAAAAAACCCACATTAAATATTGTGCTCTTTCTTCTCCAAATATTCTAAGGTTCTGATACTTCAATGAGGGAGAACTGCAGATATCACTTTCCACATGGTACTAAAAATAAGGGCAGGGTGGGGAGTCTCTGTAAACCGTAAAGATGACCTTAGAAACACAAGGTCCCCACAATGTCTTGCAAACTATTGTCTCATTATTTTTATGGAAACTACTTGAGTTGCCTCTGAAACTTCACATGAAATTCATAGTGGATTTGATGGTTCCTCATTTGGTGACATACTTGAGCTATTTCCAAAGATATTGATAAAAATGGACAAATACATTTCATTGCCCAATCTTGGATGGTTTACTTTTTAAAACCATACTTTTTGGACTGAGGAAAGTTCTGACATGCCCATCCACTGTGCTCAAGTCCCCCCCCACACACACACACACACACCTGGCACTGATCAACCCATGAAGCATCAGGTCTGCATTCCACATAATACATAGGCATATTTAAATATATAAAGCAAGCAGATATTCAAATTGCCTAAATGCTAAGCAGTAAAATTATTTTGGATTCTTGCTTAAGTGAACGAGTAGTATCCCAGCAACTAAAAACTGCTAGATAACTCACCAGACAATGACAGATTGTACACCAACCAACTACCTTCTGCAGTTCCAGTTGTAAATAGACCCTTTATATGTGGCTCGGAAACAAAATATGCATGTCATAGTGTTAAGGACAACCAACCTGGTCTCCAACAGGCATGGGCACTGTTTAGGAGTTATGTGAGTTGTTGCTGAAAACATCTAGAATGCATCAGGGTTCCTGTTTGCAGCATATACAGACTAACTGTAGGGTGGTTTAATACAGCAGGCAAATGTAATGGAAATTTACATGAATTATGCTGTATTTGTTGCTGGGACTTTTGAAAATGTTAGGAAGTGACTGTTCTGCAGGGTTTCTTAAGTTATTAAACAGAGGTTTGACTTGAAAAACTGTGCCCTAAAATGGAAGATAGTACAGTATGAGTTTAATATTGCGAGAGGGGGAGGAATTATGCCTGGAGCCAAGCTATTTAAAAATAAAAATAAAAACATCTCTCCTTGGCTTTAATCATGTTTGCATGATTCAGCCTCTCAGAGGCCCATAAGTCATTGGATTATGTGAACAGCAACAAGAGAGGAGAGGGGAGAGAATGCACAAACACAAGCTGTGGGTGTGAAGCAAGGGATGGGGAAGAAGGATGTTTTAGCATGTATACACAGACCATCTATGCACGCCATTTATCTTGTAGCACAGGCTGGGGCTGGAAGAATTTATCTTCCTCAAAAAGTTCTGTTTTTCATAGAGGAAATGAGACCATGATAGTTTAATAGGAAATAAAAACACATTAAACAAATAGAAGCTGCTGAGACAGACCATGAAAAATCCTATCCATTCAGCAGTCCAGCCAGCTGTCACAGACACTGGTAACTATTTTTGCAGCTGCCCTGCAATCACTGCTATTTCTCACCTCTCCCTTTCCTCATTTCAAGGGGAAAAATAAGGTATCGCCCTCCATAGTTGCCTGCTTGTCTCTGCTCTTTTTGCAGATGGCTCAGTATCTCTGTTGTTTTGACACACTGGTATAGATTTAAAAAAAAAACAGCAACTGTGATTGTGGTTAACATCAGAACTCATTGTGGAACGGATCACTCTACCAAAAGCAAGAAACATTTCCCCTCTCTCAGCTTATCAGAGAGACATAGGATCCAAAACTAAGCAGAAATGATATCATGCATTTGCTGATGGCAGACATTGCACTGAGGCTGAAGTAAATGTCCTCTCCTTGACCTCAGTTCTTCTGTACATAACCTGAATGACAATCTGAGAAGAAAAATCTTAGCTGTAGAAGCTTCTTAGGAAAGTTTTGAGAGTTGTCAGTTAATAGTATGGTGGTGGTAATGATGATAATGATAACAATAACTTAATGGTTTTGCCTTAAAGGTTGCAAGTGCAGGTAGATTGTTTCTTGCCATATCATCTCCAGCCAGAAAAGTATCACATGCTTGGAGACATACCATCTCCTAGGTCTGGGAAATCATGAAAAAAATACTCTGTATTAAATTTCAGGAAAAGAGGCACATCTCAGAAAATTTGGCATACTATCCCTGCCTATAAGTCTTGTAAAAGAATGATGCCAAAAAGTACAGAAACATCCTACAAGTCAACAAACAGCTACTTCAGGGGTGACCACACAAGCATTTAGTCTACTGTTTGGGCCACTGTGGTCATGGGGTGGTTCACTCCTTGTGCTGGCAGTCAGATGACATAATTGCTAGAGCAAATCCACTCATACCCAAAATATTCCAGGCCACTCCTTTCTCTCCCAGTAAAAGGCTATTCTTTTTAGGTGAATGTATGATTGTTCCATTGTGATTGGTTCCAGAACATGCAATCTCTGGGATTGAGCCAAAGCAGAGCTTGCTGTTTTAATTTCCCATATGGTTTCAATTTCACAATATCACTAATGGCTGAAACAGACAGTTTAGCCACCTAATGATATTGGGAAATTTTAAACTTCCCCCTCTGCCCCTTCATGGAAGGGAAGAGTAAGGAAGCAAAGGTTTGTTTCTAAAGCACCTATTAGGACAGCACTAATGTGCTGCACCATTTAGAAAAACAATATTTTAAAAACTGAAAGCTCCTTTCCAGAAACAGGAGGGGTCAGGAGGAACAAGGAGGGGGATTTTTCCCTTTTTCTCTTCTTAAGGGAAGTGAGCCAAGTAGAGTAGTTTGAGAAGTGTATGCCGTGTTACTGCAAGAATCACAACAAATGGCGTACTGGAACTCCACCCTAACTTAAGAGACTCTGTTTAGCCCACATCACCCATCTCCAAATGAGCTACCTAGTTAAGACCTCATGTTTGCATCCTTTTCTTTGCTTTTCTTTTCCCCCTTTCTATCTCCTTGGCAGTGATGGCCCATCATAATCACATCAGAGGGAGTTTCCCCCCCCCCAAAAAAAGGAATGAAATCTCCTGTCCTAGTCCACAACTCACTCACTCACATATATACTTTTTTGTATCTATTCTCTATGTATCTAAGAAAGTGGGCTACAGTCAATGAAATCTTATTACTGCACAACATCCTGCACAAGAAACACTACAGGATTCAGTCTTGCGCTAACACAATCACCAGCAGTACTGACCTTGTGCTAGCACAATCATATACAGTGGTACCTCGACTTAGGAACTCAATCCATATTGGAACGGTGTTCATAAGTCGAAATGTTCATAAGTCAAAGTACCATTTCCCACTGAAATGCATGGGAATGGAATTAATCTGTTCCAGCATTTCAAAAATTTACAAAAATAAAAATAAACAGAGCAAGTCCCACACTGGGACTACAAAAAAAACACACAGAAACATAACCGCCCCAGTCCAAACCCACCCTCCAAAACCCACCCAGAACAGTTTATTTTTTTAAAAAAGGACTTACCAGTCAGAAGCTTCTGAAGCCTCCCAGTGCTCCACTGCCTCCGTCACAGCCGGGGGCGAGCGGCATAGCGCCCGGCCACCTCAAGCCTCCCGGAGCTCCGCTGCCAGGGGCGAGTGGCCGGTGGTGAGCGGCATAGCGCCCGGCAAGCTCAAGCCTCCCAGCGCTTGGTGACCGCTGCCTCCAATCACGGTGGCGGGGGACCACCAGGAGGTCTCCGATGCCGGCAGGGAAGCTCCCAGAGTTTCCCCGCCACCATAGGAGACCTCCTGGGGGTCCCCCGCTGCCGTGATCTGTGCCTTCAGGCTTTTCCGGGGAGTAGACGGGACCTACTGGGGCAAGCCCTCAGGAGGGCCTCCCCTGGTAGGCCCCGTCTACTCCATGGGAAAGCCTCCTGGGGGTCCCCACCACCACACTCGGTGCCTTTAGACTTTCCCGGATAGTAGACCGGGTATACCAGGGGAAGCCCTTAGGAGGGCTTCCCCCAGTAGGCCCGGTCTACTCCCTGGGAAAGCCTGGTAGACCGTGCCTACCAGGGGAGGGCGTCCCCTGGTAGGCCTGGTCTACTAGGCTTTCCCGGCGAGTAGAATGGGCCTATCGGGGGAAGCCCTGGGAGCTTTCCCGCCACCATCAGAGACCTCCTGGGGGTCCCCCACCACCACCATTGGACCCCCAGGAGGTCTCAGATGGTGGCAAGGAAGCTCTCAGGGCTTCCCCGCCACCATTGGGGACCTCCTGGAGGTCCGATCGCGGTGGCGGAAAAGGGTGGGAAATTTAAAATTGCTCCCCTGCCACAGCGACTGGACCACCAGGAGGTATCCTATGGTGGTGGGGAAGCTCTGGGAGCTTTCCCGCTGCCATCTGAGACTTCCTGGGTGTCCCTTTTCCTAACTGTTGGGGCAAAAGAGCAGCCTCTTCACCACCAATGGAATGGAATGAAAAAAAGGCAGGGGAAATTTTAATTTCCCACCCTTTTTCCCTGCCTTTTTTTTTTTGTTCGTAGGTCATGGCTCCATTCACAAGTCGAAGTGGATTTTTGTGAACGGAGCCATTCGTAAGTTGAATCGTTCGTAAGGGACGTTTGTAAGTCAAGGTCCCACTGTAATTGGATACAGGCCAATGGCTTGAAATCACGAGTCACCCACCTCTAGTGAGCTATAGCCAGAGCCCCCTGTACCTTCAAAAGACTACGAACCACATGGAAATTCCCCTCTCTAAATGTGGATTTCACCATGTAATAAAATGCCATGCCATGCAAAACAAATGACTGTGTGAATTTCATTTCAGTGAGAAAAGGATGAGAGGTGATAAGCATCAAAGAATCATTGAACCAAAACCACATGAACCAATTTTATTCCACCCAGTGCAATTCTCTTATAGGCAGCCTGACAAGATCATTTAAAACATCACTTTCTGCAATATAGTATGGCTTTCTTTTGGTCTTTTCTAGCAGTCATAAGGATAGATTGCTAGGCATTCAAACCATTTATGGATCAGTATTTCCCTAAGGAGCTTAATGAAGCTCTGGAACACAAACTCTAGCCTTTTGTCTACATATCACTCTTGTTGATTTTTATAGCAAATATTAATATACTTGATGACTTCTTAAATCTTAAAGAAAGGAATGAACCATGAAGGCTGTCTTATCATCAAGTCCAAGCGATTCTAGGGATGGGAAATTCTGTCCAGTTTTGTTTTTTTCCACCATACCTGAATTTTTAAAACCTTGTTTTCTTTATGCCTCAGGTATGAAATGTTTGCACATTTTTGTGAGATCATAAAAAATTAACTGGAAAAAACATTTCCCTTCATTTACCATGGCTAAATGCAATATGTATGGAGAGAGCCATGCTGTACCTACCTGTACCCCATAGGTGTTAATTACAGAGAATCTATAAGATGTTAACAGCTGCCTGGATAGCTTAGTGAGTTGGGTATCAAGCTGCAGAGCTTTGATCCCACCCACCCCCACTGTACCTCCTGGGAGAAGACCCAGTCTAGGTAGCCTTGGGGAAGCTACATGGTTCCAGAGCTCCTCTAGAAGAAGGAAATGGAAAACCACTTTTGAGTATTCTGCACCTAGAAAATCCTGGAAAAGATTGCCATAAGTTAAAGTTGATTATATATTTATTACTGCTGTTGTTGTAGATGGCAAGGCGTTCTGAATGAAAGGCCTGACAACAAAGCTGTGCATTTTCTTCCACTTCTGATAAGAGAGAGGCCAAATAAATAAACATTAGATGTTGAGAAGGAACTAATGGAAGGGGGAGCAAGTACAAATTGAACAATGACTGGATATTGGAAATGAATTCTTGGGATACCTGTGTGTATTGGTATTCCAAAGGACAGTGGAAGTATGAGGGAGTACAGTATTAAGATCGTTATGAGCTCAACATGTGCAATTGTGCAATTTTAAAACTGGTGTGTCTCTGTCTATATTCTGAGTGCAGGCCCCTAACTTTATAAGAACTGTTTAAGAGTGGTATTGTTTTCACTGGATGAGAAAGATGTGTAGAGCTTTCCCTTGTCAGCTCATGATGAGTTCCTTAACGTTTCCGCATCATGGCCTGCTTTTGATTTCTAAAGAACTCCCATGCCTCCCTCTAACAACTTTCAACCGCCTTTTAACAACAACAGCAATGATCAATTTATAATCCAAGAACTCAGTAAAAAAGGCAGTAGATTAAAATTAAGTTCAAATTGGGTTTTTTTTTTTGTCATGACCAATTGATAAAAATATAATTTACATTAAGAAACAGCACACAAAAAATGAACTTAAGGCGAAAGGTGGTGCCACATTTTCTTTGTGAGTTGAGAAATCCTAATTGGAAATAGAAAAGTGTGCAATGCAAATCATTTCCAACACCCAATCACTTCTTTTGTTTTGTTTTAATTGTGTCTAGCCTTCCTTCTCTATATCCTACCAGCAGTTATCACACAACACTAGCTAATTAGAACATTTCTTTTTCCTGGGGGAGGTTGTTTTGCATTACAGTGATTGGGAGGAGTTGATGTTCCTAATGCTCTGGTCTTGGGAGTTCTGAAGCTTCATGGGTAGTGGACATACTTGCTGACCAGGCTATATTTCTTCTTATGTCCTTTGCCTTCTTCCATGTCAGAACAATTCCAGCACTCCCACAAGCATGAGAGGGAGGTTAGGAAAAATCTCATCAACTTCACCTATGGTGTTTGGCTTGAATTGAAGCTGTTATAAAGATTCTACAGTCTCATTCCTCACCTTGGAATTGCCTCATAACTTTCTAGAAGGGTGTGCCCCTTCAGTTTAGATACCAAATGCTCTGAAATAATGTGGACAGATGGCTATTCAGGAGTAAGCCTGATTTGGTTTGTTTGGGTTAGAATAACAGTAGGTAACAATGTTGTGTCCCTTTCCTGTAGCATAAATGTATCAAGTAAACATCATTATTTTATTGGTTGTTGTGGGTTTTTCAGGCTCTTTGGCCGTGTTCTGAAGGTTGTTCTTCCTAACGTTTCTCCAGTCTCTGTGGCTGGCATCTTCAGAGGACAGCACTCTGTGCTCTGGTGTAGTTTGCTTGGGAATGGAGTATTTATGGCTATGAGATAGGCTTTTGTCCTGTTCAAGAGATGGGTGATTAGTGTGTCTTGTTGTGGGTGTATTGTTGTGATAAGGAGAAGAGATTATCTGTCACTGTGATTGATGGGTGTCATTAGCTGGTCTTTTGTGTGTAGCGATCCCTGGTCCTGGTGGCTGGGTAGAGGTCATTGACCTTTTGCACGCTGTATTTTTCAGAGCTGGAAGCCAAGTTTTGTGGAGTTTCAAACTTTCCTCTTTTTTGTTGAATTTATGTTGGTGCTTGTGGATTTCAATGGCTTCCCTGTGCAGTCTGACTTAATGATTGCTGGTGTTGTCCAGTATTTCAGTATTTTGAAACAGAATTTCATGTCCAGCTTGTTTTAGGGCATGTTCATTATTTTAATGAAAAAGACACCAAAGTTATCTCCCGGCCGGTATGCAACACATATTGTGCTCCCTTCATCACTGGTCCTTCTAGAAGGACCTATCAATAATTTTATTCACTGGTCTGTCTCTTTATATGGAACTTGCACAAGGCAACCACTACATCAGACCAAAGGAGCATCTGTGCCAGCACCCTATTCCCCTTGGCTTTTATCCAGAGGGCCCCATTAAATGAGATGCCATGATGGGTATCTGTAGTGATAACGAAACTAAAGAAAGGCTAATGGTTAGGTGATCACCGAACAAAGAGAGCAATTAACTTCAGGGAGAGGTTGATGAAGAGTCACCACAGAGCCTCTCATTCCCACCCCAAGAGCTCCCTTTATTAACCTTACAGAATGTTAATAGTATTCAGATAGGATGCTGGTTACATAATGCCAATTTGGATTGGCCGAAAGAAAGGCTTTGAAGTTATGCTCTCTGTCTCTATGGGAAAGAGGTAGAATGGGCAACCGCTCCCACCACCACCCTGGAGCTGCCGCGTCCTGCTAGGAGGGTGTGCTCTCACTACAGCAACAAGGCAGCTGGCAACCTTGGAAAGAGAAGCACTCCCACAGGTATCTACAAGACATGCCTTCTCAGTAAACACACTTTGGTTATGGAATTCCTCCCACCTACTCACAGGGTTCTCCTGGCCCTAGTGTCGCACGTCAGTTTCAGTGCCAAGTGATGAGGATCTTCTTTCTCCACATTTTCAATCTTAAATTTTTTTTAATGTCTTCTAGACATATGGAGCATTTCCTAATTTTAAAATGCATGACATTTAATGCAATCTTCTGGAGTCTGGAGAAAACACTGAGATAAAAAGACAGACTTGAAAACTAAGAATTCAAGACTGAATTGCAAATGTTGTCTGGTTAAGAACGCTATTTTTAAATCTGTTATTTCTCCTTAAATCCTTGCTTTTAAACACTGCCCGGCCCTGAGTATTTGCTTTACAGTAATGAAGTGATTCCCTAAAAATGATGCAACACCAGAGAGTATAAGTCCACTAAGAAAAAACAGTGACTTAAAGTTGAGTCAGAATTTCTGGCTTCTAAACGATTTGGCACATGTCAGTGAATCTGCTATAGTAATTTTCCATCTGTGTCTGTGAGAATAAGGTTGTGTTCTTCATTATAATCTACATTTCAAGGTGTCACTTTCCCTTTTGGGGACATAGAGAAGGTCACTGAGTAAGTTGTGTGCACAAACCTGTGTGAAAACAGTGGTAGAAGATGCCCTGTGAAAAATGGCATTGGTCTAAAAGTATGAGAGCAGCTTTGGACTGAAGCTGGATAAGCTAACAAACAAATTTGACTATATACAGCAATGTTTTGTTCATTCAGTTGTAATCTGCTTTTATTTTCCAGTAGAAATACAAGACAGCTAACATCAACAACAATAAGTAAGCTGACATTATAACCCATAAAAATGTTATTAGATGAACATGTGATTCCAATTTGTCAATAGTCCCTAGTCTGTAATCCTTAGCAGAGAGAAATAAGGCTCAATGCAAGTTTAGAAGAATGCACACTAGTGCTCAGCTAAGTTTCTTTTATACAGTTGCTAGTCCATATAGCTCAGGATTTACTTTGTCTAGTCCAACTGATGTACCCAGTGTGTAGTGGACAGAGTGACAAACTAGGACTCTGGAGAACACAGTTTGATTCCCTGCTCGGCCATGAAAACTCACTAGGGGAGTAGAGCCAGTTACCTCAGGAGTTGGTGAGAGCTCCAACACTGGAGGCATTAAAAAAAAAAAGTAGATAATCACCTGGCAGATATGCTTTGATTGTATTCCTGCATTGAGCAGGGGGTTGGACATGATGGCCTTGTAGTCCCCTTCCAAGTTCACTTTTCTATGATTCTATGATTCTAGAACTGGCAAAACCACTCCTTAAACACCATACTTACCTTGAAACCCCTGTCAAGACTGCTATAAGTTGGTTTTGAATTGACAGCACATAGCAGCAACAGTCCAGCTCATAACTATGCAGGGTCTCTGTCAGAGATCTTGTCCTGATATTCTTTCAGTGTGAATCTTAAAAATTAAAAATAATAATAACACTTTTGAAAGCCAGAAGTAGATTTTAGGCCATTTCCAGTTTTCTTTTTCCTTGATTTTTTGACATTTTTGGCAGTCTGTGAAGCCACCTTGGAAATCCCAGAAGCAGAACAATAGCTGCTCAATCCACCAAATTAGCTCACCCCTCTCTGTATGGTAAGCACACAACATTATACAACCCTTCACTCCCCATTTTGGGGTACATGTCCATGGTAAATCACTATGACCAATGTTCCCTCTAATTTTCAGCCCCACTAGCTGAGGCTCTTCCCCTCACATGCAACACCCCCCATGTGTCACTTCTTCCCCCCTCAGGTTCTGTTGTGACGGCAGCCAAAGGGGCTGAAAACAGTCACTGCGGGTGCTCAAAGGAGGAGGAGTTTGCACGGTAGGGGGTAGGATCATGTGCGAGGGGTGCACCTTAAAGTGAACCGTAACCATGACTATTCTTATCTATTGGACATGATTTGTAAAAATATTAGTAGTATCGGGGTTAAACCAGACATCAGGAACCTGCATATATTCTACTATTAATAACCTGTTTTCCCCTCCCACAACAGGACTTCTCCAGAGACACATGCCTTAGCAATTACACTTGCAAATTAAGTCTGTGTTTATTTTCCAGTGACCAATCACAAAACAAAGCATGCTACAACATACACAGGTGAGAAAATCATGTACTACGACAAGCATGTATTTCAGTGCTTGAGAGAATACTTCTATTAAAAACATGACAAACAACATAAAATTTGCCGCTGAATTGTTAAAAGTGCCATATATGTGTGTTGAAACTCTCCCCAAGGTCTCACAAAATTAAAACTCTGAGGGGGAGGTGAGGGGAGAGATATCTTAACCATAATGCTAGAAGGGCTTGCAGACTGAGTAGGAAGGTGTTTCATCCCAAAATTTCAGGAGATGTGCACCTCCTCTGCTCAGGTCATGAATCACTTATGTCTAGTACACATACATAAAAACAAACGGATAAGCAAAAGTATCATTAGATACAGTATTATGAAACTATTCCAAAAGCCAGCAAATAGAGCAGGACATGGCTTTCAGACAAATGAAAATATGAAAAGAAAAGGAAGCTTAGAACTACTGAAATGATAATGTGACTGGAACAATATCAAAGACAATGTTGCTGAAATCTAGAGTATGATCAAATCACAGTGTAATCCTTTTGCTTAAGCCATAAGCTTCAGCCCAGCCCTCTTTCTGGATTTATTGCTTTGGTTCATATGAGAAATATTTTGAAGTACTCCACATCCAAAATAAATGTCAGATGCTTCTAAAGAATTTGGATTCAGCTGGAGACATCAAGACATGGAACGTCCCTGACTTTTCATATATTTGATATTCGGATTGGATTTCAGAAGAGTTTGGGAGTTTTAGGAACAAGAATCTGAGTTCTTTGTTCAGAGAGAAAAAAAGCAGAATTATTTGTGGTTACTGAATATATGTTGCCAATACTGAATATCAGCAGAAGCAACCCATTCATACAAAAGGAAAGGTCCTTATTGGCCTTCAAGAGAATGGTCCCCAAGAAAGGCTGCCATGAGCCCCAGTTCTGACCAAACATGTTGTGATGTGCTCTTCTGAGACAGTGGCATCTTGGAGAATCAGGGCCAGAAAACACGATTCAGAAAGTTGCCTGCCGGTTCCACTTCCTGCTGACCATGACCCTGTAGCAAAATCTGCAAAATCTTTTTTTCAGTGGCAGGGAAAAGGCAAAAAGGGAAATTAGAAAGTAAAAAATTCCTAGAAGCTGCTCCACAATCCAGTGGATTCGAATTAAAAACATGTCTACCAAAGAACTAGCTCTGGGTTACCAGTAAGTTATCTGAAGTAAACAAAATCTAAGTAAGCTAGACATTGAATATTTCAAAACCTAGTATGATTCCATTTAGCAGACAGTCTCTTTGCAATTTGTGCAAAATGTTTTCACAGAAAACTGAAGTCCTTTTTCTTTGACAAGCAAAGGATGCATGCACAGCAAGCATAGAATGTCTGGACAGTTGTTCAGAAAAGAAACAAACAACCCATCTAATGCTTCTGATAAAAAAAAGTACATGAAGCAGCCATCATAGTTTTGTGCAGTTGTGGAGGGCATTGTTCTTGTTGAGGGCTCCAGAAAATATCTGACTATTCTTGCCAGTAAGGAGAATAAAGTTGAGATTCTTCATCCTTGTGTTCAAAGAGACAAGATTTAAATCCTTAGTTTTATGTCAATCTTGGAATCCTACTGGTATTTGTGTAAGGTTTGCCTAACCTTCTGCAGCTAGTTGCAGCTAATTTGTGAGATGCCAGAGTGTATCTTAGTTGCATAATCATGCATGGAACTAGGCATTTGACCCAGATATGCCCCAGCACCTGTTAACTAGTTACAATTAGCTGTGGTTAGTTACATAAAACTTATACAAATGTTAAGCACAAAACCACATTCCCAAATGAGCAAGAATGATCATTAAGATTTGCAAGAGGCAGCAAAGATCTTCTCCACCTCATGGGTGGAGAGAGAGCGAAGTCCCAAAGGCCCTAAGGAGATGCTGTTGCCTTGATGCAGCACTATTTTATTGGGCCATTGTTCCAAGAACAGATCAAACAAAGCAGGAGTACATGTTGCCTACATAGGAGATAAAGATAGTCACCTAAGGTGCCTGATGCCACACGCAAACAGGACTGGCTAGAGAAAGGAACCATACTAGATTGCACTCTGGTGAAACAGTTTGCACCCTTCATTGGTAGCCTGCTAGGACATGATAGACAGCTCAATGGTTTAGGTCACTGGCTGAGGAGCCATAGGTTAGGAGTTTGATTCTTCTCTGTGCCTCTTTGACAGAGGCTGGACTTGGTGATACATAGGGTCCCTTCCAGCTCTGCAGTTCTAGGATTAAGTTATTTGTAACAGCTATCTCCATTTGTTCCCTATCCTCTTGACCTTTGGCATACAAGGCCATACGTGGGCTACAGTTGTAAATTGCCCTCCCCAGTCGTTGATCACTAAGGTAAACCTTGTTATCAGTTTTCATTATTGTTATGGTATGGGCTGCCAAATTTCATGTTCTTTTTCAAGATTAGACGTTGGGATGAATTTTAAAAATGAATCCTGATATTAGTGAAATATTGCTGATTCATAGGATATTCATCCCTTCATATTCGTCAGGTCTGGGGATCCCAGCAAATACAAAGGGATCAATATTTGCCAAATTTTATTCATTCCTTCATATAGACTGGATGCAGAAGGGAAACAGGGTTTGCCTTTCCACATCTAGCCTGCTTGACAGTGTCCCACCAATCAGTTGATTCAATCCTCACAGCCAGCCTGATTGTCAATGTCCCACTGATCAACCGTTTGGTGAGACATTGTGTGTTAACAATGAATCAGTTAATATTTGTCAATTTGTTGTTTAAACGTCGTGTTTTGTCAGTTTGTTCATTTGTCAACTTTGACAAATGACAAATCCCAGCGAAGCACCATTTTCTCTGATTCACCACCATCTTCCTTCCCCTTGTTTGACACTCCTTATAAAGATACAACTGTCAAGCTCAAAGGCACTATTTCTGTCCAAATATGTTCCTCCCTTTTTTCATTTCCCACTTTTAATAATTGGGGATTCTGCTAAATGCAGATAACCGAAATCACACAGCACAACTCACTCTTCCCAGCTTCCTCTTCAATCCACCTCGAGTTGTCCTCAGACATCAACAGCAGTAGGATTCTGGTCATTGTTAATATGAAATTTTGTGTGCATGCTCAGTTTGTGTGTTATGCAAGTATTTTTCTCAGCTTCGTAAAATGGGTCTGAAATAATTTTCCAATCTATTTTCAAGTTATTTAACAGCTATATTATTAAGAGCAAGAATCCACAAACTATGCAGTTAAATCTACAAAACAACCTACATTATTAACAGATTTATTATATAAGCATTGCCAAACCTCTGTTCTATGATGATGTTACAAGTGATCTTGGATAGAATAAAACTAATAGCATTAACTATTTCTGAGGACGGTAAAGTGCTTTAGAGGTTTTGTTATGATACATTGCACGGCTTTTATGTGGCTTAGCCTGTCACACATGTATCTCCAAATATGAGTCTCATTTAGTGCTTTTGATGTATTGCACCTAGCCAATTTCCTTCTAGAATTGTTCCTCCATTTCTTCCAGCTTTGCCTTTGCTTTTTGGTCAGTCAAGCTGAGACCTAGGGGAGAGATCATGTTCTGTTTTCTAAGTTATTTCTTGGGGCCAGAATCTGTTCAAGGTTCTTTCTGTCTATCAAATCACTTTTATATACGCTTCAAAACCAACTGAGGTTGCGCATGGATGTTCAGGGTTTTTTTGGAAAAAGTATGGATTATGCTTCAGCTGCCCAAAATATTTCCTTCCACACCCTAGCTCTGGCAATATTTAGGATGTTCTTAGAAAACCACAAGAGTCTATATGTAAAAATAAATAGTATTACCATTCATGCATGGAAAATTATTCATGGATATTGGCCGCAGAGTCCAATCCAAGCTTCACACTCCCATAAGCCTCTGAAGAAGTATGTTTCCTTTTTAAGAGGACCAAAGACAGGACACAAAGATGTAGTTGCAATTGATTTAGTCCCCCAAATTATGTCCAGTATATTACCCTATGCATTTTGTATTAGTTGTTTCAGATGTGTGTACTTTTAACCCCCCCCCCTTTATTAAATATTTTGGTTTGTATTTGACACCTGATGTTGCACATGATAGCTGACATTGATAGGTTGCAGTATTTAATAAGCTGATGTGAAATAGGACACTATGGATATCTGACAGCACTCACACAACACAGTGGTTATCAAATGTTATCTTCAAGGAAGAGCTCTGAGTGTACATCACAAAGGCTATACTCACAATTCAAAAGAGTTCCACTAGATAACATCAAGGAGGTGGTTATGCAGCATTCAGATTTCCTCACCATCACCATCGTACTGGAAATGGTCTCTCACCTATTTTCAGTCACATTGTCAATGGGATCCTGCTTTTTCCATTTTAGCTGTCAGCTTTGTCAACCCCTACCATTATGAGAGTCTCAAAATACTAAGATACTGTCATTGTTGTACAGGCACTTTGGAGGGCTCAGACTGATAGCCCAAATCCTTTCCTTGCTCCAATCACATCCTTAGAATCGCAGCAAGGCTAACAGTAAACCTTCAGAAAAATCCCCAAGAGACTTCAGAAAACCATCTAGGTTGATCTGTCTGGCCATGGACTATCAAATCTGATCCTCCCTCAAGATAGCTTGAAGGTCAAATTTAATCAAGCAATATTATGTCAATGAAAAAAAAATTAAACATCTCTCTCTTACTCATAGATAGTTCTCCAATGCCCTATAAAAAGGCTATATCCAAAATGCATCTTAGCATAGGTATGGGATCCGTTATAATTTGAGACAGGCCAACATTTGCTATGACGGCCATGTAATAACAAGCCTTTCTGAACCAAGCAACTTTGGCATGACCTTTGAAGTTCCTCAAGAAGACTACTAGTCTTGGTGTCCTGAAGAAGGCCAGATCTGTTAGCTCTGTGTCAGCTCTCTCTGTTAGGGTGACCGTCAGGCAGTGGGATAGACAACACAGTAAATCTCCAGTATCAGGTACAGCCATCTATAGGCGCCCAATTGTTAAACAGAATACTTGACTGGGAAGACGGAATCCTTGTTGATCAGGGGATGAATAGTACACAGTCTATCCTCTTGCTCTTTTTTTGCAGCTGCTGTAACTGGGTAAATGTGTTAGTGCAGGGGTAGCAACCTCTGACTCAACAATTTCACTTCAAAGCAAGGCTGGCACAGAACAAAGGCCTTGTTTTTAAGTCAAAGCACATATCTGGAAGCCTTAGCTTAATAATGCTTAACCTTAGCAGTATCTTCCCCATGAACCCTGTTTTAAAGTGAAATTCCAGAAATGCTGGTTGCCACTGTGCCATTGAAAATGGCAGCTCATTGGCAACTGCATCAATATGGTGACTGGGTAAGGTGTGGCCTCTGGCGATTTCAGAATGAACTGCCTTAGCACCACTAAAAGTTGTCATGCCCTGCTACCTCCCTCATCTATTGCCCCTCATTGCATTTCTACTGAATAGTGGAAACTGGTACTGTAGACACTTTTGAGAAACAGCAACACCATCCCCTTGTTTAACCAGGTTTCAGTGACATAGGCTGTCATGTCCTTCATGTTCAAGTCTGAGATAACAGACCTCTTTCTGTTAACCAACCTGGGCTTTTAACAGCAGCACAACTACAGACTTGCAGTAACTATTAAGGCTAATAAGACAAGAAGACAGGACAGACTGGGGAAAAGTACCAAGTGGATTGGATCACTTTCCTCTCCAGTGCCATTGTCCCCTGCTGCCATAATAATGCCCTCAAAGCTGCAGCGTATGCCTGATGGCCCCACCCTCCAACTTTCTTGAAAACATCAACAACCATTGGCCACAAACACAGCAGTAATAAGCCCAGTTTCCCATTTCACAAGGACAATCTGTCTAGCACTATCAACTATCTTGATCCTAACCAGAAATGGAAAACATTCCTTTTTTGGACAAAAACTCAACATTGGCTGTAATATTTTGGGAGTTGCCATACTGGCTGGAATGTTGTGATTCCCCATCTCTGCCCTTAATACACGTAGCAGATGAGGTGGAATCTTCAGAAGTGTAGTAATGGGAAAGGTGCAACAGATGCTTCTCCTCATCTTTGTGTATAAAGGACTGGAATCTTGTCAAGGATAGAAACCCGGAGTTCTGTTTGGGAAGCCAGGATGAAAAGGAAAGAATGCAGGAAAGAAAACTGGAGGAGGTGACTCTGTTTAGAAGTTAACTTTGCAGCCGTCTTCCCTAACAAAAAACCCTTTAGTCCTTGTGCTCCAGGCTCTGCAAATGAAGCCAATGGTAACATTTGGGAATATGAGTGAGAAGGCGGTGTGTTTATGTTTGAGCCCTCCCTCTGAAACAGTACACACATGTGAGAGCAGTTGGGAGACACCAGCGCCAGAAGTGCAGCTGGGGCAAAAAATAAAAATATAGAAGTGGGGAATACTATAGGAAAAAAGATGCTGGAATGGGGGAACATTCTTGATTTACATCAGGCTGAGAATTGAACCCAAAGAAACCAATGCACACTTTCTCTCCTTTCCAAATTTCTGAAGAAGTCCACTGAGCAAACTAGCACTACATTTTGCAACATAACTTTATCTGTGCCCAGTTCTTTTCTCCTGTGCTGGCAAGCAGAATGGAAAGAAAAATCTTGAAATTCCACCACTGCTTTAACCCCAGGCTTGGAAAGGGGCCTTTTCAAAGCTTTATGCTTTAAGCCATTGGGCTCTGTCATATGCTCAAGGCAAGCAATTTACCACTTATAAAGAGCTTTCCTGCTGGATGAGATTAATGGTCCATCTGGCTCCTCATCTTCTTCCCACAGTGCAATCCAAATTCCTCTGGGAAGTTCAACAAGCCCGAAGACAAACGCACCCCCCCCCCCCGGTATTCCCACTGACTTACCCAGGTGGTATTCAAAGAAAAACGTCCTCTGAAAATCTCCAAAGTTCTTGTGACTAGAGACCACTGGACCTAACTTCCATGATTTTATCCCTTTTGAAGCTGGAGGATATCATCCTATCTCATGGCTGTGAATTCCATACATAGGTTGTATATTGCAAACATAAGAATATAGCTGAGGCCATGTTGAATTAATTCAGGTCAAAAGATTATTTAGTCCAGCACTCTGCTTTCACAGTAGTCAGCCAGATGCCTATGAGAAGCCTACAAGCAAGACATGAGTACGATAGCAGTCTCCTGGTTGTGTTTTCATGCAGCTGTTATTAAGAAGCACATTACTTCTGGTGTTTGAGATAAGATACAACTAGAGATGTGCATGAATCAGAAAAATGGTGATTCGTTTTGAGTTGTAATTTGTCAAGGTCAATGAATCACAAATGTACAACAATTTTCTGATGCATCAACAAATTGATTTGTTAATTCATTTATGAATTTAAAACCCTATAAAAATTCCTCCAGGCACTTAGAAACACCAAATTCACAGTGAAACATTCCCTGACTCTCCTCTACAAGCCCTCCAAATTTGGTGAAGTTTCAGACATCCAAGTTCTACACCCACAAGGAGCACACACACACACACCCAGGAAAGTGTCCTTTAGCAACTGGATTGGGGAAACCCAATCCTCAGCCTTCTAACTGTGGTCAGGGTTATGCACAAAGAGGGGCCAAGAGCAGCATAGGCTGGACCAAAGCAAAGTGAGCAGGGCCAGATATAGCTTTTAATCTTACATCCATTTGGAACATTTCCTGCCAAGCCTGTAAAACAATGCATACATTTCTGCAGAAGTCTAAACTTCATCAAACAGCTTTTTTTGCCTGGGATCTTTCATAATCATAAGGAAACTGGGTTCTTCACCATATTATCATATACTGTACATGTTTATAAGTACAATGCGGCTTACTCTTAACTAAGTGTGAACAGGGTCATTAGTCTCCCTGGATGGCAGCAGGCTCTAGGCAAGATGGTGTTCCCTTCAATCTTGTTTATGAAGATTTACACAGAGATGCTCAGTTTTATGAGCACTCTCTGCTCAAATAGCTTCAACATTTCTCAACTGTGACTATACTAAATCTCACACTCCTACAAGACCTAGATATCCTTTGATGCATTGATACAGTAAAGTACGTTTGCATTAAAATTCTGGCACATGATCCACAATAGCTTACATTTGTTCTGCCCATGGTGTTGGGCTTATAACTGACTGAATAGCTCAGTGAGTTGGAGTACCTGCTTGGAAAGCCAGGGGTAAGTGGTTTGATTCCCTACTGGGAGAAAGGCCAGACGGGAAAGCAGCACAGTTCCAACAGAAGGCAATTAGAATTGGCAAGGATTGCCATGAATCGGAATCAACATCACAGCATATAATTAATTATAATGACATCATAATCAGGGTTCCTCTTCCTCCCCAGGAAAGTTTATCCATTTCTTCTTCCATGCCCACATGCTTGGGTCTGATCTCTATTCACTCTTTAATAGCAATTGAAAGGTTTTGTAATTTCAACACTTCAAATGGCTTCACTTCCAAAGAATGCATGAAATGATAACTGCAATATGCTGGAAGTCTATTATTTATTTAAAATATTTTTATCACACCTTTCTCCTCAGAAGGACCCAGATGCTGATTTTATAATTCTATCAAACACATTATTTATTTATTTATTTATTTATTTATTTATTTATTTATTTATTTATTTATTTATTTATTTATTATTTATTTATTTATTTATTTGATTTTTACCCCGCCCCTCTAGACCATGTCTACTCGGGGCGGCTTACAAAATTAAACAAAACAGTATAAAAATATATAAAATCATAAAATTACAAATTTCAATTTAAAGCAATTAATTTAAAGAGAGGATTACCAAGATGGAATAGCCAAAAAAGAGAGAGAGAGAGAGAGAGAGAGAGAGAGAAAGACTTAATTGACTGGAGGGAAGGCCTTCTTGAATAACCAAGTTTTTAACTGGCTTTTAAAAACACCCAGCGAGGGTGCCAGCCGAATTTCTGTTGGGAGGGCATTCCACAGCCGAGGAGCCACTGCCGAGAAGGCCCGGTTTCTTGTTTTTTCCTTCCGGGCCTCTCTCGGCGTCAGACCCCTCAGCCGCCCCTGCTGGCTATATCGGGTGATCCGGGTAGATCTGGGTGGGAGAAGACGATCTGCCAAATATTGAGGTCCCAAACCGTTTAGGGCTTTATAAGTGATCATTAGCACTTTGAAATCAACACGGAAACGGATGGGCAACCAGTGCAAAGCAGCCAGGGTGGGGGAGATATGCTGGTGTTTTCTCACCCTACTAAGGAGCCTGGCTGCTGCATTCTGGACCATCTGAAGTTTCTGCGTCAGCCTCAAAGGCAGCCCCACGTAGAGTGCATTACAATGGTCTAATCTCGAGATTACGAGCGCATGGACTAGAGTAGTGAGGGCCCCCCGATCAAGATATGGTTGCAGCTGGGCAATCCGCCATAGATGAAAATAGGCAGAGCAGACCACGGATGCCACCTGGGTTTCCATGGTAAGTGCCGGTCCAGATGTATTCCCAAGCTGCGGACCTCACTCTTTGCGGCAAGGGTCGTCCCTCCAAAGGAGAGGGAGTCACCTATGCCGCTGACGGAAGGGCCTCCCACCCTCAAGACCTCCGTCTTGTCCAGGTTCAGCCTCAATCCATTTGACTGCATCCATTCCAGTACAGTGTCCAGGCAGCGCTGGAGGGACAGGACGGCATACACTGAAGTTGGTGTAAAGGAGATGTAGAGCTGTGTGTCATCAGCGTACTGATGACACGATGCCCCACACCCCCTGATGACCCCGCCCAGCGGCCTCATATAGATATTAAACAGCATTGGGGAGATGATGAGATTCCACGGGGCCGAGACCCTCTCCCCAAGCTGTACTCTCTGGGGGCGGTCCTCCAGGAAGGAGCGGAGCCAGGCAAGTGCCAGGCCACCGACTCCCAACTCGGAGAGCCTCCCCAGGAGGATACCGTGGTCGACGGTATCAAAGGCAGCTGAGATGTCGAGGAGGACCAACAAGGACATGTTGCCCCCATCGGCCTCCCTCAACAGGTCATCCAACAGTGCAACCAGTGCCGTCTCTGTACCATAGCGTGGCCTGAAGCCTGACTGAAATGGGTCCAGAGCATTGGTTTCGTCCAAGAGCGCCTGAAGCTGATCTGCCACCACCCTCTCAACCACTTTGCTGAGGAAGGAAACATTGGCGACGGGCCTATAATTGCCAATTTCGTCCGCCGCTAAATTTGGTTTCTTCCTAATGGGCCTAATGAGTGTCTCCTTGAGGGCAAGGGGGCCCTTGCCCTCCTGGAGAGACCCATTAATTATTGCAGTGGCCCATTCAGTTGTTACCGGCCTGGCTGCTTTGATTAGCCAGGCCGGGCAAGGGTCGAGAGAAGAGGTGGTGGCCCGACAGCGATCAAGCGCCTTGCCTACCAAATCTGGTGTTACAGGCTGAAAGGAGTCGAGAATAACCGGGCAGGACGGAGCGCTGGACATCTCTGCTCGATCCATTGTATTTAAAAAAGGAGAAAGGTCACGGCGGATGGCCTCCACTTTGGATTTTAAAAACGCTGCAAATTGGTCAGGTGAGATGCTAGTGGGACCAATTCACCCTGACCAATTCCGGATAGATCGCGAACTATGCGGAAAAGTTCCGCCTGCTGGTTGGAAGCTTCGCTTATCCGGTCAGCGAGGTAAGATCTTCTAGCAGCCTTTACCTTGGCTAGGTAACGGTTAGTTGCGATCCTGACAGCTATTTTACTATAATTCGTCGGTTTCTTTCTCCAAGCGCACTCTAGCCGTCTCCTTATTCGCTTATGTGTTTGATAGAATTATAAGTGTTTAGGTGTGTTCTGGAAAATGTATGGTAACTGTACACAAAACGTTATTAACCTCCATTAGATCCAATTACAGTTCTTCTGGGACATTTAAAAAATGAGTTCAGAAAAACAACAATATCCAACATTGGACTCTTATTAATTACTACTAGCCAAAATAGAAGATTGGGCAAGAAGTTGGCATACAATGCTGAAGAATAAGACCATAGATTAAGTAAGACCTATGCCTCCCAGGAAGCATCAGAGCAGTTTCATTTTTCGTACATTACAGAAAACACAGGCCTCAGAAGCTTCTGTGGTAGGCCCTGTTCCAGGTGAGTGAAATGTAAGTGTCTTTGGGATGGGGCATGGCGTAGCTGGAACTCACAGAATTCTATCAGGGAAATTCTTGGAGAATTCTGGGAGCTGGAAGAAGAGGAAGAATGATACATCCCAAGCAGCAAACCTAGTTCAGTGTTCATATGGCTAACTACACAGAGATTTCAACCCAGATTTCAAGAGCCAAATATTCAAAGCTCTAGAAGTGGATGGGTTAATCTGCCATTTCAGTTTTTGTTAAATTCTTTCCAACCTGAATACTGTATAAAGAATTTTGCAAATTCTAGTAAATCTCTACTAGAAAATGAATTTTAAAAATATTCATATAGATCCCTGCATAACAGAAAAAGGTCAAGTGACACTGGTGTGCTGCTTTTAGCATCCTTTTAACTCTGTTCAAGTATGGCAGGATGTTTTGCTTAATGATTAAGTTTCTGTTGTAGGAATATAGCTGAAATGTGATATAGCAGATCTTTTTTAAACAAACATTTTTTCAAAAAAAATAGACACAATCACTGCCTTCAGAAAAATTCATGAAGGGATAGGTCTACCAACAGCTATTAGCCAAGATAATCAAAGGGAATGTCTGCATTTATCTGCACTAGGCCTATCTCGGGAGTTGGGGGGCTGTGCCCCCTCCAAAATATTGTTGAACCCATTCCCACTAGCCCTAGTCAATATAGCTAACCGTCAGGGTGCTCGGAACTGGAATCCACCAATATCTGATGGGTAATAGATTCCTCATCCCCGTTTCTGGGAGTATATATACTGTATGAAAGGAGAAAAAAGGGAAACAGAGAAGAAATGGGCACAAACCAGAAAACTGTAGTTTGTGATGGTTCACAGTTCGTGGCTAATCAAGAACCATGAATCCACACACACACCCCCCAAAAAAAGGTTTACAGTTCATTTTTCCAGTTCATACCTGGGGTGCAGAAACCTACCTGCTCCTGCCTTCCGCCTGTGCCTCTGCCTCCTCTGTTGCCCTCTCGCATTGCCCCCCTACCTGCTCCTGCTGCCACTGCTGCCTCTACCACTGTTACCATCCTCAGAAACACTGGACTAACTTCCCAGTACTGGCTGCTGCCTCTAAGCATGTGCTTGCTGCCCAGCTGATTGGCAGGCACATCCGCAGAAGCAGTGGGTTCGGCTTCCCTGACAGGAGCCAGCTGCTGCCTCTGTGAGTGCATCTAGCCTGTTTTGTCATTTTTTCTGGTTCACAGTTCAGTTTGTGCCCACCTCTACTGCTACTGCCTCCATATTTGACAATCCAACAACACTTGTCCAACGATTTCATCAAATACACTGCTCTTGGTTGAATCTGGCAGGGCTATGCTGTTAGATTATATGAGTCATATTTTGTATTCACATCCAGTCCCTGAACATTTCCAAAGTTATAACTCTTTGGTGACTATATGAAGATTTTAGACAAAGCCTGGAAACCTAAGCCTAGGCCTGACTTATTAAATGCTACAACTGAAATGAAACCTTCACCATCAAAGGCAGTACTCCTTTGATTCTTGTAACAAGCAACAGCAGATGTCATTGTGTCCTTTTCTGAGCTTCCCGTCCTTCTTGTGAGGTTCCTGGGGATATTTTGCCAGGCATTGGTAGTGTTATCTTTGATCTCATCTTACAAGACTCTCTTTTAGTACTTGGGCTCTTTAATTATCTGGGTTTGCAGGGTGCATAATTTGGAATTGCAAGTTGTGAAGCACACTCTTGACAGGTTGATCATACTTCTTTTTTTATTATTATAATATAAAATCCATCCATGTTGATTTAACATTGTGCCACCTGGGTACAGCTTATATTCATTTGTTAAAACAACTACCATACACATTACGCTCCTAATCTATACAACGTCCTTCTAACCATTGGTAAACAAGTCCCATGTTTGATAATATTTTGTATCTTCTTTTCCTTTGATTTTCAGTGTTAGTCTATCCATTTCGGCGCAGTCCAGTATCTTTTTAATTATTTCTTGATTTGAAGGTGTTCCTTCCTTTTTCCAGTACTGTGCATATATAATCCTCACAGCTATTAAAATACGCAGTATTAAATATACATTTTTTATCAACACTTTCTGGTATTATACCTAACAGAAAGAGCTCTGGCCTGAACTCTACATGCTTTTTAATTATTTTAACAAGCCATGTATGAATTTTGTTCCAAGTTTTTTGCTTTATCACAAGTCCACCAGAGGTGATAATAGGTTCCAGTTTTTTTATGACATTTCCAACATTTACTTGACCCATTAGAACAGGTTGATCATACTTCTAACTTTTTTGTTGCTACACATTTTTTTAATGGGAGCTCAGTCTTCCTAGCTATTTGCTGCAGCCACTAGGGGTCAAACTTTCACATCTGTTACTAATTCTTTGCGGCATTCAACAGAATAAACCTTCTGCTTAATATATTTTCTCATTCCCCACGACTAAAATTATGGAACTCAAAGTACAGTCACTTGCAACATCCACATTCAACATATGGAGAAATCGGATTATTAGCCAACAACCTGTTACAGGACTCAGAGGACAATCCCTGTGCATTGTTTGTAGAATCATGGAATAACCGAGTTGGAAGGGGCCTGTAAGGCCATCTAGTCTAACCCGCTGCTCAATGCAGAAATTCATTTTTGGACTCTTGGTGTTTATAAACCATCAACTCACTTTTGATTGGCAGGCACATCCACAGAAGCAGTGGGCCTCCACAAGGTCCTGTGTCACTAACAGCGCTGCTTAGGTTTTGAAAACTGAAGGCTGTAGCTTCCTTTCATATTCTTGATTGTATAGTGAGCTCTGATTTTGATCCAATAAACATTAATACTTTTCTAATTCAAACGGAGATTATGTGACAATATATGTTTTCTGTGTTTCTGTGGTCCACATGGAAAGCAATCACATGCTGCCATCTTTTCTCATGCTTAGCATTGGTTGCGATAAGTCTTCTCTTAGAAAAAAAAGTCCCATTTGCAATTTAGACATATGGAAAGATTTTATTTTGTTCTTTGGCTACTCTTTGCCAAAGGAATCAATCAATTTGAAAGCCTACACTTTGACAGCAGCATGCTACACATCCAGCAACAAGCAAGCATTGTTGCTCCTTCACCTTATGTTTATTGTGTTTCTTCAGCCACCACCTCCACCAGCAGCCTCTCCCTTCACCCCCACAGCACATTTCTGAGGAGGCAGGTGGAAAAAGCTGCTTATTAAAATATTTCCTGAAAAAAGAAGGAGGCTGCTTTGAGCCATAAGAATAAAACAAAATCCAAAAAAGGTAAACAATACCTTTCATAGGATCAACTGAAAACACACGAAGTGTGCAATCTGTCTAAATTGCAAATGGGACTCTTTTTTTCTAAGAGAAGACTTATCGCAACCAATGCTAAGCATGAGAAAAGATGGCAGCATGTGATTGCTTTCCATATGGACCACAGAAACACAGAAAACATATTGTCACATAATCAGGCTAGATGGCATAAATCTGAGAAGGGGGCAGAGGGAAATTTAGGCATGGAAGTCCAAATGTTTGGCTAAGTGTTTCAAGCCAGGAAGAACTGCAGTCAATATTGGTTCAAAAGTGGAAAGTGAGGCTTGATGAGTGACAGTGTTACACAAATATCACATGACTTCTATGAAGACTTGCTGACAAGACAATACAAGGATTCACCTTTTCAGTAAAGGTGTAAAAGTCATAGGTATTTTAAAACAGGTAAAACTTTTATGTTCTTTGAGGGCTTCAGCAGGTATACCAAGAGATCACAGTCCTTATATAGCAAAGTGTTAGGTCTTTAAGGAAAGAAATGTAATTAACAATTGGTTAGAGCAGGTGGAATTATTTAGTCACTACCTATGTGACAAGAAGGACACAGCCGTATGGAATTAACTACCATGAGGTGAACCACTAATTTGATTGGTTGGAGGTAGTATAAATTAAGAGGCTGGTTAGTATGCCCTTCACAGTTCTCTTTTGACTCTCATTCTTATGTTCTGTCTGTTTGGCTGCTGAATGCCTATGTTTATGTTCCTATGAGCACTATGTAAATATGTACAGCAAACAAATATTCTCTGCACTTATTCCTGGTGTCTTCCTGTGTGCTTTACTATGCTGGAGATTCTGGTCCAAACCTCTGTAAGGAGAAAATCTTCTGTGACGTGGCAGGCCACTCTGATGTCACTGCCAACTCAGGCTTCTCAGAATGCCCACCACACTACTTCCTTCTTGCTGCCACCAATTATAATGTCTATTTAAGAAGGACAAAGGTTTCCTTCAAAACAAAACAGGTTTATTGATAACAAAATAAAATATGAAAATCACAAGTAGCTAATCACGATGTCAATCACGGTTTCTTATTTAATTAATCACAGACTTCCCTTACTGAACACTTTGGCACGCAGGCCTCTAAACAAGCTATTTCTCCCTCATACTCCAGATCTGATCTCCCACACCCTCTTCACAACCCTTTTTCTTCCCCCTCCACCCTCTTCAGCTCCACCCTCCATCACCCCATTGGCTGGTGATTCACTGCCCAGCCGTGACGGACAGGTGGGGTCAGGGCTGCCTGTTACATCTTCTGCTGTGGTTTTAAATGCTAACACAAAGCTCTCCAGCAGGTTTGACCCATAATAGCAGCAAAGTAAGAAGAGCACAATGCTCATTCCATTTGTTCATTCTGATAGATTCCCTATAAATAAATCTTATTATTGTCTTCATCTCCTCCTCCACCACAATCAACCAGCTATGCAGGTATAAATTGAGCAAAATGTGGGGCTATGTAGTTGATTGTTCATTCAGATGTGTGACTGTCTGCATGATGAACAGAAATTGTAGGTGCATATTCAGTGAAGTGAGCTCCTTGCCTTCAGGAAGACAGGCTAGAGGATCTGGACTAGGCTGGGAAAAGCTGAAATGTTGACAGGTTAGACCTTAGTGGCACACCAAAATCAATCACAGCCTGACAGCTCCGCTGCAGAGAATGAGGGTCTCAGAAAAGAGGGTATCACATCAAGCACAAGGGAAAGTATCCTTTATAAAGGACCCATTCCTTGGAGACTGAACAACTCTCCTTTGAAACAAAGGATATTCTTCTGGACATCTAATTAGATTAGATTGTACGGAATTGAGAGCTGGACCAAAAAGAAAACTGACCACCGAAGAATTGATGCTTTTGAACTGTGATGCTGGAGGAGGCTCTTAAGAGTCCCTTGGACTGCAAGGAGAACAAACCTATCCATTCTAAAGGAAATCAACCTTGAGTGCTCACTGGAAGGACAGATCCTGAAGATGAGGCTCCAATACTTTGGCCATCTCATGAGAAGAGAAGACTCCCTGGAAAAGATGCTGATGTTAGGAAAGTGTGAAAGCAGGAGGAAAGGGGGATGACAGAGAATGAGATGGTTGGACAGTGCCATCGAAGCTACCAACATGAATTTGACCCAACTCTGGGAGGCACTGGAAGACAGGAGGGCCTGGCGTGCTCTGGTCCATGGAATCATGAAGAGTCGGACACAATTTAAATACTAAACAAAACAAGGCATCCTTCAGTCTCGAAAAATTAAGGTAACGTGCTCTGAATGGAGGACTTGGAACAGCATCTAATGTGGCTGAGAAGGCCAATTAAAGAGTGACCATCCCTTCCACACTGAAGACAAATACAATCTGTCCCCTGTCCAGCTCCCTGATTTTGCTGGTTTGGGGACTGCCTCTTTGCCTTGGCCTGCTGGACAAGTGTCTCTTCAAAATGGGAGAGGCCATGCTGCACCTCCTGCCTCCAGGCTGAACACTCAGATGTCAAAGTTTCCCATCTGTTGTGGTCCATTCCTAAGGCCTTCAGATCCCACTTGCAGATATCCTTGTATCACAGCTGTGGTCTCCCTCTGGGGTGCTTTCCTTGCACTAATTCTCCATACAGGATATCTTTTGGAACCCAACCATCAGACATTCTCACGACATGCTTGAGCCAACATAGATGTCGCTGTTTCAGTAACGTATACATGCTAAAAACTTCCAGCTCGTTCTCGGACTACTCTATTTGGAACTCTGTCCTGCCAGGTGATACCAAAAATGCATAGGAGACAAGGCATATGGAACATGTTCAGTTTCCTTTCCTGCCATGCACAAAGAGTCCAGGACTCACTTCAGTACAGGAGTGTATTCAGGACACAGGCTCTATAAATCTGGATCTTGGTATATGCCGTCAGCTTCTTATTAAGCCATACTCTCTTTGTGAGTCTACAGAACATGGTAGCTGCTTTGCCAGTGTGTTTATCCAGCTTAACATCTCAGGAGAGAGTGTCAGATGTTGTTGAGCAAAGGTACACAAAGTCATGAACAATCTCCAATTCTTGTTTGGCGATGCTAATAGAGGGAGGTGAGTCCACACCCTGGCCCATGACTTGTGTTTTCTTCAGGCTGATTGTTAATCCAAAGTCTTGGCAGGCCTTGCTAAAGCGATTCATGAGTTGTTGGAGGTCATCAGCAGAGTGAGCAACAATGGCTGCATCATTTGCGAAGCGGAAGTCCTGCATGCATTTCAGCTGGAATTCTTTGTTAGATCCCATGTCTGGAATCTAATTAAGCTGCATGATTTCCTATGACAAAAGGTACGAATAGCTACTTAACTGGGTTGCTTCAAAACAGGATTAGACAGATTACAGTTTTGTGGTAGATAAGGCTATCAGTGGCTATTAGTCATTATGTGTGTGTGTTTAGTCGTTTAGTCGTGTCCGACTCTTCGTGACCCCATGGACCAGAGCACGCCAGGCCCTCCTGTCTTCTACTGCCTCCCGGAGTTGTGTCAGGTTCATGTTGGTTGCTTCGCAGACACTGTCCAGCCATCTCATCCTCGGTCATCCCCTTCTCCTCTTGCCATCACACTTTCCCAACATCAGGGTCTTTTCCAGGGAGTCTTTTCTTCTCATTAGATGGCCAAAGTACTGGAGCCTCAGCTTCAGGATCTGTCCTTCCAGTGAGCACTCAGGCTTGATTTCCTTTAGACCAGTGAGCACTCAGGCTTGATTTCCTTTAGAATTAGTCATTATGGTGATAGCTTATTTGCAGAATCTAACACAGTATTTATCTGTAATCTGGTTGCTGGGAAACTTGCATGGAAATGTAGCATTTCTTTCATGTCCTGTTTGTGTGCTTCCAATAGGCATCTGGTTGTACACTGGTCTTTGATCTGATCTAGCTAAGGCCTTCTTTAGTTAATACGTTCTTAGTATTCTTTTTAAAAACTGAGATAATTTAGATCAACTCCACTCCTATCAGATCAACTCTTAACTTACACTATTTTTAGAAGAGAAGTTAATACAAAGTGCATCAGAGGAAAAAACTCATTCCTTAGGAAGGCATAGGTCTACTCCCAGGATTTCAGTCTTATGAATACAACCAGAAAAAATCTGTTTGGACTGTTTACCATGAAGCCCCTCTCTGCCATGATGAGACTAATTTATTTCCATTAAGGAAGACACAGACATCAAGGACAATTTAGTATGATTTTACTGAACATTACGTTACCTGTAAGGTACCCCTTCACAGATTGCTGACTTGTCGTGGTGAAGGGGCTTGAGTAATTCAGAGAAGCTATGGGCTATGCCGTGCAGGGACACCCAAAACGGACAGGTCATCGTGGAGAGTTCTGACTAAATGCGATCCATCTGGAGCAGGCATTGGCAAGCCACTCCAGTATCTTTGCCAAGAAAACCGCATGAACAGAAACAAAAGGCTAAAAGATATGACGCTGGGAGATGGGCCCCTCCTTGGATGAGGATGAGATGGTTGGACAGTGTCATTGAAGCTACGAATATGAATCTGACCAAACTCCGGGAGGCAGTAGAAGACAGGAGGGCCTGGTGTGCTCTGGTCCATGGGGTCACAAAGAGTCGGACACGAGTAAATGACAACAACAACAAAGGTATCATAAGTTGTCTATATATAAAATAATTCAGAAAGACACAATGCCTGTAGGAAACACTTGTTTACATAGATCTATTTAGACATAAAATTCAACCCAAAGCTTGGAAAAATTACATTTTGGACTACGACTCCCAGAATCTGCCAAGTGACACAGCCACTGGCTGGAGGAGTAACGGGGGAGGGGAGTAACTTTTTCAAACTTTGGGTTCAACTGCTTTTTATGTTAAAAATGCTTGAGTTTGGTCCTTTCAACCAGGCCTGCCATTAATTGCAGGAACTGTTTGCAAATATGGAATGAATTAGAGAGAGGAAGAAGCAAAAGATTAAATAATTTTGATCTGAATAATAAGCTTTAGGTTGTTTGAGACACATTGGATAGAAGATAAATCAACAGGAAGTGCTGATTTCTTAAATCACAACCCAAACAATCAAGTAGATGCAGAGCGTTCAATGAAAGCAGGAGAACAAGAAAAAGAAAACAGTGCTTCTGAAATGGTGGAGTTGAAATGCTCTTGGAAATCCACAATTTTCTAAAAATAGAGGGAATGGAACATTGCAAACATCCAGTTCCTTTCTCTCAGACATGGAGTGTTTCTTCTTCATGCTGTATTTAGTAATGGGTAATGGCCACAATCTGGACTGAAAGTCTGTTTAGAAGAGAAGCTGAATAGTAAGTCAGCCAAATGCTTTTCAGGGAGGCGGCACAAATATGAAATAATGAAAAAGGCAAACGGTTTCAAAGGACAGGGAGAATTATTATTATAGACTAGTATATTCATTGTTTGTTTCACAGGAGCATGTTGTAGGCAATGATGCTCATGTTGACAACACGTGTTTGATCAAAGTTGAAAACCCTTCTGATAATCCTGCATTCCCTTCCTTATATATTTGATTCTCATCTTCTCTGTCTGCTTCAAGAAATTTGATAGATTTGGTTGATGTCCCAGTGGGACTTGGCAAGCAGAGGAGTTAAGGTACTGCTGGCTTCCCATGAATTTGGTTTCACAGATGTCTGGGCAAATTATTTTATATAAGTGAAATGGCAAAAGGACTGCCCACATACATTGAATAAGACCTTGAAAATGCAGACTTGAAACGGATGCTTGCTGCCTATAGCATGCCATACCTTAACCTTTATGTTTCTCACTTTAATGAACAGATGTCAACTTTTTTTGTGAGAAATAACTGGAATTCTGCAATGTTTCTGTGATATCTGTTTTTTTACACATATACATGTTGACTAGGTAGGGAGCAGGTAATTATCTAATATTTATATAATTCCACAGCATGATTGTTCACCCCAAAATCCTGCTAAAAGCATGCCAGAAAGATCCAGTCAGTTTTAAACCTCAAATAATTTTTCTTTCCATTTGTCAAATCCACACACTCTTTCTTATTATCCTACTTTGCTTTGGGTACAAAAGACCTGTAGACAAAAATTAACTTGATGAGCCATTATTGGCTGTGAAGGAAAGCTCTACACTACTCACCATCAACTGAACAGATCTCCTAGACCCTCAAGAGGGATGGTAATCTCTACTTACCCAGCACCACAGAATAACATTGGCCATAATATACTTTGCCGGGAATTTCCCAAATAATGAGGAAAGGGTTGCTAAGGGAAGCACAGATGAAATATGGAATTACACTCTATTTGCAATGTGAAGGCCAATCTTATTTGAATGTCATATGAAGATATACACAAAGCTAATTGTTCTGTTTCCAGATGCAACATCTTCAGCTCAGATAACCTCAAGGTCCTCTCATCCAGTTCCTCCCAACCTCTATACTTTGGACTGCTTTCATTCTCTCATCACTTCCATTTGTCCTGTATAATAATTAATTCATTTTTAAGAATTCTCACAGGAAGGAAGAGATGTCAGACTTAGACTTATTCTAATTTTAAGATGACAGGAAAATGAATAAAACATGCACCACTTTTGATTTGAGGATTGAAAATTGTTTGGATGAGAAAGAGTTTTAGCACACAAATATTTACTTTGTTTCCCTTCATTCCATTCACCACCAGCGATGGCACTTTATCCATGGTGCAACATCATAGTTAAATTATTGGACTGGAAGCCAGATAGCCAACCATGAAGTTCACTGGGGTGTCTTGTGTTGTTCTGTATCTTTCAGCCTAACAGATAGGAGTCACAAAGATATGGGTGGAGCTGCAGCTAAGTCACTTTGTTGACCAGACCTTCTCTGCCCTATTGGTATGTTTGGGCCACGTAAGATTGCCACCCATGAGGAGAAGATAGAGGAATAGGATAGAATGTCTGAGTGCACAGTGGCTGTACTGGTTTTGCAATGACCTCACCTGTTTAGTGAGACAGTACACACAATCTGGGTGGGCACATTCATGCCCTTCCAGCAACAAGTAGATTCTAGGTTTATCTAAATTTCAGCACCCCACATTGAGACCTCAATCATCCCACCTTAGTTATGGCTCTGAACACAGGCCCCATAGGCAGCATATACTGTCTGTCACTTTGAACTCCTTAGAGACCGAGCATGATTGGAAAGCAATTAAATTCTTTTCTAAATTCCATTCAGGAAATTAGTGAAAACAGCTTCTTTTTAAGAATTTATTCCAGGGTGCTGTTAATATTAATTTTTAAATGTTTTCTTTTCTTTTCATTTTCCTTTTTGTTTGAATTTTAGATCTAGCTCAGTAAGCCACCATATGGACGGTATTGTTATGCAAGGTCATGTGAAGTTCTAAATTTTAATTTGTAAACCACCCAGAGTAATGTTTCCAATAAAGGGCCAGTGTATAAACATTTTTCTCCTCTTGATTACTGCTTCGTTCTCACTCCTGGATCAGAGAATCTCAGCTGTTACACTAACAAATTAGATTTGACTATTTGAGGATATTGCTAATAGCTAATGAAGTCAGTGGGAAAAGGTGCAGAGGGGAAAGAAGAGGCCAATGGGCAGGTGGATATTCTTAGAAGCCATGCCAAAAGAGAAAAAAAAATCTATTAGGAAAAGATGTTTTTGACAAGTTTGAAAAATTCCTGAAAAATAGTGTGTTGCTTCTGTTTAATCTCAAAACTGAATGTAACAGCTGTAGTATGCAAATAATTATGATGAATGGCTTTTCTCATAGCTACGGCTCACAGGTGGTAGAATCTGGATGTCAACATCCTGGACACATCTCTGAATCTGTTTTTCTCCTTTTTCTGCATCACTGAGATTTGCTGCAGCCATTAAAAAAATACACCTTTTCAATTCACTTCATACACTATCTGACAAGCACATGATGTAGTCGTAACTGATACTGTCCATGAACAAGTAATCTCTTTTACTGATATTTCTAAGATCCAGATGAATATTGATGAATGTTTCATATGACTTTGGATCTCGGGAATCAGGCTGGAACAAGTGCCAAATTTATAGCTTGCAGCTGAGCCCAGAATAAATCCTGAGTTGTCAGATTCCCAGGCCTTCCCATAAACAACGCCATTCTTTACTCGTGCAGTTGTTGAATGAGGCTTTCTGAAAAAGCAAGAATTCACTGCACCAGGAACAGTGCCAAGGACAGAGGCAGCCACTAAGGATTTCCATTTAACTCAAATATCTGTTTACTTTCTCCTCCCTCATCATATACATTCGCCCTGGTCCAATAAGTTCCGTTTCTTTGAATCCTGGATACTGTTCAACTGAGAAAGAGCACAAAAAACAAAGACCCCAGATACTTAACACCCTGAGAATCCAAGAACTTTGCTTAGATTGGGCTGCATTTATATTGCTATTTTATAACACTGATGCAATTAAAGCCCCATTGGTGCACCTTCTTTTCTCCCGCCCCTCCCGGCTCCCATAAGCCAACAACGAGCATAACAGAAGGGAGAGCTACTTGTGCTGGATTCTATAGGAATCGCCAGAATTCTTGGCTGCTTGGATTGGATTTTTCTTTTCCACGATAGAGAACCTGGGGAGCCAAAGAGACCCAAAGTTTACACATCAGCACAACACGGTCCTAATCTTTTTCATTCTTTTGGTCCTGAGCAGGGAAGGAAATCCAACCACATGCCTCCTCTTCCAACAACAGTCCCACCCCATTCTCAAATAAAATAATGGTGGATGTTAGCTGATAGGAGCTGGGTTTCATTAGTACAGACAGGAATGAGGAGGGGGAGGAGAGAGAGAGAGAGAGAAAGAAAGAAAGAGAAGCGCTGGATTTGTGAGGTAAGACATGTATCAGCAACCCTTCAGACTCTCATGTGTGTGACCTATTTTAAGATTCCCTCAAGTCTCCAGAAAACACACACACACACACACACACACACACACACACACACACAAAGTCCCCTTGTAACCTCTAGGGGGGCAATTTGCCATGTTCCTAAAAGTTTCCAACCCCCCTCCCCCACACCCTCATACCCTCCAGAGTTTTTTCATTCAAATTTTGGACATTAAAGGGTACAAAGGAACTTTTCCAAGGCTCTCTCTCTTTTCTAAAACCCATTTTTCAGTTAATCAAATCCACTCACCAAGCTGTCCTGTATAATAACCCTTGTGTTAACAGCATCTTTAAGAATCCAATATGCAAACTATTTTTGCATGCCCTTCCTGCTTGGCCCCACTTCCTTGGGAGTGTGGTCCTTGAGCTGCCAATCTGAAAACCTCGGCCCTTGACCCTGATGACCTTGTCTGGTCTTACACTGTAGAATGACCCCTCTACAAGTCAATGTGTTGCTGCCTACTCAGCTGTGACAGGTAGATATTTTTCTGAGGCATGCCCACTTTCCATCTGTAGCTCCAAAGAAGCTGTAATAATCAGAGTCTGGAGAGGGGTAACAGTTTTAGCAAGTGGACAGCAGTCTTCACATGACTGAGCAGCTACCTCTGATCCAAATGCCCACATGTCCTGTGCACCAGCTTCCCTTATGGATGCACCAAGTAGAAGAAGGAATATGGGGAGGGATCCATGTCTTTCTTTACATCTTTTTTGCAAAGTGCCTGGTCTGTTAACAGTCTTAGGATACAGAAAGATTCCCCAGAATGTCAAAAACACTCCAGATTCAATTACACAAGCATGAAAAAACAAAAGTTACATTTTTCATGTGTTTCATAGAAAACTAGAACCAGATTTGTGTGAATCAAAGTACCTTTCTGCAATGGCCTGTACTAGATATTTAGAAGGGCTAATTTTTTCTCTGTACTACCAGTCTGAAGTAAATATGATAAGGCCTGATCTGAAAAGGCTCCAGACAAATCAAACTTATAACCCTAAGAAGGGTTGCCACCTTTTAACTGGTAGAATTGTTGTGTTTCTGACAGTGAAAAATAGGTGGGAATCAGTTGGTGACACTTAAGGATGAGATGTGTTGCACCTGTACAATTTCAGCTTTGTTGTTCATTTCTTGAATGCATAAAATCTAGAACATGCTAGCAGCACACAGTCAAAACCGAAGTTATGCTGTTAAGAATTTATCACATTTGAAACAGAAATATGGAGAAGAGTCCCTGTTGTTGCTAAAATGAGGAACCTATAAAACATTTAAAAGTCTTTTACAGCTAGAAAACCAGAACTGGCGTGACAACAAATATTAGCTGAAATCCTGTTGGGTGCAGTTTGCTTGCACAGTGGGAATGACATCATTAGGAGCAGCAGATTGCCCTTGGTTAAAGGTTTAAAAAAAAAACAATTTCAGGGTGCATGTGACTTCATGACATTGTGTAAAAGTTATGCCATGAAATCCTAAAGGAAGGCTTTAATCATCATCAATCTGCCATTACCGATGACATCATTTTCATTGCACCTGCAGGGCTGCCTAACAGGAATTCAGCCAATTAATTACTGAGTATTGTTTTAATTAGCCATTGAATGCAGGGGAGGTACATACAGACTATAACAATGATATCTGAAACTTCCAAGCAGGAAACAACATGAGATTCCAAGAAAGAATAATGCACAATAAAAGCCCCATATGGAAGCAATCTTTGTAAGTGGATTTATATGGACAGTTCATTGGAAATCCATAAAACTTTGCAGGATTTCATATTTGTCCATTTTTTTCTTGCTTTCAGCACACAGAGCAGCATAAGATGTAGCATAAGATCTTCTTGTTCTATTCTTTCCCATCCTGAATTCAGCCTCATCATTCCTCTTACGTTCACTCAAGTTTTGTCCTGCTTCTCTAGCCCTTTTCACAAAAGAGTTGTTCCCTTTGGGGTCTAATGGTTTCAAGAAACATTAAAAACTGCCTTTTACTAAATATAATATTTAAGAAACATTAAAAACTGCCTTTTACTAAATATACTGTACGTATGTGTTATTTCCTATGATTACATTTTCCTATGAGGTACACAATTCCTTCAAAGCTACATGTCCAAGGAATCAGATTTCCAAATGAAGCCAGAATTTACCTCTCAATGACCAATTACGAAGCAAATGCAAGCTAATTTTCATGCCCGTGCTGGGATCAACATCTCTCTCTCTCTCTCTCTCTCTCTCTCTCTCTCTCTCTCTCTCTCTCTCTCTCTCTCTCTCTCTCTCTCTCTCTCTCTCTCTCTCTCTCTCTCTCTCTCTCTCTCTCAAAGGAGCTCCTCTTCTTATCATATGGTATCATCCAGCACTGCCTCCTGGCAAACCAATGGTCCATCTACCTTAGTGTTGTCTACATTGATTGACAGTGGCTCTACAGGATTTAGGATAGGAATGTTTCTCACATATCTGTTTTTTGGGGCCTTTTGTATGCAAAAGTGATGCTTTACCACAGAGCTATGGTCCCTTCATCTGCGACCCAGTTGATGATAGCTATTTACAGCTTGTTTTGTTGTTGGGTGTGGCATTGTCTGCTTTGTACATTTTCTGCAAAAGCCTATCCAGCCCAAATGACATTATCTATGTGCAGTGTACAGTGTGTTCCAATTGCTTTTGAAATATGAGATGATAACATGTTTTTTCTGCATACTATTACTTCTAATATTAAGAAGCAGAGGATAAACTTTTTATTCAACTGGAATTTTCCTGTGTTCGTTGTGAATGTGGCTCACAAGAAGCTTTGGCAAACTATCCTTTTGTGCCTCTGTACAGTAAGAATGTCAAGAAAAAAAGCACTGTGTTTGGTGGATGTCAAAGCAACCAGAAATGTTGGTGTCTGCAACCTCTCACTGAAAGTCATATTTATGTCACTGTGTTGTGGATATATACTCTTTGGGCTCTTTGTTACCTCATGATTACATACACTTCAATTCTGAATGCTCTCAGCCTAAGCTATCTTCAGCACCATCCTTTGTGGGATATGCTGTCCAGCTGAGTGTGTTCAACGCACTCCACAAGACTGGACCTGGAGAAGCATGGAATTTCTGTTATGAATGTGTGATTCAAGCTTCATCTCATCAAGGTCCCCATTTGTTCCAAGCTTGTAGATGTATGAAGTTCCAACCACAAATTGAATTCTAGTCTGGTTTCATGTCCAAGACGTGCAAACCCAAGGAATTTCTCATCAGTGCCTAGTTTCTATGTACTGAAGTTGAACACAGCCACAACATGCCCAAGATACATTAAATAAATCCCCAATGAGTGGAGATACTTTTGGAGGGTCTTCTATTTATGGCTTTCCCAGGCATAGGCATCCTTATGCTTCCCAGATACTTAGGACTATAACTCCCATGATTCTCAGCCAGTTAATGGTCAGGGATTATGAGAGTTGCAATCCAAAATTACTGGAGAACACCAACTAGGCAACCCAAGGTTGTCATACTTTCTTTGGGATTTTTCCTTGGTCTCACTGGGCTGCATTTCATAATGGTGCATTGAATGGACCTAAATTGTCTTGGTGCTGAAAAACAGACATCTGATCCTAATTTTAAAGTCTAAAATCAGTTGCTGAGTGTACTGCAATGAATTAGTGGAATCTCTGAGACATAACATCAGTTGTAAGTGCAACAGGAGACATGTAGTTTGTCAGCTATCAACAAATCGTATATTGTATAAACAGCCCAAAAACAAACAGTAGATTCATGTATTACACATGTACAGATTTTGCAAAGAAGATATTCAATAATTGCTTCTCAGACTAATTACATTTTTGAGGCAACAGTACTATCAGGTTTAACAGCACTGGAAATTTGGTATCTGTCATATCTGTCATATTCAATGTATTTAAACAAATATGTAACAAGAGGGAAACAAATTCCTAAACTAGGTAACATGCTTGCTAGCTGTGCATTATATTCCCCAGAAACAGCCCCTGCATCTATGGGTTACATCCTCTTTAACCAAACTATAGTGATCTACTGCATGTGCCTTCAAGAGCTTATAACAAACGTTTTCATTGCCATTCTCTCTTGCTCTGATGAAAATTGTATTCCAAAGGTGAGAGCCTTTAACTAATAATGGCAACAAAAGGGGGCTGTCCAGTGAGCTGACTTTTTGGACAAAACCATCATGAGAAGCTGATCCCTATTAATCAGGAATCCAGATAGCTAATTTCGCACATTGTATCAACCCAAGAAAATCTGTGATGAATGTTCTTAGATACAACAAGAAAAGAATGTGGTTTGCAAACCACATTTGCTGTACTCCACTGTGTCCCCACAACATTTTCTGAACTAAATAGCTTCATTTACAAAATCAAAGCTTGGAAAGTTACTCTTTTTTTTTTTTAAAGTTCATTCCTTTTCCTCATTAGCGTTTTTAAAGTAATTTGTTGTTTTTAATGATGGCAATGCTTAAAAACGTAACAGCCATAATCCTATTGGTTAGTTTTGCCAGTGTGAGTGTGATAATACAAAACGTAAAGTTGTTACTAGTAATGAACTGCTGCTTGCTTCCCTCATTACACACCAAGTCACACAACTGGCACACAATGAGAGATAGGAGCAACAACTAGTGGCATGGTATATATAACAGTGTAAACAGGATTCTGGCCAACGTGTTGCATTTCTGTTTACTTAAACAAAAATCTCTGAGGATGAGTAAAAGAATGGCTTAAAGCAAAAAAATCCTGTAAAAATGCTCCTAAAATGACTAAAAATTACCTTTAAAGTCATTTTAAAAAATACTCGTAACACCAATAAACTAACTCAACTTGATACATTGCTTTTGAAATGTAACTTTGTTCTACTCATTACCACATTCAAAATGATGCAGTTTCTGTATGTGTAAGAAAGCATTTCAACAACAGAGCCAGGTTTTGAAAGAGGAGGAGCTGACCATGCAGATTGGTCCAGCCAGCTTGTTAGCTGTTTACTAATTGAAAGTGAAGTCCGGACCTGGTCCTGCTGCTGGAATAAACTGGGAGGGAGATTGTGGGTTGTTGTTGTTGTTTTTGATTCAGGCTAAAGTCACGTGGACTTTAGGCCAAATCCAAAACTTTTAGGTCAGTGCTGCCACCACCTCAGCCTCTGGGCAGTGCAGCACCACCGATCTGGCTTCCCTGCCACCCAGAAGCCAGCTGAGAGGAGCCGAGGCAGCAAAGTCAGGCCACTGCCTCTGAGTGGACGCCAGGCCACCCAGCTGATCCCGGGAGTAAAGCTCACCACTCCTCCTCCTGCCTCTGCCACCTCCTCTCCACTCCCGTTTCTCCTCTCTTGCCAGTAAGACCAATTTGCTCCAATAGAAGGGTTTAGATATTCCAAACTAATTGAAATAAATCAGTTTGGCAAGCAATTTAAAATAAATGACCCTCTGGCGGAAGAGAATTTAGGTCACTTTCAAACAAAAAACACACTTCCTTTGCAAAATTATCTGTGTTTGTATTTACATCATGGAGACACCTTATTTTAAACCTGTTTTTTTAAAAAGCAGAACTCAGTTAAACAGGGATTCTTATTGCCAGTGGAATCAGGCTCTAAGATGAGAAATGAGGTGACTGACATGAGGACAGGAAGACTCTTCAAAGATATTTCATGGCAATATTTTGTTTGTTTTAACTATTAAACAGGTGCTGCTCAGCCACAGTGGAATACTAATAGCTTTCCCAGAGCCCTGATGTTTTTCTTTGTGTCATCTCTAAGACACTTTTAAGAGGAGAGACATTCACCCTCCCATTTGCCCCATTTGGGAGCCAAGTTCTGTCCAGTTGATGTTCTCTGTGCTGTGTTTTTTTTCTCCAAAGCTGCCAAAGAATTTCATTTCATAGCAGTGGAAACTGGAAAGGCTACTTGGCTTTGAAGGGGAGAAAGACATTCCACAAGTTCTATGGCCTGAGGTGCCCATCGGTCTGAGCCACAGTGAAGAATAAACATGAGGACTAGGATGCCAGCCGTGCTTCCCAAAGGAAGCCAGAAGGTCATCTGGTGTAAAAATGCTGGAAGAAAGGGATTTGGAGAGGATTAATGGCATCAGGATTGCCCATCGTCTGGAATGTTAAGATGTGGCTCAGTCTATACTCAGCACATATATTTGTAAGCAAGTGAATGTTGAAGAAGTGCTACAGACCTCCAGGAACCTCATTCCAAAGCAAACCAAACTTGGATCACCACTGCACCTCTGGAGCTTCACCTCATTAGTATGGAAATGCGGTTGAACGGAGAGAATAAAAGCCATTTGGGAGTGCTTTCTTATTCTTTTTATAGGTGAAAGGAAGACAACAAGGAGGACTAGGTCCCTTTTGGCAGGTGTTACACCTCTCCCCAGGGACACTGGAATTCAACTTGTGGATTGGGGGGAGACTTTGATTGAACATGAAGAAATAACAGTGACAAAAGAAACGCAAGTTGGAGTCAAATGGGGGTTGGGGGATATGCAAAGTGAAGGACAAGTCCTAGAGGTGAGAGGAAGAGGAGGATATGAAGGGGGAGGAATAGGTAGGTGGTAAAGGATGAAGAAAAGGATGAGGGGTTGGTAGAAGGAAGAGTGAGTTGGTGCATAAGCCATCTCTGCTGCACCATCCCCTGTTTTACACACATGAAGCATTTAATATACCTCAAGGGAAGCCGGCAATATCACCATTGACTTGAAAGGAGGGAAGGACTGAAACAGCATCCCATCAAGGGGGAGAGGGGAAAGTTAAAGAATCTGAAGTTTGTCCAAAGTCAGAAGATGTTAAGCTTGTTGAGACTTTATAAAGTGAGTTAATAAAAGTTGTTATTTTGCAATCTATGGGTCCCAGCACCATGGAGATAAACATGGGTGAAGATGACTTGGCAGGAATGGTGATCGGAGGAAGGAATCATAATAGGCTTTCCAGGTCCTTATGCCCCTACACACATAATTAGCAAATAACAACAATTTACAGTTATATATATTTCTATTCTGTGGGACGTGGTGGCACTGCGGGCTAAACCGCAGAAGCCTGTGCTGCAGGGTCAGAAGACCAGCAGTCGTAAGATCGAATCCAACCAACGGAGTGAGCTCCCGTCGCTTGTTCCAGCTCCCGCCAACCTAGCGGTTCGAAAGCATGCAAATGCAAGTAGATAAATAGGGACCACCTTGGTGGGAAGGTAACAGTGTTCCGTGTCTAAGTCACACTGGCCATGTGACCACGGAAGATTGTCTTTGGACAAAACGCTGGCTCTCTGGCTTGGAAACGGGGATGAGCACCGCCCCCTAGAGTCGAACACGACTGGACAAAAATTGTCAAGGGGAACCTTTACCTTTTTATATTTCTATTCCATTCATAGTGATCTTATGGTGAATTGTAGACTTTTGAAAGAAGCAGTGCATCAACAATACCTGTGGTGTATTTAAATATAGAATCTACTAAGAAGGCAATTCCTGCTTTAAAAGAACAACAACAAAAGAAAGACCCCTGAGGACTAAATGGGGTGTGTGGAGAGTAGAAATGGGTCATCACACTCCATGGAAGATGTTCATGGACAACTGGAAGCTCAAAGATTTGCTTGGAAAAGATGCATTGGGAGTGTCAATGGAAATTGAGAGGGATTGGGGGACAAAGTGGCCTTCCATGGTTCAGGGGGTCCATGCAGGAAGTCTTTCCCCCTATAAAGATCTTTGAGAGGTACAGTCCAGGACTCCTTGAAAAGCAGTATAGAAATATGCTCAAAACAGTCATGAACTCATGCAACAGTAGAAAGGGTTAGTGGCAAATAACAGCACAGATGATGTTGATGACTTGGCAATTTCTCTGTTCCTAAGTTTACAACATAGCATCATATAGCTGTTGCTTCTATAAAAGAAGTGGCTATCCTTAAAGATATTTAGTGTGACTCTCTCCTCCTAATCAAAGGGTCTCTAAAAAGAGAAGGCAACTCACTCTAACATGGTAGAGCAGTGATGTTTTTTACACCATTTTCTCTAATAAATACTAAACAAGTGCTTCAGGAAACAGTTTATGGTGTCAGTGATTCAATGGACTTCCACACAATCACTACCCAAAAAAACCCACAGACCCCCTGCAAAACATCAGGACCATTTGAATGCACCTCACCAAGCTTATTAAGCATACAAAGCATGTGCATATGTGAGTAATCTTAGGGAAATTTCTTCACTTTACTTGAAGGGACATGTTGGGGATTGTTGTCCCCATGCAGCATAGCATCGGCTAGACATCTAAAATGTCTAATTCAGGATTGGGAAACTGAGATGGAATCCAACCTCCCATCAGGCCTCCTCAGATCACTTCCTGGATACCATTTTCCAGCTACACAGTATTCCCCCTCCTCCATTATACAAGGCTGAAGTGCCTTTCCTAAGGTTTAGTTATTGGCATTAAGAGAATTAAGCTAAAATATCCTGGCAGTTTTGGCCCCACTGTTGCCTGCTCGTCACTGGAATGCACCCTCAGAAGATATCTCTGACACTGAGCTTGGTCTTCAGGCTTTGTCTTGGCTGAGTATCTTTATTTTAGTTTAACCACCAGGCTTCTCAAACAAATAGAACCTAGTTCTACCTTGCCTTTGCTCAGAAAACCTGGAAATCAAAATCAGTAGCATAAAAAAGGCATGTTCCCAAAACAAGCCAATGAACTTACAGGACATTATGTTAAGTTTGCTACCCAGAATTTTCTGGGAACTGACTACCAATAGGATGAAAAAAGAGTTTGCTTCCTCTGTCTTGTTTATTTAGGATTATAATCAGGCTTCTAAAGAGTGAGATATATTTGTCGTTCCTTTGGAAGAATAAAAACAAAAATGAGGACTAAAGTTATACAATACTTTCCTTTTCACTTTTTGGATGGCTGTTGGCTGTTCTGAGCAACCCTGATCACACAGAAAGAAAGAGCAGGAAATGCCTATTACTTGCCCATTTACTGTTGTTGTTCTGAGCCACCAAGTCACCTTTGACTTGAGGTGACCCTATGAATGAACAATCTCCAACATGCCCTGTCCTTTTGCAAACTCAAGCCTGTGTGTTCCTTTAAGGAGTCTGCCCATCTTATATTTGGTCTTCTTTTCCTGCTGCCTTCCACCTTTCCTGGTCTTTTCCAGAGAATCCCGCCTTCTCATGAGGTGCACAAAGTAGGACATCCTCAGTTTCAACAGTTTTTTTTCCAGAGATAGTTCAGGCTTGATTTGATCTAGGACCACTTGTTCGTCATTCTGGCTGTCCAGAGTATCTGAAAAGCTCTCCTCCTATAGTGGGAAAACACCTAAGACACTTGGATAGAAACAATTGATCACGGCAGGTGGAAATCCTGTTACTCTGTTCTCTCTTTAAAAAAAAAAAAACATTACAGACAGAAGAGAACATGGCTAGTAGAGATAGGGACGAAGCGCCATTTGGTTCATGGGCCATCAAACTTGATGACCCATGAATCATGAATTGCCCCCATGACCCGACAAATAACGAATCAGTTATTGTTTGTTGGGTCATTCCCCCCCCCCTTTCCTTCCTCTTGGTATGTCCTGCAAGGCATAGCAAGAGGAGGAAAAGCAGGGATCATTGCCATCACATGTAGCACTTTGATCCCTTTTCCCATCCTCTTGCTAAGCCCTGCGCGGCCTTGAACAGCTGATCCACAGGGGCATAAGCAGATAGGGAATGAAGGGATGAATGCAAAAGGGTTATATTCATTGCTTCGTATTCGTTGGGGTCTCTGGACCCCAAGAATATGAAGCAACAAATATCTGACAAATCAGGGATATTTAACGAATATTCAGAGTTGTTTTTATATTTGTCCCCATGTCTAATGGCTAGTCTCCAAATTCCAAAAAGGAAAGTGGACACATATGCTCCCAAATACACACTGTAACATTGAAAAAAATGTGTTTCTCATAAAAAATCAACAATAGCTGGCCTAGAAACAATTCTCCAGTGTGTGCCAAACCAGCCTTCACCAACCTGGTGCCTTGCAGCTTTGATGCCCTTAGCCATGCTGGATAATATTTCCATCAACATAGCTAGAAAGTGCCAATGGCCCTCCCACTGAATCTCTAGTATACCGTCAAATATGGTCTAGAAAGCTGGAAAGCCCTCCAAAGCAGGTTTTTGGGTAGCCCAACAGGAAAAGATGAAGGGGTGCAGATAATGTTTATCAATTGTACAGATGACACAAAATTGAATGGAATAGCTAATCCCCAGAAGGCTGAAACAAAATTGAAAAATATATTGATAGGCTCAAGCACTGGACTGAAAACAACAGAATGAAGAGTATCAGGGATAAGTGCAAAGTTCTATACCTATGATAATGACACCAAATGCACAGTTGCAATCCCTTTGGAATAGTTTTCAGTGCCTTTGTAAGAAACATTATGGCATCAGTAGTGATTGGGCAATCTGCTCTGGCAACAGCCAGTCATTCCTGGGGGTTGAGAAGAAGAAAAATTAGTAAAGTCACCAAATCTTGTAGTCTTCTTCTGATAGCCTGTGTGAGGAGGCTGTGTCTGGCATTCTTTGTACACAAGATCTGGCATGGACTTGAAATTCTTACCAAGGTATTTCCTCTCACTTTAGGAAACCGCAGAAGGTATAATGAAGGAACAGTTTTAGGGTGGTCTTTTTTGTAAGCAGATCTGAAGAGAGAGCCATCATCACCAAATTATATCCAACTGTGAAACCACTTTCTGTCCTCAAACAGATTCACATATCATTGGTCTTGTATATACATTTCTTTTGACTGCATGTGAAGAAGAAGGAAGCATTGAGATTGTGACAGGAAACTTCTGTATTTCCTTTGCTGTTATATTAAGTGAGGTTAGAGCTTCCTGCTGGGCCCCTTTGTCCTAGCTCCTCATTACAACCACCTGTAATCTAGAATCTTAAGCTTTAATATGACAGAAAAAAGACTTCAGATGTTTCCTGTGGAACGTCAAAGAAGAAGGCATAATCTAAAAGCCTGGTGGTTATCTTTTGTTTCCACTTACAAATCCTTTGGACATACGTGTTCCCAGTGGCTCAAGACAACCTCATCCCCTGAGATCTTGGACCTGTCATTAAAGAACTGAGCTCCTGGTTTTCTAAGCATTTAATCAACCTGTGAAGAGACAGTGTTAATTACCCAAGGCTCCATAGCCAATAAGCTATAATTAAAATGAGACATTTCAGAGCTTCCATGAGTCAAGTAGTTTCCGAGCACTTTGAGAACTGGTAGCTGAATGATCATATAATGTAGGGTTTGGATGTTCTTTTCCCCAGAGGAGGTTCTTAGCACATCATGAAGCATTTTATGATCCTTGTAGAGTCCACCTACTTGGTTTTTATATGCTCCATTTGGAGCTCGCCTGTTCTTGCCCTTTCTGTGCTCTTTTTTTGCCGCATGATTTCTACACAGACATTTCCAGCATGCTCTCTCAATACTTGGCAGGGAGCTGAAAATCAATTCAATGTCACACAGCCAAGCACTTAAGTCCTGAGAAATCCATGCCATTAAACAGTGGAATATTGTCCCTTTACATTTATGATACCACATGGGAGGTTAAATTTAAACTTCTTTTCCAAGGAGCAAAGATGTAGTGACAGATAAGAAGGCAATGCAAAAATATAATCAGGAAATTTTCAGGGTGAGATTTAGTAAGTTACTGAAATGCTAAGTCAGCAAACATTACTGCTACCATATAAAGTAAGTTAGCATTATTATGCTCATATTATCAAGGCAGGGATTTCTGAGGTTGCAAGACAGTGGCCACGTTCACGCGACATACTGTCAGTTCAAGTCAGCTGTGGATTGGTTCCTTTAATCATGAACTGTTTGCACAATGCCCAAACACACAACATTTTCAATACTCCATTCCTGATCTGTTTCTCATTCACTCCTGTTGTTGACAGATCATTTGAGGTTGGCCAGCTGAAGAAACATGCCAGAAACATACTATAGATCTGGGGTAAGATATAACAATAAGCCATGGTTTGAACAAACAGGAGTTCGTAAGCCCACAATAAACCAGAGCTTCTAATTGTGATATATGGCTAGCTAGCAAACCATAGTTTATTTGTTGGAATGAGTTCAGACATAACAATAATCCAACAAACCACAAGCTGTCATGTATAAGCCTGGCCAGTGAGTTAAGGGCATCCAGTAAGTTCTCAAGAGCTGACATTTTTCTCTGCCAAGGACTTGCAACTTTTCTTACAGTCAATACCAATTGTCCATATGCTTGACTGCTATGTTACAAACATAGGTTTAAAGCAAGTATCCAAACTATCCCAGGTAGAAAGGAAGCAAACAGAAGATCCAGCATCTCATGTCCCCAACTGTCCAAGACATAAAAACAATTAGATCAAAATTAACAGGTTTAGGGCAAGGAACATTAATGAAATGGGAGCACCACTGACAATCAATTCAAAGAAAGTAAATTTGATTTCTGGTTTGTTCACCATACTGGTGGGTATATGGTGGGGTGATAATAGAAATGAGGGAAGGAGCTTCCTTCCTGTCTCACACTATTTTGTACTTCAAGTAACAGCAGCTACTGTTGGCAAACAACAGATTAATATGGAAACATATTACCGGTACATAGACTCCATAGTGAAATATGATGAATGAACACAAATATGTTACGAACCAATTGATTAACATTCCTTTTCTCCCACTCTAGTGTTGTTCTGGAAAACTCCAGGTCTGGGATCTATAGGTTTCCTCAGTAGGTATTATAAACTAGTGAGGTATTATAAACCAGGCTATAGAATTTTAAGAAAAGGTACTGCTTAGGAGGAGGTGTGAGAGACTGAGAGGAGAGGAGAGACATGATGAGGGAGATCAAGATTGGGCTGGTAAAAAAAGCAAAAGCAAAAACGACCGCACAACAGGGAATAAGCTTAAGAGGAAAGAGGGATAATGAAATAGAAGTAATTCATTATTGACAAGTTACTGGCTCTTAGTTGTTTCAAGTTTGTTTGTTTAATACAATTTTGTTCTTTCTGCTTCTCCTCAATCTATACCAAGTACCTCATCATTGCTACCATTTTTTATGAACCCATAAGGAGTCATAAGAAAAACTGTATAGGATTCCAGAGATCTAGATAACAAGCATAGTGAAGCTCTCCTGTTAATATATAAAAGGAGTATTTATTGAAAGAGAGGAATGGAAACCCTCTTCTGAATTTCCAGCCTAATGGTGAAACTGACGTCTATAGCCACATTGCCGCCGAGAATTTGTCCATTTCTTGAACTGAAATTTCCTTTCAAGAATGTTGTTTGGGTTGAGAAAAAATCTGTTATTGGGAAAAGTGAGGTCATGGATGAACAGAATCCAAAAGGAAGTCATCCAATTTCAGTCCTCCTGACCTTTGAATTTACTGAGAGGCAGACAATTAGCCACTGTTCGCAGACAGTGGTGTCTTTTTCCCATTCATTGTCCAGAACTGTTTCAAGTGCATCATTTTAGTGAACTTTACATCAACTCCATAAAGTAGACCATCACTGTTATTCCCATAATGTAGACTGGGTGTTGAAGCTGGAAGACAGTGTTGTGATTGAGGCTGGCCATGACTGAGCTGAGATTTAAACTGGGAATTTAATGTTTAGCTTTTCCCAAAACACAACCACACACTGGCTGTACTCCTTAACCACTGCCTTGTTTATAAACAAAAGAACTATGAGCAACAAGGCAGTTTTAGCATCTCTAATCTGGGCCTTTGAGTGCTCACTTCTAGTTCTAGTCCAGTGCTACCTTCTTCCATCTCTCTACCATCTTCATTATGGCCATCTCAAGTTATATCAGTTTCATTGAATCTTGGGCTTCCGCTAATCCACTGGAGGCTTTAAAGTTTAATGCTAGCACTTTATATTTGGTCTTCAAATCATTCAGAAGACACTGTCAATAGCAAAGCACTGTGTTAGTATGATTATGCCAGCAGTCTCAGTTTTGGACTCTGGACTAGTTGAAAATTGCAAGCAGTTGACAAAAATAATCCCACACATAATGCATTGTAGTAATCCAAACAAGAGCCTACCGGGATGTGTGTAATTTTGGCAAGAATCTCTGTGTCCAGATAGAACCCCAACTGGTGTATCAGTTCAAGCTGATAAAAGGTGGTAATGACCCTCCAAAGCTAATTCTGGTCTGAATCCAATTGTTTGCCCAAACTCAAGTCCTGCCAAGTCCCCATCCCTGCCAAGAAACCCCTTAAATTGTACTGTAAGCCTGATTCTTTAGGGTTAGGGATGGAAGCTGATCCTGTGTGTATTGTCTCAGATTTAGTTGCTACTGGATTCAATGGCACTTCTTTTCTCCAGAAGGCATACGATTGCAGCCTTTACCTTTGGCTAGTTTCATACATGCCTCACAGAACTACAGGCTCATTTTGACAGCTTTGTGACTGTCTGACGGTTCTATCTACCATTACACCTTAACCAGACTTCCCTTGCTTATTCAGTAAGCCAGAGAGGGAACGATTTATTTGGAAAAGGGTGCTCAGTGCCAGTGTCAATATGAGAATATTTTCTGTGTTTCAAAGATGTTGGAGAGAAACAGAACTGGCAGGAAGGAGTCTGCACGGATGAAAACTTTCAGACAAGCCAGCCTGGAAGCATGAGCACATTTACCTAAAGTCCTGCAGGCAACTATCCATAGAGTCTGAAAACAAATAGTGTTGCTTCTCTTCTTCCCACTGAAATCTCCTGATCTGAAGCTCCGTTTATTCTTGCCATTCCTTGGTTTTGTCCAATGTGTTTATTATTTAGGCATGTTTACAGTGCCTTGTTTATGTATCATATGCAAATAAACAGGAATCTTACTGAAGGAATGATGAGATCTTTATACTCTTCTAAAGGAAGAAAGATTCCTCTGGACATCTGCAAATATTTGATCATGTGTTTAATATTAATTTTAATCATATACAATATGCAAAATATATGTTACCTCAGTAACCTCCCTTTCCTACTGGAAACTCCTTGGTTGGAGAGAAAAAATGGAAGTGGGGCTCAGTTGATTTTAACATGGAAGTCCAGGAAGAATGCAAGAACCCCAATATGTGTATGTGGGGCCACCAATGCCCACATTTCCTGAAGAGGGATAGAAGAAACAATTAGTGGGCAATTTAGTAGATCAGGAATAATCTGGGTGGCCTCTGTTTTACTCAGAAAAGCCCTCTATCAACAGCTTTCCAGTTCAGGACAGGTCCATTTAAAAGATGAAGAACCTTAAGGAGGGAGAATGGGGGCCTTGCAGCTGACCTCGAGTTAGCACCTACGTAGATAGAAGACACACAGATCACCCAGTCAAAATCCTTCTCCACTACAGTGAGATATCTTTCTCTTGCAATCTCTATTTGAGCTAGACGTGTTTCTAGCTAAATGAGTAAATGTTTCTAAATAAGCATTCACACATATATGCAAATACAAATCTGTGTCCTCTTTTGTCCTTTTCCCCCTGGAGATTCATTTCCTCTTCTCATTTACTTAGATCTGCTTACAAACTTGGCTGGCAGATATAAGTAAGTGGGAGTGGGAAAGAAAGGAGGGAAAACATATTTTAAAAAGCAGAAAAAGATGATGCCAGAATCTTGATTGTCTTCAGATAACGTAAAGTTACATCTGCATAAATCTGCCAGGTGTCACATGCAAGCAAAGAGGACTGTGCAATTTTCTGCCTCAGGTGCACCTGGGTGTTTCAATTTAGTGAACAAATTGCTACTGTGTCCTCCCTAATCTTGACCATCTCATTGGGGTAGGAGGACTTTAACTGTTTCTGCTTTGCTATAGTCTTAATCCAGATTTAGTCACGAGAAAACAGATGAACAATCCATGGAAAATAGTAAACAACTAACTTGCTGTCTGAGGCAACATTTATTATTAAAACCACGAACAAAGAAAGATTGTTCATGGTCTTCCATTTTTCAAGGTAGCAGAACATCTAATCACTGAAAACTGACACTTATTCCAAAAATGGGTTCCATTCGGCCAATCAAATTCCAGCTTTTGGATAGCTAGATAGCTGGCCATTGTGCATGTTGTCTGTTCCTAGGGCCTTGGTATAAGAAAGAACTCATCATTTTAAGGGCTGTCAGTGGACAGCTTTTCTTCTGAAATTGTCTTCCATTTGAATGCCTATATGTTCCAAGTGTGATTTAAATACAAGCAACCATAAGAAATGAGATTGGAGCTTTTGAAGTTGGCCTTCCACAGTGATAACCTAGACAACCAACTCAACAGGCCCAGAGGCCACGTGTTCGCAATCTTAGAGCTGCAGGGATGGAAAGGACCCCATGGATCATTGAGTCCATCCTGTATCAAGAATGCACAATGGGGAATCAAACTCCCAATCTCTGGCTCTGCAGCCAGATGCCTAAACCTCTAATTTCTTTAGTGAGATGCACTGTAATTCTATTTAAGTTATAATTTCTAATTGTGCAACTGTACATTATTAGCCTATGTTATGTCACTCTGCTTAATGGCTCATATCCTGCTGAGCAGTTACATAAATGGTGTAAATTTTAGAGATAAATTGCCATATGTTAAGAAATCTCCATAGGCGTTCTCAGTTGCACACTGAGTTGTGCAACTCAGTATGCAACAGATAATGTCCATAGAGAATTCTTAATTTCCACCAATTAGCTTCCAAATGTTATGCCATTTGTGTAACTGAGCAATCAGATTTCAGCCCGAGTCTTCTTTTGTCTTCCTTTCGGCCTGAGGAATGGGCCATTCATCCGTCGTGTACTGGTCTTGTGCTGGGCAGCAGAGCGGAAGATTGAAAAACCAATTTTATTTTAAAATAATGGTCCATGACTGAAAACCCAAAGGAGAGACAGAAACTGAAAAATATTCCAGTGACCAAAACCTGACCCCAAATTATGGGACTCCTGGATCAAAGTGAATAAAATCACTCAAAACCAGCCTATAATTACTGTCTCAGTTCGGCACATAGAATTCCAGTAGCCATGCTGGCTGGTGGACTGTAGGAATTCTCACCGAAAACAGCAACTTTCCCAAGCTTTCAAGCAAATCAATACATTTTCCCCAAAAAAATGAATATATTACAAAATAGGAAGAAAAGAATACTTTGGCAATGAATAGCACAAACGCCACCTACCTACAACTTGCCCCCCTCTAATCTTTTTTGCTCTTGCTTTGAAATGTTCCATCAATCAACACCATGCCTCAGCTTTCCAGTTCCACACTCTCAAATCTTGCCCCAAATAATTTGCTATTTATTACTTCGCAAACTTCCCTGCAGGAGGAGGCAAGATCAGTACTGCAGCCAAGACTCTGCTGAGAAACTGATTTCAATCCCAACAGGCTCAGGTAGCCTAGGATGAAATGCAGGTGACTCAGACCAACAGTACATTAAGTATTTCTTTTGCTCTGCAGAACTTCTGCCAAAATTCCTCATTTTTGTCCCCCTGCCTCAAGGTCTTCCTCCCTCCCCCCCCCCCCCCGGCCACACAACTGATTTCTTCCACCAACTGTGAGCATTGAGCTTCTGACTTTTTTTGCAGTGGCATAGGGTCCAGTCTGGGGTCTCCATCTGCAGGATTTGGGAGAATTGCTGTTGTAGGGGATCTCAAACTAGACTTCCCATGACTGCTAATGTGCCAGAAGACCAGTAGTCTCATCAAATGGAGAATGTCTTGGAGGAGATACATCCAGCCCAGAAGACAAGCAAACAGGTGATGGGATTCCAGAACAGCTGGTGGGGCAAGGTCTCATCTGGGTTTAGCCTATCTGTGGCCATGTCTGTAAAACCACATTGAAACATAGTATACAAGAGGAGCATGAGGCCTTTTTCAGCCAAGGAGCTGAATTCCAACTTGAGAGGGGTCTCTGGGACTGCATTCTAGCAGTTGGCAAAGCTATGGTCACAGGATAAGGCCAAGGAAAGAACAGGCAAGGCTTTTAAAAAAGTGGAGTTCAATATCTAATTTTTAAAAGATTCTTAGTTTGAGACACCAGGCTTAGGGAATAATTTCTGTCTCCTCATAATTGCTGCTTTGTAACCTGGAGATGTATTCTGTCCATTTATATCCATGACAAGTGACAGACAATACTGATCTATATAGTCTGCCCACTGTTATTTTACTCCCAGTCCTTCTCTCTGCCCCTTGTCCATGTTCTGCTACAGTGCGACTTCAAGCACGCCATTCATGAAATAGGTGTGACCAGAAACAAGAGGCAAACATGCAACAGGTACAGTCATTAATACTTCATCTCTCTCTTTCTTGGAGGATTTAAGGTTAAATGGCAAATTCCCAAGTTGCAACTTAGCAGCTGTGTACTTTTTACAATAATATTGACCCAGAAATGCTGAAACCAAAAATAGATTAATCTATTACAGTGGGAAGAGATTATTATGGGTTGTCCATTTTTTGAACCTTGACTCCTTTGGTAACTATGTGTGCAACAATTCTAGTATAAAAAAAGTAAAAATGCAAAAATGAAGGCAATGATTTATGAGCGGAGCTCCAAACAGAAGCCAGGAGCCAGGGCCAAGGCAAGAGGTGGCTCAGACTGGCACAGAATTGAAGAAGAGTCAACTGGAGGCTGAATATATTGTTGTCAAGTTGTCATGGGAAGGATTTCATGTACTGAGAAAATGAGAGCCTTCCCTTGTTGCATCTGTTAACAAAGTTCAACATTTGGTGCGCTGTGCACATGAAAATAGCTGTTGTGCAAAGCGTCTTAAACCGTTCCTCATTTAAGCTATCAACCTGTACAAGAATATAAGATTTTGTATGAGAAGCCTCTTTTCCTGTACGGTGAAACTTTTTGCAGAAGTAGCAAATGGAATCGCTACCATGCACTGTGCAGCACTTGATAAGAACTGAATTTCAGTTTATTTTTATTTTTAAAATTCCACAATTTCCCAGTTTTCTTAATATTCTTGATGCAAACAACCTGATTAAATATACATAAGAATTAAGCACTCAAGTGCTCTGGGCCTAGATAAAAATATATTCTATATATATAAAAGAAACAGCAATTGACAAATTTGTCTCTCGAGGGCTAGGACCAGATAATTAATTAATTTTATTATTTAAAATCTGGCTTTATATGTCTACATATTAAATCAGATTGGAGGAGAGTAACTTGTCACCTCTTTTTCCACCAAGGGGCTCCTTCTTAGCTATGAAACCTACATGGCAGGGAGCTACAACATAATCCTGTCTATGCCATGAATGGCATTTTGGAGGGTTTATCAACATGTTCACATTTCTTCATGTCCAAGATGGAAAAAAACTAAATTTACAAGATCTGAATGCAAGAGAAAGCAAAATAGATAGCTTCCCACATTCTTAGCACCAAGGCAGAGTGAATGGAAAACAATCTAAATTGACCTGGAGGTGATGGAATAAATCTAGGTCAAGTTAATTTTTTTCTGAATGGCAAATCCCTTAAAATGTGTTCTCTTTATCCAAGGGAAGTGCCACTGACTAATAGAAATATTACTAAAATATCACTGAGATTAACATAGAGACCCATTCAAATAACCAAAAAACAGAATGAGTAAGAAAATATGGGATGGGATTGGAAAATAATTAGGAGAGAAGAATTAAAAGCTTAAATGAGAAAAACATGATACTCATGAAACTGTATCCAAATTCCAAGAAAATTATTTTAGAAATGTGTGATCACAAGGTGCTGATTATATTCTTGCCTGGGCCAGGCACTAGGGGCAGAGATGGAGATAAATAATAAGTACCATGTTAAGATTCACACATACACAATCCAGATTATTACTCATATAAAAACAAGAAAGGCAACAATAGGATAATTCAAAATAGGAGTGGAAAGATTTGAAAAAGACAGAGACTCAGATTAATCAAGATGGTCAACAAGCACCAACACACTCCCTACTTCTTTTTCAACATTCTGCCACTAACAGCTAAAGAATGATGGCATTTGCCTTATATCATGCAGTTTGGCTACTTTTTTGATGAAACAATGACTTTCATTTAATATCTGAATCATGACTCAAACCAAAGCGATTTTGACTGCTCCAGGGCTGATTAAGACCCAATTGGAATCAATCCAATTTGTTTTGGGCTTGATCTGACCTTGTCTGATTCATCTTCATTCAGTTTGGAATTCATTCAACTCACTGGCACATCCCTTGTACAAATTACATTGAATGAGCTTAGTGGCAAAGTACACAGTTTGTGTTTCTCTTCTCCCACTCCAATGACTGCCAGTTGGTGCTTTACAACTGGATCTATATTTCTGATACATTAAGAACAAGACAAACAAGAAGAACAAAACTGTTTGCTAGGTCTGATCATTAAAGAAGCGTGTAGAATTTCATGTTTTTAAATATGCTTAAGTCGCAGCACCATCATGTTACAGGAGTAAAATGGACTTTACTTCCATTGCTCTGGGGCTGAACACATTTACTTGGGAAGACAAAGCACAATTCCATTGTTCAAAAAGATAATCATTTTTAATGTAGAAATAATTAACTCAATACCTGTAACCATGTGCATGCCTGTCTGGCTGCTTCCTGATTATAAAATGCTTTTAAAAAGAACAATGAAAGGATGTACCACTGATCTTGTCTCATTTCAGAAGCTAAGCAAAGTCAGGCCAGTTTCAGACTTGGATGGAAGACCAGGAATCTTCAGGGAGAACTAGAAGGCAGTTTTGCCTAAAATCCTGCACAGATGCTGCTAGTCACAGTTGACAGTTCTGGTGGAAATAAACCATGTCTTATATTCCTGTACTGTCTAGATGATCAGTTGGAAGAGATCTGCCAGCTCTGCATCCTTGGATATCAGCTACAAGGTCCAGCCATGGCCACACACCATGTGCAGGCAAAGAGGAAATACACTGTTAAAGGAAACAAGCTTCGGATAGTGTGGGCGGCATATATGTTAAATAAATAAAATAATTTAAAAAGTAACCCCAGAGTTTGGTAGCAATGGAGCTAGGGGACAGGGACCTAACATGCTAGTTTTTACATGCATAGTCCACAAAGACGCAGGAAAAACATTGTGAGTCTTACAGTCATTGGAAGGTTCAAAAGGTTCAAATTCTCAGAGCATTTCAAAAGGATTTGGGGGAACTGAACTCTTTGAAGAAAGTGCAGAGAGACAATCTATGGTATCCGTGGGTTTTATTGGCATTCTGACCATTCCATTTTCATTAGCAGAGGTGGGGGGGCAGATATTCACCAACAGCTTTGTCTTGATGCTTTAAAAATATTTGATTCACTTATATTCTTTTCGGAAGGCAACGGCCTTGGGCTGTGAAGTCCACTACTTATCCTAAGCTTGCTGGGAATGGAATGGAATTTGGGAAAGGCTTGGAACAGAGCAGCTCATTCAACAGATAAACAGTAACACCAAGGGGCTGTTTTCAAGTAAGAATTCACAAACTTTGAAATACCAAAAGTCCAATAATAATATTATTAATAATCATAATCATGAAAATAAAAGAAGCAAAAGTGTTGGAGTACCCTATCTATTAGGTATTAAGTGTGCTCTGTGCCATTAAGTCGGAACCAATTTATAGCGACCTTAATAGGGCTTTCAATGTAAATGAGATATTTAAGGAATGGTTTTACTAATTCCAGTCCCCCAGTGAGTTTCCACAGCTGAGCGGGGATTAGAACCCTGTTCTTCAGAGCCCTAATCCATCACTCTGCTCACTGCACCGCACTGGGATTCGTCCACAATATTAGATATTAGACCGATTCAAATGATGGAGTCACTTTTTCTTGCAGCCAGTGTCTTCTCATGATGAAACGGGATAATTTAATTTGTTTTAACATGGACTGGGCATGTACAATGTCTTTGGACAAGTGTGAAAAATGGACTGAGTCAGACTATTTGCACAACTCTAGGTTCCCCGTGTGCAGAACAAGAAGACACTGTTCACCCCAGGATCACATAACAACATAACATGTCCTTCATATCCCATTCAGCTTTCATATGATTAAAAAGATTGTCAGTCACTTGAATTAAGGAAATGGGGAAAGCTAAAGATCAAAATAATTCAGTAGACTGAGCTGCTGGTACCAAAGAAGATGGCAAGTGACAATTTCCCCACCCTCACCCCAGTAAAGTGCAGGCTCTCCTCTGGACACCCCAAACACTGAGGCACGAGGGAGGACTCACACTGAGGTCACAATGCAGTTGCTCCACTAGTAATTTCATAGAGCTCTAAGTTGAAGAAAAAGATCTACAGTACATTGCTTCAGATAACCCCCTTGTGTTCTGAAATAATGTTTATGTATGTACAGTATTATATATATATATATAAAATAAGAACAGAACAAACCAGTAAAACAGCATATATATAATTATCTGTTTCTTAACTGCTCAGATTAATGCCTTGTACTAATCGGGTGGTATAAAAATGGAAGAATTAAAAAAATGGAAGAATAAAAAAAATTATACTACATTTTTATTCTTCTTCCACTAATATAATATAATATTTCTCACTACAGTACCACTTTCATTACTGCATTGACAAGAATATTTTGTGTACAATCACCCATTTTTGGACAAAATTGCCCTTTTTGTGGAAAATCAAGCAGTTCCAACTATTATGTGAACTGTACAAATTGACATAGATGAGCCTATGTGCTACTTTACTTAAGAACTTGAAGAGCTAGATGTATTATTTGCATCTTTCTAAACAATCTACCTGCCGGGTAGGTGGGGCTCATCAGCCTTGGAAGGCAGCCCATCTAGGAGAAGGAAAACTCCGATTCCAAACCTTCACTGCCTTGTGGCTATATCCACTGATGGAAAAGACTTCAGTTCGTGTCATTTGGGCAACTCCTGTGACGTCACTGGAACCAGTTGTATTGGCTCTTGCCTTTCCATTGGACCATTTCAGCAATGTGGAAAGGAGGGATTTTCCTCTTGGGTAACAACCTATCCTCCATATTATTTTACACAGGCTTCATGCTCTGGAGAGGATACTCGTACAGAACATGTTACCATAGTCTTTCGAGACTGAAGGATGCCTAACCTAACCTTAACAATCAGCTCATACCTCTGTGTTTGCTGTCGGTGTATATGTTTTGCCTATCAAAGGGACAGGATGCTAGAGATATTGTGTGAAAATTATAGAAAGAATTCTTTCTCTCATTCTTGGCTGGAGGGAAGGATTTTAAAATTTAAAACTCCTTGTCATGGTTGAGACAGCCTAAATCAAGGAGAACAAGTAATCCGGTGAGCATTCTTATCTTTTTTTCAGATTGTCCCAGCATAAACTTGCCTCACTCCACATTTAGCAAATCAGTTTGTTTATGTTTTCTATTTCAAGAAATTACAAGCCTTGAGGGGGAAAATGTGTAACTTGACCCCTATGGTTTTTGACAAGCCCAAAAAGCCACCAAAATATTTGGAAAGGGAAAGGTCAAAGGGTTCAAAATGTTGTGAATATTTTTGAACATTTGAGGGCTTTAAGTGGTGCTAAAAATGTTGAGTGAAAAAAATGTTTAGACTGTGGCCAGTGAAATACATTGAACTGTAATTCCCCAAAGAATAAAACAGCTAGGGGTTCATTGAGCTGTGACTGCCATCTATGGGAGGAGCTGAGATTGAAGCACCTTGCTTTGTCCCCGTATGTGAAGGAGATAAGAATATCCACAGCAGAACATGCAGACAATGTGGGCCCCAGGTAGTGTGCTGTGGATAAGCAGTTCTTCTTCCATGCATCCAAGGTAAGGATTTAATGGGGGAAATCTTGTTGCATAACTTTACGCTGACATAAATCATATCAGGGCTGGAAACATTCCATGTACACTAATTAAAATCTTCCTATTCCCCCCATTTTAGATTCCAAGGCTCCCTAGGGCTCTGTTTTGACCAAGGGAAGACTTTGTGGGTCTCAAATAGGGAAGGGGGGAGCTTTTAGAAGTCAAGATTGCCACTGACAGGATTAGAACCGCCAGCTCCATCAGCAGGTTTTGACTTCTAAAGTCCTTCTGCTCCATCATTCCTTTCTGGAGGTTCTCAAAGACTTACCTAGGGCAAAAGGGAGTCCTAAGGAGCCTCAGAAATTAAAAGTAGAAGGATGGGAATATTTTAATTACTTCAGATCAAATGTTTCCTAAACTTGGTCCAGATTACACCACACAAAGTAATGCTGATAGGATTTTGTCAAGTATTTCCTTGGGGTACTAGCAGTTTCAAAGGATACTGCTAATTGGCACACCTCCATGTCTTGTCCCAAGTAGTGAAGGTTTTTTGGGATGGGATCCTGAGTGATTGAAAGCCTTTCATCTGGCAAACTTGGGACTAATCAGTCAAAAATGCCAGAGGTAGAGTTTAAAACCAACACTCCAGCTTGACTTTGCAGCCTTTGTTTTGAACCTGGCATAAGCAACTAGGCATGATTTTTGGAACTCTCAGATTTTTGATGCACCATCCACAGATAAGTGGTATTTAGCCTGATGACGGCCCATATGGACTGAGAGCTGTCATTTCTTCGTGATTTTTTTAGCAGTCTAAGATAGGTATCACACACAGATAAACACACACACACACACACACACACACACACACACACACACACACACACACACACACAAACTGCCTCTTGCTTTTGGATAGTGTACACGAACCACATGGCTTTTGAAAAACTTTTGTTAAGCAATAGTTACTTTTATATATATGGACAAATATGGAATCTAGTTAGCATTCCCTTCCCCCCCCCCAAAAAAATAAACACACCCACACACAATACATTGACTTTTCATCCTCACGCTGCTGAATATTCAGCCCTTTGCATTTAGCTTGTTGGAGGTGGGAGGGGTTGAAAATCTACCTTCCAAGGCACTAGATTGGTGCTTTATAAATTCCTGTATTTTTAGGTATGCTAATGTGAATCCCCTTCATTGATTGCTGCCTTGTCGTGTCGAAGGGGCTTGAGTAATACAGAGAAGCTATGGGCTATTCCATGCAGGGACACCCAAGACAGACAGGTCATAGTGGAGAGTTCTGACTAAAGACATCCACCTGGAGAAGGAACTGGCAAGCCACTCCAGTATCTCTGCCAATAAAAGCACATGAACAGAAAGAAAAGGCTAAAAGATATGACACTGGAAGATGAGCCCCTCAGGTCGGAAGGCGTCCAACATGCTACTGAGGAAAAGCGGAGGACAAGGACAAGTAGCTCCAGAGCTAATGAAGTGGTTGGGCCAAAGCCGAAAGGACGCTCAGCTGTGCATGTGCTAGGAAAGTCCGATGCTGCAAAGAAAAAAAAACTGCATAGGAACGTGGAATGTGAGATCTATGAACTTCGTAAGCTGGATGTAGTCAAACAGGAGATGGCAAGAATAAACATCTACATCCTGAGTGTCTGAGAACTAAAATGGACAGGAATGGACGAATTCAATTCAGACTATTATCATATCTACTATTGTGGGCAAGAATCCCATAGAAGAAATGAAGTAACCCTCATAGTCACAAAAGAGTGGGAAAAGCTGTACTGGGATATAATCTCAAAAATGATAGAATGATTTCAATATGAATCCAAGGCAGACCTTTCAACATCACAGTAATCCAAGTTTATGCACCAACCACTGATGCTGAAGATGCTGAAATTGACCAATTCTGTGAGGATTTACAACACCTTCTAGAACTGACACCAAAGAAAAATATTCTTGTCATTATAGGGGATTGAAATGCTAAAGTAGGGAGTCAAGAAAGTTTGGCCTTGGAGTTCAAAATGAAGCAGGGCAAAGGCTAATAGAGTTTTGTCAAGAAAACAAGCTGGTCATCACAAACACTCTTTTCACTCTTTTCACAAACACTCTACCCATGAACATCACCAGATGGGCAATACCAAAATCAGATTGATTATATTCTCTGCAGCCAAAGATGGAGAAGCTCTATGTAGTCAGCAAAAAAAAAAAAAACAAGACCTGGAGCTGATTGTGGCTCTGATTATCAGCTTCTTATAGCAAAACTCAAGCTTAAACTGAAGAAAGTAGGAAAAACCACTGGTCTAGTCAAGTATAATCTAAACCAAATGCCTTATGAATACACAGTGGAAGTCAAGAACAGATTTAAGGAACTAGTTTTGGTGGACAGAGTGCCTGAAGAACTATGGATGGAGGTTTGTAACATTGTACAATAGGCAGCAACAAGAACCATCCCAAAGAAGCAGTAATGCAATCACCTCCTGGCAAATAGAAGGAGAAGATATGGAGGCAGTGACAGATTTTACTTTCTTGGGCTCCATGATCACTGCAGATGGTGACAGCAGCCACAAAATTAAAAGACACCTGCTTCTTGGGAGGAAAGCTATGCCAAACCTAGACAGCATCTTAAAAAGCGGAGACATCACCTTGCCAACAAAATTCCGCATAGTCAAAGCTATGGTTTTTCCAGTAGCGATGTATGGAAGTGACAGCTGGACCATAAAGAAGGCTGACCACCAAAGAATTGATGCTTTTGAATTGTGGTGCTGGAGGAGACTCTTGAGCGTTCCCTGGACTTCAAGGAGATCAAACCTATCTGTTTTGAAGGAAATCAATCCTGAGTGCTTACTTGAAGGACAGATCCTGAAGCTGAGGCTCCAATACTCTTGCCATCTCATGAGAAAAGACCCTGATGTTGGAAAAGTGTGAAGGCAAGAGTCGAAGAGGACGACAGAGGACTACAGAGGACGAGATGGTTGGGCAGTGTCATTGAAGCTACCAACATGAATTTGACCCAACTCCAGGAGGCAGTGGAAGACAGGAGGGCCTGGCATGCTCTGGTCCATGGGGTCACAAAGAGTCAGACACGACTTAACGACTAAACAACAACAACAAATACGAAGTTGTTGTAATGACTTTTGTTGGTAACAGCAGAAAGGTTATTTATATACACATATGGCTACAGATGACAGTAGAATGCCAAAAAAGTCAATGTTTTGAGAATGGAAGATAACTGAGGGAGGATTCAGATCAGAAGGTTGAAGTGGAACACAGCACAGAGTTTGAGTATGAAAACAGTTCCTGAGGCTCTTGATCATGAATTAAAATAAATAACCCACAGAGAGATAATTACTTTGAAAATAAAGGAAAAGATTCTTTGAGCGTCCTCAACAAAGACAAAACAAATATGGTTCAGTTGATGTTGGTCAATCCCACCTCTCAGATGCAAAGAGATCAAAGAATACTATCTCTCTCTCTCTCTCCCTCCCTCCCTCCCTCCCTCCCTCCCTCTCTCTCTCTCTCTCTCTCTCTCTCTCTCTCTCTCTCTCTGTGTGTGTGTGTGTGTGTGTGTGTGTGTGTGTGTGTGTGTGTGTGTGTGTGTGTGTGTGTACTTTAACTTCCTCAAGGAAAGATCTACAGGAAAGCAGTAAGCCCCTGAAAAATATGCTTCTAGCAGCGTCAGTCATTTTCTAGGGAAGAGAACACATAACAGCCAGAAGGCAACTGACTAGAAGGCAAGTTGATCTGTGTTTTTACCAGTCCAAAGGCACAGCAACACTGGACCAGAGAAATTGCTGGGTATGTGGGAGGTGGGTTGATGTTCACATTTCTTGAAGGAGGCTTGTCCTCCCTTTGAAAACTCTGGCTGAAGAAAGCAGCGTCATAGATAAGGAACATTTAGCACAAACAATGGAGATCATTCAGCTTGTATACAGCAAGCTATGAATATAACATAGTTCAGGTATCTTATCTTTTGAAAAAGAAACTTACTCTCATGAAAGGCTGTTTTTGTAAAAGAGAGTTTAGTTTTGGTTTGTATCTATGAGCTCTTATTAAGAGTAGTGAACTCGGCCTTTTTAAAAAATGAGTTGTCAAGAAGACTTCTCATTCAACCTCTGTATTATATATATGCTGAAACAGGCTAATAGGGCTACCTCTTTGAAAAGTGACATAAAAGCCTACCGGTAATTATATTTTTTTCTTTCTGTCCTTGTTAATACAGCAGTTGGGTATGTTCAACATGTACTGTGAATGTTCGTGTATTTGAATGTTTCTAACCAGGCTGCAAGCTTTTGTCTATTGTTATGGGAATTCCATTGTGTATCAAGTGAAAATATGGCAATTTCTCTGGGCTTTTGTATAGATCGCTAGCCTAGTGATGCATGTTGAATAGTGCTGAGTGTGAATTGACTTCTACAGTAGTTACAGGTCACTCAGCTATCTGCCAGAGCAGAGGCTGAATCAAAGAACTTTTCTGTTTGAAATGTACAGCGGTAGGAAAAGATCTGTTAATGGTGATGTGACTAAAATATACACTATTTGAGACTTGTAGTCTAAAAAGATCATTTTGGAAATGTAGCTAGAAACAGGCCCAGACTTTTGTTTATACAGCTGGTTGACAAGTCACCTTGGCTAACTTCAAGGGCCTACTGTAGCTTTTGAAGAAATAATGCTGCTTTAAAGATTGTTGATAATTAATATGTATCATCAAGTTGTTTCCAATTAATGGTGACCGTCTCAGGGTTTTCTCAGAACTAATTCATCAGTTTTGCCTTCTGATCGTGCTCTGGGAAAAGGCAGCTTACTTAGGGTACATACCCATTCAGTTAGTCACATATGCTCTTGGTGATCCCAGCTGGCCCTTTTTGCAGAAAGCACAGTATGTATTTGAATTTCCATTCCCTAGTGTTTCTACTCATTGAACTACTCTATATCAGTCCTTCCAGCTTTAAAGACTAATGCTATCTTAGGAATCACAATCCCTCTCTCACCCTGCTTAACTAAAATTTCATTTTTATTTTAGGTATCATTGGGTGTTCACCTTTTTTAGCCAATGTTTCTTTCAGTTATTAGGGGAGATGATGGGCATTCTATTTTTGTTTGGGTTTATATCATTTTGTTTTCATGTTACGTAAGCCACTCCAAGTAGTGAGTCAGGTGGTATATAAGCTTAATAAATAAATAAATGAACAAAGAAACATATTTGTAAATAAATAATAAAATCATCAGTTTTCTAGTCTTCTCAAAGAAAAAACACTAATAGTTCATTGCTAATACTTCCTTGTCCTTAGGGAAGTGCAGAATTCTGTTAATCAGTTCAAACATAATCAGCAAGGACAGCAGAACCCCAGCAGCCATGGGAACAGTATCCACAGTTTCACTTATCTGTGGCTCACTGCAGCTCTATATACAACATACTATGACACCTCCTTGTGGCCTTTGTCCCACCTTCTTGTATGTTGTATACTGTATAGTGTTCTTTTATATCTGCAGTTTCAGGCATCCGCGGTAAATCATGGAACTGATCCCCCATGTATATGGGAGGCCCTACTGTATTTTAATTGCTGATGAATATCTACACTCCTGTCAGTCAATCATTAGAACTGATAGCAAACAAAAATGTTGGATTTGGAGGACCCCAGAAAGCAAGTCACAGAGATGCACCACCTCTATCAAATCTGTGTCAAATCTGATGAAATGTTCTTTTCTGTGGTGTGTTAGTATCTGCTTTAACATAGTAGGTGGATGGAAGCTAATTATTACTTTAAAAAAGAACCTGCATTCTTCCTTCAGGACCTCCAGAAATAACAGTTTCCTGAGAAATTGTAATATATAAATGTATTTCAGTATAGTCAAACAAAACCAGAAAGATGGAGGAGGGATATATGCACACATAGATATTGAGGTATTGTGTTTGGTAAACCAATTTAACAAAGTAGAACACAGAAGGTTTCACAAGTGAAAAAGAAATACTTGGGGCATCCACTTGAAGGATACCAGATGATCTAAAATTTGTCCACATGCCCTTGAATATCAGAAAATTAATATTAAATAATTACTGCATCACCATGCGGGGGAAAAAATGGCTGCTGTCATTACTTTTAGTGAGATAACCAGAAACATAACAATGCAACAATTTTTCTTTATTAACTCCTTATTCTAATAATCTGCTAAAACTTTTTAGATTATATAGCTAGATAAGAAAGTGCAAAGAAAAAGAAAAGAGGATCAGACATACAAAATGTAGGAACATTCGTTTCTGTATTTTTCAGATTTGTTAGTATTTGATGTGCCAGTCCCTGTTAGGCAATTATCCCCTTTAACTGGACCAATCGCTGATGTTGGCATATATATATATCTAGAGCCATGATTCCCAGCCTTGGATCCCCAGAAGTTCTTGGACTACAACTCTCAGAAATCCTGGCCAGCACAGCTAGTAGTGAAGGCTTCTGGGAGTTTTAGTCCAAGAACTTCTGAGGACCCAAGGTTGGTAACTGCTACCCTATTTCCTTATTGACATAGTGATTGGATACTGTCAAGTCCATGAATCATGAGAACATATGAAAGGCAGAGTTGGTACTGCAATACCATATATCTTTGAGTTATAATCTTCCATTAGATCAAGAAACGCACAATGTTTCTCTTTAAATGTTATTGGGCTGCAGCTCCCATCAACCATAGCTGGTATAGTTGATGATGAGAAATGCTGGGAGTGGCACTACAACATCTGAAGTACTGCACGTTGCCCGCTCTATGTTGGATGATCTAGTGCTGCTGTTGAAGAGCTGATCCAATTTAGGGAGCCGCCCACAAGCAAAGACGACTTTTTTTCTGTTTCCTTGAAGAATTGTTAATTTCCAGGACAGTGCAAAAGAATTTACTAGGGACCATCTGGATAGAGACTGGAGTAGTCTTAATCTGGCATGGGGCAGTGGCTGAGCAGAGGTGGAAGGGACTGGCAATGGGCTTTCAGGAGAACAAAAGTATGTGGAGAACCTAAAGTTAAGCATACTGAAAGAGAGAGAAAGAAAGATCACATGAGATCGATGGATATGGGGATGCAACCTTCAACAGCAGACACATTCTCAAGGAAGGAGGAAACAAATGCCAGCTTGTGTTGCAGTCTCTTTCCATCTACACAACTGCATATTTCATGTCTTTTCTCTCTGTATCTGCAGGAGTAAAAAGATATTTAATTCTTAACAACAAAATGTATTTTTCCCATTTCATCCCCGTTCCCAAAACTGAGATTTCTTTCATTCAAGCCTCATTGCTGTTTCCTGATGGGAAATGCAGGCAGCATTAGCAAGAGTCTGTTAAAAACAACAACCAAGGTTCCACTAACTTGTTAAACAGAGAGAGTCTGAAAAAACTGCCAAGCCCTCTGCAAGGGAAGAAGGAGAGAGAGAGAGAGAGAGAGAGAGAGAGAGAAATCTAGTTATTTATAACGCCAAGCAGCTTTAAAGTTTCTTCATTCTAGTTTGCAAACTGCCTGCTGCTTGGAGGTCACTCCAAAAAAAATCCCAGCAAAGCCCATGGCCTCCCAGTGCAATATTTGATCAGGAGTCTGGGCGGGCACCAACCTTGGCAGATTGAAAGCTGCACACACACGCTCTTTAGTACACAGGAGGATCACACAGGCGAACACTGCAGCTCTGGGAAAAAGGTGTCTCTGAGTCCAGGTGAGTTGATTTTTGAATTGCGTATTTTGCAAATAGGATGTTTGAGCAATCCTTGGCATACACATGCCAAAAAGATGGTTGCCATCTTAGGTGGAATGCGCCAATGGGGACATGGGCTGGCAGAGGGCTAGCAAAGGGTGTCTGTGTGTCAGTAACATAGCACGGCATGGGTCACTAAGATGCAGACCTGTCTTGGCTGCTGGAGAAGAGAAACATATTTATTTGACCTCATTAATAATGGCTTCTCCACTTCCATAATTTGCAAAATCCTTGGCAGTCAGAGGTGGGATGAGACATGTGCCCAATCTTGCCAGACCCCTTTGCACAACTTCCTTCCACTTCATGCCCAGGACATTGTGTACCAGGCTGCTTTATTGCTATATCATCTACATCAGGTCACTGACAACAAATGGTGAGATTTAAACCATGGGGAGCAATTAACAGGCAAGGATTGCTACATTGTGAATAGCACCTGAAAATTTATCATTGGAACACCAGGGATGCAGAGTCTTAGATAAGGGGTCAAGAATCTCAGTTCAGCTGAATGAAGAAACAGTTGTCTTCTTTTAATACATTGAAGAGTATCTGTTAAGACTCTGACCGCTAACATGGTTTGACTGCAGATGGACACGTAGCAAGTGCACAGCAGATGGGAATATATTTTTCATAAATGTGGCTTGGTAAGGAGAACTTCCAGGCAAGAAAAACCTTCCAGGAATAACCATCTGGAATATCGCTCTTTCTAGCATAGCTATTAGAACAGGGATTCAGTTGTGCAGAGGCAGATCCTTTCTTCAAATGATGCTTCTTAGAGGCATCTGATTTTTTTTAAAAAAAATCCAAAATCAAGATTAAGACAATACCTTCCCAGTTCATAACCATTCTGGCTGGGGGATTTTGGGAGTTGCAGTCAAAAAAAGTAAAATTTCTGAGTTCTGAATGCCTACATGTGGCAAATCCAAAGGCACAGAATACAGTGCAAATGTCGGAATTTTCCAAAAATTTTCATCAGGCTAGATGGTAAACAGCAACGTTGGAAAAGACTGGGAGATGAAAGGAAAAGTGGATATTGAGGCTGCTGAATCAGAGGCTTCAAATGGAATGTATCAGATTAGGCTCTGCCTTGTACTGTGTGTGATGGTTTCAAGATGCACCAAGGATTTGTGAAATAAGAAAAGCAAGGGTTGATCCCCAATATAATCAATCTGTTGTCTAAATCTGTCTTCCTCATCAGAAAAACAGGGGTTTCTTACTAGATGGAAACAGCAGCAGAGGGAAACTAGACTGTTTTATATGAATAAAGCTAATCTTCAAGTGGTATTGAGTCCTTTCTCTCTCATATAGGGATCCACTACCGAAGGACTATAATTGGCATTTTGTAGGTCATAGCAATATGGTAGCCATGATAGCCATAAGAAAAATCCATAATAGGGAAGAAGCCTTTATTAGGTCAAACAAAGTGTCACAAAAGTTTGTCCATGTTTTAAAGCTCTCTAGAATACTTTATCAAGGCTTGAAGGTGAACAAAGTAAGAGCAGGGCTGGGAAGAGAAAGAAAGTTTACTGATATTATCGGTAGCCTGCATTTAATGACAGTTTTAAGATGGAACATAGAAGTAGGTGTGACCTATAAAATACCAAATGTAAGCGAACCCAGCAAAGAAAGGATGTTTTACTGTTTAGAGGCGGAATTTTATTTTCTGATGGTACCTCCAATCCAACTGCTCTATAAACTTTGCAAGTTTTTAAAAAATTAAAAAATATATTAAGATGAGTAGCTTGCACTTGTATATTTGTTTGTTTCTCTGCCCCATGAGTCTTAGGGATCGCACTTGTTTAGTTTGAATGTCCTCCCCACTCTCACACACTCCTTCTTATGCAAGCCACCAAATGAAGACACCATGGCTGAAATGCCAGAGAGATTCCCCACCATTACTTCTATTCACCTTGTACCCCAGGGATGATAACTCTTGGTGGTGGGTAGTTTTTCCACTCTACAGCCCTCCATGGGCCAGATAACATTGAGGAACATGGCCATGCTCCAGCTGTCAAGAACGTGGCCTGCCCTCCCGCATCACTGCACCTTTCCTAGTCAGGGAAGGCACAGCATGGATGAAATGCCACCTGTGCTGCAAGACTGAAAGAGACACTCATCACGGGGCAAAGCAGAGGCAGAAACCAGCTTGGTACATAACATGTCCTCTTTGATAGAGGAAGGAGATGTGTTGCCTGAGCTAAAGGAGTGTTTCTTGACCCATGTAGCTCAATCAGGACTTCTCCCCACTCCCTATCAGGAAAGGCAAGGGGTGGAGGAAAATGAGGTGAGAATCCTTGCTGTTCTCAGAGATATCTGACTGGATATAACTCCTGGGAGAGATGGAGCCCAGGATGGGAGAGGGGCAGAAAAAGAGAACTGTTGTGGTCTAGATTGAGAAACCTCTGTAACGTGGACTGGCTATGGGGTGAATAGGCTCCCCTCCCTTGATCTTGTGTGAAGCAACATTCCGAAGAATTTGAAAGCTCACAAGTTATTCGTTGACATTTGGGTTGTCCAAAGAATGGCATTTTTGTAGGATGGATTTTTTTTCCTTATGACTAACAAGGCTACCTTTGCTTCTCGCTATGGACAGAAGTGGCAGAAGTCCATTTTCCAAGCAGGAGAAGGAATGTTTTGTTTTTTCAGGCAAAGTGACACAAAATGGTAAGAGAAGTGGCATTTTATGAACAGCTGCCTACATGCCAAGCTTCTCCAGTACATGAAGTCGAAACACTCCACATAATTTTTAAATACACTAGTTGCAGCATTTGCATTACTTTTTGGACTCAGCCTCCTAGAATCTCCTAGTCAGCATGGCCCAGGGATTGTGCTGGCCTTGGTATTTGGAAAGTTACAGTCCAAAAAAAATAACTTTTCCAGTTCTTGACTCCTCTCTCTCTCTCTCTCTCTCTCTCTCTCTCTCTCTCTCTCTCTCTCTCTCTCTCTCTCTCTCTCTGTGTGTGTGTGTGTGTGTGTGTGTGTGTGTGTGTGTGTGTGTGTGTGTGTGTGTGTGTGTGTGTGTGTGTGTGTGTGTGTGTGTGTGTGTGTGTGTGTGTGTGTGTGTGTGTGTGTGTGTTTAGAAATCACATAACTTTCACTCAGAGCCTGAATAGGATTTAGATCTCATGTGTCTCATTAACATTTCATCTAACACGGTGGGTAGGGAGGACTTAGAAAATATTCTAATTTCCCTCAACAACTACATTTGTTTAAACTGTGGGTAAACTATGAAGGAAAACTGCATGAATGTTGTGAGCATCTATTGGGAGGTGCCTGTGATATCTCAATAGCAGATAACTTACCACTGCCATTGTGTCTAATTTTTCCAGTTTTCAAAAAACATGTGTTTTTAAAAAGCACAGCTAACTTTCCCTGCATGGGTCAGAGGGATCCATGTAGGGCAGGCTTCCTATGTCATTGGACCTCAACTTCCAGAAGCCAGTAGTCAACAATCCTGGGAACTGCAGTCCAGCACCATCTGGGGATCTAAAACTATAGAACACACCTGATTTCTCCGTATCTGAACAGCAGTAGGTCAGAGATAGATTTTTGAACTACACCTCCCAGAATCCCCAATACTGTGCATTTCTTGGTCAAGAAGAAAGAGGGAGGTAGGACAGAATGGATGGGAATATGGAAGTGTTGAAAAATCTCTCATTCCTTGCAATGTTTTGTGTTGCACCAACATATACTGATATGGGTGGAGGAAGAAAGTAACATTCTATTATACCCAGTGGGAATTTCTTCTTCTCTGAGTGCTTTGCCCGTGCAGACAGGGCTATGTGTTTTACTTCGACTCTGTTCAACAGGTTTAGAGCAGTGATTCCCAACCTTGGGTTCCTAGATGTCCTTAGACTGCAACTTTCAGAAATCCCAGCCAGCCCAACTAGTAGTGAAGGCGTCTGGGAGTTTTAGTCCAAGAACATCTGGAGACCCAAGGTTGGGCCCCACTGGTTTAGAAGCTCAGTGCTCCAAAACATATCATTTATGCTATATCATGAATCTAAAAGGGAATGTATAAAGGGAAACAAAGGGAGTCCCTTTGGCATGGATCATGCCCAGGTTTTCCATTTTATAAAGCCCTCCTAGCAAGCTACCATAGGTTCGGTCACTTTATTGTCTAACAGAAATGCTCTGTCAGGGAGCCCCCATAATGGCTGCTATGAGGATCACAGAGGTGAGAAAACTGTACTTTGTGTTCTTGAAGGCTTTCACAACCAGGATCTGATGGTTGCTGTGGGTTTTTTGGGTTCTTTGGCCATGTTCTGAAGGTTGTTCTTCCTAATGTTTCACCAGTCTCTGTGACTGGCATCTTCAGAGGACAGGAGTTAGAATGCTGTGCTCTGTTGCAGTTTATTGGATAGTTGAGTATTTATAGCTGTGGGAACAGCTTTTGTCCTTTTCGGGAGATGGCTGATTATGGTGATCAGCGTGTTTTTGTTGTGGATGTATTATTGTGATAAGGGGGAGAGATGATCTGTCACTGTGATTGATGGGTGTTGTTAGCTGGTCTTTTGTGTGCAGTAATCACTGGTCCTTATGGCTGAGTAGAGTTTATTGACCTTTTGCAGGCTGTATTATTCAGTGCCGGGAGCCAGGCCATGTTGAGTTTTACACTTTCTTCTTCTTTGTTGAAGCTCTGCTGGTGTTTGTGGATTTCAATGGCTTCCCTGTGCAGTCTAACGTAATGATTACTAGTGTTGCCAGTACTTCAGTATTTTGAAATAGAATTTCATGTCCAGCTTGTTTTATGGCATGTTCAGCTACTGGAGATTTTTCTGGTTGTTTTAGTCTGCAGTGTCTCTCATGTTCTTTGATTCTGGTGTGAATGCTGTGTTTTCTGGTTCACACCAGAATCAAAGAACATGAGAGACACTGCAGACTAAAACAACCGAAAAAATCAGCAGTAGCTGAACATGCTATAAAACAAGCTGGACATGAAATTCTATTTCAAAATACTGAAGTACTGGTAACACCAGCAATCATTATGTTAGACTGCACAGGGAAGCCATTGAAATCCACAAACACCAGCAGAGCTTCAACAAAAAAGAAGAAAGTTTAAAACTCTATAAGGCCTGGCTCCTGGCACTGAAAAATACAGCCTGCAAAAGGTTCAACAAACTGTAGTCAGCCACAAGGACCAGTGATTACTGCACACAAAAGACCAGCTAACAACACCCATCAATCACAGTGACAGATCACCTCTCCTCCTTATCACAACAAAACATCCACAACAAAAACACGCTGATCACCATAATCAGCCATCTCCTGAAAAGGGCAAAGCTGTTCCCACAGCTCTAAATACTCAACTGTCCAATAAACTCCAACAGAGCACAGACAGCATTCTGACTCCTGTCCTCTGAAGATGCCAGTCACAGAGACTGGTGAAACATTAGGAAGAACAACCTTCAGAACACAGCCAAAGAACCCGAATAGCCCACAGCAACCATCAAACTGTACTTTCTTTGTTGACTATGCCAGGATTTAAAAGCAAAAGCAGCTGTAAACACACTTTCCTAACAAGCAAGCCCAGAGCAGGCTATATATAAGGAGCTTGGAAAGATTACATTTTAGACTACAACTCTCAGAATACTTAGTTAGCCTACACACTTTGTATGTACCAAAAGAGGGAATATTATGGAACTATGAGCCTAAATCCAATTGCAAGTTGCTGATGAATATATTGCTGTATGAAAAGTTAACATTTATGTAAATGCCACTGCTCCAATGGGTCTCCTCTATTTTGTACTGGCAATTGGACTGGAGCCATGAAATCCATTTTCAGAGGTCCTGCCGGCAATTACTGAATAATTCCCAGTTAGCAATTCCAAATCAGATGCATTCATTTTCTGACAGGAGACTAAAACTTGGTCTTGCTTCAGCTGTCATAATCTGAATGGAAGAAATAATATGGCCTGGAATGCTCAACCACATTGCAAATACTTTTTCCGACTTGTACAGTTATTATATGTTAGCATTAATAGCAAGAGAGGGAGCCTCAAAAGAGGCTTGTGCTCCATGCATGACACGTACTGACACGTACTGCATCATTATCAATATTACGACTGTTATTTGGGCAGGCTGGCCCCTGCAGCAATTATTCTTTTACTATTATGCAAAGAGATTTTCGTTTTCCTTAGGTTTTTAAGACACTATGCTGAGTGTTTCATGTTGATTTTACAAATTTGTGGCCTTAAAATTTATTATGTTTTGGCAATTACATTTTACTGTTTTTTAAATTCTTTTTTGTAAACCATCTTCAGGTCATGGCAGAAAGGGTAAGATAAAACACCTGCAACAGATGAGCTAAATAGTCTGAACTGCCAGGGGAGGGGGATATTCTGCATTAACCTTTCTCAGATTTCTGATGGTTTCTCCTTGTCCCAGTACAGAATATTCCCAAGGAGATTCAACCTTCAGTTTATAAAGAGGCACTAAGTGGCCATCCTGATCATCTTTCATAATATATATATATATGCACAGAGCTGAGTATATCAACCTGCTCAAACTCTATAATAGCCATAATGTTGGCCTGCTGTATAATCACACTGGACAGTCATCTTTGCTGCTATGAGTTTAGGACTGAAGCATAGTCTCCTGCCAATGAACCCCATTCTCTCACACTGTCCCATGCAAATTGTGTTTTAGGCCTTATGTCCCTCTGGAAGCTACTGTAGACCACTGGTTCTTAACCTTTGTTACTCAGATGTTTTTGGACTGCAACTCCCAGAAGCCTTCACCATCAGCTCTGCTGGCTGGGGTTTCTGGGAGTTGCAGTTCAAAAACACCTGAGTAACAAAGGTTAAGAACCACTGCTGTAGACCACACTATCAAGGTCTTTGTCCATCTAGCCCAGTGTTGTCTAGTCTGACTGGCAACATCCTTCCCACTTCTCAGGGTCTTCTCCAAGTCTATCACTGAACTACGGTCCTTCCTTCTCCCCATGTTTACAAGTGCAGCATGGAAAGGCTACTGTTTTGGACTACAATTTCCCAAGAATCCCCACGATCATGGTGGCAGAGGAATTGTGGAAGCTGAAGTGCAAAATAAGATTTTTCAAGCTCTAATTGAATGAAATTCAGGAACACTCTGCCCTCACTTTTTTTTCCCTTCAGGGTGAACAATTAAGATGTCTACTCTGAAGTAAGGCCCATTCTTTCCAGTTGTGCTTATCTATTGATAGGTGTCTATAGGATTTCAAGCTTCACTCAATTTTTTCTGTCCTCTGTTTACACATTGTTCAGAAAGCAGCCTTGATCTCTGCAAATATGCTAGCTATTTTGTAAAGTTTTTTCCATTGGAGTATGAGAGCCTGTAAGTTACTGCTTGCCTGCCTTAATCTTGACTGGCAATTCAAGTATTTGCTAATCAAGCCAAATAAGCAGTCAAATCCATCACACAAAATTACTTCTGCTCTTGGAAGGCACTGTATGAGATTTTTCCGGCCATTATGAAAACACTCCTAATATAAATTTTTGCATACGTAGATTAATATTGCAACATCATATGATATTAATATCAATATATTTACGCAATAATATTACTATTTCTGTATTGTATTAATGCTGGCTGGATAACCCAGTGAGTCAGGCATGTGGATGAAGATCCAGAGGTTGGGAGTTCATTTCTCCATTGTGCCTCCTACAAAGAGAGCCAGCCTGTGTGGCCTTTGGGTGAGCGACACGGGCCCAGGGTGCCCCCAAAAGAAAGGAATGATAAACTATGTCTGAGTACTCTCTACCTTAAAAACCCTGAAAAGAGTCATCATGGTACTTGACGGCAAAGAAGAAAATATTAATAAAATCCAATTAATCCCTAAGAAACATCAAGTGTTGCCATGATGTAAAGTCTTAAAGGGAACCCTTCTACAGTTTTTGTTGCTGTCAGAGCTGAGGAAGGTAGTTATTAGACACTGGACCTTACAGCCTGGAAAAGTTACTATTTTGGACTGTAGCTTTGAGAATCTCCTAAGCTATATGGCCACTGACCATGCAGCCTAAGAGAGGGGGCTTGTTCTTTCTCATTGTCAAAAAAGGTCACAGTTCCTAAATTCTGAACCTTCTTAGCAGTAATGCTGGGGTCTCAATCTAGACTGAGCCCCAGCAACTCCCCATTGAATTAATGAGTCTCAGTGTTGATCAGCCATTCTGCAGTTGACTCAATGATCTATTCTGCCATTGGTGTTAGGCCAGGAGTCCCCAACCTTTTTCACCCTGTGGACTGCCTGGGGAAGGTGGGGCACCCCCACGCTCATGCACACGCACAAATAGAGGTGCGGTGCTTGTGCAGGCACATGTGCGCTTGTGCGCATGTGTAAACAGCGGTGCAGCACTCGTACAGGCATGCTGGAGTGCACGCACATGTACAAATCAGCTGTGTGGGGGTGAGTGCATGGGGGGGGAGGTCTGTCTCTGTGGCCTAGTCCAGCTCAGACCACAGACCGGCCCAGGACTGCAGAACGGGGATTGGTGACCTCTGTGTTAGGCCTTCATCTTTGTTATATTCTCACTAGGACCCTATGCCTACACCCACATTTCATGTGTTTTGTGCACCAGCTCAAGAATGATTTAGTTGCTCAGACCTTTTATGCTGGTCTGCTGCTTCTAAAACTTTAAAATTTTGTTTCAATTTTGTTTAACATTCAGTGGCAGTTGTTTTTATCATTTTTCAAAATTGCTGTTTATTTTTCAATTGTTTATTATTCATGCTGCAAAATGGCCCTTTGATGGATATAGGGTATAAATCTGATAGCTGAATATCTAAGTAAATGATGCACATTGGCAAATGTCTTTATTGTTTCCTATAAATCGTATGTGCCTACAAGAAACGTCAAACTTACTCAGTGGGCAGAGTGCAAATGAGGGTACACTATTAAGGTGGCAGCAAACACCAATTTTTTGACACAGATATGTAGGGCAAAGGAATAGAGCTCAGTGGATTGAAATACTCAAGTTTATCTCTTTTTGATACCAAACCAGTGTTCACAAGGCAAATTAAGCAAGAACACTTGCAGCAGTGAAAGTTGCTGGGAGAAGAGAAAGTGAAAATGTGACTGGCAGTTAGTCAGATATGTGCCATCAGATCAGAACCAACATATAGTGACCCTAATAGGACTTTCAAAGTAAGGGAGATATTTTAAGAGTGGTTTCACAATGGTTGTTGTGGGTTTTTCGGGCTCTTTGGCCATGTTCTGAAGGTTGTTCTTCCTAACATTTTGCCAGTCTCTGTGGCCGGCATCTTCAGAGGACAGCATCAGAGCACAGAGTGCTGTCCTCTGAAGATGCCGGCCACAGAGACTGGCGAAACGTTAGGAAGAACAACCTTCAGAATACGGCCAAAGAGCCCGAAAAACCCACAACAACCATTAGATCCCGGCCGTGAAAGCCTTCGCGAATACATGGTTTCACAAGTTCCACTCCCCCAGTAAGCTTCCATGCCCTGTTCCCACTCTCTCAGTGAGTTTCCATGGAGATCCAAACCCTAGTATCCAGAGTCCTAGTCCGCCACTCTATCCATTACATACTGGGTACCTGTGACTGGCAGAGAAAGGTTAAATATACCCTTCTTTCCCAACTTTATCTTGCAAATTAACCCCTCTTGGGGGCACCTTTTAAGGGAGAAGGAGCAGCCAGTATCAGGGCTTCATTATGGATGGATGGTTGCACTCTAAGGGCCAAAGCAGATGTGAAGGCAGTCAACCAGTTTCTTTAAACATGGTTCTTTCCCAGTGATGTATAAATGGAAAGTGCCTAGGTCCAGTTCTTAGAAAAAATGAAATATGATGTCCATACTGTGCCTTAGCTCTGCTCAGTTTGCCCAAGTATCCTCAAGAATTTTTTTACAGAATTGTGTGAAAGATTCTGATTACTAAAGCTATTAAATAGTAAATTTCCCAAGCTCTGCTTTCTTTCTCAGATACTTCTCAATGAACTTAACTGAGGAGACAGACTGAGAGGATAGCCTGTAAGCAAAGGTATATTCAAGTACAGAATAATTTAGTTTCCTATATTCCCCCACTCCACACTTTGCTGTAACAATTAGACAGAATCCAGAATACAATTAGGGTAGGCCTGGATTTAGCCATTTACAGTTATGAATTCTATTGCTACTTTGCCACTGATTATTTATTCAATGGCCCGGAACAAGTGCTTTATCCATTGTCTTGCTTGTTGTGACTCCTAGTGAGAAACTGTTCTCAGAGAGGTAGCCATGTTAGGAATGTGAAGGCAGCAAACTAATCTGTTTCAGTGTCAAAAAAAGTGAAAACAAAGCCGAAAGAGAAGTACTGTGACATCTCAAAGACTAACAATTTATTGTAGTACAAAAATGCATGGATTATAATCCACTGAAACAATTTCGTTAGTCTTGTTGACCGGGGGAATCCGTCTCCCTTTCAGTTGCACAGGGGCAGTTTATCTACAGACAATAGAAACATGCATTATGTCTCTCTCTGGATGATATCATTTCCAGGTCAGAGGGTGGGATGGGTGGCCTGCTTAAATGTGTCTTCATTGAAAGTCTGGGATGCTGTTCCTTGCATTTGTTAAACTACCATCCCGAGAAAATTTCAACCTCATTTTCTCCCAACTCACCATTTTTCCTCTGAATGAATGTATGGCTTTCCAGCTGTTGGGCTCCAACTCCCATCATCCCAAACTAGCCACCAGTTAGAGATTGTGGGAGTTGCAGACCACTGACATTTGAAGAGCCACACATTCACCATCCCTGAAGTGTTGGGAGGAACAGCATTCAACCCTGCAGCCCTGTGTACCTCTACTCTGATCTTCTGAGTTGCAAGAATTGACTATACAATGTTATCCAAGGAAAGCCTGCATGCTTAACATCTATTTGAACTCCAACAATATCCTCAGGATAATTGATGCTTGTTTATTTTATCTTCAGTTGTGCTTTTTTGGTAGTTGTTTTTCCCTTCTTCCTTGTTGTACCCTTTATAGGTTGGAACAAGATTTGTAGCACGATGCACTGGGCTTCTGTTTTTATTATGGCTGGCCTCTGCGGAGTGTCCTTGAGCCAGTACGATGATTATGATGACGTGTTATGGCTACAACAGTATTTACGCAGCCAGTCCACATCCTACAGTTATTCACCGTATTATGAAGATGAGATTCCCCCATATGGATCTTACTCTTACGTGCCAGCTGGATCCTCTGTCGGGGAACCCATTCCTGAAGCTCCTGTCTCAAGAGAATGTCCGCATGAGTGTGAATGCCCTCCCAACTTCTCTGCTGCCTTGTACTGCGACACTCGCAATCTCCGTTATCTTCCTTTTGTGCCTTCACGGATGAAATATGCCTACTTCCAGAACAACCAAATCACAGCCATCCAAGAGGGAGCCTTTGATAATGCCACAAATCTTGAGTGGCTTGCCTTGCATGGCAACCAAATCACCAGTGAAAAGATGGGCAAGAGGATCTTTGCCAAGCTCAAGAGCCTGGAGAGGCTATACCTTGACCATAACAACCTGACCAAGATGCCTAACCCTCTGCCACGATCACTGCGTGAACTCCACCTGGCTTATAATCAGATCTCCAAGGTCCCATCCAATGCCCTTGAAGGCCTGGAGAACCTCACTGCCCTGTATCTTAGCCACAACCAAATCCATGAAATAGGATCAAACCTCAAGGGGTTAAAGTCTTTGATTCTGGCAGACCTGAGCTACAACCAACTTAGAAAAGTCCCTGATGGTCTTCCAAGCTCCTTGGAGCAACTCTACCTGGAGTACAACAACATACAAACTATCCCTGATGATTATTTCAAGGTCTCACCTAAATTGCTTTATGTACGGATGTCTCACAATAGCCTGACCAATGAAGGACTCGCCCCCAATGCTTTTAACACCAGCAGCCTTCTAGAATTGGATCTCTCTTACAACAGGCTTCAGAAGATACCTCGAGTCAGTACAAGCCTTGAGAATCTCTACCTCCAGGGGAACAAAATAAATGGTAAGCAACTGTGTCCTGGGTTGTGGGCTTTCACAGGAAAATGTTGGCTCAGAATATGCTGCTGGAGGACATGAGCTATTTTACTATGGCAAGAACACAGTAAAAGGAAATTAGGACCAAGGGTGCTTCCAGATGGCACCACCAATCAAAAGGGTTTATGCTACTAGTACAGAACTTGAAGTAAGGTATTACAAATATTTGTTTGTTTAGTATTTATTTATTACATTTATACCCTGCCTTTCCACTAGACCAGTGGTTCCCAACCTTGGGTAACCCAGGTCGTCTTGGACTGCAGCTCCTAGAAATCCTGGCCAGCACAGCTGGTGGTGATAGGATTCTGGGATTTGCAGCCCAAGAACACCTGGATTAGCCAAGGTTGGAACCCCTCCACTAGAAGATAGTGTTCAAGGTGACTTGCAGACTTCTTAATAGAATAAAAAAACAGATAAAACCATATTTAACTTTTTAAAAATGATAAAATCTTACAACCAACCTCAGAGTAAAATCAATTCTACCTCAAACATAACACTTTCGGGTGGCAATGAAGGAGTAAATTTGTTTGTTTTTAATGAATGACTCAGAATGTCATTATAATTTTGAATGTAAGGGGGGCATCATGTGGCATGCAGGCTATATGTGGTCACCCCCAAGCCATTTTTGTGACCCCACAAGACTCTCCAATATTAATTTTTTAAGCCACTGACTATCAGTAGTGCAGTTTTTCAGCACCTACTTTATGTTCATTTTAACTTATTTATTTATTTGTTTGTTTGTTTGTTTAACATTATTTACTGCTTTTACCTTAATTGAATCAGGAAGTGTTCCATCTGAGCACTTACTTCCTGAAATATGATTTCCTTCCTTGATAATTGGCAACTGTTATTTCCTGTCACATAACTCATCATCATCATCATCATAACCTTTATTGGCATAAAAGCAAGCAGGGGTCCTCAGATAGATGGGCGTTATATACCCTGCATGAAACAGATCAAAAAGCTTCAATGCAAGCAGAATATAGCATTACATAGTTTCAAGGTAGCACCTAGCGGAGAGTAATAGAACCATGACCAGATTACGTTGGGAAGGTGGTGCAACTATGCCTGGGGGATGACCTCTCTGATTTGAATCGCGGTATGTAAAAAGCGGGCAACATAGGTAGTAACATGGTTAATATTTGTCTATTATCTTTCCCTTTCCTTTCCTTTTCCTCCCTTTTTTCCCCTTTCCTCCCTCCCTCCCTCCCTCCTCCCTCTGATGGAATGGAAGGCCTGCCCTCCCAGCGAGGGCCCCCAAAATATTTCTGTGGTCACGGGTAGAGGTAGATATGGCGTGGCCCCAGTCCCTACTCGTGTAAGAAGAACGATGGACAGATGTCTGAAGGCTGTCCACTGTTCTGAGCCTGGGGCCACCCCTCAATATCGAGGCAGCCAAATCAGTCATCCTTCCACTCTACGCCTGGTGTTGTTGAATGCCAGGTCTGTCGCCAATAAGGCCCAGGTGATATATGACCTTATCCTGGAAGAGGATGCAGACCTGGCCTGCATAACCGAAACATGGATAGACGGAGAGGGGGGTCCTCCCCTAGCACTCATCTGTCCGCCCGGTTATGCCATCCAACACCAGGGTAGACTGGAAGGTCGGGGGGGGGAGTTGCCATTGTCTATAAATCCATCTTGGAGGTTACTAGGCGCTCCTCGGTGGTAAAGCCGGGTCTGGAGGCCCTCCATGTGTCGATTGGGGCCAGGGATGGTATTGGGATCTTGCTGGGTTACCGTGCTCCCCGCGACCCAGCCATTTCCCTACCGGAGCTGGTGGCACTGTTGGGTTCCCCGAAGCTGCTGGGTTTGGGGGACTTCAACGTCCATGCGGGGGCAGAGATTTCCGGACCAGCTCTTGAGTTCTTGGAGACCATGGCCTTCTTGAACATGTCCCAACATGTCACCGGCCCCACCCACGTGGGGGGCCACACACTCGACCTGGTTTTTTCCTCCAGTGGGAGCGGGAGTGGTCCGATGGTGACTGACCTTGAGTCGGTCGCTCTGTCATGGTCGGATCATCACCTAATAAAATGTAACCTCAACATGGCCCTCCCCCCTCGCAGGGAGCAGGGACCTATTGTTATGGTCCGCCCTCGAAGGCTACTGGATCCGATTGGCGCTCCTGTCGAGGCTCTGGCTGACAGCTGGTTCGCCGCTGCGGTCAGGGCTGTAGACATGATTGCACCTAAACGCCCTCTCCGACGCAGAGCCCGCCCGGCACCCTGGTTTAACCAGGACCTCCGGAAGCTGAAGCGGGTCAGGAGACGGCTAGAGCGCAAATGGAGAAAGGACCCGGATTATAATTGGATAGCTTTTAAGGTCGCCACTAATCTTTACCTGGCTAAGGTAAAGGCTGCCAGTCGAGCATACTTCGCTAACCAGATAAGCGAAGCGTCCAACCAGCAGGCGGAATTATTCCGTATAGTGCGCGACCTATCCGGAATTGGCCCGGGTGATGGGCCTTCCCCTAGTTTTACACCGGACCAATTTGCAGCATTTTTTAAATCTAAAGTGGAGGCCATCCGCCGGGACCTGTCTCCTTTTTTGAATACAGTTAGTCGAGCTGAGATGTCCAGCGCTCCGTCTTGCCCGGCAATTTTTGACTCCTTTCAGCCTGTCATGTCTGACACTGTCGCCAGGGCGCTTGATCGCTGTCGTGCCACCACCTCCTCCCTGGACCCCTGTCCGGCCTGGCTAATCAAAGCAGCCAGGCCTACAACAACGGAATGGGCCACTGTAATAATTAATGGGTCTTTCCTTGAGGGCAGATTTCCATCAGCCCTCAAGGAGACACTCATTAGGCCCATCAGGAAGAAACCAAGTTTGGTGGCGGACGAGATTGGCAATTATAGGCCCGTCGCCAATGTTTCTTTCCTAAGTAAGGTGGTGGAGAGGGTGGTGGCCGATCAGCTTCAGGCGCACCTGGATGAAACAGATGCCCTGGATCCATTTCAGTCGGGCTTCAGGCCGCGCCATGGCACAGAAACGACATTGGTCGCCCTGTGTGATGAACTACTGAGGGAGTCTGACAGGGGCAAAGTGTCCCTGCTGGTCCTCCTTGACATCTCAGCGGCCTTTGATACCATTGACCACTGGGGAGGCTCTCCGAGTTGGGAATTGGTGGCCTCGCATTGGCCTGGCTCCGTTCCTTCTTGGAGGACCGCCACCAGAGAGTGCAGCTTGGGGAGAGCGTCTTGGCCCCGTGGAATCTCAATTGTGGGGTCCCACAGGGGTCGATCATCTCCCCAATGCTGTTTAACATCTATATGAGGCCGCTGGGTGGGGTCATCAGGGGGTGTGGAGCCCGGTGTCATCAGTATGCCGATAATACTCAGCTCTACATCTCCTTTCCACCTACCGCAGGAGAAGCCGTTCTGTCCCTTCAGCGCTGCCTGGGGACCATACTGCAATGGATGCAGGAGAACGGGCTGAGGCTGAACCCGGACAAGACGGAGGTACTAAGGGTGGGTGCCCCCACAGTCGGGAACTTGGGAAACTCCCTCTCTTTTGGGGGGGTGACCCTTCCCGCTAAGGATGGGGTCCGCAGCTTGGGAATCCATCTTGACCCGGCGCTCACTATGGAATTCCAGGTGACGTCGGTGGTCCGAACCGCTTTCTACCATCTCAGGCGGGTGGCCCAGCTGCGGCCCTATCTTGATGTTGGGGCGCTCACCACTTTGGTGCACGTGCTCGTAATCTCAAGATTAGACTACTGTAATGCGCTCTACGTGGAGCTACCTTTGAGGCTGCTGCGGAAACTTCAGGTGGTGCAGAATGCGGCGGCCAGACTCCTTAGTAGGGTGAGAAAATTCCAACATATCTCACCCACTCTGGCCGCATTGCACTGGCTGCCCATCCGATTCCGCATCGACTTCAAGGTGTTGATGCTCACATACAAAGCCCTAAACGGTTTAGGGCCTCGATATCTGGCGGAACGCCTTCTACCACCAAGTTCTACCCGTGTCACTCGCGCGAGCCAGGAGGTGAGGTTGAGGAGCCTAACGCCGAGGGAGGCCCGGAAGGAAAAGACAAGAAATCAGGCCTTCTCGGCGGTGGCTCCTCGCCTCTGGAACAACCTTCCCCCGGACATTCGCTCGGCCCCCTCGCTGGGTATTTTTAAAAAGCAATTAAAGACAATGATGTTTCGGCAGGCCTTCCCCCCCACCCCCCCTTAACTAATCCTGATTTTCCTTTTTTCTTTTTCTTAGTGTATAATTTCATGGTTGAAAGTTTTCTTCTTTGTAAATTTGTTTTTAGTTATTGTTGTACCCCTGTTGTGAGCCGCCTAGAGTGGTCTATTGACTAGATAGGCGGGATATAAATAAAATAAATAAATAAATAAATATTCCCTTGGACTAAAAAACATACCTTGGCCTTATCAGAGTGACCTTGGAGACCAGAAAGCAGTGGAACTAAAAGTCTTGCTCACAAGCTGTTGTAAAAAGGGCAGTCCAAGAGTACGTGAGAAACTGTTTCGATGGCATCTTGACTGCAGGGGCATCGTCTGAGGTGTCACATAACTCAATGGTTGGGGACTATTCAGGCATAGGAGAACCACAGAACTCTGATTTTTCTGATGACCAAACAGCCCTTAAATGTAATGAACAGCATTCTTTCCTCATTCCTAAAATATTGCTGGGACTCATTTTCGGCACTATTTTTTTAAAGTGTATTTTAAGGAAATAGCAACTCAAAATACTACAGCACTCTTTTTAAAAAGAGTATATGTATTTTAAAAACAAGTAATATTTAAAAGGTACATTTAAAAGTAAATGATGAGCTACAAATGATCCACTTAAAAATAATGTTCTAGTCTCTGGCTTTTCTTTATCTGTGACCAAAAATAAAAGAAGGAAGAAGTTGTAGAAAAACAAAGGAATGTTACAAATAGAAGACGACACCATTTGGAATCCTCAACCCAATAAAATTCACTAAATAAGGCAAAGGAGTTGCATAATAAAACCTCATCTGGAAACACTCTTTATCCTCACAGCTCTTCTGGCAGCTGATGTTTGGTTAAAGCACGAAACTAGAGCAGAGGAACTGAATTTTCTGTGTCACATGGGGTTCCCATTGTCAAGCTTCCTTTGACTTCTTATGTCATATGGGTGGGGATCAGGGAACAGGTACATTTTTTATAAAGCTCCGGTCCTCAAAAAAGGCTCTGAACAGAAAGAGCATAATCATCAGGATGATCATCATCTTAGAACTGCAGAGTTAGAAGGGACCCTATGGATCATTCGAGTCCAGTCCTTGTCAAGGAGGCACAGTGAGGAATCTAAATGTAGTCCATGAAAATGACTTCTCCCTGCTCTTTCAGTGTTTTCTATCTCAAAATGTTCCATAATATGTTTGGTTCAAAGTAAGAACATCTAATAGCTCCACTGCCAAGTGGCAGCTTTGTTTTAGGAGGGACCAATGGCTACATTTTAAAAAAATATTATTATACAACATGGTGCCAGCCATCCTGAATGCTGGCCAAACACTTGTGCTTCAAGGAGAAATGAGCAGGGGAGGAGAAACTCAGTAAGTGAAATACAGTGGGTGATATTTCCCTGTCATGTAATTTGAATGAATGTATTTAATTCAAGGAGGAAACAAAAATCACTTATTTTGCACAGGGCACCTAATTCAGAAGATAAAAAAATAAAGATAGTTTCTTATCTTTAAATTTAAATGAAAATGGGTTTGTCATGTAGAGTCAAATATAACTTCTTTTTGGTAAGAATTGCCTGATCTTCCCAAACATGGTATATTATAGATGGGCTGGATCCCAATTACCACCATGGCCCCATTCTGGTGCAGCATCATGAAAGTTACAGACAGTCCAAACAAAGCACTTGGACAGCCCCAAGTTTGGAAGGGGAGTCCTAGCAGTTGACAGGTCATGGCACTGTGACAGTTCTTCCAGGCTTGGCTCTTGAACATGTCTGTTGAGACATAATTTCCAATGACTAGAAAGGAATTTCACCTCAATTAACAGTGCCTAGGATTGGATCACATGGCAGCAGTCTAATATGCCCTTTGTTGGGAGTGAACGGATCTTGGTGGGGCTTACTTCTGAGTAAAGATATGTGCTGTCAGTTACCTTTTCATCTCTCACCTGTCTTAAAAGTTTTGTTTTAATGGGGAAATTTTATATCCAAGAGGTTCTTGTTAGAAACATTGGGCCAATAGCATGGGAGCAGGTGAAATGCAGTTATAGTTTTGCCCTGGATAAATCCTTGCTATGACCCCTGTCCATAACATCAGTAAGCATGTGGGTAATGGGCATGCTAGCTCTTCCCCCAGAATTAGAAATACAAACAAACAAAAAAACCTGGGGTTCTGGATCACTGTGGAAGGGATTGTCACTCTCTAATTGGCCTTCTCAGCCACACTAGATGCTGTTCCAAGTCCTCTATTCAGAGCATGTTACCATAGTCTCTCGAGACTGAAGGATGCCTAATCTAATGCCTAATCTTATAAAGACACATCCATTATCACCTCATTTCTTTTATCCTTACTGTACAAATGTTCCAGAAAAACAATGCAGCCCAGCCCTTCTGAATTTTAATTCTGTACTCCAGTCATCACATTAACTTTTATGTTGCTGAAGCTGCATGCAGACACACTGTTAAACCATGGTTTAGTGCACACAGATGGGTAGCACATGGTTCCTCATCCTTTGATTTTAAGTATTGGAAATTTGGTACTGTTTTGTTCCATTCTTAAATTCAGCCATTAAAAAGTAAAATGAGTCAGGACAAAATCTGATAGAATATGTTGGCAGGTGTTTTAGAAGAAGGTTTTAAAATCAAGCACTGTAAAAGATTCCTTTTTAATTAAGTTTTGAGATCTCAGTGAGAAGATTCTCTAAAACTATATAATTGGTGTAGGAATATCTGGACTTTGTGATGTTTGTGCTGGGATCCACTCACTCATTTCCCCACAAAGGCATTATTTTCCACCATTCCATCTGCCACAATAAGTGACTACAGAGTACCATTTTATCCATATATCGGCAACTATGGCTTTGTGAAGCTCTGACTAAACAGGATCCCAAGCTATTGTTAGGACAAATCAGTTTTCATACTATGGTTCATGAATTCATCTACAGGTGAGTCTGAGCAGTTCTTAAGTGAACTTGTTTTAAACATCCAAATAATTTTATTTGAGTAGTGAACCTTGGTACATGCGCTTGTAATCTCAAGATTAGACCACTGTTATGCGCTCTACGTGGGGCTTCCTTTGAGGTTGCTGCGGAAACTACAGGTGGTGCAGAATGCGGCGGCCAGATTACTCAGTGGAGTGAAAAAATTCCAACATATATTCACCCACTCTGGCCGCATTGCATTGGCTGCCCATCCGATTCCGCATCGACTTCAAAGTGTTGATGCTCACGTATAAAGCTCTAAATGGTTTAGGGCCTCAATATCTGGCGGAACGCCTAGTCCCACCAAGATCTACCCATGTCATTCGTGCGAGCCAGGAGGTGAGGCTGAGGAGCCTAACGCCGAGGGAGGCCTGGAAGGAGAAGACAAGAAATCGGGCCTTCTCGGCGGTGGCTCCTCGCCTCTGGAACAAGCTACCTCCTGGGATTCGCGGGTCTCCCTCGCTGGGTAACTTTAAGAACCAATTGAAGACATGGATGTTCTGGCAGGCCTTCCCACCAGACAATCCCTGATGTTCCTCTTTTTCCCCTTTCCTCTGGTTTTCTATCTTTGTAAGGTTTTTATTATTTATTCTGTTTTATATATGTTTATGTTTATTATTTGTTGACTGTTAGCCGCCTAGAGTAGTCCTGAGTTGACTAGATAGGTGGGATATAAATAAAATAAATAAAATAATAATAAATAAATAGGAAGACTTGGATTCAAATCCCTGCTTGGCCACCGAATTCACGGAGGTTGGTCACAAGGGTAAAGCCATTCCTAAAAATCTCTCATACCTTGGAAAGATAGGATTGCCATAAATTGGAAATAAGCTGATAACACAAAACACACATAATTTTTATCTAATGCCACTCTCTTTTACCACTTACACCACAGATCTCCATGCAACTCAGACCACAAACCAGCTGAGTATATTTTGAAAACAAACCAGCCAGGTATATTTTGGAAAATCACATGTGGTTCCCATTTGTTGAGTTTGTTTGCAAGACATTTAAGCACCAAGGCAGATTCTCCACAATTTTATAATTCAGTTCTAGGGACACTATCCATGCTTTCCATTTGAAACAGCTGGACAAATATTGCAATTATCTCAAAGTTTTGCTTCACGACTTTGTATGGCTCTGAATAGCAGTGAAGCCGTTAGACTATTTCTCTGGATTTCTCTTTATTTGTGCTCTTGTTTTTAAAGCAGCTCTCCATCTGACCTTTAAAGATTGTTTTAATGAGTTTCTCAGAAGACCTTTGCTTTTTTTCCATAGTAAATGAACAGTCTGCAGAGCAACAAGACTCAGTAGCCGATTTAGTTTTATATACAGAACTGGTAGTTGCTGGGCTATTAAGATAACATTATCTTTATCCTTCCCTGGGCTCAGAACTGTTCCTCTGAAAAGCATCTCAGACAAAAAGTAACCATTTGACTTTCTCCAGTTCCTTTTCATCAGAAGATCTGGAGGAAGTGTACAAAGTTCAAACCATAATCAGGCCTTTGTGTAAGCAAAATAGGACAGTGGCTAGAGACTGGACAAGGAATTAGAAAGTCTGAGACAAATGGTGGTTGTTGTTCAGAAAGCTGGAGGCAGTTTGAAAGAAGTCGCACGGATGTGTACACATGTACCATGGCAGTAAATACAAACATGCAATTAATTGCTCATCATAGCAATTCCCATGGCCACAGCCCCATGGCCATTGAAAAAAAAAATGCAAGCAGTTGTTTTGATCCATATTAGTAAGCCAGTCCTAGCCATTTTCAGCTCCACCAGAGTCAGGTATTTGTAAAATTAATGGGTATTGATTGCCCATTGAAGACCTAGCCATCTAACAATATTTTGCATTACAAAGAGCCTCATGGTGTAGAGGTCAGACTGCAGTACTGCAGTCAAGACTCTGCTTGCAACCGGAGCTCAATCCCGGTGGGCTCAGGTAGATGGCTGAAAGTTGATTTAGCCTTCCATCCTTCTGAGATTAGTAAACTGAGTAGCTCACTCGCTGGAGGAGAGGCATAATTAAGCTGTAAACTGCCTAGAGAGTGCTTTAAGCACTATGTGATGATATACAGTATATGCAATACACTTTGCTTTTGCTTTGCTTTTTCAAGCATGAAGAGCATTATAGTATCAGTTTTTGAGATTACTAATGCATGCACCATTGTCATTAGGCATTTCTTATCCAGGTAAGGGTGAATATGAGCAATCAACCAAAGTTGATAAAAGGCACTCCTGACTGACATTTGGGCTTCCATAGAGAGAGCTAAGTGCAGAAGTATCTCCAAGCCACAACCCAACCTTTCTGGGGGATTGTAACCCCATCAAGGCTAGGTAAATTTAATCCTAACTAGTCCAATGATCCTCTTAACAGCATCATCTCTGTCTTGTCTGTATTCAGTTTCAATTTATTGGCCCTTCTCCAGTCCATTACAAATACCAAAGGAAGCACTCAAGGACCCAAGTAGCATCTTTTGCAGATGTGTCAAAGGAGAGCTAGAGCTGTGTGTCATCAGCATCCTGGTGGCACCACACTATAAATCTCTGGATGTCTTCTCCTTGAGGTTTCATATAGATGGGAGATGGTCAACCCCTGTGAAACCCCATAACGAAGATCCCACCGGGTTGAAAAAATAGCACCATGCAGGGATTAAAGGGCTGTCCACAACTCTTTTGTCTGCGCATACAATTTATTTAACAAGAGTTGCTTTTCATAGTATGCATTAAAATTAAGGAAATTTAGACAAGTAATCATACATACTCTTAGGCTGTGTTCGGATGTTTTAGCCTGAAACCACATAGGGCTCTAAGTGGGAAGGACATAGAGATATAAGCTAGTTCTGCCTGCAGTGTCTCATCCACTGGAAGTTCCTTTGATCTTCATGTGTTTAGCATGAACATCTTGAGGCACCTTAAGCATCTTTACCATAATGCTCTTTTAGTACTTGCATAATTTGGAAACATGATAAAGCACCTCTTCTGATTATGCCAGCACTGGAAATGCATGCAAGTGGATGTGCTAATGCATGCCTTTTTGGACCTTTCCAGTGACTTTTCTCTGTCTGTGTGTTGAAGACAGGACTTATGCATGTGTCCCCTACTGCAGTTTTATTTGCAACCTGCATGCTGTTTGTGGTTTGTGTAACTTGGAAAAACTATTCTGGCCTGGGGCAGCTGTCAATTAGCACCAACCAATCATTCCTTCCAGTCCTTGAATTCGGAGAAAGCCCTGCCTCTCTTTTGTCATTTGGAGGCAGTTGTTTGTTTGCTATGGATTTGTTCAGTTGGTTTCTTAAGTATGTGCACAGTTAAAAAAAAAGGAGCATACACAAATCTGTAATTTCAAGTAACTCTAAGTAAAGAATTGTTTTGTATTCTTTCTCCTACAAATGTCTCAGAGTGAGTTATTGAGACTTTAAGTGCTAGATAACGAGAAAGGGATTTACTCTGGGGAACCTGCAGCTAGTCTCCTCTGCTAGATCTCTGTACTTCTACTGTATAGCAAAAAATAAATAAAAACTCTGCAACGTTTCCCACCACACTTACAAATTCTACACAGGTTTCAGCTGTAAGATCTGAAGAGGGCACACTGATGGGTACCATCAGGGCTAAAAGACAATAGGGGGCATTTTCATTTTCCAGATCTACAAAGTATTACCCCTATTTCTCAGAATTTTAGGGGTCACAAAGGTAGCCATATACTACCCTTCATTAAAACATCCCTTACAGTTCTTTCTACCACCTAAGCCATTTACCCTGTTGCTACTTATTCATTTTTAGATTTTTCCCATACCTTTTATAAACTTACTTCAATAAGCTGCTTTGGCACCAATGGCCAGGTATAGTCTCCAGGTGTTCATTTTGATTCTTTACATTTACTTTCCATATAAAGATGACAGCAAAAGCTTGGAAGTAATGAGTTTCATGGCCTCAGACAGACTAGACTGTTGTTTGTCCTGCTGTATAGGTCCTACACATCATATCATTGCTCCCTCCATTACCAACATCACTGTATGTTTATATTGATTACAGCTGACCTTTTTCTGTGACTTTCCAAATCTTTTTGTTCATCCAGGCACATGGTTGTTTTGTTGAGGGGTTTTTCTTGGGTTTGTTTGTTTCTTTTAGGTTTTGTTGTTGTTGCTTGTAGAAGCAGGTAGTATATTTATCCTGATATTATGTGGTATGGTCTGCCATAGCAAACGTTTGACAAGTGTATAGTTTATGGCATCTCTATAATGTGAAGTAAGGGAATGTCTAACCTTTCATTTCTTCCACTGTGATTATCTCCTAAAAGATAATAGCCACACACGTTTCATTTAGATTCTTTACAAATTTTGCAATGAGATTACAGCAACCCTTTTCAGGGCTTTCTAGGTACAGAGTACTCAGCCGTTGTTCATCCATTCTCTTCTTCAGGCTGGCTTTTCTGGGATGCACAATGGGGAATTGAACTCTCAGCTCCCTAACATACTGAGCTATCTAGACAGCAAAGAACAAAGTAAACTCTGCATTCTTGCTGATCCAGTGCTATTTCTGTTATTGCAGACATCTCACATTGGATCATCAATCTTCAAATGCAGTCAAAAATGATCTCACGCCTTTAAAAATAAGTAATCAGGGCTGGGAATGGGTTTAGAATATAAAACGTGATCCATAGAGTACTGCCCTTATAGCTTTTAAACCAGAACCAAGCCTTCAAGGTAACCCCTCCAAGTGCAGCCAGATTCCAGACCTTGGTTGCCCTCTGGCTGCTGAAAAGAATCACTGCAGCAAACCTCTCCAGGAGACAAAACTCCATCCATTTTGCTCTTGCCTTTTTACTTACTTACTTACTTACTTACTTACTTACTTACTTACTTACTTACTTACTTACTTACTTACTTACTTACTTAGACAGACAGACAGACAGACAGACAGACTTTTTTGGAAGCCTAAGGGGAAACCAAGCCAGTTGTACACCTGGAATTCTAATTTCCTCCTGCTAGGAATATATTTTGGAATGATCTGCAGCTCCAAGAAGTATTACTTACGAGGACCTTCAGCTCCGAAAAGCATTGTTTTATTTATTCATTTAATTCACATAAAATAATACATGACTTTCTCTTTTGTGGCATCCAAGGCAGCTTGCCACATGCATTTTTAAAAGAAGAAAATATGGTTATCCGTATTAACCTATTGCAGCTGAAAACAAGGGGTTATGATTGTCTCACCTTGGAGATTTCTTCTCATTCTCCCCCTATCCATAGTTGTCCACCATCGCAGCTATTCTGACTCTTTCCTGCACTTCTTTTTCCATTTGTTATAGCAGGAGCTTTAGTTTGACTGTAGCTCACTTCAGAGACATGAAATGCTATCCAGAATTTCAGGTACATACATACATACATACATACATACATACATACATACATACATACATACATACATACATACATACATACATACATACATACATACATACATACATACATACATACATACATACATACATACATACATACATACATACATACATACATACATACATACATACATACATACATACAACTGGGGATGGGACTGAACACAGTGAAGTCACTGCCAGTAGTACTAGTGAAATACAATTCCCCTCTGATCTCACTGTCCTTCTGCTATTTCTTCTTTGCATATAAAAACTGAAATTCTGGAGGATTTCACTTCAGAGAACAGAGAATGGATGAAGCTGGGGCTACCGTCTACAAAAGCTCAGGCTATAATTGATGTGTTGGTTTTAAGGTGCTTCTGGAGTCTTTGTTGCTCATGCATTATTTTTATTTATTTCGCATCCATCTGTATGAATAGATTTACAGACAAATCAGCAACATAAGAGGGTCCAGCTTTAACAATCTTATGACATAAAATCTGACCCAAAGAAAGCAACAATGAAAGGAACGAAAGATGAGAAGGAAAACGGGAAAAATATATTTGTATTCAGTTGCACATATTATAACAAAATCCAGTAAAAATACTAACCAAAGCAGGAGCTTTTGTTCACACATGTGGGTGTGATGTGTCACATATAGTATATTTCTATTAGATTTAACAGAGTCCAGCTGCACAGAATATTTACGTGGACCTTCAATGTCCTATGTACAGTTTCACTCAACGGTGAACAGAGACTGGTTTCACCAAGTGCATTATTAATGCCATTGCTAGGAAAAGGAGGTTTTTTGGACTACAGGTTTCCTGGAGAAGTGGCGGATGCTTCAGCCCCAAAGACATTAGGAAGCAGATACCACAGTAGGAAAACACTACCATGTGAAATGTTTTAATGTTTGTAATTCACCATTGGAGCTGTGTGCAATAAAACAATGATTTTTGTATCACCGCTGAAAATGACCTAAACCTTAGGCCTTCAAAGAAGTTAACCCCTAGCAATGGCTACTATGCTAGCTTTATGGCTAGAGTTCAATTTAGAGAAGAAAATCTGACCTTAAACAAGCTTCATGCTCATTATGATGTCAAGGGCCAATGTATTAAATTTACTGCCTCTTCTCATGATGAGAATACTGACCTTCAGTGGTCATAGCAAAATCTAAAGCTTTAAGATGCTGGTAGGACTCAGCTGATTTCTAAAGTTGCATGATAAATCGGATATTAATAACACAATTTTCCTGAGGGTCAGGCCTGACTGTCATTAGAGATTAATTACATTAGTGCTCCAGGTGATTCAGGCAGGCCTTAATATCTGAGAGATCAGAACTGTGAACAAAGCTGTGCATAGATCCTGAAACCTGATGAAAAAACAAAGCAAGCTAATTTGCAAAATATGGAAAGTAGGAAAACATTCTGCAGTGAATATACTTTCATATACTTTCTCCGGGGACAGAATCCCCTCTTTTAATGACAGTTTATTGTTTGGCCAACAGTTTGTGGGGATGTGACTTAGTTATGTCAACAAATAGACAGTTTTATCTAATATACCTGTTTTATCTATTTTATGTCTATCGTGTTTTATCCTGCTATAAACCACCCAGAGTAGTGCATTGCACTCATGTGGGTCTTTATAACTCTAAGAAACAAAATAAATAAATATTGCTGTTTTTTTAAAAAATATATATGTTAAGTGACATGGGATTCTTTCTTCCTTTTCCTTCTTTCCAGAATTTACCATCAGCAGCTTCTGCACCCTTGTTGACATCATGAACTTTTCCAGGCTACAAGTCCTGAGGTTGGATGGGAACGAGATCCAGAGAAACAACGTGCCCTCAGACGCCCCACTTTGCCTGCGATGGGCCAGCGTCATAGAGATTTAGCCCTTGCCTTTACTCCTTTTCTTAATCCCCTCCCTCTGAGAAGGTGGTCACTTGCAAAGGAAGACAGAGCTCCTGTTCCTTTTAATAGTAGGATGGAAGAAGAAATTTCAGCAGATATAATTTCACTGACAAGCTATTCCTGCTGAAATACCTGCTTCCACACAACTGTTGATGGTACAGGAGCCCTTTCCTTCACTGCAGAAGGCCACCCTATCACCACCCCCAAGAAGAGTATCAGTCCTTCCTGAGACCACACAGGAGCAGAGGTTGATCTCCATTTCGCTACATTTGATTCAGCTTCTGCAATCATGCAAAAACATAGGATTTGATCCAAGATGTGATGCCCTTACTAGCCAATCAGGTGACAACACACACACATGCAAAATCTTTGCTCACCTTGTTGTCCACCCTTTCTCTATTCTCTCTCTTTCAAAAGCCAATCACTGGTCTGGGGTTCCCAAGGGAGGCTATCAGGTTGCATGTGTCTCTCCTTCTGGATGGGTGGATGGGGGAAGGAAGAGATGTTTATAGATGTCATTACATTTCATATGTGTAAGCTTTAGAAATTTGATGCCAGTTGAGCTGCCCTTGGAGTTTTCCATGTAGGAGGATCTCCCTGTAAATGGAGCTTATGGAGGAGGGGACAGAAAAAGATGGAAGTCAAACAAAACAAAAACGGGTTAAACAGCTGGCCACACAACAAGGAGCAATTACAAGAGACAGGATGGAGGAACTGCAAAAGAGAAAGGGAGAGAGAAAATTACTGTCAGGATTGGAGTCATCTTTTCAGATGGCTTTCAAAGTTGAATATAGCTCCCCTGGTGTCAGGCTTCCTATTAAATGCCATCTTTCATCACAATTTCTCCCTCACTTTATTTTTCATTTTCCCTTCAATATTGATTACAAGAACCCACAAAGTAATAAGTGAGGAATCCAAATCCCTACAATCAGACAAACACAATAATAATAATATGAATTAATCATGATGCTACATATCCCTGAATCATATCATTCATTGCAGGTTCTTCATAATTTACTCTCTGGAAGGCTACAAAACAAATGTTTCCCGGCATGTTCATAGCTCCACTGAGACCCATTTCCCTTTCTCTTCGCCATTCTTATGTTTTCCTAGACCGAAGTTTTATTGTCACCATTATGTTTTATTTCTTCCAGTTTTGTTCAATCAATAACTTTACAGAAGAAAGATTTTTTTAAAAAAAGAACCATCTCTATCTGGGAATTTGGAAGCGATTTTTTTTAGAGAGAATGACAAGAAACAATACTGGATTAAATGGGAAGTTCCCAAAATCTAGTATAACATATACAGTATAATTTCGCACAATTGCATAGGTCTGTGATATGTGTAGAGACTCTATAGCCACACCACACCTGTACAGGAAGAAAATAACCCTCTATTTCCAGAAGACTGCAGGGAATTTTTTCAGATATCTACGCTTCTGAAGGATTTAAGCCACGCTTGAGGCATTGAATACACTGCATATTAGTAACCTTAGCCAGTTTGACAGAAAAGAGTTTTCTTCTGCCCTCTGCTATCGTGCAGTTTGGTTTATTAATCAGTGCTTACAGAATACAGGTTTAATACTTCCTTCTATGTGCTGCTTATGTGCATATGAAGAATGCTGCTCTTATTGAGGCAACATTCCTAGTCGGCTGTAAAATGTAACATGAGCTAAGTTAGCCTTAAAGTACTTGATGAGAATGTAAGATCATTCAGGAAGGTATCATTCAGCCAGCATATCATGAAAAACAGAGCATTTTATGATTGCTCTGCTCTGTAAATGCCCATTTGGGTATAGCAATCCAATTAAAATTGCACCCCAAATTCATTTTTGCAGCAGAATTCCATTCTAGCTTCCAGTGTGTTTAATTGCATTCATTGTAACTTGTCTGCTTGGCTCTAGAATTGACTGGGCTGAATTTCATGCACTTTGTAGCTTTATGGCTTGCCTTAAGAATGTATGGTGCTTTTCATTTTGAAGCTCCCCTCCCATATCCATTGAATTATTTTGTTTGTTTATAATCCAGGGAGGAGAGGGGGGAGGAGATGTAAAACAAGGAGGAAGAGAAAATTAGGGAACATGGGAAGCTCAAAATGCCCTTGAAACTTTATGTATTTAAAGTGCATGCTGATAATATAAAAGAACTATGTAGAGGCACAAATTGTAGATACCATTACTGATCAATAAAGCCCTTTTTATAATTGCACAGAATGTCTTGAAAACTACCTATTACACAGATGACAGTTGGAACATCTGCTGTTGATTACAAAAGGGCAGGAAACAATGCATCTTGGATCTATGGGAGAGCTTATGGCTGCACCTCTATAAGGGTCCTTCTGCACAAAACATGGACATGTTCCACATTTAAGGCACTGTATTCATTCTCTGTAGGCTGCCCAGGACCTCATGTTCACCAGTCCAGCAATAACATATTTGTTGAGAGACATCTACAAGGAATCCTCAGATCATACTCATTCTAGAGGATGGGGCTAGTGCTATGTTTCATGTGCTTAATGACCAAGCATAATGAACACTCACCAGGAGGTGGGGAGGTGTGAGAAGGATAGGGAGTGAGTGGTGCTTTTCTCTCTTCTGCCTTTGGTCTGCACAAACCAGGCACTGTTGTCGGGCTATGGAGACAATGGCTCAGCCCCGAAGGTCCACAAGGTGAGGCATTATGCAGTGGTGTCGAACTGTGGCCCTCCAGATGTTCTTGGCCTTCAACTCCCAGAAATCCTGGCCAGCAGAGGTGGTGGTGAAGGCTTCTGGGAGTTGAAGTCCAAGAACATCTGGAGGGCCACAGTTCGACACCACTGCATTATAGGAAAGGCTGGGAATTGTTTTGCCTGTACCCTCTTCCCGGGGCATTGCTCCAAGAAGCCAATGAGGAAGCAACGAGGGTATGTAGGCAATGAACAGCAGAGAAAGGCACCTCCACCTCCCCTCCCTTCTTTGTACATTTTTGGGTTGTCAGGGAGCATTCTGCAGCCAGTGAGTGTTGCAGGCAGTGGCGGCTGATAGTGACTCCAATTGTGGGTGTATTATCAATCTATTCCAGGTTTTAAACTGCACTTTATTATCGAGGGTGTTTTTCCCTATCCACCAAAAAGGTTCAGCACTATGGGTCACTGCTGTAAGGCGCAGGTTAAAACCCAGAATAAATGTACAGCACTCCAAAACTGGAGTCACCAGCTGCCACTACCTTCTCATCTCCATGACCATTCTCCCCTTCCTGGTGAACATTTTGCGGGCTGGGAGCACTCCTCAATATGTTTCTGGATGCAGCAGTGGCAGGGTGATGGAGAGAAGATAGCAGGGGTGGTGGGGGCAGCTGATCACCTTCTCTGCACTCCAACGCCCAAGTGGTTCTTTTAGATGGGTAAATAGCCAAGCTAGCACTATTCACATTACTTCAATGAAACCTAGATTTGGAAAAGATTGCATTTTTGAACTACCAGGAGGATTACCATGTTAATCTACACTCTGTTTTAACAAAATCAACACTCTTGTGGCACATTAAAGACTCACAAGTTATCTAGTATTAGCTTTTGTGGACTGAAGCCTGCTTGTTTGGATGCTTGAAATGCAGCCTCAGTAGATGGGCATTTATAGGATCATGATGTGGAGGAAAATATTCGTATTTCGCCTCAGGTTTTAATATTTGTATTCTTATTCTCTCTTCCCATTCTTATCTCAATCCTGGCCAAAGCATGCAAGCCAGGGATTCCCAAACTTTTCAGCATCACACCCTGTGACAACCCCAGACCTACTGGAGTATGCCACCCTATAGTTATGCTGCCACCAACCATTCCCTGTAAGGAGTCACACAGACCAGGAATGGATTTTACTAAACAAAAGAACAAGGTTTATTGAAACAACAAACAGGGTACATAAAAGAATCAGGTAAATAGGATAATGTAACGTGGCATAACCCCAATCACACACATACAACAGCTTGGTTCCCACTGAACCCTTTAAGGTAACGCACAGACCCTGAACCTATCAGTTCTGGCTACCTAAATAGAAACCTGAACCTATCAGGTATGTACTAACTGACACACAGTTGTACCCAGTCTGACACACAGACTCCAACTCCCCTTCTCCACACAAGCTCCAAATATATATACAGTACAGCTCCTCCCCCCGATGTCCCGCCTTCCACTCCCCATAGGATGGAACTTTCCCTCCAAACCCATGACAGACAGGTACCATCAGTGCTGTATGTGACACACCCCATTACTGATTTCTGAGAAACCCTCAAACCTCCCTCTCTCTCCTTTACTGCAATGTTTTTAACCTTTTTTAACAACAACAACAAATCAATTTGTAATTTGAAATGAACACAAACATTTGTTTTTTCAAACCACTGTTTTTTCTTAAATCTTAAATTACAGCAGTGATATCTACCAAAATCCGTTTCAGATTATGAGGATGATCATTTTTTAAGGAAAATCTTAGTTTCATATTGGTTGGAATTTCTTCACATAATCCTAGAAGAGCATGCCCCACAGATGGGAAACCCATGGTGTGGGGCAACATGCCAGTTACACTGGCTTAGGCAAAGAATTTTCTCCACCTTGCACATGTTAATCTACTTAGCTATGCTTCAAGATAGTTTTCACACACCCCACCCTTCATGAGCTTTGAACAAATCTTAAAACCCACCCTTGATCTTAACTTGTCTCCCCGAAACTGTTAAATGTCCTTTAATGACCACAGTTAAAGGCCATCACCATGGTGGTCCTATTTCTTTTGCATTTCTACCACATTTCACATTCATTTCCTTCCCATTATTGCATAAATGTTTGTGTACTGAGGTTGTATTCCATGTAGCTGTAAAGGGGGGCTACTGTTCACACAGAGCTTATGCCATAGAATCATAGAGTAATGGAGTTGGAACCAGATAAAAGCTGTTACCTTGTAAGATGCCACTAAACTCTTTGTATATTTCTGAGCTACTACTCCCCAAAATTAACATTTTCAGGGCCTGTTTGAATTCTGTCACTGGGTGGCATCAGAACCATAAACAGATGATGTTATAGGTGGGACAAGCAATAACAAGGAGAGAAATCTGCCCTGTTCCTTCTACCAGCTCCCTAATTGGGGGCAGAGCAAGAAAGACTCCAGGCGAGTGGCCCTGTTTGGGAATCTAAAGCAAGAGTGGTTCATTTATGGTCTTCCCAAGACCATCAGACTGCTATTCCCAGTACCCCTTGGCCAGTGATGCCAATAGTGAGGGGTCATGGGACCTGCAGTCTTAACATCAAAAAAATCACAAATTCCTTCCTCAGCTAAATGTCCAGATGGAGAAGTGCAGAGCATTGCATTTAGTCCCCAGGTTAGCATGTCCTGACTCTGGCACAAAGGGTGTACTTTTATGGAAGACTTTAACACAATCTTGTTAAAATTTTGTTTTGCTACAATTTCTAAAATCTATGCAGCTCAGCCACGGCCCAATCCTACCACCCCCAAGCTCTGCCTTATTTAACAGTTTTGCATACTTTCAACATCTATCCATGGCTTAAAGCAAATATATGAGGAAATGTGCACTACGTGAATCCTCCTCCATTGCCATTTTTGCCCATGTTTCTGCCACAGAGAATGACTTTCCAGTTGAGAGACCCTTCTGTCCTTGGGAATCTTGTAGGGTAAAGGTTTTTAAGTCCATCTGGATGTCACTGCCCTGGAACCCCTAGCAAATGGAGGTTTCTCTCTACTTAAATTGGGGGGGGGCTGGAAACACTCACTCTATCCATCACTTTTTCACACATGACAAGTTGAAGCCCTTATATTCAAATAGGATTCATGCCACAACTGAAGACCGGTGAGTTTTGGTGCATTTTCTGGCTTGGCCTACAGGCATCCTTGACATGTTAACAGACATACTGCAAGAAAACAAAGATGTTCTTACACTTACCAACGAAGAATTTGTGGGTATGGAGTCTTTTCCACAATAGGAAACATGTAACATAATTTTGCCCTCTAGTGGCCAGAATCTGGTATTTGCAAGAGAATTTCCTCATGGCAGCTCCTTCCAAGACAAAAACAACACATGGTTCTATAGCTATTTGCCAAGATTCTTGTTAGATGGCGGCCTAGAATCTATCATACAAGTTACCAAAATTTTAAAATTGCCACACCTCATATAGACAAAACTTGTCTCAATGCACTTTATACTTACATCAGCAAGCTTTTGCAGCACTTATGGTGGAAGTGCAGAACCGATGATCATAATCCTGTACACTTTCCATTTCTGTGGAGTGATATCTTCACACTCCTTACAATATGGCTTTGTCTAGAACTGGATGAACTAACAGACATTTTACCCAAACACAAGAGAATGAAGTCACAGGACAATAGAGTGGACTGTTGGTCCAGATAGGCAGGATAAAAATCAATCAATCAATCAATCAATCAATCAATCAATCAATCAAATAAATAAATAAATAAATAAATAAATAAATAAATAAATAAATAAATAAATAAATAAATAAATAAATAAATACGGTTGAAAGCAATAATTTTATTGGTTTAAACAGTTTATCAACCGTATTTGTTTTTACCCATCAGTGAAAGCTTAAGCTTAACAGAAGTGGATTCAGCTGAGGGCAATTTCTTGACCAGGCTTGTAAGACAAGGCAAATAAAATATATATTTTTTAAAAAATTATAAGCGATGCAGCACATTTCACTGCCCTAAGAGAGTTTTTTCTCTTCCACTTTCCCTGAGGAGCAGGGGAAGTGTTTAATCTGCCAATATCTTGAGGCAACTCTCTTATTAAGCACATATACCAGCAGCTTTTTTTCTTTCTAACCCTCTTCTTCATTCTGTAAATTTGCTGCCTGCTTCTCTGTATTTTTGTTAAATTCTGAATACATTTATTTGACCACCTTGCATTTTGCATCTGTCTTTCTGATCCCACTGGGCCACAGAACTATAGTGGCTGACCACAAGCACAATAGACCTGCAGGGACATCATCTGATAAAAGTGTACAGAAGAATCTTTAGTAAATGGTTGAGGTAATGCTATTGAACAGCCCACTCCTCATCAAAAATAATCTAACTATCTTCATCATCAAAACTGCAGTGCTGGAATTGACCCTATGGGTCATCAAGACTAGCCCCTGTCAAGAAGGCACAGTGGGGAATCAAACTCCCAACCTCTGGCTCCACACCCTGATACCTAAACCACTGAGCTATCCAGCAGTTCTTAACATTTAAATTGGTTTTTAATTTTACCTATATTTCACATATGTCCATAGTTTTAACTTACGCTACACTGTGATGTGAAGAAAGAAAGCTGACACGCAGCAGCTGATTCCAAAGCACTCGCTGCTTTAGGAGCCTCAATCAAAACACAGATCTTGCTGCACCATTCTTCACATAGGAAAAGCCGAGCTATATATAAACATGACCTACAATGGAATGTTGCAGATTAAAGCACTCCTGTTACTATTCTGGCCACAATACTCTCTCACAACCCCAATTTAATTCCCCTCAACAATTAGTCAGCATTCCATGCCCACTGAACCAACTCAGTCTTCGCTGAACTGTTCAAACTGGGCCTTTTTCCCAGCCTCAGAGACAGGGTTGTACCGCTGCAAAAGTATGGATTCTTCCAACGCTGCTCTTGTCATGGACAATGTTCTTTTGCCTTCACATGGAGAACTGGGTCAGCTATCACTATGAAAGGATAAGAGCTTCAGGAAGCTAATTTTGGACGAACACTTCCAGAATCCCCTGACCAGCACTGAAGTCATTCTGATATAAAAAACTTTGTGGTTGTCCATGGCCTCCCCACTCCACCCCCACTCCACCCCCAGTTCTTCCAAGATAGTCAGAACTGGAAGGAGGAACTAGAAAATATTTTATACCTTAAAATGCTCAAATTCAGAGATGTTCTCCTTAGCATGATTTTCAAGCAGGCAGAGGCTGCAACTACATTGCTGGGGGAGACGCAGGATCTGATCCACAGACAAAACTCAGTCACAGAAAACTTTACAGAGCTATTCTGTCTGGGTAAAGCGTTTGATTGTTTAAAAAATGTATGCAGCCCACCTTCAATCACACTGTTCTTTTTTGGTAGGCAAAAAAAAAAATGCAAATATACTATGAACTTACCAGGCTATAAAACATAGTGCACTGGTATGTTTACACTTTATATTGTACTGGTTCATCTATGTTTCATAGCATGACAGATTTATAGTGTACTGGTATTCCCCTACACAAATACCTTATCAAAAAAGAATAGTCCTGGAAATACTATTGAAGGGTGTTTGTTATATACATGTTGTTAAACAAATGAATGCTTTACTATTTTAATTCATCCATTCTTTGCTTCTTCTCACTCAAGCCCTATTATACAGCATCCAGAATTTTTTTATTTTTGAACTTCAAGTTGAAGAGCCATTCTCTGGTCCATTGGTGCACAGAATTATCAAGGGCCTCCTGCCCTACTCCATGAAGGGTGAAATGGCTATGTCCTTTTTTACTTCTGCCATTGGATGTCAGTGTTGCCTTTCTCTTTCATGCACACACTCTGTTTATAGGAACACAGCAATTCTAAGTGGACCTGTCTTCATCTGTTGCAACAAAACCAGCAATTTTATATACCCCAAATCATTACATATTTTGAAATGTGAGATTTTATAGGCTAAATCCTACCCAACGTCATTAAAAGCAGAAATATACTGTGAACTTCCTTCGGAAAGAACTGAGGCTTTCTAAGTGCTTTACTAGCTTCAGCCAAATCAAGTGATAACCTTGTCACCACAAACTGCAAGGAGAGGATGGAGTATGAAAACATTTGCTACTTCAAATATTATGAGAGTTTTAAGAGTTGCTGGGGAAATATTTGAGAGTTTTCCAGTCTCTGTACAGTGAGGAGATAATTGGTGCTTATACAAAGGGAAATAGTAAGAGTTTGGTTCTCAAATACTAGGAATACAGAAGCCAAAACCTGCAAATAAAAGAGAGAGGGGTTCATAATGGTGGATGATCAAAAATGCTCTAGCCAGGTGGAGGGAGGAATGTCTGACATACTAGACAGAAATGGCATAGGCTCCATCCAATACATGTCTCCAATATTTATCCAGCTGCCATCTTAGTACACCTCACAATTTGGGCTTTCCTGCAGCCTTATCTATTTCAGGCAGATCTTTGTCTGAAAACTCAGATTTGTTGTTATGATATGTAGCATGACTGTGAGCCTTGCTGGCCCTACCTGGGTTGACAGGTAGCCTCTCCTCCATTCCCAGGTCCATGGACTTGACAAAAGGTATTTCAAATAAAACACGATTTATTACAACTTGAACAGGGGCAGGGTGGTGATCAACAGATGCATTTTCAGGCAACAGGCTCCCTCCAGGGCTAATTAATCGTATTAGCCCTGGCTCAGTCCTGCTCTGTTCCAAACCCAGAGATGACAGACAGTACTGAGAAGTCAGTGTCCACAGTCTGGCTCACTAGTGGATGCCATGAACCACCAAAAATCAAGGCTCATGAAAATGAGGGTAGATATGCATGCCATGGGGGCAGGTGTACATTGTGCAATTCGAGCCCTGACAAAGTATGGGTCAGGGTTAATGCCAAGGGCTATTCTTGCTGGAAACAATGCAGATGTTGTTTCTGGTTTTTCTGTCTTCAGCATTGCAGTATCAATTCTCTTGGACTGATTCCTACCTGTGGCCAAGGGCCATCCCTCTGCCATCATTCCCCCAATAGTGTAGGTGACGTGGAAGTCATGGGTACTAGTGCTTCTTCGCGCTCTGGCATCCTATCCATGGGTCCTCCACAACACAGTCTCACATCCCAGGCAATTCTGGTTCCTGCTCCACCATCACCCCCACCACCTGGTATGGCTCCCCTAGTTCATTATGGGTGTCTCCCTAGGCTCCCTTTTCTTCTGCTTAGGAGAGCACCTGTGCTTCCTTTTCCTTCTCTCCCTTCAAGTCCCCCTTCACCTTCCCTAGCACTCCTTCTATAGCTTCCACCTCCCAGCTAGCTCCCTTGTCCTCCCCATCATCCAAGGGTGCTTCAGGCTTGCTGAGACACTCACACCCATCAGTCCTTCCCCTGCAGTATCACCCCGAAATGTCTCTGTGTTTGGCAATCTTTAGCCCATGGTTCCCTATGTTCTCAGGATTGGAATACTGTTTTCCCTGGGGCCAGATGGCCTACCAGAGGTGTGCTTGCTGATGTCCCCCCTTTACAGTGACCAACAAATGAGTCATTAAAAGGAGCTTGCTCGTTTTCCTTAATCAATGTTTCATTGTGAAGGTACCAGTATAAGTGTTAATGGTCAGAAAATACTCATGTTATTTATGAATGTCCACTTTCTAGGGCTCCTCCACTGCCACTTATCCGCTCCAGATTGTCTCAATGGGAGCTAGTTTTTCTACACACGTGTGTGTGTGTGTGTGTGTGTGTGTGTGTGTGTGTGTGTGTGTGTGTGTGTGTGTGTGTGTGTGTGTGTGTGTGTGTGTGTGTGTGTGTGTGTGTGTGTGTGTGTGTGTGTGTGTGTGTGTGTGTGTGTGTGTGTGTGTGTGTGTGTGTGTGTGTGTGTGTAATTCAATCCATGTCAACTTTCACAGTCTTTCTGAGATGCTGTTCTTCTCCACTGAGGCTCAGTGTTCTATGCTCACAGCCTGTAATTCTAATTTTCATTTTAAAAACTGCTGCAGATTAATTAAGGTACCTGTGTATATATTTTAAAATGTCTTCTAATAAAATTTACATTTCTTATCTGAATACCACCAATAGCTGGGAAGAAAATTCACCTGCAATATTTTGAAGGGGTAGTTATAATTGTTATTAATTAGCAAAACATTATAATGAGCAGAATTACTGTTCACCACTACAATGGAGCAAGCCTTAGTAGACCTGTGGTCTTATTCTGTATTAGAGTAGGATGGTCATCTGGAATAAAGAAAGCTGCTTCAAATGAGGTCAGTTGGTTCATCTCGGCTAGTATTCCCTACATAAACAAGCAGCAGTTCTCCAGGATCTTTGGCAGGGGTCTTTCTTACCACCTGCTGTTACTTGATCGCAAAAAAGAAATCTGCTTCACCACTGACTTATAGTACCTTCCATATATGACACATCTTTCATAAGATGATCATATTATCTTCACAAGATACAAGATGCACAAAGGCAAGCTTCCAGATCTCTTGCAGCAAAATCAACAAAAACAGGAGCAGAGGCATACACCACCAGTCCTTTTATAACAAGGGGCTATAAGAAAGAAACAAGACTGCAGTCCAGGGACAAAGTGTAAGCCTCACAAAACAGTTTGTGAGACCTGCATTCCACACACATGGTCAAGTCAAGGGCAACAATCAAACATAGCAACCCTAGACATACCAGAAATAGAGTCACTGAGCTACTGCAGATGAAGGAGGAGGTCAGCAAGGCACAAGATCTTTTGGCAGGGAAACTGGGCCAACAGAACCAATAAAAGAATTGTGTGATAAGCAAACCCAACTCAGTTGTCATGGGATAGGTACTGAGGGCCAGAATTATTGGATAGCTCAGTGGTTTAGGTATGGGGGCTCAATTCCCCACTGTGCCACCCTTACAGGCTAAAGTCAGTGATCCTTATGGTCCCTTCCATCTGTGCAGTTCGAAGAAGAAGCAGAAACTAATCAAAAGAAGGGAGACAGTAATTTTGTGGCTGGTCTCCTTCAGTCTGCAGTCTTGTTCCTTCACGTTTTCTGAGAGCCACTTAAACAGATCGGCTTTCAGCCCGGTCTACATTGCAAAACACCTTTAAAGAAAGTATCCAAATAAGAAGGCTGTGCACATATCTTTTGACAAAGTGAGGTGTACAGCACAAGATCAAAAAATCAACCAACCAACAATCAAACCAAGAATTAAGTTGTCTGAGGTGTTGGGGGTGGGCAAACATCTGAACCTGACAAAATTCTTGTGTCTAATTCTATTCCTATTCTATTCTAAATCTAAGTCAGAGGCAACTTGATGGCATTTAACAACGACAATTGAAGGGTAGTGAATAGAGTGTCACACCAGGTCTCCAGGCCAGGTCTCAGGAGACCTGGCCTTTAAATCCCTGTTCAGTTGTGGAAACCCATTGTGGGACAATGGTAACCATTCCTTGAACCTCTCACATGCCTTGAAAATCCTATACACTTTGCCAGTAAGTCAGAAGTGCCTTGAGAGCACATAGTAATTCGTACTTCTAGATTGGTGTGCGTTTCATCAAATGATGCCCTCTTTTCACAATAACCCTGTGCTGTACACCTGTCCTTCTTGTTGTTGTTGTCTAGAGCTCATGTGCATTTTGGTTAATGATTCACTGCAGTAGCCATTGAATCGGTGGAGCCATTACAGTACTGCAACTAAAATTCTATTTGCAGTGCACATAGATCATGGCCACATTGCGTTTCAAGATGCAGCAGCTTCTAGAAGCCAGTTCATGCAAAACTGCTGTCATGAACACAACAGAACTGTTTGTACACTATATAAACTCACCAACTGAATTGTGATTTGTTTATGGGCAGAGAGACTGCTAATCATTTAATGCATATCCATGGAGGGATGGGGCATAGCCTGAGAAAGTGGGATTTTGCACATGAAAGCTTGCAATTTGTCTGATTTTTTTAGTGGTTCAAAAAGGTGTCATCTTACTCTTGCATTTCTGTAATCCTGAATCACATGGCCTTTTCCTAATTCTTTCTGCTAATCATTTACAACCTTAGAAAAAGTCTAAGCAGCCAACAGGATCTATGTAGCTGTCAAAGGCAAGATCACACAACCATCTCATGTTACAGCAGCCACTCATTTTACTCAGCCAACTATGCAACCCTTAACCATGCTGCAATGGATTAAGGCAGCCATATGACTTGCTGGCTTGCTACCCAGTTTCAACATTTTAACTTAACGAAATGCCTCACAATTATGCATTATGGAAAATCTACTCCAGCTACTGGTAAATAGAAACCAACAATATTTTTAATGCAAAGCTGGAGAGGTAAAGGAATAATATGAACTATATCATCACCAAAGAAGACAGGTATTTGCGAAAAAAGTATGTAATATATTTAGATACAGGCAAATTTAGAAATAGTTACTATAGTTTAGGATAGGACAGAGGTGACATTTTTCCTTTGTTCTCCAAAGATCAAGGGGTAGTCACAACTGCTTGCAGCTCCATTTTAGTTAGTTAGTACCAGGATTCTTATTATCTTTTCTATTTCAATGTATTATTCTAATAAATACTGGCTCTCTTACTTTCTTAAAATAATAAGTATGGACGTTATTTCTTTCTAAAGAGAGAAGTGTGCTTTGTTCACCATTCTCACATTCAGGGGTTGAATCCACAAGTTCACTTGCTAGGTGCTCTACTCGAACCGCTGTGTGTGCCTGCTCAATCTGCTGGGGGCAGGTTCAAGGCATTTGCTCTCATTTCCTGTGGTTGATTTGGTCTGGACTTTGACCAAACATCCATTCAAATGGAGGACATCTTCAAACAGAGGCCAATCCTACAACTGCCCTTCAAACATACATGAATACAGATCACATTCTACTGTTTGGTAATTTTATCAAGGACTAAAATGCTGATCTGACTCTTTACAACACAAATAGCCATACTTCATATGAGAGGTGATAATACCTTAAAAACTGATGATGATGTGAAGAAATTGGGAATAGACTTCCAACTTATGTAATGTAGCTACAGTATATTACTCTTTTTAAATTGCATTTTATTTTATATTTAATTTTCTTGTAAAACTTGACTAAGATTTCACTTTTGTTCAGATTTTCATTACATCTGCTTCCCTAAAAATCACAAAAAAATATTTAAAACACATGGAAAACCAGAGGTTCATTTACAAAGCATAAACAATTACTCTCACGCATACATGTAGCAATTGGACTCATAAAAAAGGGTGTGGGTGTGGGTGTGTTCTGCCTCATATTAACAATCTTCACCTGTACTACAAAAAGTTTTAAAAGGCACTAAAAGAGCATTTACATCTCATGTGTCAAAATATCCCTTGACTTTGATGTTGATGGTAACTTAAAAGGTTTAGGGTTGCTAGATCAGGTTTTCACCCAGTGACTGAGATTTGGAGGTTCAAAGAAATCTAAGGGAATGGAGTGGTACTGATCTGGCAGCTATGATCAAAGTCCGGAGTCCATCCTGCTATACTACTCAGGAAATCTCTGATTATATTACACAAAAGACAACACAGAGTACAAAGTATTCTATGGATATCCTGATAGCTGCAGCCAGGGAGAGAACCTTGCTGAAGCAGTCATTAGTACAGATAGACTGATGAACTGCCACATAATTTCTTGCAGCTTGAACACAGTTTGGAAGTAATGGCTGCCTCCCCCTGAGTTGTGGCACAGCTTTCCAGAATGCATTGGCATTTTTAAAGGGTGCCTGAAACTCAGTTTCTTTCTTGCGAAAGCCCCTGCTAAAGCTATGACATGATTTGCTGCATGCTGTTCTTCATTACTGATAGTAGCAACCTATCCAGCTCGAAGACAGCCAAGTGGTCTAGGACTGGGAATGTGGGAGCCTGACTGCTGTTGTGGCGGAGCAGGCATTTGTGCCATAAACTATTTGTGTTGCAAGGAAGATTGTAAATTCCTGCTCTTTCAGCTGCTCAGCACCACCCTCCCTTTTCCTGTGCCTGAAAGCCCAATACACACCACTCTTTGTTCCTGGGACAGAACCTCGCCTTAGAGTGCCAAGATGCCTTACAAAACTAGTACAGTTCCTAGAGCAGCAAAGGAATGCAACACACCCTCTCCCCCTGTGTTTTTAGTGCAGGGCCCCTCATATTCTGATCCAGCCTCCAGCCTCAAAGTCCTCACGTTTGGCCTAGATGTAAGAACAGAAGCCAACAGATGGGTAACAGTACACTGGTAAGAGTTGGCTATTTTGCCATAGACATATGCTTCAAGAGGCTTCATTCACAGGAAAGGGCAGGAAGGGTTACAGAACACAACATGTGTCAATTGTGGGGCTCTACAACCAGGGAAAATGAAGGGTATTGTTATGTCCTTATATACCAAATTTCTCTATAATTAGACCTCCAGAATAGCAAATATTACCTAAGGTTTTGTCTCCTTGGAATGAAGTTCCTGGAGTGTTTCAACACTGGACGCATTCAAGAGAAATTTAGAGAACCACCTGGCAGATATCCTATTTGTATTCCTGCATTGAGCAGGCAGTTGGACTCGATGGCCTTATAGGCCGCTTCCAACTTCATGATTGCATGATTCTATGGCATTTTTGTGATATGGTTTATGCACAAAAAGGTAAAGGTGAAGGTTCCCCTTGACATTTTCAGTCCAGTCGTGACTGACTTTAGGGGGTGGCACTCATCCTGCTTTTCAAGCCATAGAGCCAGCACCTGTCCGGAGACAGTTTTCCATTGTCACGTGGCCAGCGTGACTAGGGAATGCCATTTTACTTTCCCACCGAGATGGTACCTATTTATCTACTCGCATGTACATGCTTTCGAACTGCTAGGTTGGCGAGGAGCTGGGACAAAGCAATGGGAGCTCACTCCATCGTGTGGATTTGATCTTACGACTGCTGGTCTTCTGACCCTGCAGCACAGGCTTCTGCAGTTTAGCCCACATCACCACAAAAGGTTGGACGTAAGTGGAGAGTCATAGCATTCATGCCACAATTGATGCATTCAGTTTCTAAGCAAGCCTACCACCTCCATTGTTCTTTTGCAGAGAGTTCAGCTCAAGAATTGGGGGCTTACACGGGTTTTCTGCTTACACAGCATTGCTTCAGGGCAGCCTAACCTATTCTGATAGATCTTCTCCAGAAATCTTAAGAATCAAGAATCACAGACCTCTGGAAAGCTATTCCAGCCAACCTACAGAAATGCTTGTCACAGTACAGAATATTAAATCCCTTCCTTTCATGTCCTAAATTTCTAAGTCCTACAAAGTAGCTTAGTACCGTCTATCAAATCATGAGTTGCATTAGCTACTGGCCCATTTTTGCACACAAACACTGTTGCTGCTTGCCACCATTAAAGCCCCAAATGGTTTAGGACCAATGCACTCAAGACATTTCTTCTTCTTAAGAATCTGACAATCTAGGTGTCTGATTGGTGCAACTGGTGGCAATCTGTGAAGACCTGCTCACAAACAATACTGTGGATTGCAATGTTAACTGCAGCACCAATATAACTCTGTTCCTTGATTGCCCCCCCCCCCAACCGTGGTGCTATAGTGAGGCAGAAGCATGCAAGTGAAGACTACCTATTGGGCTGCACTGTTTGATACCATGGTACATCATCCAAATATTAAGGCATTATACTGCAACATTTAAGCTGTTGTTACTATAATTGGGGAAAAGAGTGGTTACAAAATCAGAATTATTTGGATATGGCAGCATATACCAGTGGTTCCAGCTTTGCCTGCAATTTTGTTTGCTCCTAGCTAAGATGCCTGTTCACTTAAAATGTCCACTGTCGCCTTTATATAGTGCCTGCTCCAGGCATTGTCCCAGATACAGAGTTCCCTGATCCAAGAATACTGTATTAGATTGTCCTTTTTTTTTTAATTTAAAACTATCTTCATTTCACTTCACTTTTATCTTCTCCTCTGGCAAGGCTTTCGCTTTCGATATCTGTTAACTGCCTAATTGACTCCTTTATGCTGCTTTTTGCTTCATATTGTGATACTTACTTCATGATGAGGCTTTATCGTTGCTTTTATCTTTGATGTTGTTGATTGGATTTTATTAGCCTCTTTAAATGCTTCTACTGAAAGAGGAAAGTGGGTAATGAATGTTATTATATATAAAACAAACTAAAGGGTTTTTTAAAAAAAAAGTCAAAGAACTACACTTTAAACTTGGTTTATGTAAAATAATACTGAAACAGTCCATTGCTCTGACAGAGTGATGACTGAGTTGTATAAGCAATGACTTTCTGCCTGCAGATAGACTGGCCCACCTTACTTCTCAAGAGACTGTAATGGATGTAAAGTCTCCTGCATCCAGAACTCAGCTTATACGTACAACAGGGAGCATAATCTCTAGATCAGAGGGCCCCGCTAAACAAAAACTTGGTTCCATTATCTAGAAGCAGGATACCACTAAGAGTGTATTCAATGTATGAGCTTGCCTCTGTTTGCCTTTGTTTTAGAATGGGTCAACTGTGGTATAGCATGTCTTTGTTTGCATGTTTAATGTGCCATGCAGATACTAGTGAAGGCTAGCATACCTGGAAAGATATAATGTAGTTGAAAGAACAGGAAATGTTATTTGCCTTAATGTATGATTAGACCTAAGACTGCAGCAGTTCACTTACTACTGCTGCCTTCAAGAGAATAAGCAGCCTTCTGTATAAGAAACACAAGTTCTTCATCTGTGAATTATTCATTCATTCATTCATTCATTCAACTTCTATATCGTTCATCTGGCTACCAAGGCCACTCAGGGTGGTTCACAACACAATAAAACAAAAAAACATTTTAAAAAGCATTAGATATAATTATACAGAAGCTGAAATTAAACATACCAATCCACATACACAAAAAGAAATCATCAAAATAAACCAACGAAGTGGTGGGCAATTAAACTCGCATTTCCTTTTTTGGCATTCCAAAAGCTGTCTCAATTTTTGATGTCATTTCTGATTTGGTTATATTTGGTTCTGCTTGGTTTGGTGACTTTGGAATGGTATACAGCTAAAGCAATCTATTTAGTTTATATCAAATTCCTCTCCTTTCTCCATCAGCACCATGTCATGCTATAATGTAAGGACCATGGATAGGAATCTTTATTTTGGTTATCTTACCCCATAGGATATTCCTACCTGCACCTTTCTGGCCCCTGTCAAGGGACTTGTACTTTTTTGAATGAGCAGAATCGCTCTACTGTGGTTTGCTTCTAGTGCATGTGATCATTGGAAATGGACCAAAGGAAGCCTTCCTCTTTCAGTTTTCCAATAGCTTCATAAGAAAGCCGCTTCATGATACAAGAAATTCAGCACTTCCTTGGCTCTGCGGAAGTGTTTAATTTCCAAAATTTCTGCTTTTCAAAAGCAGAACCCTCCTGTGCATGTGTGCACCCCTGTGTATGTGTGAGCATGCATGCGCATGCATACAGGTTTCATTTGGCTTTTTAAAAGGGGCAAGTGGAGCAGAAAGGGGGCAGAAGGGGATAGGGAGGACGATTTCCAAAGGTAGATGGGGAGGCTGCCTTGGAAGACTGAATCCTGGGGGCAGGTAAGCTTGGCTTAGTTTTTCTAAAAGGGCAGTTGGAGCAGTGATGGTAACAGGAGAAGGCAGGAGGGAAACTTTTGTTTGCTTTTCTCTACTTTAAGAGAAATGCAAACCACTCCCACTCATTGCCCCTTCCTCCCACTTCTGACAGCAGGCTGGTGGGGACCACATAAAGCTGTGTCAGGACCGTATGCCATGGGAACATTGCACCAAATCGCTTACCAGACCTTCTAGTAACCCTATTTAGCCAGTTCCAGCCCGCACCACAATGGATGTTCAAACAAGCCCATAATTTTGTTGTGTTATAGACCTTCAGTCAGATGCCTTCTCCCAAATTTCCAAAGTCAGAGGTCTGATTTTTTAAAAAAAAACTTGTTCAGGTAACACCATTGAGTTTGGCTGTATTGAAGTTAGTGGCCAAATTCATTTCCATAACCTTCTAAAGGCATAGTGAAAGCAACTTTTTAAAGCCAAGGTGAGCTATTTGCAGCCATCTTCGCAACTCTGTAGTCCAGATCTTTCTTATGTGCTGTCAAGTCGGCACCGGTTTATAGCGACCCAAATAGGGCTTTCCAGATTAAAAAATCCAGATCTATCCAATGCAAAACTCCAAGTCCCAAGCTGGTTTAACATTATTTGTTCTTCCGGGTGGCCCAGACATACAAATATGTCCGCGAATGTTTCCAGCTCTGCGATATATATGTGTTATATGAGAAACAAAAGCCTGACTGGAACAGGAGGAGGAGACAGAGATCGCAAACTGGCTTGAAGCTACTTTCCTGCTTAATCCAGCTGCGTCAGCAAGGCTTAGGGGAGCGGGAGGGCAAGAGGACGCCTTTCATGTACCGTTCAATGAAGTGGGACAGGGCTTTAGGGAAAACAGGTCAGAGATGGGAAAAACACGCTGCAGAAACAACCAGCAGCTGCCAAGACACCCCCTCCCTAATCTCCCCGCCAGGCTCCTTTCTAAGGGAGAACCTTTCTTCCCCTCCGCCCTTGTTCCACAATGGGGCGAACAAACCCGTCCGCAGCCCTCGAGAGGGAGCGCGAGGGAGACAATGGGAGAGCGAGCATCACACCTCTCTTTTCATCTCTCCAGCACGCAAAAGTCCCCATTGGCCAACCAGCCTGCTCCAAGGAACCAATCAGAGAACTGTTACCAAGGTGCGGTGCGTCAGCTTAGAGATCGAGCTGGGAAGAGAAAGGAGCGGAGTTAGAAGAGGCATTTTAATGCTGTTGCTGGGAGAAACTGACAGGCTGTGGGGAGGTGGTGCCTGATACAACCGGTGGCCCTGCAGCAATGGGAGTGGGCAAGTTTCCGTCCATCAGCAGCTTTTCTTGCACAGGCACCGTTCCCACCCTGCAGGGACAGAGCCCAGTGGCTTTGGGTTCTTGGGCACATATAAACTCAGTTATCCTCTCTCCCCCTCCCCCTCATTCCACCACCATATCTGGTCAGTTAGACTGAGTTTTGCGAAGTGAGGCAGCACATCCTGAGAGAGAGAGAAACTTTCAGCACCACACAGTCTTTCTCAGATCTTACTGTGGGTCATGGCCTGGAGTCAGGTCATGAAACTGAGTGCAAGGGCAGTGCCCACACCAGAAGGGCTTGGCTGGAGACAGATTGCAGCCCTTTTGTTTTCATTTTGTTACCCCTTCCCGAAGAGTTTGTGGCAGTGGTGGCTAGCACATGGCTTCATTGCCCATGGTGTGTGTACACAGTCCTTCCCTCCCCTACCCCATGGCCTTTGTTTGCAGGTTTTGCAAGGAGCTTTCATTGGGTAAATGCATTTTATTGTACATTCCTCATGTGATCATCCCTGTGATAACATTTGTATGGGTTACAAATGGCTTCATTTAAAAACAAAGCCTATTTGAGCAGAGACCACTAACAAGGAAGTTTGTTTTTTGCCAATGTTTTGGTGATTTTTATTTCTCCTTACAATCTGAATAAAACATCACTTTACCATTATAAAAAGGAAACACTTTGATATTTTCTACCATTTTGGAATTAGTCACCAAGTCCTTGATTATTCTTGATCCAGTGCACTGTAAAAGGTGTAAAATGATAGCCAGACTGCCAACGTTTTAGGCATTTGCAAAGGCACACTATGGAGGGAAAGCCCTCAGGAACTGTGCTACTGCCACTGATGACAACCCCCTACTCTCAAGATACTGATGTACAATTTCTCCTTCCCTCAGAGCCACATGATAAAATGTAAGGTAAAATGCCACAACTTCTTTTGCAGACATATCAAGTGGCCTTGCAAAAGCCATGACTATTTCTTAGGCTGATACAGTATGCTCAAGTCAAATCCCCATTTACGGGGGACAGTCCCTAATGGATACAAATCCTGTCTGTGCATATGGATGTAAATGTACCCACACAGACATGAAATGCCTCTTCTTTTCCATTATTGTTTCTCTAGTCACCTTCAGTTAAACACCCTTGCCTATCCAAGCAATACATGATAAATGATATAAGAATCATGTTCATACTACAGCTAAAGTATGAAATATTAGCAGATATACAGAATCAATTCTCTCCATCTGTAAAATGGGAATAAAAGTAAGACAATAGTTAAGTAATAATAATTTGCAAGCACTTAAAAGTTAGTAGTAGTGTGCAAAATAATTCCTGCACTTCGATAGATACATAATCTTCTATATCACTTCCATTTCAGTGTTCATTCTACTCAAGTCCTAATCAGCCAGACATTTTATGTGTTAACTTATATAAGTTGTTTGAATACTACTTTGGGTCCCATATGCTCCCCAAAGAAGCTCACAAAGAGAAAAATGACAATAACTTCAACAATTTACTTACTTTTCAAAAAGTAGAATCATCAGCATATGTCTGAGGATCCGACAGCATAAAAAGCACATCTGAATCAGACTATCTCAATGCTTTTCCTCAAATGTGGAAAGAAAGAGGTTAAATAAGCCTCCAGTGATGGGGGTTTAGGTACCACCAGTACTGAGAAAGGCCTGTTCTGAAGACCTTCCCAAGTTCATCTTAGCTCAGTGGTTCCCAAACTTGGATCCCCAGATATTCATGGACTGCAATTTCCAGAATTCCTGGCCAGCATAGCTAGTAGTGAAGGCTTCTGGGAATTACAAACCAAGAGCATCTGTGGACTAGAAATGGACACAAACTGCTGATTTGGTAGTTGTGCCAGCTCAGTTTTCATCCAAAAAGGTGTTTGGCACTTTCCCTGGAGGCAGTGTCCTGGCTTCCATGCCCCACTTCCTTCAGACACTGCCCATCTCTATTGAGGACCCAGAGTTGGAAACCACTGATTTAGACTATGGTGAAACAAGGCACAGACTTACCACACTGACTTTTGAAAACAGTCCACCATTCTAAACAAATATGCCTGAAAGGTTTTAAACAAAGCCCCACCTTTATGGCAAACATTAGTGACTAATTTCTCTTCTTGCTAAGTGTTAAATGAAATAGAATGCATTTCCCTTCAAGTAGATCAAGTATACGAAGTATGACAGTAAATCCATCATGACACAAGACTTTTCATTCATGGAACCCCAAAATTATTTTTAAAATAATTTTTGATTATGAGGAAAATGTCAACCTTATACCAGTCTTACAGCTTCCTGAAAGAATGTAAATCAGTGATTGGATGCTACTAACAGAAACACAATGGAAATAGGTACCATCTCTGTTTACCTTGTGGGCAGTAGGCATGCTGATACAGTGTGTTCATTATTCTTTTTTAAAAAAATTGTTGGGGGAAGCAATGATTTGCTACTACAAGTGCCTCAAGACACAACTCAAAAAGCAAATAAGATACTAAGCTGAGCTAGATATGTTGGAGATCTGTAAATAATGTTCTTGTTTTGTTTTGTTCTTTTATAAGCAGTTGTGACGGTGCAGGATAATTTATATCAGGATGGTACTCAGGGATACGGAGTTTAAATTTCTCCCCTTTCCAAATAGAAATCTGTCCCTTCCCAATAAATTGTGATCACTCAAATACAGGCAACCATGTCAAGGACAGCTTGAGGATCAGACTGGATTTGCATCACCCAAACTCTGGGAGAGAACCCCACCTACCAACCCCAGGGACAAGTTGCCCCCAATCTATGTTTTAGCTTCCAAAGTTAATATTCACTTCCGAGAAATAATTTTCACCAGAGGAATAACACAGGGTTAAAGAGTTCAATTATCCTCCTTGAACACTGTGATTAAATTGAGATTCCCCCACTTCCTGCTGATGACAGCTTTGGGAGATCTGACTTATGACAGTTGCAGAAATAGAATACAGGAGGCTTTTGTAAATTTGTCCTGCAGCTAAATTGCTAGATTCTATATTTCCTAGATGCAAAGAAGCCATAGTTCTAAAAGTCACAGTGAAAATGCTTCCATTCTTCAAGGACAAGTGAACTCAGAAGCCCTGACCATTAGTCCTCCTTCTTTCAGATAACTTTTACATACTGAAATCCTAGAAAGCCCTGCCTGGCACCCAATTTATCATTTCTAAACTTTTTCTGGTGCTAAAACTAGAACTAATATCTCAGCTCCAGCTCCTTGGTTTAGTTTCCTACTAGATTCATCAGGAACCTCATCTAGCCATCACCACCACCACCACCACCACCACCACCACCACTACTAATACTACTACTACTAATAATACTAATACTAATAACAATACCGATAACAATACTAATAACAATAAAAACACAACAACAACAACAACAACAACAACAACAACAACAACAACACCACCACCACCACAACAACAACAACAACAACAACAACAACAATAATAATAATAATAATAATAATAATAATAATAATAATAATAATAATAATAATAATATGGTATTTTGAATTATCATCATCTTATGTCTGTTGGTAAGAATTTCTCAGTCTCTTTAGTTTTCATTCATGCCTTCTCTTTGTTTAAGGGACCATCTGTCTCACTGTACTATGCATCACACACTATTATGCACTAGTAGCGCGTGTGCCATAAATATCAAAATGTGCTTTGTTCTGCTTTCTAAGAGACATGTTGGTGATCTGTGCTGTGGCTCCAAAAGGGAAGTACAAAAGACAAAGCCTAGGACTGGCATCGCCTGCAGAGAATTCTGTGCCATTTTGGCTTTTCTCTGTGATTATACTTGACAAGGTCAGGATTCTGTCAGGCAGGACTCATTTGTGCTCTTACCTCCTTTAAACCTGACAGTTTTTCATACTGACACTAGAGAAAAGGGGACAGTCATTCTGGGTCCCAGCTCTGTTTGGGATTTGTCCTCCCTGTAACACACAAGGCACACTGCATGGGAACTAGAGAGTGTGAAAAGGCACCAACTCAATCCTGCTGGCTTGAAGCGTGTGTGTATGCACTCCAGGGTTACCCTTGGAAACGGTGCTTCAGTTAACATCTGCCTGCCTGTTCTTTGGTGAGGGTGGTGGGGATGGTGGGGGTGGTGGCAGCAGGCAGACATTCTTCCTTCCTTTTTGTTTCTGTAGTCCAAGCAAAGGCATTTGTTCCTGTGGCTGTTGTTTTAATTAGGGCTGTATTTCTGGATGTTATCATGAATCGCTGTCTCCAATCCATGTGTCTAAATGTAGTTAACTGGCCTCATGAACTGGAGAAAGTATTGTTAAAAACAAGAGACACATATTGTGCATCCAAGGCATATTCAAAGTACTTAAAACAGTTGGTGATGATATAGATAGAGGGGAAAAAACACCCTGAATATGAATGAACAATATATAAAAGTTCCCACCTCTCTAATTCATAAGGAAAAGATACACTGGCCAGAAGGGCAGTGGGTCTTTTTAATTACTCTCTCCTGATTTCTGCCCCACATGAGCGACACACATGTGTGGATGAAAGAGTCAAAGGCATTTCTAATACTATATGAGAAGCCCTCAAGTTAAACTTTGGTTTTTCTTTGCTCTTTCCTCAACTTGAAGTTATGGCAGTTTCACAAAATATCTTGTGAGCTATTTGAACAATTTTGCCTTAAGTCAAACAAAAGAAGCAGGGGGGTGGATAAATATTTTGAGCCATCTTAGACTTCTTCAATATGAGACTGTGGTTATGACTGTTAGAGTGATTTTAACTTACAGTATTTTACCTTTCCCTCTTTCTCTCTTTCAAACACAAACACACTCATATACACTCAAAATAAAGTAGGAAAATGGCATAGACATGGGAGTAAGAAGTATGTATTCCTAGTTAGTAGTGTACTCATGTGCACTCATTTTTATAAAAAAAAATCCACAACACTAGTGCAGTTGCAGAAATGCACAGAAAGGATGCTTTTTGGGGGAAGAACATTTTTTCCTATGTCAAATGCTTTTTTAAAAACTTCATCCCAGTCTTTCTGTAGCAATTAAGCAATATTATGTTTCCTATCTAATAAAGCAATTGTCTGCAGAGGCCATTATAAGCAGAGTGATAGCCTTTTGGGGAAAGGCTATTTAGGACCAGGAAAGGTCCTGGCCTTTCCCAAACCCATCCCAAGCTTGACAACAAAAAAGTGTCCTTTTGATATACATCTTGCCTTCCCTAGATAGGGAATAAGGTGTATTGCAGCTCACAGTAACACTATATACATTTTTGCTAATATTAGTTATCAAGAGTACCATATTAAAATATGATTGAATTGAATAATTAAGCTCATCAGTAAAGAGAGAGAGAGAGAGAGAAGAAAAGACAGCACTCTCACTGAAAACAAACAAAACAAAACCTTTTGCAAGAGCCAGTCAGTTGCCAAACCCCCCAAAAGGTGTCTATATGTTGCAATGGAAACAACAAAGAGGGAGCCATCTTAGCCTTCCTTTATCAGAGAGTCAAAAGGACCCCCTCACATGTCCCAAGTAAATGTGCCTTTTAAGGTGGCAAGGCCAGGAGATCTCTAAGATCTCAAACCCTGGCAGGTTTGTGTAGCAGAACATGGTCCTTCACAGAGACTGGATGGCAACTTTGTAGAGCTATTTTCCTCAAAATCGGCACTTAAACTGAGTGCCATACATTCCCAAACATTCACTCTGGGATGTAGTGGGGGGGGGGGGGCAAATATTCAGCAACTGCTGCCACTTCCTGTATGTTAACATTCTGCCTGAGTATATGAGAGGAGAGTGTTTGGAAATAGACCCTGTATTATTGCAGAGAAGGAGTGTTCCTACAGTAATAACAGCTGAAAGTTCACTAACAGTGTCTGGCAACGCCTTCTCAAGAGACTACTTTGATGCTGTCTCTTCCGCCAGCTAGTGCCAGGACACTCCAAGCTGCCTTTAGGGTATGCAGGCTGATGGGGTTTCAGTGTATAAGTAATGCAGGCAGGCTTAAAAACAGGACAGCATAAAGAAAGCCAGCATGAAGATCAGTGGAAAAAATGAGAGAGGTATTTGCGGAGCCAGGAATCTAACCCCTCAGATGCTGGAACTGTTTAGAGCAAGGGAAAAAGGAGTGTGGTGGGTGGGGAGGTTCAGCAACACCCTACAGCCAATTTAACATGCCCAGATTTTCTAGTGGCTGCTTCGTTCTGTCTGTGCCTGCCTCCTGTACCTCGTTTCACCATGTGTTTATTATTTCACCTCCTTTGCCTTCCAAAATTGCCATCGCTCTCCAGGGTGCCTCCAGCTGTTGGGCTGGAGAGGGAGCGGGAAGGTGATGCAAATCACAACTTATTCTGTTCTCGTCTAGCCTTGCCTGGTGTGTGTGTGTGTGTGTGTGTGCGCGCACACACACACACACACATACATGCTGGCAGGGTCTGATGTTGATCAGTCTCAGACTGCAAGGTTGATGAATCAGCAGGACGAATTGGTTGCCACATCGCCCTCCTCAGCTCAAACAACCCAGTTGTGTTCCTTTAGCACACTGATCACAGCCCTGCTTTTGCTCTCAATTAATCCAGACTTAAATGTTTTTATACAGTTACAAAAGAGAAAAGGGGAACTGTAATTTTTGTTTGTTTGCTATGTTCAAATTGAGTGGCATTAAATCAAAATTGTATATCTCACTGTCAAATAGCTTCCAACTTATAACAACCCTAATAGGGCTTCAGGGTATGTGAGATATTTAATGGATATTTTTACCATTGCCACTGTCACCACAACCCTGTGAGATTCCATGGCCAGGCTGGGATTTGAACCAAGGTCTTCTAGTCCATCACTCTTTCCAATACACCCATGGAATTATTATGAATTGTTTATTTTTTAAAAAAATCTTAATTTACAGCTTTTAGTATTATGTAAGATATGCACACACAAGCTTTATTTTCACTGCAAAATGCAGGTGCAGAGCGGGAGTGCAGTTTCAAACAAGGATCACAGTAGGGGAAAAGATTAAAACCCCTCACACATGTCATGGTCCTGATCCGGCTTAATGTTTCACCACCTGTTTGTTTGTTTTAATCAGCCTTGCAAAATAAAATCATGTGCATCACATTTTGTCTGCCCCTAAGATTCTAGAGCCATGGAGTGTCCATGTTCTAAGGAAGGATTCTACCAAAGTTAAGTTGGCCCTAGCATTATCTTCCCATTTTTCTTGATATAAACAAAATCTAGACACCTGAAAAATGAATCATACATAGATCTCTAAAATCCTTAGGTTTGTTTAAAACTACAAGGGATTTAACTAAATTCATTGCTGGTGTTTTGGTTTTTCTCCTGTGATTTCTGGTAATAACCAGACATACTGGAATGATGCTAATCAGGCATACCTAGCTTCATAATTGCCTGTATGATATAACAGCTCAGTGTGGGTGGGGAAATAATAACATTGTCAATCTTGGCAAAACAGATGAACTGGCTTACATAAAGCTTCATATATCTTGAAGCAGTGGTCCCCAACCTTGGGCCTCCAAATGTTCTTGGACTTCAACTCCCAGAAATCCTGGTCTATAGAGCTGGTGGTGAAGGCTTCTGGGCGTTGTAGTCCAAGAACATCTGGAGGCCCAAGGTTGGGGACCACGGTCTTGAAGGATCATGTCTGATGATGAATTAATATGGCTCTTGTAGGTCCTTTTCAGAATACTGGCTATAAGAACCTACACTATTTTCATTTCTTCAGTAGTTTCATAATAGTTTAAGGTTGCAGTCTTTAATCCACTTACCTGTGCTTAAGCTCCATTGAACTTGGTGGGACTTGTATCTCTATAGGCATCTCTATAGGCATACACAGGTTTTCACTATAAAGAATGCAAAACAGCATGGCCACAAAACATTGGTCCCAAAGGAGAAACGCAGAGCCTAAAAAACGATAAAGATTTTCATAAAATTTGAACATGTGGATTTATACATACAGGTCTACATTGAAAAATTAACTATTATAATTGTAACCAAAATACAATATACCTCAACATACTGTGGAAAACTACAGCAAAGTGACCTGTGTACCTTTGCTCAATCTATTGCCCACATATGACCAACACCTTTGTGATCCTCTGCATCAGAATCTCTTTTTTTAAATTTTGTTTATAAAAACAACTCAGATTTTATGATTGCCTTGAAAGGGGATACTTCATTTTCAGATGATGAAAAATTTCTCCCTCAGTTCTCAAAAGTCAGACTACATTTTAAAATAAAGGGTGAAGCTCACGATTCCAAAGGATGTTTTACAATTTGAATTCAAGGGCAATGACTTCTCAAATCTTGACTAAGAACAATTTTTAAAATCATGTAGAATGTTTATATTTAAAGTATTCTACAGTAAATGAGTGAGATTCTTAAATGGATTCTTGTGTCTTACTGTTTTAAATATCTTTTTATATTACTTCTGTTTACCATATTTTACTGTGGTGTTTATTCCTTGTTTGTATGTGTATACTTATAGTTTTCTGCTTTAAATATTGTCTTTGAACGATGTAAAACAAACAAACAAACAAGCAAACAAATAGACAGACAAACAAACAGGTAGTGAGATTTAAGAAGAAATAATATCCAGAAATAAATTCAGAGCCACAGTTTGGAAGTACCCAATTACAAGTATGTAGTTACTTATAACCAATTCCTTTTTGTAATAACTAAGGCATACCTTAGTTACACTAGGACTATAACTTAATGAAGGGTATTCAACTCCATTTTCAGTATAAAGGTTACTTTTATTTATTGAGGTGTAGCCTCACAAAATGGTGGAGAAGGAATATCACACTTTCCACGGGTTTAATATTGTATCTCTTGCTGCCGCTTTGTGATCTATTGCAGACGCTGAGGCAACAACAAGATAGATAGGAGGGCTGTGTGAATTTTACCACAGGACAGAAGCCTATAGCATATTTGTGTGAAAAAACAAAAAGTAATTATTATAGTTGCTTTTGAAGCACATGAAAGAGGTATCAGTGTAAATATAACAGAAATTGACTGTACATTTCTCAAATCTGTTCTGAACAAAGAGATTACACATAAATAAATTTAGAAATATAATGATCTCTATGTGTTTGGAACCCTACATGACAAAGCCTATACACCCAGACTGTGTTCCAACATTACTGTGATCATAAAAGAGCAGGGTTGGAAAGGCATGATCCTCCATATGCTATTGGGCTCCCATTCTCTTCAGCCTCAGCTGTCCAAACCAGTGGTGAAGAATGATGAGAGTAGTAGTTCATCCATATCTGGAACCCCAGACTCTGCAGCTGGAAGCAGATTAGAAGCAATTCCAGTCTCTTCGTCCTCCACATTTTAATATTCACTGGTATGGTTGTGCAACCACTGCAGGACCCCTTTTGAGTGGGTACTAGATCAGAAAGCATATCTAATATAGGAGTGAAATGTAAAACTGTTATAATGGCATTTTATGGTATTCTTAGCAAAGGCCAATCATTATCTAGCCATGAAGATATGCTGTACTGAAGGAAAAGACAATATATTATGACAAGAAGATGTGCCTTAATCTGTGAAAACAAGAGATCTGTGGCGCCTTAAAGACCAACAAGTTTTATCGGGCATTGATTTTTGTGTGCTACAATCCATAAAAGCATATGCCAAATATTTGTCTGTATGATGCTACAAGACTTCTTACTATGCTTGCTACAGCAGATAAATACAGCTACACTTCTGGAAATGTTATCTGTAAAACATCAGTCAGGCACCTAGCACAATGCAGGCTGGCATTTATGAATGCTCATGAATGACAATAGCAGATACTGCTGATGGCAGTCCTTGCTGATGATTCGGTTGCTTGTTCTCTGTTCCAGCTACAAGATTCTCCCTACCAGCACTGTGAAAAAGCAGGTCAGATTTCAGAAAGATGAAGCAAATAAATATTCATTCAGAAACAGGGAAGAGGACATTAGCATATAACATGTACAAACATAGCCAGGGAGAACTTTAAACTTTCCACACTCTTCCAAGCATAAGCCCACTACTTCACCTTCCCCCACAACACCAGATCCCTTTCCCCCTAATAAAAGTCCTGTGTGAAGGCACAAATCATGTGTTTTATTTGGCTGTGTCTGCCCGCCACAAATAATGGCCAGGCTGTGTTTCAATTTGCTGTGAAAATTTACAGCTAGTTTTCATTATCTCGGTCTGCAAAGTCTGTTATTTTTTCCCCCTTGTCTTTAGAGTTTAGAGGGCAGATGGGAGTTGCATTGGAAACCATTTTCTTCAAGAGTCATTCTCACCTTCCTGGAGTCACACACATGCAATACAGTTTCTCCCACAACGGCATATTGCCCCCAAACAAGCAGATTTGCCAGATGAGCAATTTGGGCTGCGGTTTGTGCACTGACCTGAGAGTACTATTCTATTGCCCTTAATCCAGATCTCTGAAAATAAATAATTATATTAAATGCATGGATAAAAACCTTGGCAGTTGCTTCTTATGTGGAAAAGCACCTTTAGGAAGGGCAGCATTAAGCAGAAAACAGACGGGGAAAGGGATGTTTAATGCATTTTTTCCCCTCAGAATTCATTCTGCACAGCTTCTCTCAGGCTGCTCTTCTCCCTGAGGATTGCAGACATGTGTCTGCATGGATAAGTATTAGATGACTACTTGTGCCTCCATGAGGCTGCCCTCTGTGAAATATGGCACATGGTCCTTTATTGTAAAAAGGGGACACTAGGAACTATCTGGAACAATGAAAGAAGAAAATCACCTTTGGACACGTTCAGCAGGAGAACAGAGGGCAGGGACAGTGTCTACTACCCCTTGCCAGCTGCCCTATTCTCAACTCCATTCATACACAGTTGTTTTTCCCTGCAAGAAGCATCCACCAAGGTCTGTCACACGCCTTCACATGTTACACAGAGGGTTACCCTAAACTACTGTATTGCTGCTGCAGCTCATGCTATGAGGAAATAAGGTGGTTTGGCATTCTCTGACTTGATTTAACATGTCCACTTTTTATTATGTATGGTCCAGAATGCCCTAAGGTGACAAAATATTTAAGTAAATATGAACATGTGCTTTGGGTATTCCTTCACCAGAACAAGCACCCTCAGTCTATAGAACACGATCAGGTTGTTCTGCATGCCCTTATTAGTCCAACATTCCCTACATTGTGTTTAGCACATAATGTGTGTCTTCGGTTAGAGCTTTAAAAGAATGGTACTAACATGCTCTGGCATGTCCTTGTATGAGATGCTGAGTAGCAAATGCATTCTTTCTTTGTGCTTCAGCTGCAGTTATGAAGAGGGATTTGTGCATGCCTTCTGGAACACAACTAACCCTTTAAACTATATCTGTCGTATATGGTACTGCATACAGTAGTTTGCCTTCTTCATTCAGTAGCTTCTTCACATGAAGCTCATTATAACCTTACTGCTATATACAAAGTTCTTTAACCTTTGTGCACTTTCATCTTGCACTCTTGTTTGTGCCTTTTAACATTTCTTAGGTTCCTTTTTTTAAAAAAAAAATAACAGCAGCCTCCCAAATGTATTATGGAATTACAGCCCACCACATCAGGCCAGGCATTCCAGTTATCCAAAGAGCAACTCAATCTCTCCAGTAGTGTGGGGTGTTCTCACATTTAGAGGGCAATTCTGATTCAAAGGCACATGATCAGAATTCCATAAATTTTGCTTCCAGTGCCACACACAAGCAACAGAAACCTGACCACTGAGTCCTTTCATTGTGATTTGAGCAGCTTTAAGCACTATGGGGCTGAATATAAGCAGCACACTTTGCTTATACATATGAAGTGGATGTGTGGAGATTGAATACAAAAAGATAATGAAAAATATATAGTGGTTATAGTTTTCATAGGCAAGACCTTTTCAGATTTCCTCAATCTGATGCCCTCTATTTTTGTTTCATTTCTGATTGGCTAAAACTGATGAGAATTGTAGTTTGAAACATCTGTAAGGTGCCAGGTTGATAAAGGCTGCTTTACTTATATTTATGCATTGGTCGCCCTGTACGATGACCTGTTGAGGGAGGCTGACAGGGGTAAAACATCTCTGTTGGTCCTTCTCGACATTTCGGCAGCCTTTGATACCATTGACTACAATATCCTCCTGGGGAGGCTCTCCGGGTTGGGGATTGGTGGCCTTGCGCTTGCATGGCTCCAATCCTTCCTCGGGGACCGTCCTCAGAGAGTTCAGCTTGGGGAGAGGTTATCGGCCCCGTGGACCCTCAATTGTGGGGTTCCGCAGGACTCGATTATCTCCCCAATGCTGTTTAATATCTATATGAGGCCGCTGGGAGGGGTCATCAGGGGGTATGGGGCATCGTGTCATCAATATGCTGATGACACCCAGCTCTACATCTGCTTTTCACCAACTGCAGGTGATGTTATTCTGTCCCTCCAGTGCTGCCTGGGGACTGTACTGCAATGGATGCAGGAACATGGGCTGAGGCTGAACCCATACAAGATGGAGGTCCTGAGGGTGGGTGCCCCCATTGTTGGTGGTTTGGGCGACTCTTTCTTGTTTGGGGGGTGACCCTTGCCTCAAAGAGTGGGGTTCACAGCTTGGGGATCCATCTGGACCGGGCGCTCACCATGGAGACTCAGGTGGCGTCAGTGGTCCATACCACCTTTTTCCAACTTTGGCGGATAGCCCGACTGCGACCCTATCTCGATACGGGGGCACTCACTACCTTGGTACATGTGCTCGTAATCTCAAGATTAGACCACTGTAACACGCTCTACGTGGGGCTACCTTTGAGGTTGATGTGGAAACTCCAGGTGGTGCAGAATGCAGTGGCCAGACTCCTTAGTGGAGCGAAAAAATACCATCATATTTCTCCTATTCTGGCCGCATTGCACTGGCTTCCCATTCGGTTCTGCATTGACTTCAAAGTCCTAATGCTTACGTATAAAGCCCTAAATAATTTAGAGCCTCGATACCTGGTGGAACGCCTACTCCCACCAAGATCTACCCATATCACTCGAGCAAGTCAGGAGGTGAGGCTGAGGAACCTGATGCCGTGGGAGGCCTGGAAGGAAAAAACAAGAAACCGGGCCTTCTCGGTGGTGGCTCCTCGCCTCTGGAACAATCTGCCTCCGGAGATTTGTGCAGCCCCTTCGCTGGGTATTTTTAAAAACCAATTAAAAACAAGGATGTTCAGGCAGGCCTTCTCTCCAGTTAATATTTGATTCTTTCCTCTTCTTTTTTTTTTCCTTTTCCTTGGTTCATTTTTTATTTTCTCTTCTCCTTCTTGAAGTACTGCTATTTGATGTAATTATTTATTTGTTGTTCCATGTGTTTGTAAGCTGCCTAGAGTGGTCGCATGACCAGATAGGTGGGATATAAATAAAATAAATAAAATAAAATAAAATATAATACACTAAGAAAGGAGCATTTTCACACAGAGAGTTTAAAAGATAAAATTCAAGAGGTGAGGTCAGTTATCTGGTAATAAACAAGTCAAACATGGAACCTAGCATTCTATAAATGCCATCCACTTGCAAGTTTGCATTTTCACACAGTATCTCACTTCAAGAATGCCAGCACTCACAGTATTTAAGAAGCCACATAAGCGAAGCTCTGTTTTCTTTTTGTAAATGTGTAGCAATATATCTGTGAAGATTCTCAGTCATCCAGATGAGTTTATCTGGAAGTTGAGTCATGGCAACTGGACCTCTTCCTTATTAAGTTGAAATGCTTCACTACTCATCCAAGTCGCTTCTCCAGTCTGAGGAGAGTTGGTAGGAGACTACTGATATATCCTCCCTGTTGTAAATGGTGCACTGGCCCACTGGTTGACTTCACAGGTGAATAGCAGGATGAAATACAAATTCATACCATGGTGGCAATTTGTATATATAGTTGGAAAAGAGATGTATTGTCATTAGGGCATAAACATGTGCTTCTTCCTCTTACTATTTAGGATAAACTTTCTGCCTTACCCTATGTCCACACAACACAGGGCTGAAACTCAGGTCAACAAAGTCAATGCTTTATTTTCTAGGTCTTTTCACCAACCCAGATGATGGTATATTTTTGTTCTGTTTTGCTGCAGTATGCTCCAATGCACAGTCTTCTTGTGATGACTTTATCACCACCTTGTTCCATGCTGCTGATCTACACACTTTGTGGGAGTCTATCATCAGATGTCATTTATCTTGGCTATCTTTCCATGGGACTTAGCATCACTTCTACATATTTGTTGCTGTTGTTGTTTTACTTTACTTGGGATCCTAGATGTTCTTGTCTTTAGCTTTTTTTTTTCTATCTTTTTTTTAATAGCATAAGTTTGGTACTAAGGTGCCTAGATATTTATTTTTAAAATGCTGGACTATATTGAAGAAAAACAGTGAAACCAAACCCTATTTGTTTTGGATTTGTCTTGTTTGTTTGTTTGTTTTCTTTATATGCAATAACCCTTTCCCACTTGCTTGTTTCTTCTGTCAATTCACCATATGCACTTTATTGCCCAGGGATGTTGTTTCATTCTTAAAACATGCCTTAATTAAAAAAGTTCAAAAGCAATAAAAAGAAAAACACTAGCAAATTCATGCTGTGAAATGTAGATAGGTTAAACTCTGAAGTTTTAAGAAGGATTCATTGGTGAAATGAGGAGGAGAGTGAACTGAGCAAGAGGGCAGAGAAGAGAGGCAAAAAGGAAGGGTGATCAGGCAAAAAGGAAGGAAGAGGAGATGCAGGGCACAACTCTGCTATGTGGGGCCAGACAGTTCCAGGAGGACTCAGTGCATCTCAGACTATCCAGCAACAAATTACTTCTCCATGTGTGTATGCAAATACTGGCATAACTTATTCATATCTGCAATTTAAAAAATACCAGAATGAGCCAAACAACCCCAGGGCAGCAGTGCCAACACTACTGTGTGGATGAACCCTGAGACTGCTAGTATTTTCTCAGTATTTTAGAGCTACCTTCCTCTTTAAATGCAGCACTCAAACATGATGTGAATCTACCATCTGTCAGAGGGTTTGTAGCATTGCGTTAATTGGGTTTGTGCCACTGTTGTTATGCCACCCACAGTCACCGTGCTATCTCAGTCAGACTGGAGGTAATCAACGCAATAACTGACAGTCTCCATGGCTGCCAGTTGTGATGGTTCAGCTCACCTGAGTCTCACAAACCTCTTCACCAGGAAGCACGATTTGTCCTCCTTCACCTCCTTGTCTCACAGACACATTTTAATCACTGGTATGATAGAAACATAATTCCTCAGGGGGAAAAAAGAAACATTCCCAAGCTTTAAAGAAAATGTCTCAGCCTTTATCTGCCTTCGGCAGACGCCTAGGTGGTGTTAACAGATTTTTATTAACACTGCTTCATAATGGATAGTTTTTTTTCTAGAAGTCACAGAAAGAGTGATAACAATGTGTAATGGCAAAGTCACAATACTTCCAGTATTAGCTTATTATAAAATATTGTATGGCAAGGAAGGGGCAAAGAGGCTTGCAAATTTCTTTGGACTAAAATTTTCATGGATGTTTGACTGCTAAAGTTGTGAATGGTCTACAAGCAGTATTTCTGGAATCTGACATGAACTGGCAGCAATGCTCTGACAGATGTTTTAGTATTTCACAGAATCAGGGCCAGACCAAGATGTTTTAATGTTTGAGGCAAAGAATAAAATGGTAAACTAAACTAGCAAATGAAACTTTCTTCAGTACTGATGATGGGACATGATTCTTTCATGGCACAAAGGAGCAACAAGCTAGGAGTGGAGTTTGATTCCATACTGATAGGATATAAGTGAAATGTATACATGCATGCATGTTTTACCCTTTGTTTTAGGAACACCTTAGTAGTAGATATCCTTTATCAGTAAAATATTACTGTCCTGAAGACAACTGTGAAGAGAACTCCCAAGTAATTTTGAGCAGTTCAGTAATCATGGTGAATATTAGACAGATAGGAATGGAGGGAGTGAAGGGTTAATCTACATGTATTCATCTGTGTGCACACAAACTAAACTTAATTGATCACTAACTCAGTGAGTTGGAGTACTTGACTGCAGCCAGGAGTTAGATTCCCCACTGTGCCTCCCAGGGAAAAACCCAGCCTGTGTAGCCTTGGGCAAGCTGCACAGTCCCAGGGATCCCCAGAAGCAGGGAATGGTAAAGCATATAACACATGCAGTGATCTGAATCTACTTTAAACAGTGCCCCAGTCTTGAGGTGTTTATAATAGAAAATACAGCACAATACAGGAAGGGGGGCAGAAACAAATAGGGAAGGAATGTGCAATTGTTCCAGTTGTGTGTTTTTAGCCTCCTAGTTATAAATAATTCTCTCAGAACCTTCTCTCTTGCCTACTCTAGTTCCCAGGATCCTCCTCCCTGTAGGATGTAAAAAGCATTAACAAATGATCAAACTATAACTCTACTGTGACAGCATGTTGCTAATAATAGAGTGATGCAAACATATTTTGAAGAGTTTCTGTTTTGCTCTGACAATTGATTCTTGGCTGAGTTTCACAGGAAAGAGGTACAGTCAAGCTTTCTGATCTGTCTTTCTTTATTCATATCAGAGCATTGCACAATTTAGAATTATGGATGTGATATTATATTACAATCTGTGTTTTGTATAGATGCTTCTACCCCCATACTGTGACTCATACACATGTCTACTAAACTGAAGATGTGAGAAAATCTTCTTACAATCCATGTGTAGAACCTGTGGCTGAAAAAAAAATGCTTTGTATTTATTTTTATTAAATATTCAAACAGCTAAAAAAAGGGTGTGGGATAATGAATCATTTGGTCAGCAGAGAACTACCTATACAATCTAGGGTTAGTAATATTCTCTAGGACTCCTCGTGGAATAAATTAACCCCCTTTCAAAGGGATTTTGTAATGATAAACTGGGATGCTTAGAGGGAAGCATTTGGCCTCGTCCTAAAAAGTAAAAAATCCTCCAGCTGCTCAGACCAGTTATTTTGCCTCTTCCACTTCATTCACACACAAGCAGTCTTTAAAAGCAGAAGAATTAAGAAAGTGATTTCCCCCCACTTTTTCTTAACACACCTCAACTCAATTCAGCAGGGAAAATCAGAGATGTCTCTGGGTCAAAGCGATGTGAGAGAGGCAAAATAAAGGGAGCGTTGGACAGTGTGTGTGTTGCGGGGTGAGTTTCTAGGAGAGAAAGTGAGGTTGAATTTTGCCATGAAGGTTGCCAGGCCCTTGAAACGTTTCTGCAAACAGGAACCAACAGGCAAATCCGAAAGACGCGAGGGAGTTCTGCCGCCCTGACCTGTATAATGAACAAATAAAAGGAGGCCACTTTGCTCCCAAGCTCCCTCGCCGCTTTTACCCCCCCCCCCCCGCCCGAAAGGACAAAAGGTGCCGCTTAGTGATGCGTGAAAGGAGAAACAAAACAAAAAGGCCAAAAAAAAAAAAACCCTCGCTCCCTCCCCTCGCCTTTCCCCGCCCTGCGAAACTCCCCCACTAGACAGATGGCAACAGTTGCCCCCGCACCAGTTGCGTGTCGAGGCGAACAAGTCTCTTTTATCCGACAACAGGTCATAAATGAGAATGGTGCAGACAGCAGCCCAACACTTCCCTGAAGGCTGGCAGGGGGGGGGAGGGAGGCGAGTCGGCGGCCCCCCCAAAGCCCAGAGGAAGACAATCAGCAAGCCGACGGTGGGTGGCTGGGTGGGTCGCTCGCTCCCTCCCTCCTGTGTGAGCCCATCTGGCCGCCTCCGGGAGTCCCTTCGCCCCTCTGGCTTTCTTTCCCCCTGGAGCATTATCAGCCCGGGTCCACATACAAATGACTACTAGCCCTTTACGATTTAAGACCATACTCGCATGCCATACACTGTGTTTAACTTCTACATCACCTGCTTGCCTTCACAACTTCTTCCGTGGCAATGGCAACTTCCCACAGGAGATCTGTTTGGCCCATTTTGCTCCATCACCCTCCCTCCCCGGTGCTCTTAGCTTAATCCCCCTCAGCATTTTATTCAGATGATAAGCTTATAGGCAGCTGTCAGCTGTCAAGTATGTGTGTGTGGGTGGGTGTTTATGGATTGTAATTTTTTCCTGACACTGCAGGTTTTGTAACTGCCCCTTTTCATCATACATACAGTATGATTTATTACAGAAGGCTAGGGTAAAAATGCTGAACCAGATATACGTACAATGTTTCTAGAAGAACTATCAAGCTTCGCTGTGTATTTTTACAATGGCTACACCTAGAAGAGTACCTGGGTAGGAAGAACTCTGTTTATCATCTTGACTATGATTAACAAAGCTTAACTTGGAGGCTGACTAGCAAAACTATTGTATGAATGATTAATCAGAAGTAAGTACCACTGAGTAAGTATGTCTGCTGGATTCTATTAACATAAGTTTCTAGTTTTGAGCAAAGCTGAGGAAATTGTTTTTAACAACAGTTCCCAGAATCCCCCAGGCAGCAGGGTTAGGAGTTGTGCTATCCAAGAGATTCTGAGAATTCAAAATTTCCAAGCTCTAGTTAAGTGATTGTGAGCATCCACTCAGAATGTGTGTGTGTGTGTGTGTACATGTGATGTGATTATGCACTCAAAATGGGGGTAATGCTTCAGAGAGCTATGCATGACCTGTCAAAGTCAAGTGCCAGACCCTGGATAAGCAGAGAGTGGAAAGATGGGCCCTAGTTACTAAAAGGTTTTGATGTTAAATATGAGACAACTGCTGAGTGCAACAAACCAGACAAAGAACGAGAGGAAACAATGAAACAATACAGGTCAGCACAATAAGTGGCAGCAGCCTATGCATACCAGCTGTCTAATCTACAGTGTTGTTTATTCTACACAAAGTTGTCCGCTCTCATGTGTTCATCACAAGTCTCATGATTTCACGGAACCTTCTTAGAGCTCTCAGCTGAAAGGCCTATAATATAATGATGAGGTTTGTAGGTTCTTGGTAATATACATTTTTAAAGATCCATCAATCCACTCAGTGCCATATGAGTATTTCTATTCAGAAAAACAACCACTGATCCTATAAGTGTTGCTGTATATGCTCCTTGCACAGAAAAATGTAGAAATTAATTACTGATTCCTACTTCTTTATTTGTGCAAAAGATCAGAAGAGGACCCAACTTCATATGGCCCAGTGTCCAAAATAAGCTTAAATTAAATATAGTTCAACAATTTGGGAGGAAGGCCCTGTTAGAGTAATGTGCATTTCATTTGGGTGGCTCGAAACCTATTCTGAGTTTCATGCCCTATTTCCTTATTTGTAGTTGTCATCTGTGATCAATATGCATTAATGGCTGTTTTGTAAAAACAGGAGCTTTGAATGGAGACAATTATCTTCATTGGATTAGTCCCTCATGCATGAGAGCCAGTGTGGTATAGTTGAGTATCAGACAGGAGAGCTAGTTTCAAAATCACACTTACCTTTGGGAACTGAAGGACATGGTAAAACCTTGAACATGTCACATACCTCAAAACCCTATTGGGGGTTGTCATACGTCAGGAGAATCTTGACAACACAGAACAGCAACAACCCACATGCATGGTCATATATAAAATAATATGTGCTAGTCAAAAGCTTATTTGGGAGCAAATAGACCTACAGACTTTCAGTCCTTTTGTACAACTACTAACTAAACACTGCTTTGAATTTCTGCATGATGTTAAAAAATGGAAAATAATAACCAACCCCAACATTACCACATACAGTATGTGAACACTCTAAGTGCTTTGAACATCTGAACATTAACATAGAAATATAACTGTCATGGAAAGTTTGAGCAGAATCATATAATTCCTTCAGTGCTTAATTAGATGAGACTTCTGTAAGTTCTATTGTGTATTTTAATCACATTTAATAGTCTTGCCCTTTATTGCTATGTGGTAGTTTGTTCCTTGTACATTGTTTTTTGTGTTGAGGGATGGAAGAGAACAAATATGTTTTTCAGATAAATTAAATCCCAACAGCCGTGTGGCCCAAGTGCTTTAAAACAGCCGTGTGGCCCAAGTGCTTTAAAACAAAGAGAAGACAACTTCAAATAGAGGCCAGCTCATTTATAAAGGACACACTAGGCCCCATGGTCCCAGGAGATTCTTTAAGAAGAGACTTTTTGAGGGATTGAAAAATAAATCCATACTTGTGTGTCAATCTAGGGTGATGGGCCAAAGGTTGTTAGCCCATCACTGCGTTCATTGGCCCCCGAAAAGTGGCATCTTTTTCTTCATCCTTCTAGAGAAACCTGCATCACATTTTGAGAACTGAAGTAAATTCAGCTACACAGAAAATCCTGCCAAATAACCAAACATTTTCCCCAAATCTCTGAGCGTCAGATTGTTTTTGCTTTGTTTTTTGTTCATCTGATAATTCAAATCATACTACATTAGTTACTATGTTATAAGTGGTGAAATATGTCATCCCTTTTGAGGGCAAGAGATCTAAGGGTTGGGTGTTTTTACTCAAGGATTTTCTGTCTCTCCAGTCCTGGCTTGATGATGTCTTTGGCCTTTCATTGTTCTTCACTGGGAAGTATCTTAGTATCAGGAAGTGTCACAAACAGTTACTCCTGCATTCCTTTGTTGTAATGTTAAGAAACAGGAGAACTTGGATATTTAAGAGGTCCCTCCCATCCTCAGCCTTAGCACTCAACTCTCCATTCCTGCAACCTTGTGTAAAAGGAAGAGTGTGGACCATGAAATGAAGAAGGTAATCATTCTTCTAGTGGAAAGTTAATTGAATGTTTGATGCCTCTTTTAAGGTCAGCATTAAGGAACACAACTTTCTGCTTATTAATCATCTTAGTGAACATTAGTCTAAATCTAGTCCAAGAGAAGAATAAAAATAAGGAGCATGTTCTGGGCCCTGTATGGAAGAGGGGTCTATGCACACTTAGATTTCCTAATGAGATGGGAACCACTTCCCCAAGATGGGATTCCATAATACTGTACAGATGACATCTCATTGTAAGCTGAATCCATTGTTTGAGAGATGCAATTGTAGCAGATCTTTGTGGCAGAGCGAATATACTTGCAAATGCAGCCTGTGCTTACTTCCCAATGATCAATTACAAAACAAATTAGGTTAATTTGCAACTACAAAAATTCCTGCTGTGACATTCCAACTATGTTCAGCACTTAAGAAATGTCCTTTTCTAATGATGTGTTATCTGCAGTGTCCATCTTAGCCTGCCATTCAAGTTGCAAGTATCAGAATCACATGGACAGCCTGGCCTGATATGCATCAGTTTCTTTCTCATCCATCCAATAGTTGCATGGCCAGAAACTAGACGAAAAATAGACACAAGATCAGGCCTGTGCATATGGCTGGGAGATTCATCTACACTCCCCAATAACATGAGATCATGCCGGAAAAAGGGAGTAAAGGCAGGGCATTCTTATGCATTTTCACAGGTGAAGATACAAAACGACTATTTACATGATCCAGCTTTGTCCTTCACAAAGATATTCTATATTCTAACTTAATCTAAATGAAAATCCCGTGTATCATTCATAGTTATACAAAAACTGAAAGTGATTGTGGTTGGTAGGAATGTGGACAGCCTTCAAAAAGATGTTCAAAAATAGACTGAATTGGGGGGTATTTCTGTGAATCCAGGACAACTATGGGTAAGGGAAAAGAGCCTCTAGTCACATCAGCTGTTGAGCAATACACTTACAGATCAGCATTTGTGGAATAATAACATTTTAAAAGAAACTCAGATATTTGAACAGAAGACAAGGAACACTGAAGATATACACACAGTATTGGCAGACTGAGCTGCTACTGCCAAGGTGAAAGCAAGTGACAACTGGATACACAGACAGACAGACAGACAGAAAGACAGAGAGAGAGAGAGAGAGAAAGAGAGAGAGAGAGTCAGTCCAAGATCTGTCTTGGACACTCCTACCACTGAGATGCTGGTAAAGTTCAGACTGAGGTTACTATGCTGTACGTACAGTATATAAATTCTATAGCAGCTGTTCCACTATTCATTTCACAAAGCTGTTGGGTGAATAGAAAGACTTGTGTTACTGTTTAGACAGCCTTTTGTTTTCTGGAATATTTTCTCTTTTTCTCTATGTTCTCAGTCAGCTTAGTTTACTAAACTAAGTAGTTGACACCACATGTTTGTTTTTATCTTAGTTTCCTAAACTTGACTTATTACACTATTAGGATAGAATATGTGTATGCTCCTGTGGAAGGATGTGTGTTCTACGGGCTTTGGGTAGATTGGTCTTTTTGTTTGTGTTTGTTTTAGTGTAAAGCCCTGATTTTTAGTGTAAAGCCCTGATTCTTACACTTTACTTCACCATAGATTCTAGAACCAGTTTTCTGGGCCACTCATTTTTTGTGGACAACCACATTTCTTAAATTATGTCTGTCATAAAGGATAATTCTGAAATCCTTCCCAATTTAAAACCCAGCTACTGTTTGTCTTCTTTATCACTGATCCAGTGACAAAGATACATTTGTCCATACCTATTTGGGGGCTTGCATTGTTTAAAAGGCCAGCTGGTTTCCTATTTCAGTTATAAACATGAACTGAAACAAGAACTGCCATTAGAGCATGTGGTAAAAAAAAACTTCAAAGAATATGCCAGGTCATCACTATCTCCCTGCTATTTTCATTGCTATTCTGGAGGGCTTGGGAAATCCCACGATCACAGCCTAACCAATGCTGCTGTAAGCATAATTTATGAAAAGAGCCCAATGTGTTTGGCCCATGTGGTTCTCCTATTTGGCATGTAAATGATCCTGGACTTTTGATAAATTAAATCTTGGTGTCCCTTTGCAGCTGAAATGAATGGAAAACAGCTCTGAAGCCATGATTTGAATTAATTATTTCTTTCCCCTCCCTTGTTGGTTTCAGGCAGGCAGGTGCTGAAACTCTGCTCTGGGCCAAAGACTGATTTCCCCTGATACAAGAGCTTGGTGTTGGGTGGTGTTTTTTTCTCACACTGTTGCCTGGCAGGGTTTAATGGGGCCCAGAGGAGCAGCTCTTCCCCCGCTTGACTCCCCCACATCAGAAAACAAAGCAAATTCAGGAAACACCTGGAGGCCAAGGACTGGTATACTGGAACACACACAGCAAGAAAGGAAGGCTCTTCACCTAGTTTTGGTCTCTCTCTCTCTTGCTCGCTCTCGCTCTCTCTCTAAACCAGCCAGTTAAAAATAAAATCTGAATCATTTGTAAGAACCCCACCCAGGGGCCATGAAATGTTTACCTCGTGACATGACTGCAAGCTCAGACATGCTCCCGTACCACAGGCAATGCTGGGGACATTGTGCAGACTTGAACCAACACAGAAAAGATTGCTTCATATGCTAAAGCACCTTCTGCAGTTCTAGTTGTGGATGAGGTTTTTTTTGGGACTGCTGCTCTCTATACTACAGTTCCTGGTAGTCATGCTCATTGATGGAATCTGTGACCTGTGATCCAAACCAGTAACGTAGGAAGAGACTGAAGTGCTGTTCAGGTATCTTATGACAAGTAATCTTATGACAAGTAAAAAACTAAGCACCGAATGTGATGCACCGAATGTGATGCACTTTGGCTAGCCATGTCTCCTGCAGCCTATGCATACAACACAAACACCTACAGGACACAGCATTTTAGCCTATGTGTGAAAACTTCACCTTCGCAAGACAATCATGTTGGACATGCAGGTGCTGTGGGGGGGGGCAGGGGGAGGCTAGTTAGCATGTATGATGTTCATGGCTTGGCTACTCACCACATAAGTAAAAATCCTGAATAGGGCACAAAATTCATAAGCAATGCCGCATGCAGGGCATTTGATGCTTCATCTCAACCAACATACTACCATTGGCCATAGTGGCACAAAGCCTAAAGTTTCCTATAAGTGTACAGTTACATTTTAATTAGGTTTTGGCCAGGACATCGGGTTGCTACTTCCTGGGTGACTTTCGTGGGTGTTCTTCAGTGGGAACTAAATGGTAGAGAGTGAGGCCATATTAGTTCTTTCATATCTGTTGTTGGCTTTCCATGCTGCCAATCATAATTGGCAGTATGGAAAGCCAATCAAAAGCCTGGCAGGACAGGACCTTCGGGATACTTTACTGCAGTCATCCTGGCCCTTCCTGTCAAGCTGTGCCCACTGTTTCACATCATAACAGTTGGTCTGGGGTGCCTTTTGATTTTGTTCACAATGTTATTTAACATCAGTGAGATGCTGTGTATATGCTGGGGATACTCAGCTCTATTGCTCTTTGTGATCTGACCCTAGGGAGGTATCAAGCACTCTTAAATGTGGCTGTGCTTGCTAATGGGATGGGTGAGAGTGAATGAGCTGAAGCCAAATCCAGACAAAACAAATCTGCTGCTAATTGGTAGAAAGCCTGTCTTGGGTTTTGGGATTCAGGAATGTATGTGCACAGCTATATTTAGTGAGTGAGTTGTGTTTCTGGGTCATTATGATATGGTATGTTTTTGATGGCAGAAAGTGAGGAGGAATTAAGGAATCTTGTAATGAGGGTGAAAGAGGAGAGTGAAAAAATGGTCTGAAGCTCAACATCAAAAAAACTAAGCTCATGGCCACTGGTCCCATCACCTCCTGGCAAATAGAAGGGGAAGATATGGAGGCAGTGACAGATTTTACTTTTTTGGGCTCCATGATCACTGCAGATGGAGACAGCAGCCACGAAATTAAAAGACGCCTGCTGCTTGGGAGGAAAGCGATGACAAACCTTGACAGCATCTTAAAAAGCAGAGACATCACCTTGCCAACAAAAGTCCGAATAGTCAAAGCTATGGGTTTTCCTGTTGTGGTGTATGGAAGTGAGAGCTGGACCATAAAGAAGGCTGACCGCCAAAGAATTGATGCCTTTGAATTGTGGTGCTGGAGGAGACTCTTGAGAGTCCCCTGGACTGCAAGGAGAACAAACCTATCCATTTTAAAGGAAATCAACCCTGAGTGCTCACTAGAAGGACAGATCCTGAAGCTGAGGCTCCAATACTTTGGCCATCTCATGAGAAGACAAGACTCCCTGGAAAAGACCCTGATGTTGGGAAAGTGTGAAGGCAAGAGGAAAAGGGGACGACAGAGGATGAGAAAGTTGGACAGTGTCACTGAAGCTACCAGCATGAATTTGACCCAACTCCGGGAGGTAGTGGAAGACAGGAGGGCCTGGCACGATCTGATCCATGGGGTCACGAAGAGTCAGACATGACTAAATGACTAAACAACAACATGTTTTTAATGCTTCATGACATTGCAATAGACCCCACATGAGATTACCTGGAACAGCATCTAGAGTCTTCAGTTGTTGTAAAATGCAGCAGGTAGGCTGCTAACTGCTATACAGTAATTGTGATTACATCATCCAATACTGAAACATCTATACCAGCAGTCCCCAACCATTTTGGAACTGCTGACTGATTGTGGAGGGGCTCTGTGCATGGGGGGCACCCCTGAGCTAATGGGGGAGTGTCGCACTCACAGGGGGCGTGTCGTGCTCGCGCGCATGGTGGGCAAGCGCAACACACCCACTGTCCATGCGTGCCGTGAGCCAAGATCCATCTCTGTGGCCTAGTCCTGGGAAGCCCACAGACCAGGACCGGGCTGTGGACCAGAGGTTGAGGTGCCCTGATCTATACTAATTGTCAATTATTTTCTGAACTCATTTCAAGGTGGTGGTTAGAACCCTAAATTTGGGGAAAGCAAAAGGAAAAGCAAGTAAGGAAATGGTTCTCTCCCCCCTTCCCCCCTTTTTAAAAAGGGAAAACATCAATATTTAGGGTAAATATAGCCAAGTTTCAAGATGAGTATGAGTGAATTGCTATCTTTCTCCAGGTTTCCATGTAGTGAATCAAATATTGAGGCGAGCAGTACTGAAGGAGAAGACTGGTGTTTGATCTGGAGGTAGTTTTAAAATGTGGGTATGCATCTCCACTGCTTCCCAGCTTGGATCAAGGCACTTTTTGCTACCTGCCCAGCCACAAAAAGTAATTGCATACAGACTATCCACAAGGAGGTTCACACAAAGGCTGTTTCACTACAAGCTAGGCACGCTGTACACCTAACTTCATACCATCTCAAAAAACGTGTGTAATGATGATTAGGGTGGGCATGAATTCTGTTTACAGAGAATAGTCTGCTATTTGAGGAGCTAATATTTGAAGGTATCCTCTCTTTGAAGGATTATCTAACAGAAGTTTGGCTTAAAGATAAAGAACCAAGAATCGGGTGGATAAGATCCTTGAACTTGGCCATCACTAATTACATACATGGAACATTACATGGACAGTCTTTTTAGTCAAACAACAAGAATAATATTTATTTATTTATTTATTTATTCCATTTATACCCCGCCTATCTGTTCGTCGCGAACACTCTAGGCGGCTAATAAGTAGTAGAGCAAAAAAAAAAAGGATCTTTAAAATGTTGATTATTTTAATCTGTTATGTTTAAAAATGGTCACTGGAAATCAGAGAAGTAAAGAAAAGGCTCCTTTAAATGGGCATTATTATTTTATACAAGATCTTTTTGTAAGATTTTTTTTTACTGTCTGGCTAGAGACAAAGAACAGTTGGTGACATCTTAAAACATGTAAATCAGAGGTTTCTCAGCTGGGATCAGTTCTACCTAACTCCTTCCAGCCCATTTGACTCACCTGGGATTTTTGCTGCCAAGTGTCTCATCACAGACATTAGTTGTCTCCATTTACCAGGAAATGTAAGCTTCCCCCAGGAGTTTTGTCTGACAAGCAGAAGCTGAAGGAGGAGCAATACAAACAAAAGCCAGATCTCAGCTGTTTCCAAGTCATCTGTCTTCAACCCTACAGAACCTGAAACTTTGATGGTGCTTGAGACAGTACTCACCAGCAGCCTGAGTCTTAGATCACCTTTCCAAACAGACTTCACACAGATACTGTATCTACCATCAATTTCTGGGCTCTTATCTACAGTTTTTCTGCACTATCCATAGTGGTGCTCAGCCTGATGAAGTTGAATCTTTTCCGTGGAAGCTTGCAATTTGATTTTTTAGTGATCCAATAAAAGGTATCACCTCCCCTTGTGTTTGTGAAACTTTGAGGAGTGTTGTTGCAGGACCCAACTCTCCCTCTCCCCCCTCCCTCTCTCTCACACTTACTCATACGTACATATCTAAGGTTTACCTACATACATCAGTTAAAAAGATCACATTCAGATAACTGTTGGGAGGTGCTGTGGAAGGCAGCCTAGTCACAAATTAAACCATTGATAGGCACTTGGAGATGAGCAGAGTGACACAAGGCATGATTCACACCTCATTGGTCAACTGGAAATTCCCACTGAATTAATAGTTCTGGGTTGCACTCACCAAGACAAGCTAGATAAATTCAGGTATTCATAACTATATAGCTATAGGTAAAAGGTAAAAGTTCCCCTTGACATTTAGTCCGGTCGTGTCCGACTCTAGGGCATGGTGCTCATCTCTGTCTCCAAGCTGTAGAGCCAGCGGTTGTCCATAGACAGTTTCCATGGTTACGTGGCCAGCACAACTAGACACGGAATGCTGTTACCTTCCCATCATGGTGGTACCTATTTATCTACTCACATTTACATGCTTTCGAACTGCTAGATTTGCAGGAGCCAGGACAAGTGACGGGAGCTCACTCCATCATGTGGATTCGATCCTGCAACTGGTGGTCTTCTGTCCATGCAGCACAGAGGCTTCTGCGGTTTAACCCCCTCTCATTACAACATTAATTTGTTCCAGCGAAATCGCTGTAGAATGAAAATGTTGTAATGCGAAAATAAAAAGCCCACTGAAACGCATTAAAACCTGGTTAATGCATTCCAATGGGCTGGAAACTCACCGTCCAGCGAAGATCCTCCATAGGGCGGCCATTTTCGGTGGCTGTCTTGTGAGGAATCCATCCAAAAACACAGTGGGGAGCCATTTTATTTACCCGGTGGCCATTTTGAAACCGCCAATCAGCTGTTTTAAAATCGTCATTTAGCGAAGAACTGGTTTCCGAAGCAGGGAACCGATCATCACAAAGCGAAAAAAGCCTGTTCAGACCATCGTTTTGCGATTGCAAGATCATCGTAATGCAGTTTTGTCGTAATGCAGGGCAATCGTAAAGCGAGGCATGACTGTAGCTATAGACCCCTCTGTAGACATTGCTCTCAAAGCTGTTCAGAGGAAATGAGATAAAACTTAAATTCTTGCCAGCTAGGAGCACAGTACATAGTATCTCTTCTATTTCCTGCTCATACCAGTACTAACAATCACAGGAGACTGTTTTGAGCAGATTACCATGGGCATATACTTTAAACAGCAATAATAAAAAAAGCAATAGGAAATTTCCCTTATTCTCATAAATGCAAAGTTCCATCCAGTGAAAAACATTCTTACAACCACATAGAAATTCATTGAAGAACAATGCTATCGTGGTGGTTGCAGGTATACTAAAATAGCTATGTACTAACACTAAGAATAATAAAGCTGTGAAGCTTTTTAGTCACCTTGCTCATTAGTGACTTAAGATAAATGATGGTGAATCATGCTGTCATCTGAACATCTCTGGCCAAACACTGCTTTGAGATCAGGCATTGAGGTTCCATTAAGAGCATACATCTCCTTTGAAATTGCACTGTGGCATCTGAGTAACTGTTGGGCAATCAGGCAGCTACTATCTCAAAAGCTGTATCTCACAAATGTATGATACCTTCAGTGTCTGCATAGGTCATGGATGACAGTCTTTTAGAAGAGTTTCTGGCATGCCATTCTTAATGGTAAAATAAAGGTTCACCTTGACATTTAGTCCAGTTGTGTCTGACTCTAGGGCTTGGTGCTCATCCCCGTTTCCAAGCCATAGAGCCAGCATTTGTCCAAAGACAGTTTCCGTGGCCTGTCTAGACATGGAACGCCATTACCTTCCCACCGAGGTGGTACCTATTTGTGGGAATATATACCTATTTATCTACTCACATTTTTACATGCTTTTGAACTGCTAGGTTGGCAGGAGCTAGGACAAGCGATGGGAGCTCACTCCGACACGTGGATTCAATCTTACTACTGCAGGTCTTCTGACCTGGCAGCACAGAGGCTTCTACAGTTTAACTTGCAGCAGCACCACATCCCTAATGCCATTCTTAATGACCTCGGTTTAAATCAGGGATACTGCCCTGCCCTGCAGAACTTGACAGTACCCAAATAAGGGCAGGCAGATTGGTGCCCAACAAGCCTTCTGCTGTTTTGGAGACACTCTGTCCCCATGCTTGCCCAGTTCTGTGCCAGTACTTGTATGTTTTTGAATCGCTACGAGGTAGAAATATTTTCAAGAACGGGGAATGCAAATAGCCCTGATTTGCCTCAGAGTCTTACACAGCACCATCAGAATTGTTGCCCCATCTCCAGCCCAGAAATCCCAAGAAAAAGAGAAACAGGTAATCACTGTTATAGATTTCGGCTGTAATACCACAGCACCAAGAAGAGGAACCAAGGTGGTGGGGAGAAAGATCCTAGAGTATTAATGTCAGCCCAGCAATTCAAAATCCACACAGAAATGCAGGCATTCATCTGCACATACATTCAGACTCAGTCCTTTTCGCATTAATTATTTTTTTAAAAGAAAGGAAGAAAAAATTCAGAAGAAAATTCATGCATTATGCCGTGCTGTCTAAAGTCCCTCAAGTTGCATGGTAAGTTTTAAAAAATGCAGCGAGTGGATGCTATCGCCTGTTGTCCTCATTCAGAGACACTCAGTGACTGCAATGTGTAGGAGACCTGAGCTTCATTGGGTCTTTTCCTTTGGTGCTGGCTCAGCATCTTCCTTATAAACCACTGGTACTTTCACTTCCCTTTTCTTCACTTTTAATCACACTGTGTCTTCTCAAACATTTTTATACCTGTTTTGACAAGAGTAATCAGGGGAGGTCCTGTTTATTTCAAAGGACCCGCTTTAGTTGGGGATAAAATTGGATTTAGTAAGGTGCTGCTACACCATATTTCCCAATGTCATCATCACTGGAGCTGCAGTCCAACATCTGGAGCATCACATTCTGCCCATCCCATTGACAGTCAACACTTAGTATACAGGTCCTCAAACTAAAGCTAGTTTATTGCCCGAAAAATTAGTCTTTGCTGATATAAGACGTCTTGTCTTTTTTTCTCGATTTCTACTTCAAGAGAGGCTCAGAGGATAGTGAAAAGGGATTGTGGCTGTTTGGTTGTGCCCCTCTCTCTATGGAATGCTTTCCTAGAAAGGCCAAAAGAATTTAGGCAACAGGATATGATATTTCTCTAGTCACGGAGTTTTGACTTGACATGATTGGTCAGTTTCAAATATTGGCATTGCATGAATTTATTATCCTTCTATTTTTTTTTTAATTTTGGCAAATGATAGGGACAATGTGTGCTTGATTTTATAGATACTTTGATTCTGTTGTTTTGCTTTTTAACTCTTGTAAATATTAATTGTCCCAAAGTATCTTGACTTGAGTATCTTTTTTTGAAAAAGTTATCTGGTAAATCTTCTTAATTTAATTGCCTTCTAAATCTTTTTTTTTAGATTTTGTAATTAGGCCATTGTGCAATATCAGGACAATGTTACATAAACAAGTAATAAACAAGCAGGGCACAGAAACATGATCTCATCCACATATCGTACACTAGCTTTAGTAACATACTAGTATGTTAATGTTACTAATATTTGCAATACTAACTGTGGGCCTGTGTAAGAGAAATGATTTCCTGTTCAAAGATTCATTTACAGCCTGTATAGTATACTGTGATTTCTATTCTGGAACAGGAAACACAACCCATCTTGCACCTAATGAAACAGCACCCAGTAACATGATCCAGAAGTCCCATCATAGAATATGTTACTGCACTATACCCAAAAATGGAAACAGACCAGCACAGGCTCACTACATACACTCTGAAAAAATTTTAGTCTTAAACTTTCTGTTTCGATGCATGTTGTGCTGTTCTAAATGGAAGAATATAAGCATGTACAACCTCTTCTAGTCAGAGTGGTTTATACACTTCTCAAAATGCACCATTTCCCTGCTATGTGTTGTACAAATGCTATTAGCTGGATATTGCACTAGAATCCCATTAAGGCAAATCTTTGGTGCTATTACTGCAATATCTGAAAGATTAATGATATGGGCTTCAGATAGTGAACCTTCTTAATGGCTGCAAGTGTAGAACTAGCATATAAATGAAAAGCCCCAATTCCACCCATGACTGAAGACTGCTTATAAGGACTACAGGATATCATATGTTTGATCAAATTGACTTTTCCAAGAGGCAAGAGTGTCTATATTAAATATAGCAATGGCAAATGTAGATAAAAGTTCATTTCTAATACTGTACAGTCAGCTTTATAATGAAGGTATACATACTGAAATAGGTAACTTTTTTTCCTTTTCATGCTTCTTTGCCCCTTCCTTCATAAATCCTATATGCACTTATTTGCTGTTTACAACCATGTGCAGTATCCATTCTTCACATAGGTACAATATCTAATTTTCATGTTAGCAGTCAGGGTTCAATACAGTCATCCAGAGGCTGAAATTAATTTTGCTTGTGTTCAAAGAATTTCATTGGATTTAGATATGGAAAATGCTTGGTTTTTGGATTTCAGCTCCCAGAATACGTCAGCCAGACTAGGTGGGTCATGGGCATCACCACCCAAAACAGGAAGCAGAGTGCTACTCCCCTAATTGCATGGGCATTACAGTGCCACCTGCCTCATGTAGCAACATATGGTGGGGGCAATGGTGGCAGGAGAAGCAGTAGCAACAGCAGCATAGAGGTGAGGTGCCACTCCCCTCCACCAACATTGTCAGAAGAAGTTGTGGATGGCAACGAGAAGGAAGAAGAGTAAGTGCCACCCTAGGAGGGCTTTTGCTGTGTTACTCCACTTTGCACCATCTCACCTCTTCTGTGAGGTAATTCAGTACTGCCTGGTTCTGAAGTCCTCTGAGTGACAGGAAGTTTTTCTGGCCACCGGTCCCATAGTCCTTATGTTTTGAGGACTTAAGAGCCAGGCTTAGCAGGAGGGGCCAGACAATGCAACAGGGAACAATGCGGTAAGGGCCCTGCTGGCCTAGAGCAGCACTTCCTCCTCCTCCTCATTGCCATCACCACATGCTTCTTTCTTCTAGCAAGATGCAGTGGGTTCAGTCTCCTCATTGCTGGCATTGTCATCTTTGCCACTTGCTGCTACTTCTAGGCGAAAGAGTGGCAAGGACCCTCTTGGAGTGGCAGATTTACTGATTTCACCATTTATTACTTGACATAGTTGCCTGAGAGAAGTTCTTAAATCGATTGTCGTGCCTTACTGCTTGGAATGTGATTTGGTGCTTTTATTTAGTTTTTTAGTGTGGTGATTGTTTGATCCTTTTTTAGTTAATTGTATACTCATTGTTTTTAGCTTTAAATATTAGGACTCCAACCTCTGAAATTGTTCAAAAATTCCACAGGCAGACCTATAACTACAAATACCTGGAACATGACCTAGCTCTAAGACTTTTGCATGGCCTCACTTTGGCCAGGGTTCCTGTTGTGAATGTACCAGAGAGAGGGAGAGAAGCTGCTGCAGTACTTCTTGGGAGTGGTAGCTTTCCAAGGGTTCTTTTTGCTGCCCTTTAAGCTCTACAGAAGGCGAATCTCAAAGAATCCAAGATGCTCATTTTGAGATGTGTGACAAAAACAAGCAAAAAATAAAATAAAAAAATCTCACACACAAATCAAACTTGTGGTCCATTTCACTGAACCACTCATATTTTCATATTGTATCAAATGGTTTAAGCATGCTGGCACATTTTATTGAGGCAGATTGATTCATGAAGTTGAGCCACCAAATCAAACAAAATGTAAGTTAAAATGGTTCAAGTCTTTTTTATTTCAAGCGGTGTGCTAGAACAGTGGTTCTTAACTTTGGTTACTCAGGTGTTTTTGAACTGCAACTCCCAGAAACCCCAGCCAGCACAGCTGGTGGTAAAGGCTTCTGGGAGTTGCAGTCCAAAAACACCTTAGTAACCCAAGGTTAAGAACCACTGTGCTAGAAGTACTTGACTAAATTTGGATCCAGCCAGAGATAGGGAAACATTTTTATTTTATTTTTTTTTACTAGCTGGTATGGATATGCTTTTTTTCTCTCCATACTCCAGAACTCACAGAATTCTCAAGAAACAACTCAGGGAGTTCAAGCCCACAAACCCACACCTACAGGCACTGATATTTCACTTACCAGGACCAGGGTACTGTATAGCTCTGAGCCTGCCTGGCCTAGGCCTGGCCTTGCTTCTTGTTGTGAATGTACAAAAAAGAAATCGGTCGTGGCACTTCCTGTGAGTGGTCGTTCCCTCCATTTCAGCCCACATACTTGGAATGGTTTTTCCAGGAAAATGTGTTCCAGCCTTTCCTCAGACATTCATTTTGATATTGCATAATCTTGGCTAGAAAGTAATGAAGTGAAGCAAGGAATTACAGAAATAGGCCTCTGTGAGCTGTCATTTCCCTGACAACAAAAGGGGAACATAGCTTTTTAAAGATTCCATTTTTGTCCCCTGCAACAAAGTTCTTGTTTTTGTCATCCTGCTGTTAAGTTAGAAGAATGCAGCACTAATGCTCTGCCAAGGGATGGGGAATGAAATACTAGATTCTGGACCAACCCATTTAAGACTTTGGATGCTAGCAGATGGCTCCTGTGAGCAGTGAGGAAAGAAAATGGAAGGACAAAGAAATGCACATTAAAAGAATAAGGAATAACTGAACTAAAAAAGAGGAGAAAGGAAGGAGTTTCTGGGAATGGGATATTGTGATTCCCAATATGGAGAACGTTGGCCATTATCTTGTCACATAGGTCTGTAGCTTTACCAGGAATGACATCATGGGCAATGGCAGATTGCTGCTAATTAAAGAGATTTCAGGTTGGGCATGACTCACAATGGGACAAGTGTGTATGCCATCAACAACACAGGTCTTTAATTGATGGAAATTACTGCTGCCACTGATATCATTCCTGCTAAGTAACTGGAGTTTAGCAAGTGGAACCCTTACTTTGATACTGGAAACACTGGAATATCTACTGATCCAATCATCCAAGGCACCTATCAATGCACACTAGATGCACAGATTAGCTTTATATCAAAGAACCCCTGAAAAGTGGTGGTACATTTGGGCCAGAAACCCCAGTTCAAAGGAGATTTGTACGTTTGTTCTTATGGCATTTGAAGTGCTGATCTTGGACAAGAGACAACCTCAGGGTAGATCCAACCCTGAAGTATCTTTTGGGGGGTGGGGTGGGAATCCTGTGCATTTAGCATATGATAGTTTTATTCATATACACTTCTGAAAGTAATCTATCCTCTGCAGTTATATCTCTGAACTAACCACATATAGAGAAAAAAGTTACAGAGAATCTAAACTCTGCACAGTGCTCTCCTCAAAAAAAAAGGGAAAAAAGAAAATCAGGGCTAATTTTGTGCATTCCAGGTGTTCCCAACCACCCTACGCTACAGTTAAAACTACCTGAAGAACAGGTTTGATGAGATACCTTATCAGAACAAAACAAAATAGACATGTATCTTGCAATAATAGATGGCTGCAGAACATTGACTGTTGAACTAATTATATTTTAATACCGAAGGCCATGATTAGCAATTCACTTATAGGATCAACCCTATGCTCCTTGGGAGAGCAGCTGAGGAGCAATTGGAGGTTTTAGATCTCTCTCTCTATAGACAAAGGAGATATATAAGCAGAGATCACCCAATGTGCAGTGGTGGTAGAGTTCTCGGTCACTGCAGACTTGTAAAGCTAACACACCCCCAGTTGGTTTTACATGTTTGCAGCTTCCACCTTGTTTGTGACATTAACTGCAGGTCCTGAAGCTTCATTATGACTTTTTTGGACATTCCTACCCTTTCTCAGGCTGCAGTGCCCAGCCTGTAGGAATCAAAGGGCTACCTGTTTCTGCCATTTTATTACTCTGATAAAGATATTATTTCTCTTGGTTTTGGATTTTGTACAATGACCACACGTTTTCCTTTTCTTTTTGCAAATAATAAGACATTGCTTTAGATATTTCCAGCAACATATAGAATTGCTACATTTTTATTAAAGTAACAAAAGTACATTTTCCAATATATCTGTACATTTTGCATATAAAAACACTATTGTACAATAATCATCCCTCCCCAACACAAAATAGCTTACAAATGTTCTCATTATTTTCACCAATTATGAAACAAGGTCCCACTCAACAGTCCAGCTCAAGTTTTGCAGAGGAGAAAAAGGACACACATACACACGCACACACTCATAGGCTGCTCCTAAGACACAGTTCTCCAGCACTGGTTGTATCAGGCTTGTAATCTGAAGGCAACAAAGATCATACATCAATTCACAGCTTTTACATGCACGAGTTACAAAACAGACTCTGTCCAGATTTGGTTGTCTTAATGCTAACAACAAAACAATCTTAATACTAGATTCCATGCCAGGTATAATAGCATGATATTTGGTGTTTCCTCATCAACTATCCAAGGACACTGGGGGGTGGGGTGGGGGGGGAACCAAAGGAAAAGGTCTACAAATTTCATTTGTAGAAGCACCCTTTGTTGGTAAGAAAATAAGATGGAACAAGCAAGATACCTTTAAACAGTGTTGCATTGATCAGGCCAACTTGGCAAGTGAAACAAGTTACTGGCATTTGGGAAATAACAAGTGAAGACAGGGAGTGTAGCAAAACAATTTTGTTTTTCCTGGATATGTTACAGTTCCAACTCATTATGTTTTTGATGCACCAGATAAGCAACAAGGCTCCCAGGCAGACTTTGAACAGTATTTCTTGGAAGGGGAAGCTACAGTGCAGAAAGTATTCCTCTTGTCATGCTGCCAAAGATTGCATGTATGCTAACGGAGTGGCAGCGCTTTTTGTTTTTAGCTTATAGGGACTTTTAATGCTTTGCTGTAATTGGATTTGCTGAATGCTGGGGCTAAGCTCTAAAACAAGAGCTTCACATTTTTAAATGAAGGAAACTAAATGATTTCTACCCAGACATTTCAATGGGAAGACCTCTCTTGCAGATTAGGCCTTTAAAAAAAAAAAATACAAGGTCTTCACCTTTTCTGTACAAAAAGCTGCCATACCCTTTAAATGGTATGGCATTGTAGACTGCAGCTTCCCAGTTTAAACATTTGTGCACTCAAGGGAATTGTAGGAATTGTATGAGCAGTGCTTTGAAAGGACAAAAGAGATATTTGCTTCAAGAACAGGAAACTGTCCCACCGAAACTGCTCCTCCTCCAGAGTGCCCAAATTTTAAGAAACATATTGCACAGTGTCTGAGAACTCAATTCACAAAAGGCAGAGGAGCAGCAGCTCTGGCGATGGATGCAAAACAGTTGCCTGTACAGGACAGAAGCCAACTGTGCCATGTGCTCTGAAGCAGATCCAAGAAGATAGATTTCAAAAAAAGAAAACACAGTTTAAGTGCCCTGGTTTTGTAATCACTTCTCAGCAGTTATTGGCAGCATTGTCAGGAAAGTTACAAGGTCAAGATAAAGGCAGTAGAATAGACAAAACCCTGGTGAAGGCATATTTTCCTAGCAGGAAGATTCAGTTCACACTGGCCTGGCCATTGCACTTTTGTTTATGAGAGCTGACTGCTAGAATAACAAGCCAGGGATTTAGGTAGCCAGATCCTGGATTTCTTTCCCAATGAAAGTTCCTTATGATTTTAGAAACTACACATTCCAACTGGAATTTTATCATGAGCATGAAATGCAGGATGGAGTGAAGAATTGTGCGAGAAACATTGTTTCTGTATGTATCTGTTTGTGTGCAGATATGTGTTTGTGTGTATGTATGAGGGAGAAAGAGAAATGATGGACCAGCACTTAGAAACCCACAGGCTAATGGATCAGAGTGGCTATCATCGTGACTGGGTGTGTTTTAACACAATGCTTATGCCATTTTAAAAAAAGCAGAAACAGCAGCTTACTTTGGATAGAGGATGTGATGGTTGTGATGAAGCAACTTACTAGTGTAATGAAATGAAAAGACAGCAACTGAGAAAAGAAAAACACCTAGACCAGAATGAGAGCATGGCATCTTAATCAGCATGTATGGGTCATCAGTTAAGTACTACCCTTTTGGCATTACAGCCTGAAGATTCACAGTTGTTGCATTTGCCCCATAGTTAGTCACTGCTTAAAAGTGCTGTGCCCTGCCCCACCCCCTGACTTTTATTTCCAACCCTGCATTTCCCATATAGGCAGGTCAACCCTCCAGAATTGTCATCCAACACTAATTAGGTAGATAATGGCATTTTCTTTCTGCTTCCTTTTTTTAAATAAACTTGCAAGCTTGCAACAGCTTTAAAAAGGCACCTCAACACCACTCCATAGAAGAGTGGTGCCTGCTGTTGGATTTCATTTTGGGTTTTCTCTCTTTTTTAAAAAAATATAAATAGCTCTTCATTTTTTAAAAAATACATCCTCAGGTGAGGTATACAGTAGCCCAGCTCTTGGCAGTGTAAGGACAACTGGGAATGCTTAGCTGGAGACGGTCATCATGTAGTTTTTGGAAGGACTTGTGCGCCCCAGCATCATCTGATTTTTGCAAGTGAGCATCCCATAGGCGCTCACAGGTGCTGCAGACCCTTCATACAGAACACAGATGGATCCATCCTCACCAATGCGGTAGGATACCTCGTAAGGATCAACCCAGAGTGTGAGTTCACTGGGCAGGAGCTGATATAGCTGCTGGAGGCTGAGTCCGATCTGGCTAGCTGCCTTGCTGATGATAGGGTCCATTTTATGGTTGATGCGGATGCAGCGGTAGCCAGAGCCTTTGAAAGGTTTCTCAGGGAACCAATGATGCTTGTAATGCTCTACAAGACAACAAAGAAAAACACCAAAAATGCTAAGTGAGCACAGTGGATTTTTACAAAAGCATTATATGCAAAATATTTTACACACAAAGAAATATATTCATCTATTTACAGCCTGTTTTTTTTTTTAATAGTTGCATTTCTCCATCCAAACAGCTCTCCCCTGGGACTGATCCAGTCTTTGGCACTAACTTCAGAGTAAATTTCTTACTCTGTTCTAGTGATATAAGGGTGAGAAATTCTACAATTTTGATAGATATAAAACAAAACTAAATCATAGCAAGTAAAAGGTTTGCTCCAAGAGGTACATCCCAAAGCAGTCTTCTTTCTATCAACGAATACACTACTCTCTTCCAAGAAGAATATTAAAATATCTCACAAAGCTAGCAGGAAACCTCTTTTTATCAGAAACACCAGAAAGTTGGAAGCCTGGGACTGAAGAGTTCAGAAGGTTTAACTGTATGCATTAGGCAGAGTGCTTCATTAATCACTGAAAGCTGCTTAGCAAACAGTGTAATTAGAATACAGCCCAGGCAACTAGCTAGCTCTCTTGCACTTCAGGCTGATGTACAAGGCTCCATCCAATAATTATTTTGTTTAGAAAGTCCTTTCAACTACAGTATATTATATATTGAATAATACAATTGTGGAAGTAGAATTTAAGAGAGCCCATTCAGTACCACAGGTACAAGCCAAAGGAAGACCTCATGACTGCAATCCTACAGCCACTTGCCTGAAAGTAAACCTCACCGAACTCAATAGGACTTATCATAAAGGATTGGACCATTAATGTCTAAGTTGCAACATCTCACTTCCTCAAAACCCTGAAACGCTTGTTGTGCTGACAGATTATTTACAGAATACTACACTTCCAGCCAGCTGCAGAGCAAAACGCCTCACTGTGATAGTTTAACAAAACAAATACTCCATGTCTGGAGAAGTTGATCATAATTCATTAAGCCCCATTTTCATGCCACAAGCCTTGTTTCATTTTTGTTATACAGGCTGAAAGAGTAACAGAGCTACTGCTTTGAAAACAAAACTTGTAACTGTTGACACTGGTTGCTTCAGCTAGAAGAGCATGGTTCTCCAAAGTTAAAGAGATGCAAATGGGAGGGTCTCCTGCACAAGACCCATCAACTGTGATATTCTTGTACTATGCTCCCATCCTCCACTTCTTGCAGAGGCGCCTGCAAACAGGCTTTGCGATGGAAAGTGCCTACCCTCACCCTTTGACTAGAACAAAGAGCACTTCCCCACATAAGAAGAGCATCTGGCTTGTACCTCATGTGTTTATCCATAATGCCATGGCAATAGCATGCTGGGTAAGCAAAGTTATCAGTATTTGCCAATGACCATTTATGTTCTCTAGCCCAAGAAGTGAATGCCTCAAATACATACCGATTATTTTAAAACTTTCCTTGATTTTAAAATCCCCAAACAAAAAGTCGGTTCCATTTCACATAACAGAGCTCTTCAAGAAGCAGGAGAAGAAAAATTACTTCCGTCTACTAAAAAATATTTAGTTTGTCAGGAGCGGAGGGGGGGGAGAGCACCATCTGAGCTATATATACATCTTAAGACTTACAGCAGCGCAGTTCGATGAAGATGATAAACCACAAAGGAGGAGGAAAAAAAATGATACCTTAATGGAGAGAAAGGGGAGGGAAAGAGAAGAAAGGTTCGCAGTGGACACAGAGAGGTCCCCCACGGGTCCATCGAGGGTAAAGTTAACCAGGAAGCCCCACGCCTGGACGAAGAGCTCCTGCGCCCCGTTTCAGTCTCCGAGGTGCCCTTTCTCACCTGTGAGCGCCTCTTCCAGAGCTGCGCTGAAAACCTGAAGCTGCTGCTCGCTCACACAGCCGCGGGTCCGCAACAGGCTGGACACGAAGCTGACGGCAGCAGCGATCTCCGGGACCATCTCGACCCGGCTGCAGTTGCTCCCGCAGCTGCCATTCCAGCGCTGGACTTGGCTCATGACTTGGCTTAGGGCTGAGGTGAGGGCGGCCCCCTTGAAGGCTCCAGAAGATCCGGAGAAACAACAGAATAATGGAAAAGAAGGACGAATGGACAAGCGCTTGCTTCCTTCGCGTCCGGCGGCGGCGGCGGCTTCTTTACGAGGGTCTTTGAGGAGGCTCCTTTCACGTCCGCCGCTCTCTCCTAGCTTAACTAGACGGTCTCAGCCACAAACCGGAGTTTTAATACTCTGAGAGACTGACGCGTCACCGTCCTGCGCACTCCCGATTGGCTCAACTCTCGCTTGGTATGCTAATGAAGTTGTGACCTCAGCAGGGTGGAAGTTGTGACGTGAGTACGAGGAAAGTCAGGCTCCCAGAACAGGGGCATAGCAACAGCTGGGGTTGGTCGCGTGGGGGAGGGGGAGGAGGAGGAGGGGCGGGGAGCGTTTCTCGCAAGGGCGCTATTTATAGGGCTTTGCCTAGTAGGGGAGGTGTAGGATTAAGACGAATTTGACCCAACACTGGGAGGCAGTGGAAGACAGGAGGGCCTGGCGTGCTTTGGTCCACGGGGTCACGAATGGTCGGACATGACTAAATAAAAACAACAAGGATTAAGGGGAGAGATTGTATTTGGTTGCTTACACCGTATTTCTGCCCAACCGCCAGACGCATATGAAGTGCCAGTAGAAAAGGGAGGAGAAGGAGCAGGTCTCTAGGGAAATCTGGGCTTTTCTATCAAATCTGCGCCCCAGTCGGAAATTGCTGTTTAAATCCTGTCTTGTGCCTGTTTACTCTTGAGGCCCCAGTCAAGTCGTTGATACTGACATACTTAGAAAGACCTCCAGAATACATGCGATTGTATTGGCTTGTGAGTATAACTTGGAAGATAAACCATTTTTTGACCTGCAGGTTCCCAAGCTGACCAGCCAGTGGCTGAGGGATGGTGTGAGGAGCAGTTCAAAACAGGCACTTTTCCAGGATGTGACTGAATCAACACAGTCATACAGTCTCAGCCAGCCATTTTGAGCAGTACATTCACGGAGAATGCTCCCAAGCTGTTGTCTGTTGGCTTTTATTTGTCAGCTAGAGAGAAGGTGAAACCAATCTAAAACAGTAAGAAGACCCCTGGTATAGGCCTTCTGGGACATGACACTTCAGTTTGAAGGCAGTAAATTTTGATTTAACACCTGTTCAGTCCTCATGTAAAATCTCCCTGTGCATAGACAGAAATATGGTATGTAATCTTGTCCATTCAAGTCTATAAGGACAGCGGAGTATCAAGAATATTACTGGTGTTGATGAAATTCATTACTTTAATCATTTTCTCCCTGTTTGGTGTATTTAAATCCTACCTTTTCTTTGGGTTACTCAAAAGTACATGTCCCTCTTCCCTCATTTTATCATCAGAATAACTGTAAAGCAGGTGAAGGTGAGAAAGTCTGGTTCATCCAAGATCACGATATGATCTTCATAGAGAAGGGAAAGATGGGCACGAACTGAACTACATACCAAAAAATCATAGTGGTTTGAATATTCCGTTTTGCCAAATCGCTAAACTTTTTTCCACTTGGTGCTTCATTTTTGGTAAAATGGATGCCTTATTCCCTTCCCACTGCCCCCCTCCCATTGCCTCACTACCTTGTCCTGGCACTGCCAGCTCTTCATCCTCCCCTGCCACCATCTTTAGAGACACCAGCCTGGCTTCCCTTCATGTTCAGAGATAGCTGGCCTGCCTCCTGGAACCATCCCAGTTAATCATTTTTGTACTTCATGCCGAACATCTAGTTTGAATCTAAGGCTCTCCAGTCAAAATCTGACATGTTAGTGCTTCTCATTTCAGACTTAAAGGAATCCCACATATCAATGGATGAGCAATACTACTATATGTAGCCTTGCCCACTTATTAATTTGACTGCAGATATCTTTGCTAATTCATCGCATATGTATTCTATCTATAGGATCCATTTGTCAGTTTTGCTAATACATATTCTGACTTTTCAATATCCCACCATCACCTTTAATGTTTTAAAAGTTAATATGCAGGGTATGTGCTTGATAGGGATCACAATAAATCAGTGGTCCCCAACCTTGGGCCTCCAGATGTTCATGGACTACAACTCCCAGAAGCCTTCACCACCACCTCTGCAGGCCAGGATTTCTGGGAGTTGAAGTCCAATAACATCTGGAGGCCCAAGGTTGGGGGCCACTGCAATAAAGGTTACACTGCTCCCTTTTTGTTTTGTTCTTTTGAAATGATTTGTTTGCAGGATGCCTGCTTTTCCACATGTCCCCAACCCTTGTCTACTTGGTATAAACAGATCTAATCAACAAAAAGGCTTATATTGTGAAACTTCAAATGCCTTCTTGAAGACAACAAAGAAGGACAAAGGTATAACTCAGAACAGTAGCCATAGTAATTCTTTACATGTCTATTCAGATCTAAGTTCCATGAGTTTGATGGGACTTACTCCCAGCAAGATGCATACAGGACTGCAGCTATAGGAGTTTCCTGTATCAATATGTGTCTGACATATTTGCCACCATACCTGCCTCTATTGAGAATAACATTGTTTTAATCCTGAAGAGAGATTCAAATTTTTCACTGCTAGGTATAACTGGATTTAGCAGTATTTTTAGCTATTTGGATGATATTTGAATGCACTACATCTGTAGGATCTGTAATGTCCTTGTGCTAACAATGAGCAATAGTGTACTTTTAATTCATCTTACTGAACTGGAACAGCTGAAGCAGACTGAAACCAAAGAGAGGGAGGCAGGGATGCTTTAGTAAATTATTTATACTGCACCTCTGACCCTGATATGAGCCTAGAAAATTGACCATGCTGACTGGGATGGACTGAGATACAGCTTTTTTTGGGAGCTGTAGCCCAAAAAAGGAACTTAGGAAAGCCATTCCTGGGTGTCACACAGAGTCATCTGAATTCTGACACAAATAGAATGCAAAATATATATACTTTCCCTCAGCAGCATCCAATTTCAGCAATTTCATTTGAAAAGGTAGTAACTGTGTTTGTGCACATGTGCACGCGCACATTTACATACACAAATTCTCACATTCTGTTCCCAAAATTGATCCTAATTTTGTTGAAAACTCTACTGATGCTCCCCCACAGTGTTGAACGTATCTGACAATAAACTAAAAAAAAACTAACAAGGACACAGCTGACCTTGTTACCAGTCGTTCCTAGGTTTTCAGTGGCCTTGTGGTTTGTTTTCACAATGAGATCATAAAGGACTCAGAGGGATTACAGTGAAGAATATGGAAGGGCATGAGTTTCTGTAGAATAGAATACTGGCAGCTAACTGACAGTATGCAAACACACCTACAAGCGGTAATTCAGCACAGGCTGTAGTCCAGATTTTCAGAAAGATTCCAAATAATTTGCTTTTAACAATTATGTTTGTTTATGACCCTCATTTTATTATATATTCAGGGATTCTGCAGAAGGACTAGGAATCCATGTCAATCAACAATGGGTCAAGCATAAGACAGGGCAAGATGGGAACATTATCTCTCCTTCCCCCAGCCATCTGCCATGGCAAAGCATCTGCATCACTGGATTGGAGGAATCAAGCAAATCTGTCACTATAACCAGCTTTGTCCATGTAGGCTTTGCAATAAACCAATGGATTAAAGTCATTTAAGGGCTCTTTTTTATTTTTAAAACAGTGGCACACATGGAGAGACATACAAGGAAGCAATTTGGAATAAAGCACACAACCGTCATATGCTGAGAGTTGTTGCTATTTAATTTCCATTATCTACCACGAACATGCTCCTACTGGGTTTTAAGACTGGTTGAAGAATAAATACGGTAGTCTGTTCTGTAGGAACTGTACAGCGTACACCTGTGTATTCTTCCTTTGAAGCACATCTGATGTTGTCTGATGCAGCTTACTCCAAGAAACATGTGCTGTGTTCCTGCTGTGAGGAGGATTGGGGAAAGAAAATTCCTGTAATCTCCAAGATTGCTACCTTTCACAATTTAATTGCAAGTCCTGAAACCATTCGGAAGGCCATCATTTATTATGAGAGATGTTTATTACCCTTTCTGGGGCCAATTACAGGTGACAGTGCATCTTTGCATGTAACTTCAGGGTTTGAAAAAATTGCAAAATGTACCAGCTTGGACAAGAAGGATAATTAATAGAATCAGAGCAGAGCCTCCCCCTTATTTCCCCCTATGCTGTGGTACTGAAGAGAAGCTATTATTTGTTTTAAAAACCCTGCACCAAATGTTACTTGCAGTGTGGCCCTCCTAGGATTCAGACATAGTTTGGCTTGGGTTTAATAATCTCTAGTCAGCCCATTTTTCTGAATGGTGTGGCCTTTGGTGAAATCAGATTGCCAAACTTTTTTTAAAACTACTGTCAAAATCCTAATTCCTACAGGCACCCTGCTCAGATCTAATGCAGTGCCCATATGAGGGCTGGGGAGCCTGTGGTATGTAAATCATATTTGCTACCTAATATACTTGAGTGCAGCAACAGGTTTGTCATAATTAGGACAGTTCAGAAAGATGAACAGTTGGGAACATTTATGAAACTGATGTCTGACTGGCTCCTTCCGAGTTAGTCACCCAACCAAATAGTTACATATGACCCAGTTTTTATCTGCACTCTCCGACCCACATGCCAGCAGGGATAATTTGTCCTCACACCAGCTTCTCAATCAGCCCCTATCTCAAATAACAAGGTGATTGCCTGTTGCCTCTCTCCTCGTGAATTGCAGTCAATTAAGTGCTGATACAGGGATCAGTTAATGGCAATTATTAAAGCTGACTTGTTTTGTGTTCTTCAGTCTTCTACTAAGATGTGCTGGTCAAACCAGAAACTTTTTCATCACACATCATTACTGTTATTAATAGTTTTCCTTTCAGGAACTCATCAGACTTGGCCTGAAACCATTAACTTACAGATTAGGGATGTGGTGGTGCTGCGGGTTAAACCGCAGAAGCCTTTGTGTTGCAAGGTCAGAAGACCAGCAGTCGTAAGATCAAATCCACACAACGGAGTAAGCTCCCGTTTCTTGTCTCAGCTCCTGCAAACCTAGCAGTTCAAAAGCATGTAAAAATGTGAGTAGACAAATACGTAGGTACCACCTCGGTGGGAAGGTAATGGCGTTCCGTGTCTAGTTGCGCTGGCCACGTGACCACGGAAACTGTCTTCGGACAAATGCTGGCTCTATGGCTTGGAAATGGAGATGAGCTCCGCACCCTAGGGTGAGACACGACTGGACTAAATGTCAAAGGGAACCTTTACCTTACCTAATCTGTAAGAGGCAGTGAAGTTTTGGGGACTGTCTTCAAGTAAGTTGATTTCAGAAATCTCATTAAATGTAGGAGGCAACTACACAGCTAAGAAAATGTGAATTCACTCACATTCACTGGGAAATTTGGGTCTGTTTGATTTACGTAGTCACACAGGGAGACTGGAGAAAAGTCCTGCTTGCTGCTTCTTTGCACCACTATTGAAGTCCTGTAGGGGCCAAAGCTAAAAAGAACTGCCTTGAAAAGCTGTAAGAAGAGTTTTCTCCTCTGCTTTTCTCATCTTGTTGGCTTTTTTTAAAAAAAAAATATCTTGCCAATGGACAAAATATTTGCTCTCCATTCTAAAACTGGAAAAAAGGAGTCTTTCCCTCAAAGAGAAGAGAAGGTGTTTAAAAAAGGAAGAAGAGTTTTGTACTTTAAAAAAAGTCTTTGTTGTAGAGAGGGTATTCAAGCATAACTTTTTCTGCTGTGTATATGTGTGTGCACACGCACACGCACATGCACATGACTCATCTTCATGAAAGCAAGAGGTGGGGGGAAAGTGCTTGAGGATGAGCCGTATGGACATGCTTTGTGAGTGTGTGCATATGGCTCATCCTCACTTTTCTGCATTAGTGCAAGTGATCACACATCTGATCCATTTTTAAGATCCATTTTTGGGAGAGGGGACTAGAAGTCTCAGCACTAGAGAGGGAAAACTAGAAATTAAGGCAAGGGGTGGACTCTGGGCTGATTTGCATTTCCCTTTGCATAATGTGGGCAATGGAAAAATGTGAATCAGCCTGCACAAACCAGTAACATTTCCTGTATTTTTTTTATCATTGTGGTCACTCCCTTAATTGGATTTCTTACACCTGAATAAAATTGCATACAAATGGATTGTACTATCATGTAAAATGTGATGCTACTAACTGATTCTGTGTGTTTTATTCTCAAAAGCCAATCCTTATAAAGCAGGATTCCCACCTTTAACATCAAGCATACACAGGATTGTAACCTTTAAAAAATGTAACTGTGGCATTGTATGTCACTTGTTATACCTATGAGCATTTTAAAAGGAAAGGTGGAATGTGAAAACATACAGTCTAAATCGCATAGGTATCAAATCTGTATCACTTGGGCAGGGTAGGCTCTTCTCTTGTGCTCTTAAAGTGTGCTACTTAAAAGGAACCTAGTATACATGCAGTGTGTGACACAGTCATACTCATGTTTATTAACTCTGAGTTCATGGGGTTTTCTCTCATATAAGGATTGGTTTTAATTAACACAGAGGAGAGAATCCTATAGTTCATGGGAGTTGTTTTGGGGTTAGTTGGTTTGTTTCACCCTGGGTCCTTCTTAGATTCCTTGATGCTCACCTCCAACTACTTTGTTCCCCCCCCCCCGCTTTCTAATGCTATTTTATTCCTGGAAGCTACTAGAACCAGCAATTTTGCCTTACAACACAATGCACCCCCCAAGGGATTCGGTGGGGAGGGCTGCATTGTGTTGTTGAAGCAGAGTTCAATCCCTTTCAGGGGTAGTTAGTTTGTTTTGTTTTTGCAGCTGGTGCTCTCTCACACACACAGCTTGCACCCTCCTCCCTGCTTTTTTCACTTACGAACTTTTTTTCTTCTCTTTCTCATTATTGCCCCTCAATTTGTTATTAAAGGCAGGGGAACAGGGCCAATTAAATTAGCAACCACTCTATTGATGAGCAAATATTTCAGCACAAAATGTTTAAGGTGTGAAAATAAGTCCCATTTAAGGTGTGAAAATAAGTCCCATTTGTCATGCCAAACAAGCTGTTTTCAGCACACTCCTATATATGACTGCTCAGAATTAAGTTCCATTGAGTTCATCTGACTGTAGGTCTGTAGGCTTGCGAGAGACTGCATAGGTAGGCTGTGAGTCCATGAATACTTATCAGTGACGAAAGTCCATGGAACTCAAAAGGGACTTACTTTTTAGTAAGAAGACATGCCTATGCTAAATTGTACAGTGATATACTGGTTCTGTATGGAATATACAGTACTAAATTACTTGTTAAACTCTTATAACACAGATTTTTTAAAATATTTATGTTAACAAATCCTCTCCTTTTTTTTCTTTCTCTCTAAAAAAATACTTTTAAATATTTGTGTGCATAGACAGATCAAACCAGCTCCTGAACTTGTTCGGCAACAAGTTAATTGCAGTCCAGTTTGGGCTTGGTTTTTGCTTGTTTGTTTGTTTTGTTTTGTTTTTTCCAAATCAGTGTGATTTCACTCATACATACCCATTGAATCAGATTTAAAGCTGGCCTAGCTGAAGGCATAAATCAATTTCAAATACAGTACAGTATTTTGTTTTCAGACTGGATGTCAGAACACAGTAACAAAACATCAAGTTGTCATTGTGTGGGGTGGGTACTTGTCCTATTGAAGGCATCCTCTGTTTAAAGACTTTAAAAATATATATTATGCAAATCAGTGTCTTCTACTGCCCTTTGTTGATTATAATGATGATGAAGATGTGTAAGTAACAACCCTATCAGACCTCCTTGTTAGACCTCTAGGAAATAAAAGTCAAATTGTTCAGCAACACATCAAGTAAAGATTTTTTGCTCCACTCCAGGCTCAATAAGAGTTCAGATGAGGCCTGAATCATTTCACCTTGTGAGGCTCCCTCATTGGTGGGGGAGAGAAATAAAGAATATTTTAAAGAAAGGCATGGGAATAATTTTTTTCTGTTTATAGAATGTGTGATGAACATGTACTTTTTACTGAAGTAAGACCCCTTTGTGAGGTGAGACACAGGCCAAATGGCCCATCTGGATCCTCCTCTTGTAGGGCCAAGCATCACCACATGACAACATACATGAACACATTTTTGTACGCATTTTTCTTCTATAAATTGTAAGATCAATTACCTGGATGCAGTCATTTAAAACACATTGCAACATTCATTAATTTCTTAGAAATCACAAAGTGTTTTTCACAAATTACATAGCAAGTGGATGCATATTCAAGGGGACTTACTCCCATGAATATATATAGGACTTGAGAAGAAACTGACGACTTCGGGAGTATGAAATATGAAATTTAGTTACTGGATGCTTCTGTAAGTGCTTGGGAAGCTGGTTGAACAGCCAGAGGTCAGTGTGTAAAAGGATAATTTACACCTTCAATTTACCTCCTGTTACTGAAAACTTCAAAGAAAGGACTGAGTGAGGAACAGACACTTCCATGCTTCTCCTTTATCAGAGGGCATATCAGTGATGGCCCAAAAATACTCTAGTACTTAAACAATCACCCTTGATTTGAAAAGAGTCAGTCCACTTCCTTCCCCAAAAGTTATGCAGATTTTGGCAGATAAAGGAGCAGGTCAGGAAGTTGCCTTTTGTCATGATGGAACATGACAAGAGATTAAAACATAGTTGGCAACAAGTATGAAATGGCCCACTTATTAGTATAGAGAGGATTAGGAAAACTAGTTAGTTAGCCTAGCTTGTCTCTGAGGACAAAAGTGCTTTGCCCCTATGCTTTTCTTCAATGCCTAGAAGGGGTTTAGTCTGACACTAGGGAAAGGCTGGCTCTATTTGCCATCCTACGGAGTCATGCCAGGAGGATGCAGACTGTGCACATTCCTAAACTACGCTATCTCTCCACTAAGGTGTGAGTATTAGATAGGGTTGGTTAGTTTTTATTTTCTGGTGTGTTCCTCTTGAATGCTCCTGTATTTTGAAAAACCTTTGTAATCATTTGGAACTTTTGCCCTTTTGTCCTTTTTAATCCCCCCTCCTCTTTAATAAATTACAAAAACCAAATAGCTGTCTGGATCTTTGGCTAAGAAGGTTTTTTGTACTAAAACCAGTCCTCGTCTCAAGCAGCTACTGTGATTTTTAGTGGGAGTGGTGACAGCTACATTGCAAAGTTGATGTGCTAGCTCAAAGTGTCTAGCCTCGAGGATTCCTTTTTTGTGTTAGACTCCCTGGAATGCTGGTAAGTCTGAGAGACTAGGTTGGTTGGGATTGAAACGGTTCTAGTCAACTTCCATAGCCTTCACCATACTTGACCTCTACCTCATCCCACCCCAGGATGAGCCAGTGTAATATGGGTGAGCAGCTATAGAGAGGGAGGCCTGAACACGGAACCAGGCAGGACTGAAGCTTGAAAACAGCAACTAGTGAACAATAGACATCTTCTTAATAAAATCAGCAGGTGTTTATATAAAACCACAATTAGAACTTGGAGATCCTAAAATACTTAAAGTAGTAAAAAATGTGTATTTAAATATCTGAAAACGTTTATGCCAGATGTCCAAAAAGTGCCAGAAATTAATAATGACAGATTTTTGTTGTTGTCTTAAGAAACCCATCTAACTAGATATAGGATTGTCATTTTCATGCTGCTCTTGGTTCTTTCAAAGGAAAAGCAGAAATGGCAGAAATTAAGCAAGTTAGGTTTTTCTCTATCATTTTTGTCTCCCTGCTGATAAAACCTTCTCCACATCACAGCCAGAGGCACATAAACGAGACCATCAAAAATGTGGCAACCCCAGTTTGCATTACTTGTTTTGTCAGTAAGGCAGTGAGGGAGAGTTTATTTTAGTCACATGTTGCTCTTTTTAGGAGGAAATTTCCTTAACCTTTGCTACCAGGAAGGGACTCTTCATTTCAAATCAGGACTATGAGTAGCAATGACAGGACTGCCCCAGATGAGTGTCTCAGCAGCACTAATATGAGCTTGTCAACTGTACAGACCTTCATAATATATGTTTTCCCCTTTTGCCGTTTGTTTGTTCATTTATTCAGTAGCAAAGACACTTAATGACATTGGAAGCATCAAAGCAATCTTCATTACAATAATTGGAGAAAACGCCCCTTAAAATGTGTAGCATAGAACACGCCTGTCATCAGGTGTGTGTGTTTTTTCCCAGGCACAAGGAGTTGTTGCCACATTCTGCCTATTTGCTTTATAGCTGGCTAGCCCATCATTTCGAAACACATGGAGCAAACTGGCACAGGTATGTCTAAAGAGGAAGGTACACTCTCCCCACAATGGAACAAGAAGAAAAATTCTAATTGCTCACAATAGTCAGGTTTCTCTTTATTCTGCTGCACACATGCATACACTTCATTTGATTATTCAGCAACTATTGCTAAGGGATATGAAACTTCTGTCTAGAATGACTTATTAATAGGATGTAAACCAGCACTTGCTTCTTCAGTCATAGATGTATTTATTTATTTGTAAGATTTGTATCTGCCTTTCTTCCAAGCAGCTCATGGGTGCATATATTGACTACTTCCTCATTTTTTTATCCTCATAATAATCCTGGGGTCCATCTTTTGGGAGAAAAGCAGCATATTAAATACATGCATGTGTACATATCCTACAAGGGTATGTTAGACTAGTTCCAAGGTCACTTGGTGAGCTACCTATATGTGGATAAAACTGGCCATTTGCTGTGCAGATCTTTGCAACCCTGTATTCCATCACCAAGCATTGATTTTCATGTGTGAATTAGCCACTGTAAGTCTAACATTACAGGTATAATATCCATACTCCCCAGATTGCTTTCCCACAAATCTAGTTTACATTATTTATATGCATGTGCTCAAATGCAGAAAATAAGAGATGACAGCCCATTATAATATTTTCTAGTGGTATGGAATAAGTCCATGTAACCCAGTGCTACTGAGCTGGAAGCAGCTTCTGGTCTGCAGTCTCTCTCTTCTTCTTCTCACTGAAGAAATCAGGCACTTAACCTGGAATCATGCAGATATGAAACATAAGCTCTATTTATGCCTGGTGTCATCACAAGTAAGTCCTGGAAACCCAAGAACGCTGACATGCATTGCCTTCAGGACAACAGGCTTGGCACTCCCATGTCATATTTTGTGTAATGTGTTGGCTGGAACAGTGCTACATCAGGTTCTCTGGGGATTAAGGAAGGTTTTACATGGTGGAGTTGTCTGCTCTATGGGCTGAGATCAGTGTGCTAAAAGGTCACAGATGGATAACTCACAGCAAGAAGAGTCAATAGGAGATGGCCTATTATCCTTGCAGGAGAATGTATAGATCTGAAACAGAATGAATTCTTAAAAATTATTATGGGAATCCTGAGTCTTACAGATTACTTCTGTGTCCATTCAGTAGTGCTTGTACCACCACTAACTGAGAAGTACCTAGGGTTATCAAGTCAACAACATATAATTCACAAAGTGTTCACTACCAAAACTTAAGACCGAGGAGTGGCCCCTTGTGATATCACAGAGGCGGGCAAGCAAAGTCTGGAAAGGGAAAAAAAGTACAACACACATGCAAATGACAAATGGCACCAGCTCGGAATGGATGCCCATGCCTCAAACATACCTCACACACAGAAATCAGGCTTTCTCCTCTTCAATTTCCATTCATTCCGGGATTTGTCCCACCACCAACACTTGGAAACCTGGAGAAACACAGCAATTTGAGATTTCAAAACTCTGCAGCTCTAAATGACACCTGGATCTCTTTTTATAGGAGTGTCTGTTCTTGTGATATTTCAGAAATCTGACTGTAGCTGAGGGTTTTCCTAGCCAGAAATATAGCTGTATACACAAAATAAAGCAGTCATATAATCCATGAGTAGAAACAATATTCTGGGTTGGATTGGGTTCAGTTGAGTTTTGGATAATTTATCTGTAACGTTTTTGGATGCTGTCTCCTAATGTTCAGGGCCCACAGAAATTGAAAGTTGCTTTGCTTTTTACCAAAAAAAGGGTTCATGTGTTTGACTTCTTTCTGCACATTTCAGATGTTTTTGGTGCTTACATGTTCTAGCACCCTTGCCTTCATCCCTGCCCTCAACATGACCCATCTTTACAACATCCTTCCTGAGCAGCTAGCAACAGTGGGGGTGGATGATATTGTTGGGGAAAACAGGCTCCAGACAAACCCAAGCACACATACACACACCGGGCTCTGCTAGGCAAGGTGCATGTTGCACATGTTTGCACCTCCTGTAGGTGGTTTTTTTTCTACATCTGATGATTTTGAATTTGGTTTGCACCACATCCGCTTTGTAGCTAGCATTTAGTTTTTAGCAGCTGTTTTCACTGAATCAAGTTACAGGACAAAACTGGTGGGAGAAAGAAAGAAAGAGAGAGAGACATGTTTCTCACCAAACAAATGAACAGAGACCTAAAAATTATTTTTTAAAAAATGGCAGTTACCAGAATACCCTTACCAGCATGACTAGATAGTCTGTAGAGGTTATTCAATTAAGGCAATAAGGTAAGTAACACAAATGTTCTCAATTTGAATGTTAATATACCAAGTGAAATCAGCAAAATGCAGCTTGGAGCTAAAATGAAAGTATGGAATGTCTTGAGAAGTCTAACTACCTTGGAATTTGGTTATATGAACAGTGGAAGCGTAGCCATGCAAGAAAAATTAGAATAGAGATAGCCCAGAGCATCTTCCTTTAAGAGAAATACATTAGCATCCAATAAAGACTTCAAATTAGCTTTGGGGATGTGCATTGAACTGTTTTATGGGTTATCAGTTCTTCTGTAGGGCCTGGAATCATAAATGTTAGAAGCACTGCAAATGTGGATAGGGATTTCTTGGATCAAAAAGATGCCCAATGAAGTAGTACTGGGATGAATGGATAAAGACCAAGAAATTATTCATAAAAACTGTCTGCAGACAAACAGAAAAACCTTGGCCACATAATGAAAAAAAGAAAATATATAGCCGATCATTGAGAGTAAATAAATCAGAAAAATATACAGAAATGAGAGGAATTTCTTGGCTAACACCTGGGAAGCTGCTTTGGATGCCAATAGCAGTTGTGTCCAAAGTCAGAACAGCCGTTATAGGAGGCAAACAAGACTAAGGAAGGAGAGGAAAACCCTGTGACATTCAGGAGTCTTCTGTCACTTCAAAAAGAGCTGCTCTCCAGTTGCAGGTTTTCATCCTGAAATCTAAGGAACTGGGATACTGCTGACCTGGAGAACTTCATGGAAAGATATATGAGCACCAAGAGCAAAATAGGATTACTGTTGTTGCCAGGCATTCCTGTAATTACATTTATGATTTAAAGCTACAACATGACATAAATGGCCATGAAGATACATTCCTCAAATCAGTGGGAATTACCTCAGAATAACATGGTTAGGATCAGACTGAAGAATTCATAGTACATCATTCCATGGAGAAGGGAGAGGGAATTAAGAAAAGATAAACTGAGGTATAAGAATAGGTTAGCCATATGTCCTACTTTACAAAGACCATCCTGTTTGAACAGTTGTCCTCTATTTGAAGGGCTGCTTACAAAATCGAGTTTAAAGGCAAAGAAGCCTGAGAGAAAAAAACAAACACCTTAAAATTGCCTATCAGCCATAAGTACCTGGACAACAGATACATGAGTGTTCTTTGCCACTGTGGTGGGAAGCACTGTAATTCTATTTGAATTACAGGATCTGAATTCACATTTTTTCACATCTTTGTCCTCTTTTATTTGATGATATGCAAGTAATCAGCTGTACCTAAGAATCCTTCTTAATGCGCACCCCTCTCCCCCACACCATTGAAGACACACCTGTTTTTCCATGGATTTAATTGGTGCAGTTCATAGAGCTAGTACTAGCATCTTGTTAACCTCTGAAGAGTTCATTCCAACCAACCAACGTGACTTCTTCTAAACTGAGGGGTGGAAGGACAAAGAAATCCAAATTAGCCCTGAGAATACCTGACCATTAACAAGATTAACTTGGACTGTTTAGTGAGTGTGGCAGGTGCCACACCTGGGCAGGTATTGCCAGTCCAGTGAGTTCTGTGGGTGACCATGAAACTGGACTTGTCTTGTTTATTCTTAATCATTTACAATAACCCATGGGAAGGAGGTAGCCATGGTAAGCAGCCTCCAAAAAGCATTTTATTATGGAATGGGACTTTTAAAGTATCTAAGCCAAACAGAGAGCGCTCATAATTAGACTTGTACATTTTCCCCTAAGAGCCACATTATACCACTTCCTTTACCTGCTCTTCCCATTTCTCTCCCCCATTTTTACCAAGACTTACTGAACAGAAGAGGTAGTTCTTCAGTTTAAAGCTAATTTTAATATTAAAAAACAGTCCACATAATGCATGATGAGGGAGACTCGCCAGCACTAGAAATCCAAATGCCTAATGTATCATAAAATAATGAAGGGCAATCTGCCAGTTGTACCTGATGTCATCACCAGGAGACAGCCAAAGCCTTGGATCTCCTGTTTATGATTTATTTTCTTTTACTGGTTGTGTGTTTACAGCACCTATTTGCTCTAGTGAGCAAAAAAAACCCAGAGTACTGTATATGGCTTTCCTCCCCACTTTATGATAACAACCCTATGTACAATATCAAGCTGAGAAATTGTGACTGGTCCAAGGTGACCCAATTCACTACATGGCTAAGTGGGGATTTGAAGCTAGGTCCCACACTGTAACCAGTATACTACACTGCCTTTATTCAGCACTTTGGGAGCACTGATTGGATAGTAGTGCTGATGGCTAATGCAGAATACTGATGCTCTATATTTGTGCAGACAAGCATTGTTGTCTACATGACAGGGACGGGTTTGTACAATACCAAATCAGAAGCAGAGGTCCCAGTGCTTTTTGTTTCAGGATTTCAGGATTGTTTTATAGCTATAAACTCTGCTTTCTAAATCAGCACTGATTTTTATTTAAACAAAGGTTTGACAAAAGAAGTCTGTGGCCTCTCTACCCTCAGGCCAAGGGGAGTGGATGCAAACCATAACTAGTTCCTGGTTCATCCCACAACACACTTTAATATGAGCTCAGTGGTTTAAGTATCTGTTTGTGGACCAGAGGTTGGGAGTTCAATCCCCACTGAGCCTCCTTGACGGCAGTTGGCCTCAATGATCCGTATGGTCCCTTCCAGTTTTGCAGTTCAAGATGATGATGATGATGATGATGACGATGATGATGATGATGATGACGACGACGACAATGATGATTCAAAAACACAAGGCACAGTCATAATTATAAAAACATTGACTGGTATTATATAACAGATACGTGTTTTAACCAAAAACCTAAGTATCTGTTAAATATCGGCACAGTATGTATGCTGTTCCTAATATTGCCAGGTTTTGTTGCTCTGATGGTCTGAGATCTGCAACTGCTTATAGTACTGTGTGAAATTTCTTGATATTGTTCCCAAAGCCCCAATGACTACAGGGACCACTGAAATGTGTGTCTTCCAGAGGTGAGATTTTTCGATTGCCAGGTCTCTTTGTTAATTTTTCCAATTCTTTATTTTCAACTCTGGCATCTCCTGGAATTACAATGTCAATGATCCAGATTTCTTCATTCTATTACTACTATGTCTGGTGTGTTATGTTCAAGTTGTCTGTTTGGATCCTGAAATCCCACAAGATCTTGATTTCCTCGTTTTTTGACACCTTCTCTACCTGATTGATGTTCCCTAGGGTGGTGGTGGTGGTGGTGGCTATTGCTCTCTCTCTCTCACTTGCGTTTGCAACATCCATTAGGTCTTGAGCCCTCAAGTTCTCTTTCCCACAAAAATATTCCATTCAACAGTTTGTTAACTTCTAATATCACCAGAGCTTGGAAAAGTTACTTTTTTGGACTACAGCATTAAAGCAGCAGTAGCCTGGGGGACCCTGAAAGGCATACCCCAAACAATTCACTTTTCTGAGCTCTCCTTCTGTGCTGCTCTTTGTCTTTGGTGCCAGCTTAATGCCTACCTGATAATCTTTTCTGGGTTGTTTCTACTGACACCCTTTCTTGAGTGCCTGGTTATATCATTAAAAAAATGTACACTTTGTTGGTGCTGTAACTTTTTGCAAGTGGTGGACAACATGCAGCAATCTGACACAGGATTTCCAACGTTTGCATGGATGATGATGACCATTCCCTTTTATTGCCCCAAAGGCCTGTGCTCTTCTGCAACAAACCAACCTAAAACACAGTCAAGAAATAATACAGTATCACTATGAGAGAAAAACTGCTCACTCACTTTTTACAGGAGATAAAGTTTAAGGAAATCTGGTTCCCCATAAGATGGAATAACTGTGAACTGGGGAATATATCTGACATGGTTAAGTATAAATATCGCAGCTGGGTGTGATGTGTATGCAAACATGGCTGAATGGTAAGAGAGAGGCTGGAAACAGAAAAAGGCTGGACATCTGGGCTTTTTATTGTATTTACAAGTGCTCTGTTACACTAGGATACTTTTCTTCTCCACATTTGTGTATAATGGCTTTAATGGTTGTCTCAGAGGCCTGTACAGGGGCTGCGGCTCATATTCTTCTCCTTGCTTTTGTTCTGTTTCTAGCCTGCCTATTATAACCTAGACAAATATGTTGTTCACTCAAGAATTCTGAAATAAGCTTCATTCCTCTTGACAACTACCACCAACCATCTTGCTTTTAAAAAAAATAAAAGCAAGAAGAAAGGATTGTTTGGGATGGGGACAGAAGGTGGGGAAACATGCAAATTGCCTGTGGTTATTTATTTGTTTGTTTGTTTGTTTGTTTGTTTAATGGTTTGTTGGTTTTTAGCAAGGCTTCACAAAAAGTCAGCTAGGAATGAATATCTTAGCCAACACTAACTGCCACTGCCTTTACAGCATCCCCAAAAGAAAACAAAAGATCTGAATACTAATGAAGAATATTTGAATTGTGCTTTTATATGCATGCAAATTTATCTAGCTCAAATTCTTATAGCAAGCTATGTACAGCAAATCAGTAATATTGTCCCTGTACTACTGATCTGAGGCTGAGACACAAACACACACAGAGAAAGAGAGATGTTTGTCTATTGCAACTGAGGATCAAATTAGACAAGATGATCAGCTCCACATTTAAAAGTGGTGCTCTCTGAGGTGATAAAGGACTGCTTGTCCTGGTAGGGTTCCCCCCTCCCCATCTCCACATGTTGCAGATTAACTTGCTTTGCAGTAATGGGATTTCATTTATAATTCTGACTGCTTGGACACAAAGCTCAGAGAGAATCTATTGTTGAACCTTTTAAGAACTGAATCTCTGCAAGTCTGATTGCTCAGGCATGGATCTCTATGAAGGTGCTGTCAACTTCTAATTACCTACTAGCTGTGTATCTCACTTGACCTGAGAGCCACCTACTTCACCACAAGTTTATGCCTAGAAATATTTGGAGTTTGTGATCACCACAACACAATTAAACATACATCTGCCTGATCTCTTCCCCCCCCCCCCCCCATATTTGAACATTTTCCAATCTTAGGTTCTCTTAACTATTTTGGAAGCCCAGAATCACTTGGAAAATAATTCAGAAGACACCTGAAGCTACTCATTCAGCATCTCAGATTATCTCCAGCCTTGTTAATACAAAGATCATCTGGGCTCTTTGTTTTCTGTGGTAAATTTCATCCTGAACTAAGTTAGAACTCAATTACATGTGTGGGGGAAAAACTTATTTTTGTGTTGGGCTTAGCATGTTTGAAATCAGTTTTTAAAATTCTGACTACACAATGCACAGGAAAGCACACCTTTTTTGAGAAGTGTGATTTTTGGCTGGAAAGTGAGATATTTTACTAGGCTGCAAGAAGGTCACTTACTTTAAATCACTTGTGAAATCAACTTATTTTGAATCATTTTGAAATATGTGAATGTCTCTATCAGTGTATATTGTACATGTGGTGTGTGTGTGTGTGTGTGTGTGTGTGAATGACAGAGACATTCACATACTGTATTTCAACGTGTTCACAATCACTGCATTTGAGGCTTTCTCCTTTGCCCTCCCTCTCTCCCTCACATATATGTGGTGTTTATATGTATAATAACACCATAGCAGCAGCAGCAAATGGCTGTGAAAGGTAAGAAAGGCAAGAAGCATGAGGGAGGGAGGGCAATGGACAAAGCCTCAAATGCAGTGATTGTAAAAGATTGTGTAGCCCCCTCAGCTGATATACACTATTTAAAAAAGAGATTAAAAATTTCACATGAGGGTGCACACACCAACCCAAAAAGCAACCCAGATCACTCTCCAGAGAGTGGATTTATACATTCAAAGGAGCAAAGGGAAATGTCAACATTTCTTGATGCCAACATTCCCAAGAGGTTTGGGCAATGAAGCTTAAATCAATCACATCACCTATTACAGCCTCATTTGAATGTCTGTAGATCCCTCCTCCCCCTTTATAACTCAAGATATTATGCAGTTTTTCTTCAAAACCCAGTCAGTTTTCTTCCTTCTTTTCATTCCTCACTACCACCTTACAACTCTGCTTTTTATAACTTCCTGCATGATGAAGAGTTTAGCATGCCTTGGAAGTTTCCACATTTTAATGCCCTTTTGATCGGCCTAATATGTTTTACACTAATAAGAATTTTGGAATCCCCCCCCCCTTATGGCTAGCACAACTTCCATGCATTTGTGATCTGACTATAGCAAACATGCAAAGTGAAAGGTCAACAAAAAACAAGCACAAAAGCATGAAGACAAAGTCCATTCCTGTTTTACTTGTCATGCATGGATTTGTTTGCTTGCATTTTTGCCTCATTTAATCTTCATTCTTTCCTTAGTTAGGCAGCTGTAGAAGCATAGCTATGGGTGAAATATCTGTTTTAACTTTCTTCAGGAGAATAAATGAAACATCAATTGCTTCCTAACTGCATTTCATCATAGGCTTCCTGTTGTCTGGGCTTCCTGTTGGTTTGGATGACGTTGATACATTTGGCTGGTAACAACAGATGATCAGTTTAAGCAAAAGAATATGTAACTATACAACACAGATAAACATTAGAATTTACTATTGCTTCCTATACCAAAAGCTTACCATATTTTGGGGGGAAATCCTCTCATCTAGCCATGCTAACACTATAACATTTGGAGGCGCATTGCCTCAAGTTAAGACAGGAGTATAGACATTTATCAGTTGCATACTGAGTCATGCAATTCAATATGCAACTGATAATGTCTATATTGATTTCTTAATTTGGGAAATTCACCTTCAAACATTACACTATTTGTGCTATGCCAGTATAACAAGTTAAAAAGATTTGTGCCTTTATCTAGCATGATTGGATAGCAGTTTGTGTTAGGGATGGAATTTTCAGATTCTCTGGACAACAAATACCATAATTCTCCATTTTGAGAGTTCTACCTACTTTACAGACACCTGTATATGATGCACCTGCAAAGACCTTGAGGCTTAACTAGGCCAAGCTCTACCCAAGCTTCCTGTTTCTTCCCCAGTGCTAGAGGATATCTTTCTTTCTGAGCAGGAAGCTTGAAAGGAGGTAGCTAAGATTCAAAGCCTTGTAATGTATTGTTTTCTTCAAGATGCATCATATTTAGGTGTTTGTAAGATGTCTGTAAGGTAGGTCGGATTCCCAGAGTAGAGAATTATGGTATTTGTAGTCCACAACATCTAAATTCCATCCCTAGTATGTATGTCATTAGAGTTATCATCACCTTTGGATACTCTCCGCTTTGGGTTCTGAATAACTACATTTTCAGTAGCTGAAGGATGTACTCATTCACAGCTAGGACACATTTGGCATATTCTTCTAGATGCCTCTGGTATCTTGTACAAGCTTGATAGATTCAAAGGAATGAATGACCAAATCTTGAATAAGGACAAACTACAGATAATATGATCTAAAAAGGGTCTAGAATGAATTCTGAGTGGGAGCCAAGAGTTCAAAGGACATGACATCATCCTCATTCAGTGGGAACCTTGTTTAGCCACTGATCAGAAATAAACTTTCATTATTATCCAAGCAAGTGGAGGGAGTTATTGCTTTCTTAATGTACATCCTGCACTATCTCCATCTTGCTATTTCTTTGCTCAATCTTCACAGTCTAACTTCCAGTATTATTCTCACAGAGATACTGAAAGTCAGACTGCAATCTAAACACTGTTACCTAGGAAGAGCCTTACTACACTTCATGGAGCTTACTTTTGAACTCAAATAATACAATTGCGAGACTTCACCACATAGGATACTATGTAGGCTGAATAGTAACTTCAACCTGGATCTTCATGTTCACAGTCTCCATTCCTTGATTCTCACAAAGCCTGAGATTTTTTAATTCCAGTTTTCTTTCTTTAAACACAAATTTGGGTTCCATGGCTCACTAACTTCTATAGCTAGTGAGCTCATCTGGCCCTTCTCCACCCTTTTAGATTCAGATTTCCATCTTTCCTTTAAAAAATCTGCATCTTGCTTAAAGCTTTAAAACAAATCCTAGGGGGATGCTTCATACATAGCATAGTTTCTGACATCAGATGTTCTCACAGGCATGCCATTCCACTTCTTAATATAGGAGTGGGCAATGCCGCCCACCCCCCTAGGCTGCTTCTTACAAACACTGCTCCCAATAGATTCTCACCCCTGTGAAAGAAAAAGAGGTTTCAGGAAGGAAGGAAGGAAGGAAGGAAGGAAGAGAATGAATTCAGCTTTAAATACTATACAGCATCCCTGGGAGCAATTCTCTCATACATATGTACACATGCTCATCAGTTTTTCAAAACCCAAAGTAGACTTCTGAACGATAATGGTCTTTGTATCCCAGACCTGCCAAAGGTGCCCATCTAGTCTTCATTAACACAGAGTGCTGGATCCAAAACAGTATACTGGAAAGTTACTTGTTTGGACTGCATCTTCCAGTGCCACCCTCTGCTCCCGGCCATGCTAGCTCAGGGATTTGGGCAGTTATGGTGTTAAAATATAGCTTTTCCACACTGACCAGGAATCATCAGAGGTGGCCATTCGTCCATGTCCATTCTTATCTGAAAGATGAAAAATGCTGCCTCTTGGAGTCTGTCACTTAATGGTTGTTGTTGTTTAGTCGTGTCTGACTCTTCGTGACCCCACAGACCAGGGCACGCCAGGCCTTAATGCTACTTACTGCTAAAAGTCTTCAATTGTCTGCAGATGAAAACTCAGAAACGAAGCGTTTAAAATAATGCACTTATATGTAGCTAGTTCATTTTGGGGTTAATGGTGGTATAACAAAGTTACATTTGAAAAGTAAGATAAGAAAAAAAAATAAGTTATTTTACCGGCATAATGAGTAATGTTTTTTGGTTACTTTCAAAAGTTACTTTTATAGGGCAAGAGCCAGCCTGTGTGGCCTTGGGCAAGCTGAACAATTACAGGGCACTCCGAGAAGAAGGGAAAGTTAAACCATTTTTGAGTGCTCTCTACCTAAAAAACCCTGGGAAAAGGGTCACCATAAGTCAGAATTGACTTGACGGCAGATGATGATGATGATGATGATGATGATGATGATGATGATGATGATGATGATGATGATGGTAGGAATGTTTCAAATTTTATGCTGTTCTCATACTTTTTCCCCTCTAAAAACTGACAGAAAAATAGAACAGCACAATATACAATGTGACATGTTACTTTTTCAACTTCATAACGAACAACAATGGGATGTTTTCTAAACACTGTACAGTAATAAGTAATGAAATCAAATTAGTTTTAAAATGTAAACTTCCAAGGTCTGTTATGGATTGCACTCATACAGTTTTAAATACATTCCTTGTTATATTAGGAGGAAATCTCTAATGCCACACTCACCCCATTTTTCACCACCATACCAGGTCTCCGAGTTTATATACTCTCTTCATTATTATAGCCAATATTCTTTGTGAATTTAAATGCTGGCATGAGCACTTGGGGTGGGGAAGGTTCTAATACCCAAATCCAATTGTTATTCCTAATTAGAGCATACCCATTGAATCAAAGAGAGACTGCTGACTTCACAACACTACTCATGGGAGCTGTATGCAACATTAATCATCATCATCATCATAATATCAGACAGCCACAGTTATCCACCCCTAATCTGCAAAGTCCTTGGTGCACTAGTGCCCTCCTACCACATCAAAAACATTGGCAGTCTAAACCACTGGCTTTTGAAGTCATTACAGTGGTTGTAGCAATCTCATAATTCTGTTGAAGGTTTATTGCAGCACTAGCAATGTAGTCTGCTATTACACATCTTAATATCTACCCTCTGTAACTGCTCAGCATTGCAATTATATAGGGCTTCATAATAATCCTTGATATGAAGCGACTTGTACTCTAAGTGCAAAGACAGTAATTCCAGGTGGAAATGTTCACCATTGGTCAGGCAGATTCCCTGTAATAGCCTCATTGGCTGTTATCTCATGACATAGCTGGGGAGTTTCTGACTGGTGTCTGCCATGGGATTTGAAACCTGGGTGTGACTGTAATTTATGGCAGAACAGTCATTATGTGGAAATCAGATATAATACTGCAGAGTAGCCTCAAGGTTGTAGGCAAAAGGAATGGGAACTGAAACTTTCTGTCCAGCCTGTACTAGGCTAGTCTGGCAGACTCTCACCAGCATTGCAACAAATCTTCATCTACACACAATTGCTACTCTGCATACAGACAGACAGGGATTCTTAAATGAATTGATGTAATTTAATTTAGATTAAAATCCATGCATTTCAATGTATTGTAACCCTGATCTCCGTCCATATAAGATAAATCCAAATTAAGAATTCCCATCCAGAGGGACTGAGAGGTGAAACAAAGCTGTTTATTTTGCAGTTGCTCATTTTGGAAAACCTAGACATGCCTTTGCATTTCTGCTCATCCATCCTGACAATGTCTTCTTGATCAGTTTGGCCTCATTTGCTTTTAATTAAGTTCAGTTCTATACAACTTCACAAACATGACTGAGTTCAGTAAGATTTATCTATACATAATCTTCTTAAAATATTGTACTCCTTGTACACTGTGCCCATTTTCATATATACTGTTAAAAAGTCTTTAAACATTTCCTTGTATGCCTCACAAAATTACAAGTCTCTTGTCACATTTGGGCCATATGAGATAGTGATCTTCAATGGAGATTAGTTTTGTAGAAAACCAGCATTTAGCTCATGACACAATCCAAATGCATAAATCCTGTTTGCATTCTTGACTAAACTGATTTTTGTTCAAGATAAAATACCTAAAACAAGATAAGAACCTTTTTCCCAGTCTTCCAAAATAGACTTGAAGCCTTTGAGAATATAAGAAAAGAACAACACTATGGTGAGTCAGACCAAGACCTACCTAATCCACCATCTTCTTCTCATAGAGGTCAGCCAAACACTAGGAACCCCACAAGAAGGACTTCAAAGCCATAGCAACTTTCCCCTCATGATCCTGAGCAGCTGGTATGGACCAGTATATTGTCTCTAATCACTTCTTAGGAGGCCATCATGACTGTCAGTCATTTGTAGGCTTATTCTCCATGCCTTTGATGATTTACCAAAGAACAGAGTGATTTATAATTTGGCTGAATTGTGTGTAATCTGTTTAGTTTTGTGGTAATAGTTGAGGACAGAAGTGTCTTGATAAAAGAGTATTAGTTCTGAAAAAATGTTTTGTATTTGCAACAGGTCACAGAGTTAACCCTTTCAATTTATCTGTGCCAGAAAGTCTAATCAGAAGGGGAGGTTACTTCATAGACACACACAATAATTATATTTTTATGAAATGAGACCTTTCAGAAATTCTTCAGATTATGAAATTACAGTGTAAAGTAATATTTCAGAATGTATGCAAACAGTGTGCTAGAATGCTTAAGATGGACTGGATAGTTAATTTTGGCTTGGAACTTGGGAAGTCCATCTTTTGAATTACCATCTCTCCAAGGATGCAATTAATGCTTCCCAGCAATACCCAAACCTGTTTCTGGATTTCATTATGAGTCACTTCTAATTTGGACTACACCTATTCTGGAAACTTCCATCCTTGACCAGTACTGACCACCCCTCTGTGGTTACTTCAGAGTAATCTTTAAAATATGTGTTCACCATGCCAGGTTTCAAGATGGCCATTTTATACCAGGTACTACATAGACTCTCCTTCATGGATTGCTGCCTTGTCGTGGCGAAGGGGCTTGAGTAATTCAGAAAAGCTATGGCCTATGCCAAGCAGGGACACCCAATACGGACAGGTCATAATGGAGAGTTCTGACTAAATTCAATCCGCCTGGAGCAGGAACTGACAAGCCACTCCAGTATCTTTGCCAAGAAAACCCAATGAACAGAAACAAAAGACTAAAAGATATGACGCTGGAAGATGAGCCCTTCAGGTCGGAAGGTGTCCAACATGCTACTGGGAAGAGCGGAGGACAAGTACAAGTAGCTCCAGTGCTAATGAAGTGGTTGGGCCAAAGCCAAAAGGATGCTCAGCTCCTTTCACTCGTGCCTGGAAGTGAAAGGAAAGTCCGATGCTGCAAAGAAAAATACTGCATAGAAACCTGGAATGTAAGATCTATGAACCTTGGTGAGTTAGATGTGGTCAAACAGGAGATGGCAAGAATAAACATTGACATCCTGGGTGGAATGGGCAAATTCAGTTCAGATGATTATCATATCTACTATTATGGGCAAGAATCCCGTAGAAGAAATGGAGTAGCCCTCATAGTCAACAAAAGAGTGGGAAAAGCTGTAACCTGTTGCATACAATCTCAAAAATGATAGAATGATTTCAATACGAATCCAAGGCAGACCTTTCAACATCACAGTAATCCAAGTTTATGCACCAATCACCAATGCTGAAGAAGCTGAAATTGATCAATTCTATGAAGACTTACAACACCTTCTAGAACTGACACCAAAGAAAGATGTTCTTCTCATTAAAGGGGATTATAATGCTAAAGTAGGAAGTCAAGAGATAAAAGGAACAACAGGGAAGTTTGGCCTTGGAGTTCAGAACGAAGCAGGGCAAAGGCTAATAGAGTTTTTTCAAGAGAACAAGCTGGTGATCACAAACACTCTTTTCCAACAACACAAGAGGCAAATCTACACATGGACATCTCTAGACAGGCAGTACCGAAATAAGATTGATTATATTCTCTGCAGCCAAAGATGGAGAAGCTCTATACAGTCAGCAAAAACAAGACTTGGAGCTAATTGTGGATCTGATCATCAGTTTCTTATAATAAAACTCAAGCTTAAACTGAAGAAACTAGGAAAAACCACTGGGCTAGTCAGGTATAATCTAAACCAAATCCCTTATGAATACACAGGGGAAGTGAAGAACAGATTTAAGGAACTAGATTTGGTGGACAGAGTGCCTGAAGAACTATGGGTGGAGGCTTGTAACATTGTACAGGAGGCAGCAACAAAAACCATCCCAAAGAAAAGGTAATGCAAGAAAGCAAAGTGGCTGTCCAACGAGGCCTTACAAATAGCAGAGAAGAGAAGAGAAACAAAACGCAAGGGAGATAGGGAAAGTTACAGAAAATTGAATGCAGACTTCCAAAGAATAGCAAGGAGAGACAAGAGGGCCTTCTTAAATGAACAGTACAAAGAAATAGAGGAAAAGAATAGAAAAGGGAAAACCAGAGATCTGTTCAAGAAAATTGAAGATATTAAAGGAACCTTTTGTGCAAAGATGGACATGATAAAGGACAAAAATGATAGGCACCTCACAGAAGCAGAAGAGGTGGCAAGAATACACAGAGGAATTATATCAGAAAGATTTGGATATCCGGGACAACCCAGACAATGTAGTTACTGACCTTGAGCCAGACATCCTGGAGAGTGAAGTCAAGTGGGCCTTAGAAAGCATGGCTAACAACAAGGCCACTGAATTTAAGGCCAGGAATTTAAATAATTCCAGTTGAACTATTTAAAATCTAAAAAGATGAAACTGTTAAGGTGCTACACTCAATATGCCAGCAAGTTTGGAAAACTGAGCAGTGGCCAAAGGATTGGAAAAGATCAGTCTACATCCCAATCTCAAAGAAGGGCAGTGCCAAAGAATGCTCCAACTACCATACAATTGAACTCATTTTACATGCTAGCAAGGTTATGCTCAAATTCCTACAAGGTAGGCTTCAGCAGTATGTGGACTGAGAACTCCCAGAATTTCGAAGGGGCAGAAGAACTAGAGACCAAATTGCTGGATCCGTCCACATGCACTGGATCATGGAGAAAGCCAGAGAGTTCCAGAAAAACATCTACTTTTGCTTTATTGACTACGCAAAAGCTTTTGATTGTGTCGACCACAACAAACTATGGCACGTTCTTAAAGAAATGGGAGTGCCTGACTACCTTATCTATCTCCTGAGAAATCTATATGTAGGATAGGAAGCAACAGTTAGAACTGGATATGGAACAACTGATTGGTTCAAAATTGGGAAAGGAGTACGACAAGGCTGTATATTGTCCCCCTGCTCATTCAACTTATATGCAGAATACATCATGCAAAAGACTGGATTGGATGAAGCCCAAGCCGGAATTACGATTGCCAGAAGTATCAACAACCTCAGACACGCAGATGATACCACTCTGATGGCAGAAAGTGAGGAGGAATTAAAGAACCTGTTGATGAGGGTGAAAGAGGAGAGCCCAAAAAAAAATGGTCTGAAGCTCAACAGAGGATGAGATGGATGGGCATTGTCATCAAAGTGACCAATATGAATTTGACCCAACTCCGGGAGGCAGTGGAAGACAGTAGGGCCTGCCTTGCTCTGGTCCATGGGGTCACAAAGAGTCAGACATGACTTAACGACTAAACAACAACTACATAGATTGCAGGGGAAAACATGGGATTTTAACAGATTTAGTTATGCTTCCAGATGGGTGGTGTTTCCTATGAAATGAGTAACCAAATTAGACATTTTATCAGACTTTAGAGCTGGTACGGCTATTGATATCAACCACCAGAATTCTACATGACGTATAAAGATGTATGTATGTGCAATTTCACTCCCATCCCCTTCTTTTTAAAATTTATTTTTAAAAATCTTCTCCCATCAGTGAAATATGCTTTCAAGCAAGTGCATCAGGAAACAGAGAAAAAACATTCCTTTTGAATGTTCTTCAAGACAGAAGTGGCTGATAGATCTAGATCCACTAGGTCCTTGCAGTGATTTGCTGTAGATTTGTAAGAGTTTTTGACTCCCAGTTGTCTAAGGGCACCAGCAACAACTAAGGAGGGTGGTGTATGGTTTTATTAATTTAGACTGATGAAAAAGAAAGCTTGTGGAAAAACAAGGTGTGGATATGTGTGTGTCAGCCTGGTTCAGGCACTGATCCTGAATTCCTGAGCTGATTGAGCACTCTGTTCCTTAATCTTTAGCATATGTTTGCCCTCCTAAGCTATTATTACCTGGCTCCAACTGGGAGAAGGTCAGGATTTTGAAAAGTAAAGTGTGCAAGTACGAAATTTGCTCTGCCTTTAGAAATGTTCTAACATTGCACTGTTCGACTTACTTTTGAATAGTGAGACAATTAAACAGAGACGCCTGGTATTTTTTAAAGTTTACTGAACTCGAATATGTAGGGTTTATTTATTTTTTCATTCATTTCTTTTATTTAAAACATTTATGTACTATTCACATGGTTTTAAAATGTACAAACAAAAAGAATGAATAGTATAAACATTTACAATAAATTTATTTTTAAAAAATAGTCCCCAAAATAACCTTTCCCAGCTCAGATAGTGTCTCACACCCTGACGGAAGCTCCGCAGGGAGGTTATCGAATGGGATGTTTTCTGACAGCCAAATTGGGAATCAGATTCCCGAACTGGGAATCAAAAATAAAACAAACAGCAGCACATTTTCCTCCGTTTGGTTTAGCAGGGAATTGAATCAGTGTTTCTTCCCATTTCAAGCATCTTGCGGACGTGGAAAGTAGACCAAAAAAATCTTTTTAAAAAAGGACACCGAGAAGCTCCGCGAACAAGATCAAATAGCTTTATCGCCAAAAGCCCAAATTGTGCTGATCTCGGGAAAAGGATTTTCAACTCCTGGGAAACGTTTATGCAGCCTATTGTTTGAGGGTTTAATATTCCCTATCTGATAGAGCCCAGCTGTTCCCTCGTTCGCCCCGCCCCTCCACCCCAACCAATCAACTTCGCCCCACTCTGCGTCCAAATTAGGAAAGCATTTCCCTTCCTGCTCCGCCAGCTTCTGACGTGGCAGGACCTCGCGCGTCAGCAGCCCCGGCTCCCGGGTAGGTGGCTGGTAAGCGCTGGAGCAAAACATGTGACGTCAAAGGCAGGCGGCGCGAGGTCGTTAAACCTTTCGGGTGCTGGGAAGCCGCCGGAGGGGGAGGCGGGGGTCGGATACAGGCCATTGTTCAGAAAGAAAGCGTCTGCTGCCCTTGGGTGCGCGCGTTAAGTTAAAACGAATATTTGAATGTGGAGGCTGCGCCTCGTCGAAGTTAGAAAACTAGCTGTTTCTTAAAAATATATATATTACAGCCACAAATGAGTACGATATGATTAATTGTAGGTTTGACAATAATAATGTCATGCTATCCGTGCAGATTTATGCAACCCTTTCCAGGTTTTTCTCAGTATAAAGTAGCAACAATTTACCATCCCTTCCTTTTGGTGGTGCCCTGGGACTGGCTCTTTTGCCAGGAGGCACCCTGAGGAATCAAACTCTGGACCCCTTACTCTGCACCTCCAACTCACTAGTATATCTGGATTCATATCCTAACTGAGTCCTAAACTAGATTGATGAATGTTTTTTTCTCCTGATATTGTACATTTCCTGTCCCTAGAGCAAGGTGAATGAGCCAGGGAGAACAGCATTCTGGATGCTCACTTCAAACGTCCTAGGCGCTAAACTTTTGCCAACAGAATAAACAGAGAGGTGTTTCTTTCAAATCAGTTCAGGCTGTGGCTTGAATGTGGACATATGACTCTTATACTCAGCTTGGATTAGGCACCCCTTCAAATAGACAAAGCTTGGATGAGTTGTTTTTGAGATGCAATTCCTGCAGTCCAGCTGAGCAGGATTGTGGGAGTTATTGTCCGAAAAGTAACATCAACGAACTACAAAAGGAGCTATCTTGAGAGCTTTCGGTGAGATATTGTTGGACTCTAATTCCCTTCTGTCTCATGTTGAGGGATGATAGGAATGGCAGTCTGTCAGCATCTGGAAGGCTGCATGTTTCCTAGTGCTGAAATGGAGGATGCTTTTAAACAGACAACTATTTTGAGTAATGAAAAATAAATGGCCAATGTGAAGCCTACGTGCAATTCATATGTCATGCTGCTATTGAAACCCTGTAGCAGAGCAAGGAAAGTTCTTTGGATTATAACTCAAAAGACTCCTCCAGTCAACCTGGATACCCCAGCTAAGGGATTCTGGTGATTGAAGTACAAGAATTTTTGTTTTCCAAGCTGCAGAAGCGATATATGAAGCATGTGACCCAAAATAGCTGCTCTGTATAATGCCTGAGCTTGTTGTTCATTCACAGATGATTGCCACAGAACACCAGGCCACTAAAATACCCAGTTGAGGATCTGCTGAGTGGAAAGTACGACCAAGCACAGTAGCTTAGGTTCACACTACTTGCACATGTGCTGCCATTGTGTAAGCAGAGGAGAGCTTTTGTTCATAGACATCAACATTTGTGCAATGGCAACACTAGTGCAACTCACATGACTTCATGTTACTGCATTATCAGGACTTTCCATTTCGCAGAAGCTCAGTAGGATACTGACCTGGATCAGTAGTGCTAATCATTCAAGGAAGCCACAGCCTTTGCAAGATTAAACTAAACCTTTTGGAGGACAATAATCCATAACATTGCCATAAGACGGAAGCAACTTGATGGCGCATAACAACAACACAACTGTTATCCACTTTTCTACAAAGAGATGCTAGGGCAAAATGGCTTACAGGAAAGTCTAACACCCCAAACTACAAGCCATGCTTCCAATAAACTAGTGGAAAGAAAATTGCATTCTACACATGCTCTAAGGCAGTGGTAGGTACTTTATAATGACTTCAGTGGTAGGTACTTTATAATGACTTCAGTTGTTCAGTTGCTAAACCTGTAATTTAAAAACAAGTTTTGGGCTTGAAACTTGGAAGCCATTTGCTCAAATTAAACCTTTGTTTTCCAGATGATGAGGGGGTTAAAAGCCATGGAGGAAACACTCAAGGACATCTGGTCCTCCACTTGATTTGTTCTCAGGGTAGTTTGTAAACTATAATGTGGGGAAGAACCATGCAGCCAGAAGAAGGACACATATTCACTGGTCATGCCTTCTCATTGCTTAATTGCAAAAATAGGAGTCTTTAGTCACACTGCTGTTAAAGATACAGAAGTGGGAGTTGGAAGATATGGTGACAGATTAGAATCCTGTCTCCATAGCTTTTGAGAAAACCCCACCAAACTCATTTAGACTTGCTTCTGAGTGTAGCATTGTCCTGTTAATCAGCTTAGAACTTGGGGTGTCAGCCCTTATACATTTTATGTCTGAGCTTTCCCCACCAGGTCATCTCCATGGGAATTTGTGGTAATTATGTCAACAAAGTGCAGCAGGTGTGTTTATGGCTATTAAGTAATTAATTAGTTTAGAAATGCAGAGTGGAAGGGACCCTATGGATCATCAAGTCCAATCTCTGTCAAGGAGGCACAGTGGAGAACTGAACTCCCAACTTTTGGCTCCATAGCCAAATACTTAAACCTATAAATTATAAACACTCACTCAAGATGTTTAAGGTAAGGTAGAAGGAAAAAAATGTTTGTTATTGCAAGAGATTCATTTGGGAGGTGGGGAGTGAAACTTAAGGCACAGAAGCTGCTACAGCTGGTTTCCATGTGTGCAAGGATGCTGATGGCCACTCTGTACACCATCTCAGCCATCCCTGGTGGACAAAAGATAATAAAAAGCTATTTCCTAACAGATGGTGGACGTATCTAAAGAAAAACTGATCTATAAGCAGTTGCCTACAAAGGTCAAGTGGACAAGATACTCAAACCCACCTAATTCTTTGTCTATTGCCACACCATTTATCTACAGCATTGCTGCACATGTTCAACACTGTCTGGATGTGTTGGACTGTACTACTTGTAACATCAGCAAGCATGAACGGTTGGACTTGCAGTCCAGGACACATAGAAGAAACCCAGGCGACATGATTGTTCATGTGTCTGGTTCCACTTTTAGAAGATCTCATTTTGATGAAAAAAGGAAAGGAAAAGAAAAGAAAACAACTTTCCACAACCTCAAAAGTGCTGTCTTTGTTGTTAATCTCATCCAAAGATGGCCCATTACTCGAATAAAGCCTACTCCAGCCCTTACATATGGACATAAATTCTCTTTCACACACACTTTTTTCTTGCTGGGGAAAGAAGGGAAAGAAGAATTGATAAATGATGAATAGGGAGATGCTTGCAGGCCTTAATCATGTAAAGAAAACTCCCAAGGCAACAGTAGTGCTCCATATAAGATTTGGCATGTAAACAGCCATCTTCACCTGATCACCGACAACAAATAGCATCTTCTTCCAACTCAGAAAGAAAATAAGAGTCATCAATAAGCTATTGGGGGATTCATGACCAGTATAATAAATTGATAGTGACTCACCTTGGACACAGCTTGCTTAACACAATAAACTAATAGTGACTTGTTTTTGTGCTATTCCTATTCTAAGCAACAACAAAGCAATAAAGTATTAGAATGTATCCTCACAGAATTTTTGGCTGTAGTATGAAAGCAAAGGATGGCTGTACTTCCATGAATGTTCCTTTCCTAAGGTGAACAGATGGGAAACATAAGCAGAGTAAGTCTGAAACAGGTATCAGAAAGACACATAGATGCATCTAGGAGTGAAGAAAAGAATTCAGTGATCTTCACAAAATCACACAACTGTCATCCTTTCCAGTGCGCATTGCTGCAAATGAGTGAGGTACATGTTCTCACTCCATATCTATCTATATCAGTTGGTTCTAGACATACCACAGTAGCTCAAACTGTTTTGCCAGTGGGCCAGTGAGGAGCGATAACCTGCTCTGCTCTTAGCACAGAGAAGCAGCAGTGCAGTTCCTTGTTTTTGAACGAAGCGATGACATTGGGGACCCAACCCGGCCCACCCTCCAGTGGCTGTTCCCAGTTTTGCTCCTATCCTGGCTCTGCTCTTTTCTGATTTCACAAACAAGTACAAATGTGAATGTAGGAACAGGTGATACCCTTATCAGACCATTAAGAAAATTTTAAAAAGCGAGCTTTCAATGATAATTCATCTTCCTCAGGCTGTACAGAAAGTTCACATGGGTAGCTCCAAAATTACATGTTTATAGTAAAGTCCCAAAAGTTTCATGGCTGCTATTGGGGGCCAGGTGTTTCTTAGATGGAGTAATAAACAACCTTCAAGCAAGCCAGCAGTACTTTGTGCCATATTTAAAATGTACTCCCTTGTCTCCATTTTGCTTCTAAAATAAAGGAGTATTTGCCACTCAAATTGGTGCACTATTCCTAATCTTAATTTTGAGTAGAACCATTGTCTCAGTGGAATTAGTTAAATCCACTTAACCATTCAGCAATTGTTTCAATGGATCTACCATAGTTGGAAAGAGCAATAGGATATTGCCCTCTGAATGATGAGCAGGGAGTTCAGCTGTCCCATATTCTGTAGAGAAATGCATTAGGTTGCTGAGCATAGATGAGGTTATTGGATATGCTAAAATTAAATCTATGCTGGGAATGAGTCAGCCCATGGCTATTTTCCCACCATCAGCAGTTTATATATAGGCTATATCAGGAGAGTCCCTCTTCTCTTATTCCAGGGTTGGTTGCTTTTATGTGGACTTCAAGTTGAGACACAGACACATGCACACACGAGCGCACACACAAACACACACAATTGCTTTGCTAGAGGCCGATCCCAGGGTCTCCTGTTGAGTCAATGTCCCAAACAGCCTTGCTGTTTGTTCTGTTTTATTTAATAGCATCTGGAAAGCATGAATTAGTTTATTTTTTAAAAAAGTTCTTGGAACAAATGGAATTGAATTATATTAATAGGCCATTACAGGCATTTAAAAGTAAAGCCAGTTCCTGACAGGAAGCCTGGGAGGGGTGCTGTTCTTTGAGAGTGCAGCCCAAAGAACTGTTAATCCATTGCTACCCACACATGCCACCTATAATCCACATGTCAGCATGCCACCGCTTCTAGAATATTTTGAGGACTTGGTAAAATGAGCCTCTGTGCATATGTTAAGAGAGACAGCAGGTAAACAAGTTGTATCATTCTGACACCACTAGCTCATGCAGCTTTTAAAGAACTGATATGAGGCCCAAAAGCATCAAGCCGGGGTTGTAGACTATATATGATCTATATTGACTGGGATGTGTAGCATTTTTGTTCAAAGGAACCATTGGCCAAGTTCATATTAACAGGTACCTCAAAACACATTTTATTCCCTTTCTTTTGTTACATTTCCAGGATGGATAGAGGCACCATGGAAATGGCTGTGGAGGATGCTACTCAAGGAATGTTCACACAAACAAAGCTCACAAGATGGAATGTTTTTGAAAAGCAAATCTGTATCCCTGTGTTCACTGAAATTAGGGTGGCCACATGAAAAAGAGGACAGGGGTTCTGTACTTTTAATTGTCATGCAGAAGGTGTCCTTCAAGCTTTACCTACCTGTTGACATTCCCTTTTCTAAATAATGATTAAAGGAATAGGAGCTCTGTCCCTCTTTTTTCATGTGGCCACCCTTCTCCACATCCTGAAGAGAGGGGTTAAACAAATATAAGCTCTCTCCAAATAACTTTGACTTTGTACCCACTGCTGTAGGAATTGTGGGGGAAGTAATCTGTCTCCACAGGCTGAATGTCCTTGATTCTCACTAATGGTAATTACAAAAGTCAATCTGTACTGGATAGAAAAGGGTTCTCTGAATCCAAGCAGGTGTTTATGTGTTACTTGCATTTTAGAGCTATTTACTCCTGGCAGCAGTAATAAACCAGCATTCAGTTTCTCTGTCCATTCAGAAGGAAGGATTTCTTTTTGCATGAAAAGCAGAAGAGAACTCTAGGATATTCTGATCCATGAACTTGCTCAACAGACTCCTGCTTGTGTGACAAATGTATGAAGTATATCCCTGTGTATAAGGCATGCAAAGAGTACATAAAGTACCCAGATACCTCCTACACAACTACTCAACACTAAGAGTAATGCTGATAGCATTCTTTTAACCCCCCACATGTTCCTCATAATAAAGGAAAGACTATTCTGACACTTGGCACAAAATTGTTCAGATAAATGATTTCAACTATCCAAGGCAATAAAACATTTGGAAATACTTCATTTTATTCTCTTATTGCAAATAAATAAGAAGAAATGAAGGAGTCAGAAGTAACAACTTTTTGTTTTTGTAAGGAGGTTAGCATGGGGACTGTATCTGGGCCCCTTCTTTCCATCATTACATTGACTCTGCATAATGGAAGTGTATCTGCCTAAGTAATAAGTGAATTTTCCCCTGAAATTTTTTAGAAGCAAATGCCCATCAGGGTTTGAGGTGCATAAATGGAAAATATTGTTGGAGAATTAATAAGATACAGTGTTCAGGATTTGGGCGAAATGGGCAAAAGTTAAAGCAGCTACGTGTATAATGAAGCTCACAGTGGGGATAGATCATTACCTCTCAGAGTGATTGTTGTGATGAATACAAATTGTGACCATCCATTGCTCAGCTGGCAAGAGCTGTAGAAATTATTAGTCATCAGAACTGAAGCCAACAAACCTTGGTTCTGCAAGCAAATGTTTTCAGTTGAGCAAGGGCTTTTTGAACTGCAGGAGTGTTAGTTTCCAGCACCGCCTTGTGGTTGCTCAGCAAAGCAGCCTGAAGACAAATCATATTTTTGTCATTAGTAGAAGCTCTGCTTTTCTTACTATAATGTGTCCTGCTGAGTTCCTGGTTGTATTATGATTTTTTTTAAAAAACAAATATGCCCTCTCAGGAAAGTTTTCCCCCATACACCTAGTGACACCAAATCACAGATAAGCTTCTACTGACTCTCCTCTACAATCCCTCCACGTTTGGGGAAGATCGGGTTCCAGATATTCAAGTTATACACTCACAAAGTAGGTCCCCCAGGAAAGTGCCCTTTGGCAGCTGACTTGGGAAAACCTAACCTTCGCCGAACTTCGAGGGATTGTTGAGGAGAGTCATGGGAAGCTTCTCTGTGATTTTGATGTCTCTAGCTGCCTGGGGGGGGATTTTCCTGGGGGTGCCACTTCCTACCTGCTTAACAAAATGTGGCATAGAGAAATTAACAGGTGAAGCTTTATTTTATTTATTTATTTATTTATTTATTTATTTATTTATTTATTTATTTATTTATTTATTTATTTATACCCCACCTATCTGGTCCAAAAGGACCACTCTAGGCAGCTTTCCATAGCAGGGATTTAATGTGGTGTATAGAGGCCGTATAGAGTACTAGACCGAGGCTGAGTAAATAAGAGTTCATGTCCCCTCCTGAAAGCACTCTGAGTGAACACACTAGATATGGTCCTTCTTCCCCTTCCTCACAAAAACCTTGAGAGGCAGGTCAGGCTGAGATAGAATAATTAGCCCAAGGTCATCCACTGAGTTTCACAGTTCCAAAAAGAGCCTCGTGGCGCAGTGGTTAAAATGCTGTACTGCAGCTAAAACTGTGCTCACGACCTGGGGTTCAAAATCCCAGGTAGCCGGCTCAAGGTTGACTCAGCCTTCCATCCTTCCGAGGTCGGTAAAATGAGTACCCAGCTTGCTGGGGGGGGCAATGTGTAGCCTGTATAATTAAAAATTGTAAACCGCCCGGAGAGTGCTTGTAGCGCTATGGGGCGGTATATAAGTGCAATAAATAAATAAATAAATACAGCTGAGATCTCCGAAATCTGAGCCTAACACTTCTCACTACTAGATCACATTAACATTCTTGGACCATACACAACAGAAGAATTGGTTTCACTAATGTTGGTCAACTTCTGATCTTCCGACAGACTTCATGCATAGACATCTCTTTTTAGCGATGTATCTAGCGAATCATTTCTGATTTTGCTATACAGTATTCAGTTGTGTAGAGGTTTGCCAATGTACAATTCCTGCTCTAAAGAGTATACCTTAAACCCACCACTGGGTTTAGGGTATGAGCCCATGTGCCACTTCAGCAGTGGTTTTTTTTTCCCTCAGTCTTTCTGGCCTGGTGGTTTGAATCTGTTTCTTTTTATGGGCCATAAATGTTTGGTAGAAGGCAGCTGTTATCTGTTATCTCTAGAGGCAGTTCAGGTTTCCAGGCTTGTCTGCAAGAATTAATTAGAAGCTGGCAGATGTTGGCCGGCTGCATCGGTGCCATGTGGGATAAGAGTTTAATAATCAGTAATTAGATATGGTGAGATAATGGAAGGATCAGAAGTGTGTTGTTCCAGATCATGAAGGGAGGGCCATAAAATGACTCATAGAAGACCTTGTTAGGAGTTTTCATGCTTTATTCAGAATGAGAGTCTGCCCTGAGCCAGGAGTTTTTCTCTCTCTTCCTTTGGATTCTAAGCAAAGCATGGTAACTATATACTGCCCCATAGCACTTAAAGCATTCTCTGGGTGGTTTACAGTTTAATTATCCAGGTTACACATTGCCCCCAGCAAGCTGGATGTCCAATTTACTGACCTCAGAAGGATGGAATGCTGAGTAACCTCAAGCTGGCTACCTGGGACTGAACGCAGATTGTGAGCAGAGTTTTGGCTGCAGTACTGCAGTTTAACCACTACATCATGAGGCTCTAAGAGTCAACCGGAGCTTAGACAAGTTTCTTTTTTGCACTTTGTTGTTGTTGTTTAATTGTTTAGTCATGTCCGACTCTTCGTGACTCCATGGACCAGAGCACGCCAGGCCCTCCTGTCTTCCAGTGCCTCCCGGAGTTGCACTACAGCTCCTCAAACACTTCTGAAGGATTCTGGGAGTTGCAATTTAAAAAAAGGAACTTCCCTGGCTCTTGGTTTCAGTGCAGTGAGGTCCATTGCTTGCCAGTGTTCTAAGGGTCAATGGATCAATGCACAACTATTTCTTGTTTCTAACTTCATTTCTCATTTGTACTAGTTTTTTTAAAAACCCTTAATATCTCGGCTTTTCAGCAGAGGGATTTTGACTCATGGACACTGGTAAACATAGCATGTTCATTTAGAGTTGGCACTGTCTTGAAGTATTATTTTTGATGTTTAGTCATTAAGTGGTGTCCGACTCTTCGTGACCCCATGGACCAAAGCACACCAAGCCCCCCTGTCTTCCAGTGCCTCCCGGAGTTGGGTCAAATTCATGCTGGTAGCTTCAGTGACACTGTCCAACCATCTCATCCTCTGTCGTCCCCTTCTTCTCTTGCCTTCACACTTTCCCAACACCAGGGTCTTTTCTAGGGAGTCTTCTCATGAGATGGCCAAAGTATTGGATTCTCAGCTTCAGGATCTGTCCTTCCAGTGAGCACTCAGGGCTGATTTCTTTCAAAATGGAAAGGTTTGTTCTCTTTGCAGTCCAGGGGACTCTCAAGAGTCTCCTCCAGCACCACAAGTCCAAAGCATCTATTCTTTGGTGGTCAGCCTTCTTTATAGTCTAGCTCTCACTTCCATACATCACTGCTTTGACTATGCGGACCTTTGTTGGCAAAGTGATGTCTCTGCTTTTTAAAATGCTATCTAGATTTGTGATCACTTTTCTCCCAAGAAGCAGGTGTCTTTTAATTTCATGGCTGCTGTCACTATCTGCAGTGATCATGGAGCCCAAGAAAGTAAAATCTGTCACTGCCTCCATATCTTCCCCTTCTATTTGCCAGGAGGTGATGGGACCAGTGGCCATGATCTTAGTTTTTTATATTAAGCTTTAGACCATTTTTTGCGCTTTCCTCTTTCACCCTCATTACGAGGTTTCTTAATTCCTCCTCACTTTCTGCCATCAGAGTGGTATCATCTGCATATCGGAGGTTGTTGATATTTCTTCCGGCAATCTGAATTCTGGCTTGGGATTCATCCAGTCCTCCCTTTTTCATGAAGTACTATAGAACTTTATAATACCCCTTGGCAGTTTGAATCTGTGATGGCTCCTCAGAGCTAAAATTTATCCCTGAAAGATGAACCAAATAATTATGACAATCATATCAAACGTCTTCTGGATATCAAGATGTATGTCATTAACATGCACATGCCTGGTTTACCAGGAATATCAAGGTGCAGTAATTAATCAGGTATCTTGGCTGACTCATCAAAAACAGCTTCCCATCTTCATCCATCTCTTCTTAAGAGGATGAGATAAATTACTGTTTTCAAGCATGGTAACGTAAACAGAAAAAAATGAGTCCAGGCAACGTTAGCTTGTCTAATTCTACAAGCTTTATTCATCCACATTTCTTCTACGTTCCATAAGCAAAAAATACTTCAAACTTGTTGAAAACATTTAGTAGGCATGTCACCTCAAAAACCATTCTTATAGCCATGAATAAAGCTATAGGTAGATATCTTAAAATATTTGAAGACTGAACTCAAGACGTAAGCAAATATTTACGTAAATCAGACAACTATATTTCATTTATTAGCTTTTAGATTAAAAAAGTTACAGACAAGAACTTAAATATCATCTCAATCAAAAAATGCAAGAGTTTATTGCTTTAAAAAGCAACTCTCTTTTAAAAAGTTAAAATCTGTATAAGTAGAAATACTTAGCCCTTTAGCATATTTGAACACACATGTAAAAAATCTGAATTTTCTACATGCTTACACAGCCATCTCCCTCCTTAACACAATGGGGGGAAATCCATTATTGCTGTGTGTTGCCTCTGTGATGCTGTCTGTGCAGCTGCTGCCGTTTCTTATCTTCCTCCACCCCACCCCAAATTCTTAGTTGGGCTTGACTTAGCTCTGTTTTGATGCAACTGATAGTGCATAATTGCAGTTCACATTTCAAAGGTTACATTTCCTATACCCTTAATCATACAATGCTTTATTTATTAGGGGGGAAATTATACTTTGACAGTCTCCTCACCAGGCTGCCACAGTCAGGTGAATATGGGGAAGTCTTGTTTCTAGGTTTTCTCTGTTGCTCAGTAGTCTAATTTCACAATATTGATATTGAGAAAATGTATGTCAGCATGCATCCTCTTACCAGAAAACCTTTGAATATGTTTCCCCCCCCCTCCATTTTGAGTGTTTAAGACAGGTCTGCCTCAATGCTCATAATATATGTCTTTATCTAATCTGTCCCATAGGGTCACTTGTGGGATTTGTATTTCACATTTGTGTAACACCTTAGTAGTAAGTGGAAGTAGTCAGAACTCTCTCCTATTGTAAAGTAGATGCCGGGATGCCTAGAGGACTGTATCCATAAGTGTTAACCCATTATCACCTCTGCTTAGAATTTAAAAGTTAAAAAATTTAAGTGCATATAGCTCTTTTCTATAAGGAACAAAGTTGGTACAAAGCATCTCTCTCTCTCTCTCTCTCTCTCTCTCTTTCTCTCTGTGTGTGTGTGTGTGTGTACATGTGCAGACATACAAAGCCTTCCACTTAATAAATATTTGGGTTGAGGGTTTAGTCCAGAAGCTGCTTAGGATATGATTTAAATAGCTGATTTTATCACTGAATTGATTTGTATATTTTCCTTCTTTTAGGAAAACAGACAGAGTGTTCTTTTTATTCAGTCAGCCCCTCTACTTGTTTTGGCCACCACTACTACCATCCCACCTTCCAGAATGACCAAGTCACTAGCAGGTCTGCATGAGGGCTAGCCCCACAACAGCAGTAAGGCATTTCCCCCTTCCCCTTAGAAATAACATAGTCAATAATCAGGCTAGACTTTCATTAAGCAGAATGTAGCCAGCTGTGGCATAACCTCTTGGCCTCCAACCAGTCCCTTCTCTTGGAAGGCAGAGTTGTGTATTATAAAGTCCACCCTGAACTCTCATAAACTAGCAGCTGCATTCAGTGGAGAATAGTGTCCCACTGCCGATGTTGAAGTAAGATCCAGTGCAAGATACCATGAGTCAGTCAAGACAGAGGATATGTGTTCAGAAGCTGACAGTAGTTCACAGAGCTTAATGCCTGAGCAATCAGACGTGCATGTGAAGTCAGTGTTCACCTGTTGAGGACCAATAACAAAATTATTTGTTAGGCAAGGAAGTGAGGAAGATTATAGCTAGGACTAGGACTAGCTATGACACCAATAGTTAGGATTATTAGACATCTTTATCACCTAAGAAATTCTAATTTCTAACCATGCATACTATCTGTATTAAATAGTATGGTAAAGGTTCCCCTTGACAATTTTTGTCCAGTCGTGTTCGACTCTAGGGGGCGGTGCTCATCCCCATTTCCAAGCCATAGAGCCAGTGTTTGTCCTAAGATAATCTTCTGTGGTCACATGGCCAGTGCGACTTAGCCAGGGAATGCTGTTACCTTCTCACCGAGGTGGTCCCTATTTATCTACTTGCATTTGCATGCTTTCGAACCGCTAGGTTGGCGGTAGCTGGGACAAGCGACAGGCGCTCACTCCGTCGCGTGGATTCGATCTTATGACTGCTTGGTCTTCTGACCCTGCAGCACAGGCTTCTGCGGTTTAGCCCGCAGCGCCACCACGTCCCTTATTAAATAGTTTGACTCTTCATTTATCCATGTGAAAGGGGGTGATATGTTTTGCCTCGGGCAGACAATAGCTTTGATCAGATCTGTTTGAATTACCACAGGAGAAAAAAAATTAAAAGTACAGACAAGTAAAAGCCTGGCTTAGCAGAGGATACTTAGTTCATGAATCTCATGACATTAGAGTAACTGTAGGGAGAGAGAGAGAGAGAATGAATGTCATTGCATTTCTTTCTTTACATACAGAGGGCAGCCAAATTACTTTGCAAGAGAGGAAAGTGTAGTCTGTGTTTATTAGACCTCAACAGTAACTGCTCACTGTGGAAAGGAAGAAGATAAATGTCCCATTACGCTTACAAGTAAGGATGTTATTATCTACCTCATTGAACTTGACTTAACTTCCTGCTAAATTTGCTGCCATGCATTTGGTTCTTCTGCACATAGGAAGCTCTCTTTTGTCACCTCATAAAGCCTATGGTATCCAATATCTCTCAGAACACATTCAGTTGAATCTCTCTCTCTCTCTCTCTCTCTCTCTCTCTCTCTCTCTCTCTCTCTCTTAGTGTTCCCGAGATGATTCGAATTAGTCATACCTGCAAAGAAAGCCTGTGTTTACCTCCTGTTGACTAACTGCAAAACAAAAAAATATGTTGAAAGCTCACAATATGACAATCAGTCATGTTTCGGGACTTAAGGGGTTCCCATTTCTAATGATGTGCAGCCTTTAATACGAATGGAAGTTCTCCCAACCCCTGAAATGGAAATAGCAATGCCACTCCCAGTCCCTATTTCAACCACTGCCCATGCCTCCCACTAGATGCAGCAACATTCTTGAGTGGGAAGAAAAGGTGGGCAACATCAGTGGTGCCTTCTTTTCTCAAATTGTGCCTGCCCATCTCTATTGTAGGACACCTTCCTGACCAGCTATTTTGATAATGCCAGGCTGTAAGGATTCTTGGGCCCAAGGCATTGAGGAAATAGTTTGGCCACTCCTCCCACAAAGCTTTTGAAACAAAAAGGCAGTTAGTCCAGTATATGTACTGCTGAAATATGACACTATCTTTTGTTGCTTTAACATAAGTTGGTACTGAACCATTATAAAACTATAATATTCAAGGAAAGGGGAAATATGTATTCACGAAGGCTTTTACGTCCGGGATCTAATGGTTGTTGTGGGTTTTTTTCAGGCTCTTTGGCCGTGTTCTGAAGGTTGTTCTTCCTAACGTTTCACCAGTCTCTGTGGCTGGCATCTTCAGAGGACAGCACTCTGTGCTCTGAAATAGTACATTTTATGGTTTACAATAATAAATAAAATGACTGGATTAATCTGGCTTAGTATTCTCCTATTTGTTAACCTTGAAGAATAGAACCCTGATGTATTATGTAATTGTATTATGTAATTGCAAGCAGACATCCCTCAGTTGTGCAATCGATTGTGCAAACGGACATATGATAGACAGCTGACCCCTCTGAAAACCACTATTGCTCTTAAAAATGTGTTGTTGGGGTTTTGTTTTGTTTTGTTCTCTTCTGTTTTGTAACAGGCTTTGGCTTAGATGTTTTAGGTGTCAACTCTCATTAGTCAAGCTAATACGGTCATTGGAATGGGATCATGGGAACTGAGGTCAAAAACATTTAGAAGCCACCAGATAGGGAATTCTAGATTATATGCCTCAGAGACATATTTGGATGTGATGCTCCTCCGAGTGCTATATTAAAAGAGGCCTCTTCGTCATAATGGTATACTTTTCTTTGCCTCCCTGTTTTGCATTTAACTTACTTTGTTTTGTGATTCATCACTGAAAGATAAGGAGCAGCCTACTTTGTGAGCTCGATTGCTGGAGCATACATCTCAGAAAATCTCTATAACATCCAGTTCAACCCAAATATCAGATGCTAGATAACATCTATAAGGTGAATTACTGGGCCCATGTGGACATAGATCATATTTGTGCAACCCAGTTGAGAAAGGCACAAATTAGAGATATTGGTATGCTGTCTTACCTTATGTTATCATCAGAACTCTATAGGAGGCATGAATGGAAGGAGGCTCCCCCTCTATATTGGCCATCATTGAACCACTCTTCTTCTGGATGCTACCAGCTCCAGAATTCTTATTTGGTACATGATGTTATATAGCACAGGCGCTCATCAATTTTGGCTCCATATAGCAATCCCATTTGGAGAGCAGAAGATTACACTTTTTAGAAGGCAACTGCCAATATTAGACTTCTGCCTCAAATAAGCGGCGCTTGAAAGGTGGGATTGGAATTTCAGCTGTCACCTTCCCACGCAATAGATAGTGTTACAGTGTCAGGAACTGTTACTGTCCTGAGGAGGAGATAAGAGAATGAAGGTTTTGCTCTGCTGGTGGCCCCTCTGCTGAACCACCTGCAAGGCTGGCAAAGCCCTCAGCTCAGGGCCAAAACATTCAGACATAAGTGTCACATGGGAGAATGCTGCACATTCCCCTTCAGTAAGACTAGTGTCTAGCCAAAGAAAAGAAAAGAGAGGAAAACCTTGGCAGGAGCCCTCTGTTACCTAAGTCCTGTCCAGTTGAATGGCAGATGTGTCAGGGTGTGGGAATCAGAAACATCCAAGCAGGGGTTTTGCGAAGGCGAGTCTCAACTTTCCTGAATACAGTGGACCCTTGACTTACAGACGGCTCACCTTACAGACTTTTCGAGTTACAGACTTCTCTGGCCGCAAAATTTAGATTCGACTTGCAGCCGGAGAATCAACTTACAGACCAGAACAAACCCAAAATGGAACAAAAATAGAATAAAAACTGCCAGTTATGGGATTAATTGGTTTTAAATGCATTGTAGGTCAATGGAGATTCGACCTACAGACTTTTCGACTTGCAGCCACCGTTTCAATACGGATTAATTCTGTAAGTAGAGGGTCCACTGTATTAACATCAACTTGCAATAGTCATAGAGAACATTTCGTTGCCATCTCAAATGGCAGAGTCATCCTTGACATGGGCCCTGACAAATTTTAGCAAATATCCTTGGGCACTGCTTTTCCAGCAAGCAGGAAATCTCCTTCACTGCCTGTGGGACAGAAGAGCAGGGAACTGCACCAGCCTCCCAAAACTAGGAGTGAATTTGCAGTGCCTGAAGAGATCAATCACATGAGGGCATGGCCGTCCTGTCATTCTTTTTTACATCACAGCCAGCTCTTGTGTGTAATAATCGCATCTTGGGAAAAATCACTGTTGGAGGCTAGAGATCCCAAAATCCCCCAGCCGGTATGGGCAGCATTCATGTTGGCTGGGAATTTGTAGTCCAGAATAAAAAATATCCAAGTTCTGCTATCAATCAGCTTAAGGATCGGTTCAGTCTCTGTGTAAAATGCAGATATATGAGGCATGTAGGTTTAGCACACGTGATTCCCAAAAGCCTCCACCTAGAAGATCCCTAGTTTAGAGGAAAGAACAGAAGGGAGCCAGCTCTTCATTCCCCAAATGGCAACAGGGCTGATAACAGCACCATTTATTTCCCTCAAACTCGCACCAACACCCTGATCTTTGCAGCTGCATATGAATGTACGTGATCAGATCAAGGTCAGGAACACTCTCAAGGAGAGTCAACAAAGTAGTTTATGTTCTCAGTAAGTAGCTATAGCAACCTGACTTTTAAAGATGAGAAGCAGTGGAAAGTGATCTCAGAGCTACTCCCTTCTTTGTTTAACTTTTCACCTGAGCAGTTATGTTTGAAATTAATTAAAACAAGATCAGTGAATGTCTTTTAACTGGCATGGCACTTTCTCTCTCGGCAGGAGCACACCCACGTGCTCCCATCTAAAACAGATTATTAATTATAAGATCTAAAGTTCACATGGACAAAACATCCATTCATGGTATTTTATTTGAGAATTTTAGTATGTACATCCAGGTTTACAAGAAAGAGGTTGATGGGTTTAGTTCCCATGAAGCACTTAACCTCAAGTATTTTCAAGTGCCCTGTGTTTTGTTCCTTTTCAACCAATAAGGAAATGGCTACTCATGACAAAAACCCTTCTCCTGCAGGTAAGGAAGGCAACAGTACTGTCTTTGATGTTGACTTTCCCTGACCTTCTCACTTTTTCAGGAGACAGCTTTTGCTCCACCATCACATTTGCTCATAGATGCTTTGCAAAGTTTTAAATAGTAACAAAACCTTTTTAGCCAAGGAGGAAGTGGAAAGAGTATGTACATCACAAGCTGTGATACATTTTAATGCCACTTTCAAAATACTCTGATCATCAGACTACATGAGATGCCAGCTTTGCAATTAGAAAAGAATCTTCCTTAAAATATAAAGAGCATTGTTTCTCTGACCACAATTTTTTCCTAGTTCTGCAGGTTACTAATTTGCTGGCTTTTGTTTAGTGATTGGTCATTGGGAAGTTATAATGGGCTAAATTCACAACTCAATTGCACAGACACAGCACTTTTGAAGAAATAGCTTCTGAGAGAACAACATTTTCTCACCTGCAAATTTTGAAGTTAATATCTCATATAGTTCGTCCATGAAAAAATGTAATCTGTCTCCAGTTCCAGTCTATCAAATCAGGCAAAAACATTCAGATTGAGGAAAAGTTCAATTGCATTTGAAAGCTTGCACACCATTTCCTGCATGTTATTTGGTCCCATCTAAGCCATTGTAGTGTTCTTATGATTGGTGGAAATGTGAAAAGGCATATCCACTGCACACACATTATTAGTGTCTTTCCCCACCTCCCCCAAATTCTGTTTTGCTTTCTCATTGTTAAACTGGAGAAAATAATTCTTAAGCTTGATCTCTGCATAGGTGGAACTCCAGGAATGAATTCCAAATATGTCTTTTTTTTTTTTTTTGGGCTTTTCTAAAGATAATCTATGAGAGGGGAATTTGTGCATTTCTGCAATAGTGGCCTTTTATTTCTGCAGCCTGAAGACTGCCCATTTCGAGGGAGATTTACATATAATCCTTCTTTAAATAGTATCTTGGAAGCGTAAAAAAGGAGTCCTTTAAAAATGGCTCACACCTGGCAGCCAATGAATGCTACTGTGCTCTCAGGGAGTATCCCATTGTTATAATAGGCAGCTCTGCCAAAGCTCTAGATCAGTGGTTCCCACCTTGGGTAACCCAGGACTGCAACTCTCTGGATTCATGGCCAGCACAGCTGATGGTGAAAGCTTCTGTCAATTGCAGTCCAAGAACACCTGGATTACCCAAATTGAGAGCCACTGCTCTAGATCAGTGGTTCTTAACCTTTGTTACTCAGGTGTTTTTGAACTGCAACTCCCAGAAACCCCAGTCAGCACAGCTGGTGGTGAAGGCTTCTGGGAGTTGCAGTCCAAAACTCCTGAGTAACCCAAGGTTAAGAACCACTGCTCTAGATGATCTTTGGAAATAGAGGAATCACCCACACAATTGCTCTTTAGCACTCTCAGCTGAGGGCCAGACAAATGTCATTTTAGTAGCATAATTCGCAAACATGTTAGATTGTGTGTGTGTGGGATTTCGATATGGCCAAGACTGATTTTTCACACAGGCTGCTCTGAACCAATATACAAAAGAGATGTTTTCTCTTTCTCATCTTAGTAGTTATTCCAGTAAAAATGTACACACACACACACACACACACACACACACGTATTAGTACCTGTATGGAGAAGAAATCTGCTAGCACCTATGGGAGAGGTCTTTTTAAAAAGGTAGTCACTCAGATGCAGTCACAACACTGAATGATACTCTTGTCCTAGACAACAGAGTGCCAGGAATGGCAAACCCACCATTTCTGCCCTCTGTAGGAGGGCCCCTATGGTTGAGCAAAGCTGTCCCTACACCCCGCTCTCTAGAATCTTCAGACCTGGTTCTAAAAAAACCTTAAAGCCAAGACACATTGGGAGGGGCAAAGTGGAAAATGTCCTGTCCTGAAATGAAAGCTCATTCCCAATAAAATGTGTCAGTCTTTAAATAGCTTATACAGCTCAATTTCCATGAACAGATGGATAAATAAACAAATGTCTGTAAACAAGATTTCTCTTATGTGTCTTTCTTTTCTTTGCTGTTTTTTCATTACCTAAGAAAAAAAGCCCAGAAACTGCTGCACTCTGTGCTAGCCACTAAATGGCACCTCTGTGACACCATTGTGTTAGTTCTTTCCAGTCATGATGGCAGGCCCTAAAGCAGTGGTTCCCAAACTTGGGTCGTCAAATGTTCTTCGACTGCAACTCCCGGAAATCCTGGCCAGCACACCTAGTGGTGAAGGTTTCTGAGAGTTTTAGTCCAAGAACATCTGGGGACCCAAGGTTGGGATCCACTGCCCTAAAGCTAGACCTTACTTCACTTTAACATTAAAAACACACACCAATAGATGGCACCATTGTATTCAGAAAGAAAGAAAGAAAGAAAGAAAGAAAGAAAGAAAGAAAGAAAGAAAGAAAGAAAGAAAGAAAGAAAGAAAGAAAGAAAGAAGGTGCTTTCACCTTTGTCTTCAATGGCTGAACTAGACATTAACGGGAATGTGTGTTCCCTCTGATTAAACTATTTTGTCAGTATGTGCCCAAGTAATCAGGGTCAAACTCCCCTTGTTAAGGGGAATCCATTTTTTTCTCTCTTGGCTTCAGCCATCAGACCTACAAATTAAACCCCTGTTTATCTTCCAGTGACCAGTCACAAAACAAAGTATACTAAATGCAAGATACATAATGGAGGAGAATAATGGACTTTGAAAAGCAGACATCTTTCACCCCTTGAGGGACCATCTCTTTGAGAAAAGATGCTAAATTTATCATCTAGTTTGATCCTATTTTTCATGGGCTTTGCATCACTTATGTACCTGAATAATAATTCACAGGTTTTTATATTCCAGCTCTCAAAACGTGTGTGGCCTAATTTGTACATTTTGCAAATAAGAGTTTTATTTTCATATAATGCCAATTAAGCAGACTGATGATGATGATGATGACGACGACGACGACGACGATGATGATGATGATGATCATGATCATGATCATCATCATCATCATCATCATCATCATCATAGTCATCATAGAACTGCAGGGGTGGAAGGGACTCTATAGATCATCAAATCCATTCCCTATCAAGAAAGCACAGTGGGAAATTAAACTTCCAAACCTGTGGCAGCCAGATACCTAAACCACTAAGCTATTCAGCAGTTGTTGCATTGTTTTTATGTATCAGCCTTGTGATCATAGAGGCAGTATAGTTTAATGGTTAGAATATTGCACTTGGACCAAAGAGACCAAGTTCATGTTCCATCTTAGCCACAAATCTTGCTCTGTATCCTTAGGCCAGTCTGTTCCTCTCTAAACCTACCTGGAGAGTTGTTTTTGAAAGAAGAGAACTATCACTGGTGAATTGCTGATGTGTGTGAATAAAAGAATAATGACATTTTGCTACAACCATCTTCAACCAAAAATACTTCTGCGTCTCTTATTCACAGTGCCTTTGTCCTTGCCAATCAGATATGGTGGAAAGCACTGATTGTGTTTTACTGCATTGTTTATTTGATAAAAACATTTGAGATATGTATAGTTCTTCAATTTATAATCAGTTCCCAGGCAGATCTAACCACTGTTATGTCTATCTCATTCTCTCTGATTTTTCAAGTTAAATTACAGTCAGGATTGCAGAGTTCTATGCAATAGCATATACAAGAAGCAAGCCATAGGTAAATCATCCTCTAAGCCACACTGGGAGCACTGCATAGTGAACTCTGCATAGTAGCAGTGAGGTTTGTAGAACTGTTACTTCACGTAATATTCTATTGCTTGAAACTATTGTTTGTGTTGTATTGCAGATAAATGGGTGACCTACGGCAATCTCTCTTGAGTAACCATTCTGTCTGCCATGGAATGCAAAAGTAGAAGCCATACAGCTGGACCAAAAAGGTCCAGCTTCGACACAAATCAGGGTGGAGCTGGGGCTAATTTCCCCATGTGATCACTGGAAAATAGGTTGCACTCAATAAGTGGTCCATATTGGGAGCTTTTCCCCCATACAATCACATCCTTTCTGACTTATCCAGTCTAGAGTTCTCCTAATCCCCCAGAAAATATGTTGTTGTTGTTTAGTTGTTAAGTCGTGTCCGACTCTTCGTGACCTCATGGACCAGAGCATGCCAGGACCTCTTGTCTTCCGCTGCCTCCCAGAGTTTGGTCAAACCAGAACATATAGACGTTGTCAAAAACAAAGCTGGTAAAGATGCTGCCACCGCTGTCATCTTGTGTAATAGTGCTGGACAATGACTGATTTGTTGTATGAAAAACAGCAAAGTGAGTGCCTCCTTTCTTCCTATTCATTGTTATCAGTACAAACAAATTTCAGCTCTCTACAAATAAGCTAGGGACCAATTCCACCACAATTGTAATATCTGACTTTGACATGAGACAGTATTAATCTTTATTTATATATTGAAAAGATCCAGGCAAAATATTGATGGTTTCACTCAATGGCTGATCACACTGAAAGGTTCCTTCCGTCTAAAACAATTGGCCCAAACAGCAACTGCATATTTTGTCTTATATCTCTATTCCTACAAGAGCTAAAAGTTTACTTTAGAGAAGGAAGAGGAGGAATCTAGGCCAACTGGTGTTGTAAAAAGGCACTGGGTATATACCAAAAACCTAACTAAACCCTGGCCAACAAACTAATATAGGAACCCGATTAATTCAGATAACTAGGAGCAAAAGAGCTGCTTTATATCAAGTCAGAACACTAATCCATCTTGTTCAGTATTGTCTATGCTTACTGGTTTTTCCTAGCCCTATTTGGGCAGGAAATACAAGTTTCAGATAACCCATAGTAAGCTTTTTATTGTGGGTTATCTACAAACTGGAGTAAAAGTACTCTTATCACACATCTATTTTAATGTGGCAAAAATAGAGCTGTTGGCTTTCCCCAACCCTGAAATGAAAGCAAAGCTAGCTGGCCAGTGCTGAAGTATCTGCAAAGCCACCCAGCACTAGCCACCTGGTGACATTATTTTTACCAGAGTGGTGGTAATCAGCTTCAGTGGTTCTGACTCCACCACCTTTCCTCCTCCACAGGGCTTGCTTGTCCATTTGGCCTCTGGATAGCACTGATGGGAGTGCATGTGGTGGCAGCAGTGGGCATCTCCTCAGCCATAAAAGACAGCACTGCTACCACACTTCCTGGTCGCCACCATCCAAACAACCGCTGGACATCATTGCTCCCAACATCCTGCTACCTCAGATGACCACTTCATCAAGGCTCATGGCATAATGAATTATTTGCAGTGGACAAAAGAGGTGTGCAAACTCTAGGTATACAGAAATGTCTTCTTTTATACCTACCTTCTATTTTGGTCAAATCACCAAGACCCAGAGACCAAGTCAAGGCAAGCCCTACAACTCCTACCATTAAGCAAACTGAGAGGGTTTCTTCAAAGAAGCTCGCCTTGTGTGTCACACAAAGGCAGTAAAGAACTATTTAATGTATTGTTGGCTTTTTTGACCCCAGGTAAAAAGACATTTGTATGATTTTCTTCCTAATTTTTTGAATGACTTTGCCAACCATGGACATTATTGAAACTTGCATTACAGGTATAATATCGTTTGCTGTTGTTTCAGGCAGCAACATGTCCTGGTCTAGCCATGAAAGAAGCACTCTGCCAAATCATGGCCACCCTGATGTACAGTGTGCAAGCAAGAGGAAAGTAAAGGAGGGTGTTTTGTCCATTGCTAATCTTTGAAAAAGGGCACACTGATTCTCATAAAATTAGATATAGCAGGGAGGACATGTGTGATTAGGAACTAGGGTAACAGTTCTTGCAGTAATGTCTGAAGAGGAAATTTGCTGGGGGAAGTGGTTGGGTTTTTTACTGTAAGCTTTTCATCATGGATACCTCAGTTATGACACTGAGGTATCCATGTGGGGAAGCTAACAAGAAGCTACACTTTAGCCTAAACACCCTGGACATCAGAATCCTATTAGGAAGAGGAACCAGGCTGTGATATCCAATCAACAGCTACCTGGGCTGTAGCTTGAAAACAACACCTCCAATACAGCATGCACTTTTTCTAACTTACCTCTAAGAAACAAGACTGGCACAACCATCTGCCATAAACTTTCAGGAGTCTGCTTTTTCTTTCTCTGCACTATTGACAAGACCCCAGTGCATACTTGAGGAAGTGGATTTTGATCCACAAAGCTAGCAGGCTATATGATTTATTTAATGGTCTAAGAACAGTATCACCCACGCCTGCATTCTATTAGCAAAGGTGGAGCACAAGCACTTCACCAGCACAGTGCTCTGCATTTGCTCCTCATGGTTGCTGCCTCACAGTTACACAAACCAAAGATCACCTTGCTGAAAATAATAGGGCTTCCCACATGTGCAGCGGAGTAGAGAATATCCACTTTTGCTCTGGGTAGAAAAGAGACAACTGCACATACAATAAGCTATTTGGCACACTGAGAGGGGAAAGAAAAAAATTCTGGTATCATGTATATCCTTGTGTATACGCATACAGACAAAGAAACACATTAACAGCATATAGTGAAAGATGTACAATGTGGAAGAAACTATTTCTTCTTTCACATGATATATGATAATACTATGGACAATTATTTTGCTTCTTTTGTATTACACAGGAAACAAAAATGCTTCCGTAGTCTTGACTAAACAAATTCTGTTTTGAAATGAAGGAATATTGATTGTGTGCAAACTATAGAACACTGTAGTTCCTTTAACTCCGTTATTACTTCTCCCTTATCTCAATGAATCTCATGAGACTGATAACTATTTCCAGTGTATAAAAGAGGAATTGAGCATGAGGATCAAGGAAATGTCAATGAGGCATTGATAAAGCCATGACTGACCATGAGTTTGTTTCCAAATTTTCTACATGTACTCTCTTTCCCAACAGTAATTATCTGTTATTTGTATATGTCTGTCTTCTTTGTTAAGACATTTCCTTATTATTTTATAACCATGCCAAATTCTTCTTGTCATGGATCATGTGTAAAGTGAAACTAATGGTATTAGTACTTGGTATTAATCAAGTCAGTCAATCTGTTACATGTTTCTTATTCACTGTACCCGAGTTTCAGGGTGTCTTTAAAGTAATCCTGTCAAGAGTGGCCAAATGGCACTGAAGGAGGGCATTCTTACACCATTTGAATACCAGCCAAAGATTGCTCACTGGCTTCACTGTTCTCATGCTTGTGTACCGAGATTCGTACAGTTCAGGGTTCACTTCCTTTTGATATATGTGCTAAGGACACAGTATCTTTATCTAAATCTGGTCATACATAGAAGACAGAGAAGTTCATTCATACTGTCTGTGTTTACCTTCATATGTGTGAGTGGATGGATGGATGGATGGATGGATGGATGGATGGATGGATGGATGGATGGATGGATGGATGGATGGATGGATGGATGGATGGATGGATGGATGGATGGATGGATGGATGGATGGATGGATGGATGGATGGATGGATGGATGGGTGCAGAGGTGCATGAATGGATGGATAAAGAGATAGAAACAATTATCACATTTTCTTCCTTAACTCTCCAAAGTATCTTTACATGTATATGCAAGTAGCAATGGAAAGCAGGACGTGGGTGGTGCTGCAGGTTAAGCCCAAAGCCTCTGGGCTGCAAGGTCAAAAGACCAGCAGTGTGAATCCATGCAACGGAGTGAGCTCCCATCGCTTGTCCCAGCTCCTGCCAACCCAGCAGTTCGAAAACATGTAAAAATTGTGAATAGATAAATAGGTACCACCTCAGTGGGCAGGTAACGGCATTCCGTGTCTAGTCGTGCTGGCCATGTGACCATGGAAACTGTCTATGGACAAACGCTGGCTCTATGGCTTGGAAACGGGGATGAGCACTGCCCCCTAGAGTCAGACATGACTGGACAATTTGTCAAGGGAAACCTTTACCTTTTTACCTTACAATGGAAAGCACACTGTAGAACAATACTGAAAAAGAGGGTGGAAAAGAAAAAGAGTGAAATGTGATTTTGGAACAAGAACATTTTACTTGGTCCACACACCAACTCTGAACAATATTGACTGTAGGCTGCAAAAGAGTTCACAACATTGCTAATCTTTCAAAAGACTGATATCATTTCAAGGACATGTTTTATGGCAGTCATCAGTGACCTTGTACCCTCTTCCTACCCATGGTGGCTGGGGATGATGGGAGATGTGGTCCAACACATTTGGAAAGCATAGTGTTGTGGAAAGTTGCTGCCCAGTGTCTTGATTTTCCTTTGTTTGTTGCTTTTGCTTGACACCTCTTAAATATGAGAACAATTTGCTGTTTTTATTGACTGATTGAATTTTATATTTTGATTGCAATGTGCTTTATTTGTTTGTTTTATTTAAAATATTTTTACCCTGCCTTTCTCCTTAAAAGATCCAAAGGCAGCTTACAACATTAAAGGGCAATATTTAAAAGCTAAAAACAATAAATATACAAATATTAAAAAAGAATTAAAGAAGTATCATATTAAAACAGTAAATAAAATCAATATTAAAATACATTTAAAAGCAATAGGGCACAACAATCCAATATGAAAAAACCTCTCACAAATTGTCTGTCACTAAGGAAAAGTTTGTCTGAAGATAAAGGTCTTTGCCTGCTTGCAGAAGGACAGCAAATATGGGGCCAGCCTGGCTTCCCATGGGAGGCAATTCCAGTCTGGGAGTGGCAACAGAGAAGGTCCTCTCCCATGTCCCCACCAAGCATGCTTGTGAGGGTGGTGGAACTGAGAGAAAAGCCTCCCCTGCTCTTACTGTAGACTGTCCAGAGAACTCTGGTGAGCAGATGTTCTGAAAATGCAGCAAAAGCAAGATCCTGCTTCATCAACACCTTTTCAAAACAGCAGTTAGAGAGAAAACCAAGAGACAGACAATGCAAATAGCCAGTTCCAAAACTGTTGATACTGGTTTTTCTCTGGTTGTTGATATCTATATTTCTCTGTGAGTGCAATTAATTATCATAGCATATACCACATAAATTGCTAGCACCAGTTGGTCAATCATAACAGCAATTAAACCTGTATATCCACTTCCTGTACATCTCAAGAAACTGATTTTAAGTCTGTCTTCTGCTATTGCAGAACTGAATTTTAAAAAGGAAACCAAGAAATAAGATTTTTATGAGGATTCTTGTTTAATGCAATAAATTAAGATCACCATGAGTTGATATCTCTGTGAGATTCTGGCCTGACAAACCTGATTTGCCAATGTTTCACCATCTGAAAGCTCTCTCCAGTATCATATCCTGGAAAGTTGTCACAAACCAGTTTTAGTTGGGACATGGTGAGATGGGAGCATAGTGCAAAGACTACTTCCTCCTGCCAGCCAGAAGAGTCATTGTGACTGCACAGCATTAAAACATGACTTTAAAAACAGACTTCTCCATTTGGAACATCTCCTCCTTTGTTACACAAGGGACTTGGGAATTCTGTTCTTACACAATTGTCATTTCACCCGTGCTCCCACCTCCTGTCTTAAACCTATCGCATTTGCAGCCATATGATGCTTGCTCCCCGTACAATGGCCATTCAAATATGCTCATGAGTAGCAGATTTCAAAGAGGTAGCCATTTTAGAGTGTGACTACATGGTCAAACCACGGGATTCACTCCATTTATAAAACAGGTGAATTCAAAGTATTTTTTAATCATTGCCTGATGCACAGGCTTATTCAAATAATTTCAGCTCTCTTTCTTCCTCTGGTTTTGGGGAGTTTCTACTTTTTCATGCTAGAACATTTTGAATAGCCTTTTCCCCTTGCAGTAGTTGTGCTGTATTCTTGCAAAGATGGAGGGGGACATGTTTGTAGGTGGTGTTTCAATGATGTAGACAGTTGGGGTGTGATGTTCAGGCCTGGAGGGGTATGCAAAAGTAAAGTGCCATTATTTTAATGTGGGGGATCAGTGCTAGCCATGAATCCTGTCAGATTGTGTGAGAAGGCCATTTTGTTGTGAAGCAAAAGCTTAGTGCTGTTAATTACTTAACTGATAGCTCTGAAAGTGTCATAAAAATCAGCTTCTTCTTTCCATTCATTACTCTTTTCCTTTACTTTCAATAAATGCATGCAGGAATTACTTCATCTCTGTTCACATATGGTTTTAAGCTACTGGCATAATAAACTATAACCAGAGATGAAGTAATTCTGATTGTGTTATTTGAAAGTAAGGGAACAAATTACCGGATGGGAAGAAAAAGATGGTGATCTCTGTTATGGAATCATTTTGACATGTGAACTATATGTATTTTGCAAAATTACTGTTCAAGCTTTTCATGTTCTCTACTATAGAGAGTTAAGTAACTTTCCATGTTATTTTTTTATAGAAAGTTTTCATGAATGTACTAGTCTAAAGCTTTAAATGAGAAAGCAGCTTCATGGTGAACTATAAAAAGGATCAGTAGAAAGAGAACCAGAGGAAGAAAGGATTGGCAGAGACAGGACCAGAGGAAGGAAGGAAAGAAAGAGGGCTGTGGCTGGAATGGAACTCGTGTCACATCCAGTATGAACGACAAATTCCTGAATAATTTTCTGCAGTCCTCTGTGAGCACTGATTCCGATTTCCAACACAATAAGGGCTGCAAATCAAATAACAGCTAAGCCAAATTGCTACAATTTTCATTTCCAATAAAGTTGCATCCTTGTCTGCTGCAGCTTGTATAACAAAATAAAAATAGAACTATCATAGCAACATAAAAGCAGAAGATTTGCCTCAGGCTGAGCTTTCATAAATTGTAATTCAGTTCCTCAGACAAACAGAGTGAAATATTTAACTGAAAGTTTGCCTGAAAGCTGGCATTTTGCGTGAGGACCCAGTGAAGGGGAAGAGTAGCAAGGAAGATGAAATTTGTAAGTAACAACAGCATTATGAACATGTACTTTTTAAAAAAGTTTTGTTTATTTATTTATTTAAACATTTATAGCCCATAGGATCTCAGGATGTGTTACACAATTGTTTAAAACAGTTTTAAAACATAAGATATTTAAAACAATTTAAAATCAAACAACCCAAAATGAAAACAATTAAAAACATAGAACTAAAATCTGTGCAGGCCACAGATTTTTAACCCCTAAAGGCTATAATCAATAAGTATGTATTGACTTGGCACCAAATTGTCTTGGGAGGGTGTGTCAATGAGAGAGGAGCAGCTTAACAGAAACTGCAAGGTGCACAGCCCTACATGATGGTGAAGGTGTGGTGGACAAGCCCAACGTATGGCACCCTCACCTAAGCAGAAGTAGCACGAGACTAGTATTGAACAAAAGTAGGTGGCAGCAGCAATATTGTTGGCAAGGAAAGTCATGCACTGATCAACCGCTGTAGTCCAAAAGGTGGTAGTGGGGAAAAGAAAGGTTACTATTCTGACACAACAAAGTATATTGATTGGTAGAAATTAGGTTTGGGGAAAGTGTGATAACAAAGAGTGATATGGGCAAAGGATGGATGGGTGAAATAAAAGGAGGAAGGTGAACTATGGATAGGGGGAAATAGGCAAAAGGGGAAGGTAATAAGAGTTGGGAACAAAATGTTGGGAGACAATTCAAGGCATGTGTGAACAGGGTGTACCAGTATATTCCAGGACATCCAACAACAATTGTCCTATGCATCTGGATACAAATACTGGGACAATCAATTCAAAACCCGTTAAAATCAGTTGCTGTAGCAAAAGTAACAAGCCAAATATGACCTCTAAGCCTAAGGTGGAGACAAGGTTACAGTACAACGTCCCACCTGGAAATTATCTTTCAACCTTCCTTGATCTTTGCATTTAGGGGCATCCAAATCTTTTGACCAAGAAGAATGGACTGCACTATGTGCAACTCATGAGGATGTGATTTTCAATTATTACAACATACTTTAACCACAGACTTACAGGAAATGCTGTTTTGACACCTCTTTTGTTTCTTTAGGGGTGGGACTGTGTATAAATGAACCAGACAAAGTGAGTTGGACATATTCTAGGCAAAGGTTTGTCTTGTCAAGAATAAGAGGGCTCTACAGCACCTGCACTCAATATGGCCCAGTCATTCATTTGGGCAGGTAAGGTTGGATTTACTACCATGTATTAGATTTTGATTAATTCCTTTGCTAAATAGTATTTAAATGTGCTAGTGTACTCTTTACTTTTCTTGTTTGCATGTAGCAAGAAGAGATCCAGTTTCATCAGCAATACAAACCAAATTTTTAAGAAAATTGTGTTGTCAAGTCTGCTTAGTCTGAACACATTTGGAGTATTAGACAAGTGTTTCTGCAAGACGCTAGAGCAGAAACTGTTCTGGCAGCCTGGTTGCTAATTTGTATGCCTCATAATGCCCCAAATCATGTGTGGTTACAGGGCATTGTGAGAGGGGGGAAATTATGATCTATCACTTATGAATAATGGCGAATATTTGAAGAAAATTCTGTAAAGTGACCTTCTTCTACCAGGATAGTGAAAGTAAAAAAAAAAAAGACTTTTGAAAAATTGTGGGCTTAGCTCTAGAATTTCAATTGTTCTGTTTTGGGATTCAGGGGGAAAACATTTACTGTACCTGTTGGTATTCCCCATTTCATGCATCTATTAAAGGTGGAAGCTATGCCCTCCTTTATCTATGGATCACACTGGAAAAGAAAAAGATGTTCTTTAAGTTCTCTTGGTGACCTAGCAAGGAACTGTGGCAAATAATGAAAAGGGAATCAATTTCCTTCATTTCACCATTATAACTTCTGAATCCTAGAGCAGAACTTTAAAACATTACGTTTTTGGACCATGAATCCTATAATCTCCCAGCCAGTATGGTTGGCTCCTAGTTATGCTGGCTGGAGGACTCTAGAAGCTTAGTCAAAAAAAAAAAGCTTTTCTGTCCTCTGGATCAAAACTTGCTCCTTCAGAAACCATCGTGACCTTTTATAACAGCTGCCTATGTTTCAATCTTTGTATGTCACTATGGGCACCCCCTCTACTCATGCCAAAGGCTGCCTTTGTTCATACCTCCAAGCACCAAGTTGTTTTGACTCCTGCTGGTGTTTATGAGCTCCTTTTGAACATCAGCTCTAAACAATACATTTTTATGATGGCTTATGACAGTTATAGCTTAAACAAATGCTACCTACTACCTAGAACTTTCCCTGTGCATGCACACAGCTGCTCCCACAGAGTCCTTCCAAAGCCTTACAGGCACTCAACCAAAATAAGGAAGCCCAAGTAAACCAGCAGTTGTCAATCCAGAAACAACAGCTCCTGAGATTCCCCTTTCTTCCAGAACTAACACCAGCCCAGCAAGGAAAACCAAATCTTAAAAGTTACTAATTCTTGGAAGGTATACAGTAGCAAGTCCGAGTGGGCAGACATTAAATTTATGATCACGCTGTTCTCAACCAACTTTGAGAACACATGAAAGTGGACTATTTTAATTTTTATTGCCAAGAGGAAAAAGAAAATCCAGTTTACAAAAGAGAAATAAGCCTTTTAGCTCAGTAAGCCCATTCCAATAAATATGTGAAGTCCAAATTGCAATGTTTGCAAGTAAAGAACAGGGAGAAAGAACACCATATGGGGAGAAGAAAGCTAGCCAGACTACTCTGCTTACTTAATATAGGCATAGATCTCTGAGCTCATGCAGAGTGCCATCTTCAGCAATGCACTGAAACCTCAAGGTATATGCTCCCAATTTGTTCTAGGGCTTAGCCATTTTTATACATTTTTTTCCAGAACAGCTAAACCCACATATCTCACATTTATTCTGCATTTTCTAATATTTTACAATGGGTTAAGTACCCTTGCTGGACTATTTTATAACTTTTTCAAAATCTGAGTACATGACTGGACCTATGATAACACAACATATTTAATGTTCAAATTGCTAATTAATCTTGTGCTTGCTTGAAAATGACATTTTAATTATTAGGATATTGTCTTGTGTTTATGTTTTATTCTATAAAACACTGACTTCAGGTAAGAAAAGTAGTCAAGATATTGAGAATGCTATTCAAGATTGACACTATTGAAGCATCAATTGATTGGAAGGATTACATATCCAGCTAACTTCTCTTTTCATTTCGGTTTAGGCTTGGCCATCTTGCTGTTTCTTCATAGCAGTAAGTAAAGTAACATTCCACAGATTCTCATGTCCATTCCAAAAGCAAAGATAAAAAGCCAGACTAAAAATCAAACTAGATAGCAATACCCTTGTGTTTAATCTGTTTTTCCCCACAAAATCAGATTTCCCCCATCTAGACACACTATCTGCAGCAGCAAACTAACCATTGAAACCTATATTTACCTTCCCAGTGATGAATTACAAGATAAATTGCACTAAATGCAGTATACCAAGAAAATGAGGCACTCTGAGAAAAAGAAGTTCCTCACCACTAGAATGAGCAGCTCTTCTAGTGATGTGCTAAATGTCTAGTTCAACCCTCAGGCTTCAGTTTGTAAGACACTAATACAGGGACGTGGTGGCGCTGCGGGCTAAACCGCAGAAGCCTGTGCTGCAGAGTCAGAAGACCAAGCAGTCGTAAGATCAAATCCACGTGATGGAGTGAGCGCCCGTCGCTTGTCCCAGCTCCCGCCAACCTAGCAGTTCGAAAGCGTGCAAATGCAAGTAGATAAATAGGGACCACCTTGGTGGGAAGGTAACAGCGTTCCGTGTCTAAGTCGCACTGGCCATGTGACCATGGAAGATTGTCTTCAGACAAAATGCTGGCTCTATGGCTTGGAAACAGGGATGAGCACCGCCCCCTAGAGTCAAACACGACTGGACAAAAATTGTCAAGTGGAACCTTTATTTTTACCTTTAATACATTTTCTACTTTAGAAAAGTATATACAAGTAAAAGCATCAGGAGCTGCAATGTTTGGGCCACTTCTAGAATTCCAGGATTCTGGCAGTGCCCGTAACTGATCCTTTCCTGAGGTTTCATTTAAAAAACTTATTCTGGATTTGGGAGCATTCTGAGAAATGGAAAGGATAGCTAGACTCATTTTAATTTCTCAGAATACTCCCAGACCAAAGTTGCTGTAGTACATTAAGGAAAAACTATAGGATAAGCCAGACCCAGCTGCCCATGGTCCTCTGATCACTACCTCCACATCAAGGTGCACATGTCAGGATCTGCTGGCCGAGGATGAGATATTCAGAAGGCGCTTTGCCTCAAATCTAGAGTCAGCCCTGGAGTTGGGGCAGCAATGACTCTACTTAAACACATAAACAGTGACAAAAGAGAAAACTTCAAATTCATTTCAGTTTCTGGTCACCCCTTGATCAGGTGCAAGAAGCCAAAACTGATGAGACTCAAGGGGGCTAGTGTCACAAGATCAGTGATGGTGTGAAGAATCTTTTACATGCAGCCTTCTTCTCATTTCTACAGGTTCTTCTTTCAAACTGGTCTGCTATTTCACCAACTGGGCTCAGTACAGGCCAGAGAAGGGACGGTTCCTCCCTGAGAACATTGACCCCAAATTGTGCACTCATCTCATTTATGCATTCGCGGGAATGGATCAGAATAGGATAACCATGATAGAGTGGAATGATGAGAAACTCTACAAGGATTTCAATAATCTCAAACAAAAGTATGGCATATTCTGATATGAAAAGAAGACTTTCTAGAAATGTCTAGAACCCGAGTTTGCACACTGCACTATTGCTCTGGTTTTCCAATAGTAGGCATATGGACATCAGAACAGTGTTTAGTTAATGGGTTCTGAAGGACAGTTATGCCAGTTTGATACAACTTTAATTGTAATGGCTGTATTCTACAGCATCCTGTGTTCTAAAGTTTGATGAGATAATTAGAATTCTTTGTTAGAGGGTCTAATGCCTGTTACAGAGAATTCAAAGCACCAAACTATAAATCCCAGGATTCCGTAGGGTGAAACCACAGTACTTAAAGTAGTATCAAGATGATATTGTAATGTGGTGTAGATGTAGGTGGACTTGTGGGTCATCCAACTCCCAAATGTAATGCATTTTATTCAATATATTAGCATTGGAGCTATCCCTTCTGCTAATCAAAGTGAGGTGATTGCTTCAAGCAACTTACGTTGGTTGTCATGGAGTGTTGGGAAAGATTCTTTCATTAATTGATTCACACACTCATTGTATTTTATTTCTTTGGTGAGGGGGTGCTTGAGGGATTTTCTGTCTCCACTGACCTGCTTTCATACTATGTATATTTAAGTTGGAGGTGGTACTATTTGCTGATCCATCCCAGGCAGCAAAATGTCTTGGGCTCCAGATCTTTGTCCCAATCCGGATACAAACTACATGTGCTTGCTTTGGAGCAAAGGGGGGAAACTATTAATATTACATACAGTTTGAGCCTAGACAGTTTCAGTGACAGAGAGTAGCCCCAGATAACCAACAAAAGGGTGTGCTGGAGATATTATAGGCATTCTCGTTCCTGTAAGCAAAAGCTGTTATTTCAGGATAGCAGCTCCTAGGCTAATAAACCCTCATCGATTATATGAAGTGGCCCGTAGTGGGAATTTCTACTCAAAAGCAGCATAGGACATTTCCTTTGATTCAGAATGACTTTATAATTCAAATACATTATCATTACTCAAAGTAATGATTGCACGTGGATCAGCTAAGACCACAAACAAGCAGTTAAAAACGTTAAAATTCCTCCAAGACACCTTCTTGGAGGGAAATGTGAACTGGAAGGGATTGAATCCAGTCCTGCTCTCTGTTCTTTCTGAGCACCTGAGTTGGGAGGGAAGGTGACCTTTAAGCTTTTGGGAAGTATCCCACATGTTGATGGTTTATAATCATTGCAGCAGGCATCCTATCCCAAATCTGGGGATGACGCCCCCCATGTCCCAGTCTGTGATGTCTGTCTCACATACTTTGCTCCAGGTTTTGAAATAAAAAAAGGACAGTGCATGCACAGTCTTTATGGTACACTCTTTCCAATCCAGCTAAAGACAGAAAGCTGCTTGCTGGTAACAATTCTGCATTTGAACCAAGACAAATGAGCATGGCCAATTATGGAAAGACCTATTTGCAAAAAAAAAAGAAAAGAAAAAAAGAAAGAAATTTGTGCTCCAATTCTTTGTGTTTTTTCCTTTCCTGTCTAGGAATCCAGAACTGAAGACGCTTTTAGCTATTGGTGGATGGAACTTTGGGAGTGCAAAGTAAGACATGATTGTGTGGGTAGGGATTACAAATGACAAGCTTTACCATAACATCTCTGACAGTGATTTATGTGAAAATTGGAAAATCCTAGAATTGTAGCCCTCATTAATTGTTAAGCTTCTCATTTTCATTACTACAAACAAATTTTTAAAAATGGCATGACAAAAAAGTTTTTTTTAAAGTATCATTTGAAAAAAAAATCCTAAAGTACTTAAGTACGTTATCAGTTTCCAATTATTCTGTTTTTCCCTTCTGTCCTGAGAACAACAGGTTGAGAGAAATCTTAATACAGAATGGCAATGGCATTGAATTATTGAGAAATATGTACATTATCTCTAATCTTCCTTCTGATTATATATTTCTGATATGAACTTCAAGGATCAAGATACCCACTGATTTTAGTCCTTCAGATTCATCTTACAAATGCATTAAAGTTGGGATGTTTAACTCTGAAAAGAAAGGATATGTTCTGAGAATTTTTGCACACTATGAATTTTCTCCATTCTCCATTCTTCAACCCCACCTCCATCCATTCTTTGGACAAAAATTGATGCTTTGGTATGTTTTTTTGGAAGCAAGGGACACAATGACGGATGGAGCTGCAGTGTTTCTCTAGTGCAGTGAAAAGCCATATGTAACTTCACAGCAACCCGTAGTTCCAGATCTGTTCTATATAAGGTGACCTTGTTGATTAGCACCAGAAACACTGTACACAGTAGGCATTGTTTTTGTGATCTTAAGAGCCCCCTCTCAGTGCCTCTCATATACTTAAGGTATATGCTTATACCACTGAGACACTATGCCATGTACCTTTTTTAAAACTATAGTATTGTCTTAACAGGTACAAGAATCCCATTCACTCTTAAAGTGCTGCACGTGTGTAGAGGTGCAAAATAGGAGAGAATACACACAATTTATAATAGCTCTGTTCTTTCTTAGTGAAATGTATCTGTAAGGGAAAGAAAGAGCAGCACATACAACAATAAAAACATAGGGTCAGATAATTTGTCTTAGATGTTGTTGATAAGGAGCTCGTGCAGGGTTACCTGATTAGACTTGCATGGGAGTAAGTAATTCCAGAAACCTACTCTTTTAATTATTATTTTTATTATAAACTACAACATAAAATACATAAACCAAAATACAAATCAATTGTGTCCAGAAACCTACTCTAAATGTATTAGCTACCAGATAAAAACAAATAAGTAAGATATAAAAAGATGCCATGTTTGCTGAGATTTGATTAATGTACATGTTTCACCTGGTTGTAAAATTTGGATTCCAGTGTTTTATTTATGAAAACATAGTACTGCTTGGAAGTGAGATTGAAATTTAGAACTAGGAAAAATTAGGATGAAAATGGACAGAAAATAGGTTGCATGGAGCAAAGTAACCTTACAGGAGAAACAAACAACACCCAGGGCCGTGTGGCTTTTTTTTTCTTGTGTTAGTTAAAGATTGTGATCATACATTTAAAAAATGTGGTATTGCAACAAAATGTCCAGCAACTATTTTAGGACCAAAGGGGGGCCCTGTAGGCATGGAATTTTACTGCTGGTGGGACCACCATGAAAGAGACGCTGTCTTGGCCCCAAAGTTCTTGTTACCTTTCTGGGTTTGATTACTCACATGTTGCATCCATAATAGGTTCTCTGCCATGGTGGCTACCCCTGCCAATCGCCAGACATTCATTCAGTCCGTGATGCCATTTCTGCGGAACCATGGGTTCAATGGCCTAGACCTAGATTGGGAATATCCTGGAGCCAGAGGCAGCCCTGCAGCAGATAAAGGACACTTTACATCTTTAGTTCAGGTACAAAAATGTGTGAAGATTTTCCTTTCTTTTTCTTTTCTTTTTTTGCCACAAAATAGAAGCCATGAGTTCAGGTTTCTAGCTATGAAGTTTTGTGTCAGTGCCAAACACAGGACAGGACAGGACAGGAGGTGGCAAATGAAAAGAGCTTCCAGACAAATTATTCAGGAGCATTATTTTCTGGGTGAAAGGGTAGAAAGAGGAGGAGCGGGCCTTGAAAAATAGAAAAGGTGTTGGTGGGATTGGTTAAAGTAAAATACGATTGAGAGGCACATACCAAAAGAAACTGAGAAGGCACAGAACGTTACTGTTTTATATTATCACTTCCAGAATCTACTAACCAACATAACCCGTTCCTGTTTAGGTGGTTACACTGACCAAGCTGGCTGAAAGATTATGGGAGTTATAGTCAAAAAAAGTAAGCTTTCTAGAATGGGATAAAGAGGAAAGTGTTCACATGAATTGTGGGACCAGAAGGGCAGTCTTATCATCAGCCATACAGAGAAAATGGCAATGCATTCCCAAGCAGCCAGCCATTTTGAGTTTCTGTGAGAGAAGTTAAGCATATACACAAACCAGTCAATGCTTCACAGTGGACAGTATGCTACTTCTAACAGTTAGAGTTCAAGATTGTTACCCTTATACAGGCTTATGTGAAGCTAAGTCTGACTGAGTAGAGTGGGATTAGTACATATAACTGGCCTTATGCTCTTAGGATCTGTCCTAGCCTCCCTCGCAGAAGTGACACACTCACCATATGCATCTGAACTAGTTGCTATGTTAAGATTTCAGTCTTATGCACACTTTGTTGTTGTTATATATTATCAATACAGTACAAGTTTATTCTACAGCCAAAGGCATGATAAAATACAATATAAGCACAGTATAAATTCACAAAGTAAATTTAAAAAGCTTAAAATTAGTTGAACATCAGGATTCTCTTTTGAGTTTTCTGGGCAGAGTGAAGATATAATATCAAGTCAGAACCAACCTATATTTATTTTATTTATTTATTTATTTAATTTATATGCCGCCCACTCTACCCAAAGGTCTCTATAGCGACCCTAATAAGACTTCCAAGTTAAGTGACATACTTAAGGAGTAGTTTTACCATTTCCGCATCCCCAGTGAGTTTACGTGGCTGAGTGGGAATTTGAACCCAGGCCTCCTGAGACTTAGTCTGTCATTTTATCCACTAAAACACACTGAGTACTCTATGCACACTTACCAGGGAGTAGACCCTGATTAAAATAGTGGATCTTATGTTTTTGTTAAACAACTATAGCAGTGATAGCAAACCTATGGCACGCGTGCCACAGCTGGCACACAGAGCCCTCTTTGTGGGCATGTGAGCCATAAGTCACCAGATCGCTGCTCCCCTCCTCCCCCCTCACAGCCAAACCTGAGAAGGCAGCTGCAGCCGCAGTGCTGGTGCCCCAACAGGAGGCAGGCCAGGATTCTGAGCAGCTGGTGGGGCCTCGAGGCCACCGCCACTTCTGGTTCCGCCCCTGCCCGCCACCCACTGTTGTTGTTTTCTTTCTTTTTTCTTTTTAATTTGGGCACTCGGGCCCAAAAAAGTTCACCATCACTGATCTGTAGAATTGCCTGTAAAGAGGACACTGAGGCCAATTCCTGTGTAGATGTACATGAAAGTTGCATTGGATTTACTGGTTCTTATCCCTCCTACGATTCCAACTGTTTTCAGGGGTTTGTTTAGGAATTGCCTCAAGATACTGTAAGTGGCAATAATCATATATTCATTCAATGAGAAGATAGGGAGATTTTTAGAAAACTGAAGCCATGCTCTGACTCAGTTCCAGAGTGAAGTGGGCAAAGCTTGGAAAATTAGTTCTCATACTAGAAGTCTCAGCCTAGCTAGTCAGCACAGAATATGTGGAATACTTCTTCGGCATTGTTTCAATTTAGTTTCCTAAAAGAAAAGCTAATGTTGTTGCTGATTTTGTTGTTCTGCCCCACTATCTGATTTAGGAACTGGCGAGAGAATTCCAGGCAGAAGCCCAGAGGTCTGGAAAGGAAAGGCTGCTCCTGACAGCTGCTGTGGCAGCTGGGAAGGAAACTGTTGACAATGGCTATGAAGTTGACAAGATTTCACAGTGAGTATCATCAGAGAAATGTGAGCCCAAGGGGAAATACTGTTCCATCAGGACATGAGCCACAACAAGTAAGCACGCTTGCACGTAGACCAATTTAGCTCATTAAATTCACTGGATAATAAACCATACCTCCAGTCCCATAATTACTCACAATGATTCCTCACTTATGATTCCTCTGCAAGAGGTGGAAATAAATATTATGGACTGTTTCTCCTTTCTTTCCATGCAGATCTCTGGACTTTATTAATCTCATGACATACGACTTCCATGGATCTTGGGAAAGAGTCACAGGACATGTCAGTCCTCTGTATCCTGACACAGTATGTATTGTGTCTTCTTAATAGTTCTCTTGCTGTTCCATGTACTCTCATGAACTCCACTGTTCCTGACCAGTAGAGGCTAGTCTGTTAGGTCAAATGGGGCGCCATCTCTTGTCTTATGGCTAGAAAGGCTGGTAGAAATCACATTTCCACCCCACAACTAATAGCAAATCACACATGACAGTGAGTAAACTCACAGAACCAGCAGACGGGACTATGCACAAGAGCTTGCTTTAAGATCCCCTGCTTTTACAACCACTCCAGTATTACCTAATTCTCTTCCTCAAGCATCCAAAATTAAATTTTACAGTCTCTACACTGGCACACTGACATCAAGAAATGCTGCAACCAAGGAAGGCAGAGGTAATGAGTGACAGAGAAGGAGCAAGCAAGACTGCACAGAACAGATGTTCTGTGCAGTTATCCATCTATTCCTATATTTGCTATATTCTTCAGGTTAGCCTGATGTTGAATGTTTATGATTTGTACTCCAGTGTCATTGGAAGAGAAGAGAAAGGGAACAAAACCAGAATACATTAGGGTTTGGCTCAACAGTTCCATAGATGTCTGGTATGCTATTTGGTGTGATTCTTGAATCTGCATAGCATACACATCTCAAGTGACCCCATTTGGTCCACCTTACTTTTAAAAAAGGAAGAAAACAAAGAAAAAAATCTCCTTCCTTGCCCCTTCCTTCTAGAGGAAGTTTCTAATTTCTGAATACCATTAAATGAGCAAGCTTATTGATATTGGGAAGTTAAAACCAGAGGCAAAATGTAAAGTAGTAAGCTCCGCTTTGGTTCAATTGCAATGAGTGCACATGCTGAGGATGAAAAAAAAACAGAGTGATCCTACCTGCACTTTACAAAGAGTAGCCCCTGACAAGGAACCAGAAAAGTGTGGATGGGCTGGTTCACCAGCAAAATGAGTGAACCAGCTTGTCCCAAACAGTGGGACAAATGCCTGTTTAGTCACCTGTAAGTCTCACGTAATGTTGACAAGGGGGATGCATATGACACCTTGAAGACTCTCCTCTAGTGGGTGACTGGGTGAGAAGCTGGCTTTATTCTGTCCATGTCTTACCTACTTGAGAAAGATGAAGGAAGCATCAAAGACTGAGGCACTGACTCAGTCAACCCTCTTTGTCAGAGACTCACTGGGATCAGGTGTTGTTCTCCTTACATTGTTCCTTTTCACAATATCCCTTAAAACTGATGTTCAGTTCAATGCCAGTCTCCCAATTGTTCCCCTCCTCTGACATAATGGGGCTTCAGGGAGAGTTGAAGGGGCAGGGCCTCAAAGAAGGCCTTCTTGGGCTAGATGGGTGGGGGTTCTAGACTGGTTTTTATAATTCAATGTGAAAGGACTGCAGTGACCAAGGAAAATCAACACTCCCTACCTGCCCCCCCCATAGAAACACTCTCCTCTTCTAGAATTTTGGCACTTTTGGATGGTATAATACATGGCTGCTGGAGATCATTGATAGAAACTTTGCACTGTAAAAGATGGAGGTATACAGAGAAAATGCTCTGGATAACAACACTAAATAATGCTGATAGAAATCATGCTTTCTCTCTTATTTACTCTATCCAGGATAATGCTGTGAAATACTGGATAAGCAAAGGGGCACCCGCAGGCAAGATTGTCATGGGAATTCCTGCCTATGGAAAAACCTTCACCCTTTCTTCCTCACAAACTGGAGTCAATGCTCCAGCATCAGGAGCTGGGACAGCTGGAACTTACACAAGAGAGGCTGGATTATTGTCTTATTATGAGGTAGGCAAGATTTCCTTCCCTCCCTTCCTCCCTCATCCATCTATTCCTTCATCCTTCTGTCTTTATATCCAGTTATGCTCACCCCACTTCTTCAAGCAGTTAGAAATTCCAGAGCAGTAGTACTTCTCAAAGTTGTTTCCTTTAGCAGAGGGCCACCGGAGACCTATTGGTGTTTCTAGACTTTGCATTTATTTGCAAGTAAACTGGAGGCACAGTTTTTAAAAAAAACCAAGAGATATCATGAAGTTTACTGCTCCCACAACAGATCTGGAGAGAGAGGGTCACCCTGATCCTGTTAGCTTACAAAACTCCCATTTCTATAAGCTCAGTTCCGCATATCTTTCAAAAGGCTGCAGCCAGTTGTTTTATTTATTTATTTTGGAAGACTTCCACGTAGTCCTAAATTGCATCACTCTTATTTGGAGAAGAAGCTATTCCTGTATTGCCTTTTCTGATTGTTTTTTCCTATTCACAACATCCCAGAATCATCCTTTGCAAAGGACAAATGCCTAACAGTTATCTCTCATCAAGCCTCATATAGTGTGGTGCGGTGCACATAGAGCACACAAGCTCTGCATGCTTACAGGGCTCTCTCTTGGTGGTGGGAGTGGGAGGAGGTGCATTTCCAGCACCTTTCTTGGGGATCTGGAGACTGGTGGGGCTTTACCATAAGAGGAAGTGGTAAAGGGCTGTTACATTTTAACAGTTTAATAATAGTGCTAAAGCCACAGTGAGCAGACCAACAACATTCCTATTTTGCACTAAATGGCCCAGTGGGGATGGTGCTATGTACAAAGCAGTGGCAAAGAATGTTTAATTAAAGACAAAAAAGTGGGAACATTCTTCTGCTACCTTCTGTTACGATGTGTCCTTTGGTGTAGGCGAGGTTGGACCTTCACTCAAAGCACTTTCCTTTTCTGATCCCCTTTTGTGCTTTAGGGATGTAGCTGTCCTCTTGGGGAGAAAGGTGAAGTACAATTTTTTTAAGAAAATGAATGAATTTTACCCTGTTTCCCTGAAAATAAGCCCTGGTATGATTTTTCAAGATGCTCGTAATATAAGCCCTACCCCCAAAATAACCCCCAGTTAAGTGAAACCCTGCCCTCCACCATTGGGCAGCACTGGGCAGCAACTGGAAGATGACATACTGTATTTGAATAAATGTAGATTGTTGCACACACACAAAAACAAAACATCCCCTGAAAATAAGTCCTAATGCATTTTTGGAGCAAAAATTAATATAAGACCCTGTTTTATTTTTGGGGAAACACAGTACAAGACAATAGATTTTGGTTGTCTTGACTTGACCACATATCTTAATTAGGAAATTTCAAAAATGACTGACCAAGAGCCTTTATCTCCAAGCAAGGCAGACAGGTTTCTCTTTGGGGTTTCCATAACTTTCACAAACCATCTTTGCACAAAATGTTTGTTCTTTCCCATTGAGAAGCAAAAGATATGCACAGACAGTAAGATCAAGACAATGGCTGATTGTTCAAAGACACAGAAATGCCTCACCCCATACTTCTAACATTCATAGCCAATTTAACAAAGCAGCACCATTGCCATTTTGCGCATTATTTATATTAAACTGTTTTTCAGAATTGTTTAATTCCTTTAAAAAATCTTACTCATCTTTTCTTGTCAAGAGTATGAAAAATCTTACCCTTTTTAAGGAGCAAAAAGAATGCTTTTGCAGTTCTTTCTCCTTGCTTGCAAGAATTGTTGTTGTTGTTATATGGTACTACGTATATGCCAAAATGCACATCAATGAAAGCAAAAATGTGCAAACATGCAACACATTTAATCTCAACCTTAATAATAATCAATGAATTTTGAAAAGCCAGCTAAAAAGTTTAAATAAAGTACACCAGTCTCTGACTTCTCCCAACACTCAATGCCTATGGCTCCAAGTTAAAGGGGACACTGAGGGTTCACATTCCTGTTATGTATCTCCACCTACCAATGTGATTAGAAAAGTCTCTATTGAATACTAGAGACACATTATCTGAACATTCTGGGATATTAATATTTCTTGGCCAAATACAAGACTCAAGCCAAGTGTTCTCTTCAAGTGACTCGCAACACTAGTTCAATTCATCAGTATCTGAGAGTAAATACATTATAATATTTTGGCAAGTCAAAATGACTATTCAAAGGTCACTAAATACTGGCAGTATGTTTCCCAGTCAAGCTACTAATCCTTGCTTAGTAGTTTAAACATTTCTTCTTGCATTTAATGGTGAAGAAAGGCCAGAAGGCCCTATTATTGCCACCTGTGGACAACTGTGCTTGTCACATCTTGCAACCCATTCTAATTTCTAAATTTGCACAACATTGAAATAGTTAAACCACCTCTGTCTCTCAACTCAAACCTTTTGTAATAAGTCTGTACCTCAACTGGTTTTGTTTCAGGTCTGTATCTTTAAACAAGGGGCCACCACAAAAGTAATTGAAGAACAGAAGGTTCCCTATTCCTTCAAAGGAAACCAGTGGGTTGGTTATGATGATGTGGACAGCATTAAAAAGAAGGTAAGATAAATATCATACATATTTGCTTAATGTTCATTTATTGTTGAGAAGAATTTAGTGGAGCTTAGTCAGTGTTTTGCTTAGAAATGACTAGAAATGGTAATAGCAAGATAGGCCAATTACTTGCCACTTTTTTATACTAAAATTTCCTGGACAGAAGAAAGTTTTCTGCAGGAACTGCAGTAGTTTTTAAGAGAGTGCTGGTGGGTGTAAGACAGAGAGACAGTGAGACAGACAGAGAGAGAGAGAGAGAGAGAGAGTATCTGTGCACACATGTATGTGTGAAAGAGTGTACACATGGACCAAAACACACATGCCAAGTGTTGGCTGTGTAAACTGCCATGCACTACAAACTATGTTTCTTTTGGACTTGACTGTAGGAAAGCAAATAATATGAGATCAGTAGGAATCTGCAGACCTTTGGGTTTTATCAACACAGAATACTGAATTTACAAATATAAATTATTTTATTTCTACAGAACACTATAAATATTCTTTGGAACAAATTCTGTACAGACACAAAATATTGTATTTACAAACACAAATTACAAATACAGATTCCAAAAATACCAAATACTGCATTTTACAATTGTAGTTTTTGCCAAGCTGCCCTAAACACACAGGGTGGTATAAATGTTTATTATAAAGAAAATGTTACTTCTCCAACTGGTGGAATAAACGTTTATTCATAATAAACATTTTAGTTGCCACTTTTGTTGCAGATGTAACTAAATTATCTCTTGTGGAGAGGCTCAAGATGTTGTACATAAACACAGAGCTAGATACTTATCAATAATTTGTCAGAAACAGATTCTTGTTTTTTATATATGGCACCTGAGGGGGCACTTCATTGTGTCATTTTGAGGTGGACATTACCCCTGCTCTGGTCACAAGCCACTTATGGCAGGTTGATAAAACTTTATGCAGGTTGATAAAACTGTGGATCCAGTCTGGAACTATGTTTGTTGCACCATTGTAAGCCTTTGAATTCCTGATTACTGTTTCCTCCAGGTTGCATATTTGAAGCAAAACCATCTGGGAGGTGGCATGGTTTGGGCCATGGATCTTGATGACTTCAATGGTTCCTTCTGCAATCAAGGCACATACCCACTTCTTCAGACTCTGAAGAGAGAGCTGGGCTCTTCAGGTTAATCTGCTCTTATTATGGTTGTTTTCTTTGAAGACATCATTCATTCATAAGGCCTGTGCAGAACTGAATGTTTACCCAGCCCTCTCATACGCCAATAGAATTTGCTTTATAATGCTGTGTCGCAATGGATAGTTCCCTCTTTGATGTAAACACAAAATAAAACTAGGCATCTGTGAAAAGTAAAGTGCATTACTTGAAGCAATCTCCTAGTCTCTATTTGTACTTCTTGCTGTGATTAATTTGGACTTGTCCAGATGAGCGAAAGTACTGCAGCAAATGAGCATGGATCGGCATGGTTCATCTTAAGGGGGACCAGGGTTTACCATCAGTAGCACCTGCACTGCCAGCTCCTTGAAAAGCACCTCTCAGCTAGCATGGTTTTATTTTTATTGTTCTTTTCAAACCAGAATAATGAGAAGTACAGATTCTGGCAGTGAAAATATTTTTCCTCAGAAATTAGAATATCTGAGATACCATAAATGGCTTGTTGTTAGAGACATGATGTTACAAAAACACATAACAAAGAATGGAGTTGTAAAGAAGCAAAATTTGCACATAACAGGCAGCTGTGTCTAAAGCTTATTTGCAAAAAATTTCTGAAGGAAAGTTTGGGTTTATAAGATTCCACCTCCCCAAAAAAGATTGCCTGCTGGGTTTGGATTTCACCAAGCTTTCTCCCGTGTTTATTAAGATGTTCAATGCAATGGTTTGCTCAGTCTCTTAGTGCTTCAGGACTAATTTCTTTCTGGCCGTAAGGGAACATACTGGCTACATTCTTCATGACAGAAATCTCAATCAAGCTAGGATCACATAGTGATCATGCTGAGATACTGACACTAGGCACCTGTCAAATACAGATAGGATTTGCTGGTACTGGCAGCAAACAAAGACCATGCAGACTGAAGAAAATACTTCCTGAATAAGTAAACTCCTACTAGGATAACATCACCACCATCAGTTCTTTTACGCCTACTTCCACAGCAGTTCAGTCACAAAACAATGGCACATTGAAGGTGCTCCTCCATTTAGTTTGATCCTACTGCCAGTTTGTTGATCTTTATGATTTTCAAATTATGGGGTGCATTTCATCTTTATATATGAAGCCATATTTTAAGGCAGCTATCAAATCTATCATTTCCTCACCAACACCACCAGAAAGACATGAGACACAGTAACTGGGCTAAACTAGAGATCCCACTTTTGTAACATCACATATTTCATTTGCTACTTAGTGACTTCTAAAAGCTAATTTCTTATGAGAACATGAGTAAATTTGCTATCAAAATGAGAGTTAGGAACATGTTGTCCCACTGCTTGTCTTGTACAGTTAATGAAGAAAAAGTAGGAGAGAAGGGATCTTATAGAGAGACAGACAGAAAGAGAGAGAGAGACAGACAGACAGACACAGAGAGACACAGACAGACAGACAGACAGACAGACAGACAGACAGACACACACACACACACACACACACACACACAGGCCACTTCTGAACATCAAATTCTCCCAGCCTCTTTTCTATTGATACAAAGGAAATATGATGTGGGTATGTAATTCTAAAGCCCAGGTACGTTTTAATAAAATTTCAGGAGAGTTGTGTATGTGACAATTATACACCATATCCTCAGCTGAACCTACATTACAGATTTAAATATCCAGTTCTTGTTATATGCCATTATGTTGTTGTGATTCTTAATGGATCTAATTGGCTTTTCTGGGTTATGTGGGTTGTTCGAAGGGTAGTTTCACCAGTGAGTTTCCATGGCCGAGCAGAGATTTGGTCTCCTGAGTCCTATTCTAGTCTGACACCATATATTACACCACACTAACTCTCATGTTTCCAATAACATTCTAAAAGTCAACATACAAATAACTCTGCATCTGGCATGGTTATGCAGAAGACAGTGCATGTGTCACTAGAGGCTACAAGTCACAAAAAAAACCCACCTCCAGATATTTAGAATTTTTTAAATAGTATAGTTTGAATTATTGCCTAATATGGTCATGTAAGGGCAATTGCACAAGCTTACCTACCTCATCAGCAGACCATCAGTCTCACATATATACTAATTCATTGATACAGTAAACAATGGTACAGCCAGTCACCTGCCTGGCTTTGTGACAGATGGCAAGCAGGAGGGATAAAACTGCTTGCAAGATTGCTCATATGTGCATGGTTTTCTACAATAGGATTTTGGCCTTAATGCTATTCTTCCTGCAGGTCTGACTCCAAACCCGAAGCCTCCAGCTCCAAATGAACCATCAAGACCAGATCCACCACAACCTGCTCCACCTGTAAGGAACGACTTTTGTTTCGACAAGGTTGACGGAATCCACGCTGACTTAGAAGATAACACGAAGTTCTATATGTGCTCCCACAAGAATGCATTCAGTATGTCTTGCCCGGCAGGACTAATCTTTGATAAATGGTGTAGTTGCTGCAATTATCCCCAGTGAATTATTCTCATTCAGGATATAACTCCAAATATGGATGCATTCCATTTTAATGAGTGCTAATTAACATTTTCATGTTTCGCTATATAAAACTCAGTATCTTCAAGTGCTGACATATTTCTGCAATTTTTAGCATATAAGATGAAACTGTCAAATGATATTTTTCAACAAAGAGCAAGGTGACAACAAAGATATTAGCAACTTGAGCAAAATTACACCACTTATTCTAGAACAATATGCATTGCCATGTATTCTCTATTCTTGTCTATTATTTTCTTTTATTGAAATTGTTCAGCTGTAACTCATTTGAAATCCCAGTAGTTATTAAACACCTTTTGTTCTCTCCAGATAGCAGGCCACAGGGCTTGTGAATTAACTGAAACAATAGATATAAAATGGTTTATACAAAAATATGTGTTTTAAAATTTTATCTCCCTGTATGGTTTAATCAGATTCCATTGTGTTTTGAGAAAACAAATTGAACCTGGAAACCAGAAGACCGATATTTCCTGTAAGCTTAAGTTTTTGTGGTATCTTAAGGTGCTTACTGAAACATTATTCCTATGTTATGGGATTACTAAATACATCACATCTCTTAACACTAGATGGTGCTGTACACTTCTCTTAGTAATACTATTTTATTTGCATCAGATGATTATTCCTCTGAGTAGCTAAGTTTTCAAAATGTGTGTTGATTTGTAATTCATAGTGATTTCATACTTGTATTCACTTCCTTTAAGCCAGTCTTCTTGTGACACAGAAGGCTTTCGCAGTTAGCATCTCAATCGTTGCTTGTGTAAGCTGTTACGTGGATATGGATGTGAGTGGGTTGTTAATTTAATTGTAACAATGCACAGGTCATCTTTGCAATTGAATTCCCCACCTGTACATTCTTGCAGGGAAATAAATCCATAATATGTTTTTTAAAAATATATCAAGAGATTAATCATAGTTCTCCATTGTTTTGTGTAATTTTGCCACAGTATTTTGTGCTATGAAGTCACTTTGCAACCCTATGAATTAATAACCTTGCAAAAGTCCTAGACTTGCTCAGGTGTTGCAAATCAGCCGCCCTCCCACAAGATAGGCAATTTTGCTCATAATGAGGAAATCCTTTCCCCACCCCCACCTCCAAATTAATCTTCTTCTCTAAAGGAACTTTGGGAGGTAATTTTGAACAGGAGAATGGGAAATGGAATGTTTTTAAATTGTTGAAGACAGAGACAGAAGAGGGTAAAACATGACACCACAGTAACAAGGAAGGGGGGGTAGAGAAAGGAGGAGGTGGAGTGGTCCTTCAATAATTGCTTGTCTGTTTATACAGTGTCTATGAGGGTTCTGCAGTCTGCATACCCGCACAGGGCTGGCACCAGTCTCAACATAATGCAGGTCATCTCCCTGGCGAGGAATACAGCAGCCACAGATTATGATGAAGCAATCAGGAAACAGGTGTCACATAGCATATTAGCCAAGATGGGATTTAATGAATGATAATTGTGGTTAATACTTGTTGGCCCACATACAAGAGGGAAGAACAATAATTTTAGGCAGGGAAGATGGCTGGGGAGATGAGATATGCAGGGTTTGCTGGAAACCCAATCAGGGAAAATGCCAGCATGCCAAGTGTACATTTGAGCATAACTGTGATAATTGTTTTGGGTCACACTCCCACTTAACTTGCACAAATACAGGTAAACAGCAGCACTTTTGTACAGTGCGCATTACGAGTCTGACACCCAGTAGGAGAGATAGTGGAAAGGGACTAGGCAAAAACTAGCAGTTACCGCAGTGCATATGGTAGCCTTGCAGCCTTACTTAGGTAGATATCCGAGTCAGGGATGAGTTTCAATTTGGCTTTAGAATTCCAGCTACAGTAATTTCACCACCACCACCCTGAATGAGCCACGTAATTTAAAATCTACCCAGGAAATGTATGTTGTTGAGAATAAGAGCAATAAAGAGCTTTATGTGGCCCATGTAGCAGGCCCCTTTCAGTAATCACCTTTCATGAATCTGGTAGTTTCTCCATTAGACTAATACATCATGTGTCATACGCCAAGGGCTGCTCAGTCAATGATGCCATCCCAGCTGAGTTTTGCTGGGTTTATTATGATTCCTTTGAGCATGCAATGGAGTTAGAGTGTGTGGAACAGGGACCCTAATGACAAAATGTGACATACAATCTGAAGTCTGGCTTCTACAAGGGCATCCTAAATATTTCCATCCTCTATTATGATAAAGCCAAGCCTATGGGCTATGCAGTATCCCATGCAGCCTTTCAAACTTTTAGCATATTCCTAGAATGGGTGTTGAAGGATAAGATGGGAAGCCCTGATGTTACACATTATTTTGATGATTTTATGATGGCCAGTTCAGCAGGATCATCTGCCTGTGCAAAGAGACTTCAGGCATTTAAAAACATGGCAGAGGAGTTATGGTAAGCATCCAGTAAGCAGAAGATAAGATGGAGGGTCCGATCAATAGTTTGATGTATCTAGGGCTTGAAGTAGACACTGTTGGGCACTTCATCTTTACCAGCAGAAAAGGTGGACAATCTAAGAGTGCTTATATAACAACTCACCATCAAGAGAGAGAAAAGGGCCCTGAAGAAAGTGCAAAAATTTCTAGGGCATTTCAGTTTCACATTTAGAGGGATATTCCAGAAGACAACATTTTGTGCTCACCTTGCAAGAGCTACAGATGGAATTAAGGCACAGCATCACCATATTCAGATTACAAAGGGGACACAGGCTGATATAAATATGTTTGGCAGTTACTTAACCTTTTTCAATGAGACTACACTCTGGCAGACTTGCCTTGAGATAGACAAGTTATTACAGGTTCAGTCAGATGCAGCTGATGATATCAGGTTTGGGGATTGGCAGCAGTATATGCAGCAGTAGCCACCGTACTGGTGGAGGATGGTGGTTTGCAAGGAGCTTACGTGCTTGGATATATATTTTTCCTCATAGTGGTGGAGCACTTGGCATAGGGCCCACAGAGTCAGATCCATGGGTGATAAGAGTGCGGTGGTCAAGGTTATCAACAAACAAACATCATACTCTGAGTAGGTCATGAATTTGGTGCACTAGTTTGTTCTTATATGTTTGAAGGAGAATATTCCGTTCTTTCCTAGACATATGCTAGGAGTGAATATTATTGCAAACGTCCTCTCAGTTTCAGCAAGAAAGGCTTCATATGTTGTCTCCAAATACCAGGCCCATTTCCATCAGAGCTGTGGGAGCTTGCAGACAGTTGTGAGAGAGTTTTTCACATGATCACTTTTACGCTGTTATAAAATCACAGAAATCCAGTTCTACATGGATACCAAATGTAAAGTTTTCCTGAAATAATAATGGTATTCTAAATAACTTACTTTTAACCTGCTGATGTTACACTTCTTAGTCAATGCAAACTGCATGTCTTGACTGCTGTCATAAGATTTCACCTCTGTTGTACCATGAGAGCATTAAACCACTTTCATTCTAACTAGCTTCACCGACAGCTGCTTTGATAAAGTTGCACCTGATGCAATTAAACTGATCATAAAATTACTAAATACCCTGCATCTGTCAGAAGTTTGATATGTTCTGCAAATATTAGAACAAAATCAGGGATGTTGGCAAGTCTTTGGGTACGAGTCCCAGTCCATGTCTGAGACCCTATTTAAAACAAGTTGTTTTCCCCAGGAAAAAAGAAGAAGGGGATAAGCCCCAAGTCGCGTCCGGGTCATTGAAAAAAACAAAACAAGTTGAGTCTGAGTCAAGTCACTGTGTGACTTAAGTCTGACTTGACATTGAGTTCTCCAACTTGAAATCCCATCCCTGGAAGAAACCCTCCCTCTAACATGTAGCTGGAAATATTTGTTTTTTCTCAAGAGTAAGATTGTGGATAAATTTGGGGGGGGGTTGTATTCTTCCATTTTAGCAGTGCTTACAAAGCTGATATTGCTTTCTATTTGTAGTCCTCCTCTGCCTTCTTCTCTCTGTCTTCTGTGCTCTCTCTGCAAACTGTTGACTCTTTTGATATTGCTACTTTGGCTCAAAATAGATATACAGCTTTAGACAGATTGAGCAAAATCTAACAGTAGCATTCTTTTGGAGGAAGACAAGCAACATCCAGGAGATCCGGGCTTGTGGGGCATCCAGTATGCCCTGAAAAACTTTTTCCGTTCTCCAGGACTGGAAAAGCACAGGACGTGGTGTTCAGACAAACTGTGGTTGAATGTGACCTTAAGACTTCAGACAAAGAACACACTTCTTTCTGTGAGCAATTGAAAGGATCTGCAGTCACCTCAGAGATATTATTGTACATGACCTAATCAAATTCCCCTGTTGTTACTCTTATTTGATCCATAATCCGATAAGATTATTTAAACCATCTGATTAATAATTAGCCCTATCAGCTGTATCTTTACACATCCCTAGCATTATCTGGCTTCTAGTGTTTAGGATCCAAATAATCGCTTCTTATCACCATAATTGTGTTCATTGGCTTACCTAGTGCCAGGACAGTTCTGAAACCAGAAACTCTGGTGAATGGCCAATGTTAATCATGTAATCTGCATCATTGGTCCTGCATAATTTTCAATTCTGTCTGACCTTCCTGTGTACTAATTCTGGATACCACTTCATGCATGTGAAGATATGTGTGTGCATGTTCTGCACAATCAAATCGGAACTGATTTGTACTGACTACAGATGGGGTATCTAAGAAGTAGTTTTATCACGTGTGACACTGTAGCTCTTCCAAACTCCTTTCCTCAACCTTTCTTTCTCCACCACTGGGTAGCTGGGGTTCATCAGCCTTGGGAGGCAGCCCATCTAGAAGAAGGAAAACTCAGATTTCAAACCTCCACTGCCTTGTGGCTATATCCATCGATGAAAAAGGCTTCAGGAGTTAACCTCGAGGCAAAATCTGGAGCTGGAGTCCCGGAGGCAGTTCATGTCGTTCTGTCAACTCCTGCAACGTCGCTAGAACCAGTTGTATTGGCTCTTGCCCTTCCATTGGACCATTTCAGCAATGTGGAGAGGGGGGATCTGCTGCTTGGGTAACAGCCTATCCTCCATTTTACTTTACCCAGGCTTCATGCTCTGGAGAGGACACTCCAGCTCCTCCATACAGAGTATGTTACCATAGTCTCTCGAGACTGAAGGATGCCTAAGAAGAGTTTTATCAGTTCTACTCCCCAGTCAGTTTCCATGGCTTAATGGGGGTTCAAACCAGAGTCCTAGTCCATCATTCTATTCCCCTACATCACACTGCGAATCACATTTGAAGATGTACATCCACAAAAATCCATACTACAGTTAATAGGTGAATATTTCACTCTCATGTACAAGGACAGACCATTTTAGTGCCCACAAAGTCACACTTGGTAGCAGAATCTACAGGGAACTAGATGCACAAAGCTTTATTTTGCATTGTGCCTCTTTAGTGACAAATAACATTCCCAGACTTCAGTCACTTCCCATGTACTGTACAGTTTTTTGTTCCTCTGTTTACACAAATAATGTTTGAACAAAGGGTGTCAGCAAGTTGCCATCATTCAGAGGGAGAGTGCTTTTTAATTAAAGCTGTGGTTAGGAAATATACTGTAGGAAACCCTGACCCTTACCAACCTGTATCCTAAACCCAACATCATACTAACCTTAATCCCACCACTAACCCGACCACTGCTACTCAATAGATTACAATACTGTATGAGGCCATCGTGGGGGCATAACTAATGCAGCCTAAGTGATTTTATTTTGACAGACATTGGTTAAAATGCCGTGAGACCTTTTAGTACAAAATGTCACCACAGCGTCCTGTTGTGAAACTATGTTTTCTAACCCATGCTTCTGTTTTCTGGTGCTGAAACGATGACTGCAGCTATAATATTCGTCAAGCCTGCTCCCTTAAAACTAGGAACTAAGCTTGCAAGGTCATTCCTAGAAATATCTTGACACAAACATGAGAATTAAACTGACTGACTCTTTAAAGTGAATCTTAAAGATCCTCCTGACCTTCTAATAAAACTTTCTCAATTGCTGCTAATATTCCTAAATTGATTAAAGAGTTGAATATTTGACAGTGTTGTCTAATAATGGTTCAACAACATTTGCCTAATAACATCAAATGTCTTTTGCTTGGCCATGCTAGGAGCCCTCTATTATCACAGAAATTCTTCAGGTTACAGTGAAACCAGAAACAGCTTTTAAATAAATAGATAGATAGATAGATAGATAGATAGATAGATAGATAGATAGATAGATAGATAGATAGATAGACAGACAGACAGACAGACAGACAGACAGACAGACAGACAAATAAATAAATAAATAAATAAATAAATAAATAAATAAATAAATAAATAAATAAATAAATAAATAAATAAATAAATAAATAAATAAATAAATAAATAAATAAATAGAAAATCCAGCCATAATCCTGTTGTAGATTTAAATAAACATGTAAATTGCTTTACTGAGTCGACACTAATTAATTACCCTCACCTCTTAGTTGCATGTGAAAACATGTGACTGCCACACTGCTAAGTACAACTGCTATCCTTTTTACACTTTTACACTTACAGTGGCATAAATCTGCAACAGGATTATGGCATCATTCATTAAAGTTGACAGAAGTTTGAAACCTCTAAGATCCACCACTATAAACAGCCACAACCAATCATCTGGTACTTCATAGGTGGCTGAACCAATTGGTCCCTTCCCCCAGAATTGGGCCAGCCACTTACCGCTTGCGGCACATTATTGAATGTGTGTCTTAACTATGTCATGTCGTCTATGGAATAAAGAACTGTATGTGGAAGCAGTTGTTATGTCTGGATCCACAACATAACACTGGTGACGAGGATAGGATCTTGCTTGCCTGCAGAGGGTATGTTGGACTCAATTAATTACCTGCCTGTGGGCTAACCATTGGAGAAGTGAAGGATGAGCTGTGGAAATGGATACCATGGGATATTTGGAACCTTTTGACCGAGCTGTTGCAGACTGGGAAACTTATATATCAAGGTTTGAGTTTTACCTTGCTGCCAAGAGAATAATCGAACCAGAGACTGTTAGAGCTACCTTTCTCAGCACGTGTGCACTGCCTCTTTTTGAGATAATGAGAGCTTTGTGTGCTCCTACTCCTTTAAAAAACATCACATCTTCAGTCATCAAAGACTGGCTGCAAGACCATTTCTCACCTCAACAATCAGAGATTGGTTGTCGGCATGCTTTTTACAAGCGTGACCAGGGGCATGGCAAGTCAGCAGCTAATTATGTTACAGCCCTTCGACAAGCTGCAAGGCATTGTAATTTCACAGACCTCGAGGAGGCATTGAGAGACATGTTGGTTTGCGGCATAAGGGACGAAAAATGCAACATTGATTGTTTGCAAGGAAGAGTCCGGATTTTAAAAGAGCTTATGAGAAGATTTTAGCTGTAGAAGCTGCACAGAAAATTTACAAGAGAAATTCGACAGGAAAAGACTCCCCCACCTCCTAGTAAGCATCAATCAAGGGCAGTGAGAGGACTCCTCTTCTAGGGGGGAGGAGGGAGAAGTTGTAATACGAATTATCCATCAGAGGAGCCAAGGAGTATAAAAAGTACCACCAAAAATATTTGTGTGCTGGTTGGGGAGCGCCACCTGAGGGAGGTATGTCAGTTATGGAATGTGCAATATCATGTCAGCAGAATTTCTGCAGTTTATGGGAGATAATGCTATTTGGCATGTGACATCAGCTCCCTTTCACCCGTCTGTTAATGGACAGGCAGAGAGAATGGTAAGGACAGTGAAAGACACTCTCCACAGGCCGGCTAGAGGGAACCGGCAAGACCTGTTGGCAGCATTATTGTTGCAACATGTTACACCCCATTCTACAACAGGGCATAGTCCAGCAGACCTTTTAATGAATAGAAGGCTGACTACGATCTTTGATAGGTTGCACCCAGACTTGTCAGCAGAAGAATCACAACAAGTAGAGGGGAAAGTGCGGGGTTTTCACCCTGGGGATCTGGTTTATGCCCATAATTATGGTAGGGTCCCTGATTGGGTGCCAGCAACAATAGCTATGACAACTGGGCCGATATCATATCGAGTGACAAGGCCTGATGGCCAGCAATTGCAACATCATCTGGAACAGCTGCGGCAGAGATGGCCAAGGAGGATGTCAGCAGCTGAGGATGACCCAGATACAGAGACACCGGAAGCTAGGGCATCCCAGGCAGTAGAGGTCATGCCACAGCCCATTATAGATCCACTAAGAGTGTTAAGACCAGAGGGTAGTTATGCTGGGAAACTTGTGGAGGCATCAACTTTGGAACAGCCCAATCCATTGGTTCCCAATGGACAGGCTGAAGATAATGGTTTAAGACGTTCTCAGCAAGTACAGGCACCTCCCCTTTATTTGCAAGACTTTGATTGTAACTGGGTACAATCTTTCTTAGGGGGGAGGGGTGTAGTGTATTGGGTACTTTAAAGGAGGTTTCTGACAGCTGTGGGAGACAGGTGGACCTTGTAATGAGATGATACCTAGAGGGTTTGATTGGGAGGCATGGGTATTTACTGAATGTGTGTCTTGACTATGTCATGTCATCTTTGGAACAAAGAACTGTATGCGGAAGCAGTTGTGTTTGGACCCACAACATAACAGTCCTAGTCCATCATTCTACTGTATTCCCCTACATCACACTGTGAATCACATTTGAAGACGTCAATCCACAAAAATCCATGCTACAGTTATTAGGTGAATCTTTCACTCTCATGTACCAGGACAGATCACTTTAGTGCCCACAAAGTCACACTTGGTAGCAGAATCCACAGGGAACTAGATGCATTATTCGCATTGTTGCCTCTTTAGTGACAAATAACATTCCCAGACTTCAGTCACTTCCCATGTACTGTACAGTTTTTTGTTCCTCTGTTTACACAAATAATGTTTGAACAAAGGGTGTCAGCAAGTTGCCATCATTCAAAGGGAGAGTGCTTTTTAATTAAAGCTGTGGTTAGGAAATATACTGTAGGAAACCCTGACCCTTACCAACCTGTATCCTAAACCCAACATCATACTAACCTTAACCCCACCACTAACCCGACCACTGCTACTCAATAGATTACAATACTGTATGAGGCCATCGTGGGGGCATAACTAATGCAGCCTAAGTGATTTTATTCTGACAGACATTGGTTAAAAGGCTGTGAGACCTTTTAGTACAAAATGCCACCACAGCATCCTGTTGTGAAACTATGTTTTCTAACCCATGCTTCTGTTTTCTGGTGCTGAAACGATGACTGCAGCTATAATATTCGTCAAGCCTGCTCCCTTAAAACTAGGAACTAAGCTTGCAAGGTCATTCCTAGAAATATCTTGACACAAACATGAGAATTAAACTGACTGACTCTTTAAAGTGAATCTTAAAGATCCTCCTGACCTTCTAATAAAGCTTTCTCAACTGCTTTCTCAATTTCTCATTTTCCTAATAACATCAAATGTCTTTTGCTTGGCCATGCTAGGACCCCTCTATTATCACAGAAATTCTTCAGGTTACAGTAAAACCAGAAACAGCTTTTAAATAAATAAATAGATTAGGTAGGTAGGTAGGTAGGTAGGTAGGTAGGTAGGTAGGTAGGTAGGTAGGTAGATAGATAGATAGATAGATAGATAGATAGATAGATAGATAGATAGATAGATAGATAGATAGATAGATAGATAGATAGATAGATAGATAGATAGATAGATAGATAGATAGCAAATCCAGCCATAATCCTGTTGTAGATTTAAATAAACATGTAAACATGTAAAACATTTTCCCAGAAACATCAAATGTCCTTTGCTTGGCCATACTAGGGGCCCTCTATTATCATGGAATCAAATCAAATGCAGGTTTATTTGTGTGGCCTCAGCCGTTACAAACACATTACAAATAAATTAAAACAGAAGCATTAATTATTTAAATACAAGTCAAGACTAATATTAAAACTAGGTTAGACCCAGTTAATCAATCAGGTCTTTATCACTGCAGTGTTTTCTTCTTAAAATTGATGCTCTGAAGGCGAAGCAGGCTACTTTTTCTGCTGTACGTGGTACTCTATCCCCCAACAAAAAAATTATCAGATAAGTATCTGGTCTGTTGGTTACTAGGCCTATCTCTCTGAACAAGTTTGCTCTTAGGTCTTTTTATATGGGGCAATTAATTAAGTAATGAATTAGATCTTCTACTTTCCATGGTGCCACATGGACAAGTTCTCTCTTCCCATGGAATCTGATGATATCGTCCTTCAGCCGCTGCCGAGACCATTAATTGACATCTTAGGGCTGTTAGAGCATTTCTCCTTTTAAAGTTTGTTATGTTGCTAAGATATTGTGGGGATGGTGTTTGAATGGGTAGCTTTGCGTACCAAGGGGCAGTTTTTGATGAGCAGACGGAAATACGGTCAGCTCTCAGGTCTTGTTTTAAGATAGGGATCTTCAAATACCATGCTGCCTCCTCAAAATTTAAAGAGTTCAAGAGATCCCCTGAAAGACAATATGTATTAGTAATTTGGAGAATTTAATTATTCAAGATAGGGCTGTTCTGTGGCTAAAATTTGACATATCTCTGAAAGCTGTCAGCAGTAATCCCAAGCCAATTCCCTTTTTCAGTTTTAGTCAGTACTTAATTGCACGTACAGTGGGGTCTTGACTTGAGAACTTAATCTGTATTGGAAGGCGGTTCTCAAGTCAAAAAGTCTGTAAGTCAAGTCTCCATTGACCTACAGTGCACTGAAAACCGATTAATCCCGTAATAGGCCGCTTTTGTTCCATTTTGGTATTTTTCTGGTCTGTAAGTCAAATCTCAGTCTGCAAGTCAAACCTAAATTTTGCAGCCAGAGAAGTCTGTAACTTAAAAAGTAAGTCAAGCCGTCTGTAAGTCAAGGGTCCACTGTATGTGTACTAGGGCTTTCGCCAACCGCAGGCCAGCTTCCAACTGGGGAATGGAGGTCACTGTTCCAGAAGAGAGGCCTAGAATGGTCCGTAGATATTTGTTCTAGGGTGTTTCGAAATATTATTTCTGATCTGGTACCATATCGAATTTGAGAGATGACTTTAGCCTCAAAAATTTTTAGGGCAGGAGGGATCCGTCTGCCATCTCTGCCCCAGTAAAACCTTAGCAGGGAGTTGACTGTGTTGGTGGCAATTGTTTTGATATTTTCATTATGAATTTTCCAGGAGCCAGACAAAGAAAAATTTAGGCCTAGATATTTGAATCTATACTTGATCTATAGAATGTCCATCAATTTGCCAAGAATGTTTTTAAAATCTATTAGAGAATCCTAACATTTTAGTCTTTTGATAATTAATTTTAAGCTTTTCTTGAGTTGCCAAATGATTAAAAGCTTTCAGTAATCTCCTTAACCCTTGTTGTGTTTGTGATAGAAGAATGGTATCATCAGCATACATGAGTATTGACAGTTTCTTAGCACCCAACATAAGGGGACACATAATTGTCATTGCTGCTCAAGTCAGTTATTAATGACTTAACATAAAAGTTAAACAATGCTGGTGCTAACAGACATATACTCGTTGTTATCATGGAAATTCTTCAGGTTACACTGAAGCCACAATCAGCTAAGAAAGAAAGAAAGAAAGAAAGAAAGAAAGAAAGAAAGAAAGAAAGAAAGAAAGAAAGAAAGAAAGAAAGAAAGAAAGAAAGAAAGAAAGAAAGAAAGAAAGAACTGCCAGAATCCTGTTGTAGATTTATGTAACTGAAAATTGCTGTGCACCCCATCTAGACACAAACATGTGAACAGATTAATCTATTCTAGACATTATAAAAATTTAGATTTACAGTGTGACTTTTTATAGATTTGGATTATAACTCTGAGAATCTCCCAGGAAGCCCTGGGACTATAAGGCCCAAAACTCCCAGCTGCTCTTGTCCTAAGCATACTGGCTGTGGGATGCTGTGATTCAAATCCACACAGGTTCATACCAAAATAAATATATCAGACTTCATGTTGCCATGAAGTTTATTATTTGGTTTTTTAAAAAATAATACTACTATACTGACTAATCTCTGATCATTCAAACAATATTTCAATGCAGAGACAGACCAAATATATGTATTTCAATTTATCATGTTCTAGCTCTTACCCATCCTACCGACTGTGTAGCATTATTATCCAGAGTAATAATCAGTGTCTGATAATTTCAAAATTGAAGTCTAATGAGTGCTGGCAGGGGAAGTGGGATTATACAGATCTTTTAATGCCTTGCCTGAATGAGAGTGTACACAGTTTCAGTTCAGCATTCAGATTTTGAAAAATAGCCATGTTTGAGATGTAAAAGTTCACCAAGTGTTTAAGCCTGAATGAAATACTACCAAGTATTGGGAGCAAACTGAAACAAAACAGTAATACTCTAATAAACAAGTGACCTCTTTTATATTTACAGTTTTTGAAGCCAAGTGGAACCTTGTTGTCATATTTATGAATTTCTATTTTCTATTTCATTTCAGCAACATCTTTCTTTTCCTTATCCAAAAATGTGCTGACATTACATTGGAAGGACAACAGCACAAAAAGATCCATTCACATTTTCTTTTCCTTTGCTGCCAATTTGATATCACACATCCTCTGCTATCACCACAGGATGCTGGTAGTAATAAAAAGATTTTATAGGGGTGTGAGGAACCTCTAAGGCTATTATATTATAGTTACAGCACAAAATACTTGTCTACATGAATATCTGGAACCATTCATATGTAGCTAAACTTAAAGCCCCAAGAGGTCTACAATTTTCAGAGAATTACAGGTACACTGTCTGAGTGTTAAATATGGTGGCCCTGTGAAGGCAAGTCAGAGGTAGGGCACCCATATGTCCTCCTTTAGGGAGGACCCCATTGTTAGTTTCCCTGGTCATTGTTGTTGTCATTGTCATCTGTCCCAGAAGTGGGCATTCTGAAAGCATTGTTCATACCATTCCTCTAAAACAGCTGGTTGTTGCCTACCTACAGTAGATATTTCAACAGTTCTTCAGTGACTTCTGTTTTTTTATTCCTATATATATTCACTTTCGGGAAAGTGAAGGACACACAAGGCACAGGCATTTCAGAGGGTATTAAGCTCTCTATCTTATTTATTTATTTTATTCATATCCCATCTTTACCTTGTTCCTCTGTCCCAAGGTAGTTGCCTATTCACAGTTTTGTGTAATATGTTGAGCAGTAATGTATTTCCACTAAAATTATAGTAATAATGTCTAATTATGATAATACTTGCATATATTCTTTTAAATTAGCATATGCAAATTTAATCCAAAAATATCCTTCTTTCTTAAGAATGTCTTCTTTTGGCATTTCTTGTCTCCATGCCTTCCCTTCTGGTGATGTCTGGCCTTTTTGGAGATGAAGCAGCTTCTGATAACATTATTTACCTTACCATTGTTGTCCCATTCTTGATCTACATATGTGGTGCTCTTGTAGAAAGATTGATTTCTCTCTCTGTCTCTGTCTCTGTCTCTGTCTCTGTCTCTCTCTCTCTCTCTCTCTCTCTCTCTCACACACACACACACACACACAGTGCCAGTACTAAACAGTGGGATAAGTCATAGCAAATGGTGTCAGTTCTGTCATACAAAGTGGGGAGATTGCTGCATGGTGAGTAAATTGTCACACTTAATTTCTAATAGGTAAAAATGAGAAGGAAATCAAACACTAAAACCTAAAGCAAAAATGATGTTATAGAAAGCTAGTAATTAGAGTTGAAAGTACATTGGTGTTGGAGAGATGTGAATGAGGCAGACTTTGAAATGTAAGAAGCAACTAGAATCCTACTCTTGAGTCCTGAATGCTAATCAGAAAACCAAGCAAACTAATTTGGAGACTCCAGGATATGAGACAAGCTCATACATGAATAGCCATGAAGAATTTTCCTCATCTAGTGACAGGCTATCTATAATGTCTGTTTCTACTCTTATCAGCATGCATGCTGCAACAAAATTTATCTTCTCTAACTTTTCCCTGCAGGCTCTTGAAGAAAGCATGCTTTGAAGGCCACAGCTCTGTGTGTGAGCTCTCTCATTAGGATACAAGCATTCAGTCAATACATCAGTGAAGGAGAGAGTATCAGTGCAGTCGTTCAAGTGTTGGACCAGGACTTGGCAGTGCAAGTTCTAATCCCATCTGAGCCACTCAGCTACTATGGGAGCTTAGATTAACCTCTTTTTTAGCCTGACCTACCACATTGGTCTGTTGTGACAAAAGAGTGGGGAGAAGAGGAGTTAGGTATACTCCCTGGAGCTCACTGGAGGAAAAGTACGAGTTATTCATTTCTTCATTTATTCGATTTATATGCTGCCTATCTTGCAAAATCACTACTCTGGGTGGTGTACAATAAAAAAAATAGAAAGAAACATAAATTACAAAATTACTATAAAGCACTAGATTATCTTATAAGTAGATGACAAAACAAGACAGCTGGCAAAATACCAATTTTGCATCATATAACACAACATTCCTCTTGCTTCCTCCTCTGTCCCAACTAACTGGCAAGAGCCCCCCCCCCACAAAAAAAAGCTTTCAAGAGCTTTTTAAAGGCATGAGGGAAGGGCACCTGTTGTTGCTTCTGCAGGAGGCAGTTCCATAAGAGGGGCACCACCACTGAGAAAATTCGGTTTCTAGTTGATATTTTCCAGGCTCCTTAAGATGTCAACACCCATAGGTGTGAGGTTTGTGAAGACCAGGTCAGATGGATGGCCAAACTTGGGATAAGATATTCTATAAAGACTTCTATAAATATAACTAATAAAGAAAGCAAAGAAAGCAAAGAAAGCAAAGCAAGAAAGCAAGAAAGCAAGAAAGCAAGAAAGCAAGAAAGCAAGAAAGAAAGAAAGAAAGCAAGAAAGAAAGAAAGAAAGAAAGAAAGAAAGAAAGAAAGAAAGAAAGAAAGAAAGAAAGAAAGAAAGAAAGAAAGAAAGAAAATGGTCCACTGTCTGAGACCCAGGTGCTATATAGCCTGCCACCTCTGCCCTTCTGGACACCTGCAAAGGAGAAGCCTTCATGTGTAGTGCTGTAGGTGTGAAGGTTTCCACAGAAGCAATGACTGTGTGCAGTTGGGGTTTCCAGTAAGAGGCAAGCCTTCATGCTTCCAGCTTTCCCCTTTCTAGCTCCCTGTGACAACACCTGGATGTTGGCTGTGGTGTGTAACATATCTGGGCAAAGCTACCTAGCAGACACCTTCTTGCTTCCCACACCTGCATTGCTGAGTCATATAAATCCTGATCAGTGAACTAGGCTTAAGCACTGGAGCTTAGCTAAGGTCAACATCCAAGTCAAAATCATGCTAGTGAATCAAGGATGGTATGAAAGATACAGAATGAGACATGAACCTTCTCCTGCTGTGTTTTTCCATTTTTGCCATTGGTCAGTGTCAAACAGCTGTTGGTAATTGATAAATAAATAAACCTCTTAACCACAATGAGAATTGCAACACTCCCTGCTTGGATCGTTGCACAATCATTCCAGGAATAAATGCAATCATCACTGAGGGAAAGCAGCCACTTAGCATATTTTGCTTTCAGTTTGACAGCGGCAGGATGCTATAAATCTGATTTGAAGCAACAGCATCACTGTGAAGGAACCAGTGTTCCTATCGCAGGACAGAGACGACTTGGAGTCTGAGTGTTGTTAAGAACTCAAGATGAGTCATGTGTTTGTGTGGATGGGTAAGTCTTTTGATATATGTATCATTATTTATTTAGGACTGGGGATTAGGGACTTTTTTTCAAGTACAGCTCCTGAGATTTGTTTTCTTATTCAGCACAGGACCATAGATTATGTGATGTTGCTGATTACTACAGTATACTTTATACTGATTACAATTACAATTTAATATTTAATATTCTATGAGTCCATGTAAAAATCCCATAAAGTGACCGGCTAAGCAGGTAAATTTCTTGCTGCTTGGGAGAGGAATGTACACATCATTCATTTGAATACCTTTGTTTATCAAAAGGCAACATCACTTTGAAATTGAGAGGGATATAAAAGGGAAAAAATATTACTGCTTAGTGTTTCTATACAAACTGACTTTGCCATAATGGAACATTCTTTCTTTGTTTTTGTTTTTGTTTTTTGTTGTTGTTGTTGTTTTCTTTTTTGGTAGGTCTCCTGGCACTGACACTTCTTCATTGTGGTATGTCACTACGTCATTCTTTCTTGCTGTTCATTTTGGGTTTAGAACTTCTTTGATTCAGGCTCTAACAGTGTTCTAAAAAGTTATTGTGAATAAAGAGGGAAATAAAAGCAAGATGGGAATTAAGCAGGAGACAAACTTCCAAAGTGTCTGCTAATTCTCTCTCCTCCTTTAAAACTCAGACTCAGATTATTTACAGAAATAATGTTATTGTGATCATATTTTATTTGTGATAGAGCTTGGAAATAACTAGTTCAAAATAGCCAGTAACTTGTAAATTTTCCAGAAAATATTCCCAATGAAGTACCATGACATTATAGCATCAACTCAGTATTTTAAACCTTCACTTCTTTTGTGGTGTGAATGATAATTTGTACAGTATATGATTTTTATACTTCTGAGGTCTTACTAAATGTTGGAGAAGGAATATAATGGTAACTAATGATGTAAGGTTGTTCTGATGTGCCTAAATTACTTAATGAGTGTAGGGCATCAGCCATATACAAGTCTAGAGCAAGAGTACACACTTAAGGAAACCAGGTCCTATCAGTAGACCCTGCCTCCTGAATTACATGTCTTCTACATCAGCCATCTCCAAACTGGCACCTTCTGATGTGCCACGGTACAAGCCTCTTCATCACAGATAGCTTGCTACTCTATGATAGCTGGGTTGATGAATGAAAGGCACAGCAACCAATAGTGGGCAGAGCCAAGGTGGCAGGTTGAGCAAAAGTGGATATTAATGCCAGTTTGGACAAGTAAAGAAGTATTATGTACCAATATAAATGACTGTAGATTTGCTGACATTAAACTGTACAGTATTTTACATTTTGATGCCTCATAGCCAATTCAGAGAGATCCTTCTGAATCACTTTACTATATATTTTTGTTTTAGTAATGCTAAACTATTTGATGTGGTCAGCAAGTACAACCCTTGTAACTGCTTATTCACCCATTACACCAGAGCAATTTTTTCTCCCTCCCCTGAGTTCCTTAAAATTCTTTGACTAATTTTCTTTTCCATTCTCTCTTTCCCAATTATTGTAACAGGCTCTGCCTTTAAGGTGGTTTGTTATTTCACCAACTGGTCTCAGTATCGGGAAACTACAGGGAGGTTCACCCCTGAAAACATTGATCCAAGTCTCTGCAGCCACATCATTTATGCTTTTGCCAAAATAGAAGACAATGTGATTGCCAATTCTGAATGGAATGATGCAACTATGTATAAGAAAATCAACAGTCTTAAATCCAGGTAGGTATACCAATGAGGCACATGAATACCTGGGAACATAAAGATTAAAGAGCTCTTAGGCTCTTGATAGTTAAGAAACCAAATGCACAGTTACAAGATGGGGGATACTTGTCTCAGCACTACTACATGTGAGAAGGATCTTGGAATTATTGTAGATCACAAGCTGAATACAAGCCAGCAATGTAATGCAGGTGGGGGAGGAAAAGGGCAAATATCATTTTAGGCTGCATTAGCAATAGTATGTCTCCAAAACCCATGAAGTACTACAGTACTTCCCCTCTATTTGGCACTGCTTTGGCCTCATCTTGAATACTGTGTCCAGTTCTGGACACCACACTTAAAGAAGGATGCAGTCAAATTGAAAGCCAAATTCTTTTACAGAGGAAGACAACAAGGATAACGACTGGAATCCAAGCACTATGAAGAAAGACTTCATAGGGCATGTTTAATCTTGAGAAAAGAAGACTGATGGGAGATAAGATAGGCCTCTTCAAATATTTGAAAGGCTGTCATACATAGGAGGGACAGGATCTGTTCTTGATCATTCCATGGTCACACATAATAGTGGTCTCAAGTTACAGGAAGCCAGATTTTTTTTGAATATCAGGAAAAATCTTTTACCGTAACTTTTAGAGCAGTTTGACAATGGAAATAATGACCTTAGGAGACAGTGAGCTTCTCCGCCACTGGAAGCATTTAAGAGAAAGCTAGACAGATCTCTGTCAGATATAATTTATTCTCTGATAAGGAAAGAATAGAGCCATAGCAGCTTCTAATGCTGCAACCTATGATAAATAGGGGTTACTCTTGCAGAAATTATAGCTAAAACAGGACTATGCAGCTTGCCCAAGACCACAAAGACTGTATTTTCCTCTGGAAGACACAATGGTGAATCGAACTGCTAACCCAAGCATTCTAGCTCACCGAGCTAGCATAGCTTGGCAATGACATATTGCATTTAATATATCTGTAGTAGCATAATTGCCTTGGTATTAAATGAGTTAATTTTATCTAATCTGTTAAAATGATACTTTTAAAATAATGTTAAAATATCTTAGAATTGCAGAGCTGGCAGTAACACCATGGATCATTGGTTCAGCCATTGTCAAGGAGGCACAGTGGGGAATTGAACTCCCAACCAGACCTAAACCATTGAGCTATCCAGCAGTTAAAAACATAGTTTACGTGATATTACTCTTCAAATGTGTCCAGCAATTAAAAACATAGTTTACGTGATATTACTCTTCAAATGTGTCAATTAGGTTGTCCTCCTGGTCAATGCAATTATAAAGATTTTTGTATGAATGTGTTAAATCTAACAAGTTATTTCCAAAGTCTGATTGGGATCACAACCATAATGGGCAAAGAGCGAGACTTCTATTGCCATGGGGAAAACCTCCTTCCCCTAAAGTTGCTGTTTGCATTGGGAAGAAGACTTCCAGTGACACCACTAAGAAGTCCCCTTCTGAATCCAAAACAAGGCTGGCCTTTTTGTTAGGGCAGGGCAGGGGGACATGGTTTCCTAAAAAAACCTTCCCACATACTGTACTGTGGTCTGAGTCCTGACTACACTCCCCAATATTAGCTTACAACATCCAGAGGGGGCAGTGGGAATGCTAAGTGGAGAATTCTGGGAGTTATAACAGAAACCATTTCTTCTGACTTCTGATCACAAAGAATACTTGCACTGAAAGCCACTTACAGGCAGAGTCCAAGGGCTTATTCAGATAGATCATTTGTTCCTAGAAAGGTATTGGGTTCTGAACTAATTTTATCAGTATATTTCTTGCCATTCACACAATGAAAGACTTCTCTGTTATCTCACTTAGCTCAGCGTTTTTTGAAATAGCTTTCCATGTCCTTTTGCCCCTCTTTTCAGCATAGTTCATCTGAAGTTGCTTCAAGATGCATTCAGTCAGTCTTGCTGTATTTGGGGGCTCTTTTGTACATTTTGATTCAAAGCTTTGTGCTGACTGCACCCCAGTTTGCTTCAGTCATCCGCAGTACTTTCTGCAATGCATTCTGGGTAAAAATTATGGCATTCTTTTAACTTTTTTTTATCCCAATATTTCCAGAAATCCCAGTTTGAAAACTCTTCTGTCTGTTGGTGGCTATGGCGTGGGTACTGCACCGTAAGTCTAGGACTGTTTGTTTGTTTGTTTGTTTGTTTGTTTGTTTGTTTGTTTGTTTGTTTGGTTGGTTGGTTGGTTGGTTGGTTGGTTGGTTGGTTGGTTGGTTGGTTGGTTGGTTGGTTGGTTGGTTGGTTGGTTGGTTGGTTGGGGTGTTTAAATACATGTTGCAGTGTCAGGAAAATGGTATCAGGAGCACAATACAAAAGGGGGGAAATTAACCATTCCCTTCTTGATGGACCCCAATCCTAAAAACACAGATTTATTTTCTACTGAGTCTAGGCCAGGCATGAGACACTACAGTTTCTCCAGATGCTGTTGGACTAGAACTGCTGTCAGTCACAGCCAGCATAGCAATTCTGGTGGATTATGGGGACTGCAGTTCAACAGCTGGAAGTCCCTTCATTCCTGCTTTAGGAACTTGTCATTGAGGCAGAATATTTCAGGTTAACTTTGGATAGAGATGGAGCAGAGCTTTCCAAGGTGCTAAAACATTATCCATTCCAAGATACCATCCTCTGAAGCTAAGCTGCTTCTGAGCTGCAAGAAAATACAAACAAGCAAAAATCTTTTTTAAAAATAGAAAGAATAAGGCCACAACTTTTATTGGTTACAACAGCATTATCCCTGGGTCTGGCACTGAGAAAATATCCCGAGCACCAGGAGACCCAAATGCCAGCCCAGTGCTTCTGGAAGCCACCTCAGCTGCCATTTTGAATTCAACTAGGAGTGACCCTCTGCTAGAAAATACATGGATTCATGCCACTCCTTGTCACCCAGGAGCAGGGCCTGTCCTCCATCTCTTGAGCTAGGCCTGATGGTGCCTTTGCTCCAAGTCTCCATAAGAAGATTCTTCTAAACCTGGAAAAGGGGGTTAGTTCCCGACCTGTCATCTCCAGCCCTAGATCCAACCCAATGCCCACACCTGCCCATCCTGAAAAAGTTGTGACAAGAGTTGTTACAAGAAATTTTTATCTCGGGAAATTTCCAACCAACTATACATATAGAAGATACTATACAAGAGAAAAAGATGTATGGGAGGGAAGCCTCCTGGGAGAAATGTACTCACAATAGGCAGGCTTGTCTATTTAAAGACTAAATGAGTGACTCACCGGGAATGCTGACTGCCTATGGTCTGCCTTTCTTGTCTTCACCTCCCCAATCTTCAATGAGAGGCTAGCAGGAAGGGCATTGAGGCAGCTCATCTCCCAGCATCCTCTGTATTGGTACGATGTATGTGGAGGCTACCATGCTAGTTGTCACCTGGCTGCATGGCCCTATCAGACTGGACAGGCATAGGACAGGAGCACCAAGTAAGTCAGGGCCATATGAAGACACAGTGGATACTGTGTGGTATTCATTAATTTTTGCCACAGAACAGCAATTGCGGAAGGAAGGAAGGAAGGAAGGAAGGAAGGAAGGAAGGAAGGAAGGAAGGAAGGAAGGAAGGAAGGAAGGAAGGAAGGAAGGAAGGAAGGAAGGAAGGAAGGAAGGAAGGAAGGAAGGAAGGAAGGAAGGAAGGAAGGAAGGAAGGAAGGAAGGAAGGAAGGGAAAAGGGAAAAGGGAAAAGGGAAAAGGGAAAAGGGAAAAGGGAAAAGGGAAAAGGGAAAAGGGAAAAGGGAAAAGGGAAAAGGGAAAAGGGAAAAGGGAAAAGGGAAAAGGGAAAAGGGAAAAGGGAAAAAAGGGAAAGGGGTGCCAGTATAGAGTCTATACTGTTTGCATATTGTTATTGTTTGAACCCACATTTACATATCTATGAATGGTGTAAAATTTTGTTACTTTAATTTCCTTCAAACTTTGTATCTCCCCTCTATAACAGCTTCAGAAGAATAACAAGATCTCCATTCTACCGCTCAGAATTTGTGATTTCAGTGGTGCAGTTTCTTCAACAACATAATTTTGATGGCTTAGATCTTTCTTGGCACGGTGCAGAACAGAGTGACAAAGAACGTTTATCTGACCTGGTCAAGGTACATTAAACTATAAATAGTTTCCACGTGAGCAGATTGGACTGAGAAGTGCATTCAAGAGACAGCCAAATAAATAGATCTGAGAAGGTTTGGTGTATCAATTCCAGACCTTTACCTTGGAAAAAGGGGGGGCTTTCTTGACATCTTTAAAGCTCATCATTGTGAATTAAGTGTTACAAGCCACTGGACTGCATAGGAGCCAAAAAGATGCAGATCCCTTGTGTGTTTTGACCTGGCCTGTTAGAGAAGGAATTGAGGACTGCCAAGAAATGCTGAATTTCAAAATGTTTTTGTTTTGCACAGCCTAACAAGCTGACGATTGAGATATGAAAATTCTATGAGATACAGTAGTACCTCGGTTTACGAAATCAATGCGTTCTGTGGGACATTATGTAAAGTGAAAAATTTGTAAACCGAAATGCAGATTGCCATAGGAATGGGGGCAGCGCTATAAACCCCCAGGCACAATGCATCCTGGGGAAACTTTCTTCGTAACCCAAAACAAACAAACAAAAAAATGTAAACCGAGGCATTATTTTCAATGGATTTCCATTTGTCAAACAAAAATTATGTTAACCGAGGCGTTTGTAAACCGAGGTACTACTGTATAGTTTCAAAAGTCATTTTGCTTCAATCTGTAAAACTATGTCACTGATCACAGTTATGCTTGCTAATGCCCTTTAGGATCTGTCTGCAGCATTTAACAATGAAGGGATGCAAAAATTCATACTGAGCGTTTCAGTACCTGCTGGAAAGGAAGCCATTGATAAAGGCTATGATATAAAGACTATCTCAGAGTAAGTTCTTCCAGCCATGTCTATTACATGCAAAGACAAATACAACCTAGTAAGAATGAACAGCATACTGGATGGAAAGGTGGAGTGGGCAAGGACATCTCATGTTGATGGTAGTTCTCTGGTACAGGGAAGCAAACATATATCATGAGGTTTGGGGGCTTATTTGCTCAATTGTTAGCCCTCAAAGCAGAACCGAGTTTCAACTTATAAGTGTTTATAACAGAGTTCTGACTTACAAGTGTGCAGGATCCCATCTCCATGCCTTTCCACCCCCAAAGGGTAAGGGTGATATACTCAAACTTCTCATGACAGGGAAGTCTGTTATGGGGGGCATAAAGGGCACTTTGTTTCAACCTTAGTATTAAACATAAATGTAGCCACTGTTACCTAGTATGCCTTGATTTACTATATATTTACCTTCTTTAGGTATGCAGATTTCATTAATGCCATGACCTATGATTTTCATGGTTACTGGGAAGATAACAGCCACCCATACACCGGCCATGGAAGCCCCCTTCAGAAAGGCCATGCTGACTCTGGCAGTGCATCCGCTTATAATGTGGTAAGTTGCTGGTGGTCCAAAGAGTAGGTCAACTATTTCTAAGGCTTTTCCAGGTGCTTGGTTGAATAAATATCTTACTTGAAACTAGGGGTTTTTAAGCAAGGCTGATAATGGATGTGATTGGAATGCCTTGCTCCATTCACTGAATAAAAAAGTAGTGCAGGAAAGGTAGATAGCCAGAGCTTCTTTCAGACTACAAGAATCATGCAGGTGGAGGAATTCTGAGAGTTACATGCAAAACTTCCTGAAGTTGTGCATTCATCCAACGCCTACTATATCCTATCAGCACTGAAAAGATTATCAATTCATTGTGGCTGGAACTGAGCAATTTCCAAAATATGCTGCTTGATTCATCCACAGACCTTGTGCTATGGAGGAGCAATACACCTTGCCCTTTCAACCCCTCACTCCACACTCCATGACTTTTTGCATAAACCACAGCCTCCACGTAAATCTTAGTCTTTGTCTTGTTTACCCCTTATAAATGTTCCAGGTGAGTATTATTCACATAGACTCCTGGCTCACACCTAACACCATTCTTCTGCAATAGGGAATGTACTAGAGGTGTTGCCCTAGAAACCCCATCATCCACCAACAGCACAACCATTGACTAGTGGCTGGGGTGATGGTAGGTGCAATACAGCATGTTTAGGTAGTGCCCTTTTGGGAAAGCTAGCAGCTTTCCTGAAAACAAACAAAGCACATTGGATAAAAAATAAGAACAGCAGATTAAACTATCTTTTAGTGTGTCTATAGATATCTGGTTAATGCTTTTCAGAGAGAGAAAGTGAAAGAGAGGCATCTGTGGTGCGAATGAGCCTTTGGGTCTATCCAGGCTTTATATTTGCTTTACAAACCTTTTATAAGTGGTCGCTGCCTAGAGTGGTCATAGTGACCAGATAGGCGGGGTGTAAATGGAATAAATAAATAAATGGAATAAATAAATAAAATAAATAGAAGCATGAAGGACTTTAAACCTTACGTATTTAAACAACCCATTCTTACCTTACAGGCATTGATGTAGTGGCAAATTTGGATGTCCATGATCATCATGACAGTCCTCTTAACAAGGAGAGTTCAAAATGCAGACTGCTGAATCTGTCCATATCAGCAAATGAAGAGGACATGTATTTTGCAAAATGAATGGCTCTCCATTTAAAATGGAGAGCCGTTCACTTTGGTTTTAAATGCTAATTTAAAACCAAACCACACCCATTCAAAAGCAAAGCATGCTCAAGTACATTGCATTATAAGTGGGATAGCTTGCAACAGTATACCAGTCCCAGGAAATGCAGCTAAGCTCAGAGGAAACAGGGAAGATTCAAAGGGGTGGTAGATGAGGTTACAGTTCTTGCTACCCTAAACATCCTAAGGTTTTGACCCCACAAGTCTTAAATCCATTACACCGCTGGTTACAGGTTTGTACTGTTCTGAAGAAATGGGAACAAAATTTATGAATATTTGGGTCTGGGAAAATATTTTTAAAGAAACACACCATCCACAGTTCTGCACAAAAGTACTAGAGCACACACAGTGTCCCACGGATTTCATCTCTTTCTCCAGGACTATGCTGTGCATTTTTTAAAGACAGAAGGTGCCCCACTTCAGAAGATCGTCATGGCAATTCCCACACATGGACGCACTTTCACTCTTTCTTCTGCACAGACAATGGTTGCGGCCCCAGCCTCTGGTCCTGGTACACCTGGAGCTTTCACAAAGAAAGCAGGAACGCTGGCCTACTACGAGGTAGGAAGGATTTCATTTGTGTCTGGGTGCCCATTACCTATGGAAACCACAATCCCACTCTGTTTCAAAACTCTCAAAAAGAAGAAGGGTTTGGGTCATCGTGCTGATGGGTCTCTCCTACTGGAATATTCATCGTGCCTCACCTTGCAACGCTGTATATATTTAGAAAAATATAGACACCTGGGTACCCTCAGCAAAACTTCACTTCTAGATTGGTTGGAACTTCTGAATCGTTTCCAAGAGGAGCCCCATATAATCCAGCCTGAAAGATGTCAGAGCATGGATCATGGCAGTCAGAAGAGGCAGGATCTGGCAGCCTATCTAATGTTGGCATAAGGTGCTCCAGGTCAACAGAGCCACTTGTTATAGTGTTGGATCGAGGAACTCTCCCCCCCCCCCCATTCCAAAGCTGTGTAACCTGCTTCTTCACAGGGGATGTGACTGTTTTGAAGATACAGAACCACCAACTCACTGTGCCTCTGTGAAGAATTATCAACCCTTCCTAACATATACAGCCGCAGGCAGGCAAACAGGACATGTCAAGAGAGCATGGTGGCAACACCAACAATGCTCTCTCTCCTTCTCTTGCAAAAATAGTCCAGCCAATCTACTGACATCATAGTGCACTAATCTTTGTTGTTATTGCTTCTAATTCATTCCTGCCAGATCTGCAGTTTTAACCATGGTGCCACGAAGAGGTGGACTGAGGAGCAAAGCGTCCCCTACTCCTATAAAGGGAACCAGTGGGTAGGATATGAAGATATCAGAAGTGTTCAGATCAAGGCAAGTAATGGCAAAAGCTTTATTCCCTGTTTTCATTCCTAGAAGTGATCTATCAGTGTTGGTAAGAAGTTGATAAAAGTTAAGCAGCACTGCAAGAACAGGCTCTTTATTCACCAAACAAGATCAAAACTGTAAGACAACTGCTCACCATATTCTATCCTTGAGATAATTTGCAAGCATTAAAACAAAACAGAACAAAATAAAAATGATCAAGTGTGGTGTAATTCTTAGATTAGTGGAGTGGATCCAGGTTCAAATTCCCCACCTCCGAGTGATCATAGTCTCCTTCTCTTGCCTCACAAGGTTGTTGCGAGGATTGAATGTGAAGGAAGAGAGCCATTTCTGTTGCCTTCAACTCATCAGAGAAAAGGCAAGATAGAAATGTACCCAACAGAAAACAAACAAACAGACAAATCTCAGCAAATTGTTTATTGCACTACAATGCATGTCAGGGAAGAATGATTACTTGAAAAGTGGTGCTGGAGGATAACTTTGTAGATACCTTGTACCATCAGAAAGATGAATAAGTGGGTCCTAGATAAAATAAAGCCTGAACTTTTTCTAGAGCTGGTCTCCAAAGAGGGACCTTAAAAGAACCACAGTTTGGAAGTGATCTGCTATGTTTGTATGTGTATGTGATGGTTAGAGAGAGAGAGAGAATGTGACAGACATTTGGAGGCACCCAGTACCAATTCAGAAAAGTATCTGTTTCAAGTTTGTCCTTGTACATGTTGTTTTTCAAGCTTTTGACATACAAAGAGATCACATTAGGGCATATAGTAGTAGGCATCCTTCAGTCTCGAGAGACTATGGTAACGTGCTCTGTATGGAGGTCTTGGAACAGCGTCTAGTGTGGCTGAGAAGGCCAATTCGAGAGTGACAATCCCTTCCACACTGAAGACAAATACAATCTGTCCCCTGTCCAGCTCCCTGATTTTGCTGGTTTCGTGACTGCCACTTTGCCTCAGCCTGCTGAACAAGTGTCTCTTCAAATTAGGGCATATAGTGGCTCCTTTTCCACGAGTGGCTCATACTGCACAATGAGATGCCATTGTGTGAACAATGCGAGAGAATGCTTCATGAAATCTCATATTTGTTACAAGTTGTGGTTTTGGTTTTATTTAATTCTCCCTCCCACCTTTTTTTTTAGGCTCGCTATGTGAAGAGCAATCACTTGGGAGGTGTTAATATTTGGTCCCTTGACCAAGATGATTTTTCAGGTTCTTTCTGCAACGAGGGAAAATATCCACTGCTTGGGGCTATTAAAATGGAACTGGACAAGCGGGAATAATCTTGAACAGCAAGAGAAGCCCAAATGGATCATGCTTTTATTCTAGCAATGAATGTAAATGATCAGCTTACCGTGTAGGAAATATAGGGAAGGCTCGCTTGATTCTTAAATTCATGAAAAACACTGAAACTTGGAAAAGAGTTTTATTTCTTGCTTTTGCTCTCAGTAGAACTGGGAAGTTCTGGGAGTCATGAACCCTGTTCCAGCTCTGAGAAAATGCTACAGAAAGACAACCCGTGATTAGTTTTGTGTTACTGTGTGACTCATGTTGCTCATTCCTCACTCCATCTTCTGTTGTTGTAGTCTGAATATATTATTTCCACCTGTATCGCCACCCAGTGTTGCAGGCTTCTCTCACAGTTCCCAGCTTCACTGATTACAGAGACTGATGCTGAGTTTTGTTCCTTGTTGCCTTAAAACTAATGTGCAATAAATGAAAAGAAATGGTAATGTGTCCCTTGGTTTTTAAATATATTCATAATGATTTCAATAAAATATTTCTTGCCTTATTTGAAGTGAATCATTTCTTTTATTGACTGAGAAAGGATGCTCTAATCATTCAGACATCACGTTTGTGATGGGGGAGGGAGAGCACATGCCATTAGCCTTTTTTTTTCAATGGCATTGCTGTGCACAAAATGGAGAGCCAGGTCTCAAGAAAATGGGTGCAATATTATTTAAACCAACCCCTTGTGATCCGGTTTGAGAGGCATTAAAGAAAGATAAAATGATAACAAGGCATATGTTCATTAGTATGTGAATACAAGTAAGAGAGTAGCAAATGAAACATTTTTTTAAAAAAAGGTTTTGAATCATCAATAGCTACATTTCATGTAACAATCAACAATACAACTTTCACGGAGACTATAAAACAGATAAACAATTAAGAATATTAATCTCATTTCTCTTGAGATATCAGATGAAATTCTACTTCTTAGTCAATTTCTCCATAAATTCCATTGACTCAATGGGCTTACTTGTGGGCTTACTTGCTTGTTGTGACTTTCAACATTTGGAGTTGTTACAGAAGAACATGTAAATCTGCCTTATAATGAGTCAGAGCACTGGCCCATCTCATGGACCATCAGCAACTCTTGAGGGGGTTTTCTGGCTATACCTGGAGGGCACCGGCATTTCCAAATATTCCCCTGCCCATGTACTGATCAGGCCCAATCCCATTTAGCTTCCAAACTCAGAGAGCTTCAATGTATTCAGGGTCATAAGACTATCCATGATGATGAGTAAATGACACAGCTCAACTATGTGTCTCTTCAGAGTGAAAAAAAATGAAAACTAGAAAGCACCCAAGGAGAACCCACATATAGGAGAGATCTTAAGAAGTGTAAAAATATGTTTTATTGCTTTAAATGTTCAACACATTTCAGCCTGTTAATTTCTTAAGGCAGGAATGGGCATTCTGTGACCCACCCCACCACCAGGCTCAAAGGCAGCCCTCCACCTCCCACCCATCCCAACATTTCAAAAATAGTTTGAAAAACATTTCTCATAAAGTCCTCTTCTACTCTCTAAGGGGTATATGAGACAATTTTGCCATTTGAAGGGGGCATCAGCATCCCTCAGGGCCTCTACGTCCCCATTTTAAAATATTTTTTCCTAAACAATTAAGCTGTAGAGGACAAAAGGGGGCTTTTTCAACTAACAAAAACTTTGAAAGAGAATTTGTGGCAGTCAGGTCCACAGAAGTGGGTGCCATCTTTCAAAGCCCAAGAAAATATGGGGGGCGCTTCTGGAAATGGCCCATCCTTTCTTACAGCCCTTCTTCAGAGGGCTATAAAATATGTAAATGGCAACACATAAAGATATCTGTATAAATTTGATTCTACAATATTTCATGTACATAAATGCATTTGCATGTTGCCTTCAGTTAATCCTCATAGCCCCCTGAAGAGAGTCTTAAGGTAAGGGAAAGCAATAAGACATCATTTCCCATATATATACATGGGATCTCTCCAGATTAATCCATGAGCTAATAGTGGTGTGATTTAATTATCTTTCTTGTTAAGATAGGTGATCGAGCTGTACCATTGTTTACTGAAGTCATAAGCATTCTGATTCTGTGATTGTAAATCTCTGACTTTCTTCAATCATTTCTCAGTGCTATTTGTCCATAAAGGGTCATTGATATTGTTGCCTCTTTATAATAATATAATATGATGTTATATTTTAAATTTGATTAAGCACCTATTCTCACTATGAGTGAGAGATGGACTGCACAACCAGTCATGTGAATGATTCCATAGGTGCGCCATTAAGAAGAATTAGATTAATTTTCAGAAACACACTTCAAGTTACATAACATGTAGAAAAGCTGAAGGAGAAACCAAACTGACCTGAGCAAATGATTAATCTCTTTTCCAAATAGCTGTTCTCCCTCATGGATCGGTTCTTGCATCGGTTTGCTTCCAATGTCATTTCTCGGACATTATACGATACATTTCTACCCATGTAATTACATACACAAATGTTATTGTTATATATGTTTGTCTTTTTTATCTGATGTTCAATAACTTTGGCAAATTTCTGATGAAATTGTTTTGGAATCAGGGATGCAAAAATAGCTTTTCTCTTAGAATACGTGGCTATTAGTGTCAAACTTCAAAAGACTGAGAGTACAGATAATATTTCAAGGTGAAGATAGATGCCAGAGGAGACATCTATTTTTAATTTTCTCTACATATTAACTTTCTATTTGACTTGTTTTGTTGGGTCTGTGGCTGCACAATAAAGACTCGTTTTATCTATTTGACTTTTGGGGTAAGGCTATCTGAAGTCATACTTGTGCAATAGGAGGTGGGTACCAAAAGCATCTTATAAAAGTGATGGAAAAGATGTACCAAAGTAGTGCACAGGCATCAAAATGGGCAAACTACTACTTCTGACTGGTGAGTATGAAAGATTCAACTATACAGTGAGCTAGCAAAAGATCATTCCTTCAATTTCCAAAGACTTTTTCCATTTGTCTACCTCCCAGAGTTTGCTTTTTGTCCTCTGTTCTATATAGAGCTATCTGGTTCCCAAATAATTTTCCCATCTGAAAGGTTGTTAAGTTACTTAACTGCAGTAGGTTCTAGTGTACATGCCACCTGCCTGGTATTTAATAGCTCTTCTTGAACATATTTTTAGCATGTCTGAAAATTACTACTGCTCCAAGGCAAGCCTTTTATTGTATTGCCACCATGTCTCATTCATGGGATCTAGATGATGCTATCCTCCATTTATAAACCTTCAGTGTTTTGTTTCTGCTTCTTTCATATCTCTCTCTCTCTTCCCCCCCCCCTACAAATGTTAGGAGGAAACAATCAAATAACTACTTAATGCCTTTTCTGTGCATTAGAAGAAGACAGAATATAAGCAATCTACTATTAGATTCACAGCGTTAGGAGTTGGCTGTTTTTCAAACACCCTATGAGAACTAGGGGACCTAACCAACAACAGCCATCTCCTCCAATGTTTCATCCCCGCAGTACATATTTGGAAAAAATGAGCTTAGTAATTCTATGTTCCAAGTAGTTATTCACCTCCACGTTCTTTGCTGCAAAAAGGAAAACAAATCCTGATTAATTGAGAAGTGTACCATCTGCTGAATATATGCACAATTATATACTTACCATACTATAGAAGCACAGTGAAGTGGTGTTTTGTGATTTTTTCAGTGTACACATTCCAGTGCAGAACATTGAAAGAGACAGATACTCCCAGGCAACTTAATGATCAATCTCATTTATAAAGGAATCAACAATACCACCATCTCTAATCCTGTGCCATATCTTTCTGTGGAGTTGCCTCTCATTCCTTCCCCACCATAATGAATGGAGTCAAATAACAGCCCTCCTTGTTTAGGGCTAAAGGGGGAAGGAGGCTAAAACCTTTCTCCTGATGTTGGGGGAAGCTTCAACTTGGGACACAAGGCAACACCCCAAAGAATTGCCTACAGTCCCAATCTCAAACTGGAGGAAGTACTTTGTGTCCAACAGGTGGGGTTGCACCTGCTTGCAACTACCCCGAGAGCAAATACACTTTCCTCAGTTTATTTCAAAGGTGTCATTCCAGCTTTACAGTTCAGATGAATTAAGAAAATTACATTGTGCTCATGCTTGCGGCCCAAGAAGTGGACTTTCATTCTTCAAAAGCTTATGCCAAGTAAAGCATGTTGGCTGTTCAACTGGCACAAGATTGGGGGGGGGGGGCAGGGTTGTTTTTATGCTTGATTCACAATGGACTTTTTTTTTCTCCCACAGGTCTGGCTCTCCTACTGCACCTGCAGCTAGGTAAGCTCTAGCCCATTTATGTTGCATGACATCCCATAAGAATCAGGACTTTAAAGTTGCTTTTTATTGATGCTGGTTTATATCTAGCATGTGTTCACTGACCTTTATCTTCCAAAATGCAGGTGCATCTACCAATATTGTCTGTTACTTTACCAACTGGTGCCAGTACAGACCGGGGATTGCACGTTACATGCCTGAAGATCTTGATCCATGCCTGTGTACTCATGTAATCTATGCTTTTGCTGGCATGGCTAACAACCAGATCCAGACTATTGAGTGGAATGACGTGGCTCTCTACGGCGGCATCAATGGACTCAAAAACTAGTAAGACTATTAAGTGTATTTTCATACAATGACTAAGGAAAACATGGGATACAAGAAGCGTAAGAGATCCAAGTTACTATTAGATACAGTTGCTTGCTAAAAATTCCTAAATCCAAAAATGGTATTTGGAAGAGTTCTATGGTCTCTTTTTTCATGGTTATACAGTAGTTTGTTAATAACTGCTTCTCTGGACAACTCTTAAATGGTACAAGAGCCCTCTTTTAGGGCTCTTATCATCTCCTTTCCATTCCTCTCCCAGTCAGAGTTTTCCTTTTCCTTTTTTATTCTTTTTAGAAAGGATGGGCTTCTTGCATGAGCTTAGTGATAGTTCAGGCTTTTAAATGACTAAACAAATAATGTTCTTCACAGCAATCCTGATCTGAAAACCTTGTTGTCTGTTGGAGGATGGAACTTCGGTACCCAAAAGTGAGTCCCTGCATGAGCATTCTGTGTGGCTTAAATCTATTTCTGGCTTCATTCTCCCCCCCCTTTTCCCCCTCCTCCCCAGACTTTTTGTGGTCTTTGAGGGCCCCAGAGGGTACCTAAAATAACATTTCCTTTCATATGCACCAAAGTTGCCCTCCCCTATATTAGCCCATGTGATTCAAAACTAACTAGCTACCAAAAGGATATGCCCTTATCAGTTAAGTAATAAGCTTATCCTCTCTACATGTAGAGCACCAAAAAGGAGGGAATCTTTAAACTACTACTTTCCCATAAAAGGAATTAGTCACTTCTTGGTTTCCACTTTGCTTTATCTTGTAGGTTTTCTGACATGGTTTCCTCTGCTCAGAATCGCCAGACCTTTATCAAGTCTGCTATTACCTTCTTGCGCAAGTATGGCTTTGACGGGTTGGACATTGATTGGGAGTATCCTGGCAACAGAGGCAGCCCTGCTGATACCCAACAACTTTTCACAGTCTTGCTTCAGGTTGGCTTTAGCAACATGTTCTCTTAAGTATGTCTCACATACACACATACACAATGGAAGAATCTCTGTTCTGGATTCTTTTATACAACTGTCATCTTGAACATACATTGGAATTAATAGCACATGTGAACTAACAGCCACATTACTTCAAGAGCCAATCCGTTCCTCTCTCCCCATTCTTCTCCCCATATTACTAGTAATCTTTATTTCACTTGCTAGAAGTGTCATTAAAATTGTGAGGTTCATGGTTTCAGGAAAATGAAGGCAAAAAATTCAGTAGAGGGTGTTGGAATTGGCAACATAGAGAGAAATGGGATGTGGGAAATCTTCTGACTCCTAAAGTAGGCGAGGATCCACCTTCTTTTTGTATACTTATACAGGTACTAAGAGATCATTGCCACAACTACACCCCAATTGGGGGGGGGACAGATGGACTACTAAGCAATTTTTGTCACTTCTCTTGACTCAAGCCTTACTGCAATTTAAAATGGTGGCCAATGCACACAATTTTAAATCATGGTAGGGCTTCCTCTATGGTCAGCCAGACTGGTCCAGTGGGATGATAGGAGCTGGAGGTGCAACAGCAGTGTTTTTGATGGCCACGTACACCCACCACCTCCACTACTGCTGCCAGCATGCTCCCCAGTTGTTATCATCACCACTGACATTCAGCAGTCAACCGGCAAGGGAGTGTGTCTGATGGATGACTGGAGAGCGGTAGCAAAAGCAGCAGTATTGATGGTGGCACCGATGTCTTTGATGGCCAAGAAGACTCCTCCACTCTGTCACCGCCACACTCCTCGGCCACCACCATTTGAGATAGGCACATTAAAGCAGACACATGTTTCATGCAGTTTTGCTCAGATTTGCAGATAACACACAGTAAAAAGCTCACTGTGTTATCTGCAAATATGTAATTCCTGCCCATGACATATGGCAAGTTGTGGGAATGACTTTTAATCTAGAATTTTTAAGTCGCTGCAAATTATTATTGTGATAAATAAGTATAAAAGCCAGTAATGTGGATAACAGAGAATATTTAACATTTGAATTATTTCCTCAATAATTATCAAGATACATTAGCAAAACTGGCTGCCAATGTGTAATGCAGAACAGTTACTTTCTAAAATATTTGAAGAACTTTCTTATATCACAGTCTTAAGACACAAGTCCTGCTGAGTTCAGGTGCTTACTTCAGCAGCACAGGCTGCAAACCAATATCCATTTACTTTGGAGTACCTACCGCTGAGTTAAGTGGGGCTTACTCCCAGATAAATATGTAATTGTCACATTGGCTACTTTCTCTGTGCTTCACTTTCTGGCACATCATCTCATTTCTCTGTGTTCCAAAAGTCAAAAATTTTAAAAATTCTTCTAATCAAAGACAATCAGTTCCCCCCCCCTCAGATAAGTTAGTTCTTTCCTTTCATTAGAAGAAACAAATAAGAGCATATGGCCATATAAATCATAATCTAGTTGGAGCCCCAGAGCGTGGAAGGACAACCACGCAAGCAGTATGCACTTTTCTTCTTGTCTATTGCACGCTCAGCTATGTCCTGTTGGGCAATGGATTGCATGATGAACAGTTTGAAACACACACACACACATACAGAGAGAGAGAGAGAGAGAGACTGCTTGTATGGTTGTTCAGGGCAAACTCCAAGAGGATTCTGCCACTAATTGCTAAAAAAATCATTGATTTTATTATTCTTACAAGAGTATCTTGTGCTGATTTGCTTTCTCCAATGACAGGAAATGTATGAAGCCTTTGAGCAAGAGGCCTCTCAAAGCAACAAACCCAGATTGCTAATCTCTGCAGCTGTGTCTGCTGGCTTGGGCACCATTGAAACTGCCTACCAGATCCCACAGATGTCTAAGTAAGTCACATGAAGATCTTTCAGTCCTTTTTAAGCAACAGAACTTTAGTGAAAAAACATTAGTCTCAGGGCAAGCAGAGTTGGAGAGTCTCAGGAGAACAAGCAGAGTTATGTGTTGAAGGAAGTTCGTGGACCCAAAACATTGTTCAGAATAGGATACTCATATACCTTAACTACCACTGGATTAGATATGGATTACCTCATTTAACTGTGTATTGGACAGCTTGTTTCATTCACGGCTCAAAGAAAGCAAACATTAGCATTAAAGCTGAAGTAATTGGTATACAGAAGTAATGGAACAAGACGAATGGATAACTGAAAGCAATGAAGTTAAAGTTAAGCCACCCAGAGTGGTCGACCAGACCAGATGGGCAGGATATAAATCAAATAAATAAATAAATAAATAGATAAATAAATAAATAAATAAATAAGTTACATGCATGTATTCTGTGGATGTTGCATTTGTCAAATGCAAACTTCAGGATGCTCCTTTACTAGGAGCTTGGCAACACCTGATTTAAATTACACATTTATACAACTGTTATAAGAAGGTTAGTTTGCTTGCCTTCTTATCACTGTTTTGAAACATTAAAACAAATGGCGCAGAAAGCTGAAAATTACTAGAAGATACTATATGCAATGGTTTCTGGACAGCGTTCTAAGTACACTCAAGTTGATACATTGTTTGGGAAAACTCGCCATCTATTCATAATAAATAATCCAAAATTTTATTGTATATTTTATATGAGTTAATCATAAAATGAAACAAATAAACAATTAAAGGAATTCCTGAGGGGAAGTAACAATGCTAAATTAATATACTGAACATTTATATGTTGGAAAGAAATCCAAAAATCTCCAGCTAAATAAAAGGACCCACACTGACATTCTTGGTTGCTTACTTCCACTCACCTCCCCCAAGGTATATGGACCTGATCAATGTGATGACCTATGACCTCAGAGGATCCTGGGAAGGTTTCACAGGTGACAACAGTCCTCTGTTTGCAGGACCTCAAGACCATGGCTCCTATATCTATTTCAATGTGGTGAGTGACTAAACAGAAACGAAAGGTTTCTTTTACCTTCAGTCATCTCTTTCCTGTTAAGTTGCTGAACATGTGGTTTAGAAGTTTTTTTCTGATTACTCCACCAATGTTCTCTCCACCAGGACTATGCTATGAACTACTGGAAGAAGAACGGTGCACCAGCTGAGAAGCTAATGGTGGGATTTGGAGCCTATGCTCGCACCTTCACTCTCACCAACCCCTCTAACCATGGTCTAGATGCCCCAACCTCTGGGCCAGGTAAAGCTGGAGCCTACACACAATCAGCTGGGACCCTGGCATATTTTGAGGTAAATTCCGATCCTGTTCCAACTGAGGTCCTAAAAATATATTTAGCCATATGAACATGTAGTACATATAGAATTTTTTTTGCAATGCATTGAATGAAATTGTTTTTAAATTATAATTTTGAGATATAGATACCCAATGTGATGTAGTGGATAGAGCAACGGACTAGGGCTGAGGAGGTCTAAATTAGATTCCCTGCTCAGTCATGGAAGCTCACTGTGGATGTGGAACTAGTAAATCCACTCCTTAAATACCTCACATACCTTGAAAGCTCTATTAGAGTTGCCATAAATCAGTTCTGACTTGACAGCACATAACAACAGCAGCAGCAAATGTTGATATATTTCTGTATTTTTCCACTTTGAGAACACATATGTGAATCAATATGGATAATAGTTCCACATGTACATTCAGGCTTTTGTTTTTGAAAGCTGATGGCTTTCCTTCCTTCCTTCCTTCCTTCCTTCCTTCCTTCCTTCCTTCCTTCCTTCCTTCCCATTCTGCTTTAGGGAGCAAAAGTGGTCAATTCTGATATATAGGTGCAGTATAGGATACTATGTCTAGCTATAGCAGTCCAACTTCCCCTTTGCACTATTGCAGCTAAAGTAGCCAGATGGAATGAGGTTCCTTAATACAGTTTCAAGATCTCTTTCCTTCCTTCTTTCCTTGCCGTGCCATCTACATTTAGGGCATTCTGCCATTTGCAATATAGGCGAAATGGTTAACATTGCAGATAGTTCAACAAACTAGAGCTAGTCTTATAAAATTAGATCACAATCTTTCATTAGTTAACAAGGCACCTTGTTCCCATAGGTCTGTACCTTCTTAAAGGAGGGTGCTACTGTTGTCTGGAATGCTCCACAAGATGTCCCTTATGCCTATAAAGGAAACCAATGGATTGGCTATGACAACCCCAAGAGTTTTGCCATCAAGGTACGTTTTCCTCCTTCCTCCATTCCAAGAAGGAATTTGAGGGAGGAGTTGGAGATTACATTAATAACCTTTAATATTTTTGTGAATCTTTTCAGCGGAGTCAACAATATGTGGGCTATTTATTTATTACATTTTATTCCACTTTTCACTAAAGAAAAGGGCACTCAAGGTACCTAAAATATCAGTATTTATAATGTTCAAAACAATATACAGGCATAGCAATAGTAAAAGAATAGGAAATGATCACTACTACCACAACTACTTAGTATTTTAAAGTATTTACTATCCTTGGAGCTGGCTTTTTTACTCTGGTGATATCAATATGCAGTAAGTGCTGATTGACATCATAATGCTATTCCATTTACATCTTGATTCCGAATAAGCTGGGATCACCCCCTAGGAAGCCATTATTTTTAATGTTTTAATGTTGTACGCCGCCCAGAAGCCACTGGCAATGGTGCGGCTAAAAAATATTGTAAATAAATAAATAAATAAATTATTGGATAGGCAAGTTGGGGCACACATTACCTTGGCAATGCAAGGGCAAAGGTCACTCTGATTTTTGAGGAGTCTTTTACGACATTGTGCTTCCTACCTGACTTACAGGCTAAGTGGCTGTTGGAGAACAACTTTGGAGGAGCTATGGTATGGGCTATTGATCTGGATGACTTCACCGGCACATTCTGTGGGGAAGGCAAATACCCTCTGATGAACTCTTTGAAATCAGCCTTGGGAGTTACTACACCAAGTGAGTAACATATTGGACATAACAGGGGAAAGCATGGTATTAGCCCAGCTCATTAGAAGCCATGACCTGTTAAAGGAATGGAAACTGATTCCTGGCTTATGCCCATCACTGTTTCAAACTCATTTCTTCCAAGGTTAAGAGAAGATGGATTTGTTCCATAGCAAAGTCTATCTTCTTCAGGACTGCAGTGAAGGGGGCAGAGATTAAATTCTTCTTTTTCAACAGCTATGATCCCAATAATTATTTGCCCCATCTTCTGCTGATATGATTACATTTTTGAAAGCATAAACGTTTTAAAGATGCATTTAACCTCATGTCCAGTTTGGTCCTAAGTGTTGCCACTAGCCCTTCCCTTAATTTTAGATTTTATTTATTTATTTATTTATTTTTATTTATTTATTGGACTTATATACCGCCCCATAGCGCTACAAGCACTCTCCGGGCGGTTTACAATTTTTAATTATACAGGCTACACATTGCCCCCCCCCAGCAAGCTGGGTACTCATTTTACCGACCTCGGAAGGATGGAAGGCTGAGTCAACCTTGAGCCGGCTACCTGGGATTTGAACCCCAGGTCGTGAGCACAGCTTTAGCTGCAGTACAGCGTTTTAACCACTGCGCCACGAGGCTCAAAAACACAATAAATTGTTGTCCCTGCTGCTTAAATCCTTGTTTTTGCTGTATTTTCTGCTTAGCCAGGAATGAGAAGCTTCTTGATCCTTTTTTCTCATTTTCCTATACTCTCCTCCCTTCTTGATATAGTCCAAGAACTCACCATTTCAATATCCAGTTTCTAAGTCTTAGATCTCATGAGCAGAGCCTGAAAATGTTGTTCTTTTTGGACCACAATTATCACTTCAGACCCCAACATTGGACTACAATGGCATGCTAGCTGGAGGACTGTAGCCCAAGAGGCAGCTTTTCCAAGCTCTGCTCGTGAGGGGCAGTGGGTCTTCTCCAAAAGCCATAAATAACCCTTTTGAGAAAGTTAAATACTAACACCATTCTCTCTTGTCCATCAGACTGCAAGGTGCCCACCACCACCCTTGGCACTAATGCTAACCAGCCTGCCCAACCTGCAACAGAAGCCCCATCTTCTGGTGGTAGTGGAAGTTCTGGTGGCAGCGGAAGTTCTGGTGGCAGCAGCAGTGGCACCTTCTGCAAAGGGAAATCCGATGGCTTCTACCCAGATCCCACCGACAAAAATGGCTTCTACGATTGTGTGAATGGAAGGACCTACTTCCAACATTGCCAGACTGGCCTTGTCTTCGATACCAGCTGCTCCTGCTGCAACTGGGCATGAACAAAACAGCAAATACACATGCATGTCACTGGAGTAAAGAGAAAAGAATTTTCAGCATCATAAATAAAGATATTTATCTTTATTCATATGGTGGACAGTGGTTTTTCCCCTCAATAAACACACACAAATTCTATTCAGTATCTGGTATATTAACTTGAATACCTCAGTTACACTTTCTCACTATGCCATAGAAGACATGTAGGATCATGTTTCTCCTTTATTTAATATACTCATTTATTTTAAACCCTTATATATCATATTTCCTTTTAAAAAGTATACAACAAAATATTTAATGAAACTGCAAAAACATCAACACAATAAGCAAAGAAAGTAATATTTTTTTAAAAAAAATCATAGCCATAATTATAATTCTAAATCAATGTGCAAAACACATGTCCAATTAACTAAACACAGGAAAATAATTGTAGTGGGAGAATTTTATGGTAGGAATGCATCTGGAGATTACTTAATTCATCCTCTCCTTACATCCTATATTCACTTCCAAATACATCTAGAAGAAAAAGCAAACAGAACTAATTATTGTACTCACTGGAGGAGGTGGGAGATTTACTGAATCTCTTATTTAATCTTGGAAAAGTCCAGTTCCACAAACCTAGAACATCATTTTGAGAGAAACAGAAAAATAGACAATGCTAATTGACTCCAGGTTTCACACAGGTTTGCAAATACCACAGAAGTCCCACCAAACTATTGGGCAGACTTTAAAGTAAAACTGCTTTAAAACATTGTTAATTTTGCCGCAACAGCTCTTTCACTAGATATTATAACTGTCAGATATGTCAGCCGATAAAAGGTATCTGTGATAAAACAGGTGGGGTTTGTTTGTTTTTTAAAATCTCATACTCAGCCTTCAGTGCTCTTGGTTGAAGCAGAACCCAGTAACATATCAAGACCTCCAAGATGTGGATGTGTGTGGGCGCGTGTGCCCTTGTACTTGATCCAAAGACAAGGGTAAATGATACTTCAATCAGACCATTAGACACACACACATCACTTGCTTTTGGCTGGGCACCACTTCTCTGTGGAAGGTGCAGAAAAAACATAAGAGTTCCAAAAATCATGGCTAGATGTCTACTACAGGCCTCAAAATGAGAGCAGCGAACTCAATCCAGGAGTGCTGGTTTTAATTCCACTTCTGGCAATATTGACAGTCCTCATACAGATAGTCTCTTTGTTTCTGGAGAGCTGCTTCTGATTCCATCATCTCTCTTGGAAGTCCGTATAGGCAACCTGTCCTCAATGAGTTTGAAAAGGGAAAGAAATAACAAGCAAACGAGTCAGAACCCATATGTGAGGGAGGAACAATGAGAATTGCAGGATGGTACCTGCTGACATCCTTACAGTCACTATGTTATGCTGCTTAGCATTAAATGTGTAGCTGCTCTTCCAACTTTGGAACGCCTAAGTAAGCACTCTCCTTAGCTAAAGTACAGTGCAAGTAGAACAGCTCTCTCCACCACTGCACAGGAAAACAAAAGAGAAGCAGCAGGACCAGGACCAGGCGCAAGAGGAGAAGAATTAGAATTAAAAATATTAGAAGTTAAAAAAAATTATGAAAAGTAGAATTAAAATTAGACTTTGTTGTTATGTGTTAAGGCCATTTCCAAATCATGCTGACAACTATGAATGATTGCCATCCAAAAGATTCTGCTCAGATCTTACATTTATTGAGTCAATCCACTTCATGGTCAATCTTCCTCTTGTTTGATTTTCTGTCCATGGTGTCTGCAAAGCTCTCCTCCAACATCACATTTCAAATGAGTCATTTTTCCCTCTCAGCCTTTTCAATTGTCCAGCTTTCAAAACTGTAAGTAATATTTAGTGTGGATAACCTTGGTCTTTGTTTTCAGTGACACATTCCTATCATGAAAGGTCCTTCCTAGTTCCTTCACAGTTGTCCTTCCACCAAGTCTCAGTCCTTTTCTGATTTCTTGGCTGCTGTCTCCAGTTGGATTGATCTGTCCTTGTGCAAGCTAAAGGCTCAGTTGCTCAGAAATGTAGACACATTGGCTGAAATCCTGTTACTTAGTATTGTAAGTCACATTAGGCCCACTGAACAGTAGCTATTTGGTGAGTCAATTCCTCTACAACTTCCATTGATTCAAACATGCCTACTCTATTAGTGACTTAATAAAGGAACAAATCACAGTCCAGTCTGAGATCCCATACCATAGTAATTGTTAGCCAAGCCAATATATGTAGCTATTCCTGACTTTCACTAAAGGTGATAATAACTGAAATATGAGTATTATATGTTGCATCTTTAGAAGATAAACCATTCTAGCAATGATGAACCCTTAGCCAACCTAAGACATTTTGTGACTTCAGACACAGTATAAAAAATTCTTCTCAGTTCAAATTACACAGTACTCCAAAGGCTAATCAAGTTACTTTGGGACCTGATGCCACAAATTCTATAGACTATCTCCCCTCACAGTAAAAAAAAGGCATAGGGGAAAAAAGAATTATAATTAAATAATAGTTTACTGCTCCTCCTTAACACCGAAAATCTACTGCCAGAGGTGGTGCTGGCCCTAGGCATGTGTATCTTATGATTCCATCCTGAAACTGAGTTAACATAGATGACAGAATAAAGACTTGTGGTCTCTTTTGAAAAATATTAATTCTTTCTTCAGTTGTAGATATCCTGAAACACAACCATTTCAACAAGTTATTGATGTATTTTGCCATAGCTGAAGGGAGTCTAAACAATAACTTCACAGACATAACTCTTTTGACTGATTCTGGCATCTTATTTAAGGGGATACTATAAGAAATGGAGGAATTACTATCCACAGGTGACAAAATTAGTCCTTTATTTGGGAGAAGATGAAGCCTAATAATAATTGAGGACTGATTGCCATGAGGCAGAATTTGTTAAGCCTAGGCCAGAGAGGCAGACAATGTCCCTCTGGGAACTGATCAGAGAAAGTAGACATTTCTGACTGTGAGTCTAGCATATTGTACATACATTTCTACCAGGTTCTGCTCTCAGTGAATTTGTAGAGAATGTTGAAAAGGAGAATATGTCCTCTGCCTATTCTTCTGATACACTTCTCTTTTTGAGAAAGGACAGGTTAGTGTGGCCAGTAATGGAAACTCTGGAGCATAGATAAACAGGTTATGTAACAAAGTATTTGTCCTCCCTCTATATGATCGAAATGTGAATTGGTACAACAAATATATAGGCCTGACCTGTATATCTAACCACTCAATTAAAATGATTGCTCCATTGCAATCTGTTAATGTAATCTCTTCTACCAGGACTTTAACTGCACTGGAAAAATACAAGAATTGATAAGCACGTTTTCTTAAGTTTAGGTTTTTCATGGTGCTATTGTTGTGTACCCATACGGGAAATGTATTGCTTCTAACTGAAAATTAGGCAAAATTGCATGCATCTGCTCTGACTTGGATGCTGTAGTTGATACAAGTCCTGTGGCTGCAACTACAGTCCCTGCTTGCTATGGGTTAATGTAAAGATTTCAGCTTTTGCAGCCTCACGATGTGGTCAAGGCCCTTGGAGAGGTGAAGGCTACCACATGTCTTTTGGACCTTTGTCCTTTCTGGCTTATAACAGCTTCCAGAAAGGGACTGGATGAGAGGGTAGGAATGGTGAATGCCTTCTTGCAACAGGGTAGGATCCCAGCATACTGAAAGAAGGCAATAGTAAGATCATTGCTGAAAAAGCCCCTCTTTGGGTCCCACAATACTGGATAATTATTGACCAGTCTCTAATATTCCACTCTTGGAGATGGTGGTGGAGCAAGTCATGGCTTCTCAGTTCCAGGGATTCCTGGATGAGATGGATTATCAAGATCCTTTTCAATCTGGCTTCAGGCCAGATCTGTAAAACAGTCCCTCCAAGGCCCACTCCGAGAGAAGGCCTGGTTATGGGATGGAGATTGCTTTGGTTGCCTTAGTGAAGGACTTATGCTGTGAACTGGACAAGGGAAGTGCGTTCCTGTTGGTTCTGCTTGACCGCTTGGCAGCTTAAGATACCATCAGCTATGGTATCCTTCTGGGCCTTCTCTCAGGGTGGGCCTTGGAGGAACTGTTTTACAGTGGCTCTGATGCTTCTTGGAGGGGAGAACTCAGAAGATGCTGCTAGTGGACTCCTGATTGACACCCTAGTTGTTGGCCTAGGGGCAGGGTCCCTCGGGGTTCTGCTTTGTCCCCTATGCTATTTAATAACTATATGAAACTGCTGGGAGAGGTTGTCTGGAATTTTAGGGTTCAGTGTCACCAGTACGTGGAAGACATCCCACTCTATCCTTTCCATCAAAGTCTGAGGAAGTTGTTTCAGTTCCAAATCAGTGTCTGGTGTCAGTAATGGTCTGGATGAGGATGAATAAACGGAATTTTTACCCCGTCTAGAGGGGCGGGGTAAAAATCCAATAAATAAATAAATTTAATCTAGACAAGACATTTAGGTGTTCCTGATTAGTCAAAAGATAGATCAAGGAAGAGGGATACAGTCTGTGCTGGAAAGGGTTACACTCCCTCTGAAAACACAGTTGTGCAGCTTCAGTGCACTCCTGGATTCATCTCTCAGTCCATATACCCAGGTTTTAGCAATGACCAAGAGTGCATTTGCACAGTTAAAACTGGTACCCCAGGTGCATCCATTCCTGGAGAGGTCTAATTTGGCCACAATGACAACATGCCTTAGTTACATCCCGGCTGGTTTTTTGTAACATGTTCTTCATGGGGCTGCCTTTGGAATGTGTTTGTAAACTTGTGAAATCTTTCAGAAAATATTAATTCTTTCTTCACTTGTAGAGATCTTGAAACACAACCATTTCAACAAGTAATTGATATATTTAGCCATGACTGAAAGGTTCTAAATAACTTCACATTCACATTCCTTCTGACTGACTCTGGTGTCTTATTTAAGGGAGTACTGCATGAAATGGAGGAATTACTGTCTACAGATGACAAAGTTAATTCTTTATTTGGGAGAAGATGAAGCCTAATAATAACTGAGGACTGATTGCCATGAAGCAGAATTTGTAAATCTTAGGCCAGAGAGGCAAACAATGTCCCTCTGGGAATTGATCAGAGAAAGTAGACATTTCTGACTGTGAGTCCAGCATATATGTATTTCTACCAGGTTCTACTCTCAGTGAATTTGTAAAGAATGTTGTAGAGGAGAATACCATATTTTTCTGTTCATGAGACAACCCAATGTATGAGATGACACCCCTTTTCTAGCCCCAAATTAGAAAAAGCAGGGATCAAAGGCCTCCCTTTTTGCTAAGCCCTGTGCCTTGGCAAAAGGCAAGGCAAATGGCTGTCAAAGTGACTGCCACTTTTCCTTGCCTTTTGAGAAGGCATGGAGCTTAGCAAAAGGGAAGGGAGCAACCACTTCCCTTCCTTTTTGCTAAGCCCCATGTGTGCGCCCTTGCCTTTTGAGAAGGCACCGGAACTTAGCAAAAAGAAAGGGAGCAATGCCTCCCCTTCCTTTTTGCTAAGCCCTGTGCCTTCACAAAAGGCAGTGGTAAAGAACTGTTTTCCATGTATAAAACGACCCTCAATTTTTCCCAAATTATTTAAGGGGAAAGTGTTGTTCTATACATGGAAAAATACGATATGTCCCTTACCCATTCTTCTGATATGCTTCTCTTTTTGAGAAAGGACAGGTTAGTGTGGCAAGTAATGAAAACTCTGCTCCATAGATAAATAGGTTACATAACTGTATTTATCCTCCATCTATAAATATGATCAAAACGTGAATTTGTACAGCAAATATATAAGACCTGACCTGTATATCTAACTACTCATTTAAAATTACTGCTCCATTGTAATCTGTATAGATAATAGATTAAATGCACTGTAATCTCTTCTACCAGGAGTTTAACTGCACTGGAAAAATACAAGAATTGATAAGAATGTTTTCTTAAGTTTAGGTTTTTCATGGTGCTATTGTTGTGTACCCATATGGGAAATTATAGCTTTTAATTTTATATTAAATGTCACAATCATCAGGTGCCTTTGATGATAAGGCAGTGAAAAGGTAGAAGAGCAAGTGTGCAGTATAAAAGGAAGAGAGAAACACTGTTAGGTCAGTACAGAGACAAAGATGGCCAAGTTGTTCGTGCTTACCGGTAAGGACAAATAAGAAATTTATAAAAATTGAGTATGTTTTATTTGCAAAATGTTTAGGTAGTACACTGTGCAATCTGTATTATTTGTTGTTGTTGTTCAGTCGTTAAGTCGTGTCTGACTCTTTGTGACTCTGTGGCACACCAGGCCTTACTATATTCCACTGCTTCCTGGAGTTTGCTCAAATTCATGTTGGTAGTATATTCGCAAAGGCTTTCACGGCCGGGATCTAATGGTTGTTCTGGGTTTTTCGGGCTCTTTGGCCATGTTCTGAAGGTTGAACAAAACCTTCCCGAAAAACCCAGAACAACCATGTTGGTAGCTTTGATGAAACTGTCCAACCATCTCGTCCTCTGTTGTCTCCTTCTCCTCTTGCCTTCACACTTTCCCAACATCAGGGTCTTTTCCAGGGAGTCTTCTCTTCTCATGAGATGACCAAAGTATTGGAGCCTCAGCTTCAGGATCTGTCCTTCCAGTGAGCACTCAGGGTTGATTTCCTTTAGAATGGATAGGTTTGCTCTCCTTGCAGTCCAGGGGACTCTCAAGAGTTTCCTCCAGCACCACAATTCAAAACATCAATTCTTCGGCAGTGAGCTTTCTTTACGGTCCAGCTCTCACTTCCATACATCACGACTGGAAAAACCATAGCTTTGACTATGCGGACCTTGGTCGGCAAGGTGATGTCTCTGCTTTTTAAGATGCTGTTGAGGTTTGTCATTGTTTTCCTCCCAAGAAGCAGGTGTCTTTTAATTTCATAGCTGCTGTCACCATCTGCAGTGATCATGGAGCCCAAGAAAGTAAAATCTATTCACAAAGGCTTTCATGGCTGGGATCTAATGGTTGTTGTGGGTTTTTTGGGCTCTTTGGCCGTGTTCTGAAGGTTGTTTTCCCTAACGTTTCGCCAGTCTCTGTGGCCGGCATCTTCAGAGGACAGCACTCTGTGCTCTGGATGAATGCTGTCCTCTGAAGATGCCGGCCACAGAGACTGACGAAACGTTAGGAAGAACAACCTTCAGAACACGGCCAAAGAGCCCGAAAAACCCACAACAACCAAAGTAAAATCAGTCACTGTCTCCCTATCTACCCCTTCTATTTGCCAGGAGGTGATGGGACCAGTGGCCAGTATCTTGGGTTTTTTTATGTTAAGCTTCAGACCATTTTTGCACTCTCCTCTTTCACCCTCATTAAGAGATTCTTTAATTCATCCTCACTTTCTGCCATCAGAGTGGTATCATCTGCATATCAGAGGTTGCTGATATTTCTTAATTCTGGCTTGGGATTCATCCAGTCCAGCCTTTACATGATGGATTCTGCATATAAGTTAAATAAGCATTATTTATTATTGTAATATTTAGTCTTTCACAAATACTTAATAGTTAGAAAAAATTAATCTGAGTTAATTTTTATTAAAAAATGTTTACAAATATATATTACAAATAATGGAGAGTATGAAAAATGGGTTACAATGAAGTGAATGCCTTCTTTAAGATTTTACTGAAAAAATACAGTACTACCTTTGAATGTTATCCATACTGTGCTGTGGAAAGGCTCACAATACAAATAACCTTTATAAAACAAACAATCCTGCTTTTATTTGCCTATTCCGGTTATAATGAGGACATGCTTGTTTGGGGTTTTCAGGACCTTTGGAAGAATATTCCCAGCATTTGGGAAACTGTTTTGAAGAACTGCAGGCAGTTCAACAATTCATTTTCTCTCCAGCCCTATCCGTCAGTGAATTCCAGGGCCTTTAAAAAAAACAAACACAGTTTTTTGCAATGATATACAGTACATGGTTACCACTGGTCAGCACTGTAGATTCAAATGATTATGCCTGCTCCAAATAAAAATCCATTGAGTAAATCTTTCTTTCTTTCTTTCTTTCTTTCTTTCTTTCTTGTTGAACTACAGTACTTCATACGCTTTAGTTAAACTGATGTCTAATACAGTGAACCAATATAAGGCTTTCTTCCAACCTTCACCAAAAGAAAAATTGTCTGCAACTCTGCTTTAACTTAAAGAGAACAAGCATAAACTACATTTTTGTTGTTTTCATAGTTCAGCGTGCACATATAAACTACTGTAAAGTGCTATTCCTATTATTAATAACCCATAAATGCACACACAAACACAAACACATTCAGGTTTAATTTACTCACAATTCTCTTTTTTCTTATAGGTTTGGCGCTCCTGCTAAATGCCCAGATAGGTATGAAGTTCACTTCGAAAAATGTTTTTGTGATGGGGGTGAAGGGGAAAGAGACTAATAGAACAGCATTGGTATTAACTTATTCCCTTAGTGATAGCAGTATTTTGGTGGTAGAATCACAGCTCAATTGTAAAGCAAACACTTTGTAGAACTGATCCCTGGTATTGCCATTAAAAAGAAGCAGGTGGAAGGTGACAGGAATGAGTTGTTATTGAGCTCTCTGAGTCCCTGACTATATTTCTAGAGATCTACTGATAATAAGAATATGCAAAAGTATGCTAGATGGACAAATCATTTGAGGCTGTACAAAGTACCTTCCTGATTACCAAAGTACTGTGCTCTTAAAATAGTAATAATGGTCATGGTTGTGACTGTTATCGCTCTTTTTGTTACTCAGTACAATATACTTAAATATCCTTGATAAAACACAAAACCATAAAATAATTTTTGCATCACTCTATCCCCTAAACCAGTGTAATGTAGGGGATGGAGTTGTGGGCTAGGTTTCAGAAGACATGGATTTGAATCCCCACTCAGTCATGAAAATTCACAATGGGGAGGTGGAATGGGCAAACTCCTCCTTAAATTTTTCACATACTTTGAAAAACCTTATTAGGGTCACTATAATCCAGATGCACCTTCATGGCACATAACATAATGAAGAGCCAGAAAGTGACAAGATACTGTAATATATTATGAATATTTATTCATATTTATAAAGTAACATGTGGCAATTTTAGTGTTGTGGCATAGTTGGGGGACGGGAAAAGGCCTTCCTCAAAACATAAAGGATATCAAAACAGCAACCACAATCCATAACTACCACTTCCCTGAGCTCAGAAAGCAGAGCTAGCACAAGGTATACGGCTGCTCTGGGCAGAGCAAGAAATGGCAGATCCCACCAAATTCTTTAAGGAACAGAAGCAGAGACCCCCAAAAGACTGTATTCTCCTCTCTGGCAGTAAAAATATAGGAATAAACAATTTGCTGCCCTTGATAATACTGTACTCAAATCAGCTGCTTGAGGCAGCTCCCATTCCTGGCTTAGAATAGGGCCTGTTAGGAAGTATCTCTAAAGGGCCTTGGCAGCTATAGGCAACAATATCTTCAGGGGTTCTCTCTTCTGCTTCTTTTCTCTGTGATCACCTGTTTTAGGCAACTTCTTTCTGGTGAGCTCCAAGGCACATTACACTGGTGCAGCTCAAACTGTTTTATCCCTAAATAAATTGTTCTTCTTCCTTCCAAACACCACAGGGAATATTACCCTTTCTCCCATCATAAGGACTTATAGTCTGCAGTATTTACTAAGACCACTCACAACCACTTCTTCTCCTCATCCTGCACCCTAGTTTAGTTCTACTTCAAGATTCATTATATAACTTCTTTCATTTTCCTTGGTAGGCTCTGCCTATGTACTATCATGCTACTTCACCAACTGGGGCCAATACAGACCAGGCCTTGGGCGCTACAAGCCAGACAACATTGACCCTTGCCTGTGTACTCACCTGATCTATGCCTTTGCTGGGATGAGAAACAATGAGATTGCAACCATAGAATGGAACGATGTCACCCTTTATAAATCTTTCAACGGCTTGAAAAACCAGTAAGTAATGTATCTATAAATAAGTGTCACCTTTTTCATCAATCTGTTTCTTCCAATATGCTAGTAAGCCACACAAGCTTACCATATACCGTAATTATCTGTCTGTTTGGTCCACTGAAGAAAAAGAAGACAAGGCTCTCTGGCATATAGGGCATAATATTATATATGATCATTGCTGCAGTAGCTCCTACTGCCTAACCTAAGCAAACCTATGCTGAGCAAAGTTCCAGAACAGTCTTGTTTCTTTGATAGAATTTCAAGAGCAGTTCAGACTATTATGTCAAGTGATTTATAGTGTGAGCTGAGTCCACAGTGAATAGCTCAATTATTTTTCTCTCTCCATCCATCACCACAAAACATCCAAAGTGGCTTATAAAAATCACAGGCATAAGATTGTTGCTCTGTGAGAACAGATTTCTGGCAACTCTGTGATGAATTATGCCCTAAAATCATTATCATAATCACTTAGCACTTTCTTGATTACTATTTTGGGTGAGGCATAAGCATTTCATCATGTGATTCAACTACATGGTAAAATCAGATTGTAAATCCAGATTGTTAAATACCTGCATGACTATACAAATTGGGTATCTTTACTCTATGCACCATTAGTTGTACCTTTTCTTGCACTTTCATAGTAATCAGAGCCTGGATATTTGGAACTGATGACAAATTAAATTAATTTGTTGCAACCTAACTGAATCGGGTACTTTTTAGAACAAAAGAGTAAAGGAGTTTTAGAACTTTGTGCCTGAGGAACCAAGTTTCTTAACATGGCTTGTTCATTGCCTCTGAAAGCCAAGAGCAATGTAATTTATTATACAGTACTCAGTAAGAGCTCATGTAGTGTAGTGGATAGAATATCTAATTTGGAGTCAGGACACCTGAGTTCAAACCCTCACTTGACCATGGAAACCCAGTGAAGAATGGCAGTGGCAAAATCACTCCTTAAATATCTTTCATACCTCGGAAACTCTACTAGGGTCACTGTAAGTTGGAACTGACTTGATGGCACATAACAACAGCACTGTATTTAATTATTTGTCATACGAATATGGTTCAGGATGAAAGGGGAGAGTGATCCATAGATAATGAGATGATGCTGATTTGTGATTCCTTTTTCCAAAGTGTCTAGAGTTCATCTTTTTAATCTCTTCCATCATAGGAATGGGGAACTGAAGACTCTCTTGTCAATTGGAGGCTGGAACTTTGGAACTGGACCGTAAGTTCTTTAGTCCCCCATCTAATTATGGCAGGTGAGAATGCTTGCAAGAAGTGCATCATTTTCTGAAGTCTCCCCTCTGTTAACACATTGCAGATTCAATGCAATGGTTGCCACTGCTCAGAACCGCCAGACCTTCATCAACTCTGTCATCACGTTCTTGCGCCAGTATGACTTTGATGGGCTGGACATAGACTGGGAGTACCCTGGTGCTAGAGGCAGCACTGCTGTGGATAAGGTCCTCTTTACCACTCTGGTTAAGGTAAAGCCACCACCTTCTTTTATTATTCCCCACGCCCCCTGCCCAGCATACAGAGATGGTCTGTGCAGGCTGGACAGATCTTCACCGATTTCCCAGTTTCTATGTTCTTGTACAAAAACTGGTAACAACAGCACTTACATGACAATGTTGCGCATAATCATTGGGCATAATGAATGCAGATCTAACTCAAGCAGAAGTAATAAAAACCCTGACATACATTTGATTTTACTATGCAGTCATTCTTCCAGAGAAAACCTGCAAATTTCCAAAGGGAGCAGGGAAGTCCTCAGCATGATGACACCTCCCTTTTCATTGCAGCTAACTAGGAAATCATCTGTAAAGGATGCTGGGCCCATTGAGCTAGATTACTCAGAGCAGAGACAGTAAACTGATGTGTGACTGTGAGAATATTAATATCTGCCTTACCATCTTACAGGAAATGTTGGAAGCTTTTGAGCAGGAGGCCAAACAAGTGAACAAACCTAGGCTGCTGGTCACTGCTGCTGTTGCTGGTGGCCTTTCCAATATAGAGGCAAGCTACCAGATTCCTGAGCTTGGCCAGTAAGTACTTTTATTTCAGAGATGTAGATTCTCTCTTTTAAATTTAGAACATGTCCTTTGTTAAGTACATGAGTAAAGATCCCATTAGACTGGGAATTAATGTGCTATCCCACGACATGACATATATGTAGATGTTAGCCGCAATGTAAAACCACGCCAGTGGATCTGTTCAATTTCTTCTTCAATGAAATTGCTAAGTCAGCATTTACATTGAACCAGCATGATGCCGGGCTTTTCTGAATACTGTAGTATAGTTGCTGGATTTAGGGGTATAGACTGTTTTGCAACCCATCCTAATACCCAGGAGTGCTAAAGGAAAGCATGCAAGCACATATACAATTTCTCCTGTTCAGCGGCTTAAATGTACACAGAAACATTAGTGAAGAATAAATCTGGACTAAACATTCCAGTGGTCTAGTATTTGTTACATAACCAAACGAACTCAGAATAGATTTTGATGAGCAATCTGAGCCTGAGAACAATTTTCAGGTAGCATGAACGTTGCACTTCGAAGGCCTTTTATATCGTGTATCATATATGGTCTGCAAAGAAACAAGTGATCATGGAAATGCTGCACAAGAGCTAAGCTCTAAACAGATTATACTGTAATGGAAGCACACAAATCTTAAGAGTGTTTCCAGAAGGAACTTCTAGGCAAAAGGTATGGCATTTTCAGTCCCCTTAGTGGGAGAAAGACAGCATATAAATAAAACAAATAAATAAAATAAATAAATTTTGCTTTCACCATCTTTTTTAAGTGGGAAAATATGGAATAGATAGAGCAAATGTACAATTTTTCCAGGAAAAAACACACGCTTCATCAGTCTTAGTCATGTAGCATCTTGTAGTATATATACAGATTTTTGGAGCATATATATATATAACTACTTCACAGGTATCTGGACTATTTCCATGTGATGACCTATGACTTCCATGGCTCCTGGGAAGGTTTCACTGGAGAGAACAGCCCTCTCTATAAAGGTCCTGCTGACACTGGTAGCTACGTCTACTTCAACGTTGTAAGTACTGTATAAGGATGAATGCATATAACAACATGCTGCAAAACTTGGAACAGTCCTCCTTCCCCCCCCCATTAAAAAAAAACAATCTGTAGTCATGGAGGAAACCAACACCTCATTTTGGGAACAGTAGCTAATATATCTAATCCCTTTCTAGGACTATGCTATGAATTATTGGAAAAGTAATGGTGCCCCGGCTGAGAAACTCATTGTTGGATTCCCAACTTATGGACACACCTTCATCCTCAGTGACCCATCCAACACTGCTGTTGGTGCCCCCACATCTGGATCTGGACCTGCTGGACCTTATACAAGACAGGCTGGCTTCTTGGCTTACTATGAGGTCTGTATATTTTTTTAATAGCACAGAACTAAATTTAACATAATCAGGCAGCTAGCACTCAATTCTTTTATCACAGTTCTTTCAGAAATACAGTATTGTATTTATTCACTTGTTATTACCTCTGCACTGCCAGGAAGACAAACAAGGGAGCCCTAGATCAAATCAAGCCTGAACTATCTCTGGAGGCAAAAATGATCCTATTTTGGGTGCCTCGTGAGAAGGCAAGATTCTCTGAAAAAGACAATAATGCTAGGAAAGGTTGAAGGCAGTAGGAAAATAAGACCAAATATGAGGTGGATTGGCTCCCTAAAGGAACCACAGCCTTGATTTTCCAATGCTAAGCATGGTTGTAGAAGACAGGATGTTTTGGAGAGCACTTGTTCATAAAGTTGCCATAAGTTGGAGGTGACCTGATAGTATGTGACAATTAATTCCTCAGCATTGCCATTCCGTCATGAGACAGACTGAATATATTTCCTTTGCCATAATAAATACTGACCAGTATCCAGCAGCATACTTCCATTGGGTCATGTTGCTTCCTTCAGAACCAGATTCTGCAGCTTCTTCTGAAACCTCCTGAAGCCCCTTCCTTTCTGCTGGATAATCTAAAACTCTGCTGTGTAAGGTTCAGAAACCAGCAGGGTCTTTAAGAGTTACTGAGGACATACATCAACAGGAGTGGGAGGGGAAGGCATTCCCAATGATGCCAGTATTGGATACCCAAGGAGATGTACAGTGTTGCCCATCGGCCAGTACATTTGATGGCATAGACACCTCTGATAAAAGCAGACCATATGTGTCATCTAGGCATCCATGAAAGTAAACAGAAGCAACACACATCAGTTTCTTCTATACATGACAATACATAGCCAATGCTTTGTTAGAAGATGCTATTCAGGTAAACACATTCCTATTATGTTGTTTCTTATTTAAGAAAATGACAGATCTGGAATTATATTCCTGATCTGTTTATTTAACCTGAAATAAACAGATCAGCAAAATAATTCTGGACATTGCCGAATCAAATAAGAAAGCATGCAGAGAGAAAATGAACACTGCCAAAGTGAAGACGGCTTGGACAATCAGCATTTACACATGTAAGAATGCTGTTGACTCAAGACCAATGGTGCTAAAATGTCAAACTTAGTAGCCAGTGAGATTTGTGTCAGAGCCTGGCAAAATGTAGAAAAATCTGCTTCCTATCCTCTTTAAACACATAGGCACTGCTTGTCATCCTTGCTCAAAGTTATGTTGACATGGAGTGATATGGCTAACCCATGTGGTTTGGGGTAACTGGGAATTTTAGGGAATCAAAGTCTAGGTAATGACTCCCTGATACAAAAAGTAAATACTTGTTTAAGTATAGAGCATAGTAATTTAGCAAAAATCCCACACATACATTTGCATGGATATTTCCTGTTCACTTCCTTTTTTCATTCCCATTGTAACGCAATTATGAAATATTAACTAACACAGAGATTTCAGAGACCAAAGCACTTATTAATTGCCTTTTTTTTTTTTTTTTGCTCTCAGATCTGCACTTTCTTGAATGGAGCTACAGAAGTATGGGATACTCCTCAAGATGTGCCCTATGCCTACAAGGGGAATGAGTGGCTTGGGTATGACAACCTCAAGAGTTTCAACATCAAGGTATGAGAGAAATGGTTAATGCAACAGTGTCCTTTCCCATTCTTCAGGGCAATGCAGACTGATTTTGACCTTTTTTCTGCATCTTATAGGCTGAGTGGCTGAAGAAGAACAACTTTGGAGGTGCCATGGTTTGGTCCCTTGACTTGGATGACTTCACTGGCACTTTCTGCAACCAGGGCAAATACCCCTTGATCACCACCTTGAAGAACGCTCTTGGACTACAAAGTGCAAGTATGTAATTCCAGCAGGAACATCACACAGAATGAGCCAAACTCATGTTTCTGCAAAAATTATACAAGGGATAAAGAATACAGTATCTTCATTTTTCCCCTGAGTCACTGTTGTTGCATATTGTAGAATGCATATTGTACATTGCAGAATGCATCTTTCCAGCAAGGTTTAGAATATGTTTATGGTACTGTGAGATTTCAGAATAGTAGTAGCACAAAGTTGACACGTTTGAATATATTAATAGTAGTACAGTATTATGGAAGAAGAATTAGGAAATGAGAACAGCTGGATCTGGACAAAGTAGTTTTGAGAAACTTTGCTTCCATTACAAGCTTTGAAAGACAGAGAATTGTGTGTGTTATGAATTTGAGTGGAGGAATAAGAAGCCAAGCAGGATTCACAATAGCTGTAGACGCTAATCTAGAAGCTGGAAATTAAAAGAAAGATAATAAATGGCTATAAATTAGGAAAAATGGGGAAAGGACAACCAGGATAGTAAAGCTTCTGTATAGTGTAGACCACCAAAAAGCATGCAGAATTCCTTATATCAAGGTCTAAAATCCATGCTGCAAAAGTGAAGCACAAAAATAGTTATTGGAGAGAGAAATCATGGTTCATTTTTCTCCTTCTTCTTTTCCAGGCTGCACAGCCTCTTCTTCTAGTAGTGGCAGCTCCCCCAGCAGTGGCTCTGGAGGCAGCCCGAGCAGCTCTGGAGGCAGCCCGAGCAGCTCTGGAGGCAGCCCGAGTAGCTCTGGAGGCAGCCCAAGCAGCTCCGGAGGCAGCCCAAGCAGTTCCGGAGGCACTGGGTTCTGTGCTGGAAGAGCCGGAGGCTTATATCCGGACCCAACCAACAAGAACAGCTTCTATCACTGTGAGAACGGGAGGACCTTCCTGCAACATTGCCAGGCTGGTCTTGTCTTTGACGCCAGCTGCTCCTGCTGTAACTGGGCTTGAAGAGATCAGGGTTAAATTCACACTCCCCTTACCTTCTAATCTGATGCAAGATTCTACACTGCTACAATAATGAAATAAAATTCAGCCAAAGGACACATGTTTCTTTTTTGTTTGTTTACTAGCAGAGCGTATAGGCTTTCCCTTTCTCTTCACCTGTTTCTTTCTGTGGTGTTTTATGACATGGCAAAAATTACGGTACATCTCACATGTAGCTCACAATCATAATTGTGCTTTCTTGCAGTACTACCATGGTAGTTTGCTGTTGCTCAAAGGCAGTTGATCCTGCACGGCAACTGCTTCAGAGAGAACCAGTTCATCAAATGCATTAAATTATTCCTCCAGAAATTTCCATAGGTAATTTGGGACCTCAGCATAAAGATATTATACTTAAACCTTACAGGTCTTTCAATCTTGTCTCCAGTGTTACTTCACATCTTCATTCACAAATGTAGCCACACAACTTGAGCTCACATGTACGTAGTTATGTTGTGTGAAGGTATGACATGAAGGTATGCATCCAAGAAGGATTATTTTACTTTTACAGAGATTCTACCTCTACCTTGATCATGGAAGCCAACCAGGCTGGTCAACAGAAAAACACTGCTGATGATTACTAGCCAAAAGTGAAAGAGTTTCCCCCTTTCAGATAAATAGAGTTCGTTTGATTCAATTACTTCTTAAATCTATTTTTTGAGATACAGCTACTCTTCCAAAGGGGAGATGCACCATTCTTGAAAGCATTGCTATACCAGGCTGATGCTTGGAGAGGAGAGAGCAAGCTCTTTTTATTTTCTTATCTTCAAAATTAATTTAAGACTCAGTTCTCAAAAAAGAACAAATCAGATTAACTTTTATTAGAGAATAGTTGAACATGCAGTAAGGTAGGCAAAGGCAATATATAAAATAGGTTCCAAAATTATGGTTGTATACAAAAAATAATAATGTTGATTTCAGACATATAGAGTGCATATACAAATATGTATCAGGGCTTCAGCAATGAAACAGTTAATGATTGGATGTCATTTGACCCAACTCCGGGAGGCAGTGGAGGATAGGAGGGCCTGGCGTGCTCTGGTCCATGGGGTCACGAAGAGTCTGACACGACTAAACGACTAGACGACGACAAAGATGTCCAAAGTCTAGAAACAGGACAAGACCTGGTATCATCTTGTGCCTGGCCAGCTACATCATTTTCTGCTAATAGCATCCTTCAGGCATGGATTCACAGCATATGTGGGTGTCTTATTTGGATCCAGTGGTCTTCCGTGAGCATTCTCTGCAGGATATACAGGCATGGCTGGCCTGAGAAGTGTGGTGGTATTTTAAAACATGATTAAGAGGGGAAGATTCCAGAGCACAAGGTTGCATACATACAAAATAAAGGCAATCACTGTCTAATATAGTAGTACAACAGCCTATATAAGCCGTTTTCTCGTTTGCATGGAGAAACTTCTATGGCACATAGTCCATGACAGGAGGAGAGGAAAGCAGTGTCTAGTACCATTTTTTTGATTTGGTGTGCCTCCTCAGGTTCCCCAATGCCTTGTAGTCTCAATTGGCTCTGGGGCTTCCAGAAGAGACCACCTGCCAAGAAGTCTCATTGTGCTTGTCTTATAGGGATGCCCTGGCATACCCACTAAACTCACCAGGTGTGTTCTGCGCCAAAAGCAGGTTACTGAAAAGTCTGGTCCAAGGCCAATCTTACCATGAGGCACAGTGAGACAGCTGCCATACCAAGCTAAGTCTGAGATTCATTGAAGGCAGTGTACCCCCTATAAATATTAGTTAAGCCCAAAGGAGTGGGGCTAAGTATGAGTGGAGCTGTGAGTAAGTGATTTGAATCAGAAAGATCCCGAGAACTGAAGAGGCTGCAGGTGTTGTTGGCACTTGAACTACAAAGGCCCTTGCCAACTTGGTCTAGGTTTGATTCCTGTGTTTGTGTTGGAGTGATGAATCCACATAGTGAATTCATATATATCCAATTGAATCGATATTTTATTTTAGGATTTTGAAGATTCCACATGTGGAGCAGATTCCTTTACGTATTGGACACCCAACCCAGTTGAGGAAGATGTTTTGAATATTTTTCTGAATTTGAATTTAAAAGGACCCTTTCCACAAGCAACGCCTATGCTATTGCTAGAACCCGAGTACACAAATTGTAGCATTTTGTTATTGTTATAATTGTTTGTTTTGTCTGTTAGTTAACTATGAATAAGCAAAAACTCATTTTGTGAAATTGCATTTCCAAGGTTCATCAACAGATAGCTAAGTAAGCAAATATCCACATAGAACTTAAAAGTGTTACAGCAGCAAATTGTTTGTCGTGTAATTTCTTCTATTAGATTACTGTATTTGTGGGATTTACACACCTTAGATGCTATAAAAATGGCTTTAGGTGTGCACATCTTAACATATGTGAGGGGAGGTATTTTCTGCTCTACCTCAGATAACAAAGTTTTGGATCAACTCTCCTCAGATATGATTAAAATTAAATAAGACTGAGGTTTAAAAATAGATAGAATTAAACAGTTGCCTGCACTGTTTTATATATATATGATGTAGATCATGTGTCATAATCAGACCAAGGTGACTCCTGGGTTGCAAGGTCTACAACATGCATGATATCAGGACTGAAGCTCATAATGTCCTTGAAAACAACTTTTTGAGCGGCAGAAGTTAACAGTGTGTTGCTATTCTGATCTGTTCTTATTAATTTTACGACATTCAAACCCAGATAATCTAATCTAAAACATAAATTGTACCATGTCAAAACAACATCACTCAGGTAAGCATGTGAGTAGTGTAAAGCTGCTATTAAGTCAGGTTATCCTATCATTTTCAACAGATTGGAACAAGTTCAGAGGGGAGCAACAAGGATGATTGGGGGCTGGAAACCAAGCCTTATGAGGAAAGACTGAAAGAACTGGACATGTTTAGCCTTGAGAAACAAAGACGGAGGCAAGATATGATAGTATTTTTCCAATACTTGAAAGGCTGTCAGATAGAGGGAGTGCAGGATCAGTTCTTGATCATCCCAGAGTGCAGGACACGCAACAATAGGCTCAAGTTAAAAGAACACAGATCTTAGTTGAGCATCAGAAAAAACTTTCTAAATGTTAGAGCAGGACAGCAATGGAACCAGTAACCTCAAGAGGTGGCAAGTGCTCCAACACTGGAGGCATTCAAGAGAAATTTATAGACAACCACCTGGCAGATATCCTTTGATTTGTATTCCTGCACTGAGCAGGGAGTGGGACTCAGTAGTCTTATAGGCCCCTTCCAACTTCATGATTTTATGATTCCATGATTTTCTTACACCATGCCTTTAAAGGTGGATAGTAACAGAAACGGTCAGTTTAGCTTTCCTCCATGATTGCTGTATATAATTGACAATTGCACACTGTTGATTCTAATTTGCAACCCTTTTCAGGGTTACAATTTACTTTATCTTTGATATCAGCCCATTGTACCAAAAAGAGGTGCCAAACCTAGGAGGGAAGCATATTAGGATTCCTACTTTAAAAGGGCTCACACAGAGCTTAGAAAATTGCTTTTCTATGATATACCTTGGCCTTGAGCTTTTTTTTCTTACAGCAGCAGCTGTAAGCAGCTCGTTTAAACTTCAATATTACGATTTTCAAAAATAAAAGTAAGGGGATGCAGCCTTTGCAAGAGAAGTATAACGTTGCTGAAGAGGACCATCTTCTAATCATGGAAGCCTATAATTTCAAACCAGGATCATAGGTGCAGGATTTAGGGATGCATTCTCCGCCGGGGTTTAGAAAAGCACTCTTAACATGTTCCCAGCCTGTCTTCTTTGGGGCATTAAGTTCCCCCCCCCCCCGCAGAGGCCTGAGCCAATGGGCTAACCACGGAAAACAGCATTCCGATCTGCACTACCCCTAAATCCGAGGAGATTGAGGGGGTGGGAACACGGTGCCTGTACACGCGTGCACAACTCGCTATCTGCTTGCTTGCTGCCATTCGGAATAGGCCGTCTGAATAGTACCCCTATGTGCTGACAGGGGAGATGCATTAGGAAGACCTACACTCTGTGCACGTTTTCTTAAGCTCTGCTTATAAACAGTCTCCCGTCTAACCAGTGCGAGACCACCACCCCCATTGAGCGCACTGAACACAGCTAGCGGCGCTTCGAGGCTCCTGACGTCATCACTACCGTCTGCCAGTTGCCCACACTTCTCTCTTCCTCTCTTCCAGCCGCGGTTCCGGCGCGCCCCTCCCGTCTTTTGCGCAAGCCGACCCAGGGAGGCCTCGGTCCGTATCCATGGCAACTGCAGGGCGCCGCTCACATGAAGAGCGTCCTCGGCATGCTTTCTCAGCAACGGCAGTTAGCGTGGGAGCTCACAGGTGAGCAGGCGGCTGGGGGGGGGGGGAACCTGGCCCAAATAAGGGAGAGGGAAAGTCCTGGGGGGTTTCCGAGCTGCAGGTACTGCCCCCGCACAACCAAGGCTCCTTGTTTTTTCTGTGCTTGACTGGAAACCTCAGGGTAACTGTAACAAAAAGGCAATTTTCCCAGAAACGGGATATTTTTGCAAGCTATTCCTGTTGCCATTGCCAATTATAACCCCTTCATAGTCTGATTTTTGTGCAATTCAATAAAAAATTTAAAGTACTGTATGCTTTTAACAGCTCAGTTTTTCGTCTGTACTCACCACAAAACCAATGTAATTATTTGCACTTTTTTGCATTGTAAATGTAGCTTTTTTACAGATTTTATTATATTGAGGTATAGCAAGTATTTTAAATAAAGAAAAAACACCTGAAGACTACAATTGTTCATACATTTATCTCAAAGTAAGCGGTGAATGGACAGAGTGATGTCACAATGGTTCTCATACTGAGGCCCCCAGATGTTCTTGGACTACAGTTCCCAGAAGCCTTCACCACTTGCTGTGCTGGCTAGGATTTCTGGGATTTACAGTCCAAGAACATCTAGGGACCCAAGTTTGAGAATCACTGGGAGAGTGGAACAAGTCAAAGGACTCCTTATCTTGAAAGACCTGTTAAGAGTTGCTGCAGGTCAGTTCCGACTTGACAGTACAGAACGCACACACAAGTACAATTGAACTCAGCTGATTTTATTTCTGATTAGGTATTAGCTAAAATTGCATTATAAGGTGGCAGTCTGTCAGGAATTTGGGGTATGGAGATGTATCCAGACAAGGCAGTCTTCCAGGTCAACAGTAATGTTGACGCAGTGGTTAAAACGCTGTACTGCAGCTAAAACTGTGCTCACTCACGACCTGGGGTTCAAATCCCAGGTAGCCGGCTCAAGGTTGACTCAGCCTTCCATCCTTCCGAGGTCGGTAAAATGAGTACCCAGCTTGCTGGGGGGGCAATGTGTAGCCTTTATAATTAAAATTGTAAACCGCCCGGAGAGTGCTTGTAGCGCTATGGGGCGGTATATAAGTCCAATAAATAAATAAATAAATATAAATAATAAAAAGACTCACAGATATGGCAGATACTTTCACCAGTAGTGTATTTACAAAACATGTACAGTAGACTAAACAATACACTTATCTGTAAACAGACAGCACTTCGTGCAGCAACTCTCCACACAAAGCTTCATATTCCACTATAGTGTGCAGCTCTTATATAGTGTGAAACAACCAATCACTTGCACATCCCCCATTGTCCTCTGCTAGACACTACATCATACCCAATGCACATTTCAAGGATTGCATCATCTACATGTGCTAACCTTGTGGCTGTACATCTGTTATAAAAATGGATGTCTAATAGAACACTCTGGTCCATGTACAAAGAGTAAATTCTTCTTTAAGGACCACAGTATCCTGACTCAATCCTGTGTCAACTTGAAATCCTGTAGTGCTTTAAACATATACATTTATCAGTAAGTAAGGACTACAGAAGTATGGAATATATGTTGGGACGTGGTGGCGCTGTGGGTTAAACCGCAGAAGCCTCTGTGCTGCAAGGTCAGAAGACCAGCAGTTGCAGGATTGAATCCACGCAACGGACTGAGGTCCCGTCATTTGTCCCAGCTCCTGCCAACCTAGCAGTTTGAAAGCATGTAAAAATGCAAGTCGATAAATAGGTACCACTACAGTGGGGAGGTAACAGTGTTCTGTGTCTAGTCGCGCTGGCCACATGACCACGGAAACTGTCCATGGACAAACCTTGGCTCTATGGCTTGGAAACGGAGATGAGCACTGCCCCCTAGAGTTGGACACGACTGGACTAAATGTCAAGGGGAACCTTTACCTAAGGACTACAAAACACAATGGAATATGCATTTGAACAAACTGTGAATTCTGCAGGGCTTATTTCTGTGTAAGATCCAGGACAGATTTTTAAAAATCTCAAAACTAAATGTAGTGAGGAGGTCCCAAAGTGAGTCACACTTCTTATCTACCTTTAAAACTAAATCCTCTTTAGGACTTCAGATATTCTTCTTTTCTGTCCACTTTAACAGACTTGAAGGGAGATAAGTTGTGGATTTCCACAGTCTTAGAGGGCTGATCACAAACAGTTAAAGGACTTTCTCAGTACATGCATTCTCAGTGTATGCACTCATGCTTGAGACTTCTGTTCATTCTATTTGTTTATACTACCCATAAAATCTCTCTTTAGAGCCACCTAGAGATCTCCTCAAGGATGAATCCTAGTGAAATTTCTTCTGGCAGAAAAAAATACAGCCTGACACCTTTCCATGTTGCACAAAAGACCAACAGGCTATGGCAGCAGACAGATTTTGCCATATCTGTTTTTAAAAACCCGTAACTGAGCAGCACACACTATAAAATAGATAGTATTTTGATTCATATATATTACTGCTCTGGGTTTTGCAGCTGCACAGAAACGGAACTCATTTGGATCATGTCAGGAGAGGAGAATTTTCCCCTTTTTTCATGCTCCAGACCGGTTAGGTAATGAACATGTACCAATTAAAGGCAATCCCAACCGTGGACCTGGAATGTATAACCATGCAGAGGTAAGCTATACTTTTCTTAACATAGTTGTATTTTCTCTCTGTCAATTTTTACTTGAAGTAAAGGAAGAGAAATCCATGCTTATACTAATGATTGCTTCCCAAAATAAGCTCACTCGTCCCCTGCTGTATCACTAGCATTGTAAACAATGGTACAATCTCTGCCTCATCTGATAGTACATAGTATCTTGAGAGGTGGGAACCGTATATATTGTTCTGAGCTTGTAGGAGGAAGAATGACATATAAATGTAATAAATAAATAGTCTGTATTTTTTGTATCTAGGGCTACTATCCATAACTGAATTTAGGATAAATGGCAGGCAAATATTTGATATCTCCTTCCCTCTGCTCAGTTGAAACCACCTATTTTGTAGTATAAAAAGATATACCTTTGGAAAAGCACTACACATGCACTATATTTTTTGTGCATGTGCAGAGTGTCTTTTCTTTTAAATAGCTTTTAAATAACTGCTGTTAGAGCACACATCTCTTAGTTTAGGAATAGGACAGACATGCTAGAAGGTACACCAGCTAGGTTGATGTGAGCCCAGACACTTCTAGAAATACTTTTGTGTATATTACTATTGATTGGAATAACCTTAGTTGTTTGCTTTGTTTCTATATGTAGAAGAACACTATCCTATATCATCTTTCTCACAGACCAGAGAGCACTAAAGGTTATTCCTTGGGAGCAAGAACATCCCCACGTTTTGGACTGAGCACTAAGGTAAAGACAGTTTAGCTCTGTTCCATGCATCCTTATCTTGAAGATTGTAAAAATTTGCAAAGGAAACTATGATATAAAGAATGAATCTTTACTATTTTGGTTCATACACACACACCAAAGCTAGAACTTTGGTACTGTAAAAGTATATTGCTGTCTAATAATATTTGTGTGTCATCAAGTCAGTTCTTACCTATGGCAACTTTTCAGGGTTTTCTAAGTAGAGTACTCAGAAATGGTTTACCAGTATCAGAAGGGGTCACAACTCAGTGATAGAATGCTTGCTCTACACACAGAAAGAAGAGTGGAAATAAAATACTTTTCAGCTCAGGTCCTGAAGAATTATTGCCACTTGAGTAGACAGTACCCTGGAGCAGTAGCCTGCCTCAAGATAAGGCAATATTTGCTCATCATAAAACTTTGCTTTAGATTCTAACATTATCATTAATATTTATCATTGATATCATTAATATGCTTCCTCAGCTCCTTGCCCAGTAAAGAATCTTATGGCTAATCTATTCATTAGGGGCAGGGATAGGGATGCTATGGTTATATTGTTGTACTACAGCTCTGGTCATTTCTGACCACTGACCATGCTGGATTGGGGTGGTAGGATTTGGTGGAGAGTCTTGTGCTAGGAAGCAAACATTTTTTAAAAAGTGATGGGATGTAGAAAGGATTAGGCACATTCTCATTTTAGAATTAGAGGCTGGTAGGGGAAATTGTAGCTATCAGTAGACAATTTGTCTCACAACTTCATTTTATATGTTCAATCTATAGCACGTGGCTCCTGATCCTACAGTGTACCAAGCACTGTGGGTCAAAGATCACAAGCACAAGCCTGCATATGCTCCATTTCAAAGCTACACACCACGATTTTCAGAGCAACATCTGGACAAAGAGTTTTTCCCAGGGTACTATTTTTCTTTTCTTGAGTTATAAAGCTGTCCACTAGGATAGGAAGCCTGAAAATAAATGATCATATGTATGTTCCACTATTACAAGCAATTAGGGGCACAGGGGAGGGATAGCAGGTGAGAATGGCTATCCCAGACACTTTTTTTTGGAAGGGGAGCTAACTGATTTCCTATTTCCCTTGTGGTTTATTGGAGGGTGTAAATTACACCAGCATGCCCTCTATCAAATACTGTATTCTGTTTTTGTTATCAGAACAATGCCAGTTGGCAGAATAATGCCAGTGAGATATACGCATCCATAGAGCTTTCTATGGGTGCACTGAGGGCACTATGAACAGATTAACGGCTATTCTGCATACAGGCTTCCCCTTCCATTGATAGATGAATTCTTACAACAGTTACAATACACTCCACCCATGCCTCACACAGCTAGCACGTTCTACAGTTGATCCCACAGTCGCCACTGAAATGCAGATGCCTCTATGAAAGCACTGGTGTTGGTTGTTTTCTAAGGGGATTTTCATTATAGAGGCTTGACCTGCCCCAGTACTGGGTGGTCAGTAGCATCCAAAATCGCTACATCACAATTTAGGAATAGTTTTTCTTTTAACTACTTCATAAGTTGGCTAATGAATTAACACAGCCACATGTAGAAATCAATTTTGCTATCTTTTTGTAACAAGACATGGTTTTTAACATGACTAGGATGGGCACTGACAGCGAAAGGTCATCACCTTTTGTCACAAAATTAGAAGGACTCTTCCTCCCATCACCTCCTTCTCATGTCTGTTCTTTGTGCTTTAAGCAAATTTATATCATGTTAATGAGGAGAAAGCTTTAAGAATTAATCTTAACTGTGGGAGCCACTGTATATCCATGGAGGGATAAAAGGCAGCAGGCAGTGAAATGCTCCTTCTGTTGGAACTGCTTCTGTCAAAGGGATTAGGAGGAAAAGAGTCAATAGTTGATAGCTGCAGAGGAGTAGAAGAGGGAAAGACATCATGCGAATTAGCATAGAATCAATTTCATATTTATATTTGTACATATTTGGACACACGCTGTCTTGGATTAATGTGGCACATGCAAACTGTGTTGTATAAGGCCATATTAGTACATTGCAGGCATGATATACATTTTTAAGTGTTTGTTTTCTCCTCCCACCTCACCCTGTTTAGACCAGGAACATATGACCCAGAGAAAATGCCACACAGACATGTTACTTGGCCGGGAATGTTTGGGTCTCCAGACTGGTCTCTAGTTCCAAAGCCAGTAAAACGAACTTTCAAAACTGAGGTATGAAATTCTGATAGCTGCGTAACTGATTGTGACTATACCTGGCTTTTAAATGTTGTTTTGAATTTTTGCGGTTTTATAACAACAATATATATTTTAATATATTTACAGTATATTTGTATTTTTTTTCCTAGTTGCTTTCAGACAAAGAATTCAGGAAGAATCGGAACTTAATGGCCTACCTGAGCATATACTACAATGATTAATTCTGGTTGGAGGCTTTCTTCTCCTGTATACTTAAATGGTTTTGTTGTTGTTAGAGAGTATTGAGACAGTTCTTACTACTTTTCTTAGACCAGTTCAGTAACTAGGTTGCTTAATAAACAGCTGTTATGCTATCCTTTTAAACGCCTCTTACCTTCCCAGTTTTATTGTCTGGTTCAATCTTCCTGACTGTTTTTATACAATACACTTAAAATTGTGAAACAGGAAAGATGGATACAAAATTACAGGTCTTGTCTAGTGTACTGTCATTCCAGCCATTCCATCTTACTGTGTGAACCAGTCCTCCAATTTATAATCAGTTGTCTAAGGAAACACTTAAAAGAAGTTCAGATCCACATTAATTCATTTTCAACTGTGTGCTGGTTTTGAAATACCTTGCAAACATTTTCTGGTTTGGCTGAGGTAATCATGCCCATAAAAGCTGTGCCAGAATTTTTACTGGAACAGCACAACATGGTGAAACAGCAGGACCTAGACTTTTACATTACTGATTTGCAACACAGAGGAGCAATATTGACTTCTGATTTATATTGTTCCTTGGTAGTTTGTCCTGCTTCCATTTCGTATTGATTAGTCTTTTAAATCTCAGCTCCTATGAAAGCTCCTTCTGCAGCCACCTAGATTTCTTTAGATGCCCCCACTTTTCTTTCTGGTTGGATTTGTTGATTTGTGCCTTTTTGTGCTCCAGTGCTGGAGGCAATCAAGAGAAAATTGGACAACCATCTGTCAAATTTATTTTGACTTGGATTCCTGCACTGAGCAAGGGATTGGACTTGATGGCCTCATAGGTCCCTTCCAGTACTATTATTCTAAGTCCAGAGTGCACATCCTTCTCCCTCACCAAATTTCTTGCCTATTGACATCAACTCTGGGGAGCCCAAAAGCTTGCAGATTTCTGTAACCTTTTAATTGGACTAAGAAAGGTACAGCCCTATATGGATTTTGGATTTTTTTTTCAGGACCAACGCAGGCTTCTGTTGCTAATTACTTTGGCTAGCTTTCCTTCTACATCTTTAGTTGCTACAAGATGAGTTTTTTGCTGCAACACCTTGACATGGCTACTTTGTTGAGAATTCATTTTATTCAATATATTCATTTAACACTTAAGTAGCAATGTCCTTGACATTGTTTATAAATATAAAAACAAACAAATCAGACTTCAAAAATAAAAGCAAATCAACAAAATCCATAATAGCCAGCAATAAAATGCAATGTTTTGTTTTGTTTTAATATGAAATACCAAATGCCTGCCAAAATTTTTTAGAAGGTTTGAGTCTGACAACTAAGTACAATTAATGAGAAATGTGATGTCAAGCAGACCTCCTTTGGGAAGGTATTCCAGAGTTGGTGACCAGTATTGAAAAGACTTCCAATAGCTGTCCATCATGCCATTGCTGGTAGTGGTATCCAGAGATCCTCCAAAAATGAGATCAGAAATACAGCAGGAACAAATGAGAGCTGACAAGTGCTTCTTCAGACAGACTGGGCCTGAATCAAATATGAAAACACTTCAAATTCTGAGAATCAGTTTAGATACAACCGCAAGGCTGTTACGGATGATCACAAATGCTTACTCCCTCCCACCATTCTCTTAAAGTGTATCCATGATGATATGGGAGCGTTGCAGATTCAAGATCACACTGTTGGGGGGGGGGGAGATGGAATTTGAGCCTTTGTCCCACCACTGTCTAGATCCAGATCCCCCCCCCAATTGAACTACTATAAATATTAATGCTAGATCACTGCTAGGATGGCCTAATCAGCTTCTCTTATCATTTTTCCCCAAAATTTTAGACAAAAGCCAGAGTAAGATTTGCTGAGGCCCTAAACTATTATCAAGTTCCAGAAACCCCATGAACATAATCAAAAATGTGTTATCTTTAATGCAAAAAGCAGAAAGCATCCAAGTTGGGGCCATACATGGAAGGGATACCTCTTAGGATGTTATACAGTTATGTTTAGTTAAACTGCTTCACATCTTTAAGTGTATTGCTCTTTGAGGCCTTCTTCTAAGAGATTCTGAGAAAACAATCTGTAGAAATTTCTGTTTCAAGAGTCACCTGCATCACTTTCTGGCAACTAAAGAGAAATTCCTACTTATTTAAAATCACCACCACCAAGTGACTTGAGGAAGGCAACTGGGAGATCAGTCCCAAATAAAACTTCCTTTGATGCAATCACAGAAAATAAGATCTCCGTTTTAATTCTATTTTACTGCTGCTACTTTAAATGCAGGCAAAATTTAAAGTAGGCAAAATTTATAGTGACCTATCTACCAGCCTGAAGTCCCTGTGCCAAAAACTGATTCTAGGATCCCTGGTACCTTGGAAACCATAGCTGATATGTAGACACACACACACACACACACACACACACACACACCAACGCACACACACAACGCACGCACACAACGCACACACACAACGCACACATACATACATACATACATACATACATACATACATACATACATACATACATACATACATACATACATACATACATACATACATACATACATACATACATACATTTCAAAACTGTTTTCACTTGAGCCCAAGAGGAAGAGAGCTCACTTTACTCATTACATTTATATTCCAACTTTCCTTCAGTAAATTTAAGGTAGTATCCATGGCTCTCCTCCTTCCCCCTTTATCCCACGACAACCTTGTAAGGTAGTTTAGGCTGAGTGAGGGAGACTAGCCCAACATCACCTGGTTAGTTTCATGCCTAAGTGGGGACTTGAACCTAGACATCTAAGTCCAGATCCAACACTCTAACCACTACAAGGGATTAAACTGTCATGCATTACTTTCACGAGACACTGATTAATGGCCTAGTAGTATACATGAGTAATTGCCATCTAAACCATAATTTATTACCTCAGTTTTTGAAGGTGTCTTTTAGTTTATTAACAAGGACATTGGGTCCTTGACCACAGAAGGTGCCAGAGAAATCATCCATGCCAAGAGTCCAAACCACAGCGCCTCCATATTGTTCTCTCTTCAAGAACTCAGCCTGTAAAGGAAAAGTTAATCAAATAACGCAACCTTGCAGACAGTCTACCTGCCCATACCTCCACTGTATCAGTCGTGCAATGCTTCTTGCACAACATACATCTTGTATTTTTTGCTAATAACAGGGAACTACAAATTGTTTCCTAAAACTATAGCTTCCAAGTAGTATATACATAATTTACACATAGGAATAAAATGCAAGAGGGAAAAGGGGCAATAATTTCAGTGAGTTAGGTTTCTGACTGTTGTGGGAGTTCCGTTCCCCACAGTGCATCCCAGAAGAAGAGCCATCCTATTAGCAGTCCCAGGACACCCCTAGAAGAAGGGAATGGTAACCCACTTCTGAGTACATACTATACTGAGAAAACTGTAAAACCCTGGAAACAGGCCCCATGAGTCATAATTAACTTGAAAGTGCAGTATTATCATCATCATCATCATCATCATCATCATCATTCTACTACTACTACTACTACTACTACTACTACTACTACTACTACTACATAGTTACAGAAATAAAATTTTCTATCTTTTGGCAAGGAAATTATAATGGCCAGCCAAAGAATGTTCAGAATTGCTAGCTATGTTAATATCTTCATCTTCCTGCCGGCTCAACTAATTTTGCACAAACATACAGTGGGGTCTTGACTTGAGAACTTAATCCGTATTGGAAGGCGGTTCTCAAGTCAAAAAGTTCTCAGGTCAAATCTGCATTTCCCATAGGAATGCATTGAAAACCATTTGATCCGTATCTGCTCTTTTCCATCCATAGAAACTAATGGGAAGCTGCTATTCCGCCTTCAACCACTAGAGGGAGATATTTTGTTTCTTTTTTTCTTAGGTCAAGAAAGGTTCAGGGAAGGCAGGGAAGATACAGTCCAGGCAGTACAGTACCAGGCAGTATGAAGACTGTCTCCCAATCCACTCTCTAAACGCTGGGAGGAGTGAGGAAGCAGACAGGCACCCTTTTCACTGGCCAACAGTTAACTGAAAGTTCAAATTTTGCACTTTCCCTGCCTCCCACGTGGGGTTTTTTTTTTCAGTTCTTAAATCTAAGTATGTAAGTCAAGTCAATATTTTCCTATGAGAGTGGTTCTTAAGTCAAAATGTTCTTAACTCAAGCCGTTCTTAAGTCAAGACCCCACTGTAGAATTTTATTTCTGTTTTCTCCAAGCATGGTGTAAGGATAAAAACAGCAATTCTCTCTCAGTTTTTTGGGCTGTCTCCAGCTAGTGAGTGCCACCAGGATTCTAATTAAATGAGAGCCATTGAGAAACAAGAGAGGGAAATCCACATTTCAGAAACCCCAAGCTTTGCAGAAGAGGGAATGGCTAGCTGATTGGAAGCTGCAGATGAGCACTCCACACTGCAACATTTTGATGTAGGTCCTACTGCTTATAACCGTGAAAAGAGCAGCTTAAAAGTGCAGCTCATTTTCTGAATCTCAGACAATGTAGATCGGACATATAAGCCAAAATAATGAGGCCAATTTATGCCTCTTATGAAACTGACTTGGTAAACGTTGTTACCAGCTATAACTGTCACAAGTACTAAATAATCTCCATCTTTATAGAAGCATAGATTTTGATCTAGATTTAGAGTAGACCAATGGAGACGCATGGGACTTAATGCATGCCCAGTTTCAGTCTCATTGATTCCAGTTACTACATACAACTCTCTGTCCAACCCAATAACTATATTCCATGAAAAAGGCAGGAACACACTTTTAACTGAAAACTCCTTTCATTGTCATATCCAACCCATTCACCATCTTTGAAAGCATAAGGAACCTTCTGCTCTTCAATCCATGCCTTGGTAGCTCCGTTTAAAAAACCACACACCTGTCAAGACAAAAGGGATTCAAAGCAGACACAGAAAAAAGTGAATCAGAATAAAATAGGACAACAATATTATGGTTACTTGACAGCAATTAAAAGCATTGTATTCTTGGAGTAAGACTATAGGTAAAAACAGACTTAATATGCAAATTTGATAGTACTTCCAAGGATCTGCATGACTGAGGGAAAACATAACAGCAGGAAACATTCATTTCTTGTAATGTTTGTTTTCATCCTATGCGAATTTCCATATAAGGCTTTAGTATGCAATAGCCTTCTTCAAAAACAGAATTTAACAGAGAAGTCTGCAATGTGTAAAATTCCCATGTTTTCCCATTGCTGCTCCCATTTCTTTTTCTTCTCACAAAGCTCAATGTGGGTTTGCATATCTGCATAATGCCCTAAACGGAAGCACCCATAGTGTCAAATAGTGCTAAGAATCATCCATCTAGAAGAACCCAACATTTTTACTTTCCAGGAGAAAAAAAATGTAGCTATATGCTATAGTAGAAAGGTGGGAACATGTGACAAGTGAGCAAAATATTCAGAATGGAGATTGGTATGATTTTTGTAAAACAATGTAAACCTATATAAGTTTACTCAAAGTCTGACACATTCCTAGCTAATGCAAGATTACAGCTCTGAAGTCTAATCCCATGCAGTAGAAGTAAGATCTACTGTGAGAACCAGTATGGTTTAATAGACAGAATGTCAGACTAGGACTTAGGAAACCTGGGTTCAGATCTCTGCTTGGTAATGGAAACTCACTGGGAATTAGTTATGTAAACCACTCTTGAATATTGCATGTACTTTAAAAAAAACTATTTAGATTGCCATAAATTGGAAGTAACTTGACAGCACATAACAACAAAAGTTCTGTTGAATTGTGGCACTGCAGATACATAGAGCTGCAGCTTAAGACCTCATTCCCAACTCTTTCCCGAAACAACCTTGCAAAAGGTCAATTTGAGTGAGTTTGATTTAACCAAGTTTACCCAGTGATCTCCATGGCTATGATAATTTGAAGCCACGTCTCTCAAACACCACCCTAATCCATATTGAACTAGTTGTCTGTCTCCGGTGTTTTACTATCCGTTTGTAAGAAATTACCGTAGAAACATTTACCTCATAATATGCCAAGATACCAGACTGCCTGGTATAGGCTCCAGGAGAGCCTCCACCGGAGGCTGAAGCACCAACTCCAGTATCTGTACCAGAAAGTTTGAAGGATCGTCCATATGTTGGAAATCCCATCATGAGTTTCTCAGGAGGGGCTCCGTTGTCTTTCCAGTATTTCATGGCATATTCCTGCAGTACAAATGACAAGTTATTATGCATCTTTTTTTCTGCAACAGTGTGTTTGTGTGACTACTGTATGTGCATATGTACTCACAAATTGGAAAATAAATTGGAAGATTTCTATGAACGTAGGAAATCGCCTTTGTCTACTTAGCAGCTATTAGTCAATACTGTCAACTCTGAATGGATATGGCTTTCCTAGATCTCAGGCAGCCTTCTTTGCTCTCACTATTTGCTATTCCCCGATGATAACCCATATAAACATCAAACAGGCCTGATTCTGATTAGCTTCCAAAATTTGTTGAGTTTGATGCATTCAGGGTGGCGCAGTATACCATTACCATTCAAAACAGCATGGTTGGGAAAGGACAAGTACAGAAAGGCTGGATACTTAACTCTTTTCCTCTTGGGTATAGGGAGGTCAAGAGTATGCCTCTCTACCTCTACGACATACATTGCACTTTGGGCATAAAAAAGCCTATGCAAATTGATGGATTTTTGCACTGGAATGAAAAAAGTTCAGCTGCCTAGGCTTTCCCTGACGCCTTCTTCCATTTAGATCAGGAAAGGTGAACCTTTAGCCCTCCAGCTCTTCGGAACTATAGATCCCACAATCCATTACCACTGGGCATGTTGATTGGGGCTGATTGGCACTGTAGATGTCTGTAGTGCCAAAGGTTTGCCACCCCTGAAACACTGCCTACCCCGGCTGCTCTGGGCTTTGAACAAAATCAAGGTAAAAAATTGGGCAAGTCCATAATACGTGTATTTAGAATACCCTCATAATTCATCATAAGTATGGTCGGGCTCAATCTATGTCTCACCACATCCCATGGAAATGTCCTCGTTGTTATTTACATACAGTTTGACGATTTGCTTTATGTTTGTTCTTACGCAGTTGTAGAAAGGAACTGGATCATAGTCATGTGAGCCCTGATAGAGAGGGCTGTTGTGTCCTGTTACAGGTGCCCAACTTCCATGGAAGTCATATGTCATCACATTGATAAAATCCAGACTCCTGAATGTAAAATATAAATAAAAGGTATGGGCAAGGAACAATTTACGATATTATGAAACCTATAAGGTGTTAGCCTAACCATGGAAATAGCAACAAGAATTATGTTGGTTCATTAACACACTTGTTATTTAGGAGATGTATGCATGTTCATTGGAACTGACCATGTTGGGAAGCTCTCACTCAAACCTAAAGTATCTGGTGAAATGTTGTCGTCAACAACGACAACAACGACAATAATAATAATAATAATAATAATAATAATAATAATAATAATAATAATAATAATAATAATAATAATAATAATAATAATAATAATAATAATAATAAATATGTGCTGTCAAATCAATTCTGACTTATGGTAACCCTTTTCAAGGTTTTCCAGCTAAAGAGTACTCAGAGGTGGCTTACATTCCCTTCTTCAGGAGGCACCCTGGGACTTGCCCAAAGCCACATAGGCTGACTCTTCTTCTCAGGAGAGACAGTAGGGAACTGAATTCCCAATCTCTGGCTACACTGAAACCACGGAGCTATCCAGCCAATTGTCAAACAAGAGGCTGAAGAATTCAAAACAAAAAGAACCAAGAATGCACAAAGGAAGAGAGAAGTAGGAAAGCAAGGATGAAGCTTCTTGACAGCCCAAGAAGCCCAGAATTAGCTAACCTGCCCCCACTGTCTCAGCATCTTCTGAGCTTACATTGGACTAGACTTTACGAGCAGAACTGGGCTGAGAATGAAGTGGGTGAAGTGAAAATTCATTCACAGAGATAGCAAGAGTGATCTCTCAATTCTACACAGGACCAGCAGCATCATATTTTAGCTAAAGATAGTTCAGAGCTAATATTCTACAAATCACTGCTGCAGGGTGGATCAAGATCAGAATGTAACCTACTTCCCAAGGGCTGCAATTTCATATCCAGCATCAATGGTATATTTGTTGGAAGCCACTGCTGCAGAAAGCAATAGTCGTGGGCATCCTGTTGCTTCACTTTCCTTCCTAAAAGCAGCTGAGATGTCCTTCAAAGAATAAGAGCAGAGCATTTGATGTTATTTGTTTAGGATGGCCAGATGCAAAGCAACAGCAGTGCAGAAAAGGAAATTTCATCAGGAGTCCTTTGTCACTCAAACAACATCTGCCAAAAGTCCTGCTTCTGCTCACAGGAGATAGAAAGTACTGAGAAGTATGCCTACTATCACTCTTATGTAAAACCTAACTTTGCCATCCTAAATATAAGGAGACTCGATATCATAAAAGCACACTGCTCACACTTCCAGGCATTATTTCTCTCTTCTCATATATTCTGTCCAAACCTCAAGCTGAGTCCTGAAACTGGAAAGTGTTTGAGATCCAAACTGCATCAATTCTGAACAGGCCACAGGACTAGCCATGCCCTCAGGCAGAGTGAGGTAGCTGCGTCAAGCAGCAGACTTGGGGTGGTATCATGAAAAGACAGCAGCAAAGGGTCAGTTATTGGATTTATATTTACTATTACTATACTTTTATTTTCTGGAAACAAAGATGTGTTTCTGAGATTTGGTACCTCAGAAGCCAGAACAGGGTTTGAGACTTGACTTTAGCAGTAAGGGACACCATTTCCTGTAGCTAAATGTCTTGGGCTGAACCTGAGAGGAATTAGTCTGCTATAAGTGTTCCTTGTTGCATCTGTTCTTTTGGAAAGACAGTTTTCTTCATTTTATATCAAAACAAGCACAGCCCCTAAAACCTGTCCGAGAGATCCAAAGGCCTTGAGCTGTGTCAAAGCTTGGATGAAAATCTCAGCCTGAAACCTGCTTACAGATTCTCACCTGAGTCAAAACAGTGAAGTGATGTTTATCCTCTGGGGGGCTCCCTTTGGAACCAGGATATTCCCAGTCAAGATCCAAACCATCGAAACCATATGTTCGGAGTAAGTTTATCACTGATGTGATGAATATCTGGCGATTTGTTGGAGAGGATACCATGGTGATGAACCTGGAAGAAATACTTTGCACATTGTTTGCTCATTTTTGCAGACTTTCACAAACAGCTGATATAAAGAGACAGAGCTCTGATGTCAGTGGAGAGATGCCAGTCTTAATCTGCCTGTTAGAAATGGTCTCTTCTTGTTTCGCTTCATGATTTAGACGAAGTGAATTAAAAAGAAAAGAGTGAAATTATTGCAAGGTTGGTCACAGATTTGTTTTAAGGCATTTCTTTTCCCCACTCTTGCTTTTTCTTCTTCATTTATATTTCTGTCTTTTGAAAAATCTTATTAAGCACATTAACTTTTTCAGAGGTTTCAGCACTCTGGCAGCAGTAACAGGGGCCTACGATGGCCACCATTCTTTTTTTGCCAGAGTGTGTCACTGAATAACATTATTGGGTTTTGAGTTTTGTTTTGCCTGAAGTATCAAAAATGTTTCTGGATCACTGAAACATCCTGACTGACTTGTGTCAGAATTCATTTACATATCCTATTTGCTTCTGTTTAAGAGGCGGTTCTATTGCCCATTGATTTTGATCAGTTTAACAGATCTACATAACTAGAGATGGACTCGAATCACAAAAATGGTGGTTTGTAGTTGTGGCTACCCATGAACCATCTGAACTTTTAAAAAAATGAATCATGAACCAGTTTGGTTCTTTTAAAAAAAAGGATTGCACCTCAAAGGAGGGAAAATGAAACCCCCACCTGCACGTCCTGTTCCTGCCCCCTTTGTTTCCCTAGCTGGTCCTGCCACCTCCTCCTCCTCCTACACTGCACCACTGCCATCCTGAGAGACAAGCGGCCCAGCTTCCCTTGTGGGAGCCAGACCTTTTGTCTCTGTGCATGTGCTGGCCTAGCTGATAGGGACCGAAACAGTAGGCCAGGGACCACAAGGACCGAAACAGCAGGCCCAGCTTTTCCTGAAAGGGAAGCCAAGCCACTGTCTCTCAGGATGGCAGTGGTGGCAGAGAACTAAAAGGAAGAGGCAACAGGACAAGGTAGGAAGGTGACGGGGGCAGTGGACAGGGGGCTGTGAGGGTTGGGAGGGAATGAACCAGAAAGTTTGTGAAACCACAAAAAAAAAAAAGGGTTGCGGTTCAGGTTGGTTCAGGTTTGTCAATTTTGATGAACCTGAACCAACAATTTCCCATGAACTTCCTGATTTGCTTTTCAGTTCATGCCCATCTCGATTCATAACATTACTGGAATCTCAAATTGATCTCTTCCACTTCACTTCTACTTCATAATTATTGTCCATGTGAGAACTGGATTTTTTTCCCCAGCCCAGTTCATTCCAGATGTGTCAGCCCCGTCTGTTTTTTTTTTAAAAATCCCAGACAAGAGGGATTCCTATGGAGATCCCCTGACATCAGCTGTGATGTCATATGCAGGAGTGCCTTACTTCCCCCTGTGGGATGGAAAGAGACCAAGGGGTGGAGAGAGGCCAGAGAAAGGAGACAGCATGAGAGGAAAGACAGGGAAAGGTGGGAGGGGGAAGAGAGGTGATGTCTTATGGTATGAAGTTTCAAGTCAGTAGAATCTGTATTACATTCAAATAAAAATTAAAACAGATATTGGAAGCTTGGAGTGAGTGATTCCAGATCTATGGGGGAAAGAAAACCCCCACCCAAAACTAGGATGGCATACTGATTGGCTCAGTCACTGTAAGGGAAAAGATGGGCTTTGGATCTGGAGGGTCCCAAATGGAACACTCATTTTGCAGCCTTCTGCTGCATGCTGCTGGTGGGAACACCAATGAATATCACAAGCATTTCTGCTGCTGTGTAAGTACAGTAATAAAACATAATAGCCTAATCACTAATAAGTAACTAGCGATCTGCTGCCTCACTTTGTCTAATTGGCTCTGGGTATAATTGCTCTGTAACTAGGGTGAACAATATGCCCTCTACACAACTGCTTTCTTTTAATGTAACAAGGATAAAATTCTCACTTCTCATTATCAAAGGTGCCTCCTCCAACAGCCAGCAATGTGAGCAGCATGTTATTTCTGCAAAAGGAGAGAAAGGCACACTGGGATTAACATATGAAAATACAACTATGACTATAAAAAATGGAATTAAAATATCTCTGCTTAAAAATAAAAATTCAAGACTGCTATGATAACTGTACAACTTCCGGAACTCAAGGAAGTTATTCAAACTGTGTACATTTTCAGGTGCCAATAATTCCAAAGATCAGGACAGGATAACTTCTCCCTTGTTGTTGGAGTTGCAGTCAGTTTCAAGCTGGGGCAAAGAAAGGCTCTTCAATCTTCATAGTCTCTTTATTTCCCATTGATCTACATAGCATGTGTTCTCATTGACATTTGGGAGTTCAAGTCTTAATGCATTTCCTGTATCCTCTGCCATGAATGTCCCATGGACAAATCCATGCATCTGATGAAGTGAACTACTGTCATTTCACAACATGCCAGAAAAAAACTGTGTTAATCTTCAAGGTGCCACAAAACTCTTTGTTGGTTTTGCTGCAACAAACTAACAGGGCTACTCACATCAACAGATATGATCTCCCATCCCACCCATGGTGGCTGGGATTAATGGGAGTGAATACATCTAGAGCACACCATGTTAAGAAATATTATTTTCAGGATCACACAAGCAATGTGGTCAAACATCATGGAGATTTTTCATGGGAAAACTAAAGCAGATCATAATCCAAAACTCATGCTAAAACAAACCTGTTAAAGGTGCCACGAAACCCTTTCCCCTTCCCCACTTTTCTATTTTTGTTATGCTGAAAAACACAGCCACCTTTTGAAAAATATTTAGAATAAAGTCAGGAATTTTTCTATCCACTCAGTTGCTCTTGTTAAAGGACCATTCAAGAGCAACCCTAACCTCCAAGTAAATATAACCTAAGAAATCTGCGCCCGAATCTCTTGCACTTGCACAGAAGACGCTGGGGCACAATTTTGGATCACAGATAGCTCTGTATGGTGTTTCAGACACTAAAAGCTATTTGGCTAGAAACTGTAATATAAGGAGGAAAGAAGGGAACAGGCATATCGACTCTGCCAGGTCACTTTCAGTTCTAAAAAACTATTGTCAAGTGATGTGGAACCTTGTAAGCCTCCAAATTTTGTTGGACTGCACTTCCCTTATCTTTGATGATGGATGCATAGAGATGATGCATATTAAAATCCAACAACATCTGGTGCGTCCAAGTTCTCCCAACATACGTACTACAGTCTATGCCTGGACCCAGTACATCAATAGCAATCAGAGCAACCATTGATTCAAAGTGGCCATTGTGGATCTACCCATTCCATTTCCCCAAATAACAGCTACTTGCAAATGGTTGTTTCTTACATTTCACAGCAACAAACACACTGTAGACGTGCCAGTAGGAATGCTTTCAATGTCTTTATTGTGTAATTGCCTACCCTTCATTCAAGGAACTTGTGGGATTTCACAATTCCATTTTAAAACCACTTCTTGCATTTCCCCACCCTCTTCCTTTGTGTTTCATTTCACACACACACACACACACAAATTCATAAAAGAAGGAAAAGCAGAATAGACATACAGTATGTGGGCCTATCCATTTGGAAGCATCCAAATTTTAACCTAAAAGAGCTACAGCCAAAGCCAACTATCTAATGTGCATTAAACATGAGATTTCAAACTTCTGATTTCCACAGCCACACTCAGTCTTTTGCGATAACATCATAGAAGCCTTGGCTGTATAGCTGAACAAGCAAAGAAACAAACAAAAGAAAACAGGCACATAACGCCCCTGGTTTGGTTAAGTTGTCAAGCAAGCAGGCAACATCATCATTGTAGAAATACTCTCATTTTGATAGCTACTTACTTCTTCTTTAAGGCATTGAGCTGCCTGTAAAGTAATTCATCATTCCATTCTGTAGTAGTAATTTGGTTATTTTGTATGCCAGCAAAAGCAAAGATCAGATGGGTACACAAGTAAGGGTCTACATTATCTGGTGTGAACTTGGCTGATCCTTTCCTGTATTGATCCCAGTTAGTAACATAACACACCAGCTTGTAGGCAGAAGCTGGAAACAGAAAATAAAAAATTTATTGCAATGGATAAAAGCACATGCACAGAGTCCCATCTTCCTCCTGAGGTTTGCTTTCTTCTGTATTAGAAATACTGTCTCCAGACAAAGTAAAAGACACAGAGCCAACAAGCAGTTTTGTTCAAAGATTTAGAAATGGATGTGCTACAAACAACATAAAACACATTTTCTTAAACCTGTATGATGGCAGAATTGTGCCTTCAGTGTTTACTCACCACAGGCTGAACATGAGAGTTGCCTGAACTGGAAGGTGTGGCCAAAAGCCACACCAGAGGTGGGCAACATGCATTGCAAAGTTTTGAATTTCTGGTAAAATTCCTTTTGCTATGCCATAGAAGTACAGAGATTCACAGATAATAGCTACAAGTTCCCCAAACTCTGTTCCTTTCTCATAAACTAGCATCTAAAGTCTCAATAATTCCCTGAGACATTTGTAGGAGATAGAATAAAAAACATCTCTTTACTTACAGTTGGTTGAAATTACTGGCTTGTGCATATTGCTTTCTTTCCTGCAGTCATACTGGCAACTAACTGAACAGATCAACAGCAAGCAAACAACTGCTGCTATCCAAGGAAAGAGAGCGAAAAAGACACTCAGTAGAAAGGCAGGACTCTCTTTGAATCAAAGGCTGGAAAGATTGACTGGTTAGTGCTGGATAGATATATAATTGTGCCAGAAATGTCCTTCCCAGTCGCACAAACCACAAACAGCATGAGAGGTTGCAAACAAAACTCCAACATGTACTTTGCTAGACTCCACTGCAACTCCATTTATCCTCCAACACTGGCAATGCCGGCTACTCCTTATACTGGCTGGCTACTGCAGTCCAACAACCTCCAGAGTGCCACCATTCTCCTACTCAGCCCCCAGAAATGAACGGATGAGATACACTTTTAGAACCACTCCTCAATAAGTAAGCCCAAGTGACATTATTCATACCTAGTCACAGATTCAACACAATTATGAAACCTGCAGAGAGAACATTTTAAGGGGCCAATTTAAGGAATGAGTTTTGAAAGGTTATCAAAAGTATAATCTGTTTAGTGCAAAATATTGTAGATGACCAATCAGACCTCTCTGAAGCATAACTCTGAGCTACGAAGGGAAAATTTCAACTCTTTCTTCCTCTGCAGCAATACTGAGATACAGCAATATATCCACTCATATATTAGTGCAGAAGGCAACACTGGAGAGAAAATAGTTACATTCTTCCTTGATGTCCGTTCCAATCTTGCCAACCCCTCATTTGAAATGTTTTGCTTTTTTAATAAGAAATCTAAAATCAATTCTTATTTAATGAACTTTATAAATTATACAGAAATACTAGTTAATTAACTATACCGGAAGAAAGTTGGCTTGCTCACCTGTCCTCAATTGTAACTTCCCCATCCTGACACCTAGGCAGAAATGGACAAAAACGGAAGTATAGAAAAATAAAGGGAATTCTCCTGGAGAACAGGCTATTGTCTGTTTGGTACCACTGGCCCAGAAATCATCATGTCTCCAAAGGTACAGAAGCATAGCACAGGTTTTGGGTCAAATTTAGCAGTTTCATCCTAAGATACTCAGGAGATGAAGAAAGATGAGATCAGAGCTTTCCCAGACATTGAGTTCTATTGAGATCACATTTTAAAATGGTAATTCCACAACCATCTGTAGAAGGCTTTCCAAGAAACGTGTGCAATGGCCAGATTCAGTAGGCACGACGACTCCCAGTATGAAGAGGGCCTTAGTGTACCTGGCTGCCATGAGGCTATTAAATATGGGTTGCCTCTTTGGAAAAAGACATGGCCACCACCTCCCATTCAGCGCTACAAAGACAATCCAAACACACAGAGATTCGGACTTTTGGGGACTTCTGAGAGCTCAAGTCATCTCCCTAGAAGAACTAGTGAGGGTCAGATCACACAATAAGGCAAATGCAGATTCCATCTTCTTACAAAATCATTTCTCGAGGCACACAGATGTTCTTGTCAACATGCCTGACAATGCAGACACTCTGCATTGTTACACAGCAGAAACACTACATTGTGAAACCAACTGTGTCTCTCTTCAGGTTGTTCATATAGTCACCAATAAAGACTTTGCAGGGACACTTATGGCCATTTTTATTCCCATTCAGGACTGGAGATTCTAAATCTACCTTGTCATTTGGGTTAAACAGCTCAGTCGTTTAGGAGCCAGAGGTTGGGAGTTCTGTTCCCCACTGTGCCTCACTGAGTGTCAACTTGGTGACCCATCGAGTCCCCTCCAGCTGGGCAGTTACAAAACGGTTATGATGATAATAAATGCACCTTCCACCCAGAGGAAAGTGAAGAAAAAGAGAAAGGGGCGAGGAAATACAAAGGGAAACAGACACGATGGCAACCCTCCCGCCTTGCTGAACCCCGTCGCCTCCTCTTCGCAGAGGCAGACGCCTCCCATCGCCTCGCCCCCCCCCCTCGGCGGCCGATCGCTCTCTCGTCAGACCCTCACCCGCGCTGCTGCCGCTGGCTTGCAGCCCTCTTTGCAGAAGCACCGGCCGCTCACAGCTCCTGGTTCTTTTCTTTTTTCCAAGCAAAGGATCGACTCCCCTGAGAAACTCAGTGGGACTGGGCTGGGGGCTGGCTGCTACTCTGGAAAGGAGGAGGCTGGCTCAAGGAGAGGCGGAGGCGTTGCCGGAGACCGTAGCGACGCTGGCCCCGGACGAGGCAAGGGTGAGGGGAAGGCAAACCAAGCAGTGCGCTGGCAAGGGCAGGGAAATCAGAAGCGGAGGGTCCACCGGTGGCAAACCAAGGGAGGGGGGTCTTGGCAAAGAGAGCATGAGGCATGGAGGGGGGCCCTTTGCGGAGGAGCACAAGCCACTCAAAGCAGCGAGCCTGTTTCCCTTTTTTTTTTTTTTTTTTTTTTTTAAAAAGAGGATTGTTTCTTTCTCGTTGTTATAGATGTGTCCTGCAGTCCAATGGGATTCCCCTCCCGGCTAACTTCACTGTGCTTTGACTGGCTGCAGGTGATTGTTTTCCCGGATTTAAATAACAAAAACAGATTTGTGTCTAGGATGCAAAACAAAAGCATGTACACACAGTCTTGTGGCCTGTAAAAAAACTTATAATTTATCTGATCTCAGTTTTTGTGAAATGCATCCCACTAGCAGGTCTAGCCCAACTAGATCAGGACTCATTGAGGATTATGTTTTGTTTGCTATTTGACATGAAACTCCCAGATTAATTCATACTCTAGTTATTAATACCTAACTGTCTGCTACTGCTCAGCTTTGTAGACTGGGAGATCTTTATGTGTCTGCAGATTACAAAATAAGATGTCAGGACTGACATACAGAAAGAAGCATTGTAGCACAATGATGATTAGGCATCTTTCAGTCTCAAGAGACTATGGTGACGTGCTCTGTATGGAGGACTCCAAACAACATCTAGTGTGCATGAGAAGGCCAATTTGAGAGTGACAATCCCTTCCACACTGAAGACAAATACTGTACAGTCTGTCCCCTGTCCAGCTCCCTGATTTTGCTGGGTTTGGGACTGCCTCTTTACCTTGGCCTGCTGAGCAAGGGTCTCTTCAAAATGGGAGAGGTCATGGTGCACCACCTGCCTCCAGGCTGAACACTCAGATGTCAGAGTTTCCCATCTGTTGAGGTCCATTCCTAAGACCTTCAGATCCCGCTTGCAGATATCCTTGTATCACAGCTGTGGTCTCCCTCTGGGGCGATTTCCTTGCACTAATTCTCCATACAGGAGATCTTTTGGAATCCGACCATCAGCCATTCTCACAACATGCCCAAGCCAACGTAGATGTCACTGTTTCAGTAATGTATACATGCTAAAAATTCCAGCTCATTCTAGGACTACTCTATTTGGAACTTTGTCCTGCCAGGTGATACCAAAAATGCATCGGAGACAACGCATATGGAACGTGTTCAGCTTCCTCTCCTGCCATCCACAAATTGTCCATGACTCACAGCAGTACAGGAGTGTACTCAAGACACAGGCTCTATAGACCTGGATCTTGGTATATGCCATCAGCTTCTTATTAGGCCATACTCTCTTTGTGAGTCTAGAGAACATGGTAGCTGCTTTGTCAATGCGTTTATCAAGCTTGACATCTAGAGATCGTTGAGCCAAGGCACACAAAGTCATGAACAACATCCAATTCTTGTGTGAAGATGGTAATAGAGGGAGGTGAGTCCACGCCCTGGCCCATGACTTGTGTTTTTTTCAGGCTGATTGTTAATCCAAAGTCTTGGCAGGCCTTGCTAAAACGATTTGTGCATTGTTGGAGGTCTTCAGCAGAGTGGCTAACAACAGCTGCATCATTGGTGAAGAGGAAATCCCGCATGCATTTCAGATGGACTTTGGTCTTCACTCTCTAGAGAGATTAAAGAACTTTCCATCTGATCTAGTCCGGAGATAGATACCTGTTGCTGTTCCAAAGGCGTGCTTCAGCATGACGGTAAAAAAGATCCCAAACAGGATTGGCACAAGGACACAGCCCTGTTTCACTCCGCTTCGGATGTCAAAGGGACCTGATGTTGAGCCATCAAAAATTACAGTGCCCTTCATTTCCTCATGAAAGGACCTGATGATGTTAAGGAGATTGTAGCACAGTACACATACTATAAAGCCTTCCATCCTTCCAAGGTTAGTATATTGAGTACCCAGCTTGCTGGGGGGTGGCAGCAATGAGTAACCTGCATAATCAAACATTGTAAATGGCCCAGAGAGTGCTTTAAGTGCTATGGAGCAGTATATAAGCAGCACACTTTGCTTTTAAAAGAAGGGAGTACATAGCTCAGACTTTTAGTACAAAAGATTGTCAAAGGATAACAAGATCATGAGCACTTGACCTGCTCTGGAACAATCCTGCTTTTAAAGCAAGAGGAAGCCTCTCCCCCTTTTTCAAATTTGCCTAAACAAAGTACCTTCTGAGATCCAGGGTGGGAACAAAGAACAATATAAAGACAACTGGCTGGGACTCAGAAAATGAACTAAACAGCAGATGCATAGAAAGATAACAGCTGCCCTCACCTTATGTGCTCTGGAGCATCATTTTGTAGGACCATATTAGTCCCGTACTGGCACAAGAAAGTACAGGTGTAGCTGCAGCTTAGAGAAGTTTCTTCTTCATATGACAACTTCTAGATCTTCTAACCTACAGTTTGAAAAAGTGATTTTCCCAGGCTCTGTTTCATGGCACACAGAGTAAAGTCCTCCCTCTCTTTTTTCTAAAGTTAATAGAAATATAGAAGTTTCATGTGACATAAGCGTTCATGGAGTCAAACCAACTTTATCAGATGCATACAGAACCTGTCCTACTATTAGGGCTGTGGCACATAGGACCACCACACAAGGTAAGACTTCTTTAGTGGAGCACCCCAGAGATCCAGGTGACTGCCAGGCTTTTGTGTTTCAAGCATGTGTTTACAATCCACAAATAAGCAAGTGTAAAATTGTGTGCTTCTTGTTTCTGTGGTTTTTATTGTATTTTTGGCAAATAATTTTAGCTAACTGTGGCTTAGAGATTTGTAATTTCGACATACGAGAAAAAAAACAAGACAAAAATGTTGTGGCACCTTAAGGACTAACTGCTATATTTTAATGTAAGCTTTCATGGATCAAGTATAGAGATGGGCATGAAGCACTGTGCTGTGTCATCTAAGTCATCAGCGCTTTCGCTCTCTCCACCCATCCCTGGCCAGCTCCCCCACTGATCTGTAGGCGCATGCTGCACCTTCCCTCCCTTCCCTGCTCTTCCACCTCCAGCAGCTGGCATTGACAGGTCACAGTGCAAGAATCCCTGCCCTGCCTCCTCATTTGAGTGGGCAGCTGCTGGAGGAGGTGGAGAAGGGAAGTCTGTGCTCCTGCCAGAATGGAAGATCATGTGATGGGGAGAAAATTGACTTGATCTATGAAAGCTCACATTAAAATATAACAGTTATTCTCTAATAATAATTTCATACCATCAAGTCAATTCCAACTTATAGCAACCCTTTCCAGGGTTTTCCAGGTAGAAAATACGCAGAAGTGGTCTACCATTCCCTTCCTCTGGGGGCAGCCTGGGACTGTGCAGCTTGCCCAGAGCCATATAGGCTGGCTTGACTCATAGAAACCACAGTGGGGAATCAAACTTTCAACCTCTGGCTCCCAACCACTGAGCTCTCCAGTCAGCATGTTTTTGTCTCTTGTTTTTGTTTTGTTTTGTTTTGTTGTCTGATAGCTTGCACAGGTAACCCAGATACTACTTCATAAATTTAGGCTGAATCAGTGAGGTTGAGTTGGTATGGCTCAGTTTGCTGGAGAAGCTAGAAGTTGGAATCTACACTATGGCTCCTAGGAGAGGAGACTAGCCAAATTTAGGCAACGTATGTCTGGCTGATCAGCTTATAATAATATACACGTATGCCTAATACATGACTATGTTCTGTATGCTCTTTACATTCTCTGTCTCTCTCTCTCTCTTTCCCCCCATTTTCTTTTGCACTTACAGTTAACAATGTTAATTGCTTTTTTTAACCAGTGTTGATTTTTTTTACTATTCATCAGTGCTTTCCCATTTGTTTCAGTCACTTTAAAATGCAGGGATTTGTGTTAATTGATGAGTGTTAAGAATTCCACACTTTATCAATGAGACCAAGACTACAGGTGTCTGCAACCCACTATGGATGGATTCCAGCTGCAATTATGATGCTGGCCAATTCATTCAGAGATTAGCATCTATGTGTATCCCCATTGCAACGAACCTTCAGGTGTCATGCAAGGTGAGTAGTTGCTCACCAGTTTGAGAGTTCAGGCCTAAGGCCAGAAATCAGACTTCAAAGACAGCTTGTGACTGGAAGAGTGAAGTCTTCACTTATATGAGCCTCACAGCATGAGTTTCTCTCACCATCAGGGATTATGCAGATTAGCTTGCTTCATTGGTTATTGGGCTGCAGGACAGGAGCACAAGGTTCCTTTGAAGTCAGACTAGGATTCCTTTTATGTCTGATTCCCCAAGCACAAAAGACTGCTTCAACCACCTTTCTGCCCCATTAACTTGCTTTGCTATTTTTGGCTTCAGTGCTTGAGCCAGGTGACCCTTCAGTTACTAATGTGGAAGGTGATGGGGGTAGAACAACTTCACCATCTTCATCTTATTTGATTTACAGTAAAACATAAACGGTCCTTTTGTGTTCCTGCTTGGAGACGTAATCTCCTGGAACTGATATGCATCTGGTGTTTGTTGCCTTTTGGGACTTGAACGATCACAGGAGGAAATCTTTCTCATATGTTCTTAAGCCAAAGGCAATTTGGGTGAGAATACAGCACAAGAATAAAACTGACCTTCTTATTAGGAAGGATCACAGCCTAGAAAAGTTGCTTTTGTGGACAGAAGAGCCTCGTGGCGCAGTGGTTAAAACGCTGTACTGCAGTTAAAACTGTGCTCACGACCTGGGGTTCAAATCCCAGGTAGCCGGCTCAAGGTTGACTCAGCCTTCCATCCTTCCGAGGTCGGTAAAATGAGTACCCAGCTTGCTGGGGGGGCAATGTGTACCCTGTATAATTAAAATTGTAAACCGCCCGGAGAGTGCTTGTAGCGCTATGGGGCGGTATATAAGTCAAATAAATAAATAAATAAATAAATAAATAAATAAATAAATAAATAAATAAATAAAACTTCCAGAAATCCCTACCCAGCATGACCACTGGCAATTACAATAAGACTGTTAATTGATTCTGTAGTGCAGTGGTTCTCAACCTTGGATAGCCCAGGTGTTCTTGGACTGCAAGTCTCAGAAATCCTAGTGAGTAACTCTGGTGGAGAAGGCTTCTGCAAATTGCAGTCCAAAAACACCAGAGTTATCCAAGACTAGGAACACTGCATTAAGTTAGATGTTTTATGAGTTCTATATAAGCAGTAGGCCCTACACTTCAGTGGCTACAGAATAGTTTTAAATCTATGTGGTATAAATTTTAGTTAATTCAGGATGTGGTAACAGATTGGGGGAAAACTGGGTTTTTAATTGAGTTTAGCATGTTTGACATTGATTTTAAAATTTCCAACTACACAGGAAAGGATAGATTTTTTTTGCCCTGGAAGTATGGGTTTTTTTAGTTGGAAAGCAAGGTATTTTACTCAGCCACAAGAAGGTCATTTGTTTTAAATCACTTTTTAAATCAATTCACTTTGAATCATTTCAGCTTATGTGAATGCATCTATCAATATAAATTGTGTCTGTGGGGTTTGTCTAATAATAGATGTCAGAATCACAGGTTTCCGGCTGCAGGAAAACTTTGCAGTCTGATCTGTTACATATATTATATAGGATCTGTAATATTGATCTAGTGCTATTCCACTTTGAAAGGAATTTTTAAAAGAAATATTTTAAAATAACACTGTTCAGTTTCTCTTTGCCACTCCCTAGTGTGCCTTCCCTCTGCCAAGCCCTGGCTGCCCCTTATTTTACTCCTTCTCCACCACCACCCCATCTGTGTGTTGAGGGTAGGATCTTCTATGAACCAAATTCATATTTTTCTTTTAAATGTGAGTTCCAACCTTTTCGGTTAAGAATGCTGCTGCTGTAGCACTGGCTTCACAACATTTTATCAGAATGAGATATTTGTGTCCTTTATATTGAGCTGATTATATACTACTTGGCAAACAGAATGATATCACATAATTAAGCCGTATTGTTTTGCAGCCCAGAAAACATATCCACACTCAGTGTAGCAAATTTGACATCCTGTGGTACATAGAATAATGTTAATTTATGCAACATGACTCTACCAACAGAAGCAGTGAGTCAATGGAACACCCTGAAATGCTGTTCTACTAGTATTTATGAATAACTTATAACAAACTGGATATTGAAAAGAGACACATATTTAAAAGCTAATCTTTTGTTGTTGTTGTTGTTGTTGTTGTTGTTGTTGTTGTTGTTGTTGCAGAAAATGGATTGTTACAATAAGTAACCCTCAAAACATCTAGTACTTTTTCTTAGAAGGCTTAACAGCCTTGCCACTTCCCTGTCCCCTCAGCTTACTAGAGACAGTACAACTAATTAGGCCACCAAGCTCATTTTGTCTCTCCTTCTTCCCAGTGCCCTCACCCATCCGTAAGTCTGGCCTTGACAAGGAAGGAGACATGCTAGTATCTATGCTTTGTGTAGTTAAGCATGGAAGATAAGGGACTGGGAGGTGAACTGGTTGGATACATGAAACAGCACCAACTGTGCAGTGTGGAGCATGACAGGAAATAAAGTGCCTTGTACCCTTTTCCATAATCAGCCAGTCCGGAATCAGTTCTGGACCCCTCCCAGCTCTTGTCTGTCTTGCCTGTGTGATATCAGAAGGGTCTTTTCCATGACATTAGCAGGATTCTCCTCAGGTTTTGGGGGCTGAAATCTCAGGAAACTGAATGCTGTTGACCTAGGTGGAATACTCTGTGACTCAACCTCGAGAGCTGCTGCCAGTCACGTCAAGAAGAATAAACTGGAAGAGGCACTGGCTGTTTTCATTCCCTACTTCATTATATGACTTCACATAAGCTCCACTGGAATCTCTGTCTATGACCAACATAATTGATTGTTGTTTTGTCACATTTGTTTCTCTGATAACTTGTCTGAGAATGTGCATGTTAATACTTTTTATAATGATTATGACTGAAAATAAGAGCATCCAGCCAATGCATTTTACAAGAAAACACCAAAGTCTGCTTTAGCCATGCCTGTTGGATTTTAATTGGATTCTTTCTTTATAACATTTTTACCAGGCATAGACAAGATGCTTGGAGTAGCTTTGAAATATCAGTACTAGAACAAGCCCTGCCCTCAGCCTTCCAATCCAAAAGAAATAGCACATGTGGAAAAACATATGGGGAGAGAAGAGGGAAAACGTAGGCTTAGGCACTAGTTGGAAAGGCCTGCCGCAGGGCATGCTGCACCACAATTTTAACCACCTTCTTCTATTTGGGTACCATCTACTAATATTTAAGGGTAGTTGCAGCACTTGCAACTGTCATCAAAAACTAGTCCAGCTGCGCAGCTAAAGCTGAATGTCTGGTTGTTAACACATATGTAGAACTTGGTTTTATCTTCTGGGTCAGCATGGATACCATCTGCTTGGTTTGCACAAAATTCACCAGTCGGTGGTGATGGTGGGCGCACAGTTGTTGTTGTTGTTGTTGTATCATCATCTGGAGGAGTAGTTGGAGTTCCAATAGTTGTAGTAGTAGTTTCTGGTGGAGGTGTTGTTATAATAACTCCATCACAAGTTATGGGATCTAGGATGAATATTTAACAATATAGTGAGAGAACTGTATTTATGCTTCCCTCATCTCGGATCACTCTTTACTTTTTAAAAATGTCTCAGTAAAGCTTTATGGGAATACTGCTCCATTGGCAGAGAGAAACTCTGCCAGCAGGGTGGCATGTCTGCTATGTTGGCACCAGTGAAGCCATGGAAATTTCCTCAGGTTCAAAGGAATACAGTACTGGTGTCATTTCTACTCATGGCACTGTCTGTCTGTCTGTCTGTCTGTCTGTCTGTCTGTCTGTCTGTCTGTCTGTCTGTCTGTTTGTCTGTCTGTCTGTCTGTGGATTGGAATGCAAGGTATGTCACAACAAGATTTAAAACGAGCATAAATAAAACAGACAAAAATAGCTATAAAGGTAGAAAGGCTAAATAAACTATAATACCGAAAGATAAATTTAAAACTGCTTTTAAAAGAACACTGCATCTATCTACAAAGTGCTCCAGTTCCCTGAAAGCTCAACTGGGATCAAATGGTGCTTGTCTGCTGGTGGAAAGACAACAGGGGAGGAAGCGAAGCCTCGTCTCCTTTAGCAAGGAGTTCCATAGCCTTGGAGCAGCCGCTGAGAAGTCTAGATCTCATGTCCCCAACTATGCCTTTAAGGGTTGGCATCAGGACTAATAAAACAGCCCTGAACCCAGGATTTCTAGAGGGAGAGCAGGGCAAACACAATCTTTTTAGATATAAAAGTACTTTCATAAGTAGGAGGAAATAATAAAGATTTGGGGAAGTGGAAAAAGCCACTCCACTCTTCCCCACCCTGACCAGAGCAACATAGTTGGGCATACGAAATGTCATGGTTCTACCATGAACCCCACCAGCAGCAGCTTCGGACGGGTAATGTAATAGCATGATAATATCATGGCAAGATGAAGAGTGGCAATCACAATGTTGTTGAGAATGTACCTTTTGCTGCCATGTAAGGACCCTGGTTAAAACCGTGTGCCAGAGACAAACGGCAAAGGTCACCTGTATTCTTAGTAGTGATTTATAAGCTGTACACAAATTTCACTTGACTTTAACATATATTTGAGAACTCAGACTGTGAGTCAGATGGTCCATTGGATTAACACAGTCCTTCACTGCTGATATTCGGATGAATATAATCGCTAATAAGCAGGAAAAAGTTGATTCTCCTGGCAAAATACAATTGAGACTTACCATTTGATTCGAGAAGTCTTTTCAGTTCCGATATTAAAGGATATTTTCCTTCATTACAGAAAGTGCCCAGAAAATCATCCAGATCAATGGCCCAAACCATTGCACCTCCAAAATTGTTCTCCTTCAGAAACTTGACCTAACCAAAAAAATCATAAAGCTTTTTAATAAGAATGCCACAGTATATTTTCCATTTCGTGTCTGTTGCTGAAACTACTTACTGTTTGGAGGCTGGTGGTGTATGCCCTTTCCTAAATATTTCAGCTCAAATATCCACTCATCCAGAAAGATTTATTCTGCTCTCATAGTTTCATAGAGCAGCACATATTATATTATTTGAATACCAAATAAAATGTACACTTTGATGTTCAGAAGATTAAATCCTTTTATACTGAACCTGAAAATGATAAAATTTTAACTACAAAATCTTACTTTGCAATGGTAGCTGGCAATATTGTCATATCCAATCCATTCATTTCCCTTGTAGGTATATGGAACTTTCTGGTCATCGATCCATTTTACTGTGGCTGTCTGTATAAATGTGCAGATCTGTGAAAACATCACAAAATTTTTCATTCTTCCATTCATAATACAAAAGAAAGACAGATCAGTCTCTAGCTAGTCTGCTTTGTGATGATCCAGCTAACTAAAACCTGATCAGAAGTCAGTGTGCAGGATTCTCAGATGAACCCTAAAGCCTGATATCATAATATACCCAGACTATTATATATGTTTTATCTGAAGCTCTGTCTTGATACTTTACTACTCCAAGCAGGACTTTATGCCAAATATACTATAGCTATGCCAAAACTTATCGAACAAGAGAGCATGAACCTAGAAATGGAAGCCAGTATAAGGAAGAAAACCGTAGTTAAGCTGATACTGGACCCAAACACAAAATACAGTTGTTCTCTATTGAACATTATATAACATTTTAACACATGCATCCTAACTATAAAGGGAAATGGTGAAAAACAATTTTGTCTAGTCTATCAACAGTGTGCTCAAACAACCTAAATTGGAATCCTCACACTCTGTTATATCTCCATTACCACTTGCCAGGTACATTGACAATTGTTGTGCACAGGTTTGACACACAAGGCCTTTGGAGTCAAAGATTCCAACTCCGGATTCCTTGAATGGAGTATGTTCATATTTAACAAGGATCTTAAGTCATTTTGAATTTGGTTCCATTTGATTGTTTGTTTTTTGCATGTTGTGTTACTAAATATTACTGTGGTGCACCTAGTAGTGGTCAAGTCCTTTTTTTATGCTGCCCTAAAGGATAAAGAGTGGTTGAAAAACATGTTTAAAAAAGAAAAAAGCAAAGCAAAGTGTCCATGTGACTTTATACCTCATAATAGGCCCAGAAGCCAGCCTCACGGGTGTAAGGTCCTGCCGAGCCAGCTCCAGAGACAGGTGCACAAACACCTGTGTCTGAGGTAGTGAGCCTGAAGGTCCGTCCATAGGTAGGGAATCCCATTAAAAGCTTCTCTGCCGGAACACCATTGTCTCTCCAGTATTTCATGGCAAAATCCTAAGGTAAAATTGGGGTGGAAATTAGCTCCTTCATCAGTCTCTTCTATTAAAAAAAACACTAATGGTATTTCTAGGATCAGAACACTTACACAGTTGAAATATCTCATATCACCCTGATCCGTGGATCCCACATACAAAGGGCTGTTGTGTCCTGTGCATGTATCCCAGCCTCCATGGAAGTCATATGTCATTACACTGATGTAATCCAGAAGTCTGGTGTAAAAAGAAACAAAACACCACATAGATGTTTTCTGATATGGCATTAGAAATGCTGAACAACCCAGTGACAGCCTCTGGTATATCAAGGTAGGTAAGGTAAAGGTTCCCCTTGACATTTAGTCCAGTCGTGTCCGACTCTAAGGCATGGTGCTCATCCCCGTCTCCAAGCCATAGAGCCAGTGTTTGTCCGTAGACAATTTCCATGGTCACGTGGCCAATGCGACTACACATGGAATGACGTTACCTTCCTACCATGGTGGTACCTATTTATCTACTTGCATGTACATGCTTTCGAACTGCTAGGTTGGCAGGAGCTGGGACAAGCAATGGGAGCTCACTCCATCCCGTGGATTCGATCTTACGACTGCTGGTCTTCTGACCTTGCAGCACAGAGGCTTCTGTGGTTCAACCCACAGTGCCACCACGTCCTTTTTACGTGGGTATTAGCTTCCAAATATATGGTACTGTCCCCCTTTTGCACAGCCATGCATTACCAATGCTTTACTATGGAAAAATGGGACAATACCATGTATTTGATAGCAGCTTTACAGTCAGTTTGCATAATAAAGTTAATAACCTAAGCCAAACAAATAAAAAAGGAGAGCCATGAGGTTCTTTCACACAAAATAAGGGTAGGTGATCCCTTGATTAGAATGCTAAAATATCACAAACATAAGCAAACCAAGTCCTACAGGATTCTTCATCAATGTGGGCAATACTTTTGATTCTGACAGCAGCTGACTTACCTAGTATGTAAACTTCATTTCATCTCATCTTGGTATACCACTTTACTGAGGCTTGTCACTTTTCTGTGTACAGCTGTTCCCAACCAAAAAGCCAGCATGTGCTTCAATATATGCAATGTGTGCATGCATGCATCTGTGCTGAGTGCCTGGCAACCTTTTGTCCACCAAGCTTGGAAGGACACTTAAATCTACGTTACCTGAAGTAAAACCTGAAACCGTTTACCCTGAGCTAATTCTGCGAAGTCGTAGACTCCATTTAAGAACTGCACTAAACAAAAGCCCCACCCCATCTAGCCATAATTTTTGGAACACTTCTATTGTCTTTGCACGCTTTCCCAGTTCTGTAATGCCTAATAAATGTATCACTCACCCCTTGTTTTCAGATTAGCAATTGAAAAATCATATTTAGATTATTTTAAAGGAAAAACCTTTGGTTGTGCTTCATGCTACTTACTCTCCTATCTTAGCAATTTCGTATCCTGCATCAATGGTTCCTTTGCCTGCAGACACTGCTGCTGTGACCAAGAGCCTCTGCCCATCAACTTTACTGTTTTCAAAAGCAGCCAGCATTTCCTGTGGAGAAATTTGGGAGCCATTTCAAATCATCTTTGTTTTCACAACAAGCTCTTTAAACCACACGGAAATAGTTAGAATGAATGATCAATTCCCAAGGCCCATTGTAGCGTTCTCTATTTATTAGGTCTATGGTTCATGTTATATTATGTAATGGTTCATGTTTGTTATGTAATGGAATGATTCATGCATATTAATATTGCTGAGAGGCGGAACTGAGAGAGATGCTATAAGAGGCGGAGTCAGAGAGTCAAGGGGTAGATTGAGTAAGTAAGAGAAATGTAAGAGTCAGACAGTAGAGAAAAGTAATAGAGTGTGTAGTTTGGGAAATTCTGAGGTGTGATTTCAGTAGCTAATTTCATTCAGTAGATATTTATGAATCAATCTCTGTAATCAATAAACCAAAGTTTTATTTAAAAGAACTTGAAGAGTGGACCTGAATCTTTCTGAGGTAATGGTGATTTAGGGATCACCTGGTGGCAGCAGTGAAAAGGTGGGATTGTTTGCTTTTGTGTGCTCTGAGGCTTGAAGGTCAAGCAAAGGGGCACGAGGGTGGATGTCACACCCATTCCTTCCAAGGACCAATTATTTTTTAAAAAATGCTTGCATCTAGAGTTATTTCACTAGCCACAATGAGACTAGAATTCATATTTCCTCCCCCCCAAACAAATGGGTTTGATCACTACAAATCAGTTGTGTCCTGATTTTTAGTTGGGGGCGGCGCAGATGGATCTGGTTTTAATTCCTGAACATTTAGGAGATTTTCAACACCATTGGTTATAGTCAAATTGGACATTAAGGAAAATGCATAATCCCTGCTATTCATATGTTTTCCCTCCCACCACGGAATTTCCTCAGAGATGTGATCCTCAGCAATCACATTTGAACATTAAGCCTCTTTCCCCCTTTCAGTGTCCAGACACAAAACAAAACATACTAAATTCAGGTGAGGAAAATCATGTACTATGACAAAAGATGTGTTTCATCACTGGAGAGTGAACGTTTTCTTTAGAAAGTGTTAATCATATTATCTAATTAGATTTTGGATGATGATCCTAGCACAGTTTTAGAAGAAGTGAAGCTCCAAGTAGTGAAGGAGGTCTCTTTGTCACAACACATGATTTTCCTCTTGTGTTTATTATATCTTGAATTTAGCACCTTTTGTTTTATGTTTAGGTAAAGATAAACCCAGGCTCAATTTTCAGGTCTGATTGATGAGGCATGTTTCTAAATCCTGTTGCAAGAGAGAAAATGAATTGTGAGAGGAAAACGGGAATGTGACACTTAGTTTGACCCCCAAGTTGCTTAATTATTTAAACTAATTTAACTATTTTATTTAAATTTTATTAAATGATTACATGTTTTAGCTTGCTATAAACCACCCAGGATAGTGCATTGTACTAATGCACTAATTATATAAAAATAAAATAAAATAGTTAAATTTTGCTACACTCATTGCATATCTCTTATGTGATTATTTGTATTTTCCCTGCATTCAAAACACACTTTTAAATACTAAGATGTGGGGTAGGAAAATCCTTTTACAGCCTACAGCATCCATGGTGTTTCTTTAGTTGAGCAGAATATGACATGTGATGGAAGAAGAATGCTAGGCACCTGTTGGATTATTTTAGCACAACTAATGATAAGCTACTGAACCAAAACACTTTATGAACTTGTAAAATGTTGCTATTATTGCTATTACTACAAATTACAGAGTCTTGTTATGCCTTAAAGACTAACAGATGTATTACAATGCAGCCTTTCACAGACAAAGCAAACACAATTCACCTGCTAAATTTCAAGGTACCAGGAGAAAAGGAGTATTCTGTTTTCCTTTCTCTGCAAAGAATGTACATGGAGTTATTAAGTTACTGTTGTTCTCTTGCATATATTTATGGGTAGATATGCAAGTGTGCTTGTAGGAAACCCTAGGATGGGGTGGTTTCAAAGGATTTTTAGAAAGCAGTAGTCAGTATCAATTCCCTGTGGCATGAATTACCAATATAAAAAGCATCTTTGACTTGTCCGTTGGTTTCTCACCTTTATCAGGACAGTGAAGCGCTCCTTGTCTTCAGGAGGGCTGCCCCTGGATCCAGGGTATTCAAAGTCCAGATCGATTCCATCAAACCCAAACTTATGGAGGTACTCTATCACTGAATCAATGAAGATTTTACGATTGGCCTCAGAGCGAACCATTTCAGTAAACCTGGAGTAAGGAAATCCAGAACGTTTCTGCCATATGACATTAAACACAAACACTTCAGGCTCCCCCCAAGCTGTTCTTATGTCAGCAATGTAATTTAGGGAGGAAGATGAATAATTCTTTTCTCAGCACAGGATTAGATTATCTTGTGAAACATTATGGCTTTCTGTTTTCCTGCTGGCTTTTGTTTGTTTTGTTTTTGGCACATCCTTGATTCGTGTGCAGGGTGTTTTTGCCATGGTTGAGCAGGGTGCTCCCTCCACAGCTGTCCTTGTGCCTGAACTGGCCCCTACCACCAGCCTCTTTCTATCTGCCCCTGCCACTTGCTGGCATATCTTAGCTGTTCCATGGCCAGCTATGTGATCATGGTCTCCTTCTTTATGATGAGAAGTATTCATTTCTATTTAAATTACAGTCAGAACTAAGTAAGATGGAAGCTTTTCTTAGTTTCCACAAAAATGCCCTCCAATGGGCTTCTGCCTGTGCTGGGTATTAACTAGAGGGCCTCTCTGGAAGATCTAAGCATCCCCATGTGTTCATAATGAGAGAGTTAAAGGTTGGAACAAAAGATTTGCACTCAGAAAGCAATTGGCAAACAGTGTAAGTCTTTCAGTATCAGAGTAATATGCTTGACTGCAGAGCCAGAGATTGGGAGTTCAGTTCCTCACTGTGTCTCCTTGACAGGGGTTCAAATTGATGATTCATAGGGTCCCTTCCAGCTCGGCAGTTCTAAGATGATGACGATGGTGGTGATGCTACCTATCATGCATCATTTAGCACCCTGGCCACTGATTTCCCCCTTTGTCTTCTTTTTAAATAATGCATTTCCACACTCTGCTGGTGTGTGAACTGTCTCCTAAAGTTTCAAAAGAGTCACAGGTAGGGGGTGGGCAATGGTTAGAAGGAAAACAAATACAGTACTCACTTCTGAGTGCCAAAATTCCAGCCTCCAATTGCTAGCAGTGTGACAAGTTTGGGGTTGCTGTAAAACAGGTGAGAAAATACAAGGATTAAAATTCATGTTGTTAGCTCAGACTCAAAAGTGTCATTAACTAACAGGAAGATTTTTGAAAGAAATTATATAAGCATGTGTGCACATTTGCTTGTCTCTTTGCATAAATGTACTGTATATGTGTGCTGTTTTTGGTAAAGCCATACTTAGATAGTATGTATGAAAACCATCAGATCTCGTGAAAGCAGTTCTTATGAAACAAGTAAACACAGGCTGAAATCCAATTGTGTAGTTATACCTGGTGTGACATTTAGATGTGAATTGTTGTAAGCAGGGAGCTGCGACTCACTGTCAAGTCCGACTTAAGTCACACTGGCTACTTGACTCAGGGTTTAAAAGAAAAGATTCAATTCCAGACTTGGAACCATTTTTTCTGAGTCATGTTTTTGAGTCCCTAGCCCATGCGCCCTCCCTCTCCCTCCTTCCTGGCAATGAATAACAATACCTGTGGAGGAGAGGACATGGAGGGACACACAAGATGTACTACCACAGTCACACACCCCCTGCACTGGAGCCCCTCTTCCTTTTCTATGGATGCCTGCACACTGCTGCAACGACAGCAGCTGCAGAGGGACACACGGGACCAAAACAGCAGCTACTGTTACTAACAACACCAGGAGCAGAGGTTCATGCCCGGTTGAGGCAGGGAGCAGCAATGGGGCTGGCATGGAGGTGGACTTGGATGGTAAGACAAGGCAGAGAGCATCACTGCCACTGGGATGGCCAGGGGGAAAGGGAGGGAACCTTACCAGGGTTTGGGGGAATACAACTCCCAGAATTCTCCAGGTATGGACCTGCAACTTGGGCTTGGGGCTGAGGACTCAGGTCCCAAGACTTGAACTCAGATTTGAGACTCAGACTCAAAGACTTGTCAACATCCCTGGTTGTAAGTTAAGAAGTCTCTGTAGCAACAAACATTGCCAGCAAGCTATGCAATTCAGTATGCAACAGATAATGTCTACACAGATATCTTAACTTACAGTTCCTGTCTAAATCTAACACTATTTCCATATCTGCACAACAGGATTTCACCCATCGAGACTTATACTAAAAAGAAAAGAAAAAAAGGGAAGAAAGGTACATTGTTTTAAAAAAACAGAAGTGTCAGATTTGTGTTTGGACTACAACTCCTAGAATTCAGATAAAAAGAGATAGATAGGCATCAAATTATTTGGAGAACATCCTTGAAAGGAAACTACCAACCTTTTCTTAAGTGCTTGAAACTCCGGGAAGAGTCTGTCTTCATCATTCCATTCATAAGGTGCAATCTTATTTGAATTCATGGTGGCAAAGGCATAGACCAAATGAGTGCAAAGATTTGGATCAATGTTGTTTGGAAAGTATCGGGCTGGTTCTGGTCTGTATTGGGACCAGTTGGTGAAATAACACACAAGTTTGTATGCAGAGCCTGGTAGGAAAGGAGCGAAAAGAAGACAAGGTGAACAACAGTGTTTGGGTTCATTTACATTTCTTAATTTAATTGTGCCTCACCCAACCAAGCTATAAAATAGAGCTACTCTGGTCACTAGTACAATCGGTCACTGGATATTAATCATTTCCCTCAGGTGTTCAAGCCATAGAAATTGTATGGTGAAGAGAGCGGGGCAATGTTTACTGTCCCCCTCCCCAGAACTTTTAAATCACCCTCTACTAGAGAAAATGCATTGTGAAGGGAAGGATATAACTCTCCCCTTCATTCAGAACCCTGTGTAATCATGATTTCAGTGCTATTCACTCCGACACATTGATTAAAATTCAGTAGTATCAACTACAATAAGCCCTTTGAATCAATGGAATTAACATAGGAGCTGACTCAACAAGTCCCCACGGATTCAACAATCCTACTCTAGTTGCAACTTACTACTGGATTTCAGCTATTGGCATCAGACTGAAACAGTGCTACTATGCTTGGGAATTCAAGGGTTTTAAAAATGTGCACTACAGTGGAAAGAAAAGAAATGTACTTATGGATCCCTGTTATCTCCTCCCCGGTAGGTGAAAAAATTAAACAAACACTGGGTAGGACAATTCTGAGAGATTAACAGCAAGGACAAAAAGGATTAAACGGTCCCTCTCCCCACTGGCTTTGACACATTGCTGGCTGTTTTCCCTTTTCAAAGAAACCAAAGCAGCAACTGGAGGAAATATTCTCACAACTGAAGATGCACATAGCCTGAAATGAACCCATCTTCATTTCAAGAAAACCTGTCTCTCTTTCACTTAGGTTTCCATGTTTCACTATCGTCCCCTATATAAATTTCTAATACCAATTTTTTTTTTTTTATAATACCAAAATACCATAATATAATTCAAAAACCCAGGAAATGTCCCAATTTTTCAGCACAATATCGTGCTTCCGTTGTCGGCTGGAAAAAGGACTCCAAGCCTTACATAGCAAAGGGCACTCTGAATGTTGGCAACATCCTTGGCAGCAATCAAGATGGTCTACAGTCGGATTCCCCAACCCCCAGGCCATGGCCTAGGCAGAATCGGGCTGCAGATACAGATCTCCTGCCCCCCCTTCACATATCCCCCCATGCACACATGCACCGCCCCCACATGCATGCACTGGTGCCTCACTCACTTGCATGCACACGGATGGGTGCCCTGCCCACCCATGCATGTGCACACAGGTACCCTGCCCACTCACCCTGCCCACCCACGCCTGCACACACTGGTGCACCACCCACCTGTGTGTACACCCCACCCACGGACCCTACACCTGCCCACAGACCCCACCCCCCCAACCAGTCTGTGGTTCGGAAAAGATTGGGGACCACTGGTCTATAAGATATCATCTTGTGCGCATTACCATTCACAAAGAGACACCAAACAAGGGAAAATCCAAGTATCCTTTGTTCATCAGCTAACTACTTCTCACCCAAACACAAAGCAATTCACAACTTTTAAAATTTAAAAAAAGGAGGGCTCAGAGACCTGGAGATGATTTCCCTTTGAAGGCTTGTGTCAGGAGCCTGGCCTCAGAAATTCTTAGAGAATATTTACTGAAGTCACTGAGGGCTTGCACAAACATAATTGCTCTGTGCTTTGAATATGCCTTACAAAATTGTATGCTAATTCCTTGGAGATCCATGGCAAACTGTTCCCTGTTATTCTATTACTTTTTAAAATCAAGTCTGGTTTTTAAATTTTGAAAGAAAACCTATCTTTTGATTCTGTTTCTGTGACCTTTGATTTCATTACCCAAATGCGTACCTCCTTTCTCTGTTCATAAAGCTGCAACAATGTGCTTATTTTGTAAAGTTGTTTCTGGCATGCATGTTCTACATATGCTCATGTGACAAGCAATCAGAAATTCTTCCTTTTGAAAGGCCTTTTTGAGGACCAATGTTTCAGTCCTTGAAACTTGGATTTTTTCCAAATAAAAAAAGCAGGTGGGGCCAACCACTCTCTTTCAAGATAAGCAGGATTGGTCTGCTCTTTTCCATTTATATGAGCTGTTTGAAATTTGGGGATGTTTGAGGTTACTTGTTTCTGCATATGGGGAGGTAAAATATTTTTACATTTAAAAAATGATAACTCAAAAACACTTTGCCCAAATCTCCAAATGTGGCACAAAAGAAGAACAAACTGCTACAATTGTGCCAAATCTTGTGCTGATCTGAATAACAATATAATGGCATGCTGTCAAGTCAATTCTGACTTATGTGACCCTTTTCAGTGTTTTTTCAGTAGAGAGTACTCAGAATTAGTTTACCAACCTCTTCTTCTGGAGACATTCTGAGTCTGTGCAGCTTTCCCAAAACCACACAAGCTGGCTATTCATGAATGCATGGTGGGGAATCAAACTTCAAACCTCTGGCTCCACAGCCAGATATGTAACTCACTGAGTTATCCAGCCAGCTGCTGATCTGAAGCCCGGTTTAGCAATTATATATAGAAATGTTATATATATATAAAAAATTATTTTTTACTGCTAATTGTAACTAATTCTTACTACTTATAATTAAAAGTTAGCTAGCTAATTTTTAATTATAAGTAGTAAGAATTAGTTACAATTAGTAGTAAAAATTAAAATTTACAATTATGCTGGGCTTCAGATCAGCAGCTGGCTGGATAATTCGATGAGTATACACACATGTGCACACACGCACGCACGCACGCACGCGCACACACACACACACACACACACACACACACTTCTGTTTGAGCTGTCCCCATTTTTAGAATTGCCTTATAGAATGTTGATTTGCTCTCTTAGCACAAGATCATAATACTCTGCTTCCTTATAAAGCTACTCTTGTGTTAGGTGCCAATAAGTCACTTCTGACTTACGGAAACTCTAATAAGGTTTCCAAAGTATGTGAGACATTTAAGGGGTGTTTTTTCCAGTGCCATCTCCTAATGAGTTTCCATGGCCAAGTGAAGACTTGACCTGATATTTGCTGAGTCCTAACTTGACATTCTATCCATTCTACCATACTGTTGTCAGTATGGACGTACAGCAACCCTAACAGGGCTTCCAAGGTAAGTGAAGTATTTAAGAAGTGGTTTCACCAGCTCCACACCCCCAGAGAGTTTCCATGACTGAGTCGTAACCTGTTACTCCATCCACTACACCACTGGTTCTTAACCTTGGGTTACTCAGGAGTTTTGGACTGCAACTCCCAGAAGCCTTCACCACCCAGCTGTCCTGATTGGGGTTTCTGGGAGTTGCAGTTCAAAAGCATCCGAGTAACAAAGGTTAAGAACCACTGCACTACACCACACTGGGTATCCCCTATATTACACTAGCCATACAAAGAGAAACTGCTTACCAAGCTGCAGCTGCAGCAGAATGGCTAACCCTGCAAAAGAAAGATGAACATGTTAGAAAAACCCAATGTTAGAGGGGAGAAAGAGATTAGAACAAAGTAACAGCAGGCTGCCTTGTCCTGTGACAGCTGCTCTATTTTCTCTTTTGTTTTTGAAAAGATTCACATGATTTATTGTAGTTTAATTTTTTCCCTACTGCTTTCTTCTGTTTTTCTATTTTGAACAGCTTGAATATTTCATAAAGTCAAGCAGTGTGCAAGCTATAAAAGCTGTTGTCAACATCTAAAAGTACAGTACAGACATGGAAAATTCTATATTGATTATGTGGAAGAGAAGCTGCAAGGCAGGGTAAACGCGTTCACAGGAGTGCTGTCACTCCAATTTCACTCCAGAATGTCACTGACTAGCCAAATCAGGCTGATCAGTTGGGCTGGTGTCATCAGGACACCTCCTCAAAGTGAGAGCAACCCATGCAGCTCTGATTTGAATTTCTAACATAATCACATAGCTACTTCTGATTGACTGCAGGAGAATGTAACCAAGGGCCTAAATTGATTGGTTCAGATCAGCTCAGGAAGATGCTTCCATTAAATCAAAATGTGGTGCTGATGCTGCAGAACAGGGAAAGAAACAGTTATGAACTACAGCCTAGCAGATACGGAAAAGGTGAGCAGGGATTCTTTGAGACACAGGACTCTTCATAAAAATAGTTCCCCTTCACCAGAAATTAGATACAACTCTATCTGAAAAGTTTTCAAAGTACAGTACTGGCATTGGACTGAATTTTGAATTCTGTTCAAAATACGAATAGAGTACTGTTGCTCATTCTCACAGGAGCTCTGCAAAAGTGTTTTGTTCCTGCAATGTATGCCTTTGCAGAATTTTTTATCCCATCCTAACAATTATAAAAAGAAAGTGAAAATATACTCACCAAACCATACTAGGCTGTTCCCCATCTTTCTTTCCAACGGTGACTGCCCAGATTGTAAGGCAGGGGCACCTTTATATAGAGAGGCCAGACCTACTTATCAGTGTGAGATCCAGACACCTGGCTACACACAGGGAGATAGACTTCCAAATCATTCAGATGCATCAAATTATCACAAACAGAAACTCTCATGTAGTCCAGGCAAGGGCAAAAGCTGCTCGGACTTCTTCACAAGGACACCATCTTCCGATAGTAAACTCTGGAAGGATGAATATCCTTCCTGGGATATTTCTGCTGAAGGGAGAAAGGGTGCTTCTGCTCATGGTCCCTGCTCTTCTGAAATTCTATACTTGAGGTTTGGAGGACTCTTTGAAATAATAAAAAAGGCAGATGACATCTGCAGAGGAAATGGGCAATCCCTTACCTCTGTGGAAGCCTCCATCACATCTTGGTGTCTTCTGCATATGGAAAGAACCCTTCCATTCGTAGAGGGGGCACTCTGAATATATCACCATCAGTGTAATTGTTGTGGTCATCAACATAATAATTGCTGTTATTTCTATTAATAGAAGAGACATTCCACATCCAAAATAAATTCATGACACCTTCATCTTCCTGTGTGTCTGCAAGTGAGGCAAGGGGAATGTTCCTTTCCACTTGGGCTCCTAATACTGTATACTTATAATTTTACTTTACACAGACAGACATCATCAGCCTTACATAGTAAGTTAAAGCAACAGGATTGCAGCCAATAAGTCATCGTGCCACATGCTATGCACACGTCTGCCAATATACCATTATGCATCATTTATTTCCCCCTGAAAAGACAGTCCTCAATTTGAAAGGTTGCCAAGAAACGGCCCTCTTTTTTTAAAAGTCTTCTCTTTTTACAGCCCAGTCCAAAGATGAAGAGGCCAAAGGAAGGATGTTCAGCAACCTTGAAGTTGCTCAGCCACAGGGAACATTTGGACAGCAGACTCAGCAAGGGCAGTGGTTGCCTGGTCACATTTTTTTTCCACTTTGTTTAATTATGTTCAGATTATGAAAAGCATTTCTAACTTTGCATCTGCTCTTAGAAACTGGCATGTGCAATTTTATCAGTGTCTTCTTTTGCTCTTTTTGCTGATGTGTAGCTTGTAGGTGAATCAGTTGTGGATATCTGGCCCTCTTATTCATATCAATTCCCCATGCCTAACAAACAGGGTGAGCAAGGTGTGTAGCCGGCAGAAGCCGTAAGGGTGAGGGATACTGTATTTTCTTAGCATCATTGAATGATGAAGTTGGAAGGGGCCTATAAGGCCATCAAGTTCAACCCCCTGCTCAATGCAGGAATACAAATCAAAGAATATCTTCCAGTTGGTTGTCTTTAGTTTCTCTTGAATACCTCCAGTGTTGGAGCACTCACCACCTCTAAGGTAACTGGTTCCACTGCTGTACTGCTCTAACAGTTAGGAAGTTTTTCCTGATATTCAACTGAAATCTGACTTCCTGTAACTAGAGCCCATTGTTGCATGTCCTGCACTCTGGAGTGATCAAGAACAGATCCTGCCCCTCCTCTGTATGACAGACTTTCAGTTATTTGAAAAGTGATATCATGTCACCCCTCTGTCTCAAGGGTAAACCTGCCCAGTGCTTTCCTCATAGGTCTTGGTTTCCAGCCCCCCTGATCATCCTTGTTGCCCTCCTCTGAACTTGTTCCAATTTGTCAGCATCCTTCTTGAAGTGTGATGTCTAGAACTGGACACAGGTAGTCCCCCTCTATTCGGCCAGTGCCGAATAGAGGGGGACTACCACCTCCCAGGATTTGGAAACTATACTTCTGTTAATGCAGCATAAAATAGCATTTGCCTTTTTTTTTCTACAACAATTCCAAGATCCTTCTCGCTTGTAGTATTGCAGAGCCAGGTATCCCCCATCTTGTAACTGTGCAATTGGTTTCTTTTTCCAAGGTGCGGTACTTCGCACTTATCCCTGTTGAATTTCATTCTGTTATTTTCAGCCCAGTGCTCCAGCCTATCAAGATCTTTTTGAATTTTGTTTCTGTCTTCCAGGGTATCAGCCACTCCACCCATTGTTGTGTCATCTACAAATTTGACAAGCATTTCCTGCACTCCCTCATCCAAGTCATTAATAAAAATGTTGAAGAGCACCGGACCCAGGACTGAGCCCTGGGGTACCCCACTAGTTACCTCCTCCCAATTAGAGAAGGACCCATTAATCATCACCCTCTTATGATTCTGTAGCCAGTTGTGTATCCACCTGATGCACACAGGTCATGAAAACCAAAAATTACGTGTGGTGTTATAATTGGAAGTGGAACTGAGTAAGAGGGTCATCCTTTTGTACATACTGTACTTATCTCCAGTTTGGAGCATTTCATATCTTTTAAAGGAAATACCAAACTTTGCTAACTTCTAAAGATACTTTTCTTAGTTAAAGGAGAGAGAGAGAGAGAGAGAGGTCCCATTAAGCTCAACTGGCTTCCCTCCAATAATAGGTGGCTAAGATTGCTGCAAGTTACTTAATTTTAGTGACTCAGCCAACTCCAAAAACTGTAATCTCCCCAACTCCCATCCCTGAACTAGCCTTGCAACCATATTGATAAGAAACATAAATATCCCACAAGGTCCTGATACTGTCAAATTAAATGTGATCAGGTGTTCTACTTTCTAACCCAGAGTACTTTCATGAGAGGTCAGATCTGTCAGTGTACCCTTTGGGACCGTGATGGATAGTCACCTGTGCAAACACTCAGCAAAGCAGTTCATACCATGCCTGCTCTGAATTTGCCAATTCTGTGGAGAGACAGAGCAGCTGTTTAGAGAGAAAAAAGGACTCGTTGCCAAAAGGGCTTGGCCGTTTCCCTGGCAACATCCAAGCAGAGCATGCTGTTCCAGTGTCGCTCAGATCTACATCTTCAATATTACAATATCCCACAGTGATTACTAGTAATGTTATATAAGAAGCCCTAGTGTTGCAGAACTACTGTATTCAATAGCGCTGGTAGGAATCATTCTACCTTAATGTTATGGTGACACTCCAGATCAGCAGCCTGCAGCGGCTAACTCACTGTCCCTAATGATAGGGCAGGCAGAAATCACATATTGTGTAGGTCTCATCTGGACACTACTTACTTGATCACAGGGAGCAATCTAGCTCTCAGGGATCAGAGATCGCTCCATTCCTGCTACAGAACAATCAGTTGATGCTCAATTAGTGCATACAAGGGTGATAGTTGGTCTCAGTTCCTAAAACCAATGTTCTTCTTGCCTTCGAGTAAAACTGTCCACTAAGAAAATAAGAAAAATTGTCTCTTGTTAACTGAATATTAAGAGAAGCTAGCAAAATAGTTACACAAATGCAGAATGCGGCATTATCAGTCTTGATGCAGTTAATACTCTCTGTCTCACTTGGTCAAGGCCCTGAGGTCTCAAAATAAGTAATCTGCCATAGAGACATTAGCAACTGTGAGAAATCCAAGGATCTCCAGTGGAAATGGAATGTTTTAGGCCCTGTGAATGAAACTGTGACCCCTGCTTCCCCTGTGTTAATGGACGAGTTTCAGTTGCCGCAGCCTGATGATGTGGTCAGGATCCTTGGGGAGGTGAAGGCTACCATGTACCTGTTGGATTCTTGCCCTTTCTGGCTCAGAAAAGCCTCCAGAAAGGGATTGGTTGATTGGGTAGGAGGAGTAGTGAACACCTCCTTGCAACAGGGTAGGATCCCATCATACTTAAAGGAGGCAATAGCAAGACCATTGTTTTAAAAAGCCCTCTTTGGACCCCACAATACTGAATAATTACTGACCAGCATTTAATATCCCATTCCTGGGGAAGGTACTAGAGTGGCGTGTGGCCTCTCAGCTCCAGAGGTTCCTGGATGAGAGAGAGTATCTAGATCCATTTCAGTATGGCTTCAGGCCTGGTTGTGGGACTGAGACAGCTTTGGTCACCTTGGTAGATGATCTATAATGGGAACTGGATAGAGGATCTGAGGGTGAATAAATTGACACTTAATTCAGACAAGACAGAGGTGCTCCTTGCCAGTTGAAAGGCAGATCAAGGAATAAGGATGCAGCCAATACTGGATGGGATTACACTCCCATTGAAATAGCAGGTGCACAGCTTGGGGGTCCTCCTGGATTCATCCCTGAACCTGGATGCCCAAGTCTCAGCAGCAGCCAGGAATGCATTTGCACAATTAAAACTAGTGTGCCAGCTATGTCCATTTCTTGGGAGATCTGATCTGGCCACTGTGCCACACACCCTCGTTACTTCCCAATGGGATTACTGTAATGCGCTCTATGTGGAGCTGCCAATAGAAAGTGTCAGGAAACTTTAGTGAGTTCAAAACACAGGGGCAGTTTTTTTAATGTATACTTATTTATAGCTTTAATATTGCCTTTTAATCATGTAAGATGTCTTTTTACTCTTTGTTCTTAGCTTTAAATATTGTCTTTTAATGATGTTAACCGCCATTGTATACTCATTGTTTTCAACTTTGAATACCGTACTGTCTTTCATTGTTGTAATCTGCCTTGGGTTCTTTTCAAGGAGAAAGGCAGGGTAAAATATTTTAAATCAATAAATAAATGCCCAAGATCCTTCCTTCTGACACCAGATCATAAAGACATCCAGATGCATATGAGTGAAAGTGACAATGCTGTCATTTCCAAGGAATCCTTCATTACAGGCTTTCAAGTATAATCATCTTCTGCACAGCCTTTCAACAGAATACACATTGGTCATTTTAGAACACAGCAGTACCCTGCTTAGCATTTCAGAATAAGCCACAGTTCCAGGGGATGACTCTTACTGCAAGCAGGTGTGGAAAAAAAACCTGCTCTGTCTGTGGTTTGTTTATTACAAGATCCAAGGTTGTATTTCTGTCTCAGTCAAAGGCTTAAACCATGGCATGTCCTTGGCTTGTTACAGTGACTTGCTAAGGGAGAGATAAGCCAGAATGTCAGGGTCAAACATCACAAAATACATAAGATCTACAGTTTGTTTAGCCACTCCTACTTGCAGAAAGCAATTGGAAAGTGAACATCAGTGTGCATTATAATAAACCATTTTCAGAGAATTCAGGGATCACAACCAGACATCATTTTCATAGGGCAGTTCTTTGTTTTACGAATTTAAGTTTGTACTTTATTCTTTAATTAATACCATCTGAAACAAAATAGCAGCCATTTGCTTTTGCTCTAGCTGCCAAGGTTGTATGGCCATCTTAAAAATAACTCTTGAAGTTCAACCCTGTGCCATTCCACTACAGGAATGGCACAGGGTTGAACTAAACTCCCAACCAGAAATATCTTCCTTTGATGCTTCTTTTATCTTATCTACACTTTTCTAACTCTCCACAGGGAAATAAAACTTTAAGAGACACACATTTGGCGCCCACCATTATACAGTATATCTAAAATTGACTTTCAGTAGTGACATTGTGATCTTCTGAAAGTTTCAGTTTTGGAGTTGCATTTATCCAAAATGCTTCAGCACATAAAGGATTATGACCACTTTTAACATCATCTTTAAAGAATAAAATTTCTGCATAACAAGCAAGCACTAATCTGATCTTCTATTAAAATGCATATAAACCTAAGCAGCTTGAAATGAGACCATCCAAAAGGTCATCTGTCATATAGGAACCTGCTCCGTTAAGGTCAAATTACAAGTTTGTGAACATAGCACATACTTTTGAGAACTGGGACAGTTTTATGCCATATTCACATTTTTCCAAGGGACTCTATTTTTAAATACTAGATTAAGAGAATGCACATTCAATCCCAATGCAAGACCATATTCAGATAAAATGAAAAAGACTCAGATTGGCTTGTGCAAGGACACTTTTATTTTGAATTGAAAAAATAAACTATTTCCACTATTTTTGTGTCTTTGGATGCCCTTTTTAAAATTGCCCAAAAGCCTAATTGGTGACCAAAAATATATACATGTATAAATATACAACTGTCTGTATTTACATTAATCTATACAAGCAACATTTCCATGATTAACCACGGCATAAGAATGTTTTGGCAAAAAGGTTAACAACTGGTTTTTCTCAAAATTTGCAATCATTTCTCCACCCTTTCTTTCTCTAAATGACACTGAAAAATACTCCATTGGAACTGATGCAGCCAATTCCAAATAAGAACTTCCTATGAACCCAAGTCAGACCATCACTAAACGCAAACTGTGCTTAATCTGGTGCAGGTTTTAGGGAAGTCGGAGCAGAAATCCCCATTAAATGCAAGCCCCAATCACATCAGGTCTCATGTTTAAGTCCCTTCCACATCGAGCAGTTTTTAACAAACACTTTAAGAAGCATTCCCTATCTGAACAATAAATACATAAGCCTCTAAAACAGGGATTGGGAAGACACGTCTCTATGGCATTTCTGGGGATCCCTATCTTCTCCATTTGTGCCACCAAAGATCTCCATTCTCACCTTCTCTGCTTCTTTGAGAAGGGAAGGAGACATTCTATGGTGTTACTGTACAGCGTGAGAGTGTATTATGGTGACTCTAGCACATCCAGGAACCTGAGCAGTGGCTATTAAATATCGCCAGGAGTTGTGGAATCATTGCAGTGGTACAATCCTTCAGTGTGGTGTGTTTCCTTCACTCCTAGGAAACTGCTCACCCCAGTACAGGGGAAAGCATTACAAACAACCAGTCACTTGGGGAAGCTTTGCATACTTTAAGGGAGCTATTAACTTATCCAGGAGAACTGACAAATAGGTGAGAGAGGAACAGAACAGAAACCTATAGGTCTACCCTGATAACTGTATGGATAGATCAAAAGATGAACAAATAGTGATGTTAAACTAGCACTGGCAGATTTTTGAGCAAGACCTATTAGGTGCAGAGTTACGCAGAACATTATAAACAGTAAGTACCGTAAGTAGAACTTGCACGGTAAGGATGCTGCGGGCAATCCATGATAGGACCAATTGAGTTCAGAGGGCTTCCCAAGTGGTCCGCAAAAATACAGACCCACAGCACAACTCATCTTGCATAGCACAACCTGCAGGAAACATCAGCACTGTGTTTTGGAAATGGAATATCCTGTCTGCCAGTCCTGCTGTGGTGGAAAATGGATCACTGCTAACTTGAGCTTTCACAGATGGAACACAATCTAACATTCACCAAATAGAGACTGGCTGTCTGGTACAAACCAGTGGATTTTCTTACCATTTAAAATGTTCCTCACAATAATGAGTAGTGATAACCAAAAAAACCCATTTTTACATCATTATCTTGGCCTAATTCAGACACTGTAGCTAGCTAAAAGAAATCAAGGAAATAAACAAAGGTGGCACCAAAAAAGAGAGAGGAAAAGGATCTGGCCACACATTCCCAACTCTCCAAAGTACAGTTTGTAGAGTGAGGGCATCTGAAAGACGGTCCTTCAGGAAATCTTGTTACTCTTGTTTTCTTCCACATCCAGCTGATCTAAAATTTCATCCCAAAGGGCATTAGAAAACAAATAAAATAAATGAAAGCCAATTTTATCAGGAGGAGACTAGGAACAGGGGCCTCTGTGGGCTCAGGGTTTTATATTTCTCACAAGCATTTTATTTCTTCTTGTGAAATGTGCCAAAAACACTCCTTACTGTGGAAGGATTTTTGAGAAAGTCATGTTCTTTCTGCACTTCAGCCATACACACAAAAGTTTCACATAAAACCCACCATTCTGCCTCAGGAAAAGATTAATATTAGTTTCTAATGGAAAACACTGCTTTCGCAGGAAATGCATGGCAATGTTAGAAATCACAGCATATTCCCAAGTCTAATATCTTATGTTTCAACTTGAACCTAATAAAGGGAACTGCTGGGTGAAAGGACTACATGTCAATCATCTGATTCAGAAACTAGGAACAGAGCTTTTCTCAAACATTTGCTTTCATCGAATAGTTCTATGGACTGATTTAGAGCCCAGTGTTGCCAGGAAGCAGCTGTTATAAAAAGGTGACATTTTCAGCTCTTGGGAAAGCATTAATGTTGGCACTTAAACCTTCTTGGTTATATTGTACCACTATCATTTTAAAAAGCAGTAAAAATGTGTTCTCAGCAGCTCCTCATCGTTTGCCACTCACAGAAGCAGCTGCTTTTTCCAAAAAGCATTGTGTTTAACTCGCCAAAATGCTATTTCTGTCTTGACTAGGCAATATAGCAAGCAGCAAGGCCACCTGAAGTTCTGTTGCATGAGACTGTTCTGCTTCATATTACAGAAGTACCACTGCTATAAGCTGTATAAAAGAGAAATCTAAGACTCTGAGCCATAAAGTGCAGCCAAAAGAACCAAACTAAAGAGCTCTCCACCAGAAGGAACACAATGTACAAGTTGAAATATAAATGCACTTTGAGAAGGAAACGTATTGTGAAATTAGCTCTTAAACACTTCAGTTAGCAAACCTGAAGGGAAGTTTCTTTACTCACTCTAGTGCTATTACTAAACTTCAACAGCTTGCACTAGAACTCGAGTCAGACCAAACCTCAGCTTCAAACACATACAGACCTTGAGAAAATATGACCAGTGTGGTTCTGAAGTGGTCTCAGTTTTTGCCAAGGCACAGCAGTGAATATCCTGTGGGTGCCCTTGGCCACCTGTGATCTCATCTACAAATCATACTTAGCAAGGTGGCATGGCCTGAATCTCATTAGAAGTACAGGCTGCAAAGAAAGGAGAGATTACTCACTTCATGGTGTTCCAGGAAACCTGATAAAATGTGAAAAAGAATTTTACATTGTGCATTGATCTGCTTGCAGTCCTCAAAAATAAGGCCCAGCTAAAGATGAAGAACAAACTGCACTATGGTGTTCCTTAAGAGGGCAGAGATTGATTTCAATCCACGTGTGCTTTGGTGTTTCTGGGTCAGAGTTCACCTTAAATTATCATAAACTGCTGCAGATAATGACACTCCTCTACACTGGAGAGGCCACCTTTCCATCTAGCCCTCAACCGCCAATGACTTTCTGCTTTTCATATGCCACTTTCTTGACAATATGAGGATGACTAGAGGACCAAAGGCTTTCCCTTATTCCAGCCCAACAGTTTGCCACAGTTTACTTCTTCCTACGGATTTTCGGTTTCTTCACCGGGCGGAGGTAAGGATTGTCTATCACGCTGTCCTCTCCATTTCGGCTACCAGAAAGAGAGGTGTTGTGCTGTAATACGGATGCATTCTCCTTCTCAGCTCCTGAATCATCCTAGCAGGGAGGACAGGACATGAACAATGTCAGAGTAAGACAAGAACCACTGGACATGCGAGAAACATCAAGACAGAAGACAATTAAGACATTTGGGGGCAAGTGCAGGAAGAAGCAAACGAAAAATATCCGATGGTCAAAGTGCCCTCTGGTGGCTAAGAGATGTTCTAGAACTAAGGGAGCATTGCACCTAATTTTCACAAGGTTTGGTTTTCAATGGAAGTCAAACCTGGGACTGCTCTTACACAGAATACCAAGGGGAAGAGGCATCTCTGTTGCCAGGCAACTGGACCAGAGTTCCCTTTCTTGCTGTGCTGTTTCCCTGCCCATCTGTGCACAATTTATGCCCCAGTCCACTTTTTAGCCTAGATGTTACAAGTTAGTACAGAAAATAGATGAGACGCACATCCCATCCACATTCAGTCCCAGCCAGCTGCTACAAGTAACTGGCTCAATTTGAGGAAGATTTGGGCCTAGTAGCTAAGATATGGTCCCTCCTTCCAATCTCGCAGAGTCATCCTTCTCTTGTAAAGTGTTGCACTCTTTTCCGGCACAAGGACATCTGGTAAGTCTGCACCTTTTGTGGGGGAACCTAGTGTCTGCTAGTAGATCCACACGAACATCTCAAAAAATCACAAAGGCTTTTCAGCAGCCAGAATTATGTAAACAAAAAGCATATGCACCCAAATCTTCCAGTTCCATCCTTGTGTTTATACTTTTTGGTGGGCATTTAATGAGGAGCTCACAGGATCTTGGCGCCCATGTCACCCTGTATCAGACAGAGTCTCTAAAGCTCTACCATGCTCACGTGCAGGGGGAGGTTTTCTGTGTCAGTCTGCTCATCTTGTTCAGAGGAATCTGTCTCCTCCATCTGTTGCATCTCCAACTCAGAAGGAAGCAGAGCAGTCAGGTAAGGTATTGCAAAAGGCCTGGCAGCTATCACTGGATAAAAGGGGAAAAGGTATCATTTCAGTAACAGAGACTCACTCCTCAGTTATCTAGCCAAGAATGGATGAATCATGGGAGGAAATGCACTATTATAGATTGAGCCACATATTATTTAACATTATTTCTTTCCATTAAGGTTTTTCTTATACCCAGGAAAAGATGTATTGCAATCCTCTACTGTATATGTTAACTTCATCCCATGGGCTACATCTGAAAGTTTCTAACACAATGGCATCCAGACCATATTGCACAGTACAAGAGCCTAAGTAATTTTTCAACACTGTTAAGACAATGGGAAGCTCTGCCTGACTACAGTAACTGCAATTTCGACATCACTTACAGGGGAAGGTGCTGACATCATCCTTGAAGAGGCTCTGGGTCTCTCCTGTCTTTGCCATGAAACGGGTCAAAGCTCTTTCAACATCACGCCTCTGGGAAGCAGCCTTTTCTCGTAAGATCTGATAGTCTAATACAGGTTCCCGGTAAGTCTGTAAGGGAAAAGGAGGGAGGCAACCTATGACTACTCAGGGAGTTCAAACATGTAGGACTCATAATCTTCATGGGCAATCCAGGTGCAGTTAAATTCACATCTATCTATTGGATAACCAAACCTTCTTATATATTTTTCAGAAATAAACAAATGGGGCTAAGTCACTGTGGTGATGCTAAAACAGAGGTAGACAGTTTTGACAAACTCTGAGTTTTGCATCTGCAAATCCCTCAGGTTGCCTCTCCCTTTCCCAGTCTATGGCATAGAGGCAGGAAGCCTGTTTTTGTGATTTGGAACCATGTTCTCTAAAGCCTCCAAGACTGATTCAGCTCCCAGAAAAAGCATGTGCCCCAAGCTCCTCATCCTAACACAAAAAGGGGATTTGGGGGGGATAGTCCCACCACATCAAGATACAATGATACAAACATCTGTAGCAGTACTGAGGACTATAAAACCAGCCTTGGGAACAAATTCAGACCACATAACAGATTTTGCCCACTGCTCTCCTAAAGGACGAAAAGAACTCTAAAAGACTTAGCATATAATTTGGCCTGAATCCACCTGGTAGTTCCAACAGGAGCAGACCCATTAAATCTATGGGATTTACATGAACCCACCATTCAATCATTCATTCATTGGGTCTCCTTAAGACTACTAGTTAGGAATAGTTAATTGGATCGAGGTCTTTGTCTTTAAAGGTCCAACCAATTTCTGATTAAAAAGAGTCTGTGCATAGAATATACAGTCATGTTTATGCAAGACATCTCTCCTTACCGGTGTTTTGATGTAAGTGTGAGGATCTGGGAACTCTGGGAAGTGACCAGGGATGTGGGATGGATGGGGCTTGTTCTGCCCGGCTGTCAGGGCTCTTGGAGTCACCGGCTGGTTGGTTACAGGGGCTGCAAATGGAAACAAAAATTCAGCTATGGCAGCTTCTGCCATGTGGCTATGAGCCCAATTTAACATGGAAACAATCTAGTGGTTCTGTTCACTTTAGGAGAGCCAATACAGTACTGGTGTTTCAGCAAAGAGAATGAAAATAAGCAGCCCTACAGACAGGATAGCATGACAAAAACAACTATATAAAGACTTTAACATAGATCAATGCTGGAATATTAGGGTGCAATGATATCCTGCTTACTGTGACACAGGCCTGCCAGCACCACCATGTTTCCTCTAGCTCCCAACACAGGATCACCATATTTATGGGATCATATACCGTATTTGCCGGCGTACAAGACGACTTTTTGAGCCCAAAAAACATGCCTCCAAGTGGGGGGGGGGTCGTCTTGTATGCCGGGTGCACTGAATGACGCGGGGCCGCGCTGGCCGGGGAGGAAGGCAGGCGGGCAGGCAGGCAGGCAGGCAGGCAGGCAGGCAGGCAGGCAGGCAGGCAGGCAGGCAGGCAGGCAGTCGGTCTGGATGGAGGGAGGGAAGCACAGCCTGCCATGCCTGAGCGGCCAGAGCCTGCCGCCGGGCTGCCTGCTGCCCCACGCCGCTGAGCCAGCCGCGCACTCGCTCGCCTGCCACCCGCCCGTTTCCCTTTTCCTCTTCCTCCTTCTCCTGCCGCCTCCCACTCAGCCTCTTCCACTCTTGCTCACCCTCTTGCTGCCATGCCTGAGCCGCCGCCGGGCTGCCCGCCGCCCCGCGCCGCTGAGCCAGCCGCGTGCACTTGCCCGCCACCCACCCGTTTCCCCTCTTCCTCCTTCTCCTGTTGGGGGTTTTGTCTTATACGGCCAGTCACCTTGTACGCCAGCAAATACGGTAAATTCTCCTGCCTCCTCTACCTCATCATAGATGAATTCACATAGATGTATTAGGTGGCATTACACTTTACAAAGGAAGGAGATAAGGAATTCATCCGACACCTTTCTTTAAATGGCAATCTTGCATTCCACCTAAAATGTAGTTCTGGACTCTATGGTGACATCAAATCACAATAAATTCTGTTATTCATTATTTTAATGAAAATTATATCACGGTAACATCAAGTGGCAAACCATCCGTTTTCTGCTTCAAACAGACTTAGATAAATTGAGTCTCACTGCTGGTACAATGGGGTACTGGCTTTCACCCAATCTAGAGTAGGTTGGAATTCGTTTTACAGAGATTTTTTCAGCCATGACTTAAGCCTGCAGAAGTGCCTCCTCCCTTTACCTAGTTCTGAAGTTTTAGGAAGATATAAAGGCTGTAGTCTTTCACATACACACAAATCTCCAGTATCTTGATCCTCAACACAAAATCAATGTGTAGCCAGCATAATTAACTTGTAAACTACCCAGAGAGTGCTTTAAGTACTGTGGGGTGGTATATAAGCAGCATGTTTTATCTTCAAAGCCTTAGAAATTCCAACAAAACTTATTTCCAAAGACATGCACTTGTAAGACTGGAGCCCAGACCTCAGTGAAGTCATTAGAACTGTGTGTCAATTTGAGTGCCGCTTTCTCACAGGGTATAGAAACCAACATCTGACTGTTCAAGTGATAGGTTTAATAAAAATTGCATGAAATACATGAAACTTCACTTCATGAATTACTGATTTACACAACATATTAAGTTGCATAACATGGCAAGTCTATCTACAGACTTGTAGCAGCATAAACAGATTATTATTTTGCAAAGGTGGAAAAAGCTTGTTTCCATCCACACCCACTCACCCACATAGCCTCCCAAAAGGGTGTAGAGTGGATGCATAGGTACTGAGGAAATAAAGCTTTCCCTGCAAAACAAGCACAAGGGTCTGTGCCTCAGCATCCATGCATGTGAAGACATCTGCAGATGAGTATTTACTGCCAGAGATATTCCTGCTGGAGGAAGCCCTGAACATGGGACACTTTGGAAACAAAGTTAGCTTTGGATTTGCAGGATTCAAAATCTTCAAGAACTGGCATGGAATTAGTATAAATAACCCCCTTCTATTGATCTTAGTGGAATCCATGAGGTAGAAGCTTCACATACAGAGAACTTCCCCACTAGCTGGCATAAACTACCTGATCCTAAGAAGTAGCAGAGAACTCGCTAACTTGTTCATGATTTGTTGTATGTATATATCTCTTTTCTCCCAGTACAAGGACCCAATGGAATCTATGAAGTCCATTCTTCCCAACTGAACAAACAGTGAACTGGTTGCCTAATGTAACATATTTGTTGCAAAAATCGCTTCTCCTGCCGATTCTACATTTACTGAAGAGACTGACGGATCACAATTCTAAAGCATCTAGTACACGTCCTGACCACTAGACTAGACGTCCTCTCAGCAAATTTACAGAGCAATCAAGACAAGGCAATAGCTCACATACGTGCAGTGATCACCATCCGCTGGGACCGTTTGGCATATGCAGGGAGTGTTTCCATGTTGAAGCCTGAAATGCAAGAAGGAAGTAAGAATGAAAGGAAGAAGAATCTAACAAACCAATTCACCCTTCAGTTGTAATCCATTCACCACTGAAGTCTGGCATCCTGACTACAACATTCACAATCAATTCACTCATATGTACTCTCCCCTTGCTAATTCCAGAGCAATTCAAGGAGCAATCCAGAGAGATTACAAAGATTCCAGAACAAGTATGGGTGTCTGTGTGTGACAGAGAGAAGTATAAAAGGAATGACACATGCTCGTCTTCCTCAAGAATCTCATGGTAATCCATCTTCAAGCTTCAACCCAACAGATCTAGCACCCCTTGTTAAAGGAATTAACTCTACATCTTTTGCAGAAGTTATCAGTATTCACTGATTTAGCATAGGTAAACAATCCCTCCCCATGTCTCCACACCAGCAGTACAGCCGTGTAAAGAGTAAATCACATATCCCAGCACTCACCCATTTCAACTAAGGCAACAACAATATCCGATAGAGTTGGCTGAGTCCTTGCTGTATGTTCGCAGAAAGACTTTGCACTCCTCCCCATTTCTGAAATATCTGGGAAAGCAAAGATCACTATAGAACTGAAATCTGAAAAACACAGTCACTTACCTATTTCTATTAGCCCAATCCTGAATTTAGGAAGCTGACTCTCTGAAAATTGTTAACCATTCCTGGCATGTGGAGATTGCCAGTGGCAATTTTCTGATATTAAAGACTCCCCCAACCCCTGTCTCAAGGATCCCAACAGCTTCTACAGGAAAAAAGGGAGCCCAGGAATCTGAAGAGAGGTGGATAGAAAGTTTAAATTAAATTAAAATGAAGATAAACATTGCCTGGTGAGGACCTCATCACAATGTACATGGTGTAGTTGTGTCAACTGGGTTTCAGCCAATATTCAATGCTGAGTTCTCAGCCCATATTAGAAAAGAAATATTTTCCTATATGGACATATCTAGGAATCATGATTAAAGAACTGTCAAATGACAATTTAAAGAAAAACATTTACCCATCTTCAGATAGCAATAAAATAGCAAATGCAATTAAACATAAGTAAGCACAGCGCAACATTTTGGGGAGTTGAATTAATAATAATCCCAGAGGATATCAGATGGTAATGACAGACTAGGGAAGGGATGAGAAATAGCAACGAATGGCTATGATGAAAAAGGCAAATTATAAATGATTAGGAAAAAAGTTTGAATATAGAAGTAACAATGTCATAATGCTTTTATATAAGTCCCCCGTGTCCTCATAATTAGAATTCTATGTATACACAGACTTACAACTTGAAAAGGATTTTGGAAATTGTCATATGCAGCTGCATATGACAATTTTCCCCTCACACAAACATATAAGGAAAAAGGCAACATGACCAGGATGCTGTAGAAATTCCTTAAAAAGGAAAATGTCAAAGTTAGGGACTGTTTTATTTGGGGAGGGAAAAGAGCGAGTAAGGAATATATAAGCCTCTAAAATCAGTGTGAAAAAGTGCACGCAAGATTTTCTGTGCTCTCATTACACTAGAACCTGAGGTCATCCCTTAAAGCTGAACAATGGGACATCAGAAGCAGGTAAAAGGAAGTAAAACCTCACTCAATACACAGTTCAACTCCGGAGTTCACTACTACAAGATGCAGTGATGAGAACAACAAACATCTTTAAAAGGAGATTAGACATCTGCATCGAAGATAAGGATATCAACAGCTATGGTAAAATCATTGGTTACAATAACCGTCCACTACCTCAAGGATCAGCTGTTGTGGAACTTTAGCAGGAGAAGAGCATTGTGCTCTGCTCTGCTTGTGTGCTTCTCATAGGTACTAGACTGGCCACTGTGGAAATAAAATGCTAAAACAGATGTGCCTTTAGTTTGCTCTAAGAAGACTCCTCTTATGGTAAGACTCGTTGTAGACTCAGATTGTAGACTCATTGATTATTATAATGCCTTTTGACCACCACAATTTTCTGGTTCGCATATAACACTACGTCATTTTTAAAGTAGTTTCTCTGCCACTCTAATCCCGTATTGAGAAACAAACCCCCTTTTGCACTTATGGCTTGAAGTAGCCCTACAAATTGTAATTTGCAGATAGTCAGCTTATTCCTGATTTCTTTCAGTGCTCCAAACACGGCTTTCTCTGTACTGAAAAGCTAAAAAGGAAACACTCCTAAGGCTAAACTATCCTTGCTTGCTTTTCCTTCAAACTTTCTTCATTCTCTCTAGAAACAGTCTCCCATATATACCCAACTCCTTTCTGCTACAAAGCAAAACTCTGATCTCTAAATCACATATTTGCTTCCACAAGGCACAACAAAATACCCACTTCACAGAAGGAAAAGTGATGGTGCTCAGAAAAATAAACACAACACACCTCATTAAAATTTGCTTACATCTCCCACAAATAACTATAAACATTCAATGAAAACCTCACTGCAGCTGCATACGACAATTTCCCCCTCACACAAACATGTAAGTTGGGAAGGGAAACCAACGTGGAGGATATCTCAGGGGTCTCCTACCAACTCTCCTCAGACTAAAGAAGCTACTTGGATGAGTAGCAAAATGTTTCAACTCAATAAGGAAGAAGTCTAGTTGCCACAACTCAACTTCCAGATATAAGCAAAACATATATCCTACAAGAATAAACCTACAAGTTCCACCACCCACACTCCACAAAAAAGTCCCAAAATATAGGTAAACTGTACCATACAACAAACAAATGCACACAAGCAAAATTTTCCCCAATATAAAGGCAATCCTCACACAAAACTAACTCCATCCACAAATATACAGGTGAAACAAATCCTTACTACAGCTGGAGTTTTTGATACTGGCAAAAGCAATGGAGGGAAAACACACCAGAACTGGCCAAACAAGCCACAACCATGTTGTTTGGCTATAAGAAGGACTATGGCTTGCTCAAAAAGCCATGGTTAAAAGCTTTCTGTGTGAACAAAGTTGAAGGAAGATCCATGCTATGTTTTAATTGGTGTTCAGCATAGTAACCTGGTATTCCTACGACCTGATATAAGATCGATGCTCTTCCTGCCTTTCTTTATTCCTCACCTGCCATATTACCAATGGCACTTCCCAAATTGCTGCAAAAGTAGCCACTGCAACCAAAACAAAATCTCCTTCGGTTTGGTGCTAGCTAGCTAGCTATTTATTTATTTATTTATTTATTTATTTATTTATTTATTTATTTATTTATTTATTTAATTTAATTTAATTTAATTTAATTTAATTTAATTTATATCCCGCCTATCTAGCCAACTCAGGACCACTCTAGGCTATGGAGTAGAGTGAATTGAAGGGATCTGAAATTATCATTGTCTTCTAGGGGGTGTTGCTGTTTCTTTAGACTAGCATATTTAATACTAGGAAAATGACACTGCCTTTCTAACAGACACCAATTTCACAAGGCAGAGAGTACTTACAGCTCTGGAGCATCTCTGTCAACGTTTCCACAGCAGCCTTCTCAGCACTCTCAAACCCAGCCTCTGTCAGTAGTGAGCTGACCACCACCTGGAGTGTCCTTCTTCGAGCCAAATAATAGTTATCTGATGGAGTTGTAGAATGTTTGCCACCTGAGCGCTTCTCAGATAAAAGCAAAGCAAGAAAATGCATGTAAGGGCTAAGGAGAACAAACAGCCAGGAGACTGGAATCATGCAGTCTTTCAGATATTGTTGAGCCATGACTCCCATCATCCCTCACCACTGGATATGCTACTGGGGATGATGGGAGATGCAATCTAACAACATCTGTAGGGCTACACATTATCCAATCCCAACATAAAGATATGCAGAAGTTAGTATAATTAAGGTATGGTTGCTGCCAAATGTGATTTAAAAGTATAGATTGTTGGCAACCAAGCAGGGCAGGCCCCCTCCTCCCAGGTTAAAGAAATGTTTGCTCATAAGTTCAAAATGTGCTCTAATGTCTTGGATTCTGACAGTGCAGTTTCCTGTCTACATAATTACCATGAAAATTACTGTGGTTATTTACCTTGGGGAAAGCAATAGCCACATTAAGAGATGATTCCCTTTTTATTCTAGCTTAAACACTTGAGTCAGTGTTGTATAATCATGGACAAAGTAATGGGCTAGGACTCAGAAGATACAATAAATTATCAAACGGGACTCTGATCCAAAACATCAGGACAGCCACAGATTCCCTACTTCACTTGAAGTTAAAAAGTTTCTGAATGACAGTTTTGTATACTAGGGCACAACTCTGAACACAGCAGACTTATGGGGAAGGAGGTCTCATCCTGGTCACTAAAAATAGTGTATTGATCACGTCCCTCAACCATCAGAACTGGAGTGACTGGGCATGTGTAGCTTTCTACATGACAGCTGACTGCAACTCTCATCAGCCCTAGCCAACATGAGAGAAGATGGAGGCTGTAGCCTTAACACCTGAGGGTTCCAAGTTGTCCCGCCTTGCATCAGTTAATATAAGAAACTAAATGTATGTATTTTCCGATGTGTGGACCCTTTGGGTGGCTTCGCGTGCAGGAGTGGCCAGCACATGGCCCTCCAGATATTCTCGAACTACAACTCCCATGAGACCTAGAAACCATAACAGTGAAGGACGACTGGAACGACGGTCCCATAGCTAATATCTCCTCGCCCCTTTTCCTGTCCGCAATCGGTTTTTACACCAGGAACTTCCCGCCGCCGCCAGGGGAAAAAAAGAAGCCCCAGGAATCGAACCCACTCCCACCAATTCAGAACGGCTTAAAGGGCAGCTGGCGGGGCCAATCAGGAGGAAAGGAGATCGGCAAATCAGGAGCCGCCCGCCTCTTCGGACTCTCCAATCCCAACCCGAAGTTCCCCGGGGCTCGAGGCCTCGCGCCGTTTCCTAATGAAGGCTGCGGTGGGAGCATCGCGACGGCTCCCCCGCCACAGGCAGTGCGAGTGGGCTGCCAGGCGGGTCGTGCCACAAAAAAGGGAATCGTTCTCTCAGAACCGATCCTTACCGTGCTCGAGCTACTAGACCCGCCGGTCCCTGTATCTGCCATCTTGGATCCATGGGAGATTGCGAGCATGCGCCGCTGCGAAGAGACTTGTGGGGCTTGTAGTCCTTTGGTGCCTGTTCCGCTGAGAGCCTCCTTTTTCATCTAAGGGGGTTTAAGCGGCCTGGGAAACGCAGAGGTGCTCCTCTAGAGGAGGGCAGGGCTGCGGGCTCGAGGGGATCCACAGGAAGCGCCAGCCCTCATCATCTTTCTGTGAAACCAAAGCAAAATTAACCTGTGGTGCCTTTAGCCGAAGCTTACAGAAAGTATGGGGAACCTTAGGCACTCCAGATGATTGTGGGCTTCTAGTCTCTTTGGTCCTTTCTCACTAGTCATAGCAGCTGGGTTTGAAGTCCAAAACAGATTTGTTGTGGCCCAAGCCTTTGTGGGTAGAACTAGGAGTCACACTCATTAGTTACAAGCCCTAGATCAAATCAAGCCCAAACTATATACAGTATCTGAAGGCAAAAAGATTGAAGCTGAGGCTTTCCTACTTTGAGCACATAATGAGAAGGCAGGATTCCCTGGAAAAGAAAATACAGTAGCGCTGGTAAGGGTAGAAGGCAGCAGGAAAAGAGAAAGACCAAATAAGAGATGGGCTGATTCCCTAAAGGAAGCCACAGGCTTCAGTTTGCAGGACATTCTGGAGATCGATGCTTAATAGGATAGCTATAAGATGAAGGCAACTTGATAGCACACAACAACAACAAACATGCATTGAATTGTGTCAATAAACTAGAAAGGTAAATATTAAGTTGCAGCATGTGACATTCTTGTAAAAAGCTAAAAAAAATATACCGAGGATGAGATGATAAACATTTTAAAAAACTGAAGTGAACTGCTTTCCTTAAACGTTTATGCCAGTGGAAAGCCGTTTGTCCTTCTTCTGTGGTTGCAAGTCATTTCTGACTTATGATGACCTTATGAATGTGTGGCCTCCTGAAGGTCTTATTGGTAACAACCCTAGTCAGCCTTTAAATTTGGTACAAAATTATTTTTGCTTAAGCAGGCTAATGAGAAATATCCCACTGGCAGTTATTACCGGTATAGACGTTAATGTGTTTATATCTGGTTTGGAATGTGGGTTTTACCCAATTTGCTTGGCATTTGATTTAGGAGAGAGAGAAAGAAGACACTACTTCAAACAATAGAACCCTATTGTCGATTTATAGAATCATAGAATAATTGAGGTGGAAAGGGCCTTTAAGGCCACCAAGTCCAACTCTGCTCAATACAGGAATCAAAATCAAAGCAAATTTGATAGATGGTTGTCACAATGTTCTCTTGAAAATCTCCAGCACTGGAGTGCTCAACACCTCCCTAGGTGACTGTTTCCATTGTCATATTGCTTTAACAGTTAAGAAGTTTTTCCTCATTTTCAACCAAAATCTTGCTTCCTATACCTTGAACCCACAATTACATGTCCTTTACTCTGAGATGATCTAGAACAGATCCTGCTCCTCTTCTGTATGCTTGTATAAAGGAAATTGCTGCTTGTTAACAAGCTGGCTGTGTTCTTGGATGTGTGCCTAGTTATGTAATGGGATATGTGCCTAGGAATGCCTCTAGCATCTCATTAAGGAATGGCAAGTTGTGGGCAGTACTTAAGTGATTATCCTTCTGCAAGTGTAAACTTGCAGTAGCATTCTGGCCATAGTGTAATTGATTTGTGGAGTTTCCTGCCACAGCTACGAATTGTTGTTCCCTAGCTTAGATGGCATTAAAAGAAGGGTTTTAAACAAATAGCTGAATGCCAGGCCTTTGGTGGGGAATGGCTATTGCCCTACTTGTGCTTTTCCTGGAAGAAACTAACTGCTGTAGGAACAGCTTTATTGCTGTTACTCACTAGAGCTCTGTTCTTCATTAGTGTATATTTATGGAGGGCCTGATACATGAGTCTCAGGAGAAGACAATACATACTTAATTAATCTGTGTCTCAGTTTTTTCTAAAGTGAATTATCCCATGTATATTAATTTCTTTATAAGTGTTCATTCTGCACACATCAAGAAATGAGTGATCACAGATAATTTGCAGCCTTATATCAAGAAATTCCAAACCTTGAAAAAAATTCCAAACCTTGTTGCAGAAACAGTAAGAGGCCCAGCCTCACAAAAGTACTAGTCAACTCTGCCAGATATATAACATCAACTGCTTTTTCTGCACCGTCCATGAAGAGGGCATGCTTAGAGCTTGAGGAAGTGGATTCCACCAATGAGAGCTTGCTATTTGTTTTACTTTTGTGGTCCAATAAAAAATATCACCTACTTTGGCATTTGTGTAAGTATGAAACAAGTTTGTTATAACAAATCCAAGGTACCCTCTTTTAATGGCTGCTAGCTGCAATACTGCTTCTTGGGAGGAAAGCGATGACAAACCTCGATAGCATCTTAAAAAGCAGAGACATCACCTTGCCAACAAAAGTCCGAATACTCAAAGCTATGGTTTTCCCTGTAGTGATGTACGGAAGTGAGAGCTGGACCGTAAAGAAAGGTGACCGCCGAAGAATTGATGCTTTTGAATTGTGGTGTTGGAGGAGGCTCTTGAGAGTCCCCTGCACTGCAAGGAGAACAAACCTATCCATTCTAAAGGAAATCAACCCTGAGTGCTCATTGGAAGGACAGATCCTGAAGCTGAGGCTCCAATACTTTGGCCATCTCATGAGAAGAGAAGACTCCCTGGAAAAGACGCTGATTTTGGGAAAGTGTGAAGGCAGGAGGAGAAGGGGACGACAGAGGGCGAGATGGTTGAACAATGTCATCGAAGCGACCAACATGAATTTAACCCAACTCGGAGAGGCAGTGGAAGACAGGAGGGCCTGGCGTGCTCTGGTCCATGGGGTCATGAAGAGTTGGAAACGACTAAACGACAACAAGTTGCAATATTTAATTGCATTTTAATTATTTTGCCCTTTTATTTTGCCTTTTTATTGTATTTTAAATGCTGCAAGCCGCCCAGAGACCTTCAGACAGTGTGGGCGGCATATGTTAAATAAATAAATAAATAAATATTGGATTTCCAAGAATCTGTAGAAAACACAACCCACAAGATATGCTCTCTCTCTCTCTCTCTCTCTCTCTCTCTCTCTCTCTATCTCTCTCTCTCTCTCTCTCTCTCTCTCTCTCTCTCTCTATCTATCTATCTATCTATCTATCTATCTATCTATGTCTATCTATCTATCTATCTATCTATCTATCTATCTATCTATCTATCTATCTATCTATCTATCTATCTATCTATCTATCTATCTATCTATCTCTATCTCTGTCTACTGTATCTATCTATCTCTATCTCTCTAACCATACACAATGTAAAGCTTAATGTACTGAAGCCCCTTGTGGAATTGCCTTTTCTGTAGATCAGTTTGACATTGCTTTTGTCTACTTTATTCCCAGTGTGATCACCTGATCCAGCACAAAAGATGTTCGTATGTCAGTTCCCCTCAACCAAGCACCCTAAGTTTCCACATAGTTTCTTGTTTTAAAAAAAGGTTTCAGCTCAGCACTGGAATACACTATCACTAGGGCCCCTTACAAGAATTTTTTAAAAAGTGAGAGAGGAGGGAAATTGCTGTTGTGCACTTTTTAGCTCTTTAATCTTGCCACAGCTTTGTACAAGCCAGGCTCTCTCCTGCTTCCTGCTGAACTCCTGCAGATTGTCATCTAGATTGTTATAGAAGTTTACACGGGGAAACTCAATTTGATAAACTGTGAATGCACAGCCGATCAAGCTGTATTTTCCCCTCTGTGTGCTTTGTCTTGATGGTATGTTCCTTGTGAACACATCTTTTGAGCTGCGTGGTCTCCAATATCCATTGTTGGCACTATAACCCAGCATGGCTCGTAGCCAAGTCCAACAGACTGCCAGGAGATGTTCCAATGATTATTGGCTTCAGCTCTGCTCTCAGATACAGATACTGTAGCAGTGGACACAGGTAACATCAAGGGAATGTATGACGGTATCAAGCAGGCTTTAGGTCCAATACAGAAGAAATCTGCTCCCTTGAAGTCTACTACAGGCGTGATCATCCAGGACCGAGCACAGCAGATGGAACGCTGGGTGCAGCACTACTCTGAGCTATATTCTAGAGAGAATGTAGTAACTGAAGAGGCATTAAATAACATCGAGTGCCTGCGTGTCTTGGAAGAACTGGACGGTAAACCAACTTTAACAGAAATAAAAGCGGCCTTGGATTCTCTTGCCTCTGGCAAGGCACCTGGAAAGGACAACATCCCCATTGAAGTTTTGAAGTGCTGTAAAGATATCATCACCACTGAGCTGTATGAAGTCTTTTGTCTTTGCTGGAGAGAAGGTGGAGTACCACATGACATGAAGGACGCAAACATCGTCACATTGTATAAGAACAAACGCGACAGGGGCGACTGCAATAACTACCGTGGTATCTCTCTTCTCAGTGTTGTAGGGAAGCTGCTGGCCCATGTTGTGCTGAAGAGACTCCTGGTGCTTGCAGACAGAGTCTATCCAGAATCACAGTGTGGATTTTGAGCTAATAGATCTACCACCGACATGGGATTTTCCCTCAGACAGTTGCAGGAGAAATGCAGGGAACAACAACAGCCACTCTTTGTGGCCTTCATAGATCTCACAAAGGCCTTAGACTTTGTTAGCAGGGACGGACTTTTTAAAATACTTCCCAAGATTGGATGTCCACCTCAACTACTTAATAACATCAGGTCCTTTCATGAGGAAATGAAGGGCACTGTAGTTTTTGATGGCTCAACATCAGATCCCTTTGACATCCGAAGCAGAGTAAACCAAAGTTGTGTCCTTGCGCCAACCCTGTTTGGGATCTTCTTTGCTGTCATGCTGAAGCAGGCCTTTGGAACTGCAACAGAAGGTGTCTATCTCCGGACTAGATCAGATAGAAAGCTCTTTAATCTCACTAGATTGAGAGCAAAGAGCAAAGTCCAACTGAAATGCACGTGGGACTTCCTCTTTGCCGATGATGCAGCCATTGTTGCCCACTCTGCTGAAGACCTCCAACAACTCATAAATCATTTTAGCAAGGCCTGCCAAGACTCTGGACTATCAGCCTGAAGAAAACACAAGTCATGTGCCAGGGCATTGACTCACCTCCCTCTATTACTATCTCCATGCAAGAATTGGAGGTTGTTCATGAATTTGTGTACCTTGGCTCAACAATCTCTGACACTCTCTCCCTAGATGTCGAGCTGGATAAACGCATTGGGAAAGCAGCTACCATGTTCTCTAGACTCACAAAGAGAGTATGGCTTAATAAGAAGTTGACAGCATACACCAAAATCCAGGTCTATAAAGCCTGTGTCCTGAGCACACTCCTAAACTGCAGCGAGTCCTAGACCCTTTGTGCATGGCAGGAGAGGAAGTTGAACACCTTCCATATGCGTTGTCTCCGACGGATTTTTGGTATCACCTTGCAGGACAATGTTCCAAATAGAGTAGTCCTAGAACGAGCTGGAATTTTCAGCATGTATACATTATTGAAACAGCGCCGTCTACGTTGGCTTGGGCACGTCGTGAGAATGGCTGATGGTCGGATTCCAAAAAATCTCCTGTATGGAGAATTAGTGCAGGGAAGCCGCCCCCAAGGGAGACCACAGCTGTGTTACAAGGACATCTGCAAGTGGGATCTGAAGGCCTTAGGAATGGACCTCAACAGATGGGAACCCTTGACGTCTGAGCATTCAGCCTGGAGGCAGGTGGTGCATCATAGCCTCTCCCAATTTGAAGAGACACTTGTACAGCAGGCCAAGGCAAAGAGGCAGTCCCGAAACAAGAAAAACCAGGGAGCTGGACAGGGGACAGATTGTATTTGTCTTCAATTTGGAAGAGATTGTCACTCTCGAATTGGCCTTCTCAGCCACACTAGACGCTGTTCCAAGTCCTCCATTCAGAGCACCCTACCATAGTCTCTCAAGACTGAAGGATGCCTACACAAACCCAGCATACTACCATACTGTGATGACATTGCCAACCTCTGCATTCATTGTATAGATTTTTACATATACAAATGTATAAGTAGCCTTGCTCTCTTGCCTGGGTCCCTGTAACACTGTAACAGTCAGCACCATTGTTTTTGTTTTTCAGAACTGATAAATAACTTGTGTTTTCTTTAGCTTCACTTTCCTTCATAGGGTGGTGACCTTTGCATCAAAACTCTGCTGAGCGTGAAACCTTGCGTTTGTGTATATAACAGCCTGTACAACAGGAAACCTACCTTCTACAATCCCTCTGCTCCCCACTTCCTGTTTAAGTACAATACATGTGACTGAGAGAAGTTGTTCCAACCAATAATAGTGCTGAAATACAGAAATGTAAACAACTATCAGAACACTGAAAATTAAAAGCCTGATAGTGTGGATTTAAATTTCCTGGCAGCATTTGCTTTCTGGTTTTGATGTCAGTAGAAAAACAGAACAATTAAAATTAATTTGGAATGTTGGGAATACTGGATTTTTCCCCTTTTTTTAAATCATCAGTGAAATGATCTTGATCATCAGCAAGGGAGGAATCTGTTTCTTTATCAGGTATGTTGTAAAATGAGTTTATATTCTAAGAGATGAGGAATTGCCAACAAAGATCTCTGAAATACAGGCACAGATTTTTTCGACTGAGACTTCGTGATGTTCGTTTGACCATGTGAGCAATGTGCAGGAGCTGACCACAGTTGTATCTTGGATGCAAATTATATTTGTTAGATGGGAGAAGACTGATTAAAATGAATAGTTCTTAAGATAGTCTTGGCTTGCATAAGCACTACTGATTTCACTGTGTCTGTTTTAAATCTGACAAAGTCTGGATCTTACATCTTTTCATATATATTTTTTCTGCATGTAATAGTTTTGCCTTAATTTTTTTTCTTATTAGTACTGCTGTTTGTGCTTTAGTAAAATACCATAGCTTCTTGGTACATTCTGTTTTATATTTAGGAGACCTATCCCAAATTCAAAATGTGCATATGCTCTTGAAAAAGAAGACATATATGCATAGAAGAGGGGTTTTCAGCAAGTTTAGCTTGCATACCACAAGCAAACACATATATGCATATGTATGTGTCACAGTGCTTTCATGGAGATTACATGTGAGGAACCATTTGAAAAAAATTATGTGGCCCACTCGCACATATTTTGCAGGCTAAAGCTGTGATTCATATATATGAGGACTACTTTCAAAGGGACAGTAAGTAGTTTATGTATTTGCTATTCTTTACTCCACTGTTAGGTTTCTGAATATAACATGATCCCTTCAACTCCCTATTTATAACAGTACTGCTGGTGTCATCTGGTTAGTATATACTACATGAAATATGTATGTTTGTTTGATTAGGAGCTTAGATTTAATTGGCATACACCTTTTGATGGCCAAAAGGTTATTTCAAAGTACTTCTTTTGCATTTTCCAAGTTGCTAATAAGGGGGTGTTCTGTTGCTTTGATTTTGAGTTTGGTCATGATTTTTTCTGCTGGTGAGAAGTTTTGCAGAGAGAGGTTAGAGTGCCCTGTTTTATGGCAGTGTTAGAAGAACTAGGGGGGAAACCCACTAACTTTTCTCCCAGGTAGGCAGATGTGTTTTCCCCTTTCTAAATAATGTAACATCATTTTACATCATCTTAAACAGTTTTAGATTGCTACATTGTTTCACATTGTTTAAATGGTTTTGTTGTTTCTAGCCAGGCCTGTGAGATTTTGATAAATATTGCAATTAATACATAAATAAACAGACTTGTGGGGAAATGTCTGGTAGAATTCCTGAATTTCTAATTGATGTTCCTGTCTGCTTCCGTGATCCCTTAATCCCCCTTACAATGGGAATTCATATCTTCTAATATCTGTTATGTTTCTATGCTTTACATTTTAGATGTTGCTTGAAAATCATACCTCTTAATTTTGGCTGGGCCCTCCTATGTGCAGCCTGTACTTCTGACAATTGACAGGCACTTCCTTGTACCTTATAGTTTTCAAACTGCTTTGTTCTCATCATTTTATCTCTCTCTCTCACACACACACACACACACACTCACTGTTCTTTTTTAATTTGGTTGTTAGACTGTAGGCTCCAGGCAGTAAGTTGTCATTTTATTTTACTGTGCAGTCATTAGGCAATTTATACTTCTAAGTGGCAATAGTAGTCATCATCATTGCCATTACTGTCATCCTGAGCCAGTAGTTTCAGACAAATTCTCCTATCCTGGCTGACTCTTAATACCAAAGGGTGACTGATTATGATATAAACATTTGGAAGGGGTCCACAACAATTTATGCTATAATAAATATTTTGGTCTTTAAAGTGTTACAAGACACCAAAGAGTCTTGCAGCACTTTAAGAACAAACAAATTTATCATAGCTTCAGTTTTCCTGGACTGCAGGCCATGTCTTACGCTAATTGTTAGTCATTAAGGTGCTGTAAGACTCTGTTTTGCCTGATTAAAATTGCCTTTACACAAAACAAAGATTTTGGGTGCAAAAAGGATGTCAGATCATTGCTGTTGGTCAATGGATTGGATTAACGTCAGGAAGTGGAGGAGATTTTCCCACATAGCAGTTGAACTCAGAGTTGTTTCTGGGAGCGATGAGCTAGAATTTCAGCAGAGCCATTTTCATATGTTTCAAGCATAGCATGAACACACAGAACATGAAGAAGGAAATACATCACATGCATGTGTGTGTAATAGATAATCCACATCCATATCAAGATCAATAAGCAAACTCTTTGTTACCACATCAGTTTGCTGATGCAGCCTCAATACAGATGTTGGAGGCAAGCTATATACTGCACATAATTGACTTTTTTGAGGGGAAATTGGCTTTGGAGAAGCTGTGATTTTTGGGAGAATGATGAGATGGTGGGTGCTTGACTTAATCTCTTGTCCATTGTTCAGTTTAGACAGTGGAGTAGCCTGCTTTTCTTTCATGCCACAATGTTCCAGATATGACATAAGAGATGAAATCCAGTAGTGAAATGTACACCATGTAAAGCTGATTATGTCATCAGCCATATTGGTTTTTTGGAAATTTACTTTACTTTAATTAGATTTATACCCCGCCCCTCTAAATAGGGAAGTAATTGGAGGCCACAGGATGGAGAAGGGAAATCTTTAATTTCTGGAAATCATCACTGCCAGAATGGTTTTACTAACAATGGAAATCACTTTCAAGCAAGTATGCTTACAACATGAGCTTTATGTGGTGCAAATTCTGCTACTGGATTTCAGCCTTTATCTCTTTTGATAAGAAGATAGTGTAGTTCTTTTTGAAAAACCCATTGAAATGAATTGGAACACTGCAAAAATGGGATACTGGTGTGTTCTTAAGCAAACAGCAGAGAATGTCAGTCCTATAATATGAAAAGATCTACCTACCTCTTAAAGTGAATGGAACCTCAGGAAAGTCTTAACTTCCAGTCACACAGACAACTGGGTTACTTAGGAGTCACTTAATAGATTATGGATTAGAGTTCGCAGAGTCAAAATGGACCTAAGCAAACTGGGTTTTCACATCAGTACAATCAAACAAAAGCAAAGTGTGCTGCTTATACACTGCCTCTCAAAAGGATAGAAGGCTGAGTCAACCTTGAGCTGGCTACCTCGGATTGAACCCCGCCCAGGTCGTGAGTACAGTTTTGGCTGTCGTACAGCGATTTAACCACTGCACCACAGTCCTTTGCAAGTGCAGAGAGGAACAGGCAGTTTCATACCTATGTCAATATACTGTATATCTCTAAACACGTATTATGGAAGACTCGATTTTACCTGTACCCAGTAATGGGCGACATCAAAAATACAGTACAGTATTGTTGAAAATCAACTAAAGCAACTCTCAACCGATTTTGTGCTCTTAATTTTCCCTAGCTTCTTCACAGCTCTCTTTCCACCCTGGCTCCCAGTGAAATACAGTATCAGCCATCATACTGAGCTATCAGAGATGCACTAACGTCTTGCTTCATATGTCATATGGAAGACTGTAGCCAGAAGTGTGTAGAGAAAATTATAGCTGTCTTAAGTTTCTTGTCTAACTGTCTGACCTGAAGGCTTTGACCTACGCAGATCAGAACTGGATGTCTTGAAATCATTTGCCTTCTATCAAGTGAGGCCATGGTTACTGCAGAATGGCTTTTATCATCAGCAAAGTCTGAAGTTGGATAGGATTTCTTCATCCATCTGCTGCACAGTATATGGATGTTTTATATATATATAACAACAAAAGAGTAAACCTGCCAAATTTGCACTTTCTCCTTGAGCTTTCACATTTCCATTCAGCATACATAAAACCAAGCTATCTGTTTCCAGCTGGTGGATTTGATTTAAATCAAATTGATTTAATTTATAATTTAAATAATTATTTAAATTTTAAAACTTTTTAAATAATTACATCAAAAGTAGAATTTTTAATTTAAATCATGATTTAAATCAATTTTATTTTTTAAAAAAACATTGATTTTTATACACCCTGGTTTCCAGATAAAGCTTTCATTACACCATCACCCTGTCCCATGCACTGGATGCTACAAGGGTTCCAGATGACAGCATATTCCTCTTAGAATCCCGCTTTGTTTTCCCACCATTCCTTCTATTGTATTATTTTAACCACCAAAAATTAATTAAGGTGAAAGGAATGAAGTAACTGTAATGCTTTATAACTGTTCCATTTGGAGGGAGGGAAAAAACAGTGGAAAAACACAAGATGATTACAGACAGCAAGCATGAGGGCACCCAGCATTACCACTGAGAAGATACTGGGCAGGAAGAGTAAACAAGTCATGGTGGATTCCAGATATTTGCCTTGTCTAAAAGCTGCTTCAGAGTTTTTCTGAAGCAGCTTTTCCTGACATAGGTATGAAACAGGTTTTTACTCCAATAAGTAAAAAAATGGAAGAAGTGGTGAATAAAATTTGGCAAATAGGAGGGTTCCAAATGAAGGACAACATAATCTGTATCTTCCCCATAAAAGTTTGGGTTTAGAAGCAAAGCAGTTTTCAGGATAAAAGCATCCTGTAGAAGCAACTCTAATTTCCCATTACAAGTAAGTGAAGAAATGGTGGCAATTCTAGCCAAAAGTGGCTGTTCTTATATAGATATGGATGTACTCTTTTGTTCCTTCTCTTCTTTTGCCTCTAGGGTGCAGACGAAGACCAGTAAAGTATTTTCTGCTCGCCGTTTGGAATGCTGTACATACATTTCTTTAATTCTACATCTGGAAACTTTATTTTGCCACTTTGCAATATAACTATATTTGTAAACTACTGTATATTTTACAATACAGTTATATTTAATATACGTAATATATTTATATTATAAACTATATTTACAAATACAGTTATAACTTAAGATCAGGCTGATTTGTATTGTGTATACACACAGACATGGCACTAAGCTGTTTTGACTGATGCTGACCTATATCAAATAGTTCACAAAGAATACCATGAAGTACAGATGGACAGTTAAGAAACGAAACCCAGAACTAAGATGAATCCATCCATCGAAAAGCCAAACAAAATAGAACTTCCATATGTAGCACTAAGAGACAACACTACAAATATTTTATCTTATTATGATATTGTAAAAAGCCAGCTCTTTGGTCTTGGGCAAGCTACACAATCCCAGAAGAGAGGGATTGTACGCTACTTCTGTTACTATAGACCTAGAAAACTTTGGAAAGTGTCGTCATAAATCAGAGTCAACTTGGCAGTACGTATGCTATTGCTGTTTTTTTGGTTTTTTTTTTTTTAGTAGTAGGAGGAGTAATTTCATCTAACCTACTAGGTCACGTCATTCAGCATTTCTGCTCTCTTTTTTCGGCTTTTGCCTCAGTTATGTTTCTGCATGTAATTCCACACGGCTTTGTCCTCACAAACATGCTGAATACCCATAATATATGGCAGAGTAAGCTGGCTGGATAGCTCAGTGGTTTAGGCATCTGGCTGTAGAACCAGAGATTGGGAGTTTGATACCCCACTTTGCCTCCTGCATGTTGAGCCAGTCTGTGTAACCTTGGGCAAACTGCAGAGTCCCAGGGCACCCTCAAAAGAAAGGAATGGTGAATCACTTCTGAGTACATATTTCCTACCTGGAAAATCCTGAAAAGGATCTCTATAAGTCAGAATTGACTTGACAGCACATGGTGAGGATAATGTACTACATCTATAACCTGATGCACAGTTTCTTCAGATCATACTTTTTGGGTGTGTTTTCCTACTTTCTTAGGTGTATCTATACCAGACTGTTACAGTATATCAGTTGAATTCCACTTTGGCTGTCATTCATCTTACAGAATCCTGAGACATGAAGATTGGTGAGAATTCTTTGCTAGAGAACTCTACTGCCACTGCAGCATTAGATAGCTCTAGCAGAGGAGTCTAAGTACTTCACCAGAGTACAATCAAAGAAAGCTGTGTGGTCCTTCCACAGTATAAATGCAGGATAAATGGTACCTTTATTAGACAACTAAAAAAACAGCAACAAACCCAAACAGCCCAATGTTCCCAAGGGTGAAGGTTGAAACCACACGTGCCAAGATTTGAACTCATCTTAAGAAGTATACCTGGCAGACTTTTGCCATGAATTTTTGGAGTTTTCATTTATAGTAATTTTCTGCAACATTGGTGCATAGCCTGAAGAAGCTGATTTGACCCATGAAAGCTTGCTGGTTGTTTGATTTATATTTGATTTATATTTGTGGGTGGGTATCTAGAAAGTAGCACCTCTACTCCATTCACCAGGCTATAAAAGTATTTTGCAGGCCGAAGTAATGACAATTAAAGTGACATCAAACTACTGTGACTGTGTAGTGTTAATATCTTGTCCTAGCTCTTCCACAGCCTGAAACTAAAATGTTCCATACCATAGCCAAAGGCCAACACTTGATCTCACCACAGTTACCAAATGCCAATCTATTTAATGTGCTTCATCATCAGGAAAACTGCAGTCTCTGCCAACTTGCTACCTTCCAAATATGTTAAACTACAACCTCTGTCATTCTCAGCCAGCATAGCTGGGAATGATGGGAGCTGCGGTCCAATTCCATGTTGGAGAGCAGCAGATTAAGGAAAACTGAGATCATCAATTGACTGCTGAATATCTGAGATGCGTTGGAAGTAAAAAGGCAGAATAATATTCCTGGTAAATTAGAAAAACACAGCTTCGGTTCTGAGTCAGTGCCCACGTCTAATTGAAGAAGTATGTGAGCCCACAGCTTCTACAGAAAGTCCCAAGTCTTTACTGCCAAGAATCACAGATCTTTGGTAACTGTATCATACCTAATGAACAACTCAGAAGGCTTTGTAGCCCTCTCCCTCCTGCCTTATTACTTTAGTCAACTCAGGGTATTTTGGGATTTGGAGATCAACATACTCTTCTGCTTGTGAAACTAAGTTCTCATCTCATCTACTTCAGTTTGTTTTGTTTTGTTTTGTTTTGTTTTTGAAGGGATAAAGAATCAAAGTAATTGATAAGATGGGGAACTGGTATTCCTTGTGGAATATTTTTGAAAGATGAGTGAAATAATCAGAACTGGAGACAGACAGGACAGTTGAGAACATTTTGGACAACTCTCATTCATTGTGTCTCCATGAGTCAGAGGCACCTTGATGGCACATAACAACAAATGCAATAAGTGCTGCCAGGCGTATCAGGAACGAAGGTGACTTGAACCTGACTTGCAATCCTAGGTTGAACTGGACATTAAAACTTCATTATCATTAAACTGTTGCATATGGTACATGGCTTGTGCCAGAAACTCAGGAGCTGAGCATAGAAGGTGTGACCTTGGAAAGATCTAGATTAATTAGTTATAGTCTTAGAACTTCAGAGCTGGAAGGGACCCTATGGATCATCTACTCCAACTTCCATCAAGAAGGCACAGTGGGGGAATTTAACTCCCAGCCTCTGGCTCTGCAGTCAGATCCCCAAAGCACTGTGTTACCCAGCAGTTACCAGTAACCAAATGTTTGTGGGCAACCTGCAGTGTACAGCACTCTACTTGAATTTATGGACAATTGTAGCAACTTCAAAAACTTGCACCCCCTCACTCTTCAGCTGATCAGTTCAGACTTCAGGGCAATTCAGACTTCAGTTCTGAACTCTAGCAATAGCCTGCTGGATAGAGAGGGAGACAAGAAGCCATGTGAAGTGGGTTCAAAGAGAAAAGAAAGGGAAGTGGCAAAGAGGATACCACGTGTGCCTACCACTAGTTTCAGCCCCACCCATTACTGGCACATTGGTCTTGTCCATTTAACAGACAAAAGGTTTTTTACCCTTTGGACAGAAGAGTGTTTGGAAAACTTTAGTGGAAATGGAAGTAAATCAGTAAAGATATAGTCCCTATCTTGGCTTCCCATGATGCTGACTGAACATATTTCTTTCCCCATGGATTCTCCCCCATCCCCCATACTCTCATTTTATTCCTATGTCTTTTTATGAATCTGGATTTTGAATTATGGAAACAAAGCAAGTTTTTGATAATGATTTTTTTAAAGAAAAGAATTAGAAAGGTGATGTTCTCTGGATAGAAATTTTAATATTGTTGCTGCACAAGAGTACAGCAATGATCTTGTCCTGGCAGAGCAATTTAACATTCTGCAAGGCAATTCTAAAGATTGAAGCAGCCCAAGCAAAAACAAATAACATTTAAACCCAGCATCATACCAGCACCAGATTTTGCACAGTCGTAGCAAACAGTCTGTGCGTTCTCTGTGCCAAATTTGGGGGTGTTTGGGCAAAAGGTCTTCAAGTTATTTTTTTTTTGAAAAGTAGTTTACCCTCCTTCAGATAAAGGCCCAATTCAAAACAGATCACATATATTGAAAATACAAATCTTGTTTATGTTGAAAGAGAATTTTTGGCCCCTTCCACTTTTTTATTTGGAAAAAAAATCCAGGCTTCAAGGACTGAAATATTGATCCTTAAAAATAGGTATTTCAAAAATGAAAAACAGCTGCTTTGTTACAAGACTGAGCATGGCTGAGTACAGGCTAGTCAGCAGGAGCTTCACAAAATTAAACATTGTACACATTCATAGATGCTGCTGTTTTGTCAACAGAGATCTAGGACTGGATGTTGCCTTGTGCCTGCAGCAAGAGAGCAGGGCTTATCAAATGGAGAACTGAATTTGTACAGATAGATCTGCAGGGTCCTCAGAGCACTTTAAGGTACATTTATGATATACTGTGCCCACAAACTAAGGGCAGAAACAGACAAGAGGACAGCTTTGTAGTTAGAAGTGGAACTGCATTGAGAATTAAAAGGCCTTTGTTTGTTTGTTTTCCCCTGCTGGGAGGTCTTGCAGTCTGCCAATTGCAAATTGGCTTGCTCCCCCCCCCCCCCGGGACTGGTGTTCAAGAGGTAAACAACAGGCTTCATTTGCCAGATGACTGTGCAGACATGGAAGCTTTGAAAATAAGCATATTTGAATAAATATCATTTTCTCACCTAATTGTGGTATTAGCATCTCATCTGTTTTCTGCCCTAAATTAGGCATCCCTTTCTAAATTGAAACACACTACCATATTTAGCCGATGAGCTGAAGGGGAAGGAAGGGCTGCATCCTTTGTATCAAATTCAGCCACAATTGAAGAGGATGAGCTGGAAAGCTTGCTACCCTGCGATGGTCTCGAGCATAGGTTTCTGAACACTTTGCAAAGAGCAGGGTGCTGCAAGGTGACAGCAGCCACAGCTTTGTTGCCAGCGACCTAGACTAACATATCTCTTTTCCCCAAAAGGGGCCACTTATCTTCACACTTTACCACATTTGGGTTTCTCACAATCTTCTTTAGGCAAAGTTACTACAAAGCAATGACTTCTGTGGTCAGGAAACCACAGAAAGGGTGGTGTACTTGCAGGGTGTGTATTCTTCGGGGGGGGGGGCAGATTTTTTCCCAACTGGCACAACATGCAACTGAATTTCTGCTAATCCAGTAAGAAAATAGAGGACATACAGTCACTTTCATACAAACCACCTAGTTTGAAATAGACATTATTTGTTATTTCACAAACAATCTACAGTACGTGGCATCTTTGCAAACTGTTGCATTCCAATGCAGGCTTTATTTATTTATTTGTGTTGGAAGCACTACAGTATAATTAATGATTATACCATTTGATTTTCACCCAGTAATGGGCAACATCAACCACCTTTGGGGCAGCAAACAACATGTATCATGTTGAGGGGAATAGAATACATTGACATGGGTGACGTTGCCTGAGCTCCCCCACACTTGCAAGGGACTGTGTTAATGCAACAAAAAAAACACACCACACAATGGAGGGTGAGTGGAGATATTTCATTACTAATGTCTTCTTCCTAGCCAAAATTTCTCATCAATTTTATTCAGTTCTTTAATTTTATGAGAGCAATCTCACAGTTGCAGTAATAAAACGTACAGAGTAATGATGGTTGTTCAGTCAGCGAAGAGAAGGCATGCATTCTTTCCTGTAGGATATAGGAACTGATTTATTAACACTGCAACCCTAGGCATCTCTCTCTCTCTGAACTTCCTTGGTAGGGCTGTTGAGATGGGGATGTTTAGTACAGAGTAACTTATAACTGGCAGAGACAAGATAACATGCCATTCTTCTTGAGGATGGGCTTCATGGTTTAGAGCTGGGCTGGGCACTATTCTTTTTAAGGTTCCATACCATCAAGGGTAATCTATTTGGGGACAAACATGCTAGAGGTAGGTGGGGTTTAAGTTGGTGACGATTGAGACCAGAGACCAGAGTAAACCACCCCTCCCTCACCGCACTCTCTCCTCCTTTCGCCCATAGGGCTAGTGGAGAGGGATCGATCATTTGTGCAGGGGCCTGAGTTGACCATAAGCAGAGGATGTTTTGCAGTTAGGCCACATGAGGTCAAGCCAAGGGCTGGAGCTTCTCCATGCTTGGTTTAGACTTATTTATATACAAACATGGTGTTATCCACACTTTGAGACAAGCAGTGTTCTGTTTTCATGTTTAGTGCATTTGAGACAAGAAGCTGTAAGCAGCAGCCATCAGAACAGTCATCTGGCTACTGTGCTTGACAGCATCTCTCACTTCAACATCTCAGACTGAGTTTTTCCATTTCCCCCTAGCTATGCTGGTTTTTTAACACAAGATGGTAAAAGTAAATACAGAACATAATGAAATGTGTGTGTGTTTTTTAACTGCTGTTAGTACCCTATAACTAAGGCCAGTGGTTCCTGCAGCAGGTATCAGAAAGTCCTAATAAAAAAGAAGCACCTGCCATCTTGTTGTATTCCAGCTGCTTTTGCTGCTGTTTGTTTTACCACATCTACATGTGTTTTCACTTAGAGCGAACCATCTTTCCTGTCCCACTCCTTTTTGTCACAGTGGTAGGACTATAGGAGTTGTTTTTTGAACTGGATAGGGGATCTGTGTCCCTGTTGGTTTTGCTAGACTTCTCAGTGTCCTTTGATACTATTGACCACAGTATCCTCCTGACCCGTATCTCTGGAAAGAGACTTGGGAGTGCTGTTTTACGGCTCCAGTCCTTCCTGGAGGAAAGAACTCAGAAAGTGATACTGGGGGATTAACATTCCACACCCTGGCCACTGACCTGTGGGGTACCCTCAGGGCTCTTCTCTGTTATTTAACATCTGCATGAAACCACTGGGAGAGATTATCCAGAGTTTTGGGATTCAATGTCACCAGTATGCAGATGACACCCAACTCTACCTCTCCTTGCCACCTAAATCTGAATAAGCTGCTTTGGCTCTAGATCAGTGTTTGGCACCAGTAGTGGACTGGATGAGGGTGAATAAATTGAAATCTAATCCGGACAAGACAGAGGTGCTCCTGGTCAGTCGAAAGGTTGATCAAGGAATACGGATGCAGCCAATACTGGATGTTATCGGCTGCCGAGCAGTTTCTGGGCACAATTCAAAGCGCTGTTTTTAACCTATACAGTGTAAAGCCCTAAATGGCCTGGGTCCAAGCTATCTCGAAGACCATATCTTCCATCATGAGCAGGCTCATGTGTTAAGATCATAATTAGAAGCCTTTCTCTCAGTCCTGCCATCTTTGCAGGGTTGTCTGATGGGGACACAGGAGAGGGCCTTCTCTGTTGCTGCTCCCAGACTTTGGAACTCCCTCCCACAGGAGGCTAGGCTGGCCCCATCTTTGCTGTCCTTCCGCAAGCAAAGACCTTTCTCTTCAGGCAAGCCTTCCCTCAGTAATTAGCTACCTGTGTATGATATTTCAGATGGATTGTTATGTGTTATTGCCTTTGGTTGGATTTTTAGTAGTACTAGTGTTTTCCATTTTTGTGTTTTCCATTTCTCAGAGTGGCATTGTTTTTTTTCTACTGTATACTTATTGTTTTTAGCTTTAACATTGCCTTTTAATGATATGAGATGTCTTTTTACTCTTTGTTCTTAGATTTAAATACTGTTGTTTAATGAAGTTAACTGCCATTGTGTAGTCATTGTTTTCAACTTTAAATATTGCCTTTCACTGTTGTAAGCTACTTTGGGTCCTTTTCAAGGAGAAAGGTGGGATAAAAATATTTTTAATAAATAAATTTTAAAAATTCAGAGTGCTCCTAGTTAGCCTCTTCTGTAGCCCATGCAGATGGTTAGTTTGCACCAAAATAGTGCTGTTGGGCAGTGTTATCTGAGGTAAAAATGTTGTGATGTATTTGGTGGGTTGTGGCATTGAAAGAGACAGCAATGAAAGCACTATTTTCATCTATTCTATTATTTTGAATTTTAAAATATATATTTCCTATTGATGCAGCAATATTCTAAATAAGCAAAATATATTGGCAGTATTATGTGTACCATGCTAGGTAGATGCATTGCTGTTTCACTATCTCACTTTATTTAACAAAAAAGGGGAATTGCTGCCACCTACTGAATGAGGGCTGCGGGAAAAGGTGGGGAAGGAGGCAGGAAGAGGAGTGTCATTAATCAAAAGAAGGACAAATAGAAGCAATCCAAAGACCTGTCTGGACTCTACTCGTGGGAGAAAAAACATTGATCAGTGTGAATAAGATTGCTCAAATGAAATAGAAAAAATATATTGCACTAAAGAGAAGCACCTTTTAAGTGCAAAACAGACTTCTACAACGTCCATCTGGGCAAGCCCTAAGTCTTCTCTAATTCAGATTTTACAGACTTGAGTGTTGTCAGCATATTGCAGATGATCACTGTATACATGGGGGTGGGACTTAGAAGTTATTTGTCTCAGAATTTGAGAACATTACTTTCTTGGACCATAGCTCCCAGAATCCCTCCGCATGACCTCTGGAGATTGCAGTCTAAAAAGTAACTCATCAAAGCTCTTATCTGTTTAATCTATCAAAAATGTCAACAAGGTTGAAAGAATGTCAGTGTTCTAGAATGGGAAAGTACTCAATATTTTTAGGCGGCAAGAATAATACACAGAGGGAATTTGGGTGTTATGGATGAATGGTACCAAAAGATATTGGCTTACTTGCCGGGTGGCTTGTCATTCATAGGCAGGAGTGGAAGCATGGACACAGAAGCACAAAGATAGGGACCGCCAGCTGCATCTGTTCAGAACACACCACAGCACTCAAACTGCCACCCTTTTTTAGGTTACATGGTTAGTTGAGAGAGTGAAAAATAGCAACTGATAAAGCCTGATGAAGCCTGACTGTCAAGACAGCAGCCCGCAGGCCATCCCTGGGGATCGGCACCAGCTGGGAGAGACTGATAGGCTCCATTGCCTGCTGTCTGTTCACTCTTGCTACTTACGGGACTGTGGCGACATATATCATCTCTCTTACTTCCTCCGTACCTCCTTCTTTATGTCACCTTCTCTTCCTCTTTGGGTTTGTCTCCTTAGATCCTGTCATCTGGTCCCTGCAAATTCGCAATTTCTCTTATCTCTGCACTGCTAAGTTCAGTCAGCTACCCCAGCAAAATTGTCTGGTTTTGTTTGGGTTGGTTTTGATCCTTTTGGTTGGTGTGTTACAGAACAAAAGTCTGTGCAGAGAAATTTTCTTGAAATATCCCATAATGTACTTTCTTGAAAGTCCCATACATTAAAAAAAAAGAGGGAGGGAAACAGAGGAAATTGGTCTGTTGGAGAAAGTCGTGTTCTAAAAACAACTTGTGAACTAGTAGAAGGGCTTTCAAAGACAAATGTAAACATAGTCCCTGTGAGTGTGACAAACCATTCTGAGCTACATTCGAGGATAGACAGACAGTTAACTGCACCAGGAGAGGATTAAAAAAGCTTAACTCTTTTATTAGTACAGCAGTAAGTTCTTGAGAAGAGTAACTCAAATGAATAAGATGTGCTCATCACAACTTACTTAAGTCCCATAAATTTCAATGTCTTCTTGTAGATGGAACCAACCTTGAATTAAGCTCCATTTATGGTGAGCCATACATAGTTTATCTTGAAACTTGAGCTATTTTTTCATGCATGCTAATTGCCTGCTTATCACAACACTGAATAATAATCAGAGAAATTACATTTTGGATGGCAGTTCTAGGAATATCCCAGGTGTCATGGTATTATGAGAACTGTAAGCCAAAAAAAGTAGCTTTTCAAACTCACATAATAATTTTTATGTATGAAATGAAACATTTAACAAATTTGAAAGAGATCTCACATCACTTCATATCATCAAATGATCCGAAGCACCATTTGCACCATATGGACCTGTCTGGGTCTTAATATTGGGTTTGGACATGCTGCTCATGGTCCACTATCATTAGGTTTGCAGCTTCCAGAAGCAGGGTCTCTTCACTGATGGCTTAATGTTCATAAAATAGTTTTGCCAGGGGAAAAGGTATGATTCTTGATTCAATGGTTTTAAATGCATATAGAATACCAAGCTGTATATGATTACTGTGTACTGCTACAATGCATTGTTCTAAACTAGTGATGTTTTAATATTTGAAGATGCAGTCTTCACTTATGTGGATGTAAATCATATTGTACTTAGAGGCTAGTTTTTAGTAGACATACAGGACTGCAGTTTTAATTTTTTAAAACAAAATTTTTTATTCTCATAATATAGCCAAAGTATGATTACTTCAGTGTAGTCATGCTTGCATCTAATGAGAGTTCAAGCTTGATTTAGAATCCATTTGGTCTAGAACTCATTTATTTGTCTTTCTGTTTGTACACATTATCTTGTAAAGCTTTCCTGGAAAACCATATTTCAAAGCAGTCGATTTTGTTCCCGTTAGCTTCCTCCGTTGTCCAGTTTTCATATCTTTACACAGTAATTGGGAATGCCATGGTATGGATGATCTCCACCTTGGTCTCCAGCGATCCTTACACATCAGAATCTTTTCTAGTTCCTTCATAATTGTCCTTCCAAGTCTCACTGATCTCACTTCTTGGCTGCCATCTCCATTTGGTTTAACAATTGAACCAAGGTATACAAATACTTAACAATTTCAGTTTCTTCATTGTCCACATCAAAGTACTTCTGTAATCATGATTTTTTTAATTCTTTATGTTCAGCTATAATTCTGCTTTTGCAGTTCTACAAACTTCATCAGTAGTTGTTTCAAGTCGTTGCTGTGTCTGGCAAAAATAGTGTCTGCATATCTTATATTGTTGATATGTCTTCCACCAATTTTGACTCCTTCTTCATCTGCATCTAATCCAGGTTTCTGTGTGCTACCTTCTGAATCCTTCTTCTGACATCTTTGCCTATGGGAAACCTTTCTATTTCTCCACAATAAACTCTTGTCTAAAGTGTAGAATATATATCAGGACAAACAAATGTTGTCACTTTTGCTATAGCTCAGGAGATTTGGGGAAAGCAAACAAACAAACATCTCAAAAAGATCCCAGGGACCTGGCAGTTCAGATTGTAGTGACAGGTACAAGAGTGTTACCATCAGCCCATGCCAAGAGCTGACCTCAGTGCTTTCCATGACTATTTTGAATGCCAGCCTGAAAGAGAGCTCTGTGTGGCACCCTTCACTTGGGCACTACCCAAGACAGGACAAGACCTTATTGGGGGCTGCTTCAGCAGCTGTGCAAAACCCGGGATCTCCCTGATGCAGGAAATCAGGAGAACCTTTGGGTATGGAAGGAGGGGGCAATATAAAAGAGGAAGAAGCAATAGCTGAAGGGGGGGAGAGCAGAGAGGAAGAGAAGGGGGAAAGCCTATGAAGTGATGCTCCAAAGTGGTTCATGGGGCCTCAGTGCCTGGAGTCCTCACCTATTATGGATATACTCATCCCAGAGCACCCTTCTGTAAGGTCCAGCATCCAGCAGACCCACAGCAACAAAGCCAGAGGACTGTTGGACCACTCCATGGGGTGGACTGGGACCACTCCAGCACAGCTTAGCCCAACCCCACCTGCACCGACCCTGATTCCAAAAGAACTGAGAAACGGGAGGAGAGAGCACCAATTCAAGAGATTATGACAGCTCGACTATGGCAGTTCAAGAGACTATGGCAGAAGAGTGTGAAATGGAGCAAGGACACTAAGAGATTGAGGGTGAATGGAACTGCACAAAGGACTTGGAAATGGAGTAACAGGGTGAAGCCTAGCCCCCCTGCCTGGACCTGAGGAAGCTGAAGGGGACAGTGGTCAACTGTTTATAATTTCTGAACAAAGTTCTGGGTTTACTGCACAGGCTGCTATCCCACATTGTGATGACCAACACTACATTCCTGTTTGATGTCCTCTTGCCCATGTAAGGCTATAGAATACATAATCCAGCTACTTCCTTAGGAATAGTAAAAAACATTCACAACACCCAGTTTTCAATGTAAAGTTTCAGTGTCTGAAAAAATAAATAAAAAGGAGTCTTATCAGGATAAAAACAAAATTCAGTACATTTTTATCATATTCAGGATACACCTGAGGCTTTTTTCCACTGTTTGTGTCCACATATCAGTATTGCTGATGGGATACACAAAGTACAGTAATGATGAAATGTTTTAATGATAATCCAGAAGTGCACATAAACGTCTGTCTATATCCTGCCTTTGGCATGGCACTGTAAACTGCTAGGAAGCATTGCTTGCAGTGGCATTAATACACCAAACATCAAATCCAGGCTGAAGTAGAAATGTGCTAAAAAAGCCTTACAACTACTTCTGCACAGGCAGCTCCAGAACATAGTTCCTGGACGTTCATGTGTCTTGCAGCCGTGAAAACGTACATCTTTCAGTGGGATTGGCTGTTTTGTACACATTCCATGTTTTCTGTTTGAGTGCTGATACCTAATACGGCTTCAACTAGTAAAGGTCCAAACTTGCAGCTGGGTGGGGCAATAGTATGTTTGGACCTTTACCAAGAAGATTCAATTCATGCTTCACCTGTGAACAACTGTCACAGCACACAAGCTTGGTTTCTTTTCCTCTTTGAATGAGCAGGGTCTTCTCATCTGGCACTGGCAGTTGAATCAGCCTGATGATAATATCGTAAGAAAAATGTACATCGGGGGGAGACAACCCAACACCTGTTCTGCATGAGACCATGGGCTGACTTCTGGTGAATGGAATGCCTGAGAACACCCAAGAAAAACCACAGTTGGTGCAGGAGACACCAGGTGGAACTTGGCTACCCATATTCTTTTTCTGAGGTGGAAAAAAAGAAGATGAAAACCTCTGTAAAACAGGCCGTGCATCTGGTGGATGCTTGGCCTCGCGCAACTGCTACGCAGACTGGTGGCACCCATCAGAAGAAAGACAAAGGGCCAAATTGGAGTCATTTTACAATCTTGTCAAATTTCCCTGTAGTGTTGGTGAGATGTTCTTGGCTTTGGCTCGAAGCATGAAGGCAGTAAAAGAGCTCTAAAAAAATTGTTACAAATCTAATTATTCCAGGGCTTTAAATGTTACTTTTCAGATGAATGAATAAAATGACATGGCGAAGCCATCCATAACTGAGCAGTGGTGGGACTTAGGAAAACTAATACACAAGCCCTGAAAATAATAGCAAGATCACCCTCTCCTTCACAGCCCTGGTTTTAATTTTATATGCTTTTTCCTAAATGTGTGTGAATTTTGTTATATTTGACTCCATTTCAGTCTATGCTATATGTTCTCGCACTGCAATGTTTGAGAGTACACAGATCTTTTTAAAAGGAAAAAATGGCCACCAAGTGATTTCACTGAAAACACTGTCATTTCCCCCCCCCTTGCCTTTTATCACTAGGCCACCTGTCTCCATTCATGGGGCTAGCTACACTGACACCATCGGTTACTTGCATGAGACTCTTGTAAGTGTTGCTTTCTCTAGCCCCCTCCATGTTTCTGTGCTTTTTTTTTTTTTTTTTTTTTTTTTGGTCAACTGGAAAAGCCTTTTTGAAGAACTAATTCGACTTCAGGGCTTGGAGGATGTGTAGCAAAGTTTTGAAATCTGATTTTCTTTCTGCAGTCGAGTTTAATCAACTTCCTATCTGAGAGCAGAAGTGGAAGATGGAGCAGAAGAGCAAGGGGTAAAATTCTTTGCAAGTTGGCTTTATAATAAATAACTTCAATTGGCTCTCACGTAAATCCCTGCCCTTATGCTAAATAGGAGGACCTTCCCTTATCATGTTCCTTCCTGTTCCAGACGGCTGAAATGCAGCATTTGCTCTGGAATTCCTTGCCCTGCCCTCTGTCCACCCAATCAAGGGAGAACTATGCATACTCTATCCCTTAGTCATTGCTATGTTGTCATTCATTAAGAGAGTGTTACTTCAGCCTTCCTGCTGTAAAGTAGATTTGCTTAAATATCTAAAGCTGCTTTCATAACAATGCAGTCTTCTGGCATCCAGGATACATTTGAGCCATATATTAAATACTTTCTGCTCTTTGTAGTGTTTCTAGTTTGGGTTTGTTTGCTTATTTTAACATGGAAAGTTGACATCTTCATGACAGACTTTATGACCAGATAGCTATAAAGATAAAACTGGTCATTGAAAAAACTATAACTTTGTGCATCTTGTCAGGCTAAGGGGGTATATGGGGTTAAGACTGAAGCCGCTGTGACACCTCTCTTGTTATTCCTGTATGAAATAGGGATAACTTGAAACATTATACTGCATATTTCAGTGTTATTGTTTTAATTTAAAATTATGGCATTATGCTACACTGTTTTAAAACTGCTATGCCAAGCATTTAATGTAAAACTGCACTTATAGAAGAGAAGTAGGTACTACCAGATGCAGTTATTTATGAAGCTGTACCTTATTTCTGCGATCTTTGCTTTTGTTGTCTCTACACGAGTATATTTGCTCTTTTCTCTCTGGGAAGAGAATGTTGTTCTGTGAAGTACCGTATTTCTGTACAACAACAATGTATACACAGAACTTTGAATAATATAATATGAAGCCCCATTATATGTCCCAGTAACTAAAGAGAGTAGGTTGATGGCTAATCAAGGCCAGAGCTTAGAGAAACTCCCAGAATCTCTCATACCCGTAAGGTATAGTTCAAAAAATTAACTGAGTAAAGACCAGCTTTAGATCTGTTCTGTCCTCGGAACCACCATTTTTCATATACCGGTAACTCCTCCTCAGACACTATTATGCAAGTAGCTCTGCTGGGTAGTTACCTCAGGGTTTTAATTTATCAAATTTATACTTTACCTTTCCACTTTTAGTGCTCAATAGAAAAACACAGGTGAAATAACAACTCAAAGGAAAATGTGTGAATTAAAAACAGTCCAAAAAAACTGATCTGGATTTTTGAAAAACACAATGAGAATACAACAGTATTCATTAGATAATAATCTGTGGGGCCCCAAATCGCTTTGAATAAAAATACTTTTTTGTTGTTGACACTAAGATAACAGAGATAAAGGTAGCCTAGCCTCCCTTGACAGACAGATTCCAAAACCTGGGACAGGCCACTGAGAATATCTCTGCATAATTCTTTACCAATACTGTATGGTAAGCCTATGCAGTTTAGCCTTCTTTAACTTTTAAAAGTACAACAGTTAGTCCTTAAGGTGCCGTGATGTTTTTGTCTTCTTTTTCTTTTGTTTAAATCTTTTAAAGATATGATTGTGTGCTGTTGCTAATACTAAATGGCTCAAAATACACAAGTACTATGTCCGTAAAAATTACCCATCGTCATCATCAGAAAAAATAGCAAATCCAACTTATACCAATCCTATGAATGAGGGATCTCCAAAATGTCCTGTCTTCAACAGCCCTGTTCAGCTCTTGTAGACTCACTCCTGTGGCTTCCCTTAGGGAGCCAGTCCATCTTGTATTTTTCTGTTGCCTTCTGTTTTTTCCAACATTCTTGTCTTTTCCAGATAATTCTGCCTATTCATGATGCACCCAAAGTAGAACAGCCTCAGTTTCGACATGTTTGCCTCTAGAGATAGTTCAGGCTTGATTTGATCTAAGACCCACTTGCTCATCTTTTTGGCAGTCCATGTTATCCACAATGTTCTCCTCTAGCACTTCATTTCAAACAATTCAGTATCATTCCTGTCAGCTTTCTTTACTTCCAGATTTCACACCCATACATGGTGATAGGAAATACAAGAGTGTGGATGATGTTGGTCTCCAGTGACACATCCTTATACTTGATTATTTTCTAATTCCTTTATTGCTGCCTTTCCAAGTCTCATTTCTTCTGGTTCCTTGGTTGCAGTCTCTGTTTGGATTTATGATTATACCGAAACAAATATTGTGCTGCTTGTATACCACCCCATAGTGCTTAAAACACTCTCTGAGTGATTTACAATTTCATAATGCAGGCTACACATTGCCCCTCAGCAGGTTTACTAACCTTGGGAGGATGGAAGGTTGAATAAACCTCAAGATGGCTACCTGAATCCAGGATGGAACTCAGGTTATGAGCAGTACTGCAGTTTAACCAGTGCACCTTAACCAAATATACAATATCTTTAATAATTTTCTTTTTTTTATTGTCAGCATTAAGTTGTGTATTTCTTCTAGTCAAGATTTTTTTATCATCTTAATGTTCAACTGCAATTCTACTTTGGCACATTCTTCTTTAACTTTTACTAAGTCATTTCATTCTATTTCAAAATATTGAAGTACTGGACAACACCAGCAATCATGTTAGACTGCACAGGGAAACCATTGACATCCACAAACACCAGCAGAGCTTCAACAAAAAAGAAGAAAGTTTAAAACTCAACAAGACCTGGCTCCCAGCACTGAAAAATACACCCTGCAAAAGGTCAACGAACTCTACCCAGCCACAAGGACCAGTGATTACTGCACACAAAAGACCAGCTAACGACACCCATCAATCACAGTGACAGATCATCTCTCTCCCTTATCACAACAATACATCCACAACAAAAACATGCTGATCACCATAATCACCCAATCTCCTGAAAAGGACAAAAGCTGTTCCCACAGCTATAAATACTCAACTATCCAACAAACTGCAACAGAGCACAGACAGTGTTCTGACTCCTGTCCTCTGAAGATGCTGGCCACAGAGACTGGTGAAATGTTAGGAAGAACAACCTTCAGAACACAGCCAAAGAGCCCAAAAATCCCACAGCAACCATCATTTTAAATCATTGCTGCTTTCTACCAGTAAGATGGTATTATCTGTGTATCTTAAATTATGTTTCTTGCACCAATTTTTACTCCTCTTTCATCTGAATCTAGTCCAGCTTTCCCTATATTTTCTGCAAACAGAATCAACAGGTAAGGGGATAAACTGCACCCTTGGCTGGCACCTTTGCCTGTAGGAAACCATTCTGTATCCCCATAATCATCCTAACAGTAGCTTCTTGTCCACAATACAAGTTATGCATGAAGAGAATAAAATGCTGAGGGACACCCCCTATTTCTTTCATAATCCATCGTTTCTCATGATCCACACAGTCAAAGGCTATAAAGCAGAGACAGATCTTCTGAAATTCTTTAGTGTGCTCTGGTAACCAGTTGATATTTGCAACTTGATATCGAGTGCCTTTTCCTTCTCAGAATCCAGCTTTAATATCAGGCATTTCTTGCTCCATATAAGGTAAATTACTTTCTTACAACATCCTGAATATCACTTTGCTTGCATGGGAAACTAGACCAATTGTCCTATAGTTACTGTACTCCTTAGCATCTCCTTTAAAAATTACCCATCAGCAGAAAAAATGTTTTAATTGTCAGTTGTAATGTTCTCTACCTGTATTTGTATGTCAGTTCACTTCATGTCTGTCTCTACAACCATCTATTCATTTATTTATTTGATTTATACCCTGCCCATCTGGCCTATAAGACCACTCTAGGCGGCTATGCGAGGCCTCATCGTTTAGTCGTTTAGTCGTGTCCGACTCTTCGTGACCCCATGGACCAGAGCACGCCAGGCCCTCTATCTTCTACTGCCTCCCAGAGTTGTGTCAAATTCATGTTGGTTGCTTCGCAGACACTGTCCAGCCATCTCATCCTCGGTCGTCCCCTTCTCCTCTTGCCATCACACTTTCCCAACATCAGGGTCTTTTCCAGGGAATCTTTTCTTCTCATTAGATGGCCAAAGTACTGGAGCCTCAGCTTCAGGATCTGTCCTTCCAGGGAGCACTCAGGGTTGATTTCCTTTAGAATTGATAGGTTTGTTCTCTTTGCAGTCCAGGGGATTCTCAAGAGTCTCCTCCAGCACCACAATTCAAAGGCATCAATTCTTCGGCGGTCAGCCTTCTTTATGGTCCAGCTCTCACTTCCATACGTCACGACAGGAAAAACCATAGCTTTGACTATTCGGACTTTTGTTGGCAAGGTGATGTCTCTGCTTTTTAAGATGCTGTCAAGATTTGTCATCGCTTTCCTCCCAAGAAGCAGGCGTCTTTTAATTTCATGGCTGCTGTCTCCATCTGCAGTGATCATGGAGCCCAGGAAAATAAAATCTGTCACTGCCTCCATATCTTCCCCTCCTATTTCCCAGGAGGTAATGGGACCAGTGGCCATGATCTTAGTTTTTTTGATGTTGAGTTTCAGACCATTTTTTGTACTCTCCTCTTTCACCCTCATTACAAGGTTCTTTAATTCCTCCTCACTTTCTGCCATCAGAGTGGTGTCATCTGCATATTGGAGGTTGTTGATATTTCTTCCGGCAATCTTAATTCCGGCTTGGGATTCCTCCAGTCCAGCCTTCCGCATGATATATTCTGCATATAAGTTGAATAAGCTGGGGGACAATATACAGCCTTGTCGTACTCCTTTCGAAATTTTGAACCAATCAGTTGTTCCATATCCAGTTCTAACTGTTGCTTCCTGTCCCACATATAGGTTTCTCAGTAGATAGATAAGGTGGTCAGGCACTCCCATTTCTTTAAGAACTTGCCATAGTTTGTTGTGGTCCACACAGTCAAAGGCTTTTGCATAGTCAATGAAGCAGAAGTAGATATTTTCTACTTCTACTACAATTAGGCGAGGCCTAATTGTTATATTATTCTATATATCTCAGGAAGTAGATTGCAATCTATGAAAGCACATGCTGAAATAAATATTTTCATCTTAAAAGTTGCATAATACTTTTATTTTTGTTTTGTTTTTGTATACAGAAAAAATATGGAAGGATGTTAATATTTGTTTCCTAGTTGCTAGAGCTATCAAGAATTAGTTGAGTTTTTCTCCTCTGTTGTGAAGACTGAAAAGAAGTGCTGTTGCAATTTAAAAACTGTTGTGCCTAGAATTTTAAATGTTCTGAAGGGACCCATTATTGCTTAGCTGTTGTTGCATGTGGGATTTGCTGCCTTGAGGACCAAAATAACTGGTCCCTGCTGTGTTTGGGAAGCAACATGGGTCCCATTTGCTACTCTCACTTAGGCATTAACATGCTTTAGGCACCTCTTCCTCAGATGGCAGTCTGGTTCAGTCCTGTATTATGTTGACTATAATGCAGTGATGGTGGTGGTGATGATGATGATTTCAGAAGTACTTTAATGTGATTTCTGAAAATTGCTAGTAGAAGTGGACAGACCAAAAGGTAAAACCTCAACAGCCCAAAAAACCCACAACAACCATTAGATCCCGGCCGTGAAAGCCTTCGCAAATACATCCTAACCAAATCCTAGTCGAAATACATAGTAAAATCTTAAGAATCTGCAGGTGCTATGATATGTTTGCAAAATCACTGATTTTTCTGAATTTCAGGAAGCAGGTACTTGCCCTGTTCTGTCTAATGGTCCTCGGCTCCACACCAAGCTTAGCAGAAGATGAAAGTATATTATGATAGTAGCCAATATTATATACCAAAATACGTACATGAATGGTTTGAATATTTGAAAGATGTCTGGAATTTGGGGGGACAACTGGGAGGAAACTGAGATGTAAGAAACAAATAATTGTAAGCAAATCATGTAACACGATGTTTGACAAGCACAAATCAAATGTAGATAGAGTGAAAAACTAATAAAATGTATTTAAAAAACAGCAGCCTCCACAGCCACTATGAATTAAAGACGAAAAGGGGGAAAAATCAAGAGGTTCAGTCAGGAATCTTCTGCCTTGAACTGTATAAAACACAGGCAACAGCACTGAATGGTAAAAGCAGAAACCTCTATCTGAATAATAATGTTGTAATACTTTGAGCATCTGAAATAAAAAATCCCCAGAGAGCCTAATGGCATGCTGTGGAAACTCCAAAGAATTCTTCTCAGTGAATGATTACTCAGTTTACAGTTATTGGATTACTCAGATTATGATCAGCAGTATCCAGAAAGGTTAAGCGTAGATCATAGTTCTAGAGTAATATTTCCCAACCTTTTTTGAGTCACAACCCCCTTTTATAATAGCCTGTGACGCCGCCTCCACATTTGCACAAATACACCTTTTTAATGAGGTCAAGAAATCACATTTAAAATAGGGTTTTCAAAAGATAATTCTAACCTAATATTTAACGCGATAGATGTATCTGCATCTGAGAAACTAGCTTCAAAATTTGTATCTGACTATTTGTTAAAGTCAAGCCCTGCCCAGGCTCCAGGAGGTGGAGATAACAAGGGTGGGTTAAAATGCAGGTTTACTGGGGAAGGAAAAATTTCCCTCAGGAAAGGAACCATTATCACCCTTTTCATCCTTCTTTCAAGCAGTGGCACTGCCTTTGCCTCCTCAGCTGTCCTCCCTTAGACAGTGGCAGCGCGCGGCTGATGTGAACAGGGAGCAAAACTCCTTCAGTGGAGGCAGCCCTTTCTTCCATCATCACCATTTCTCCCACTCCTCCTCCAGCCTGCCACCGCTGCCAAAGGAAAGAGTGCAGCCAGGCACACCCGGGCACTCAGGAGCCCCACATCAGGGAGTAAAGAGAGCTTGGCTTGGCTCAGGGAGCTACAAGCTAGGGAGAAGCAGGGTGTGTGTAGAAGGGAACTGGGGAGGGGTAGTGCAAATCATGTCCCCGTCCTCTAAAAACTGCAGCGACCTCCCAGAAAACACTTTGCAAGGTCCTTGGGAGTCACGACCCACAGCTGGGAGCCCATATTCTAGATCAGTGGTTCTTAACCTTGGGTTACTCAGGTGTTTTTGAACTGCAACTCCCAGAAACCCCAGCCAGCACAGCTAGTGGTGAAGGCTTCTGGGAGTTGCAGTCCAAAAACACCTGAGTAACCCAAGGTTAAGAACCACTGTTCTAGGGGTCTCCAAACTTTACAGCATGAGGGCCACATCATATATTTTCCACATTTTCTAGGGCCGAAGGAAAACTTGTGTGCATGCCCAGGCGCACACACCCACAAACGCATAGACTGAAGAGAACTGACCTGAGCCTGTGGCCATTCCCTGGGCAAGGGCAGGCAAGGCAGGCCAGATGTGGCCCACAAGTCATAGTTTGGAGACTCCTGTTCTAGAGCCTGCTTGCAGTTCAATCCTTTCTGCTTTCACTGACCATTTTAAATAGTTAACAGACTGGTTATGAACATGCTGTGTTGATCAAAAATACTTTTGAAACCATGAATTATTTTTAGCTGTCAGTTAGCTGCACTAGGTGTTTTCTTGCAGCATCTCATAACCTCCTGTTCTGCAGTTGACTGGGTCTTAGACTACCCCCATTTGCTGTGTTGGCTGGGAATACTGGCAATTGTAGTCTAACACATCTGCAGGACACCAGGCTATGAAAATGTGTATGCACCTGAAGACAGTACTAATTTAAATGCAAAGACCCTATGTGTTTTGAATGAGGAAAATGGAATTATCATTGAAGACTCCTGTTTTTATCATCATTCATAATCAATTCAGTTTTGCATATCGTTAATATTGGCTTAAGGGACGTGGTGGCGCTGCAGGCTAAACCGCAGAAGCCTGTGCTGCAGGGTCAGAAGACCAAGCAGTCGTAAGATCGAATCCACGTGACGGAGTGAGCACCCGTGGCTTGTCCCAGCTCCCGCCAACCTAGTGGTTCGAAAGCATGCAAATGCAAGTAGATAAATAGGGACCACCTCGGTGGGAAGGTAACAGCGTTCCGTGTCTAAGTCGCACTGGCCATGTGACCACGGAAAGATTGTCTTTGGACAAACGCTGGCTCTATGGCTTGGAAACGGGGATGAGCACAGCCCCCTAGAGTCGAACACGACTGGACAAAAATTGTCAAGGGGAACCTTTACCTTTACCTAATATTGGCTCAGCTTTTAAAAGCTCTGGTTTTGACAGCTGTTCATTTAAAAAGTCAGATTTAGTATACATGGAAATATTTGTGAGACCAAATTCTGCATATACTTGCACATCCAGTAACAAATGTACCCTGTTTGACAGCCTGGGACCCAAATACTGCCTACTTGCTACCAACCATCTAGGCAGAGATGGGAACGTGCCCGTTCTTGAAAGTGGGAACTTTCTTCAATGAGTAGAGAAACTGACTCAGGACCAATTACATAGAGAGAAAGACAAGGCCAAGCCAAAATTGACTTATCAATTATTTACATGCAATCCCATTAACTTCGTGGTCAACATGGTGAAAAGCAGAACTATATTCAGTTCATTGGACTTGCCATTACTGTCAGTGTACTTCCTCCATGGGTGCAAATGAAGAAGCAGAAAATAGATGCTCAGTATGGTTGGATGCAATGGTGTGTTTCATATACAAATAGTTTTCATCTGTTTTTACCTGCTACTTTCCTCATGTGTGTATGTTATTCCTTCAGTGAACAGGTGTTTGAGAAAGTTGTCTCTAGCTGCAAAATATATTTCAGGCTAGAAATCTGATGCGGGGAAATGTTAAAATTAACTCACTGTGGACATCACAGCACATTTAGTTAAGATCAGTCTTTTCTGAGCTAATCAAGAATCTTAAAAAGCAACGAGGAAGCCCAAACAGACAACCACTTTACTTTTGGACCTGATTATTTTGATTATTTTTTCCCATCTTGAGCTATAGTACTACTGTTGTTTTTTATTTTATTATATTGTTTTATTTTGTCTATTATTGTTAGCCACCCAGAGTAGACTTTGGTCTAGATGGGTGGGGTATAAATTTAATCAGTCCATCAATCAATCAATAATGACAGGGAACGTGTTGCTTTCCAGTTCATTTTAGATGCAATTCCCATCATCCAGCACTATTTATTATGCTGGATGGGAGTTGGATGACCACATGTGCTTTGATTTAGCAGAAGGATGAAGTAGGCCAGGCTACTCAGGAGTGAAACCATACACACATTAGCACAGTATAGTCATCCTTATAAACGAAGTAATGCTACCCAAATCATGCTGGGCTGTGAAGCCTTCTACTCTTCTGTTTTCCAAAAAAGGGAGTGATGAAGCAGGAATAGTAATGATGCTGGGATATCTAGAACTATTCCCAAACTGTGGATGAACCAAAGGTATTAGCAAGCACAAACAAAAGCCACTGGTTCTGTAATCAATGATAGTAGATTAAGAAGAAGGAAGAGGAGTTGCAGTTCATATTCCAAGATTCAAAAACCAGGCATGGCGGGTCTTAAGGCAATGGGTGAAATCTAGGGAACTGGTATCCCAGGAGCACCACTCAGGGAAGACAAGTCTCAGGGCAAGCAGCCGTGGAGGAGGAGAACATTTGAATTTTGTGCATGAAGTAGCATCGAATCCCATCTCTACCCATTCCTAGCCAGTGCCAGGGATCAGTTTCTCAGCATGAACATGTTTGTCGGTGTCCTGTGTTTGTGCAACACTGAAAAAACTGATGTACCAGAAAGCCAGGAGTAGGGAGAGCTCTGTCTGCCTGCACTTTGGCTCATTGGGCATAATATGGAGTGTCTTGCCTCTGTTTCTACAATCAGCTCACTCAGGAGACTCCAAATTTTTGCTTGCCTGTCATATTACATTCCAAGGTTAAGCTCCCATGTTCTCATATAAGGACCCAACATTTGACTTAGTTTTTTTCCTCTCAAGTCCCAAAAAGCAAGTGACTTGACAACCCTATATGCACACTCTTGCTTGCAGCTACCTTAATCAAAGCAAGGGGGGGGGGCAAATTAATTTCTCCATGACAACACTCACAATAACCCAAGCAGCATGGCTACTAGTTCTGGGAATTAGTAGGCATCCTTCAGTCCCAAGAGACTATGGTAACATGCTCTGAATAGAAATCTTAAAACAGTGTCTAGTGTGGCTGAGGAGGCCAATCCAATAGTGACAATCCCTTCCACACTGAAGACAAATACAATCTGTCCCCTGTCCAGCTCCCTGACCTTGCTGGTTTCAGGACTGCCTCTTTGCCTCGGCCTGCTGAACAAGTGTCTCTTCAAATTGGGAGAGGCCATGCTGCACTGCCTGCCTCCAGGCTAAACGTTCAAATGTCAAGGTTTCCCATCCGTTGAGGTCCATTCCTAAGGCCTTCAGATCCCACTTGCAGATATCCTTGTATTGCAGATGTGGTCTCCTTCTGGGACATTTTCCCTGCACTAATTCTCCACACAGGAGATCTTTTGGAATCTGACTGACAGCCATTCTCACGACATGCTCAAGCCAACATAGACATCACTGTTTCAGTAATGTATACATGCTAAAAAATTCCAGCTGTTTTCTAAAACTACTCTGTTTGGTCCAGCCAGGTGATACCAAAAATGAACTGGAGACAACGGTTAAAAAATTATAACTTTTCCCATCTCTGAAGAGCTTTCTGATAGAGGGAGGAATTGAGCTGAGAGCTACAGTAGGTCTGAAAAAGCAACAATCATCTTGGTTCTGCAAAGAGTTTGCTTGTTTTGTATTTCCTTATGTCCAAGGAGGAGTTCCTAGAGGTAGTATACATGTTTGGGGCAGTGAGTTTGCACTCTTCCAGCAGTAAAATACTACTGTTAATGTATGTTGGTCTGTGGCTGATGTGAAACTGGCCAATGCTATGTTGCAGATCATATGCGCAGACTGTGCATCACCTTAGAGAATGGACTGTTGCAATGTTCACAGTCTCCTGCCCTCTATGTTTCCTAACTGATGTCTCTGTAACATTGTCAGTATATATTTTTGAATAACAGCAATGATTTTATACTTACTGAGTTCCCTTTCCATAGAGGAACTGAACTACCAACTACAATGGAACTTGGGGTTAGCAAGAAGGTTTTCTTTTGGTTTAACATTTTAATTGATTCATTATTCTTTGCAACTATAGCCAGTCTGTTGTTTGAGCAGAGGGATGGCTCACCCCTCTTGTTCAGACCATGATTCACCCCAGGTTCTTATTCCAATCCCCAAGGGAAAAGAAGGCAGTAAATGTTCAATTGTATTTTTATAATGAATATGATATAATGTAGTTAGTATAACATAAAGAACCCAACGAGAAGAGCATATTCCATCTGTCTGACTCAAAGGTTAGAAAAAGGGCAAACATCCCTGGTGTTATGTCCTGTAATTTTCCTCTCTTCTCATAATTTATCCAGTGATAAAATAGGTCTGCTTCACCCATGACAGAAACATCTTTTTTTTTAACACAGAAATAATGTATTTTGCTTTTTTCAGCTGCAACATTTTACTCTCAGGACTCAAACAAAAGTGGAATGAGAGATTTGCAACTGGTTCTCCCAACCACAACATGGCTATTGCATTATATGTCCAAATTTGAGCAGATCTGGGGAAACTGGAGTTTTCACCTTCTAGTCTGAACATATATACTCCAGTTATTAGTTTGATGGCAAACAAACAGGCACATATACAAGACCTGGTTTATTATTACTTTATTACTGTATTATTCTTACTATTACTATTACTATTACACTCAACCCTGAGTGCTCACTGGAAGGACAGATCCGGAAGCTGAGGCTCCAGTACTTTGGCCATCTCATGAGAAGAAAAGAGTCCTTGGAAAAAACCTTGATGTTAGGAAGGTGTGATGGCAAGAGGAGAAGGGGACGACCGAGGATGAGATGGCTGGACAGTGTCTGCGAAGCAACCAACATGAACCTGACACAACTCCGGGAGGCAGTAGAAGACAGGAGGGCCTGGCGTGCTCTGGTCCATGGGGTCACGAAGAGTCGGACACGACTAAACGACTAAACACACACACACATTACTGTATCATGGCCACTGGTCCCATCGCCTCCTGGCAAATAGAATGGGAAGATATGGAGGCAGTGACAGATTTTATTTTCTTGGGCTCCATGACCACTGCAGATGGTGACAGCAGCCACGAAATTAAGAGATGCCTGCTTCTTGGGAGGAAAGCATTGGCAAACCTCAACAGCATCTTAAAAAGCAGAGACATCATCCTGCCAACAAAAGTCCGAATAGTCAAAGCTATGGTTTTTCCTATAGTGATATATGGAAGTGAGAGCTGGACCATGAAGAAAGCTGACCGCCGAAGAATTGGTGCTTTTAAATTGTGGTGCTGGAGGAGGCTCTTGAGAGTCCCCTGGACTGCAAGGAGAACAAATCTATAAATTCTAAAGGAAATCAACCCTGAGTGCTCACTGGAAGGACAGATCCTGAAGCTGAGGCTCCAATACTTTGACCATCTCATGAGAAGACTCCCTGGAAAAGACCCTGATGTTAGGAAAGTGTGAAGGAAAGAGGAGAACGGGACAACAGAGGATGAGATGGTTGGACAGTTTCATCGAAGGTACGAACATGAATTTGACCCAACTCTGGGAGGCAGTGGAAGACAGGAGGGCCTGGTGTGCTCTGCTCCATGGGGTCACGAAGAGTTGGACACGACTAAACGGCTAAACAACAACAAAACAATTACTATCTGAAGTTCCAACAGCAGCATTGCAGATCATTTCAGCTGGAAAAAAAATTCATAGGAGGACCACAGAGCACTCCTTCCCAAACACTATTGCCCTGATCGAAATCAAGGTTTTCCCCATTTGGGGCTTTTAAGTTTCAAAGGAGATCCTGGCTGAAATCCTGTTGTATAGTTATGTAAATGCTGTAACTTTTATATGCAAATTGCTGTAAATTAAAGTACACATTATCTGTGGTATGCCAAGTCATGCCACTCAGTATGCAATAGCCTATGGAGATTTCTTTACATACAACAATGCACTTCCAAAATGCTATTTACATAATTGCACAACAGAATTTCAGCCACTGAGACATTTAAGCATGGACTGTCTGCATCACAAATGTTTTGGGAACTCATGGAAAACCCATGAATAAAAGTTAATGTACTATTACTACTATGCATATGTCCTGGCCCTTCTCCATAACAGACACTTAAACTTGGTTTTTCTGTATTTTTAATAGAATCAGACCATGACCTACATTGGTTAGGACAGATATTTATTTCAAAAGAAAGAAAGAAAAAGACTTGTTTTCTATACTGAACGAACAACATCTGGAAGTGTTATATGCAGGTTCTGCTCTTTGAGCAACAGTGAGCTGCTAACTTAAGTTCACATGCTTCAGATTGAGCTGAGATGACAGATAATGCTCATTGCAAACCACAAGTGTGATCAAGCTTTTAAGTTCCTTTTATGCTGCATGGGTTTCATTCAATTAAAAACACCAAACAGTCTTGAACTACCAGAAAGAAACTGACTTTTTAAAAAATTAGTTGAAACTTCAGTAGTTCGTTGCATACTTTTTATGTTCTTTTTTGAGCAGCATATTAATTCGAAGTCGTTTCCCCCCATAGTTCCATTGGCAATTTTTGAAGTAGGGGCTTAGGATGCAGAGATATATGCATTCTCTATGTAAAAATGTCTACAGTTACACTATCTCAGGCATGATGGTTCATAGACTCTGGAGACTGGTCCCCTGCTTCCTGCACCTCCACAACAGCTGGTCAGGAAAAGGAACTACAAATGCTTCCATCAAGGCTTAGCAGTATGTAACCTGCTGCTGGAAGATGATTCAGAAGATCAAGGAAGTAATGTGACCTATATCACTTTCCTGATCTCTCCCAACTCTTTAGGCTGAGGGTAATTCTGTGAATTGGTTATAGGAATGTTCAAGAGCAGAGATCTGAAAGCACAAATAACACTATTCTACATTCAAGACAGAATTGTGCAACAAAATATTCAGGCAGATCTCAGAATTTGGAAGGAGAAAACCAAAACTGATGTATAAATCACAATATGAGAACCAGAACAATTTGCTTGGTCAAAAATCTCTCAAGTGCTTACCCACACAAGAGATGGCCTGAATTCATTGTAGATATTTCATTCTATATACACGTTCTATTGTTGTTGCTGTTGTTATGGTTGTTGCAGTTGTGTCATAATCTATTTTCATTGAGTATTTGTGCAAAATTTATAAAGAAAAAAGAAACATTTTCCAGAAAAGTAGCTGTGTTAATCTGTTATAGTAAAAAATAACAGAAGAATTGTTTGGCTTATCAGATGCCTCAAGAAATTATGTTGCTTTCAAGAGGTTTATCTTCAGGATAGGGCAAGGCAAGGATGTCTTCAAGGTGAGGAAAGGAGAATAAAGTTGTGAACGGTCTTCAGTGTCCTGTTATAAAGACTGATGAATAGGTTAAGGAAAAAATATTTACTTAAGGAAAAAACAACCGACAGATAAAAGTAGTGATAAATTTGATGGAGAGAAAAAAGGGAGAGATGGGAAGGTGAAAAGAAGCTGAAAACATTCTCAGAATGATTTATTCGTCATTCTGATAAGATTAGTATTTATTTAATAATTTAATGCTGATCAGGACAAGACATAGTATAGATAAAAACTGTGGCTGAGATCGTTCCTTAAAGTTAGCTATGTAAGGCTGATAACATCCTTAATAATAATTGTGTGCCTTCAATTCTAACTTACGTTAACTTTTTCCAGGGTATTCTAGGTAGATAATACACAGAATTGGTTGATCATTCCCTTCTTCTGGGCTCATCCTGAGACTTTGCAACTTGCCCAAAGCCACACAGGCTGGCTCTTCTCCCAGGAGGCAGAGTGGGGAATCAAATTCTCAATCTCTGGCTCTACACCCAGATACCTAACTCACTAAGCTTCAGTCAGCTTGATAATGCAGGGGCAATAATTTGTTTTAGAAATCACAAATTTCCTCTTCTCAGTCCAGAATAATCCCTTTCACTGTTGGGAACCCATAGGGGGAGGGCATGTGGGAGGGGAGAAGAAATGTATAATTCCCCAAAATTGCCCAAGTTGATGATATATCATCAGCCTTATGCTGGGTAATTTACATGAACAGGATTTCAGTCAGTGTGACTGAACAGATTTTTACCTGGAACTGATAATCACAAGCTCCATGATGCCTTTGTAACAGAATCAAATGGGCTTCAGCAATACCCTGATAACTAAGACAAAACATTTTAGGTCACTTTCTTGCTCATTTTAAGCTGGAGGAAATTAACCTTTTTAAAAACTGGAAAGGTCAATTCTCTTTACAAACACCAGAAGAAAACAGTATTCCTCAGAAGTATTCTGAACATTCTATATTCTGGAGCCACTCAAATGATTATCACATCATACTTTCAAAAACCAAAATATAGATGTATTGTATCTTACTGAAATTGTTTAGCAAATAGGTTCATCGCCTTTAAATAAAAATGTTGTAAATCACTTGTAACTTCTAATGAGTAGTTTTTACCTAAGCTAGCTCAGTATCTAAAATTATTTCCAGCCTTGATAATACAAAGACTGAATATTTTCTCTCTGCTTTCCACTGAAAAAGAAGCTGAAACCATCCTAAACCCATCAGATCACCAGATAAAGCCTCCTTTGAATATCTGCAGACCTTGTCTACCCATTGCATCTCAAGGAGACAAACAAACACTGTGACATCAACTGAGAGTCTTCTCCTTCCTTTCTTCTCTCTCTCTCTCTTCAAAAATATGAATTTGTAACCTCTTGCCTGCTTACGAGATCTAGACAATCAGGTGGCCGTTGCCTGGCCTAATTGAGGTGCTACAGTAATATGGATTTTTGTTTGTTCATTTTTCCTCTGATCAAGAAAAATGGGAGATTCTTGATAGCTTAACTACTTTTTGACTCCCATTCCTTGTCTCTGCATGAATGTGGTGATACAGCTGGAATGGACTTGGGTTAGGCTTTCCAGAATGATTGTAAGAAGGCTGTTCTTTTATTTTGAAAAAGAGTGCTTTGGCACACAAATGAAGTACAAGGAATATATCAGCATAAGCAGAATAGCATTTCTACTGCAGTTGGGTCATCAAAGCATTTCTCTGTATGTCTGAGGAAGCAAAATTCTCCATGAAAGCTCACACTAAAATATAACAGTTAGTCTTTAAGGTGCCACAATGTTTTTGTCTTCTTCTTTTTTTAATTTTATTTTTGGCCTGGTACTCTGCATCTCATTAAACCTTATAACAAGTATGTAAAGTCAGCCAATATATTTATCCTCCATATTGCGGATCTCAGGTTGGGAGAGCCAGATAGCATGCCTAATACCACTTAATAAGTGTATATCTGAGATTGATAAACTCAATTTTATGCCACCTTTTGGGAGATAATTCTTACAGGCAGTTTATAAAATTAATTTTTTTTAATCCGAGTTGCAACGTAATGGCAAGAAATCTGACTAGCAACAGAAGAAAATTACAGTATTGTGTGTGCAGATCTTCCCAGAGAGATTGTGACAAGTCAGTCTGAGGTTTTCACTGGGTTCAGCTTGTTGTTTGAGTGCCTTGTAAGGTACAGTAAGAATAAAACCATCTTTGCCTACAGTGTCCTGGTCCTCTTCAGAGGCCTCTAAGGCGTTGTAAAGTAGAAAACCAGCTGCTGATTGAAGCATTATCACTTACTGTCAACATGGTGCTGTTTGTTTTACTTTCTTCTTTTGAAAGCAGATGGATTCCAAGAAACTGAGACAACAAATGGCAGGAGAAGCAAGAGTGCAAACCCCTCTTTTGCTTATCTCAGTCCTTTCTGTGGCAGAATGGTTTCGTGCTGTAGGACATCCTCAGGGAATTCAGATAATGCAAAAGCTGGGATGTCTTGATTAGCATAAACTGAAGCTATATTCTGTAAAGGTTCTCTACTTAAAACCTGGGAGAACCCCAACCAAAGGAAACCCCTTATTTAAAGGTTAAGATTTTAATACAAGAAGGTCTTGGGGTGAGGTTGAGGAAAGAATAGTGCCTATTGATCACCCACCTTTTTGTTTGTGCCATGCCTCCCTTATGATTTCCAAGGAAATGTTCTCAAAACATTGTGTACTGCAGTCTCTTCTTTCATCCTGGCCCTGGAATCTGTGACTTAGGGCAGAGCTCGGGAACTTTTTTTTTCCAACTACAACTCCCAGAATCGCAACCAGTTGCAGCCTCCCTCCTCAAAGCAACACTTCTAAGCTCTACCTCAGGATGCTATTTAAGGAGCAGAACATGCTTTTTCTGCAAGGGCAGCTATATTATAATTACCTGGACCCTTCCTCCAAAGCAGTCTCATCATGTTGTATTATTAAAATTTAGACAATCACTTTGTAAATTATACAATGGCTCTAGCCACCATCGGTGAAAGGTTCCCCTGTTATCTCTCTCATAGAAACTGATAGTGGAGACTACCTTCTTTTTTTCTTTTCCAGCCACCTTTTTACTATAGTGATTATTAATTGTTGTTGCAGTCCTGTCTCTCAGTCCTGCCACCATCTGAAAGCTGATGTCTTTATCTGTGCCTTTTAGCCAAATGGATAATTTAGAGTAGCCATTATAATGAGAAAATAGTGCTTTTCTAGCCCTTTCCCTTGGCCTTCAACAGAATATGTCTGGTCACATAATTTGTTTTTCAGGTGAAAACCTTGTGCAGCACACTAACTGTAACACTTTGTACTATGCAAGACCTATTTCTTTAAGAGAGAAGCTTACATAGCAAATTTACTGCATACTTTGCAATTAATTTTACCCACATTTTGCAGTCCAAATCAAACAGGTATAACTCTTCCCATAAATCTCAAGCCTTTCCTAAACAAATTGATGTTGTAGCAGACACAGTTCTGCTGCTGGATTAGTGCATTTAGTAGCTACAGCTGTATGTGTGGCTACTTTACCTGAACAGGGAGCATTTCCACGCCACAGCAGTTTGAAATCACTTTATATGCCATGGCTTTTTCCTATGGAAGCTTGGGCACTGTAGTTTGGTAAGCTGCTTAGAATTCTCTCCTGTAGTTCAAGGAAGTACACTAGAGTTTTCTAGCCGAGAAGTCCAAGCACTTCTTAGAACTACAATTTCCACAATTATGTAGGATAAGGACATAACAGGTAGCAAGCAGTTCTCTAGATGTTGTATTAAATCGCTCATCATACCTTACCATTGGCTATTCTGACTAAGGCCCTGGTCACGCAAGGGAAATGTTTTCTAGTCCGTCCAACACTTTCCATACCTCTGTTGTACTGAACTGTGGTCACAAGGTTTATATCTCAGGACGAACATCCCAAGAACTTTTAGCAGTACCAGATAGATAGATAGATAGATAGATAGATAGATAGATAGATAGATAGATAGATAGATAGATAGATAGATAGATAGATAGATAGATAGATAGATAGATAGATAGATAGATAGATAGATAGATAGATAGATAGATAGATAGATAGATGTGTTTAGTCGTTTAGTCGTGTCCGACTCTTCGTGACCCCATGGACCAGAGCACGCCAGGCCCTCCTGTCTTCTACTGCCTCCCGGAGTTGTGTCAGGTTCATGTTGGTTGCTTCGCAGACACTGTCCAGCCATCTCATCCTCGGTCGTCCCCTTCTCCTCTTGCCATCACACCTTCCTAACATCAAGGTTTTTTCCAAGGACTCTTTTCTTCTCATGAGATGGCCAAAGTACTGGAGCCTCAGCTTCAGGATCTGTCCTTCAAGTGAGCATTCAGGGTTGATTTCCTTTAGAACTGATAGGTTTGTTCTCCTTGCAGTCCAGGGGATTCTCAAGAGCCTCCTCCAGCACCACAATTCAAAGGCATCAATTCTTCGGCGGTCTGCTTTCTTTATGGTCCAGCTCTCACTTCCATACATCACGACAGGAAAAACCATAGCTTTGACTATTCGGACTTTTGTTGGCAAGGTGATGTCTCTGCTTTTCAAGATGCTGTCAAGATTTGTCATCGCTTTCCTCCCAAGAAGAAGGCGCCTTTTAATTTCAGGGCTGCTGTCTCCATCTGCAGTGATCATGGAGCCCAGGAAGATAAAATTTGACACTGCCTCCATATCTTCCCCTTCTATTTCCCAGGAGGTGATGGGACCAGTGGCCATGATCTTAGTTTTTTTGATGTTGAGTTTCAGACCGTTTTTTGCACTCTCCTCTTTCACTCTCATTACAAGGTTCTTTAATTCCTCCTCACTTTCTGCCATCAGAGTGGTATCATCTGCATATCGGAGGTTGTTGATATTTCTTCCGGCAATCTTAATTCCGGCTTGGGTTTCTTCCAGTCCAGCCTTCCGCATGATGTATTCTGCATATAAGTTAAATAAGCTGGGGGACAAAATACAGCCTTGCCGTACTCCTTTCCCAATTTTGAACCACTCAGTTGTTCCATGACCAATTCTAACTGTTGCTTCCTGTCCCACATATAGGTTTCTCAGGAGACAGATAAAGTGGTCAGGCACTCCCATTTCTTTAAAGATAGATAGATAGATAGATAGATAGATAGATAGATAGATAGATAGATAGATAGATAGATAGATAGATAGATAGATAGATAGATAGATAGATAGATAGATAGATAGATAGATAGATAGATAGATAGATAGATAGATAGATAGATAGATAGATAGAATATCTATTGATACCTCAATATATCAGAAACAAGTCTCCCTCTAAGGTGCATGACTGCAAGTGTGCTTGACTCCACCCCCTTGCACAATTTTCCTCCTCCCCTATGCACCAGCAGCTATTGTTTCCAGACCCTTTTGTTCCTGTCACAGCAGAACCCTATGCTGGGGTGTGTGTGTGTGTGTGCGCGGACTCGCATACCGGGAGGGTAGAAATTAGAGGGAGCGTTGCTCAGAAAGGGATTCCTGTTTACGAAAGTGTCCCTCTGTTGCACTGGCTGCTCCTGCAGAAATGCATCACACACAGTGGACTTGGGGATCACCCTCCCGCCCAGTGACATGGGCATACTAGTGTTTCAATGTATCTTCCCACTGGAAAGAAAACATCCTTACTCGCCAATAATGTAATGGTGGTGGGGCCCCGGTGACATACTTTTACCAACATATTGATGTATCAGGTACAAAAAAAAAAGAAAGCACACCACAATAAGTGCAGCCATCTTCCTGGCTTCGATTCTGAAAAGAAGCAGGGCAGGTCGTGCGCACAGGCAATTCCGGTAAGGAATGCACTGGTACAACAAAGGTACAAAATAACACAACCTTCCTGACAATGGGGAAATGTTCTGCAGTTACACTGCCACCCGGAAAAATGTCTCAGTCTTGACTCTGTGTCATCTTGTGACCAGCACTTTTGCAGATATAGGGTGGCAGTTCAATTCTTGGGGACTAGGACTCCCAAGAGGATAGTCACATCTCAGGAGTAAGAGACATCCATTACTAAGTCTTTGCATTGTTTTCTGTTGTCTCTATATCTGCTTCTCTCTCATCAGAGGTCTTGCATATAGGTCTCAAGGTTTGGCCATAAAGATTGGGATGTTGCAGTGCCAGTAATCCTAATAATGACAGGGTTAAATTTTAAGGCTTCTCTAAATTGAATTGAAGTGGAAGACTCCACATCAAGGACTAATTGTATGTTTTAATTTAGTCCTGTTCACTTCTGTTTGCTTGCTGTTTAATAAATAACATGTAATTGGGGACCTATAAAAAGTGAGCAGATTTTGCTGTGTTTTAACAGCCGGGTTAGTGATGTGTTTTCTCCCTCTCCTACCAACCTTCACCCCTAAACTAAATGTTGTTTTGTTTTATTCTGAATTCAGAAAGGACAAGCTAGCTTAGGAACACTTTAAGGCATTTAGTGCAGAAAATTCAAATAGCACACCCCATCAAGGGATAAACATAGCACAGAGAAAACTGTAAATCAACTGTTTTGTGCCCTATGATGCTACACAACAATCTGCCTCTTGGAGTAATCTGTTTTGCCTGGCTTAACAAGGGTGTCAGCATACTAGGCCACCTTGCATGGATCATTTCAGGATGTTTTATTTGTAATTATGAAGCTCAGGAGAGAAGAGAAGCTCCTAATTAGCTGTGCTCATTTTAGCCCACTTTTAAAAATTTGTAAATAGCAGTATGATTTGTATTCTCGAAGGCTTTCACAGCCAGGATCTGATGGTTGTTGTGGGTTTTGGGGCTCTTTGGCCATGTTCTGAAGGTTGTTCTTCCACGGCCAAAACACAGAACACGGCCAAAGAGCCCGAAAAACCCACGACAACCAGCAGTATGATTTCTTTGCACCTCTGGAAACAAGATTACCTGCGCATCTCCTTCAAACTGGGGACAGTGTCACACTCCTGATGTCAGATGAGGATGTAAAATGAAAAAATAATTTATTTGCTTTTTAAAAAAAATATTAGTAGTATCCTCTCCTTTTCCAATTCATGTTTAATCTTTGCTTCAGTGTTTAAAAAAGTACTATTCAGGATTGTGAAGTAAGCAAAAGTAACTAACGAACTGAATATTAATAAATTAGTGGAGCAACGCCAGTGTGGCAGAGCGCTGTGTCAAAATCTAAACTGGTGATCTACAAATGTATGATTTTTCAAGCACAGAACATAAACAACTCAAAATGGGTTGTCTGGAAATAACTGCTTGCTGCAAATAAAGCTGATTGAACGGACAAATTTAATGGAGAAAGGACAGCTTTGAGTATGAAGGTTTTTTTAGTGCTTGTTTATTTCACAGGAATTTGACATTAAGATTTTTCCAAAATATATAATTTGGTTTTTAGAGAATAAAGTTACATCTCACAAAATAATCTTTTCTTCATATTAACATTTGCTCACACACTCTGCCCTGTTTTGAGCTGTTCAGTCTTTAGCAGTTCCAAATGAAAACCAATGAGAACCTCAGAAATAAGGTTTTAAGGGTTTGTCCCCACAAGCCACAATAAATTTGACAGCAAGCATTTCTTTATTATTGTAGCATAGGAAAGCAATCTGATAATCTGGTTCCAAGCCATTATGGGCTTTAAAGATTAATCATTTTTTTAACTGAGCATAGACACTGACTGCATTAAAGAGCAGAGATTAGAGAAGTAATTTTTCTGTGTTCCAACTTTCAGTCCCACAAATACATAGAATTAGCTTTCCAGAAGGTAATTTTTGCAAGCTCTGTCCCCAATCCCTCTACTAATCCTTCCTTTCCTTTTCCTTGCCATCATGTACAGATAAGACATCACCCATCTAACATTGGAGCTAGCACAAGTACTGTACTAAAAACTTAAGTGTTTCAGTATTTCAAGATACTGGCACCACAGAGCAAAAAAAGCAACTTTTATAAGCTTTGTCTTTTCCTTGATTCCCAGTGTGGTGTAGTGGATAGAATGACAGACTAAGTCTCTGGAAAACAGGGTTTGAATCTGCTCAGCCATGGAAACTGACTGGAGGAGTGGAACTGGTAAAACCACTCATATATCTTACTTACCTTGAAAGCCCTGTTAGGACTGCCCTTAGTCAGTTCCAACTTGAAATTTGTTGGAACCAAAAAAAAAAAAATCAATAGTGGTCTTTATTTGATAGACATTCTTCTGCCCAGAGGGGACATCGGTTCCCACATCTCCTGAGGGAATTCATTCGTCTTCCTTTGTCCTGTCATTGCTGTTCAGAGGACTTCATTTGCTTGTCCCTCTCCTCATAAGGAGCGCTTCCTGCTGTCCTTTCTGTTCATGTTTTAAGGGTGGCTGTCCTTTTTCCAAAGGAGCACACGGATTCATACTAGTATTAGTTTCTTTCTTTTTCTTTCTTTCCTTCTTAAGTTCAAAGACTGCTCTTTGGCACAAGCTAAGGAAAAGAATCAGGATCTTAGAAGTCTTTTTCTGTGCCTTGAACATTTTGTTTAAGTAAATATTTCAACTAATGAGAAAGAAGCATGCAGTAGAATCTATATCCTAATATACACTGGAGACAGTTAGTCTGCACATGGTTACCTTATGAAAAACTCTTTGACATTGTTACGAGTGAGAGCATAACAAATTGTACAGGGTTCATGTTTTCTGTCCTTGTACCTAGTGAATGTCACACAAAACCAAGGTGTGTTGGAGGAAATCCAATATTGGTATGGTTATCAGATCAACCTCATTGCCATGCAGCATAATCCATGTTGTGAGACGAGATGACTTTATCCTCGAATGGAAAGGTGTTGTTTATGTGGCAATTTCAATAGTCTATTAGCTCTTAACCCAAAGCCAAGAAAAAATGTGAAAAGCCTAGCACCTACTGAGCCTTAAAGAAACTGAAGGTTGAAGTATATATTAATGTGTCCCCACCAATCCTGTAACTAAGATGACTGATTCAGTTGTTGACGACAACAGAAGATTCTGCAACTTCAGAAAGGGCTACCAGGTTGCTTGGTAACACTGTTTTAATACTGTTATAATGATTGGTCAGTCAGTTGCAACCACGGTCAGAATTTAGTTAAGAAGAATCATGGACACCCATACAACACAAAATTAAAATCTGCAGGGAGTTGTTCACCAAAGTCAGTCCAAGCAAAGGCAACTTCTGTTCATGATCAGGTCTTGATTAGATCCTATGAGAATATTATATGCTATTATACTAGAAGTCAGTCACTTGCACCAAACATTTTATGACCTCATCTTCAATTTAAAAAATGTTGAGCTTTATGAAGAACTTGGGGACTGGAGGAGTCTCTTTAAGCATGCATACCAAAGTACGTTTGCACCTGAAAGTTATGTGAATTTATACAGCTTTGCACTAGTTCTATGGGAGGTTCAGTTTCATCTGCAACTGACTATGCATATTCTGATGCTGCTGGGAAAAGGTTTCAGGTGCAAATGGTTGAGAAAATAGTTAAGAAGAATGTATATCAAATGAGGTTTCCTATTCACCAGTGAACAGGAACACGGAAACTTGGCTAAAAATATCAGTACCACTCATGGTGGCAGAAAGCTGAACACTTCAAGGAGTAAAACCCATGAAATTATACCCCAAAATTCACATTATACTTGCCACTCATGACTATGGCAGAACCTTCGCCCACTCTCTTCTTTCCCCAGAGAAGCCTTTTTTCCACCATTGTTCCTGCATCATGGTGGAAGGGGTAATTTATCTCTCTCTAACAAAAAGAGCATTGTGTAGTTCTCAGCTTTGGAGCAAGGCAGAGCAGAGGTAAGAAAAGAAACATGAGCCAAACTGAATGGGATGGGTGTGGTTATGCAGTTAATGTTAAGTGAAACATTTTAGAATAGATAATGATGTCGCTGAAGGATAGGCAAAGAATGAGGAAGGGCAGCATTATATCGTGTTATTGACTGTTTTATAGCCACATTTTATATCGGGCCTCCAAACCAGGTGCAATAGTGAATGGTTCATTGGTTCTCTTATAAAAGTGACACACTATAACTCTGATGAGATTTCTAAACATTGCTAGAATTTGAACAACTTCAAAAACAAGAAGGGATGCCTGGAGGAAACTAAAGTACAAGTAGATTTGTTTGCTGCATCCTTTACAAACTGCCCAGAATCTGGAGAACTTTATTGTTTATTTTTAATATCAACAGTGGCTTATAAAATTATCTTGCAAATACAATATAAACAAATGTGCAACAGAGTTTGACAGCATACAACAACACAATAGAGATAAAAAATGAATTATTTTCGAACATTAAGTGACAATCAATATTTTGGAGGACAATAAATACAGGAGAATGCATAAAGAAAAGTCATAATACTAGCACATATATATTACTTGACTTCAGAAAGCATACAATATACTGTAATAGATTGGAGGAAAATCACCAAGTCTTTGTACAAAACCCAGAAACAAGACTGGGTGATACCTTTTATTAGACCATTAAAATATGAAAAACAAACTAGCTTTTGAGTCCTAGAGAACTTTTCACTCTGGGCTTAGCAACTTAGTATGGGGTGGAGATTCTTTGTTTGCTATATTCCATCAAGTTGCTTCAGACTTAAGGCAACTCTATGAGCATGTGATTTCCAAAACATACTATCATTGACAACTCAGCTAAAGTCTTGCAAACAAAAAGTCAATTGGTCATGTCTAGTCTTTCTCTTTTCCTACTGTCTGCAGCTTTTCCTAGCATTATTGTCTTTTCCAGCAAGTCTTGTCTTTTCATGATGTGCCTAAAGTATGAAACAGCACATTTTTTTTCTTCCTGCTTCATTTGATGTAGGATCTACGTTTGTCTTCTTGGTGGGCCAAGGTATCAGCAATACTCTCCACCAGGACCATATTGTATTTCAGGTTTTTTTTTCATGTTGACTTTGTCACTGTACAGCTTTCACATCAGTACATAATAATCAGGAATATCCTGGCACAGATAATCTTGGCCTTGGTCTCCAGTGACACATCCTTTCACTTTAGGATATTTTCTAGTTCCTTTGTAGGTGCCCTTCTGAGTCTCAGTTTCCTTCTGATTTCTTGACTACAAACTCCATTTGGTTTTGTGATTGAAAGATGATACACAAAGTCAGGTAAAGGTTTTGTTGCAACATTTTGAGCATCACTTTGCTTGCATGGGAAATTAATCCAATGGTCCTATAGTTCTTGCTCTCCTTGATGCCTCCTTTTTTGGGAATTGGAATGTACTGTATATTGAACATTTCCAGTTTCTGGACATTATTTTGTTTCCCAGATTTGATGGCATATTCTGATTAGGATTTTGACAGACTCTGTCTCTAAATAGTTTTATCAGTATTCCATCTGCTTTTGGTGATTTACTTCTTCCAAGTACTTTAAGAACAGCTTTCACTTTACTTTCTAAAATTTCAGTGGGGGAGTGTGGTGGAATGCCCATGTCCCACCTGTCCATCATGTGGCGCTCTAGAGCTAGAGCCTATGAGAGGACAGGAGGGCAGAGTCAAGGGGACAGTTTGAGGCAGTTGGGAGATGGAGAGGGACTGAGAGGGGAGGTTTTGAGAGTTTTTATGAGAGAGAAGGGAAAGTTGATGTGGTATAGTTGGTTTATGGATTAAAGAATAGATAAAAGATAGACATATAATTAATAGACAGTCATCTGATAGTATTCCAGTGATTAACAGTTATTAATATAAAAAGTGATGCCAATAAAGAAACTTGTTTAATGCCCAAGCAATGAGTGCACCATAATAAAACATCTATGAATAATACTTATGTGATTTAACAACAAAATATAAATAATCAATTATATTTGAATACATGTGTCTTTGCAACATCTATGGTAAATAGTGGATCAAGATCCAATGTTGACAGTTAGTGAAAGAAGCAATAAGCAGGTTGTGTCCAAAGGTGGACCTGGGTTTGAGGGAAACAAACTAAGGACACTGGGGGTGTGCAACAGGGAGAAACAGAAAAATTGCAAAACCATTTTGACCATTTGTTGAGACCAGGTTATTTAGCTTAAAGTACATATGACTTGACAGGAATAACTGAAACTTGGTGGAATGACTCCCATGACTGGAATATAGCAATTGAGGGATATAAACTGATCAAAAAGAACAAAGAGAATAAAAAGGGAGGTGGAGTTATATGTCAAAAATACGCATTTGTGCACAGAAATACAGGAGGAGGAGATTGGCTGCCCCACTGAGACCAAAACAAAAGGAACTTGGTAGTTGGAGTCTACTACCTACCACCAAATCAAAGAGAGGAAGCAGGGAAAACTTCTGAAAAAAAATTACAGGGTTTTCAAAGAGACACAATGTAGTAGTGATGGGAGATTTCAATTATCCATATATATGTTGGGACGCAAATTGTGCTAAGTATGGCCCTTCCAAGAAATTCCTGGCTTGTGTGGCTGATAATTTTATCCTACAAAAAGTGGAGAAAGAAACGACAGGATTTGCTATCCTTGACTTCATTCTGACCAACAGACATTACTTGATGGGGGAAGTGGCAGTAAGAGGAACTCTAGGTAAGGGTGACAATGTCCTTTTAGAATTCTTGATTTCAAGGGAAATGAAAGCAGAGTATATCCGCATACTTCTGCTGCGTTTTTAAAAAGCCAATTCTAATAATCTCAGAACAAGGATAAGTAAGGTCCCATGGCATGAGATCCTAACAAGAAAAAGAGTCCAAGAAGGGTAGGAGCTTCTAAAAAGAAATTCTAAAGGGACAACTACAAACAATTCACAAAAATCTCAGGGAAGACCTAAAAACCAAAAAAGACATGTACAGGAAGTGGAAAGAAGGCCAGGCCACCAAGGATGAGTACAGAAAAGTAGCAAGGAAATACAGGGATGGCATTAGGAGGGCAAAAGCTGAGAATGAGCTGAGGTTAGATAGAGAGACTAAAAGCAATAAAAAAAGCATTCTTCAGGTATATGAGTAGCAAAAGACAAACAAAAGACATAGTGGCACGGCACCACAATGGAGATTGGAAAATGATAACAGAGGACAAAGAAAAGGGAGAGGTGCTAATTCCTATCTTAGTTCGGTCTTTTCCCATAAGACAGACTATGAACTTCCAAACAAACTGGAAATGCAAGTGGAGGGGACAGGACTGCAGCTGGAGATTGATAAACAAACAAACAAGCAATATGAAAGTTAAGTTCCAAAAAGGAGTCTACAACCATTCAGATTCATCCTGAGGTGTCAGTTTCATCTCAAAGGATGTAGATTTCACAATCTTTCTCCATCTCTGAGAAGTCTGCCAGTCACTCCACATCTTTCCCACTGCCTTATATCAGGGCATATAATTTCTGTTTGGCTGGGAATAGTGATACCTAGATACCGTTGGGGAATTAAATGTATCCTGCACACCAAACAAAGCCTCAGTCAATTGCAGCCAAGCTAAGACTATCATTCAATAATTTTGTTGTATCATGTCTAGATGGATTTGACTAATTTGTTCAAACCCTACTATGTCTGTGGTACTTGATAGCCATCATTTCAGCAAAATTAAATGACTATCGTACTAGAGGAAATGCAGAAATATGTAACTCTAAAATGCTTTTTGGCTAACAAACAACAGCAAGTAGCTCAGTCACAGTGCCTTTGAAGAAACATAAAAGCTAAAAGAAAGTTACAACTTAGATATTTTGGTGAGCATTTTCAATCAATATACAAAATAGGAATAATTCCTGAAATGTGGCTGCCGTCAGCCTTTATTACACTACCACAAAAGGAGAATGCCTACACTTGTAGTGACTACAGAACAATAAAAACAATGAGTTATTTGCTTAAGGTTTCAAGAACTCACAAGAAGTACAAAGGGGCAGGAAAAGCATAATTTGGAATTGAGATGGATTTGGAAATGAAGGAATACTACTCTGTCTGCACATATTTGGGGAAATATGCCACAACACTAAAGTGGAGATGTACTGTATAATTGCTTTTTTGATTAGTGTAGTGACTATAACAGAAAGCCTTCAACAAAGGCCAACACAGCACACTGCTGTTGTTGGTAAACAAAGGTCTTGATTCAAGAGATACATATAACATTGGCAACCTATATCGGCATAAAATGATGTAGTGAAAGTTGGAGGTCAAATTAGAGGAGACATAGAAATTGAAGGAGAGCTATGATGGTGATGTATGTCTCTCACTACTCCCTTTCAATTTGTTTTCTAAGAACAACTTTAGAGAAGTACTTGCTGATTCATATGACTCTAATGATGGTATCATTGGCAATGAAGTGCCATTAACAGCAATCAATAGGAAAAGAAGTGGAAGAAAGAATTGAAATTAGTTGAAGAATTGGGTAGACAGCATAATTGTTTAGAGCTGCCACATTATAAGTCAAAATAGTCACAATGGTGTTCAGTGAGAGGGGAACAAAAAACAGAGAAGAGGTGCCAGACAGTGATTCTCACTATCTACCTTACTTTTTTGTTGTATCTCTTCTGCTTTAGCAGTTTGGTGACATCAATGGTCAAAATTGGAACAAAAGATTTTAAAACAGGATTATACGGACACCATGTGTTGTGTGAAAAAATATAAATGAATTAGTTAAGATGTTGAGTAGATTAATAAAAGTAAATGGCTAAATATAAGTTCGTTACATAGGCATGCAGAAAGACAGATAGCAGAGATTTATATGAAATACTTATATAGTGCTAAAAATAATCAAAGTTTTAGAAAAGTTGATTCATTTAAATTATCTGTACAGTATTTGGTTTACTATTGATTCAAATTTTTAACCTCAGTGAAAAGGATACTGCATTAATCTCTGATTTCACCATGTAGAGTTCACTCCTTTCACCCATCCCTTTCTGAATCCAAGACCCACCTTCTCTCCAAGCATATGTTTTCTGCTCCAGGCCCAACAATCCAATATACAGCAACTCATTTCAAAAGACATTCTCTGTGAGTAAACTATATTGCAACCTGTGTAAGAATACTAGGTATCCAGCATACCTAGAGATAGAGATTTCCAAAACACTTCAAGAGACTGGTGGTGGTCTGAGGATTGAGATGAAGATAGGAAAGAAGTGAATGTTCCATAGAGTTGAATGGTTGGTAGTTTCAAACATCCATACTTGGATCTATACTTGAAATACTATGAAAAGAAAGAGGATTTAATTTAGTCATGTCTGGATTCAATCCTTTGCATTTCATGAGAACCTATTACTGCAGCTGATGTCCCCAGATAAACCTAAGCTTGGAAAGATTACCTTTTTGAACTACAACCCCCACAATCCCCTAAATAGCACAGCATGCTATCTGAGGATTATGGAAGTTATAATTAAAAATAATACTTCCAAATTCTGGGATGAATCATAATATTTCTAAACTCTGGGTAGTGGAAGTTGCAAATCTTTAAGAGTGAAAAACTAATGAAAGGAGGGAAGACCTCTTCAGACATATAGAGCAGTGGTCCCCAACCTTGGGCCTCCAGATGTTCTTGGACTTCAATTCGCAGAAATCCTGGCCAGCAGTAGTGGTGGTGAAGGCTTCTGGGAGTTGTAGTCCAAGAACATCTAGAGGCCCAAGGTTGGGAACCACTGATATAGAGGACAAGGGAATAAATTAAGCACACTAACCTGAAGTCATATGTATCTGACTGTCCTCTACCCTCAGTCAATACATCTTCACATGGTAAAAGTACAGACTTTTCTACCAAACAAGTATGGCCAGGGTCACAAGCTAAGACGGCTTTAAAATGTGATAAGAGATTTTTTTTAATATAGATGTACTATTTGACCATAAGGGTTAATGTTAAGGGTCATGAGGGCTACATGCTACACTCAGTATTAAACACAGCATAGCTCTAAGTACCACTGGCTGGGGAACAGCAGTGTGAGAGGTTTATGACAATTGTGTCCTGCTTGTGGATCTCCTATAGGCATTAGGTTGGCCATCAGGGGGAACAGGATGCTAGACTGGTTGGACTTTGGTCTGATCTAGCAGAGTTCTTTTTCCCCCTTCTTTTTTTAGAAAAGAAAGACAAGAAAAGATTGCCTGCTTTCATTCTTCATTCTGTTCCGAGCTGAGGTCTAGGAAATGAAAACTCTTAGCCTCACATGTGGGTCCCATCCCTGACTCAACTCTAGTGAAGATTCACATACTACTTTTAGAATGACTCAAGCCCAAGTCCTATATTGCTGATACTGTGAATTCTTTTCTTTCACTTCATCCTGGACTTCACCAAATCAGCCGCAGTATCTACAGCAGGGTGTGACCCATCTAGAAAGCTGGCAACTGTGTAAAAAGATTTCCTGCTGTTACCTACTGTGGTGCATGCAGCACTTGGGCTGCTAAGCTTATGTTACAATCCCATATCTAGAAACAATCACATGTTCCATCCCACCATATTGTATTACAATGAATGTCTGGTGCATGTTTGTCTTGTTGGCCAGAGTAGACCTTTGGTCTAGATGGGGGGGCATAGTCCAAATAATTAATTAATTAATTAATTAATTAATTAATTAATTAATTAATTAATTAATTAATTAATAAATAAATAAATAAATAAATAAATAAATAAATAAATAAATAAATAAATAAATAAATACATAAATACATAAATAAATAAATTGGTCTTCAAAGCCTTTTGTGGCCATTAGATAGTGTAGAAAAGGAAGGACTTCTTCCCTCCCACAGCCTTTCTGTGTTTAAATCAGATGGTACTCTAATTTAAACACAGAATCAGAGTACCATCTGATTGATCCTCTTGGCATTATGGTTCCTCTGGCAGGATTATTGGTGATGGTTGGGGTGGCCATCTTGATGCTGTGCTCTATGGTAGTGGCCTTCTTGTGAAGGAGGCAGGAGCAGAGGTTGGAAGGGTTATGTTTTCTGTGAAAGCTCCTAGAATCGCCAGGCAGCACAGTCAGTAACCATGCTGACTAAAAGATTTCTTCTAATGGATGAGAGAGCACAGAAGGACACTGTAGCCAATTAAAATAAATGAATCAATGAGTAGATTTATATCCTGCTTGTCAACATTAAGTTAATGCAGCTGGGAACACAGGCAAAATATAATTTATACATCAAAAACCCTAGTGTAACAAGCCTTCAAAGCCAAAGCACTGGTTTTGCTAGATCAGAATGTGGCATTAGATCTCTTCTCCCTACCTGCTGGTTGATATTAGTTGGCCTATGAGGTAGCAGGGTCCAGATGGAGCAGTTTTTGATGCTACCTTTGGTTGCCCCTTTCCAGAGCCTGCAAAAGTTACTTTTTTGGACAACAGTTGTCAAAACTGGAGGGTCAGAGTAATCTACATCGTTAGTCAGGAAAGGCAGATGGTAATGGCAGGGGGTTCTCTCTTGTTACCTGGTTTCTGGCAGATGACTATAGGTATTTTGAGCAGATGTTGGCTCTACACCTAACTCCCTCTGCATCACAGCTGTTATTGCTGCAAGGGCAGAACACAGGTACCACTTGTGGGAGAGATGTTAGTGGCAGTTCCTTTGCTGGCCTTTAGAACAGAAACATAAGTCTTGGGTTTTTTTGAGCAGCTGCTGTAGTGCATAGATTCAGACAGGGGAAATATTGAGGCTTACACATGACCAAAAGGAGGATGCTTGTGTGTTTCGTCTTCTGTTGTGTGTTTGAGTGTAGCTACTAGCATGTGACTAAGAATTTTTTAGAATAAGTTTTTAGATCAGGAGGGTGACTAATGAAGAAACACTAAGACGAATGGGTAAAGATCAAGAAATCATAAGATGCAGAAAACTAAAGTATTGTAGTCAATACTGGGAAACAAAAAGTATAGATTATTAAGCTGATTAGAAAGAATAAAAGAAATGGAAAAGGAATTGTGGGAAAGAGAAGAACACATTAGCTGAAGAATCTTGGATACAGATTTTGATGTAGCACAATATCATTGTTTATAGCTGCCACATCCAAGCTCACTTATATCTATTATAATATCCAACCTCTGGTAGAACAGTAGCAAGAAAAAGAATAGCAGTGAAGCCAGACCAGGATTATGTAGACGAACATATCTAAATAGTTACTCAGGAGATGGGTTGACCAACTCAGATATTGATGTCTGTTGCTGGAGGAGAGCTCTGAGTGGAAATTGAAGCCAACAACTGGAGTAAAAACCACAGCACTTTATTTGTCTGAAATGTTCAGAGGTGGTAGAATTTGGTTGTTGTGGGCTTTTCAGGCTCTTTGGCCGTGTTCTGAAGGTTGTTCTTCCTAACGTTTCACCAGTCTCTGTGGCCGGCATCTTCAGAGGACAGCACTGGCAGAATTTATTCGAGGCCTGGGCAGTCTGGATGATTCCTATCAGAGCTGGCCTCTTCCAAATGTCCCTTGAAATATAGCATGCTAACATGGTGGTGTAGAAAATCAGTAGGATTTCAGTGATGCACAGATTTACTTGCAAAAAGGTCCCAGTGAAGCCATCAGTACTTCTGAGAATAAATGAATGACTAGGGGAGTTGGGCTGTAAGAACTGGAAAGGGGATGTTGCAAAAGGATCTCCTTCTGCAATTATAATTAAAGAATGACATCTCCATTTCTACTTCCTTTTTTGTAGCTAGAAGCTAGACATTCAGATGTCCAGGAGAGAAAAAAGCAAGGTGTATTGACAGGAATGTACTTTAAAAATATTTCTTTATTTGAGAGTTCTTTCTCAATTTGCATAAACTGTTGCCACAGAGAGCTCCTTAGAATCAACTAAAAATAAACTAAAGGGGCTTTCCAGTGCTCATTCAACTTTTACAGTTTCTGGCTTAATTTATCTGTTTTTGCGAATGCTGAAAAGCATAAGGATGAGCAGCAAGAGGATCATGGACCACTGACCAATCACTGGTGGTGCACCTGGCTGCTGGTTGTTGGGAATCTTGCAGATAATGTTGAATTAGGCAGACCTTGGTGTGAAACCCCTGAGCACTTTTTAGGTGCTTTAAGCAAGACCATGTACACGGACTGATTATGCTCTTAACTAATGAGAGACCATGAATATGCATTTCCACTTTGCTAAAATTGGGGTGGACAAATGTTTTTGGACTGCAACTCCTATCAGTCCTAGCCAGCAGAGGCAGTGATGAACTGGGCATTGCTGGATAAAAATATCCAGGAAGCCATACATTCTTTTGAGAGAATTTTGCTGATTTTTATGGTTTTACCATGGGGTGGGTTTGTATTAATTTATGGTTTGAGCTAAATGTTTGTTATATCTCTTTTTATTTATTTCTTTACTTTAAATACTTTGTAAACTGCCTTGAGTGATATCTTTTAGTGGGAAAGTGTGGTATAAATGTAATAAAACAAGTAAGTAAATAAATGTAATTTCAAGAGCCACAAAATGACAGTAGATATACTACAGTGAAAAGAATGTGCCAGGGTGTTCCCCAAGACATTCTTGCCCTTAGTGCAACTTCAGGTCTTACCCAATCAATGTCCCTGTTTTCTAGTAGCTCAACTGTAGGAAGAATAAATCTCACCTTCCTGGAAATGAAACATTCTGCTTTAAGTGCTAGGAAAGTGCAATATTCCCAAAGAGAAACATGGACTGAAGTTACCAGTTCTCTGGTAAATGAATGTACTGCTATCATACATGCTTATTTGACATTTAGGATTTTGGTTACTTTTTGTGTGCTCACTTCAGCAAGCCATTAATCAATAATATATTGAATATTATAATGACATTGGAAATTACCGTATTTTTCGCACCATAAGACGCACTTTTTCCCCACAAAACAGGGTGGGTGGAAAGTCTGTGCGTCTTATGGAGCGAAGAAAACAGATTATATTTTCCTGTTTTCTTCTCCTAAAAAATCAGTGCGTCTTATGGAAAGGTGCGTCTTATGGAGCGAAAAATACGGTATTTTTTCTTTGTTACATGTTTATCCCATCTTCTCATAATTTAGCACAAAAGCTTCACCTGAAAGGTGAGAGCAAGTTTGGGATGTTAGGTTACATGCCTTCAAGTGAAAACTCATTGATAGCAACCTTTATAGGGCTTTTAAGGTAAGTGAGATATTTAAGGAGCAGTTTTACCAGTTCTACACCCTTCTTCCAATGAGTTTCCATGTCCAATTTGAACCCAGGTTTCCTCAGTCCTAGTCTATCACTCTATCCACTACTTTATGCTGGATATCTAAAATGTAGTACAGTGGCTAAGAAATTGAATCAGGATCTCCACAGGGCCCATCCTGACCCAATTAGGGTGGTGTTAGGTAGAGCACTGAGTCTTAGCAACATAAGAGTAATGGTATGATTAGCTGTGCATAATTGTGGAGAATTATGGCTAATAATGTGAAATAGACTAGACTAGGTCTCGACAAATGTATGGCATAACAAAATTATTACCCTTTATGGTGTCACAGAATACACCATAATACTTGAAAGAGCAATAAAAAGTTAAGTCTTAAAATTGCTGTTGTTACTGTATTTAAAAAAGCATAGAACAGGGTTATCAAACTAGTTTTGTTTTGCGCATTCACAGCAATATCCAGGCAGACAAAGATTCCTGTAATCATACATGTCAATATCAGTTCAACAAGACTGCAACCCCAAGCATTCTTAGTTTTTTTACATAACTTGTGAGTTATTCCTTCCATTGAATTGTAGCTTGTTGGAGATGACAAATATGACAGTTCGCATCAGTCACTTGCACCTGCTTGCTGCAGGAAGTGCTGTGCCAAGGTATATGGGGCCATGTGAGGCCTGGACCAGATTTGTCAACCGTTATATTTTGGTGGTGTGGACATTGGAAAAGAAACCACCACACACCACACTACAACATGTTGCTTTGTTTTAGTGGAAAGATGGGTTTTCTTAGCAATTCTGGTCACCACTGTGTGCTGAAGTTTGGCAGAAGGGAGATGCAGCCTCTGCCAGGAAGTGGCCAAATTGCCTCACAGCTTGGTTGTGCACCTCCACATGGAAAAAACATGTTTATTTAACCTTTCAGTCCATGATTTGTTTAGCATGATGTTTGGATTTTGCGGCAGACAACTATCTAGCTTTTCATCTTTTTCCCATTCCTGATAAGCCAGAGAAATAACCCGTCATTGACCTAAAGTTGTTTCATGCTGCAGGTGAGAGCAAATGGGCAGCATGAATCAGTAACCTACAATTCCCTCAGAATAAGCCTGACTTATTGTGACACCCAGATGGGTCCAGAACATTTGTCAATACTAGAAGGGTGGTGGGAGAGTCCCCTACCCTCTCTGAGAAACCATAAAGGGTGAAGAAGACAAAGTAAATTGGTCTTAGCAAAATGGAGTCCTCCAAGATCTGTTCACTGTTCATCCCTTCCATATGCAGTCCTATAAGCTCCAAGGGTGCAACAGTCCTTCTTGCAGCCAAGGAAGATCTCGGGGTAGATATCATTTTGAATGCTCTTTCAAAACCTATCTACTATCTTTAGTTCATGATGTCCTTTTATTTTGCGAAGCGTGACCCCTCCCCGACCCTCAAGTCTAAAGGAACCCATGGCTTCACTTTAGCAAAGCCTTTGACAAAGTGGCCCATGATATTCTGATGAGCAACTTAACTAGGTATGGGCTGGATAAAACAACTGTCAGGTGGATACACAGTTGGTTACAGAATCATACCCAAAGTATACTTATTTATGGGTCCTTCTCAAACTGGGATGAGGTAACAAGTGTGGACCACAAGGTTCAGTCCTGGGCCCGGTGCTCTTCCACATTTTTATTATGACTTGGATGAAGGGGTGCAGAGAATACTTACCATATTTGCAGGTTACATGAATTAGGAGGAATATCTAATACCCTGGAAGACAGGGAAATTCAAAAAGATTTTGGTGAGCTTCAGCTCTGGGCCGAAAACAACAGAATGAAGTATAGTAGGAAAAAGGGCAAAGTTCTACATCTAAGGGAAAAAAAACCAAATGCACAGTTACAAGATGGGGGATACTTGGCTCAGGTATACTACGAGTGAGAAAGATCTTGGAATTGTTGTAGATCACAAGCTAAATATGAGCCATAGTGTGATGTGCCTGCAAAAAAGGCAAATGCTATCTTAGGCTCCATTAACAGAAGTATAGTCTCCAGATCCCGTGAGGTACTACTGTAGTTTCCCTCTATTCTGCACAGGTTATACCTCACAAGTACTGGGTCCAGATATCGCACTTTAAGAACAAATTGGAACAAGTTCAGAGGAGGGCAACAAGGATGATTAAAGGACTAGAAACCCAAGTCCTATGATGAAAATCTGAAAGAAACATTTAGCCTTGGGAAAAGAAGACTGAGAGGAGCTATGATAACACGTTTCAAGTGCTGTTCAGGATCTGTTCTCAATCATCCCAGAGTGTAGGACATGTAATAATGGGCTTAAGTTACAAGAAGCTAGATTTAGGCTTATTAGGAAAAAACATCTTAACCATTAGAGCAATACTACAATGTAACCAATTATCTTGGGAGATGGTGAACGTTCCAATGCAGAAGGCATTCAAGAGAAAACTGAACAACCATCTGTCAGATCAGCTTTGATTTGGATTCCTACATAGAGCAAGGGGTTGGGCTTGATGGTCTTATAGACCCCTTCTAACTCAATCATTCTATGATTGTATGATTCTAACCTTTGGGGACAGAAATTATCATGTGTTCTCTGCATCATCGCTTCCTTCATCCTTTTGTTCCCCTACTTAAAGGAAATAAAGTGGAGAACCATTTGCTTCAGGCTATAGCCGCCTGAAATATGAGATACAGGCACTGCTTGATGCCACCACCCAATAATTTAGGGAAAGGGACATAACAGCATTTTTTCAACCCTGTAATATTTTAACTATAAGACCTTTTGGAGATCACTAAGCTCCTTGAAGGCAGATAACAACAGACATAGTATTAGAACAGGTAGTAGTAGTAGTAGTAGTAGTAGTCGCCGTCGTCGCTGTCATCATCATCATCATCATCATCATAATAGATTACAAACATTATAGCACCTTAAAGACTAACTGCTATATTTTAATGTGAGCTTTGTGGAGGAAATGGATATGTCCACTAAAGCTCACATTAAAATATAGTAGTTAGTTTTTCAAGTGGCACAACATTTTTGTCTTTATTTTTCTTTTGGTTTTGCCTGATATAATAACAACAGATATTTCCTTTTGTGGTCCAGAGTCCTTGGTTCTAGTGAGACATTTGCCGTATATATTGTTGTCTTCAATAAACAGAGGAAATAAAAAATTAAGGTAGACATAATAACCAAAAGAAGAATTCCACAACTCAGTGCTACCTTTGTTGAGAATAAATTTAGCTGTTAACACAACTGAAAACTGGGACGGCGGGGGGGGGGGGGGAGAGATTTTTTAAAACCTAAGCATCTGGAACTTCATTCTCCAAATACTAGCTGTATCTAACCAGAGTAGACTATCTGTCTAGATGGGTGGGGTATAAATCTAATAAAACAAACAAACAAGCAAGCAAACAAACAAACAAACCAATCTGGCTTCTATTTCTAAAATTTCTCCAGCAAATACACTATTTACTATTATTTCTAGATTTGATAATATAAAAATTTTATAGTTTCTACCTATGCTATTTTTCACCAGTCAAGGAACTGTTGCATTTTGCCTCATTAGATATGGTTCTGAAAAGGATTGGATTAAAAACAAAGAAAAGAATAATCATTGCTTGCCTTTTATTCCAGCAACTGTTGGAAGGGTTTCAGGTGCTACTTGAAAACATCTCAATATTTGGCAGAATTTTGTTTTAATGTCTTCAGCCTCTTGCTTTTCATCTGAAATTTGTCATTCTGAATTAAGCTTCTGTGGCTTGCATATGGACTTGAGAGCTCAGTGGCTGGAAAAGTTGGCGGAGAACTCAAAAGTGTGTGCAGTGGTAGAACAAAGCCATTGCTCTGATACTTTAGCATCACATTCTAAAGATAAATGTGGATCCAGAGCACTGGCTGTAGCAAACAAGGCAGCAAGAGGCAAAGGAGGGAAGGGCGTCAAGTGAGGAAAGGATTAAGCAGTTCTCTTGCCAATTGCCTCTGCTCTGCAAATTGTCTCCTTCTAATGAGGACCATCTCAAAACCAAGATAAGATGGTGCTCCTTGGTTTCCACAGATAGAAGGAAACCAGACTGACATTAGAAACGTAATACAGTAGTAGTGATGAGAACAGGACAGAGAACCCTGCAGTGCACCTGATGACAGCAGGATGGTTTAGGAGGAGTGGAGCAGGCTGCGTAGCACACGTGGTCTTGTCCTTTGCATTGGCATTGGTCTCTGTCTAGTAGCATTCTCTACCTGAGGCAGCCTCCTCATTTTGCTAAATGTTAGGGCTAGTGCTGATGCCCTGTGGTGCTGTATGGTAAAGGCTTTCAGGACATGAATTGGCCATGAAATGTGTGGCTCTGTTCCTTAGATAGAGGCTTAAGTGTACTGTTAGGAAGTGAGTCATGTCTGAGCAAACAAGTTTTAGGAGCCATCCATTAGACACAGGGTAAATACTTATTAAAAGCAAAAGGCTTTGCATAAGGAAAGTATGTGAAACTACTTCATGATCAAGGCATTTCTTCTTTCACATAATGGTGCAAGGGTTTTCTGCTCTTTGTCATCACCCAACAGTCAATATTCCTGGACTCAGTTTTCAATAAAATGGGTGTAATCTCTTTCCATTTCCCATCTCCTTCTAAGAGTGTTGGGTGGTTTCAGAACAGCTTTTCAAAATACTTTCTCTCCCCCCCCCCCCAGAGGAGAACATACAGAAAATCTTTGCTTACAATTTCATATTATAATCATAATCTCAGAACTGCATAAAATGTGATTATTTACATATATGAAAAAGGGATGAAGAAGGAATGAAGCAGACACGTTGGCTTGTGCAGGCTTTAAAACCTATCAAGTGGCAAAAACATTAAGATGTTTTGTTTAAAATACTAAATGTTAAATGGGATGGTACAATGCAATGTTAGGTAGGATGATCCAAATCCATGTTGGACTGCAATGCCAGACACAAGATAGACGGGCTCTTTTGTAAGTGCAACAGCTGCGTATAGCAGTCTCTCATTTGCACAGTTTTGAGATAGGTAGTCGCCTGCAAAGAGAACAAACCTGTAAATTCTGAAGGAAATCAACCCTGAGTGCTCACTGGAAGGACAGATCCTAAAGCTGAAGTTCCAATACTTTGGCCATCTCATGAGAAGACTCCCTGGAAAAGACCCTGATGTTAGGAAAGTGTGAAGGCAAGAGGAGAAGGGGATGACAGAGGACGAGATGGATGGACAGTGTCATCGAAGCGACCAACATGAATTTGACCAAACTCCGGGAGGCAGCGGAAGACAGGAGGGCCTGGTGTGCTCTGGTCCATGGGGTCACAAAGAGTCAGACACGACTTCACAACTAAACAACAACAAGTCTCCTTCAACTATTTAACAAAAAATAAAAATAAATTATTGTGGCATTATAAAGACTAAAAAAATTATTCCAGTACCACTCATGAACATTTAAAGTGCTTACTACATATTCTATCAGCACTTTGAATGTTCATTATTGATGTTAGAGACACCACTGTGTTTTCGAAAGCTCAATACCAATGAACTGCTGGATAGCTCAGTTGTTTAGGCATCTAGAGATATTCCCTGCTATGCCTCCTCGTTAGGGGCTGGACTTGATGATCCACAGGGTCCCTTCCAGCTCTGCAGTTCTAAGATGATGATGATGATGATGTAGTAATTATCACCCTCTTTTTTGCATCTTAGTTGGTCCACATCCTTAATACTGAGTACTCTGTACATACAAACTGTGGTGTTAGTATTGTTCTATGTGTCTGAGGAACTGGGTTGTGATTCACAAAGACTCACATGAAATTGATTTATCAGTCCTTCAGATGTCACAGTATTTTTGTTTTTATTTTTGTTATAATCTTATAAACATCTATTAAAATTGCAGGAGCCCTGTCCTATTTTTTTCACTGGGTTATCCTAACTTTTGCTAGACCATACTACTTCAGAGTGTAGGTGGGAGACTGTATGTTTAAATAAATAAGCAAATTCCCTTCACACACAAACCTGAAATGTTAGGAAAATATTAGCTCCTTCATTATATACATTGTCTGCAGTTCTGGCTGTTACTTAAGAAAAGCTCTGCATATGTTCCACTTTGCTGGACCGCCCAACTTCCAGGCAGTAAATGTTTCTTAATTAATTTGAACTAATTTTAAAAAAAATCTAAAAAAACACTCTGCAATGGCTGTAACACAAGGGCAAGGTCATATTGTAGCATTATTGTCCTGCCCATCAAAATATTTACTGAAAAGGGACTGTTGGTCTCTGTAGATGGTTTGTAACCCAACATGGCAAATTTTTAAAGTGCCTTATGACATTACCTATCTCTGAAACATACAATCTACTCAAGACTTCACAGTTATAATGATTTGTGTGGGTTAGGGTTTCATGTCCCTTCAATATAAGATGAAGTTTCATTAAAATATGACTCACAATGTTTTTGTCATGTTATGAAGGACAAGAACATACTGCAGATTTTGAAAATTTTATAGACCGCCATAAGGGCATAGGTTTTGAAGAAACACACAGACTTATTTAGATTTTGAGATATCTGATTCATCATTCTACAGTAGAACATTTCATTCATTCTCCCTCTTGTTATAAATGGACTTATCTTGCTTTATTCTACAGTGCAATGCTCTTCAAGTATTTTTTACCGAGAGAAAAGCCCAAGCTCTCTTTTGGGAGACATCAACTTCTCACCCTCCTCCGGTTGAAACAAAACTTTACCTCCTCCCAGAAAATGAGATTTCAAGCTGCACTCTTCAGTATAGAGGGGGTTTCTTCACTTAAACGAAACTGTAGTCAATAACGTTCTTGAAAGGCCCATCTGATCCATACATTCCCTGCCACATCAGTTAACAAGACTTCCTTGACCTGGCACACTCTATATATGTTGAATTGAAGCTTCTTTTACCTCTGGCCAAAACAGTTCAGTACATAATGAGGACAATAAAGGTTGGGAAAAGCTGAACTTCACATATGCATGTTCACAACTGGATTTATCCCTGTGCATCAGGATGCAGAAACTCAGGCTTTCGGATTGAATCTTACCCTCCTGGGAACCTGATCCTGTCCCCTGGGCTTTCCCAAAAAGTTACACTCCCTTCTTCTTAACACAATCATTTGGTGGTTTCCTGCCTTTTGTATGGGGTTTCTTGCCATTATAAAAAGTTGAAAGGCTTCCTCTGTGTAAATTTACTGTGTCTTATGATGTCTTAGCTAGAACATTCTGAAGTTTTCTGTCCTATCCTTTTTCCTTTGGCCCTTGGGCATCACCCCCACGAATGTCTGTGCAATTTTAATTTAACAGTAAATGTGTTTTGCTTTACTGCCTGCATTTGTCCAGACTGTCTTATAAACTTAGGAGTCACATCAATCACCATATTTGACAGCATGAAGAAGTGTCCTGATTCACTTCCTCTGCAAAGTGCGATTTCACTGTCCATGTCTTGTTACACAGTTGTTTGCAAGCACAGAGACCTCTGACAACGAAGCAAAAAGATCTTCCTGTTCTCTTCTTATAGTACATCCTGGCTTGGTTCTATTGCAAACTACATTACCCTTTTCTCTTTGAGGTAACATTTATGAATTAACTGTAAGCACATAACTGCATACCTTACATCTAGATTCTGTGCAGCCAGTCAGTCCTGTTCATATTGTTACCCTTTTGGAGATCCTTCTAACTATGTACAGTAATAATTTACAGTGCATATACACATCATCTTTTCAGAGCTCAGTTCTGCAGTATTTAGAGTCTAAATGTTAGCCTGTGGCAGATCACAGAATGTGTGAACAAGTTTATTTTGGAAACTCTGTCCCATTCTGTCATGTCCCCAGTTATTAGAAATCATTGTAACTGCATACAAAAGCATTATACAGTACATGAATGAGACTAGACTAGAGTATTATTTTTGTTCCTCTTATAGCATACTGGCTGAATACTAAGATCTTGAAATGAGGGTCATCTCAATGCCATCATTTAGTAAAATACACTACACTTTTGCGGAAGACAAGGCCTTTTTAGTGTTAGCACTCTGAAATTTCGAACCATCCTCCCTTATGGAGGTTTGAATGGCACCAGTTTTACAAGACTTCTGTATCAGTTCAAAACATTTTGATTTGCCCAAATACATTAAACTGGTTTTACTGCCTTGATCTGCATTACTGTTTTATAGTTTTGTTGGCATAGTATTATTGTTATACAAAGAATGAAAATATATCATGCTGTTTTTATCTCTGTGTGTGTGTGTGTCTGTGCGCGCACGTGCATGCATGTTTGTAATTTATTCCTGTACAGTACACTACTCTGGAATCTGTTAAGATGAAGGGCATTGTAAGAATACTTCACTCCTTTTTCATTTGTTGTTTGATGCCACTTTGCTTGGCTAAGATCTATTGCTTTTATTACTGCCATGCTTAAAAAGAGGGGGGGAGGCGGAATAATTCTGTGACTCATCAAAGAAAAACATAGTTGGTATCTTGGATACCTAGGAACCCTCAGTGCTAGATTTGTTTGTTTTTTTAATTTTCTAAAAGAATTTCCTTTTCTAATTGCCAAGTTCTTTGCCAGGAAAGCCAGGAAGTTGTCCATCCCTAGTCAACAGTGATCAAGCGCTTGTTTTCCTAACATCCTCTCCCTTCCTTTCAAAACGCCATTTGGTGGGCTTTTCAGGATTGCCGAAGCCTGTAACTTACCATTTTGACCTGATAATGTTGTTTTGGATACCCTGGTTTTGCCAAGTCATCATCTGGGGGGAACAGTGTGTGTTTTGCAACTATCTTGTTTTTCCCCTCCTCCTTTCTCTTCCCCTATGTATCACTAATAAATTTTGCTTCAGCATATTCCAAGCTGAACTGGAGCCACTCCTGGATAAAGCAGGAGGATAGTCTGTGTTTTCTATGTAGCCAGTATCTTTAGTTTGAAAATGCTTGATGCAGAAAACCTGAAGGAATGGGAATTCAGCACTCTGGTTTCCCACTGTTTAGCTAAGAATACAGCCGCTGCCTATTTTCACTGAAAATGTAGAACTAGATGCCTTTCTACAAACCAAATGATGTTTGCCACAACACACAGAATGGAACTCAACCACAGTTTAAATTCAGCTTACTGGCTTGCATTGGTAAATACTGTACAGATATTTTATTCATGGATTCTTCAAATATTTCATAACCACAAAGATGGGAAGATGTTATGAAAGTTAAGTAAAATCAGTTTAAGATGTACTTTAACAGGATGCCTATTTCAATACTCACTTTTGGACACTGGACTCTCTTAACAAGAATTTGTGTGTGTGTTTTAAGTGCAGCTTGTATTACTTCACATTTACACAATTCTTCCATGCTTCATTTTTTCTAATATTATCTCTACATATACTTGTTCTTCAGAGACATTATAATAATCAGTTTTCTCAGCTACATCTAGATAAGATGATCACCTAGCATTACAATTACTATTTAGAGCTGTAGTCTGTTATTAAGGAATTCAGATTCTGATGTTATTATTCATATTCATATTCTTCTGATCTAGGCATGGAATACAGGTTACACAGGATTAGAATAAATTATGTTATTAAAAAGAAGATCCATGTGTTGCTAAACCACATGTATTATGAATATCCCCACTCTCATATTAGGAATCTCTGTATTTCTCCCATCAGTAATTATGAACTTAGGGGAGTGGTATAGAGACTGATAATGTGACTCATTTTTAAACATTTGACATTTATTCCTTTAAAAATTAATAATATAATTACATGAAAATAAATTTATCTCTCTGCACCCTCCCTTTACCACACAGCACAGCTAATAATATAACAACTGAAAATGAGATAGAACTGAATTTTTGCTCAAAATCTCCCTCCCATCTTATTCATGGAGTCCAGAAAAAAATTCATATATATGAATCTGTCTTTCTTTTTCCCATTAAACACAACTATCACTGTTTGATTCTATAGTTATCTGGAATCATAATACGTGCATTTTGTTATTAACATTTTGAATAACAGAAACCGGCTTAAAAACACTGAGTATGACTTGACTTTTCCTTTGTCCGTTAAGATACTGCAATACAAATTTTCCATAATGACTATACACCAAACCTTTGAATATCACCTAGACAATGAACAATCATACTCTTCTTTCAGACTTCTAATAGAACAAGTCTAACTGCTACAATCCAGGACCCAACAAGGTCTTTATATTAAAAGGAGTTATTACCCCATTCAAAGAGGCATAATAAATGTGATTTCTTATTACTATCATTTTTAAAATAGTAGAAAGCATCTGAATTGCCAAGTTGCCAAAGGAACTGGTAGTTGAGCAACCATGCTATATATTCCAGTGGGTACCCCTAAATCTGCAATCCTGATTCTGAGCTCTTAATTCTAGAAATTTTAAGTTATGTTCTTGACCATTTATCAAGTACTTTTCATGAACTTTCCTGAATCTGAAGCAGACTAAATGTTTTTAGAGACCTGATTTCAGCCTAAGTGTAATCAGATCATGTGATTCAGAATGGTAAAAGTTTCAGCTTGTTCTACAGGAGATATACTTTTTTTTCCCAAAGGAGGCTATTTTGGAAGTTATCTCTGTAGTGATTCTGGTGTATTCTTCAGTCTTGTGTATCTCCCTAAGGCAAAGATAAAGAAGTCAGAACAATTATTGTTATTCTTACGCACCATCAAGCTGTCTCCAACTTACAATGACCTTAATAAGGTTTTCCAATATGGGAAGTGTTGAAAGAGTATCTTACCAGTGCCACACCACCACTGAATTTCCATGGCCAAGCACCTTGGATTCTTTTTAAGGAGAGAACTGGGATAATAACATTTTTTAAAAATTTAATTATTAGTTAATTAGTGGGAATCTGAACCCAGGTCTTCTGAGTCCTAGTCTAATACTCTAGCAAGTGCACTGTGCTAGAATATTAGAGATTATAATATTTCCTTGTTGATTGCTTTGTGTGTTCATTTTAACCACATGGATTACTTTGTGATTGCTTAGAGCTCTTATAAAGGAATTGCCCTGTACAGCCAATGCAGGGCACTGTTGGCGGTGTATGAAATTTGTGAGTTTGGTTGTGTGAATCCATATATCTGAGGCAGCCCTTGGTAGTATAACAGTTGTTACTAGGTTTAGGAAGATATTTACAGAAAGGTTTATCCTCACACAAGGCAGTTCTCTCACTACCAAATATATATATTAATGGGGTAATATATTTATTGAATCACTAGGTTATAAATAAGACAAGCTTTCGAGTTCTACAAAACTCTTCATGAGGTGAAGATGGGGTTAAGGGCAAATGGTTCAAAAATTGGGCAAGATGCGATGACCTTGGCTCCTCAAGGTCAAGACAGTCAAGAAAGCAGAATGGAGTTTAGATTTCACATGAGGCAGAGGTGACAAAAGATATCAATTGGTATTTCCTCCTTGCTCTGCAGACAAAAGGATGAGTTGCGTCCCCCTCCTCTCCAACTGCCACCTCCTTTAGGACTTCAGGCATAGAAGCCATCCAGGTTTCTTAGAGGTGTCTATTGTCTGCAGTGAGATGTTTGGGAAGATAAATTCACCACTTCAGTGGCTTCTGTTGTGAAATTTATTCCATTAATCAAAGGACCTCTCAGACAATCGCTTGAAGCTCCAAGGAAAGGCGAGGCTCACAAAATTCGACACAAGTTGAGCAAAGCCATAGTAATCTAATCAACTGCCTGGCTTCATCCAGTAGTCCTATTACAGAACATAATTATAAAATTTCTCATCTACAGAAGTTCCAACATTTAGCATTTTATACAGTACTTTTGAACTTGCAGGGACCTTCACACATACTCTCTTAGAATAATTGTGTGAAGCAGCTCACTGTCGTTATCTCCATATTGCAAATGGCGTGCATGTGGGGAAGATGAGAAAGCAAAAGTAGTCTCCCACATTCAAGAATGAAGAAAAATTTAAATTGGCACTTTCTGCCTGATAGCTTAAACTCTTGCCCATTCTATTTAGACAAATTCTTCTCATATAATAAGGTCAAAGAAATAAGCACTTGACTACACCTGCTTATACACATCTAAGTTAAGCCCTTTGTGTCAAGGGAGTGGGGGAAGGGACCCCAAATACTTGGAAAATATTCTGTCCTAGTGGAGACAACCAGGTGAGTAGCTGTTTATATTAATGATCTAGAACTTTCTGGGCATTTCCCCAAGAGTTCCACAAGCATATCTGTAAAACAAGATAGTGAGCAATACAAATGGCAAATAAGGTGCAACATACAAAAGGATTCATATTAGGGCAAAAATAATCTCTTCAGAAATACAGTGAAGAGGCCTCAATTGCCAACTTAGCAAAATGGTCTGGGGCTGTGATGAGAACTCAGTAAAAACAGCTTCATTTTGCAACTGGAGAGAAAAGAGGCAATTTTCATGTTAGAGGTGCTTAGGAAAAGAGACTGAGAGTAGAATGTCTAGTGTCATTATGTATATTTGTGTGGGGTGTGTGTGTGTGTGTGTGTGTGTGTGTGTGTGTGTGTGTGTGTGTGTGTGTGTGCGCGCGTGCACACACATTTATTTATTTATTTAAAATATTTTAACCCTGCCTTTCTCCTTTAAAAGGACCAAAGGAGGCTTACATAATTCAAATATAATAATTAAAACTAAGAACAACATGTATACCAAGGTGGCTTACATCATTAAAAATTATATTTAATGCTAAAAATAATGAGTATATAAATATTTAAAAGGAACAAATACCATTCTGTGAAATGATAAACAAAAGCCATTCTAAAAACACATTCAAAGCAGTAAGACGGTAAGGCCATTTAAAAATCCCACTCAGGCAGCCAGTCACCAAAGGAAAGCTTGCCTGAAGAGAATGGTCTTTGCCTGCTTGTAGAAGGACAGCAAAGATGGGGCCAGCCTGGCTTCCTGTGGGAAGGAGTTCCAAAATCTTAGAACAGCAACAGAGAAGGCCTTCTCCTGTGTCCCCACCAAACATACCTGTGAAGGTGGTAGGACTGAGATAAATGCCTCTCCTGATGATCTTAACACATGAACAAGCACATAATGGGAGACAGTCTTTGAAATAGCTTGGACCCAAGCAATTTAGGGCTTTATAGACTAGAATCAGCACTTGGAATTGTGCTTGGAAACTGAATGGCAACCAGTGGAGCTACTGTAACAGGAGGTCTTGTGTGCTCCTTCTAACCAACCCAGTTAACAATCTGGCTGCATTGATTTGGACCTGCTGAGGTTTCCAATGTCCAAAGGTAGCCCCACATAAACTGCATTACAGTAATCTAGCCAGGATGTAACTAAGGCATGTGTCACCATGGCTAGATCAGATCTGTCCAGGAACGAGTGCCGCTGGCACAATAGTTTTAATTGTGCAAATGCACTTCTGGACACTGTCAAAACCTGAGTATCCTGGCTCAGAGGCAAATGCAGCAGCACCTCCAATCTCCGCAACTGTGTTTTTAGAGGGAGCAAGCACAGATTTTTTTTTAAAAAAGAAGGAAATAAATTTCAGCCAACCCCTATACAAGCTAATAAGGAGTAATGGGCAAAGTATACTTGATGGACATCTAATGTGGAATATCTGCCGGTGAAGGTAGAGAACGGGTTGAGGAAGGATACAAGGGGCTGGCTGGATCTTGGCCACTGCAACATTCTGTTACAAACTTCACTAGCTCCGTCTACTTCCAAAGTCCACTTTCTGCAGCCAAAACAGAATCCACCCATGTAGGCTTGGGACAACAACGTTTGCAGAAGGAAACTTTCGGGAAAAGAACATTGAGCATGTACGGAGGTGGACACAACTGACTGCCTAGAATAGTGGACCATGGCACACTCCACTGGAGCATTTAGCTGCAAATCCCTCTTGTCATGTCATAATCCTACTTCTAGATGCAATGCCGTCCTTTTTAATCACAGCGTTAATTCCCACTCTGGGCCCTGAGAGGCCTATTGGTACAGAAGTTGCGCATTCACCATCTGCAAGATGGTGGGGTTGCATTACTGTATGTCCTGAGGCGCTTTTTCCTCTCTGCAGAACTCCACACGGTGTTATGTGTGTTTTTTGGTTCACGTCCCTGACATATCCGAAGGAGGTAGCACGAGGAGCAGGAGATCTTGCCCCAAAGAGGGAAGGGGCAGAGAGGGCCCGATCTCCTTGCTCCTGCTGAAAGAAGAACATTCTGGTAAGAAAAGCATTTTTGGCTTTTTTTTTTTTAATATGGGTGGAGTACCCGATCATTCTCCTCCCCTATGATGGCAGCTGCCTCGCGTGGCTTAGAAGGGAGAAGGGGGAGCCCTCACTCGGGCCAGACCTCCTTCCCTCCAAAGAGGAGGAGGAGGAGGATCCGGGGCCAACCCCGCCTCCTTGAAGGTCTTGCCGCCGTATAGCACCTTCCTTTAGTGTCAGCGGTGCCGGCGGCTTAGAAGGTTTCTCGCCAGGGGGAGGGGAGGCGAGGTGGCTGGGCTCGGTGTGATCCAGCCTGTTCCCGGGCTGTTGAGCTGCAAAGGGAGTCCTCCCCCCCTCCTTCTCTCCCTGGTTCCCTTCCTTTCCTCCGCCTCCACTCCCCCCGGTAGCAGATTCCACCACCGCCACCCCCGATCTCCGCCTTTGCTTGCAGCCTTTCCACTCCACCATTCCCCACCACCCAGCTCCGGATCCGGACACATGGAACTGCTGTGTGTGGAGGGGGTGATCCGGGCCAGGCGGGATCCGCAGTTGTTAAGGGACCGGCGGGTGTTGCAGAATCTGCTTAGCCAGGAAGAGCGCTACAGCCCCCGAGTCTCCTATTTCCAGTGCGTGCAGAAGGAGATCCAGCCTTATATGCGGAAGATGTTGGCTTTCTGGATGTTGGAGGTCTGTGGACCGGGATTCCGGCTACCCCCCCCGTCAACTCAACCCCCCCCCTTCTACAGTAAACTTTTTCCTTTATTCCCCAGAATAAATTCCGTGGGGGATTCTTCCTTTCCCTCTTCCCCCTCCCCCCACGTTGCTGATTTGGAAGAAAGTCTAATTAGTTTTAATGGAGTTATGTCCCAAGTAAGTATGCTAGGCTTGCAGACATCGCACTGGCCGAGCCTGAGCACATTTACTCACAAGTAAACCCCGTTGAGTTCAATGAGATTTACTCCCAGGTAAGTGGGTGAATAGGATTAAGGCCTTGGGAAAGCTTGGATCTGGGGGAGAGCCCAACCAAAGGTCCGAGGGAGGGGGAGGAGAGGCTCAGCATTTATTGAGAGAAGGGGGGGAGTTTTAGAGAAGTATTGGGGGTTATTTCCCACCCACCCACCCACCCACCCTTTTGGGCAAGAATCGCCGGTCCTGGAAATAGTGGTCGGGCCTGCCTGTTGAGGGGGGAGTCATGGGGGCGGGTGTGTGAAAAGGCTGAAGTTGTAAAAGGAGCCGGTGGCCCATCCGGTTTTCTTGGTTGTAGGGGCAGCTGAACATTACCCTACTGGTGCTGTGCCAAGAAAATGGTTCTTAGGCAGCGTGCACCTTTTCCTGGGCAATGTGTAAGGCAGCCTCTAGGGGTTCCGGCCACCAGCCCGGTCGGTGGAGAAGATAAAGGGACTGATGAATGCGAAATTTTCAGAAGAGTGCCAGGTTGAAGAGGCAGCGGAAATGGACATAGCAAAGAGTTCACTACAAAAATACTTTCGTTGTTTGGGGAGAAAGAAATGCATTGGCTTGAATGTTAAAAAAAAATCCTGAAAAGCTGCAGGTTGAGCAAATGCATAAATATGGGGGGGGGGGTATTAAGCATGTTCAAACATGGGGAAAGTTACATTTTTGGACTATAGGTTCCAGTTGGCAGTATTGTTGGAATCCTCCAAAAAGGTAACTTTCCCTGCCTTTGTTTGCTCCTGGCTGCACTGCGTGGGAATTAAATACCTGTACTACAGGCCCAAATGCAACAGGGAAGACTTAGAATTTGGGGGTGAAGTGTGGAGACAGCTTTATTTGTTGAATTGCTGCCTGTGGAAAATAGGATGGTGCATTAATGAGTGCCAGCAGCCTGTGGTTCAAGTGGGTAGGGGAGTAGACCACCAATCTGGGGTGAAGCCCCTCTCTCCTCAAACTGGGGTGCCTGTACAAAATGGACCTTCTTATGGCTGTTGTACTTGATAGAGTGATCTCATTGAGAGAGAAATGCCACGTGAATTCCTGCTAATCATTTCTTTCTGCACAAGATTTTTCTTATAATGATATTTTTAAAACAGTTAATTATAACCTGCCCCTTACCCCAATGAATGTTGATTTCTTTTGGGTGATAAATTCAGGCTCGTAAAGAACCACTCCTCTGATCACCTGGGGCAGGTAAGAATTCTTTCAAAGAAATGAGGGCTAAAGGATCTCATAAACTGGGTGGACGTTTATTTTTTTATCTTGCTAGGTTCTCAGTGTGACCCAAACGGTACAGCAGTCACGTAAGAAGGTGAACTAATAAAAATGGTTCTTCTGAGAAACTGTGCATTGTGGATTCATTTAGAAGACTGCTGTGGTACTTTCTTGAAAGAGAGATGAATGTAAAACTAACAGTTGAGATTATAACTGAAATCCTAAAACAGAAAACCCAACTGGCAACTAATGTGTACAAAAACTGCCCAGATACTCAGTCAAACTGGAAAGCAGTGCAATAAAGGTTAATGAGTGTATGTCAAAACAGAAAGCCCAGGGTTTTAATTCTTATGCTGCTTTCATGGATCCAGTGTGGGCAATATTTTTGGTAAGTCAGTCTAGCCAGTGGTCATGATAAAGGACTGGAGACTTGGGCTCTCCCCCTCACTTTTTTTGTTTGAACAAATGACTCCTCATTAATGATGTCACCACATGATGACTTCTTCTAGATATGTGCCATTCATTTCAATGGAGTTTGCATTGGTGTAAGATTCTAAGGGTTGGGTTTGTAATATTCCCAAAGTTTGGAGAAGTTGCTGCCGGAGTGACACACAGGAGTAGAATTCTCAAAATTAACTATGGAGTGTTCATTTGAAACCTGAAACATCTCTGGTGTGTTTGGAGTGAATGCAGACTAAAAATGATCTCTGCTGTAAATGCAGGAATGGATTTGAGTAAAACTGGGATGTATGGGGCTTCACATGCTTTTAGTATTTAAACATGTTGATTTCTGTTCTGTTGGGGATTTTGCATCTGTGAGTTTTAATGGTATCAGCAGCCTTTCATGCTGGTTTCCTTTCCTTCATGGAAATGTGGGGTGTTCCTTGTTCTAAGAAGAAAATAAAATTAGTTTTGGAAAAATAATTATGATACCTTTTTACAGATAAATAAACTGCTCTACTGTCGTTTCCACACAAAAAACAAACAAAGCTAAATACCGTAGATGTTCAACATAGAAATTGCCTGTTAAAAACACTGCATCTCTGAGGCCTGATCCTTGTAATACAGTGGTGCCTCACATTACGAGCACTCCATTTGACGATGAAATCACTTTACGTCAATGTTTTTGCGATCGCAAAACGATGTTCCCTATGGGGGAATTTTGCTTTGCGATGATCGGTCTCCTGTTTCGGTAACCGATCATCGCAAAGCGATGATTTTCACACAGCTGATTGGCGGTTTCAAAATGGCCACCGGGTAAAAAAAATGGCCGCCCGTTGTTTTCTGGCACGGATCCCTCGCTGCACGGGCAGCGAAAATGGCCACGCTATGGAGGATCTTCGCTGGATGGTGAGTTTGAAGCCCCTAGGAACGCATTAATCGGGGTTTAATGCGTTTCTATGGGCTTTTAAAAATCGCATGACGTTTTCGTTTTACAGCGATTTTCGCAGAACGAATTAACGTCATGCGAGGCACCACTGTATCTCAGTACTTGTGTAGGTTGACTTCTGTATGGTTTCACTGACTCTTAGAAAGAATGGAAAGTATGGCTCAATGATACAACCGCATTTAACAAGGATATCTGTGGCAGAGCACTTCCAAATCTTTTCCCTCTTAATTTGCACACTCTCATGTTTCTTGTGTTCCTTCAAATGTACGTATAAACATTCAGATCATTTTGACAATGGCTATTTTGGCAGCCTCCATTGTAGATCATGGAGATGACTGCCTGACTATAAACCACCTCTTCTTTTCTGTTGTTTTGCCAGGTTTGTGAGGAGCAGAAGTGTGAAGAAGAGGTGTTCCCTTTGGCCATGAATTATGTGGATCGGTACCTGTCCTGCGTCCCCACTCGCAAAAACCACTTGCAACTTCTTGGGGCTGTTTGTATGCTTCTGGCTTCCAAGCTGCGTGAGACCACCCCTTTAAGTGTGGAGAAACTCTGCATTTATACCGACAATTCCATCACAAGAAGTGAAGTTTTGGTAAGCTGTTTTTTCGTCCTCTGTTTTTCTACAGATCAGTTGTTGTTGTTCACTAAATAATAGTGAATTAACATTGTAGGTCCTTCTTTCTGTCCATGTTGTATGTTTCCATTTTGTTGCTTTTACCCAGGCAGAGATTACACTTTTATATGACCTGTGTCCATACTGGCTGGCAGTCCCCTTCCCCCCAAAAAAGTAATGTTGCAAGCTCCACTTTGGGTGCACATTCTTGGCTTGCTCTTGCCTGTGGCCAAAGTGCAGTGACAGTTTGTCCTTAGTCTGGAATTAGGGATGAACAGTGAGGTAGCCATGTTTATTGAAATCATCAAATTATTTCGGACAAATAAACCAGAGGAGGCTCACAAGGACTCCAGAAATCTGGAGTGTTTTCCCAATATAGAAAAGTGACAACATTTTCATGGGTAAGGGTTAGTAGAAAAAGGAGGCATGTAAGAAGGTGCACTGTTTGAAGATAATTGATAGGGAAAATTTTTCTCCCTACCCTGTTTTGCTAGAATCTGAGGTCACCCAATGGCACTGAATGAGGGGAGATTGAGAACAGATGAAAATAAGTACAGTGGTGCCTCGCATAGCGATGATAATCGGTGCAGCATTGAAACCCCTTCAATGTATTCCTATGGGCTTCAGACTCACCTTTAAATGAAAATCCTCCATAGGGCGGCCATTTTCGCTGCCCGGTAAGCGAGGAATCTGTCCCAAAAAACAGCGGGCAGCCATTTTTTTACCCGGCGGCCATTTTGGAACTGCCGATCAGCTGTTAAAAATTGCTTTGCAATGATCGGTAAGCGAAACAGTGTACCGATCATCGCAAAGCGATTTTTGCCCATTTAAAACATCGCAATGCGATCGCTTTTGCAATCGCAAAATCTTCATCGCTATGCGAGTTCATCGTTAAACGAGGTGCCCGTTAAGTGAGGCACCACTGTACTTCTTTAGACACCATATAGTTTCCACAATATACCGTGGTGGACACTAAATTGGTGGGATTAGATTAAATTTATGGAGGATAAAGTTGCTAGTAGTTTGCTTCTTAGTATCAAACAAGGGGGAATATGAGCAGAAGGATGCTATGATACACACATCCTGCTTGCAGGCTGTCCATTGGCATGGGGTTGGCCACTGTGGCAACCATTTAGGGCTAGGTGGGCTTCCCTTCCCTGGTTAGGTGCCCTCCAGATGCATTGGCCTACTGCAGCTCTGGTAGCATGGACTTTACCCATATTGGCGGGATAAGAATGATGGGAGTTATATTCCAAAGGTTTTTGATATAGATGAGAGCAGATCTATGTTCTTTATTTGTATGTGCAGTTCCATTCAGATTTATTTCTCCTGTTTAATCAGGCTTGTTCCCAAGGTGCAGTTTCTATTGGAAGAAGACTTTCCTTTTTCATATTTCCTGATTACAAATTAGGGATTAATGCAGAATGTAGTGTTTGAAGAAAACAACTGGTTAACCATTTCTTTTATGGACAAAATAAGCTACTCTGAATGCAAGAACTGTTTGCACTGTCCCTTCAATGTTGACTGTTCTGGAACGTTAAGGGAAAATACTGGATTTTGCTGATGTAGCAATTTGCAAAATAGGATTTAGAAATGAACTTCCATAGGTAAAGTACAAGATACTACAGCAGTATGTCAATTTCCATTACTAATTTCAGTTACAACATCAGAAGAATGTAAAAGAGCAGCATAAACATTGATTGGGTTTCTCTATCAAGTAGCTTGACTGATCAGTTGTTGAACAAAATCTAAAATACACAGCCAGTCAGGAGTACTTTGTTAAGTCTTGAACAGTGGTCATTTTTAGCAGAGAAGGTCTTTGTAATTATAGTCAACACTGTGGGTCCATGAGTAGAAATACAGGAGTGTTGTGATGGGGACATATTGGCATACCCATCTAATATCATCTGTGTATACATTCTGGGATGTGTCTTTTAGGATATACATGGACTGCTTTCCAATGCAGAGTTTCACCATGCCCTTTCACCATAGTATTTAGAGAACAGAAGGGACCTCTGCAAGATTGCCTTTGTTCAGGATGAATACAACTGTTTCGTATCAACAGGATGAGTTGATTTAAATCAAAGGAAAGTTAAACCACCAAAGCAAAAAAAGACAATTTAAATAACTGATTTCTAGCTTTCTAATTAACATTTTTCATATACAAATACCCATTTTAGTCACTGTAAGAAGTGGAACATAATCTGTAAAAAGGTTTTTGAACTAGATCTAGTTCAGAATCTCTAGTCAACACACCCCAAATTTAGAAGCTGCAGATATATATTTTAGGAAAGTGGCATTTTATTGAAGGATTATTCTTCTGCTTTCTCTGTGAGAGCCAAAGACAAGATCATTTACTGCAATGCCTAAGTTCCAGAATTCCAAAAGTCGAGCTGGCAGTGATTCAGCACAGTGATTCTGTATGATGTGGGAAGTAGAAGTCCATCAGTGCAATCCTAAGTAGAATTTTGGAGCCTAACATCACCTGTCTGTCACCTGCAGGACTGCAGTCAGTGGTAGGTTTATCCTATTGAATTTTTCAGAGGTGACTAGGTCCTTGTGGTGGATATTTTTCACCCCATCCCCTGTCAGCTGTAAATGCAGTCTACTATTGAAGGGCAGCTCCAGCCAGCAGAACTGGGAGCTTGCTTTCCATGCCGTTGCAATGACCAAGCACAATAATAAATGCATGGCCTATTTAGAGCTGGCTGGGTAGCTCAGTGAGTTAAGTATCTGGCTGTGGAGCCAGAGGTTGGGAGTTCATTTCCCCACTGTGCTTCCAAGGAGAAGAGCCAGCCTGTGTGGCTTTGGGCAAGCTGCACAGTCCTAGGATGCCCCAGAAGAAGGGGATGGTAAAGTGCTTTCTACCTTTAAAAAAACCCTGAAAAGGATTGCTGTAACTCAGAATTGACTTGATGATACATGACTATTAATATTATGGCCTTTTAATACTTGCCCTCCAAAGTCTTATATTTTATTATTATGGTTTTAAAAACTCTGGACAAGTAGTTTTAACTAGGAATACATGATGAAACATCACAGATCTGTGATTAAAAGACTGTACAGGAAAATTATAATATGCCTCCTTGTATCACACTGAGATACTAACTTTAGATGACATTTCATGTATCTGGAATTCTTGTTAGAAAAATGATTTGAGTAGAAGTGTTGTTTTTTTTAAACAAAATATATTTTTGTCCATTCTGCCTGTCCAGGTGTCAAAACATTTTTCTAAGGTTATTCTAGATTAAAACCAGGGAGTCTGGCCCTCCTCATGTTGTTGAATTCAGATTCCCATGAGCCCCTTCCAGCCTGGTCAGTAATGTGAGACAAGGGAAGTAGCAGTATGCCACCAGGTTCTTATAGGCTGTATGTTCCCCTCCCCTGCTTGAGACTTGAACCAGGTTAATCACCATGGGGCTGCACTTTTCTGAAAGGAAACAATGGACATAATCTCTGAAATAACTTTTCTCAGAAGGTGAAAGATGAAGCACACTCAATATGTGCGATGAGAAAACGAAATATGATGCCATAGGAGTGCATTATTTTTCTTAATCCAAATTAGATTCATGTATCTTTTAGCTGCACATAAAATGTGGTTGCTTAGTTGGTTGAATAAAAAAAGTATTGCTTAGTATTACTACACGTTAATAAAGACCTCCCTGTGACCTGCATTGGAGGGGAAGTTGTATTGATTTATGCTTCAAGAATATCAGCAATCATGGCTTACTTATGAGACATTTTACTTTGCTATGAACTGAAATTCATCCTTGCCTGTACCTCTCCTCATAATCATTTAGGATGTGCCATGCAAGCAGTTCCTGTTCACTCATGTAAGTCTGAAATACATCTTGAGAGCAGACTGAGTATCTGATACTACCTGCAAAGATGGAGTATGTTGCAGAGGAAGCAGGAAACTGAGTACAGCTGTTCACAGTGAGCAGGCCATTCTGCTTATTGAGGAGTACAGTGCACCAAAAACAGTATAGGATTAAGAAGGACATTCTCAGCTCGGCTTCTTTCCATTTAAGCTATGTGTTCATGCTGGCCAAGAGGAACTGAAGTCCACTTTGGATTGGCTAGAAAAATTAGGGAGATTTAATTATTGAAATCCATAGGCAGAAAGACAGGATTCAGAAGTTAATGTGAATTTGTTCTGTAATCTATCTGCCTTTGAGACATTATCTAGTCTTTAGGTTCTGGGACTGCAGAGCAATTTCTGTCCTGCTTTTGAAGATTATCGCTGCTAAGAAGAGTCAAGAACTTGTTTTGGCACTGCTAGATGGCATCAGTCTCTGGGATTGCGAGTGTTAAATGCTTCACTTACACAACCGTAAAGAGACACTGCTTCCCTCCTGTGTGCTAATAATGTCCCTTGCTTCTCTTCTTTCACAACTGGGCAGTGAGAGTGATCCAGGGAGAGGAAGGAGAAAGCGTCTTCATTGAGATTTGGACAATAGCGACATCCTGGCGACTTACCAGGATATAACATTAAGCCAGCTCCTCTGTGGCTCCTGGAAGGAAAGTCGCCTCACTTTCCCAGCAGGTCCCGTTTCCTTTTGCAGAAAAGGATGCCTGCTTGACACCCGCTCAGCACTCAAAATCATGATGAAGTTATTCTTAGTAAAAGGAAATGATGCAACAAGGAATTTATCCACTTGAAGGAAGCTGTGTTTCCGTCCATGGGTATTATCTAAGTCGCCTTGCCATGCAGCCAAGTTGCTCCATGCACATTTAGCTGCAGAAAAAGTTTAGAGAGAGCATTTAGTGTCAGCGGGTCATAAGGTCTTCAGCTTGATGGGATCTGCTTTCAGAGGTCATTCATTAACCATCTGGTCTGCCCGGTTTTGGGGACTGTTGTTCTTTAAGATGCCCCAGACTACCTTGTACATGTGGGGATTGTTTTTCAGTGTACATATGCTGGGAAACAACAGAACTTTCCCCATAAATTCCCCATTTCTGTTCCTTTAGGGAGATTTTGGGCACTTGCTGACTTTATATAAACTGGTTTGGACATGTGCTTGACTGCTTTACTTTAGAATGCAAAGTGATGTGGGTGGGTGTATGTGTCACATTTTTGAATGGTTCTCTTGTGTTCAGTATTTTCTATAAACTAGCACACCAGTAGGAGAGAGCTGGCTTGGCATCTTCCTTTTCTGATAAGCTAAGCTGTTATTTAAACCAGGGGGGAGGGGGTTTATCATGAGGGAGCATTCACAAAAATGGCACTTCATGTTTTGCAGACTGGGGTGAGGTGTGTTCTCTACCACCTCAGGATGGTTAGTGCCTCATTTGTGTTGCATGTGTGGACTAGGCCTTGATTTCTTCATTACACCCAGAACACACACATAAGAGCACTGCTTGATATTGTTTTCAGTTTTAACTAGACATGGGGACGAATAAAAAAACAGATCGTGATATTTGTAAGAAATCGCTTCTGCCTTTGATTTTGGTATCAGTTTGATGCATGAGTATGCTGTTTTGATGTGAAGACTGAGTCTTTCCCACAAAGTAGCACAGTGTAAAGTTTCTCATTCATGTTCAGAATGAGAACTTCAAGTGCTAATGAATCTTAGAAGCTTGTGTCTGCTGCCAAAGCCAGAATGTGGGGACTAATAGGTGTGGGATAAGGGCAGTGTTTTTCCCAGTTACTCAACCAGTCAAGGAAAAACCGGGTGGAAGCTGCATTGGGAATGCCCGCAGGGACCAGGTTGAACATAACCTGCAAAAAAATTGAGGTTAACATGAAATTTCTGGGCAATAATTTTGAGACAAAACCCTCTGTCTTGTGCCACTTGAGGAAAGATCGGCTTGACTCTTGGATTACAGTTCAAGCTGATAGAGTTTGCAGAATACAAAACTGCATTTAAACTTGTTGTCTGAGCGTATTTGTTTTGGAAATCATGAATACCCCACCTGAAGGAAGTGGGGAGTAGCATTAAATTTCCCTAGGAAAGGAAAGGAAATGAATGACTAGGAAAATAGGACATTCTAAACAAGAACTTAAGGTATGGTCTTTGGGAAGACAAATGCACCTGTCTTGACGGTTGCTTGCATCTGTGCAGGACAGAGGTAAAGAAAGTTTCTCTTTCCAGATATTTATGCACTCTGATGCCTATCGACACTAGCCAGCACAGTAAGGGGTGCTGGGAATTGTGGATGAAGAATGTCTGGAGGGCTGCACTTGTAAAGTAAGGGCTCCCAGTACACAAACAGAAATAAGGCGTTAAAGCATGATTGTCATCTCTGTAAAATGGTCTGCATCTTAGAAAGCATTACTTAGTTACATTGTGGAATAAGGTGACCTTAACCTGCCATTCTGGAGCCTGGTTGTTGTTTTTCTTTTTTCTTTTCTTTTCTTTTTGTAGCCCTACTGTTTACAATAGCTGCTTGTATTCCAGGATGTTACCGCTGCTTGTATAATAATTCCACAGGACATCTTATCTTGTGTTCTGCAATGCACAGTAAAGTCCTCATCAAATTGCTTCCTGTGGTTCCTTATGATCATACACATACAGTACACATCTATAGCATCCTTAAAAGACACGAAGCTGGGGTAGCGGCACTCATTTCAGTTAGCAGAAAAGATGAGAGAGCCAGGATGAAGTTGAAAGAGCCAGGGGCTTAAGAGAGCCCAGCTAGATATGGCCCACTGGGCTATCTATTGAAGAAAGTCTTAAGTTGCATTAGTGAAAATAAGCTAAGGATTAAAGGAGGTGCAACACTTTGTAAAATAAAATCTTGCTTCTTAAGGTCTGTGTTGAAGAACCCTCAGAAAAGAAGAGCATTGCGGAGTCTTGCAGCATTTCGCACAAAAAAATAGCAAATGAAACTCCAAATACAAAAATCAGATGGTTGTTGAGGTTCAAAAATGTGTTTTGGGGAAAGCTGTGAGGGTGGGGGACAAGTCCATACACAACACCATTATTTCTCCTTTCAACAGTTTCTGTACCTAATATCCAGATAGGTTTTGAACTGGCTGAGATACGGTGATCATTATCAGATTTTGGTATGGTGAAGCTGGGAAGAACATCTGCTAGGGTAGTGGTTCCCAGCCTTGGGTAATCCAGGTGTTCTAGAACTGCAACTCCCAGAAATCTCAGCTGGCACAGCTGCTGGCAAAAGCTTCTGGGAGTTGCAATCCAAGAACGCATGCGTTACCTAAGGTTGGGAATCACTGTGTTAGGGGGAAAGTGGTATAATGGTTTATGTTGTGGGCAGGAAGGGACCTGTTTGTGCACATAGGGGATCAAAGCATATGAGTCCATGATATTACGGAGATGCTGCTGTCTTGAAAATTCAAACGTCTATGCCTTTAAATATAAAAATTAATCTTGTGTAATTTCAGCTGGTCGAACAGGAGCATGCTAAATGTCAAGGGAAAGTTCAGGAAGAGGATGTTCACTGTTTTGAGCAAAATGCAATAATACCTCTCTTGCTGCTCCATTTGTAGCAAGGGGTTCTGGTGTTGCTCCTTCCTGTGATAAAGCAATTAAGAAATTTTGTCATGAGCTGCAGTTGCTGAAAGAGGAAGCAGGGGATAAACATGGGACCGTCTTTTTAGGCAAAGAAAGCAGGCCACTGGTGTTGACCCCAAAAGCATCTGAATTTCTAAAGATAAGGTCTAGTCCAGACTTTCTGCAATGGGGAGGGAACTCCAGATGTTTTAAGCGAAAACTGTCAACATCCTTGGGTGGGATTAATGGGAGTTGTAGTCTAAAACATCAGGAGAAACAGTAGGAGGAAGTTGTTTTACACTTTTTTGTGCATCATGGAGTCTGTTTAGGAACAGAATTCTGACTATATTAGTCTGGGTTACAGGTAATTTATGTCAAATGGATCATACGAGCACTCACGAGAGTGGATAAAGGTTTGAGAATTCTAGTTCAGTATAGTTTAGACAGTGTTTGATGATATGGGCATGTAGTTGGATAAGGAAACAGTGACTGAATGGATCTTGAATAACATGATTTCCTACTAATTTAAGCCAGTGCTTTGCAGAGTATTTATATGAGAAACATAGGGAATTATACTTAGACTTGTTTCTGTCCATCTGGATCAGTAGCAGGCAGCTTGCTTGCTGAGGCTTGCCCATGGTCCCAGCTGGGGACAGGAAACAGGGGAGGGAACAATTATGTAATCTCTTTCCTTCTCATAGAAAGATACTAGGATGTTAACCGATGCTGCATAATATTCCACATGACAGCTTATCATATCCTGTCTTCTGCAGTGCACAGTCAGGTCTCAGTCAAACAGATGCCTGGCCTCCCTGTTCGTTGGCTGCTGTAAATTTTGTGGGGATGTCTTATAAGTTGTATGTCTTTTCTGGAATCATAAATCTGTATGATTTTTTGTGCAGTATCTGATCAAAAAGACTGTTTGTGTAACCTTTTCTTTTTGCCCCCTATTCAGGGCTGGGAATGTTTAGTTCTGGAGAAGTTAAAGTGGGACCTAGTATCAGTAATAGCAAATGACTTCCTGGATCATATTCTCCAGCGAGTGCCACTTCCCCAGCATAAGTTGGACTTGGTGAAGAAACATGCACAGACCTTCATTGCATTGTGTGCAACAGGTATAGTTTGGGTTGCAGAAAATGGCCTTCTCTGGAAAGATGGTGTACTCCTTAAATGAACAAAGCTGATACAAGACAGATCTTGATCTAGTTCCAACTGTGCTAAATACATTCTCAGACCTTGTGCACTCATTTTTCAGAAATACCAAGTCGATACCCATTGATATCAGATCCCTTTATCTCTGATGTTTCTGTCTCAGAAAGGCAAGGATGATGTGCCTGATGAATATATTAAATGAATTTACTTGCTAGTAAAGATTCTCACTTGAATAATGACCCGAAGTAACTGGCTGGCTCCATGCTTTTTGATCTTCTGATGGACAGCCAAACCTATACTAATTTATACAGTCTGTATGTTTTAAAAATTCATTGCTAACTTTGTTTCAGTGTTTTTAAAACAACATTTTAATCCTTTTTAGTATACCTTATTTTGGTGGGCAGAAAGTTTTTAAATAACTACCAAGACAAAAAGCTGCTTTGCCAGGTGATGTACTTTGCTCCACAGAAGTTTTTAGCACTTGGCTGAAGTTTAGTATTTGCTAATGATACTGTTTATAATTAGCTGAACCTCTCTCTCTTGAAGTTCCTTTGGGCTGAGAAAATGTTCCCAGCGTTATTTGGGAGTGCTCTTTTCACTCTTTTAAAAAACTGGATTTATTGGTCAAGTCCAGAATGGGCACCAGATCACTCCTGAGGTTTTTCTGCAGTCATGGAGTTGATATGAACTTTGCCATGTCTACAGTTGTGTTTTCTGTACATATGCAAGGGCAGCTTCTGCTTCTTCCATCACGTGCATTGTTAATGCTATTTTGCTTCCAGGAACATACTATCAAGAAATATTTGTGTGTAATATCATTCTAACTGGAAGGCTATCATTAGGTAGTGAAGCATCTTGAATAGGTTTCATATGCTTTTTCATTTGTGCTTCACTGCTGTGTAGCAAACTGCCTGGTATGTCTGCTGGGCTATTTTCCTAGTCCTGGGACTTGTGGAAGGGAAGCATTTTGTGGTTGCTTAGCAACTGTAGAATGTGCTTCCCAGCCACTTCTGGATAGTCTGGAAATGAATGGAGACTATGCCGTGGGGTAATACATTCTTTCTTCCTTCCCTTGGCAGCTGGTACAACAGTCAATTACTAAAGACTGGCATGTTATAACATTAAATGCACTCCACAGCAAGCATTGGCAGAACTTTTACTGGAATGCGCCGGATGCCCAGTGTTTCCAACATTTGGTTTCCCTGTCTGATGTGCAGCCCACACCTGGGAAACAGGCATCAGACATAATCCTGCAAAACAATTTCTATAAGATAATGGATCATATGTTTTTAAGATCCTGAACAAAGTTTGCAAATTCCTAATCCAATTAGCTGGCTTCTGAGTTCAGTTTGAATAGTTGTTTAAACTGGTAAATCCATTCACAGCCTAGTGAAGTACAACTTACCTATAGGTCTTACTCTCTTTGTGTGCTGTCTCCTACAAATTCTAATCAGCTCTGGGTGCCTTTCTCAGTGTTATGTCATTGTGTGTGGTTAAGATGACCTCGGTATGGATAGGACTTTGATGTTCACCTCTTGAGTTTGGGAATAATTTCTGGGACAGTTTGTTGAAGCATGTCCTTAATGGGCTGTAGAAGAGGTTCAGAATCCCACTTACTAAGAATGGATCTGGGAGCCAAATTCTGAAGCATTTTTGGGTATCGGCACAATCTGAATGTCTGGTCAGAAGTAAGTCTGATGGAATTTAGTATGGTGTGTTTCCAGTAGACTAGATATAGAGTTTCAGATTCACCTTAGAACAAGTGCTATTGACATTTCTTTTGAGTAGACATGCATAGGATTGCATCTGGGATTGTTATTTTGTTGTGAACCACCTGGTGAAAGATGAGGTAGGTTATCTTTAAAAAAAAAAAAAAGGGATGAGTTTGTGAGGGTCCGCTATTCTTCACCTCCCCCGTCCCAAATAAAGTCGGAGACGTATTTGAACTGAACCATTTGTCTTCTTTATTTAACTGGGGTAATGGGATAGAAACATCAATCAACTTGGGGACAAACTTCTCCTGTTGAAGTAACGGTTCATACAGGGGCACCCAATCTTCATCAAACGGGTTACATGACTTCGACGCCCATGGACCGGCCTGAACCCGTGAGGGTTCTTCGGGGTCGAAGTCTTCTCTCTCAGTTGTTAGTAGAGGGGTCGTCTCTTCGAACCCTGTGTATCCCCAGGGTATGGAGGTCTCTGCCCCGGGTTGCTCCCAGGGTCCTGGTGATAGCCCAGTCTCTTCAACTCCTCCAGATGCCATCTGGTCTTCTCCTCTTTCTCCTTCTCTATCCTTCTCTTCTCCTCCACTAATTTCCTACGCCACTCTCGGGTCTCTCTTTCTCCCCAATAAGAGGGCCGGATTCTAGCCTCATTCCTCCTCCTCTCTTCTGCCTCCTGTTTCGTCAGGCAGACTTGTTCCCATTTACCTGACCAGGGGTCTTGGATAGATACCCACTCCCATCCGCTCTCTTCCCCTAACGGTCGGTAACTGACTTCACCTGCTGCTCCCTCCTCGGGGTCCTTCGTCCCCCTCCCTGCCCAGACCCGAGGAGTCTGGGTAGATACCCCTTCACTCCCTTCTCTAAGTCTACCGTATCCACGGACTGGTGTAACATCCGGGGTGGGAATGGCTTGGGAGCTGTCTGCGTGCCCACGGAGGCTTTGGGGCGAGACGGCACTCCTAGCATCACCTCTCTACCCGGTTCACGGGTGTCACACATCCCCCCCTCCAAGAGTGCCGCTCGCTCTTCCGCGCTTCGCGCCCACGGACCCTGCCGAGAAAAATAATCGACATTAGTATGCTCTTTGCCTTTTCTGTACTTCACTCGGAAAGAGAAAGGCTGCAATGCTAGGTACCATCTGGTTAGCCGCGGATTGGTTTCTTTCATTCTCTCTAACCACTGTAGCGGGGCATGGTCTGTGACCAGGTCAAAGGGCGCTCCTAATAAATAGTATTTAAGGCTATGAGTAGCCCACTTAATTGCTAGAGCTTCTCTCTCAATGACAGCGTATTTTTGTTCCCGGGGTGACAACTTTCGACTTAAATACAACACCGGGTATTCTACCCCTTCTTTAACCTGAGAGAGAACAGCTCCTATGCCTCGGTCAGAAGCATCTGTGAAGAGGGTGAAGGGTATATCAAAATCCGGGGCAAACCTAACTGGCAACTCGCATATGATCTCTTTCAGGGTAAGGAATGCTTTTTCTTGGGAAGGACCCCACACTACTTTCACCGGGGCTCTTTTTCTTGTCAAATCAGTGAGTGGGGCGGCTATCGAGGCAAAATTAGGCACGAACTGCCTGTAATATCCTACTAGGCCTAAAAACTGCTGGACCTCCTTCTTTGTCCTGGGCCTGTACCACCTAGAAATTTTTGTTACCTTCTCTTCCTGGGGTTGTATTTCTCCTTGTCCTACTTTGTAACCCAGGTACTCTACCTTGGGTAACCCTATCTTACACTTTTTGGGGTTAACGGTTAACCCTGCTTCCTGTAACCTCTCTAATACTCTTCTCAAATGGGTTAGATGTTCTTCCCACGAGCTACTGAAAATAATAATGTCGTCGATATAGGCAGCGGCACAATCTTGTAGGGGTTCTAAAACCCGGTCCATTAAGCGTTGAAAGGTGGCTGCTGCGCCATGGAGCCCAAACGGCATCTTTTTAAATTGGAATAACCCTTTAGGGGTACAGAAAGCCGTTTTCTCCTTATCTTGGGGGCGTAACGGAATCTGCCAGTAACCTTTCGTTAGGTCGATTGAGCTCAGGTATCTGGCCCCCCCTAACTTATCCAATAGGTCTCCCACTTTGGGCATTGGGTAAGCATCAAACCTGGATATGGCATTAACCTTGCGAAAATCAATACAAAACCTCAAAGACCCGTCAGGTTTGGGTACCATCACGGGGAAGCTCCTCCAAGGCCCATTGGAGGGCTCAATCACCCCCAACTTTAGCATTTCCTCTACTTCTTCATTGATGACTCCCGTTACATGTCTGGGCCAAGATCTTCCGCTAACCCTTACTACCTCCCCTGGGAGGGTCTCAATATTATGTTCTACCAAATGTGTACAACCCGGCGTGGTGGAGAAGACCCGGGGAAAATCTTCCTTCAGGTATAACGCTTGTTGTTTTTGTTCCTCTGACAACAGGTCTCCTATAACCACGTCACCTCCTGAGGTGAGCTCTTCTCTATCTGGCCCTAATTCGTCATCCACCTCAGACCCGAACAATGCCTCACGGTCTACCCATTCTTTCAATAGGTTTACATGGAACACTTGTGTCTTCTTCCTTCGGTCTGGGGTTTCTACTTCATAGTCTACCTCATTTAACTTTCTTAACACTGTGTAGGGTCCGTGCCACTTAGCTAAAAATTTGGAGGTGTCTGTGGGCAACAATACCAACACCTTTTGTTGGGGTTCAAAACTCCGAGGTCTTACTCTTTTGTGGTAAGCGGCCTTTTGCCTAGCCTGGGCTTGGCCTAAATTCTCTTTGGCCATCTCCCAGGCCACCTGCAGCTGGTTTCTCATTTCTGCTATCTGCTGCAGCACTCCCTTTGAGTGATCCTCTCCTTCTTCCCATCTTTCCCTTATTAGATCAAGAATGCCCCGGGGTCTCCGTCCATATAACAACTCAAAAGGAGAAAACCCCGTGGAAGCCTGAGGGGCTTCCCGAATAGCAAACATCAAGGGCGCTAAAAAAGTGTGCCACAGTTTGGGTTTCTCCAAAGACAGTTTTCTAAGCATCCCTTTAAGGGTCCGGTTAAACCTTTCTACTAGGCCATTAGCCTGAGGATGATAGACAGATGTTTTTAAAGGCTTGACCCCTAGTAATTGCCACATCTGTTTAAAGGTTAGGCTCATAAAATTGGAGCCTTGGTCTGTTAGCACCTCCTTTGGGAAGCCGACTCTGGAGAATAGCTCTAACAACTCTTTTGCCAACACTTTAGCCGTTGTAGACCTTAGGGGCACCGCCTCGGGGTATCGGGTCGCATAATCAATCACTACCAATATATATTGGTGTCCCCCCGTCGACTTATTGAGGGGTCCCACGATGTCTAAGGCGATTCTGTCAAAGGGCCGGTCTACCAGGGGCATAGGGACTAATTCTGCCCCCGGTCCTGCCTTGGGTTGTGTCATTTGGCAATTGTTACAGGACCGGCAAAACTCCTCCACATCATGAGCCATCCCCGGCCAAAAGAAGCGTTGTTTCACTCTGTCCAATGTCTTTTGGGTAGCCAAATGCCCTGCTACTGGTAAATCGTGAGCCCAATGCATCACCCAGAATCTTAAGCCCTCTGGGATTACCAGTTGAGCCTCCTCATCGCTGGACGCCTTGTTAATGTGATATAGCAAGCCTCCCCTCATTTCAAATCCTTTTTCCCCCTCTGGGGTGGTCCCTTCCTCCAGGGCTCGTTGCATGCAGTTGGAAAGTCCTGCATCGTCTTGTTGAAGGTTTCTTATCTGTTCTCTAGACAAATTCATGACTTCTAACTCTCTGGCCTCATTTTCTTCTTGTGCCCAGCCAACTTCCCCAGGCTTTGAAGTCAAAGTACTCAGTCCCGGCCAGTCTCTCCCTAACAGCATTTCACGGGTCATCCCGGGGACTATCCCCACTTCCATGTTTCTTTTCAAACCGTCCACCTCCACCTCAGCCTTCGTGGTAGCGTATTCTTTAACATCCCCGTGAATGCATCGAATGACGGTGATCTCTGGCAACAGTTCGCCCTCTAGCTCTTTCACTAGGGTCTTACTGCACCCCGTATCCACCAAGGCCTGTTTAACGTGGCCATTGACCTTCGCTTCCACTACCCACCCCGGGTGGTTCTCTTCACCCACCTTGGAGGCTCCGGTGTACGCCTCTGCCCAAGCACACTCAGTCACGGGGCAGTACTTCCGGATATGGCCGAACTGGCCACAGGAAAAGCAAGCGGTCATTTTGTCTTTACCCAGGTTCCAGGTCGCCGCCTGTTTTGAGGCTGCGGGATCGCTCGTGACGGTCGGCCTAGGTACCCGTGTTCCCACTGGGTTCGCGTACTCGATCCGGTCCGGTCTGTTCTTTTTGGCCCCCGTCTGTCCGGCTCCTCTCGTGTCCGCTTGTCCGCTTGGATCCGCCATCTTCTCCCGCGGCTTAGCTCCGTCTCCTTGTGACGCACTTCGCATTTGCCACGTGTCTTCAGCCTCTAGGTAGTCTTCTAACAGCGTTACAGCGCCCTCTAGGCTAGAGGGTTTATTCTTAATGACCCAGTTCCGGGCCCCGCTGTTTAACGTTGAAATCAGCTGCTCCATAACAACTATTTCTAAGACCTGTTCTGCGGTCTTCCCCTTTGGTTGAATCCATCTCGTGGCATTGACCCTTAATTTCTGGGCTAGTGTTCTTGGGTGTAACCCGGGTTTCAGCTTTAGTCCTCTAAATTTTCTCCGGTAGGCTTCCTCGTTTAAATTGAGAGTGTTCAAAATGGCCGTCCTTACTATGTCGTAATCCCCCGCTTCTTCTGGGTCCAGGGTATCGACGATTTCTTGAGGTAACCCTGTGAGATACGGGGTTAATATGAGTGCCCATTGATCTTTCGGCCAATGCGCTGAGGTGGCAATCCTCTCAAATGTGTGTAAGAACGCTGCTGGATCGTCTTGAGGACCCATTTTCTGTAACTTAATGGGGGGTCGTGTCGCGATGGGTTGTTTCTGTCCCGGGCTCTCTGGGGTCTGGTTTAACTGAGGGGGTCTCAGCTGTTCGATTATCATCCGTTGTTGGTCGGCTAGCTGTTTTAACAGGACCTCTTGCCCTTCCGTTATCCGTTGCATCCATTTCTCAGCGTCTGTAGGTTGCGGGGGAGGCCCCACGTTGGGCGCCAATATGTGAGGGTCCGCTATTCTTCACCTCCCCCGTCCCAAATAAAGTCGGAGACGTATTTGAACTGAACCATTTGTCTTCTTTATTTAACTGGGGTAATGGGATAGAAACATCAATCAACTTGGGGACAAACTTCTCCTGTTGAAGTAACGGTTCATACAGGGGCACCCAATCTTCATCAAACGGGTTACATGACTTCGACGCCCATGGACCGGCCTGAACCCGTGAGGGTTCTTCGGGGTCGAAGTCTTCTCTCTCAGTTGTTAGTAGAGGGGTCGTCTCTTCGAACCCTGTGTATCCCCAGGGTATGGAGGTCTCTGCCCCGGGTTGCTCCCAGGGTCCTGGTGATAGCCCAGTCTCTTCAACTCCTCCAGATGCCATCTGGTCTTCTCCTCTTTCTCCTTCTCTATCCTTCTCTTCTCCTCCACTAATTTCCTACGCCACTCTCGGGTCTCTCTTTCTCCCCAATAAGAGGGCCGGATTCTAGCCTCATTCCTCCTCCTCTCTTCTGCCTCCTGTTTCGTCAGGCAGACTTGTTCCCATTTACCTGACCAGGGGTCTTGGATAGATACCCACTCCCATCCGCTCTCTTCCCCTAACGGTCGGTAACTGACTTCACCTGCTGCTCCCTCCTCGGGGTCCTTCGTCCCCCTCCCTGCCCAGACCCGAGGAGTCTGGGTAGATATGCTTAACCCCTTCACTCCCTTCTCTAAGTCTACCGTATCCACGGACTGGTGTAACATCCGGGGTGGGAATGGCTTGGGAGCTGTCTGCGTGCCCACGGAGGCTTTGGGGCGAGACGGCACTCCTAGCATCACCTCTCTACCCGGTTCACGGGTGTCACAGAGTTAACTTCAGTTTTATATCTTTTTGAAAGACGCAGTACCTGTGTTATAGTGACTCTTAATACCTCTGCCACTGTAGAGTCTCCTAAGTTGGAAAAGTCTAGTTGCTCAGTTTGTTTGAATTTGCTTAGATTTTATTTGCTGTATGGGCAAAGCTCTTGGCCTTTCTGTCTGGATGGTGGATTTTACCAGACCCAATAGTAAGAAAGTGATTTGTGTTTATTTCTCTCTCCTAACACCCTCTCTCTTTCCGGCATTTGTAGATTACACATTTGCAATGTATCCGCCATCCATGATTGCTACGGGTAGCATTGGTGCGGCAGTCCATGGCCTCTCTACCTCATCCAGCAATTTTTCTGGAGAGGCACTTACAGAGCTGCTTGCCAGCATTACTGGCACAGAAGTGGTGAGTATGAAGTGGGAAGGGATACTTGTTTGAGAGACTGAACATTTTCTGTTATGTTGCTGTTTGATTCCAGGAAAGATACTGTGACGTTGTCTGCCCACATTCAACACAAAAAAGGATTTGACTCTTTTTAATAAGAGGTCAGAGGTTCTGGTGATGCCAAGTGGCACTTAACACCTCTCTGCAGAGACATACTGTGGCCCACAGGTTACTTTGGAGTAGTGTTTCCCAACCTGGGGATCATGACCGCCAAGGGGGTTGTGAAATGTTTTCTGGGGGATTGTGAGTCATGCGTTGTAGCCCTTGTTTAATAATTTCTTCCTTGACCTTTCGGAGTGGATATTAAAGTTCGTGTGCAGGTGTATGTATGAGAAACAAACCCTTAATGGGAGAAAGAACCCTCTGTTTTCCAAGAAAGGATGACTTTACCCCTATTAAAAATGCCTTTTTAATGCAAACATGGCAGGTGGTGTCACAGATTACTCGGCTGTTATAAAAGGAGGTCACAACTCAAAAAAAGTTGGAAATCAGTGCTTTAGAGGCCTGTGACCACCATGACATTTTTGTAGTAAAAGAACTACCAAATCCAAACACAAATGGGATCCAGGGAAATTGCCACAGCATGGAGGTTACTGTAACTATTAAGTACTATACTTATTAAGGTTGCTTTATATTCTTACCGTTCAGTTCATTAGATCAGGATTGGGCAAAGTGCACCTCTCCAAATGTGGTTAGACTGTGACTCCCATCAGCCCTAGCCACTATACCTAATTAAGATGAGTGGTGGGAGTTGCAATCTGACAACGTCAGGAGAGACATGCATTGCCCAACCTTGCAATTGACTACCAAAGCAGTTAGCAGAAAAGACACTTCGTCTAACAGGTCACTAGGCCAGCACAGCAATCCAGCAACATTGGCCTACACATGTCCTGTATGAGGCCAGTGAATTTTCCTGCTCTTTCCAAAGAGGCTAAAGACGAGATCATGATGGCCTATAACATTCTGCAGGATTTTGTGCTGGTTTTCTGCCATATCTCCTGTCTACTGGAAGTCTAGAAGCCCCTTAAAATACTCCAAAGGTATTTAGACCAAATATCCCACTGGAAGGGCTTGGAATTCAGCATGAGAGGCTGCTGATGTAACAGTAGATGCAAGGATTCCCAGTGTGCAGAAGCATGCATGCAATTCTTGAGATCCTGTGCCTGCAAAAGATGCTGGTGGAAATTCATTACCTGTGTAAGAGCATCCATAATGGCTTCTGGTGTCAAGGACGTAGGATGTTTTCTTGTGTCTTGCAGACTAAATTCTTTACTTGGCATGAGATTCAGTATACATAAGTTAATTTTATCACCCACCATATCCATACTTTTAAGAGGATTTGAGACTTCTTTCAGTTCCTGTTCAGCATGGGTATGCTGCAGCCGAAAGCAACAGAAGACTCCATGGGCTTTTTTCTTTTTCTTTTTTGCCTGTTCAGTGAGAAGCTTGCAGGGCTGGCAAAGACAGCTACTGAGTTCTCTACTAGCAGAGCCTTCTGGCTTTCTTCCTTCCCCTTTATCCTTTGCTTCGATCCTAACCAAGTGCTCACATCTTGACACAAAGCCAGCACATTGAGTGGCTGTGACTCAGCTTTGGCTGGGAAGTCTCCACCAATTTGGCTGTTTTTCTAAAGCCCAACTGTTCCTGGACTGCACTTTGCCAGCTCTTGGCTTGCCATTGGCTGTGTGATGGCTACACAACGACACATAGCTCCTCCACAGATTGTTTGCATGGTGCACCACATCAGTTGTTTCTCTTTGCCATTCATGGGCCTTTGAAAAAAGGATCCGTTCACCTAAATCAACAGGTTTGAAGAGACTAAGTGGGCCAGTGGAGAAAGACTGGAGCTGGCTGAACATCTACCTTCATGTCACAGTCACAGATCTCCTGCCAGGTTCAGTTATATGCACTTCTGCTTGGGTTTGTCCCTGGGTACCACAGAAGTGTCAGAGAAAAGGGCACAGCTGGCTTTTTAGTGTGTTCTGTTACCTGTCAAAAACTGGAAGGCAGAAGAGGGGCAGTGAAATTGGACCTCTCTTGCAGCCCCAATAATCACTGCCTGATAGACATGGAGCGGGTAGCTGGCTGTCTCGCTGGGCTTTTTTGGCTTCCTGCCCCAGGCATCTCTGATTTGCCCACAGCCAGCTGCTTGCAAGCTGCTACTGTGAATCAGGCCAAGGCTGAATGCAGAGCCTGTGAGCACCATTGACTGAAAGCTGTATAGAACAGGTGGGAGGTGGAGAAAGGATTACAGAACAGGGGAAGCTTAGGAAGTGAGGATTAGACTATTACAAAGTCACCAGGGCGCCATGCCATTGGGAGGTTCTGGGAATGCTCAGTTTTTCTTCTCAGTTGGAGTCTTTCTCCCCTGGCCAATCCATGTTGGCTCCCCCTCCCCCATTTGGTGTCTTTGGGGTGTCTTGTCTCCTGATTTCATGTTTGAATGACAAGCTAGCAGAGGAGATAGATACCCTTTTAATGATGTCTCATGTCATGCCTTCTGCTATGCTTAATAAACTGCCAAAAGGAGATTTAATCGGTAGAGGCTTCAAGCAGTGACTTGGGCTGCTCAGGCTCACTCGTGCTGCCTTCCCACAAGGTGGAAAAGCTGCTTTGTTGTCTGTGCCTTCATAGTCTCCACTTACATGTTGAGTTTTTGGGGTTAGTGACATTAATGATGTTGTTTTGGGCACAAAGATTCAAGAAAGACATTCAGATTAGATTATGTTATATAATTAAGGTATACATCCATATCATATTGGTTTGTCTAATTAATGAATCAATGTGGTTAACAGAGTAGGTTGAGAGGTTTGAATCGTATCGATCACAGATTTCATCCCTCCACTCCAGACCCCTTGACTTGCCTTTGGCTTTTTCATTTTGGTTCAGGTTCCAAGGAGTCTGACACTAACTACTTTTTTTCTTGCCAATTTGTCCTGCACGTAAGCAAAGACTGATAGCATCTTCAGTTGTTTGATCTTTCTTGCATGCTACATTTTACTTGGAATCAAGAGAATATGATTGATATCTGTATTGTTTGTATGTGTTACATGCATGAGGACAACACTGATTTAGGCTGCTAGTCTGGGCTACAGAGACAGTGCATGTAGCAGCTGAATCAGTTCCAGCTTCTGTTCTAGTGAACGGATGGCATGGTATGGTCATCAGGTTGCTTCCAATTCATGGTGACCTTAATATGGTTTGCAAGAAGCATTTGATGTTTAAGGAATGGTTCACCATTGCCATTCCCTTGTGAGTTTCCATGGTTGACCAGGGATTTGAATCCAAGTCTCCTGAGTCCTAGTCCATTCTACGAAACTGGGTCTCTAGTAACCATGTGCATCATGCATGATCTTAAAGTTCTTGGATATCTGCTTATTGTAAAGCTTGTATTCTGGAGGAATTCAGGATTTTCAAATCCTGAGACATTTGGGTGCCTTGTTCTCCTATAGCTGATTCTCATGGCCATAAAACATAGACTGGCTGTGGAACAATAAAGGGCCAGGGTGCCATTTTTGTGAGCTAAACTTCCTCTTGGCCTTCTCCATCTTTCCCACACCTTTCTTTCTTGTTGGCCTGCTGCTTGAATTTTCTGAATAGTGCTGGAGACTCTTTTGCTAAGTAGACACAGAAAGTCTAGCTCTCTGTCTCTCTCACACAAAAGGATTGAAGTTCCCATGCAAAAGCCCTGGTTATAATGCTTCTGAATTTCCTTAATCAATCCTCCTCCTTTCATAGCTTTTTACTTCCTTTCCTTCCCATGAAGTTGCAAGCTGGCCAAGAAATTCAGAATGGCCCTTGCTGAGCCCTTGTTGCTGTTACATGGGGGTTTTAGAGGCTACAGTTACTGTCTTGGGAAAGGAGTGCTGGGTGTTGCTATTTTTACTTGCCACATCCTCTGACAATTTCTAAGAAGCATGTATGGATTCTTGGTAAGATTGTATGTATGACAGGATCCTGTGAACAGGGCCAGCCTCAGAAGCCTCTTGGGGATCTGGTCAGAGCCCTGATTCTGCACACAAAATGTCAGTGATAAGCTGGGGTGTGACAGTGACCGCTGGTCTTTAGACAAGGGGAGGCAGTAGACTGTGGGTGTCAGTTAAGGCTCACCACTGTGACTCACTGCAGAACTAGAGGGGTTTCCTCATCTTCCTGGTGCAAATCATTGCTGAACTCAACTCCTCCCAAATTTAAGGTTAAAGTTTTCCCTTGCATTAATCTTGCTGCATGGGCAATACTGTTCTCTAAAGAGCTCGGCCACAAGGAGCTTAGTATGTCTAGAACCTTGCAAAAACAAAAAAAAACAACCACCCAATTGGTGAACACATTCTGATGTTAGGTAATGCTTCACACAGAGTTTCCTTGAATGTGTGTTTAGTGGGTCAGTGTGTGTTTGTGGCAGTCCCTCCTCTCCCATCCATGACATGAATAGTGCATGCTGGCACAAGACATAGGAGTGCTTGCGGTGGTGGTGATGGCTGCTTCTGCCTTGCAAACAATGAGTGGCAGGTGTTGTGAGTTGTTTTACTTTTCCAGGCACAGCCACATAAGAAGAGGCAGGAGATCAAGTGTATGTATCCAGTGTTGCTGCTTTTAATGTTGCTTTTAAAGAGACAGCACACAGTTTCAGCCTTTGAGGCATGGATGGGTTATTTTTTAGGATAGACTAGGAGTTTCTGTCCAGCCAGGATCTCATTGGCTGCTTTGCCCATCATGCAGTAGCTGTTGGATTGCAGCTGTAATCAGTCCTAACCACCATATCCCATGATGAAGGATCGTCAGAGTAACAATCTACCAACATCTGGAATAGTCATCATTTGTCCAACTCTGCTTTAAAACCTGGGCTACCTAAAATAATGAACCATTTGTGTTGTGTAGACAAATGGACTAGTGAGAGCTCTAGAGTGACTGAACATGTGATTGGGAATCTTGTATCATGGATGGGAGAGGAGGGACTGCCACAATCTTGTACTGGTTCTTCACAATCTAGAAAGCACACAAGATAAATGAATTAAGGGGAAGGTCTTCCTTTGTGGAACTGCAAGGTGAAAAACACATTCCACTGGTCTAACTACCAGTGTCAGCATTTGGGTATCCCCTGAACGTTAAGTGCATCATCAGTTTCTGAGTTCTGCTTCTTCCTACCAGTCTTTGCACTTTGTGTAAAGAGAAGCATTTTGTTCCAGTGACTGTATTCCATGCAAGTTTTGAATTTGTTGGACAGTTTGCTCTCTTTCCCTCTCCTTGCCGAAATACCCACAGGCACAACTAATAAACCCCATGAAGAATCTCAAGTGGGTATAAGGAAGCAAAAGTTCAGTAGAGCCATAAAAACCATTATTATTTTTTTAGAATTCCCTGCACATCTAGAACTTGAAAGCTCTGAAATTCAGTGTGCATTATTACGTAAGTCAGCTACCTTCAAGGAAATGTATGTAGCTTGGAGCAATTAAGAAATATACTTTCATAAAACCCAGAGGTTTTTGTGTGCTGTGCACACTGTCATGCATGAGTCCCTCATAATATAAAACTTCATGTCCTTCAGTTCTTTGATCAAGAAATTTTGAGAGCTACTTTGCTGATTTCCCCCCCCCCCACCCTCTGAATGTTAGTGCTTCCTTTGAAATTTCTAGGTAGAGCCTCCCTGAAGTCATTCTCAGTATTCTGCCTCCAGCAGCAATGGCAACAGTCTGCAGAGTGTCAGCACATTGCCTTAGTTAGCAAGCACCAGAACTGGTCTTCCAGATTTGGCTCAGTAGTTTGGCAGAGTATTTGTAGCTCTGTAGTTTGCTGAGATTCTTACGGAGTTCTTTGCTGTTACTCAAGGAAGTGCAGTAGAGTTCTAGCAGAGATTTCAAAGCACCTCACCAAAGCACAAATTCCAGGGTTCAGTAGGATGGAACCATGACAATTAAAGTGGTATTAAACTTGTATAACTGTGCAGTGCAGATACTGATGGGGTTTGTAGTCCCCTTCCTATATTTTAAGTGCCAAATAGCACAGCAGAGAGTCTTAACATGAATAAAGTTATTTATTTTAGAAAAGCATGATTCACATTTAATTCATGCAAGTTAAATATTTCTTTTTTACATAGTCCCCCCTCCCCCTTTTCTTTATTGCTTTCTCTTACCGCTACTGCTTCTTTTATACTGATCTCACTCAGAGGCACTCAGCCTTTCTCAAGGTCAATTAAACTCATTAATCTCACCTGCCTGTCTTTGCCTCTTGTAACTTTACGGAGCATAAATGCTCTTTGTAAAATGTAACTCCCAACAGATGCACCCTCCGCTTGCCCTGCATGATGATATTTGAAGATGCTCAGTTCTCATTGTGTGAGTGTTGCAGATGATAACATAATAAAAGAGCTGAACATTTTTTTAACCTCTTTGGGTGCTCTCTCTCTTTCCCTAGGACTGTCTGAAAGCTTGCCAGGAGCAGATTGAGGCTGCCCTGACTGAGAACCTGAAACAGACATCCCAGTCCCGGCAGGAATATAACCCCTCCAAGAATGCAGTTTATCCTGACAGCCAGGAAGTTAACCTGACCAGCACACCTACGGACGTCACCGATATAAACCTGTGATCCAGCCCATCCCAGTAACCACCTGCGCCCCCCCCCCAGCACGTTGATCTTCATGCAGGAAAGGAAAGAGGCCTCCTGAAGCATTTGGCCTGAGTGTGCTTATCCCTGAAGAACGAAGGGAATGGGAAAGGATTCCATCTTTGTAACAAGACTGTGATGAAATTGGGTCTTAGAAGAATTTGGGGGGGGGGGAGCCTTTTGCAGTGTGGCTCTTTCTATCTTTCCAACCTGATGATCTTGAGGTGGTTGAACTGTACTTGGGCTTGGGAGGGGATGGTGAGCATAGAGACAGTTCAAAACATTCTTCATACTGGGTTTTGCTTTGTTCATGGGGCGCTGCTGATCACTCTTAATTTTGTCCCAGTCATTGCTGCCTGCCTGTTGCATGCAGGTCAAGAGATGAAATGCACTTTTTGTTACCTAAACCACCTTCACCTTCCACGAAGTATAAGCATTCACCTGAGACCTTCTTAGTTGAAAAACTCCTTTAATGACCCTGCCATAGATGGCAGTGGGAGGAAACCCAAGTTATAGATGTAGTGCTAGCATTCTTTTCCAGCTTCACTCGACACCGAGAAAGTCTTAGTTCTCCTCTGAAGGTTAACAGTAGCACAGTCCTTGAACGCTTCAGTGGAAATGAGTGGTTTGGGGCTTGCTTTTGGTAGGTGCTTATGGAAGTGCTGCTTGCCATAGTGAAAGCTGGGGGTGGGGGCAGAGATCCCCCTTTTTCACAGAGGTCTGAAGGGATCAATTGTTTGCATCTGGTTGTCTTTGCTTACTCCTGTAAGACCCATGAGCTTTATTTATTGTGAGGGCTAAGTATTACAAAGCTACAGAGTGAGGGAAGGAGCTCGGTAGCATGTTATCCTTGTCCATCTAATATAGTGCCTTAACATGCTTCCTCATTCTCCTTCATTATCTCTGTGGGTTGCTTACTTTGAGAGATTAGTCAGTGTCAAAATTGCTTGGAATCAGAGTGCACCCAACAAGTGCTGCTATACTTGTATGTACAAACCCCTCTTGTCTTAACTGCCAAAAAACAAAAAAGGAAAAAAAAAAGAGAGAAAGGAAGGGGCAGGAATGCTACATGCAAAAGATGAGTGGAGAAGTAGAAGTCAAAATTTTCAGAGTACCTGCTTTTTGTAAGGGGTTAAAAGATTTGTCTCTTTCCCCAGAGTTTACAATATGATGCGCTGCAGACTGCACTGGAGTCTAGAATTGTATTCTTGTTTGTTCAGGAAAAAAAGGTGTTCTTGTTTCTAAATGCTGCTTTTATAAAATATCACTTTTGCAAAATATTAGGTGTGAGTGAGCAGTAGTAATGGGTGCAAACCGTATATTTTGAATTGTAGTGGTATTTCTTTTTTTTTTTTTCCAGCCCTTCAGCTGGAAGAGAAACATAAATTGATGCTACCTAAAACACCACTGATTGGAGACCATCATATTTGTCAGCAGAAAAAGCTGCTTTTTTGCATTTTCTTTTACCCCTCATGATGCTTCAGCCTGATTAGTTATAATTAAAGTGCCACCAGAACATCTGATAAATGGAAAGTCAGTATCCTTTAGGACTTTGTAGAAGTATGGAGATGAGAACAATGCATTTTATACGTCCACACACACATTAGAGCTTTAAAGAAAGTTTGTCCATATGATAGTCATCATTCCTTGAAATCTGGTTATTACAAAAACTGATATTTTATGATAATGCAATAAAGGTTTTTTTTAAACTGCCACATCCTTCTCTCCTTTTCTTGGGAGTAAAAACATGTAAAACTGCCAAATGTCTCTAGTATTTCTTCATCCACCAAAGTCTACTTGTTCCATAGGTTAAGAATAATTAGCATTTTTCTTGATTTCTGCCTTTTAAAGACTTCATTAATGTAATCCCTTCAGCAATTTCAGTTCAGTTAATGCATCTCAGAAGCTTCTAAGCCAGTGGTCCCCAACCTTGGGCCTCCAGATGTTCTTGGACTTCCAACTCCCAGAAATCCTGGCCAGCAGAGGTGGTGGTGAAGGTTTCTGGGAGTTGTAGTCCAAGAACATCTGGAGGCCCAAGGTTGGGGACCACTGTTCTAAGCGATGGCATTTCTTCAGTGGCTCACAAAGCATATGACAACTAGTGAGGTTTATAGCAGTGGTTCTTAACCTTTTTGAAAGAAACGCCCCCTTGAGCCATTGAAGAAGTTATAATCGCCCCCCTCCCCGCATGATATTTATTTATTTATTTATTTATTAAATCCAATGACTGCTGAAAACAAAATTCAATTCTAAGAAAATGAAATGCTCCCAAAAAGTAACATTTAATTATTTAGATGTAAGCGAATTTTAAGACGCAAAAAGAAATATAAAAAGGGCATAAAAACAAACCGCAATGCAGGAACTAAAAATTTCAAGACAAAAACTCTGAAACTAAATTAAGATTGGAGGAAAATATATATTCATGCACACTGTAAAAAGGCTGCAGCCATCTTCACAGGTTTGGCTTGCTCCAGCGCCCCCCTACCGCCCCCCTTCTGCTCCAGCGCCCCCACACCGCCCCTTTTCGTTCTACTGCCCCCCTGAAAAATGAAATCGCCCCCTGGGGGGCATTATCGCCCACGTTAAGAACCACTGGTTTATAGTATGTATAGAGAGAGAGAGGTGAAGGAGAAAGGAACTGGTGTGCCTCCGTGGCTCAGAGCCCCTGGCTGCACAACCAGCGCCAGGAGTTAGAATCCTCACTGTGCTTTTTGGCAGAAGGGGGCCAGCTGAGATCACTGTGTGTATGATAGGGTTATTATATTCTGCCACCTGTTTGAACTTGGCAAACTACATGGTCTTAGTCTGCCAACAAAAGAGAATGATAAACCACTTCTGAGTACTCGTAGGAAATCCTGGTAAGGTTTTTATAAGCCAGAATCAACTTGATGGAACATAATAATAATTTTTAAAAAAATGAGTGCTGAAAGATATACAGCGTAACATAAAATGTAGTGGCTGGATCAGGTACCAAGAGCAGGTTATACAGCACCAGCTCTTAAATGGGTAGGAGAAAGATGATTTTCCAAATGATGTTGGACTTTACTCCCTATCAGCCCCAGGGAGTGTGACCAATGGTAAGGGATCACTCTTTGTTATAAATTATGAAGTCTTGAAAATGGTTGCAAAGCGTGCTGCTTATATACTGCCCTATAATGCTTAAAGCACTCTGTGGACAGTTTATAATTTAATTGTGCAGGCCACACATTGCCCATCCCAGTGCGAGCTGGGTACTCAAATTTACTGGCTTCAGAAGGATTGAAGGATAAATGAACCTCGAGCCAGCTACCCGAGTCTGGGATCGAACTCAGATTGTGAGCAGAGTCTTCATTGCAGTTTAACCACTGCACCATGAAGTTCTGAGTAGTCATCTTTTGTCACCTGATGAGTAATTTTGAGTTCTTTGTGCAGAACACTGAAGTGCACTGTGGAAAAGAATTCACATTTCACACTGAATTGCAGAAATTTGATATAAAGTATTAAGATGGTAAAAAGTCCATATTTCATTTTGATTCTTGTCAAGAATATAGCCACCACAATTGGCCTTCTGCATGAGAAGGACTTCAGGGATGATACTCCTTTGCAATATGCCACTCACCATCTTAGGGCGCATCTGGTATGCTGTGTGATTCTAGCTGGGTCTGAGAACAATACATATTGACCAAAACTGTGATAGAGGGCTATCGCTGCACCTCGCTTTTACGCCTGAACTGGGCTGTCAGAATCCCAACATTCTAGCCCAGTCAGGAAAAGTTACTCTTTTTTTGGATTGCAACTTGCTGATTCCCAGCTAGCATAGCTGCTTTTGACCCTTTACAAACTTTGCTGTACGCAGGGTCAAGATAGTCATCCGCTAAGTGAAATAAACTAGTAAAATGTTTTAACGTATATTCTCTGTTCCCAGAACCCTGTACACAAGAAGTCAGGTCTACAGTGATTTCTTGAGGCACTCCACCAAACCATCACACCACTTGTGTTACACCAGCATAACAACACGAGGTTTATGGCCAACACCACCGGTATTTGCAAACACCGACCATCTGGCTCAGGTGAAAAGCAGCCCAATATTTGTCTAAGTCACCATAGATTTGTGAAAATTGAGTAAAGAGCATGGATGCAACTTCCTTAAGGTAAGCTGTGTGCCTAGAGAGAAGTCCTTGCCTTCTCCTGTACCTCTTTTTACCATGCGGTGACAGCCTTGGACACATCTTTACATCTGCTCACAATGGTGTAGCTAGAAAGATTCAGGGCCTGGCCTTACTAAAGGGGTGATGTGCACATTCATCCTTGTACATTACTTCGAAAGCTCATAACATTGGAATTGAGCTTGAGAAAGTCACTCTATCGCTACAGTTCTCAGAATCTCCCAGTCAGTTGTGAAAATTGTTCAAAAACAATTATTTTTCCAAACTCTGCAGTGGACATTAATTATCCATGTCGCATCCTGTGGTTGAAACAGTTACAGAGGTTTACTGTGACTCTGGCGTTCTAGATAGGTACCCCACCCCACAATATCTGAGATTTCCAAATGATTTTTAAAATGAGGATACTGCAGCAAGAAGATGTTGGCCCAGTGGACCCCAGGACCAGGTGCTAGACTTGCTTGCTGCTGGCTTTACCACATATTTTTGGAACGGGAAGCAAGGAGAGGATCTGGGGCGAAAGATCCAGCCCTAAGTGGGCCATTGCACAGAGTCCAATTCGTGCTTAGAGTGCTGCCAACTGCATCCTAAGTGCCTTTTCTAAGGAACCGTCTCAACTAATCGTTTTTTTTCCCTTCAGTTCTAGGAAAGTGTGTTTGAGAAGGACTATAGTAATATGGTTGGTGAGGAAAAGACAGCAGGGAGCAGTCAAGGGGATTTCACAGAAGAAAGTGGTACCACAAAAGGAACGTGACAGTAGGGTGCCAAGCTCTTACTGGGATGTGCAAGAAAGGTACAGTATTAAGGTGTTTTTGATCCCATTCACAAGTTACTCAACCACACATCTTTTTAACAGGATTATGAAGGAGGCAATACAGATGGAAGGCAGTGACTGCAAGAGGCACTGAGGCAGCTGGCCTACAACCCACCGTATTGTACAACCGTCTACCCAAAGCCATCCGACCAGCAGGGATATATGCTGGCCAGCTGGCCTACCCCTGGCTTGAGTTCATGGCTCTCCCCACTCTGAGCCCTGGTCTTCTTAGCAACATGCTATTAGGCATCAGCACGGAAGATCTCTGCCCACCTAAAGGCTGTAGGCTGCTTCAGCAGACTAATTGACCAGCCTGGTTTGGAATTAACAGCTTTTGCTCATAATCACCTCAGCTAAACGCTGCCAAGCAGAGAGATGGGCAACATACAAATTGCTCAGTAAACTGTGCTCTACCAAGTGGTTGTCCTGGGGGACCTCTCCCAGCACAAACAAACCTGCCACACTCAGAGGAGCCACTCAACCGCACCTCCCTTGGAGCTAAAACCTGTACAAGCCAATTACTGTTCCCTTTCCAGCTGCTGCAGGAACAGCACTGAGCTTGCCTGCAGCTCAGACGGAGAAGGGCGGGGTTCTGCGTGGTGCATGGGCAGAGACACTAGGGGACTGAAATACAAAACATATTAAAGCCGTCTGCCCTGCCACCAAAAAGCCCAGGAACTGCTGTTGTGCTAATTCCCTGCCAAGAGGCAAAAGGGGGCGCCTTGATAGCCTCACATCCTTGTTAATCAAGCTAACAAAAGCAGGCTAAAAGCTTTAAGAAAGAGCAACGTACAATGTGGGAAGAAGCAATTGCGAGAACCAGCATGTCAGCACACCACTTGTTGTCATCTGCAGCCATTTAAAGCAGTCAATGGAAAGCCTTGAATTCTGCAATACACAATGCTCAACATTCCTTTGGCTTGAACTGCAGCCTGTTTTACAAACCATTTGGGGGGAGAATAGCACAATTTGTAATTATTAGACATGCAACACTTAAGTGGATGGAGTAGAGGAACCACGAGATCTGAAGTTCTAGTACAGCGATGGCAAACCTATGCCACGCTTGGCACAGCTGGCCCACAGAACTCTTTCTGCAGGCACGCGAGACACAAGTCACTGGATCGCTACTCCCCCCCCCAGCCAAACCTCAGGAGGCGGCTACAGCCGCAGTGCTGTTGCTTCTACAGGCAGCGGGCCAGGATCCGGAGCAGCTGGCGCTGGTGGCGGATCCAGAGTGGGGTCTTGAGGCACCTCCGTGCCCGGGATTCCCCCTTCCACTGCCACTTCCAGTTCTGCCCCATTCCACCACCGCCTGCTGGGTTTGTTTTTCTTTCCCTCTTTCAGTTTGGGCACTCGGGCTCAAAAAGGTTCGCCACCACTGTTCTCGAACATGGGTTCCCAACCTGTGGGTTGTGACCACCAAGGGGATCATAAAGTGTTTTGGAGGGTATTGTCAGGCTTCAACCAACTTGGGATTTCTATCCACATGCTTATGATGAAGCTAACGGGTTTCTAGTTGTACTTCACTTTCTCAGCAAGGGTTAATGGCACTGAGTTGAGTTCTTAGAGAGGAAGGGAGGCAGGGGTGCAGGACAGGGTGTGCAGTCAAAAAGGTCCCTTCTTGTCTCTCTTTTTCTTCCTCTGTTATTTGTGACTAACAAAATTTCAGTGATTTTATTATTATTAAAATAACAGTGCTATGTCCTCATAATTTTGAAATGTACTGTGTCACATAACACAGATACAGATTTACACATACGTGTACTGTATTACTTCCAGGTTCAAACATGATTATGAAGAACCACTTTAGATTTCAGATCTACCAAAGAAATCTGCTGCAGATTTCCAGACTCCTCATATCTACCTGATGCATGCTTTACCTCCCACTAATCTGCTGCCCAACAAATTGATCTTGCCATTGTTTATTAACATCTTTTGTCCAGAACCTTCAAGAGGCAGAGAGATATTATAGTGCTTTCTGGCAGTAGCGATCTCGGTGAACATTACAATTCTACCATGAAAAGATTTAATCATCACAGGTTGGATACCAGCCTTTCAAATACATCTGAGTCGCAAAGAGTGCAGGTCTGTTTAAAGGAAACAATTATAAATACTTCCACCTGTGCACAAGGGCAACTTGCCAATCTCAAAATGGAGAGAAGCACAAGCCTCCATTCAATTTACACTGCGTTTTAGCCTCAAAAATAAAGTAGCTACTGCTTAACAGAGTTCCATTTTGAGCAGAACTGGATACGTCCAATATACGGCGTCCATCTCTTTCATTCAGTCCATGGCTACCGGCTGCATCCCCTCCACATCCCGACACTTGGAGTTCACTAGCTCCCTACGAATCTCTGGAGAGATCTGAGCATGGCTGTGACACTTGAGCAACTCCAACAGGGCCTCTTTCTGCTCAGAGGACAAATCCTCCTTGTAGCGCTGCACAAAGGTCAAGAAACACTGGTGCCAGAGGACAGGGAGGGTACGCTGGTCTGCCCGGAAGGATAAGAAGTGAAAGACCAAGGCATCCACAACACGGAAAGGCAAGGCATATTTCTTGTCAATGAGCAGACGGAGGAAGATGCTGTTGGCACCACTGTACTCCATCTCAGCAATCTTTAGCATCGCAGCCCTGTCAGTGTGAGAGGAAGAAGAGAAGTGAGGTTTTGAACATTGAACAATATACCAATGGCCAAAAGGAAGATACAAGGGGCCAAAAGTGTCCATTGGGGAAGTATGATGCAAATACTAGCTCAGAGAAATGAACACAGGATTCATGTTTGCTTTGAAAGATGGAGCTTGCCTTTGTAACAATGAGGAAGCAATGAGGAGAATGCAGCCAGGGAAATGGCTAGCCTAACAAGCACCAGAAATGGCAGTTCAGTCTTGTCACTGAATGTACAAATAGCCACAATGAGGCCTGCCAACTTCTTTGCTCACTGTACTCCCATGTCTTTGGCAGTAGCCTACTTTGCACAGGTCAAGCATCTGAAGCTTCTCCCATCACCTATTTCGAGCTGCTTTTCCTGTTATTGTTCCCCAATAAATATCATTATGAGAAAACATAGGTGGCCTAAACCCGAAGTATAACTTACGTAGCACTTCTGGGCACTGAGGAAGGATAGGAAAAGCAAGGGTAGGGAAACAGTTTGATAGAACAGACCAGATCCCCACCCCTATATATGGGCCGGATGATGTCAGAAAGCATCACTCTATCCCCTAATAACAGTGGTTCTTTGGTGATCTGTTCAAGGTAGTTCTGGCTTAATTGACCATTCATCTTCCTTATTTGGAGAGAAAGATGCAATCAGGTAGAGATGCCAGCAGAGTGCCAGCAGAAGGCGCTGTGCTCTCCACTCACCTTCCCAGCACAAGGAAGATAAGCTAATTCCAAGTCACAGAGGTCCTATCTAGACGTACTCTCTCTTCTGAGGGAACAGGACTTTAAGTAACCTCTGTGGACTGGATGAGGGACCCTGGCAAGCCAGAACAGGCTCACTATGCAGAGAGTTCCATTCCCCTGATGCAGACAAATAAGGCAAAGTTTCAGTCTAGCAGGTACTCCTGAGCTGGTTGTTTCTTTGTTGACACCAGAGACACGCTCCATCCAGCTAGACTTCGGAGAACATTCCATCAGGAACAAATACACATAAGCATAGGAGAAACTGCTATCTGCTCCCTCCCATTCTAATGCACTTGCCTTCCTACCCTCAGATTAGCCCAGCGCTCCTTACCCAGAATGAAGAACAGGGATAGAACACTTGGTGAGGATGCTGCCAATAATGATTGCTTCCCGAAGCGTGCATGTCCCTGACTCGCACAAGGGGAGGAGGATTCCTAGGGGGAAAGGAGGAAGGATTATAGAGCCATCCCTATCAAAGCACATAAAGGACAGCATCAACAGTTCAAACCATATTAAAAATAAATAAGTCCAGAGCAACAAGATCATTTAACTTTCAATGGGGAAAATCCTGCTGGCATAAATTTAGATTGGCAAATGGAAATGTTTAATTTAAACTAACGGAAAGCTTCCCATCCTGCCATTTCTGGCTCCAAGGGTCCTAAGCATCCCTTTTGCCCTGGGGAAGCTTTTGGGGGGTCTCAGGATGGGGATTGGAGGCTTTAATAGCAAAAAAGAAAAGAAAAAAAGAAAATCACTGCTGGATCACTGCTGGTGGGACCAGGACAACTGGCAGTGTCCTTTGACTATCCACAGGCAAAAGGGAACTCTAGGGAATCTCGGAACCTGGAGGGAGGCGAGATGTGAAACTTTACATTAGTTTAAGTTAAGTATTTCCAGTGCCTGATCTGAGCTACTCTGATATAAATTTTAAGATAAATTTTAGCTTTTGCTCACTATCTTAAAGGATGACCAACCAGAAATCACAGAGGTATGCAATGGATTCAGGTACACTGCTGGTGTGGCATACATACTCACACCAGCATGTTGTTCAACATTGCAATATAGCAAATTTAAGAATGTTATCATGAGACTCACCCAAACTCATTCAGGATGAAACTAGACACAACCACAGCAGACTCATCTCTTTAAGTATAAAGTTACCTCTTGGCAGGAATGGAACAGAACCAATGAGGCAACATGGGTAAGAGGTGCTGAATTCTTACTTTGCACCTGTCTCTTATCACCCCGCAGCACCTTTCCCTGATGTGTTGCTTCCAGATGGGTTCACTTTCACTACTGGAGTCAGAGAAAAGACTGCCATTGGATTACAGGCTGCATGAAGTAAGTGGCAGGGCAAGGGAGGTTTTCAGCGACAGTTGAATTTCTCCAGTTCTAATCCACATTCTTTTCTTTCTGCACATTTTTTACTATAATTTTGTTCCATATTCACTCTTCTCCTCTTATCTTCTCTCCTTCACCCTTTTGGTACTCAGTCCTGTACTCCAAACCCACCTTAGCCAGCTTATTGTTATGATCAGTCTGCCAGCATGTGCAGTGTTCTACTCCTACTCAAATACAGCGATCTGCAGTCCCCTCCATACATCAAGGCTCACTACTGCCACCTTACCTTGTAGCAAAGCATGTACCAGTCCTGACCTATCCCTAGTTTAATCTACTTAAAACTGTACATCAATGTTTCTGTCAATGTGCATCAGAAAGCATCTTCTTGTGGTTCCATCTCGACCTAATTAAGTCACTTAATTCACCCAAGTTCTCCTTCTGTCATCTTTAACCAGGCAGAAGCCATTCTGTTAAGCCACAGTAGAGGTGGAGATGGGAAACAAAGGCATTCCATCAGCTCTTTTGAGACCAGCTCCTTTAGCTTCCTCCAATCCTGTTTCTGTTCCAGCACATAAAGACTCAGTAACTTAAGAACTAACATCCGAGGTTGCTTCCAATTCCTTTTCCTTCCATCTACTGCCTTTTAAAGTGCATGGCAGAAAGTGGCTTTATTACTATACTTTGTGTAAAATGATTTGGGCATCCTTTTTATTTGAAGAGCAAAATGGAAATCCCCATTTTTTAAAAAAATGTGATTGGTCCTATTCCACCAGAGCTATCTTTCTTTAGCAGCAGAACATGGAAGCAGTCATACCGACAAAATATAACAAATCTAAACCAAACACTTGTACAAAAGAAAGCTCTTGAAATTGAAATGCTACTAACTACACAAATATAATGAAATAACAGAACCCAGAAATAATTCTACATACTAAGTTGCTATCATTTAAGTTTCAGCTTTCCTCTTACCTTTGAACCAAGCTCCAGGCTTGAACAAAGCCTTTTTTAATGCCATATAGAGATGGAAATTGAGACGTTTGTATTCTGCAATGTCATCTCTAATGCGTGGAAGAAGCACCAGATTGTAGAACCTCTGGGCCATCCTCTCTTTGAGATTTGATGAGAAAATTCTAGGATGAGAAGCAAAGATACCAGGTTGAGGAAGGAAACAACTTATTAGCCTAACTGAGGAGCAGAGTACTCCCTTGTACAGACACCATACATGACATGTAATCACTGCAGCATACAAATGGCATCTTCCAAATTTAGACACTGAAGTTCACCCGTGCGCACTATTTTACAGTGGTGCCTCGCATAGCGAGGTTAATCCGTTCCGGATTAACCTTCGCTATGTGAAAACTTCGTTAAACGGAAAGTAAAAAGCCATTAAACGATGTTTAATGCATTCCAAATCGGCTGAAAACTCACTGTTTAGCGAAGTCTTCCCATAGCTGGCAGCCATTTTCGCACCCTTGGTAAGCGAGGGAAGGGCGCGAAAATGCTGCGTGCGGCCATTTCGGCTGTTCCCACGGCCATTTTGGACCCGCCGAACAACTGATCCGCGGGTCGCAAAGCGAAGGTCGGTAAGCGAAACGCTTACCGAAATTCGCTATGCGAGTTTCGCCCATTGGGGCCATCAGTAAGCAATCGCATTAGTGATCACGGAAACCGCATCGCTATGCGATTTCGTCGTTATACGGTGCGCTCATTAAGCGAGGCACCACTGTATTTGCAAAATTTCTATACCATCCTTCAACAGGTAAAATGAGGAAATTTAATAATATCAAGCAAAATTAGAATCCCAAACAATTAGAATGTGGGTCCTGATGATGGCAATTTTAATTGTATTTTAATTGTATTTTAATCATTTTATTTTTATTGTATTGAATTTTAATTATTGTAAGCCGCCCAGAGACCTCTGGGTAGAGTGGGCGGCATATAAATTCAATAAATAAATAAATATGGTGGCGCTGTGGGCTAACCGCAGAAGCCTGTGCTGCAGGGTCAGAAGATCCGGCAGTCGTAAGATCGAATCCACGCAACGGAATGAGCACCCGTCGCTTGTCCCAGCTCCCGCCAACCTAGCGGTTCGAAAGCATGGGAAGGTAAACAGCGTTCCGTGTCTAAATCACACTGGCCACGTGACCACGGAAAGATTGTCTTCGGACAAAACGCTGGCTCTATGGCTTGAAGAGCGGGATGAGCGCCGCCCCCTAGAGTCGGACACGACTGGGCAAAAAATTGTCAAGGGGAACCTTTACTTTACTAAAATGTCGGACGCAGCAGAAAAGCCACATCCTAAGCATCTTTGGCGCTCATAACATTTTATATGAGATTCCAGGGAGAAAATCACACTTACCATCTATATAACAGAATACAGTGATGCCTCACTTAACAATTACCTCGTTAAATGACAAATCCGCTTGCCGATTAGGTTTTTGCGATCGCAAAATGATGTTCTAATGGGAAAAAACCGCTTTATGATGATCGGTTCCCTGCTTAGGGAACCGATTTTTCGCTTTACTACGATCAAAACAGCTGATTGTCGGGTTTCCAAAATGGCTGCCTGCTGTGCAAAATGGCTCCCAGCTGTTTTTAGGATGGATTTTTCGCTATACAGGGAGCAGAAAATGTCCGCCCTTTGGAGGATCTTCGCTGGACGAGCAGGTATTTCGCCCATTGGAACGCACTGAATGGTTTTCAATGCATTTCAATGGGCTTTTTTATTTCGCTTTAGAAAGATTTCGTTCTACAGCAATTTCGCTGGAACAGATTAACGTCGTCAAGCGAGGCACCACTGTATTAATCTTTGCAATGGCAATGGCAGTGATTTTCAGCAAATTACATGTGCACTGTGTCTGCAGTGAAAAGGAAGAGGAACCAAAGCACCATGTGGGAGAACAAGGAATGTACATCAGATGTTGCAAGAAAGGTGAGACTCAAACGAATAGTGACAGTCTGTGGGATGAGAAGCGGGAAGAGCAATGGCACTGTCGTAAATAACAGAGTCACACAGAGCATCCCACCTTGTTGCCTGGTACATGGCAGCTGCTGTCCACGTTTCTGGCTCTGTGATATAAAGGATCTGCTCCCAGTTGGACAACGCTGGGATAATCTTGAATGCTTTGGGTAATTTTCCACTCCTGTATTTTGACAGCACCTTCAAAAAGATTCAGATATAGTTGAAAACCAGAGACAGATCAGCAAAATTGCTTTAGACTTCTATTAACTGTTCACAAGGGCTTTTATGAAAATACTTTCAGCACCATTCAGAGATTTCCTCAAGCATTAGTACAAACCCATTAACATTCAGATCTAACACGTTTTCTTAAAATGCAACGTCAGGGCAGCACAGAGTAAGAACTATTTTCCCCAAGCCCGCTGCAGCAGTACATCAGCAAAAGGCAATAGTAGTACAAGAATTATGATTTCTAGGGTTTACGGCTCTTGGCTTTAGGATCACAGGCACACGCGTGCATACGCGCGCGCACAGAGAGAGAGAGAGAGAGAGAGAGGAGAGACATGTGAGCATAATAAAGAGAGAGAAAATACATACATTTTGCACAAAAACTAGTTTTACCTCTCTGACACCCTTGTAGACTTCTAGGACACGAGGGTTGAGCTGTGGCATGAGGCAACCAGATATTTCAGACATTACAGTCTCCACCTCTGTCTGCTTCTCTGTTATCTTCTCCATGATAATGTCTGCCAAGGTGCGTCTAATGGAAACAAAATAAGAAAAAGAAAACAAAATAAAGTGAAGAATTTCAAAACTCTCTCCTCAGCAAAACAAGAAGTAAAGGTAGCAATTGGATAGATTGCTTCTCTGCTGTCGAACTAGATAGGATAAATGCTCAGTTAGTCTTCTTCTCTAAACAGGGATAATCATATGGGGGAAAGCAATTCAAAAGACTACAGTGGACACAAAATGACAACGTCCTTAATACCACCATCAAACATGTTTGCTCGAGGAAACTGGTCAGCAAACCTACAGACAGAGGAACTGCTGCATTTTTTGGTATGCCATTTGCATTATTTCCGATACATAAGCCAGAGCAGGCAGCTCTTGGAAAGTTGTAAAAATGAGCATTCTAATACATTATTTTTTTAATGTTTATTTACAAATACATGATGCCAAAGACAGAGGCTAGCCTCACTCTATACCGTGCAAAGACGTGTTTTTGCATACGAGGAACAAAAATGAGTTAGTTAGAAATAAATTAATAAAAGGAATAGAAGCAATCTGCAGTCCCTAAGTTTCTGTCCTCTGCTGCAGTTTGCAGAGACAGAATACTGTATTATCATTTTGAGGTGTCTGCATAATGCTGAAAAAAACAGGTTGAGACTGGGACCTCTAGTGACCCATATCAACAGCAATATGGCTTGTTAGGTACTGAAATCACTGTCTAATGGCTGAGAAAACATGAATGAAAACCAAAACATATCCTGCAGCTGGATGCAGCATGGCTTTCTTTGTTTCATTCTTGAGGATCTGAGGAATTCATGACAATGCTCTGCATTACCTTCCTTAAGCCCAGTCGTCATGTCATGCTTGAATTAAATATCCTTGAAGGGCCTGCTGATGGATATAATCCCCTTCATGGATTGCTGCCTAGTCGTGGCGAAGGGGCTTGAGTAACTCAGAGAAGCTATGGGCTATGCCGTGCAGGGACACCCAAGACGGACAGGACATAGTGGAGAGTTCCGACTAAACGCAATCCACCTGGAGTAGGAAATGGCAATGCCACTCCAGTATCTTTGCCAAGAACGCCCCATGATCAGAAACAAAAGGCTAAAAGACATGACGCTGGAAGATGGGCCCCTCAGGTCGGAAGGCGTCCAACATGCTACTGAGGAAGAGTGGAGGACAAGTACAAGTAGCTCCAGAGCTAATGAAGTGGTTGTGCCAAAGCCGAAAGGACGCTCAGCTGTGGACGTGCCTGGAAGTGAAAGGAAAGTCCAATGCTGCAAAGAAAAATACTGCATAGGAACCTGGAATGTAAGATCTAGGAATGTTGGGAAGCTGGAAGTGGTCAAACAGGAGATAGCAAGAATAAACATCGACATCCTGGGCATCAGCGAACTAAAATGGACAGGAATGGGGGAATTCAATTCAGATGATTATCATATCTACTATTGTGGGCAAGAATGCCGTAGAAGGAATGGAACCATCCCAAAGAAAAGGAAATGCAAGAAAGCAAAGTGTGTCTCCAACTAGGTCTTACAAATAGCAGAGAGGAGAAGGGAAACAAAATGCAAGGGAGATAGGGAAAGCTACAGAAAATTGAAGGCAGACTTCCAAAGAATAGCAAGGAGAGGCAAGAGGGCCTTCTTAAATGAACAATGCAAAGAAATAGAGGAAAATAACAGAAAAGGAAAAACCAGAAATCTGTTCAGGAAAATTGGAGATATTCGAGAAACATATCATGCAAAGATGAACATGATAAAGGACAAAAATGGGAGGGACCTAAGAGAAGCAGAAGACATCAAGAAGAGGTAGCAAGAATACACAGAGGAATTATATCAGAAAGAGTTGGATATACCGGACAACCCAGACAATGTAGTTGCTGACCTTGAGCCAGACATCCTGGAGAGTGAAGTCAAGTGGGACTTAGAAAGCCTGGCTAACAATAAGGCCAGTGGAGGTGATGACATTCCAGTGGAACTATTTAAAATCTTAAAAGATGACGCTGTTAAGGTGCTACATTCAATATGCCAGCAAGTTTGGAAAACTCAACAGTGGCCAGAGGACTGGAAAAGATCAGTCTACATCCAATCCCAAAGAAAGGCAGTGCCAAAGAATGCTCCAACTACCGCACAATTGCACTCATTTCCCACGCTAGCAAGGTTATGCTCAAAATCCTACAAGGTAGGCTTCAGCAGTATGTGGACCGAGAACTCCCAAAAGTACAAGCTGGATTCCGAAGGGGCAGAGGAACTTGAGACCAAATTGCTAACATGCGCTGGATTATGGAGAAAGCCAGAGAGTTCCAGAAAAATATCTACTTCTGCTTCATTGACTATGCAAAAGCCTTTGACTGTGTGAACCACAACAAACTATGGCAAGTCCTTAAAGAAATGGGAGTGCCTGACCACCTTGTCTATCTCCTGAGAAACCTATATGTGGGACAGGAAGCAACAGTTAGAACTGGATATGGAACAACTGATTGGTTCAAAATTGGGAAAGGAGGACGACAAGGCTGTATATTGTCTCCCTGCTTATTTAACTTATATGCAGAATACATCATGCGGAAGGCTGGACTGGAGGAATCCCAAGCCGGAATTAAGATTGCCGGAAGAAATATCAACAACCTCAGATATGCAGATGATACCACTCTGATGGCAGAAAGTGAGGAGGAATTAAAGAACCTTGTAATGAGGGTGAAAGAGGAGAGTGCAAAAACAACCTGAAACTCAACATAAAAAAAACTAAGATCATGGCCACTTGTCCCATCACCTCCTGGCAAATAGAAGGAGAAGATATGGAGGCAGTGACAGATTTTACTTTCTTGGGCTCCATGATCACTGCAGATGGAGACAGCAGCCACGAAATTAAAAGACGCCTGCTTCTGGGGAGGAAAGCGATGACAAACCTTGACAGCATCTTAAAAAGCAGAGACATCAGCTTGCCAACAAAAGTCCGAATAGTCAAAGCTATGGTTTTTCCAGTAGTGATGTATGGAAGTGAGAGCTGGACCATAAAGAAAGCAGACCGCCGAAGAATTGATGCCTTTGAACTGTGGTGCTGGAGGAGGCTCTAGAGAGTCCCATGGACTGCAAGGAGAACAAACCTATCATTTCTAAAGGAAATCAACCCTGAGTGCTCACTGGAAGGACAGATCCTGAAGCTGAGGCTCCAGTACTTTGGCCTGATGAGAAGAGAAGACTCCTTGGAAAAGACCTTGATGTTAGGAAAGTGTGATGGCAAGAGGAGAAGGGGACGACAGAGTATGAGATGGCTGGACAGTGTCTGTGAAGCAACCAACATGAAATTGACAGAACTCCGGGAGGCAGTGGAAGATAGGAGAGCCTGGCGTGCTCTGGTCCATGGGGTCACGAAGAGTCGGACACGACTAAACGATGACGATGGATATAATATGCATGCAAGATTGCTTCTTTGTGTTCTTTCTCTGCCTACTAAGCACTTGGAAAAATGGACAGCTATTCTTAGACAGAAATATGGCAATGTGAAGTCAAAACCATTTATGTGACACCAGTATCTCCAGAAAACGGCACCAAGAAATTGCTGATAATCTTGCATCACATGTAAGACCACTACCACCTTACATAGGACCCTCTTCATGTACCATAAGTGCACAACTGTTAAGAATGATCAAAAAGAAGGTATTCAGTGACTGACAAGGATGAAATGGGCTTTGAATCCAAAAAGCAACTATGTGACTTCTTTCAGCTAACTGATAGAAGACAAGTAGTTCACTTAAGAGAGCTGACTTTTCACTGGGATTGGGCGGAGGGAAATAGGCAGGGTGAGGAGCACATGATAAAGCCCAGAAAAATATGAGGCTTCTAGGAGTCTAAAAATTGACAGACCTAGGAGCCCTACAATAACATGACAAGTTTTAACTCCTCAGTGAAGGAAACAATTCTTTTAATAAACATATTTAATAATAAATAACTCCTTTCTTCAAAATATATGCAACTATTTTATTTTGATTTGCTATTCATTTTCATTACATGCACTTTGCTATTTTATTTATATTTTGTTATTTTACAGCTATATTTTTTTAGTTGGGGCTCTTGTGGTGAAGGGTAAAATAAAAATCAAGCAAAAAATTTAAACTGGAGAACTGTCCTATATAGGATGTTAACTGTCCTAAATGGGGCGTTACACATTCATATAAAGGAAAAGACACACTGGAGACCACCTTCCACACAAGAGTGTGTGTCTTTCATTTTTGGTCTAATTGAAGTAACAAAACAAGACTCATTCAGACAGGCACTTTTTCTGCAGATGGTGACATTTTAAGAAAAAGCCAGGATCTGTCTTCTGAGATTTACCTCACTGGTGGATTTTTGTTCATGAACATCTCAATGGCCTTTTCATCTTCTGGATTCACAGTAACTTCCTCACAGCATTCTCCCTTTTCCAGGGCTGCAGCTCTCTCCAGTGATGGCCACTCATCATCATCATCATCTGAATCTCCATCTTTTGAGACAGGCCCTGGAGAAAGTAAGGACAACATTTAGACCTTCATATTGAAGCACAGCAAGCAATTTCCTTGAGGAAACACTGTCTTTCTTGATATCAAATGGCAGCAAGCTGGGAAGAGGCCAGAAGAGAGGCTTCTTCAAATCCCCTTCCTCATTCTCTGATTCAGTGGGGCAATACTTCACACGTGATTTTTAGTCCAATAGGCTTGCCAGTCCCAACGGTTGGATGCCCCTGGTTAGGCAAAAGCAACTGTCTTTTCTTTCCACTCAAAATGGGACCTGGCCAAGCGTAAATATCAGCTTCTGACCGCCTGCTCTAAATTCCACTGCCCATTTTGAAGTGAGATAGCAATGAGAATCACTGGCATCTTCTTCACAAGGGCCAGCTAGTGCAGTGAAGTTAGTGTGTATCAGAGAACCTCCTTCCCTTCCCCTTTGCAGCTCTAGGAACCACATAAAATCAGCTCCAGAAGGTTTCTCAGGTTTCAAGTACAGGGAGTGCTCTAGAGCACTGGTTTTTAACCTTAGCTTACTCAGGAGTTTTGGACTGCAACTCCCAGAAGCCTTCACCACCAACTGCGCTGGCTGAGGTTTCTGGGAGTTGCAGTTCAAAAACATCCGAGTAACAAAGGTTAAGAACCACTGCTCTAGAGGCTGCAGAGGGAAAGAAAGATCCCTTTCCCAGCCATACTGTACACCTACAGTTGTGTTCAAAATTATTCAACCCCCAATGCTGTAAAGGGGTTTAGGGACTATAGTGTACATTTGGAATTGTATTCAGAATGAAATCCTACAAGGACGTTTTAAAGAACCAAATGCAACTAAAATAACATCAATTGTTTCTGTAATACAGTAGTAAATGTTTCTTTTGTGGTTTCTTCATTGCCACAATTATTCAACCCCTTAAAGACTACCACTCTGAAGAAGAGAGGTTCATTCAGGTGTTTTCGATCAGGTATTGAAAACACCTGTGGATGTCACCGAGCACCAATCAAGCATAATAAGCACCAATTAGGCAGCTTTAAAATGACTGTGATACTCAGCTCCTTCTAGACATTTACTGGTGTGGTTACAAACATGGTGAAGTCAAGAGAATGGTCCAGGAAGACAAGAGAAGAGGTGATTTGTCTTCACAGGAAGGGCAGTGGCTATAAGAAGATTGCAAAGAAGTTAAACATACCAAGAGACACCATAGGAAGCATCATTCACAAATTCAAGGCAAAGGGCACTGTTGAAATGCTACCTGGTCGTGGAAGAAAGAAGATGCCCGACTTCGACTGCTGTGCGCTACCTAAAGCGTAGAGTGGTGAAAAGTCCCCGTGTGACTGCTGAGGAACTGAAAAAAGATTTGTCAGATGTGGGTATAGAAGTTTCAGCTCAGACAATAAGGCGCACACTGCGTAATGAAGGTCTCCATGCCAGAACCCCCAGGCGCACCCCTTTGCTGTCTCCCAAGAATAAGAAGAGTCGACTGCAGTATGCCAAAAGTCATGTGGGCAAACCACAAAAGTTGTGGGATAGTGTTCTGTGGACTGATGAAACAAAATTAGAACTGTTTGGGCCCATGGATCAACGCTATGTTTGGAGGAGGAAGAACAAGGCATATGACGAAAAGAACACCTTGCCTACTGTGAAGCATGGCGGAGGGTCAATAATGCTTTGGGGCTGTTTTGCTTCTGCAGGTACAGGGAAGCTTCAGCGTGTACAAGGTACCATGAATTCTCTTCAGTACCAGGAGATATTGGATGAAAATGTGATGCAGTCCATCACACACCTGACGCTTGGGAGACGTTGGACCTTTCAACAGGACAATGATCCCAAGCATACCTCCAAGTCCACTAGAGCATGGTTGCAGAGGAAAGGCTGGAACATTTTGGAGTGGCCATAGCAGTCACCAGACTTAAATCCGATTGAGAACCTCTGGTGGGACTTAAAGAAAGCAGTTGCAGTGCGTAAGCCTAAGAATTTGACTGAACTGGAGGCTTTTGCCCATGAAGAATGGGCGAAGATACCCGTAGATCGCTGCAAGACACTTGTGTCAAGCGATGCTTCACGTTTAAAAGCTGTTATAACTGTAAAAGGATGTTGTACTAAGTACTAAGATTGAATGTCACTTGGGGGTTGAATAAAAACTAATAATGATGTGAGCACAGAAAAGACATTTGTGGTTATTTCATTATAAACTTAAGGTTATATTTCTCTGACCTACAAGTGCCTCTTTCATGTAAATGTAAGCAAGATGACTGAATGATCAAAATCAATGTCAAAATGGCCAAAACATTCAATTTCAGTGGGGGTTGAATAATTCTGAACACAACTGTACGTTCTCATGTAAACAGTGTCTTTATCCATTATAGCACAGCCTTTGAGTTTGTCCATTTTTTAAAAAAAATTTAATGTAGCACTGATACATTTTATTTCAAGGCTTTCCCGTGTTATGTTACAATTCTATTTTATTGTTTATATTATTACTTAGTTGTAAGCACCTCCAAAAAAAATCATCAGAAATTCCCCACACAAACAAAACATTAAGCACCTCTGAATATCAGAGCAATTATGAAGGTGCTGGAGAAAGGCCCATTCCCCCATTCACTAGGACAGTGGTTCCCAACCTATTATTGGACTGCAACTCTCAGAAGCCTTCATTTGCGCTGGCCAGGGATTCTGGGAGTTGCAATTCAGTTCTAGGTTACCCAAGGTTGGGAACCAATGCACTTGGGCAAGGCTGGTCCAACGGTCTAACATGACCAACTGAAGCAGCTGATCTGGGGTGCTACTAAATGGCAGCAAATGGTTAGTTATTAAATGTATTACTATCAGGAGGGAAATAAGTACATGCATGATCTTCTCCCCCAGGAGCTAAAATAACTTAACCAGTGGAAACACTGTGACCATGGGAAGGTCAATCACAACTAGGCCTTGGACAATGGGCATGTTTATCAACATTTCTTGATGAAGGCTCGGACCTGAAAGGAGGTCCTGGCAGGATCCTGGGAAGCACCTTGCAGCAAACCAAAACATGGAAGTTTCTATCTTAGTATTCTCTGCTGACTGAAGTTCCTCTCCAGGACTTGTACTAAGACCTATTCCAGACTTTCCTGAAGATGTTCCGCTAAAATATATAGAGCTACAACTATATACAGTTCCCAGTGTGATTTAGTGGATAGGGTAATGGAGACCTCGGTCTGATTCCCTAGCTCTGCCATGGAAACCCAGTGGGGAGTGAAACTGGTAAAACCTCTCCTCCAATACCACACTTACCTTGAAACCCTATTATGGTAATCATAAGTCAGGTTCTGACTTGACAATAATTATATATACACATGTTGTTTTTGTTGTTTTGTCGTCAAGTTGTGTCTGACTCTTTGTGACCCCATGGACCAGAGCACATCAGGCCCTCCTATCTTCCACTGCCTCCCAGAGTTCTGTCAAATTCATGTTGGTAGCTTCGGTGACACTGTCCAACCATCTTGTCCTCTGTCGTCCCCTCCTCCTCTTGCCCAACATCAGGGTCATATATACAACATATATACACATACAAACATATTTATATACTACTGACTTTTACATTGTTTCATATACTATGTAGTGTGTATCTCTATACTATTGTATGTAGTGTGTACCCAGTACGGTGTAATAGATGGAGTGGTGAGTAGGACTCCGGAGACACCCTCACTGGTAAAACGACCTACCCTGAAAACCCTGTACTGTAAGGGTCCTTAGGGATCGGTTCAGACTTGATAGCGCGTAATACTGTAGTTGGCCCGTTGGTCATGTTTGTGCTGGCTTTGTGAGGGTGTGAGTACAGTATGGTGATAGCTGTATGTAACCCAGCCCATCTGAAGCGCATGGACTTGGGCGGGGGCTGCCGGAAGGTGACGGCTCTGCTCCAGCCGCCCTCACACTCACCCAGGACAGTCGTCCTCTTCTTGGGCTCGTCACCTCCGGCAGGGCCGTGCTCGGCCTCCAGCTCCTCTTGCTGGATCCGCGCCTGCTCCAGGATCCTTCGCGAGAGCTTCTCATCCACGTAGTCGTCCGTGTCTCCATCGCCGCCGCCCTGCTTGCCGGCCTTTCCACGTCGTTTGACCCGCGTGATGGGCTTTACCGAATCGCTCTGGATGATCTGCTCAGCCAGCGACACGTTCCCCGTCGCTCCCGCTCCGCCGGAGCCTCTCGCCCGCTTCACTTTCGGCATGATCGCCGACCGCGAACGACTGGCACCCACGTGGGAAAGTGCCGCTCAAAGGCGCATGCGTCGAACGACCCGTGAGACGGCAGAGTTTACAAGGCAACTACAGAGACAAAACGTGAGAGAGACGCCTCTCAACTGCTGAAACGAATGGCTTCCGAGTTCTCCAACTATTTCAAAATGATCATCCTGGGATGGAAACGAAAGCTCCACAGAGCGATCGATGGAGGACATCCAAGATTTTATCATGGTTGTTGACTTGTGTTACAGCTTTATGTCCCCCGGAAACAAAACGTAGCACTAAGGAGATTTCCTGATTTTTGTAAAAACTCCAATCTTATTTTAAGGAAATATTCCCTGCTTCAGAAAGCATTGTGAAAAAAGCCCTGGCGTTATTCTTCCACTGTGTGTTAAAGATCTCAAGTAAAAATCTTGAGAAAACAGCTTACAGCAGCACTTTTTCCATGCAGTCCAATGCAGGTTGAAGCTGCATGGTTTACAACCCTATACAGTTCGCTGATACTCGCCCAGTGTGTTGTAATGGATAGAATGAAAGATTAGGGCTCAGGAGATCTCGATTTGAATCCCTCCCTATTAGGCCATGAAAACACATTGAGGTGAGGGTGGCACTGATGCAACTACTCCTTAAAGACTTTCTTACCATGAAACCCCCATTTTTGTTGTTGTTTAGTCATGTCTGACTCTTTGTGACCCCCATGGACCACATCACGTCAGGCCCTCCTGTCTTCCACTGCCTCCTGGAGTTTGGTCAAATTCATGTTGGTAGCTTTGATTACACTGTCCAACCATCTCATCCTCTGGCGTCCCCTTCTCTTCCTGCCCTCACACTAAATCGGGTCATAGTTGACCAGCATTTGCTAGATGCAATACTGTACCCTTACTGCTGAAGCTCAGGGAACACTGTTTAATATCCCTGTCTTACAGTCCGGTATGAACACTAGAGAGAGACAAGACGTGGTTTATTCTCTTGGATTTTCCAACCACAGATGGGCTATGCAAGATATCACTCGAATCACAGCAAACATCTGTTTATGTCTGGCTTTTCCGTCCTAGCTCAAATCCAGAGCTTAACTACACACATAAGCCTGGTGCTGATGTGCTTGGAGGCCTACAATGACATGACTTATATCAGGTAGTAAGTCTTGTTGAGTTCAATAGAACTTACCTCCATTTCCAGTGCAATTGTATTGCAAGTGTCTAATACCATCACTTATAAAATAAAAGTTTTTTTACACAATGTAGAACCAGAAGTAAAAAGGGCAATAATTCCTTGCACTACATTGTAGTGAGACAACTAATGATATCCAATCACAGTTGTCCTGACGTCACTGTTGTGGTCTCACTGAGTTCTACGGGTAGGTCTCCCTTTGCATTGAAATTTTAAAAAAGAAAAGGTATTGAAACTGGAATAAATCTGTGCTGGGCATTAATCTATTTTTACATGATTGTATTGAGTAGTATCTTTATTGGATCCCGAATAACTTACAATCAAGGTGTTTTTTTGAGTTCTTCAGGCTTGGATAGTATAAAATCCAAAATATATTCCTCATCCCAAATTTTATACCTTCTAAGCTTGAAGAAAGGTTCTGCAGAGCTCAGAAGCTCGCCTTTATTTGTACTGACCCAACAAAAATATTACTGTACCAATAATTTTGTATCTACTTACGAATTCCTCAGCTATCATTGTTAGAAAAGAAAGAACGAGAACAACAACTGCCTCCTTCCCTAATACTGTCGTTTTAATTTCTTACAGTTATCAGTAGTGTGTTTTACTGCTTCCGGCCCCCTCCTTCTGATCACTTATTCGCATTATGAACTAAATAAGTACAGTATCAAGAACTCTGAATAAAATCCGAGCAACAACACAGTCGTGGAGACGGTTCTGCGTTACCCGTTTGGAACACTAGGAGGCTGGTTTTGAGCTGGTTTTGAGCCGGATTATCTCACTCTGTTACATCACTTCCTTTTTGTTTTCCTCAGAGGGAGGAGAGGTCGTCTGAAGGGAGGCCAGCGGCTGATGTTCTGGCCAGGACGCAGACAGACAGACCCCACTAGTTCCCCACCTCTGCAAAAACAGCACCAGTCGTTGCCGACTTAAAAGAAAACAAAATTGGAGTCGTGATCGCTTATTCTGTCGAAAGGAGCTCAGCCCCACGTGGCGACCATTGGAAGCATGGGTGTTACCTGGTATGACTTTTTTTGCTACGGTTGCGGTGATACGTTTTGGCATGAGAATCTGTGCTGCTTTAGAAAATTAATTTTGCAGAAGATTGGTCTCTTTAAAGAGGCACCAGCTCAGGCTAGGGATTTGGTATGTAGAAATGTTCAAAGGGGGAGTCGGGGGAAGGACGATCTCTTTGAGTGTAACGTGGGGACAGTCGAACAATGCGTGTCTGAGGCTCTCAAGGGCGGAAGAGAGGACGCAGGCAGGCTTGGTCGTGTAGCGGTTCTCCGCTCGTCCGTGGCGGAGGGTGTCTTCGCTGCATGTTTGCTGTCGGAGCTGCGCATCCTGCAAAGGGCAGATGATGCAGACGTGCGAAATGCTCCGCTGGGAACGCCTGGGAATGGTTGATGTTTACGGGGAAGGAGGTGGCGGAGATCCGGTTGCGATAGCAAAGACCACCGAGAGGGCGGATTCTGTAAGCGCCGTCGCCCTCGGCTGGGGTCGCCGCTATTGCCCGCGGGACGGTTGTTCGCTCGGTGGGTTGCTTCAGTTGCTGATGGCCACCAGAGTGGAGCTCGCTGGGGGACGTGTTGCCGCAGCGGCTTAATGATCACTTCTAATTATGCCTTAGGAACATCTTCAAGGCCAGCCTTGAAATGCGAGGGGAAAACTGTGCTGTGATCTAGCAAAGGTAGAATGCTTACACACATGCCAATTTTTATCTGTGGTTACTTTTCTAACCTGCTTTTCCTCCAAAATGCTTGAAGTGGCATACCAGGTTCTGTACAGTGGATATAAAAAGTTTACACACCCTGGTTAAAATGTCAAGTGTCTGTGATGTTAAAAAATGAGACAAAAATAAATCATTTCAGGACTTTTCCCACCTTTAATGAGACCTATGAACCATACAACTCAGTTCAACAACAAACTGAAATCTTTGAGGTGGAGGGAAGTAAAAATTTCAGGATGCCCGTAATATAAGCCCTACCACAAAAATAAGCCCTGTGAAACCCCACCCTCCACCATTGTGTAGCAACCAGAAGAAGGTGGCATGACTGTAAAATAAAACATCCCCTTAAAATAACCCCTAATGCATTTTTGGAGCAAAAATTAATATAAGGCCCTGTCTTATTTTCAGAGAAACACGGTAGGAGTCAGTACACCCCTGCTATCATTTAAAGTGCCTCTGAGGAATCCCAAATAAAGATCAGCTGTGCTAGTAGGTCTTTCCTGACATTTTCTTAGTCACATCCTATGGCAGAAGCCATGGTCCACAGAGAGCTTCCAAAGCATCAGAGGGATCTCATTGTTTAAAAGTATCGGTCAGGTAAAAGGTAAAGGTAAAGGTTCCCCTTGACATTCTTAGTCCAGTCGTTTCAGACTCTAAGGAGCGGTGCTCATCCCGTTTTCAAGCTGCAGAGCCAGCGCTTGTCCGAAGACAGTTTCCTTTGTCACATGGCCAGCATGACTAGGGAACACCATTGCCTTCCCACCAAGGTGGTACCTATTTATCTACTCGCATTTGCATGCTTTCGAACTGCTAGGTTTGCAAGGAGCTGGGACAAAGCTACAGGACCTCACTCCATCACGTGGATTCGATCTTACGACTGCTCATCTTCTGACCTTGCAGCACAGAGGCTTCTGTGGTTTAGCATGCAGCGCCACCACGTCAGGAGAAGGGTACAAAAGAATTTCCAAGGTATTAGATATACCATGGAACACAGTGAAGACAGTCATCAGCTGGGGAAAATATGGCACAACAGTGACATTAATCTTCAAAATTGATGAAAAGATTAGAAAAAAATTGGTCAGAGAGGCTGCCAAGAGGCCTACCGCAACGTTAAAGAAGCTGCAGGAATATCTGACAAGTACTGGCTGTGTGGTACATGTGACAACAGTCTCCCATATTCTTCATATGTCTGGGCTATGAGGTAGAGTGACAAGACAGAAGCCTTTTCTTACGAAGAAAAACATCCAAGCCCGATTAAATTTTGCAAAAACACCTCTGAAATCTCCCAAAAGATGTGGGGAAAAGTTTTATGGTCTGATGAAACCAAGGTTGAATTTTTCGGTGCTAATTCCAAACGATATGTTTGGCGCAAAAACAACACTGTGCATCACCAGAAGACCACCATACCCACAGTAAAGCACAGTGGTGGCAGCATCATGCTTTGGGGCTGTTTTTCTTCAGCTGGACCTTAGTCAAGGTAGAGGGAATTATGAACAGTTCCAAATACCAATCAATATTGGCACAAAACTTTGAGGCTGCTGCTAGAAACCTTAACATGAGGAGGGCTAAACATGAGGAGGAACTTAATTTTTCAGCATGACAAACAACCCAAACTGAATGAAAAACTGAATGCAGACTTCCAAAGAATAGCAAGGAGAGACAAGAGGGCCTTCTTAAATGAACAATGCAAAGAAATAGAGGAAAATAATAGAAAAGGAAAAACCAGAGATCTGTTCAGGAAAATTGGAGATATTAGAGGAACATTTTGTGCAAAGATGAACATGATAAAGGACAAAAATGGGAGGGACCTAACAGAAGCAGAAGACATCAAGAAGAGGTGGCAAGAATACACAGAGGAATTATACCAGAAAGATTTGGATATCCCAGACAACCCAGATAATGTGGTTGCAGACCTTGAGCCAGACATCCTGGAGAGCGAAGTCAAGTGGGTCTTAGAAAGCTTGTCTAACAACAAGGCCAGTCGAGGTGATGGCATTCCCATGGAACTATTTAAAATCTTAAAAGATGACGCTGTTAAGGTGCTACATTCAATATGCCAGCAAGTTTGGAAGACTCAACAGTGGCCAGAGGACTGGAAAAGATCAGTCTACATCCCAATCCCAAAGAAGGGCAGTGCCAAAGAATGCTCCATATACCGTACAATTGCACTCATTTCCCACGCTAGCAAGGTTATGCTCCAAGGTAGGCTTCAGCAGTATGTGGACCGAGAATTCCCAGAAGTACAAGCTGGATTCCGAAGGGGCAGAGGAACTAGAGACCAAATTGCTAACATGCGCTGGATTATAGAGAAAGCCAGAGAGTTCCAGAAAACCATCTACTTCTGCTTCATTGACTATGCAAAAGCCTTTGACTGTGTGGACCACAGCAAACTATGGCAAGTCCTTAAAGAAATGGGAGTGCCTGATCACCTTATCTATCTCCTGAGAAACCTATACGTGGGACAGGAAGCAACAGTTAAAACTGGATATGGGACAACTGATTGGTTCAAAATTGGGAAAGGAGTACAACAAGGCTGTATATTGTCTCCCTGCTTATTCAACTTATATGCAGAATATATCATGCAAAAGGAATCCCAAGCCGGAATCAAGATTCCAGAAGAAATATCAACAACCTCAGATATGCAGATGATACCAGTCTGATGGCAGAAAGTGAGGAGGAATTAAGGAACCTTGTAATGAGGGTGAAAGAGGAGAGTGCAAAAAACGTTCTGAAGCTCAACATCAAAAAAACTAAAATCATGGCCACTGGTCCCATCACCTACTGGGAAATAGAAGGGGAAGATACGGAAGCAGTGACAGATTTTACTTTCTTGGGCTCCATGGTCACTGCAGATGGAGGCAGCAGCCACGAAATTAAAAGACGCCTGCTTCTTGGGAGGAAAGCGATGACAAACCTTGACAGCATCCTAAAAAGCAGAGACATCACCTTGCCAACAAAAGTCCGAATAGTCAAAGCTATGGTTTTTCCTGTAGTGATGTATGGAAGTGAGAGCTGGACCATAAAGAAAGCTGACCACCGAAGAATTGATGCTTTTGAATTGTGGTGTTGGTGGAGGCTCTTGAGAGTCCCCTGGACTGCAAGGAGAACAAACCTATCAATTCTAAAGGAAATCAACCCTGAGTGCTCCCTGGAAGGACAGATCCTGAAGCTGAGGCTCCAATACTTTGGCCATCTCATGAGAAGAGAAGACTCCTTGGAAAAGACCTTGATGTTAGGAAAGTGTGAAGGCAAGAGGAGAAGGGGACGACAGAGGATGAGATGGTTGGACAGTGTCATCAAATCTACCAGAATGAATTTGACACAACTCTGGGAGGCAGTGGAAGATAGGAGGGGCTGGCGTGCTCTGGTCCATGGGGTCACGAAGAGTCGGGCACGACTAAACGACGATGGTTTCACCAGAAGATTAACATTTTGGAATGGCCCAGCCAGAGCCCAGACCTGAATCCGACTGAATATCTGTGGGGTCATCCGAAGAAGGCTATGCGCAGGAGACACCTTTGCAATTGACAGATTTGGAGCATTTTTGCAAAGAAGAGTGGGCAAATATTTCCAAGTCAAGATGTGCCACACTGATAGACTCATACCCAAAAAGGCTGAGTGCTATAATAAAATCAAAAGGTGCTTTGACAAAGTAGTAGTTTAAGGGTGTGCACACAGATGCAGCCATATTATTTGTTTTTTTATTTTTGCTTCCCTCCATCTAAAAGATTTCAGTTTGTTGTTGAACTGAGTTGTATGGTTCATAGGTCTCATTAAAGGTGGAAAAAGTTCTGAAATGATTTATCTTTGTCTCATTTTTTTACATCACAGATACTTGATATTTTAACAGGGTGTGTAAACTTTTTATATCCACTGAATATTCTCCTTACAACAGCCACTTATGGTAGAGTAGGTTGAGAGAAAGGGGCTGACCCAGTGAGTTTTATGTCAGAGTGGCGTTTGAAGTTTGGCTTCAGTTTGATTTTCAGACTATTGCACCCTGTTGAGACTGGCAAATTTTTGTTATTTAAAATAATCTTATTGAAATGAAAAGGAGCTATGTGGCCATTACAAAATACAAATGCAAGAATTGGCAATACTTTTATAGACCACTAAAAAAGAAATTCATAAAATCTGCTAACTTTTGTGGATCAGGATTCATCAGACATGTACAGACTGGTGTGAAGAACTTACAGTATTTTTTGATGTATAAGACTATACTTTTGTGTAAAATCTTTAGAATAAAAATTGAGGGTCTTCTTATACACGGAAGTAAGCTGAGGAGAGAAGAAAAATAAGTGGAAGGGAAAGCAGGGATCAAAGCAATCCTGCAGTGCTTTCATCCCTTTTCCCCTACACTTGCTAAGTCCCACTTAGATTTCTTACTTTTGGGTTAGAAAAGGGGGCGTCTTATACATGGGGGTGTCTTATACACAGAAAAATATGGTAAAAGTCCAGCAGTTCATGGCAAGACATATTTTGTCAGTAGAGTTTTCTTTAGATGAAAAGTCCAAAAGTTCTTGGCAAGATGGGTTTCCTCCAGCACATTTTTCTTAGATATAAGTTGGGAAAGATGCAGACCGCATTAGAGTTTGTTATCCATAATGCACAAGTCAGCTACATAAAACTATGTGCATGTTCTATGCCATCAAGTCAGAGCCAACTTATGGCAACCTTAATAGGGCTTTCAAGGTAAGTGAGATATTTAAGGAGTGATTTTACCAGTTCCACTCTTTCAGTGAGTTTCCATGGCCAAATGGGGATTTGAATCCTGATCTCCAGAGTCCTAATCTGGCACTGTATCCACTACACTAGACTGGGAAGCAAGAGGGTGTGTTATCATTAAAAGCTATTTTGAATAAAATTTTCACCAACTGTAACCAAGAATGGCTGTCAAGCAAGTAACTCCTCTTCAGCTTCTTCAGCTGAAAAGAAGGTCTTGAGAAGAATGTCACATTTTAATCTCAGTTATATAGGGCAGACTTGTACAGGAGAAGGAATACTTGCATGAATTACTTCTCTTCTAACAAACTGTACTCTCATACAACATTTTAACTATGTGGTGTCCATCAGATGTTTGGGGGCACATTTTCCATAAACCCATGCTACCATGGCCAGTAGTCAAATATGTTGTAGTCTGAAACATCTGGAGGGTAATAAGTTCCCACCCATAGGCTAATCATAGTTATGCTACATAATTTGCGCCAATAGAAGTTTGTGTGCCTTCACCAGGACAGCATTAGAATAACTTCTGTGATTATACACACAAATCTAAGATGTGGAGTGGGGGATCTAAAGCAGGTGGATTATATATGTTGTGGCCTCTGCTGCTCTCGCTGAAATGTATTATACAGGCTTGCAAATGAGGCCGTGGAAGTTAGTATGCCTGATTTGTTTTTGATATTTTTTTTTTACCAGCACACTTTCTGACTTGTATCAGCAGTTCGTAGCATCTCTGTAGCTGGGGAGAACAATAATTTTCCTGGTTTCTGGGTCACCCTGCTTGTCTTCCTAATTATAATTTTTGCTTGCCAGAGATGACTGTGCAGCCGCCTTATTCTTAAACCTGTTTTTGTACTTATAATGGCTCTGAAATAGGAAGGTTTTTTTCTCTTCATCTCAGATAATTACACGGTATGACAAATTTTGCTGATTTAGTTAGTATGATACACTAGCTCTTTCATGTTTTCTTTAGCATCTCTCTCTCTCTCTCTCTTTCTCTCTCTCTCTCTCTCTCAATTTGTGTTTACTGTGTCTTTAAAAGTTCCCACTTATTCACCATTTCGAGTTTCTTAACTAAAATAAATTCTGGATATCAGAATGAGTATATTGCAATAATTTATTGCCCACTGCTCTACAGAGGAATAATGGCATCTTAATTAAAAGCCTACCAGCATATGCATGCTTGTAATACATGTCTTGTTGAATTTACCAAAGTATTGCAATATATTAATACTGTTGTTTTTATTTTAAATTGCTTTTACTGTTATGTATTTTTGTTAGCCGCCCAGAGTAGACTTCGGTATAGATGGGCGGGGTATAAATTGAATAAATAAATAAATTTATACCCTGCTGGTGTTTAGAATCAGAGCTGAAGTTCTTCATTAAGTTGATTGTGAACCTGATTTCTCGTGTAAGAATTTGATTTGTCCCTACCAAGACTTTCGGTTGGTTCCAACATCTTCCCCATGTTGAAGACAAATCCTTACCTTTGCTCCTGGTTGAAGGCAATAGTACTTTATCTGTAGATTGCAGCTGCCTTGCAAACTTGATAGTGAAATGGGATCAAATGCTAGTTTCCAATCCTAGTTTGCCTGGAAGTACAAGCTATACAGTAGTGTAAAATCAACCTGTAGTTTGCCTCAGACTAAGAAAGGGAATACATCTCTATATGTAAGCCATTGACCTCTTGCTGACAGCTGGCTTTCATAGCATCGGGTCATAGTTCAGTATTACATATAAACCACCCTGTAGGGCTATTCCGCTTACAAAGAGACACAAGTCCTGTAACTTAGGCATTTGCTTAATTTTTTTTTTACTACAAAGCCAAAAACTTAAAAGGTGGCAGTCGAAAGATTTATATAAAGCAGTGCTGCAGACCGAAACAGTTCATTTTAAGGTACCTTTGTGAAAAAGATCCCTATCCTCCAGACTGATATTATCCTTTGAAAAGATTTCATTCCATGTGCTCACGTCCTTCTGAAAATACAATATTTTATGATTATTCACAGGCAATTCACCTTTAAATGACAATTGTGACTACATGCCTGACATAATTTTTGTTTATTTCTAACTATCCATTTTCCAAAAGTTTCTATAGAAGGAAGAATGCTGACATTCAGCAAAGATGAACTCCAGGAAGACGGGGACATCTTGCAGTCTCATTAGTGTGTAATGTGGAAGAGTGAACACTGACAGCCTGTAGTGGGAAGAAAATACTTTTCTCCACATCCCTGCTTGAACTCCATTTGGTGGAAAAGCACGAAGCAAATTTAACAAATAAATAGTGGCACTCTGTTCCTTCACTCATCATAGTTAGGCAGAAGGAAAAGTTGACAGTGCATAAGGGAGAAAAGTTTTAAGTTACCGAGAATTCCTTTTCTTGATAGGAACATATTTCCTACAAAGTCCCACAAAAGCTTGAGTATAGCTCACTGCATTTGCTCACTTTCATTTTTTGTATTGTTTGTTTACATTGGTATAAAATGTGTCACGTGCCCTCAATGCTGTGTTAGTTGACAGTAATAATACAAACCTGGGTTTCCTTGGGTAGCCTATAAAACTAATAATGGCTGTGATCCTTATTATTTGGGGCTGGGGAGTATTACGTTAAAATCTTTCTCCTGTTTTAGTGTGTCTCAGATGCCCATAGCAGAAGGAAAAAGTGTCCAGCAAACAGTTGAAATCTTAACAAGAAAACTGGAACTACTCGGAGCTGAGAAACAAGGAACGTTCTGTGTGGACTGTGAAACCTACCATACTGCAGCCTCCACAATGGGCAATCAAGGTAAACATTTGATTTTCTACAATAAATTGGTGCCTTCAGATTTCTCTGATGAAAGTCCATTAAGGAACTTCAGGCTTAATTCGTCCCCAAGGAAAGAACTTTATGTAATACCTTTTCTGTAAAATGGCTTTACAGAAGTTCCAGCATTCAAAAATTCCTCCTCCAAACAATCAACCTATCCATCAGTTAATGTTATTTATAAACTAGGACATGAAATCAGGATTAGATCAAAAGATAGCACACATTGGAGGTAGCAAATAATTTGGAATCATTGGTTCCTAAATGGTTGAGGGAAAGTATGCTACCCTAGATAATGGTCAGAGGCAAGGAGCCTTCTGCAGTCTCTGTTAGAGGGTTGCCGTTCCTTTTTTGTGTCCTGTTTTTGTTTTTTTTTGTTTTGTTTTGTTTTTGTTTTGTTTTGTTTTGTTTTACTCTCAACTTGCAGAATTGCCCAGGCAGCATTTTGAGCAATTCTGCCAACAGAAAGAACTTGCACCCACCTATATTTCACTCACCTGGAACAGGTCTGATCTTCTAGGTTATCTTAGGCCTACTTGGGACTTGGGGACTCCACTCTTCAGTGCTTCCAGTCCTTCCTTGAGGGCTGATCTTAAATGGTGCAGTTTGGGGAGGCTATGTCCACTTCTTGGGACCTCCATTATGGGGTCCCTTGGAGATTGGCAATTTCCTGATGCTTTTCAATATCTATATAAAGCTGATGGGAGAAGTCATATGGAGATTTGGAGTTCATTATCATCAATGTGCACGACATACATGTGCACATCTCCTCTTTTCATCATCTGCAAGTGATACGGTACAAGTCCTTGAGTGCTGTCTATTGTCAATAAAGGTTTGAATGAGGGCCAGTAAACTGAAACTGAATCCACATAACATGGAGATCTTACTGTTGTGAGGATCATCAGACCTGTTAGAGGGATATTTATCTGCCCTCAATGAGGGTTGCACTCTCCCCAAAGGATCAGGTTCACATCTTGGTTGTACTCTGGGACCTAATATGTGCTGTGGCCAAGAACGCCTTCCATCAACTTCAGTTGATTGTCCAGCTGCACCTCTACCTTGGTAAGAAATGCCTAATAACAGTGGTTCATTTGTCAGTAATCTCTAAAATAGACTACTGTGATATGTAGCCCTAATCTGTGTAGGGCTGCCCTTGAAGTTAGTATAGAAACTTTAGCAGGTCCAGAATGAGGCAGCCAGACTGATCACAGGTACAGTACTAGTAGATATGTACACATATCCCCAGTCTCGGCACACCTTGATTGGCTCCTTGTTAGTTTCCATGCTCCCTATTAGTTTCCATGCTCCCTGTTAGTTTCCAAAGACCTATGCCTCCATGTGGGAGGCATAGGTCTTTGGGTGAAATGTAGTCTTGGTGCCCATTAGGCCCTATATAGCATCAGTCCCCAACATTTTTTGGACCACGGAGCAGTTGGGGGTGCGGACTCTGTGCGCAGGGTGGCGGGGGCACCCCCATGCTCACGGGTGGGCATGTCACGCTCACAGGTGGGCATGTCGAGCTTGCAGGTGGGCGTGTCACGCTTGTGTGCACAAGCACGACACGCCCACCCACAAGCACGACACGCCCACCCACTCAAAATCTGCTGGGAGTGGGAGCAGCAGCAGCACCTCCATGGCAAGCGCGGGACTTCCTCCCTGCCTCGTAGGGGCTTGGTCCCACCTGCCCCCCAAGGGCCCACATGTCCAGAAGGGGAGCCGTCTACCTGCCCGGCAGTTTTCTCCCTCGGGGGTTTGACACCATTGGGGCTTCTGGTTTTAGGTCTCTCCTCCCCCCCTGCTCTTCGCGGGTCACCTGGCAAGGCTGCTGCGTCCGTCGCCTCGTCCTGTCTGCAGCTGAGGTGAAGGAGGGGCCTCGCTCACAAGCTGGCCATGTGCTTCTCCTTCCTCCTACCTGGCGCTCCTCCGCTCCCTGCCCAGACATGCTGCGGGAGGGGGGTGATGCCAAGAGAACAGCCTTCTTGCGTGTCCTCCCCTCCCCCAGTCTCCTTTCACAGCCTGCCACGGAGAGCTCGCGCCTGTCCATTCGTCCGTCTTGACAGGCTGTCGCTCGTTCCCTCCCTCTCTCTTCCTTTCCTTTTCCTTTCCTGCTGCTGCTTATTTGCTGTCGCCACCAGGGCTGAAGAGCCGCGGCCAACAAGGCTGAATGAATGTTCCATCTGAGAGAACAAAGCAGCCAGTAGCAGGCACGCCAGCTGGCACACCCGCCAGCCAGTGGGGAGCCGCGAAAGTGTGATACGCCCGTCCGCAAGCACGACACGCCCCCCCCCATACATGTGGGGGCTGGAGATCTGTGTCCACAGCCCAGTTCAAGGAAGCCCATGGACCAGCACTGGGCTGTGGACTGGGGGTTGGGGATCCCTGCTATATAGGACACATCTAAAGAACTACACCTCCCACAAAGAACTAGTCCTCTCAGGAAGGACTGTGGCAGTTTCCTTTGCTATAGAAAGTAGGTCTGACATAGTTTGAAAGATGGGTCCTGTTGCAGTTGAATAAAATATAGGTGTGTGTAGATTTCTGTGGTCAGGAATGCCCAGAATATTGCCTTGGAAAATTTTGGAGTCATTAAAAAGCAAAGCAACAGTGAACAGTTGTTGTTTCTTCTTCTTCCTCCTCCTTCTTTCTTCTTTCTTCTTCTTCTTCTTCCAGGGTTTCAATGTTTCATATACTATACTGTGTTTTTAAATAATTTTGCCTCAAATTCTTTTATACCTTCAAGCCTCTAGTGCTTTTAATGGCTTGCTTTAGTATGCTTTTTCTGGTGTGTGTGTGAGAGAGAGAGAGCGAGAGAGAGAGACTTCTTAACATTTATGTTTTTAGTGTACGTTGCCCCGAGAGCTATTAGCTAGGGGGGAACTAATGAACATTAGAAATAAATGCATACAGCCATTAGAGATGTATAGTGGGATTCTGCCAGAATTTCTTCTGGCATATAAGTCTGATATCTCTTTTGGGCCCCAGTCAAAGTGAGGGTAGCCCCTGGCCATTTTTAACCCACCATGAGAAAACACTGTCAATCCGGCCACAGCTTTCACCTTTCCACAATTGGTGAACTTGCTTTGCTTCCCTGCTGCTTCCCATTCTTTACCTGCATCATGTGAAGCAAGTGACAACAGCAGGCTACAAACTTCCTGTGGCATCTCCTTTCGCTCACATTTAGCCATCTCTCCTTCATATGCTGTTGCCTGCCTTGCTTTCCACCCATTCTAAGGGCTAGGGTCCAAAATGAAAGAGAGGATAGAGCTTCCATATCATTAATTATTTGTGTGAAAAGGGGAAGCTCAGCAAGCACTGCTTAATAGGCAAGGCTACACTGCTGAAATCCCCTCTTCTTTGTAGTTACTAACGGTACAGGATCCTTATCCTCTTCTTTGTGTGGCCACCTTATCAAGGACCCCTAGAGAGGAGAGTGAGGAAAGAGAATTTTTTTAGCACTCTGCCCGCAGTCTCCAAGAATAATAAAGGTTGTGATTTTCTCCCCCTTACTCTATCATAGGTACTGTACAATTATTATGCTCTGTTTTAAAAGAAATTACAATTAACAGAAAAAATGGTAAAACTTGAGCTCAAAAGCCTCCATCTTCTAAATAAATTCATCTTGCTTCCTTTAAGAATCAGGCAGCGTTTGGAGATTTGATATCCTATGCCACAGAATAACCTAACAACAACAATAATGTGCCAGCAAGTTAATTCTGACTTATAATGACCCCTTTCCGGGTTTTCCAGCTAGAAACTACAAAGAAGTGGTTTACTATTTCTTTCTTCTGTGGATGCTCTGGGAATATATATGGTAGCTTGCCAAGTCCACACCGGTTGGCTGTTCCGGAAAACACAGTAGGGAATGTAACTTTCAATTTCTGTCTCTTCAATCAGTTAACTAAACTACTGAACTGTCCAGCCAGCTTGCATAAAGATACTAGGAAGTTAGAATGCAGATTTTGTTCGAGCCCAGGGCATATATGTTTCAGTCTCTGGTATTGGTAGGTTAACCTTTCAGTCCATTTTCTGGAAATCTAATAATTAAAAGAACAAGTCTTGTTCCTCTGCCTAATTAGTGTGTAACTGAGTGCAGTTATGGGCCTGATGCCAGAGAGAAAAATGATGGATATAATCAGTGCTTTTTATTTTAAAAAGACAGTTCTTAAGAATTTAGAGCAATTTTTAAAGCCAAACTATATTATTTTTATTGTTAAAATTAGAAATGGGCACGAACCTCAGTTCAGACGTTCATGCCCGTTTGTCGAACCAGCACCACAGTGCCATACATTCCCTTCCCCCACCCACCCCAGCCAGCTCCTCCACTCACCGACCAGCGTGCACTGCTCTCCTCCTCCTCTTTGGGCATTTGACTAGTCCCAGAAGGAGCACATGGTTCCCGCCTCTGCCTCCTCTAGCAGCTGCCCATTCAGATGAGGAGGTGAGGCAGGGATTCCTGCAGTGCTGCCTTTGAGTGGCTGGCTGTTGGAGGAGGCCGAGGAGGGAAGCACACACTCCTGCTGGGATTGACTGAACACCCAAAGAGGAGGAGAAGAGCAGTTCACGCCTGCTGGTGAATGGGGGATCCAGGCAGGGTGGGTGGGGGAAGGAAATGCATGGCACCTATGGTGCTGGTCCAATGAACTGGCATGAACCTCAGAACCTAGGTTTGTTCCCATCTCTAGCTAAAAGGCATTTTGTTTTAAAATGGCCTTATGCAATTATAATCACTTCAAAATATATTATAAATTGTTTGGCTTAGTGATAAAGCAGGAATGGAGTTCCTGGAGAATTTTCAGATCTTATATGTGAATTGTTAAACACAGATTTTAATTCTATATTATTTGAAAATGTATTCATACAAAATTTTCTATAAATTTTATAAGTGATCTTGGAGTGTTGTCTTAATCTTATGAGAGGTCATTGCGTTTCGCACAGATTTTTTTAGGTTAATCTTTCCAGCTCTTCTAGTAGTCTGGTACATACAACTGGAAAAATCTGCAGTTCTCAAACTGGGAGAAAAGATATAACTATACTGAAGATTTTTTCCCTCAGTGTACCAGACAATTTTGTTCAGTGTGCTCTTGTGACTGGTTTAAGTCATATGTGTTGCTATTTGAAAGATACTACTTTAGAATGGGCAAATGTTAACTTGTCTCATGAAAGAGGTTCTTTTGGGGAAATAAAGTTAATTATGAAATGCTATTTGGCAAACAGTGCCAGGCAGTAATTAATGCACAACACAGAGATTCTGTATTAGAGTCAATAGTTTGAAACACAAAGGACAAAAAAGGATGTAACAGATGTTTCATTTTAAAGCATGTAAGAGAGAGGGAATATCCTTCCTGAAGCGAAAATAATGCTGCTCTTGTTTCAGGGCAGGCTGCCAAGCTGATGTACGTGATGCACAATTCCGAATATCCTCTCAGCTGTTTTGCTCTCTTTGAAAATGGCCCCTGCCTCATAGCAGATGCCAACTTTGATGTTCTTATGGTGAAACTGAAAGGCTTCTTTCAGAATGCCAAAGGAAACAAGATAGAGAGCCGGGGCACTCGGTACCAGTACTGCGATTTCTTGGTGAAGGTTGGCACTGTTACCATGGGGCCAAGTGCTCGTGGGATATCCGTGGAGGTAAGGATGCCTCTAAAAAAAGAAAGAACCAAATATGCCACTTCAGTGTACTGTATTATACGGCCTCTGTTCAGGCCAGTGCTTGGGAGTATTATTAATAACTTGTTACCTTTTTTAACATAGTTAATTTCTATTGCTTATTATTAGTTATCAACAAATGTTCTTTGTTACTAATGAGTTTCTTTTTATTTACTACTTTATTACTTTAAAAATACAAAAATGGCCTCAAATGACCCCATAAAAGCAGTGTTTTAAAAATAACAAGTACATATTGAGTAAATATTACTCATGTACAAAAAAATGACATTATCAGTCTTCATATTATTGTTTTTAAGCTATCATGTTGCTGTTATCACTACATGAAAAAGAAGGTGTTGCAGCTAATGGCAGTGCTTTTAATTTGTTAACTTCCATGCTCTGGTTCAGGTACAGCAAACACTTCTCTGTATCAGGAAACAACTATCCAAATATAAAGAGTTTGTATCTAATGGCATACACAGCACCTGCACATGGAGATATCACCATAGCATAAAACCTAGAGCTATAATGGCCACTTGTACATCATCAAAAAAGAGTAGGAAAGCAGATATTTATTTGCATATACTAATTGCTATAGAAATAAGTCCTATAATTTAAATAATGATTTAACAGTAAATAAAGGACTGCTCTTGGTCATCCTACTCAAAGCATGCATGTATGCACAGGAATTGCACCAGAACAATCCAGGAGTCCTGCCCTTTGATGTTAAAAAAGCAAACAAACAGGTAATGTTCCTACGTGCACCAGGTGGCTTCTAACTGCCCTCCTTGTTCCCAAAAGTACTTTGGAAATAAAGCTGTTCCAAGATATACTGTTGTGGGGGAGGATGGTCGCCATCAGCAAAACATGGCAGCCTCTATTGAAAGAAGCCCCAAGAAGCCATTATCCTGGGTACAAAGTTCCTTGATCCTTAGAGCTGGCCTGGACCACGAGCAGATCATTTGTGTTTTTTTCCCCTAAACAATTTTAAATTGTCCACCTGCACTGTGGGCGTTGCATGAGCGGTTTGACCAAACAGGATCCCAGCCAGAGTTTTTGTGGGTTACACTGAATTGAAATGCCATCTGAACCAGTGGCTCTGCAGTTGAGCTGACATCCATAGTGCTATCTAATCCTTACTTGCTTTGTCATTTTATCAATAAAATGAAGATTGCATAGGGCACAGCACAGGTTACTAAGTAAAGCAGGCCCAAGGCCAGTGTGCTCTGTCATGCTCCATCCCCTGAAAACAGAAGTAGCAAAAAGTCCACATGTTTTCCTAAAATCATTATTTTTCAATCAATTTAAGGTGCAGGGACACTCCCCATTGTAAAGGAAAAGTTTGTTTCATGAAGGATTCTTTTGCAGAATGAAAAATGTGCACTGGAGGGAGCTTCTAAGAAGTTCCAGAGACCACAAAATTTAGTAGCGATGCATGTAACCCAAAGGCACCCTACTATAGAGATAACTTCCTTTATGTTCTGTAACCGTCTCTGATCATCTGAGGACTGACACTCCATCTACCAAGTGTGAGAAGTGAGCCAGAGATAAATATTTGACAGTTCTGCAACTTTTCAGCTACAGGTCATACGCGTGTGCGCGCACACACACACCACCCTACAAAGTCTTGCCAAAGCCTTGATTCAGTTTTTTTTTAAAATCTAGAAAGAATAAAATTAGTTTTTGTTCACTTATGCATTTTGTGTCTGTTAGCTAATCTTACATCTTATTATTCTATATGAAAAAATCAAAATACAATTTGCTATAATATAGAATGGAAGGGCTACATTATAATATTCACATTTGCAGTTTTCTATTTGTTCTTGCTTTTGGAATATTTTCTGACATTTCAGTAATAAGTTGTACACCAAAACTGAAATGTACGTAACTAAAATCTGAGATCAGCTGCTTGAATCTTCTCAACCACCTCACTTTTTTCACTATATTTTTCCCCAAGCTATATTTTTATTTTTTAAAAAACATCCGGTGTCTCCTACACTGTCTGCAAAGAGTGGATGAGCATTTCACTGCCATGAAATCTTATATTCTTAGAGAAGTTGGAATGGAAAATTTCATTCCCTCCTGTAAAATAACTTGTGTCTGTCCTTCAGAGCTTCTGTTTCTCTTGCCAGGTGGAATATTGTCCATGTGTGGTAGCTAACGACTGCTCAAACTTATTAATGGAGTTCATGCAGAGCTTCATGGGAAGTCATGCTCCTGGAATCCCTTCTGTATTTGGCAATAAACACGACAACATCTACAGCCCAGCTGACACCATGGTTCAGTATATGGAACTCTTCAACAGGATTCGGAAACAGCAGCAGGTGCCTGTTGCAGGGATCAGATGAGGAAGACTTTATAAGCCTTAGTGAGCAACCACTTTACTGCATAGTCAAACTATTGGAGTAACAGTTCATCTCAGCACTCCAGACTGCAGTTGCTTCCCATTAAATGAATGCAGCCTGCCTCCTTTGGAGGTAGAATTAACTCTGTCTGATCTTAGACCTCAGTTTCAAAGTTTCAGTGGTAATGACATATTTCACCCGCAACTCCTGTCCTACAACGGAGCAAGAGTCCTACAACGGAGTAGAAAGTCGTAAGTTCAAATCATGTAGAAATGGGAAGACAGGATTTGGATAACTGCTTTTCTTGGATAGTTATGAACAAACTGAGGTTTCTATCTAATACTATGAAAACATTTTAATATGATTTTGATAAAAATAAGTTTATTTTCATACATTTTTGTTGAGTGTTATCTATTAGCACGATTTATGCTCCTGATAGTAATATAAATTCTGTTAAAACCACAGAGGTTTTTACACTTTGGGTTGAAATTTAATGTACTGTGCTGAAGCAAACAAACTCGGGACAAGAGAGAATTATCTTATCAGTGTTTAAGTTCTTAGCCTTCCACTATCTTCATAAAGCTGTTGAGAGGATTAACATGTTTGAGCTTTAGGATAATATCGTTGGAGTCTAGCAGCTTAATTCTTCTACCTTCTATTCTAATGTTGTAAAAGTATCTGACAGAACAGAGAAAATCCCTGGTCATGAAGAAGTTTCATTGCACAGAATTAAGCCATAAATCAATTTACTGTGACATTTTTCTAAGATCAAGCGGGAAAATACAGATGGTGCAACACTGCGACTTCCCCAGAATATTGGATGTTGTTGAAGAATGTAGCTTTGTTTATTGTACGTTTTTGTGTTGTGTGATTTGTTATGCTTTGTTTTCTTTCCAGTCCTCGAGTTGCAAAACCATTGTGTTTGTTCCTATATAAATACACTTCCTTTAAAAATCCCTAATTAAAAAACTGCTTATATTTTCTATTGGGGAGTCCAAATCTTGATAAAGAATTTGTTCTTAGACTCACAATTTGTCTGCTCTTTAAGGTATTCTCTTCTTTCATGGTGATTTGCTTGTGGTTGTGTGCTGTCATTTCCAACTTATGGTAACTCTATGAATTAATGCCTTCCAAAAGCCATGCTCAAGTCTTGCAAACTAAAGGTTATGACCTCAAATTTATCTCATGTTTTGAGCTTTCTCTTTTCTTACAGCCAGTTTTCTAGGATTTTTACTTTTGCTGTGAGTCTTGTTTTTCAGTGAGTTGTACCATGTAAAAATAAGATGCACTGAATTTTTTTTAAAAAAAATCCTGAGAAAATTGTCTTTTCGTGCTATGCCCAGAGGAACATTGAAGGAGCCTTCCTGAAGAATGTGAAGACTGTGAACATATCAGGCATTCCCTGATCAATGAGAGCACCCTGTTGGCTGATCCTTCCAGTCTGGAAGCACTGTTGGATTGCTTCCAGCACAAGGAAAGATGACTAATATGTCCAAAGTTTGAGAGCCTCATTTCAGTCTAAGAGTTGAGACTTCATCTAGAATCCATTTAGTCCTTTTCAGTAGCCTATGGTGTCAGTAAAGTTCTCCAGCACCATATTCTAAATAAATTCTTTCTTTTATTTCTTTCTGGCTGTCAGCTTTTATCATTGTTCAGTTTTCACATCCTAGTTCAGTAATCAGAAATACCATATTATGGCTGATCTTGACCTTGATTAATTCTTATAATTAAGGGCCTTTTAAAATTCTTACATAGCTATCCTTCTGCATCTTCTGTTCTGCACAGTGGGAACAGATTGTGGCCTTCAGCTCCCAAGTAGTAGTACGAGGGGGAAATGTATCCATATGCTCTGAAGTCAAGAGTTTATTCTACCCCCTATGTTGGGTTAGCAATAGCTGCTGATGTTTTTGTTCAGGTGCTGTTGAAAACTACATGGTTCAGGAGCATAATGCAAAGAACTTGGGGTGAAACACAGATAACAGTTGGTGGTATATAGTGATGCATATTAATGATCAAGGGGTTGTTGTTGCTGCCTTAACACTGACATGCTTACACAAAAATTGATAGTGAAGGCAAAGAGTGATTTTAGAATAATGTTCTGCTCTAGCTGTTACAGTGTGAAGAATTAAATCGACAGGTTGAGCATTTTGTGCCTAGCACACTGTTAATCCAGATACGTTTTGATGAGAATGGGATATTCTTTGTTAAATGAAGAAAGAGGAGAGACCACGGCATATATGGAACAGAGAAGAACTCCAGAATAGTTTGGCAACGGTTGCACTCCTTTTTAATCTAGCAATGGCAATATTTCCCCTCCCTTCACCTTAACTGAGGAAATGTATTGGTAGCAACTGCTTTTAATTCCCACCTTTGTATGGATTCTTGACTGAATTTAAAATGTGAGCATTCAGTAACCTTATTGTGTATGAGACCACAGCACTTTAATTTATAAGACTGGGGAGGGTATACTTCTAAAGAAACAGAAGGAAAGATGTTCTCTTTTTACTTCGAACAAGTTTTGTAAAATTAAATAGGGATTTTTAACAATTCACTTGCATTACATTTTATGTAAAGGTTCGCCATCGAATATGCAGGCAGAACCTGCATATACAAGAGTAGTGGATGCTGCATAAATTAGTATTAATTGTAATAACTGCATTTTATCTGTTATTTTAATGTGTTTTAACCTATGTAAGCCGCCCTGAGTAGACATTGTCTAGAGGGGCGGGGTAAAAATCGAATAAATAAAATAAAAAATAAAATAATAAATATACAGTAAACACAGCTGTCATCCTCCAAAAAGGGAATGAATAGTAATTTTTGGATGATATATATTCTGAATTTTAAATTTGTCCTGAAAACCTTGTTGTAGGTGGGGATTTTTTTGTCTAAACCAATACCATCCTTAATTACATCTGATCAATTAATGCCTAGCCCCAAATATTAATATGATGAAACTACAGTAAAGTTACATCATATGATTATAAAACTTAGGATCAGTATTATTCATTGGCTTTTTTAAAAAAAACCTGTCGGAGCTATTAATTACATAGAATTTTTATTGGCAGGCAATCATTCCTTAAGCCTTCCTATGTAAACATTAAGACACTTAGAAAACCTCTTCAGTATTTTCAGCCCTGTCCATTGGCGATGAGCCCAGAAATAATCTGACAAGATGATTCATGACTTGTACACAAAATTGTATTGCAAGTAAGTAATTTTAACAAACTAATAACCAAATTGAATCTGATCCATGAACTGCATTTGATTTTAATATGTTTTTACTCCTGTGATAGGTGATTAACAGCATTGGGTAAGGGCTGAAGTCTCAGGCATTTGGCTCATTAATATTTAGCTTTTAAAGGAGTCACGATAAGCCTCTGTTCCAAAGGTGTTTACATGGAAATGATACAAAGCCTCAGTGAGAGAGTCATGAATAAGTAGTAACAGCATTTTATTTATTTTTATTTCACTTTTTATGCCAGCTTTCACCTAATGCAGCAACCTAAGACAGCTCACAAGTTATTAAAATAAAAACAATTAAAAATCTAGTAATTTATACTGCATCAGCTGGATGATACCAGCCAGTGACCAGGATATTTAATTTAAATTAACTGAAAGTATCCCACCCCCATGCCAGTTTCTGGTTCCAAGGCTCCAAAGGGCTCCTTTTTGCCCTGGAAAAGTCTTTTATAGCCAAAATTGTGGCCAATTTGCCACCTAACCCCTTCCCCAGGCTAATATCATTTGGTGGCTTCCCAATCTTTGTTTTTCCCCCACTTTAAAAGATTGTAGTTCTTCTGAGATTCAGTTCTGAGGCATTAAGAGCTTTAGGTTAAAATATTCCCACCCTGCTGATAAGTCTGTTGTGCAAGTGTTTGCTAGAGCCACATTCATCACAGCCTTGTGTGACAAAGCTGAGTTATTGTTTGGCAAAAAATAAATCAACTATATTAATTGGTCTAAAATGCTCATTAACCAATTCTTAAAAGTTTGTGTATCACATTTCCTGATACTACTGAATTCTCTTCTCTGGATTCTTCAAATGGGTTTCTGCTATTGATGTTCCTTCCCTTCTGTATAGCCAACCTTTCATTCTTCCATCTGTCTAGCTTTCTCTGACCCTCCTGTTTTCATACTGTTTCATTCTCTGCCTTTCATGTTCTCTTCAATAATCTCTTAACTGCATTATTTTTCCAGAACTCTAGAAAGAAACTTTCTAACTTTCTATCTGTAATATAGTATGATAATATGGGCTTCAAGAACTTTCTCCTCAACCTCCAGGTTCCTCCTCAGATTACACACCTTTTCTGAGGCCCTTGACGAAGCTTTCATACTTAAACCCAAGATGAAAGAAAGCCTGACAGCTTACATATATATCTGGATTCAATACGTATTTACTGTATATTAGTTCAAAATACATTGTTATCTTTCAAGACAAAAACCTAGTTTATGAAGTCACATGTTTAACCAGTGATATATAAAATATAATGAACCCAAGCAGTGGTTGCAGGCATTTGAAATAATAGCAACTGTAAACTTGCAATTTTAGAAATAAATTGGACATCCAGTCATTTGAAAGTGGAGGGGAGCATTATACTTTTTAAAATGGGCCATATAAAAAAATAGAAGAACAATCCCTACATCACATGTTAGGGCATTCCACAAGGAGGGATGATGATATCACACAGGAGAATATTTCTTGTGCCCACCACAAGAGACCCAGTGGGGGGGAAACAAAAATTGGAAGCGAGAATCAATTTCCCTCTTTTTCAAGGACAATTTTTCTGTTCTCTGTCTTGGTCTCTGTGCATCACAGGCATAGATCCCCACCTGTACAAAGTCACTATTTAGAACTTTCTAGATAAGATTTTTGGTTGATATCACCACCCTCCTGTCTACAGCACCTGTGCTGAAAGGCTGTCTTTCAGTTGTGCTTCAGGTGATGCAGTGGGAACACCCGCCAGGACACCTTCAAAAGAGTTGGAATTTGTGGTTTTTCTTTCTATTTTTCACTCTAACAATATAGTTCATCTTTACAGTGGGGTCTTGACTTGAGAACTTAATCCGTATTGGAAGGCGGTTCTCAAGTCAAAAAGTCTGTAAGTCAAGTCTCCATTGACCTACAGTGCATTGAAAACCGATTAATCCCGTAACAGGCCGTTTTTGTTCCATTTTGGTTTTTTTCTGGTCTGTAAGTCAAATCTCAGTCTGCAAGTCAAACCTAAATTTTGTGGCCAGAGAAGTCTGTAACTCAAAAAGTCTGTAAGTCAAGCCGTCTGTAAGTCAAGGGTCCACTGTATTAACTTTTTCCTATTTTTGTTGCAATTTAGGACCGCGCACCACTAATTCTCAAATTCTCTGATTCTATCTCTGGCCCAAATATGGTAAATAGGAAAGCCAATTAGATTTGCATACACCTGGGAGGCAGGAAAGTTTTAAGGGTCGGATCATACTTCTGCACTATTAAAGAGCAGGCCGGGTAGGTGGGGCTTGTCAGCCATGGAAGGCAGCCCATCTAGGAGAAGGAAAACTCCGATTTCAAACCTCTGCTGCCTTGTGGCTATATTCACTGATGGAAAAGGCTTCAGGCGTTAACCTAGAGGCAAAATCCGGAGCTGGAATACCGAAGGCAGTTTGTGTCGTTCTGTCAACTCCTGCAATGTTGCTGGAACCAGTTGTATTAGCTCTTGCCTTTCCATTGGAGCATTTCAGCAACGTGGAGAGGGGGGATCTGCTGCCTGGGTAACAGCCTATCCTCCATTACTTTACCCAGGCTTCATGCTCTGGAAAGGACACTCCTCGATTCAGAGAATGTTACCATAGTCTCTCGAGACTGAAGGATGCCTATGCTATATCACCCTTAATAAACCTCAATTTTCCCTATGGACTCAAGGCCATTCTTTAAGTACAGTTCTACCTGTAAAGGTAAAACTCCCCTCATAGACAAAATAGGTGTTTCATTCACCCTGGCAAAGAACAGAACGCTCAACCTGCCAAGTCTGTCAGTCTTTCTATAGTCAGATTCAATGCAATGCCGGTGCCTCGCTGAAATCCTTTCATTGCCACTCCACACTAAGAAATGACCTTCTGCAGATCTCCGGGACTTTTCCAGGTGCTTCTCACATTGACCTCTGCACCATCCACTGTAGCCCCTTCAGCTTCAACAGTGACCTTCACAGCATTGTTGCTTAGGAAAGATATTTAAAAGGTTAAACACTCCAAACCAGTCACTGTTGAAGTGTTCTGCTTATATACCACCCCACAGCACTTAAAGCACTCTCTGGACAGTTTACAATTTTAGTTATGCAGGCTACACATTGGCACCAACCCCCAGCAAGCTGGGTACTCAGTTTACTGACCTCAGAAGGATAGAATGCTGAGTCAACCTTGAGCTGGCTACCTGAACCCGGGTCATAAGCAGTCTTCACTGCAGTGTAACTACTGCAGCATGAGGTTCCTGTCAACACTACAATTGTGCAAAACTTCTCTGTCCAAGCACTGTAACCCAGTATTAGAGAGTGATTGTGTCTGGCCACGCTTGGATGGCCTCCTTCTCCCTGGTACTAGCCATTAACATTCTGTGGTACTCCAACTTTAGCACTAATCCACATTCCAGTTTAGAAAAAGCCTCCCCCCTCCCATGGCTTCAAAATTAACTGGAAATTTCATATCACTGCATCAGCCAAATAGATTACACCGTATGTGAGCTGGGTATCTCTGATAGATCTTATGGCCTAAGCAAACAAGGCCCCAAGTTAATTCAGACTTTAGAAATAATTGAAAACTTCAAATTGGACTTAAAAATAACTGATATCTCATGTTGCTGGAATAAAATGTTATCTGTTCTGCTTGTCTGGCTCTACAAACATCTGTGTAACTGCATTTTGCAACAGATGTTTTATATATCTGACTTGCTGAAAATTCTGTTGCCATCTTAAGATTTTCTTTGAATCTCAATTCCCACAGTGAGAACAGTACAGTGCCACTTCCTGCAATACGGTTCACCACTTTATAGTTCCTCCTTTGGCTTCATGATACACACACGGACCAGTTCTAAAATGTGAGAAAAGCAAATGAACAAAGTCATTATATGACACATAGACACATAAATACACACACACACATTCTAAAAATCTCACATTGCCCTTTAAAAGCACACCTCCTAAGGTACAGGGATATTCATTTATGCTTTCTTAAACTAGTTTGTAAATAAAAACAGACTCTATTTCCTAAAAAGAACAATAGTTGATGAAAGTGATGTTATTCCCAGATAAGTACTGTAACTCAACAGGCAAGGCTCAACTCCTCTCTTGCCTCTTCTTCCCAAAAGTCTTGCATTTTGAGGAAACATAACCTTAAGAGATTGAGATTGCCATTCAGGTTTGGCATGGAGTTGGTCAGAAAATGGCCAGCTCCCTTAAATCTGTAACTAACAAAATGATTCACAAAATGTGGCTTTCCTCATTGTGGGATTTCTTGCATTCTAGGATAGAAAAGGACTTCGTGTTGTATTCTCAGAACCTCTGTCACTGAAACTGAAACACATGAAATGCCCAAGGTATGGAAACTGGCAAAATGTCCCTGACCTCAAAAGTAGGCAGCGAAGAATCTGGAGAGGACAGACTTCTATTAACCTTGAACTTTCTTTAAAGAAATTCTGATGGGAAATCTGACAAGTCTGACCAGTTATGCAAAGCTTTACTTATATTTCATAAGGAAGCCTGATTTCATTTTAATTCCAGTATACATATCAAGCAAACATTTAAGCTTAAGCAGAAAATCATGTTATCTAGCTCTATATTGTATAGATACTCTGAGATGCCTACTGTCAAGAGTGGGCTGGGTTTGAAGCAGTAATTAAGATGCAGCTTCTTAAAGGTGTTTTCTGTTTTGTTACAAAGCTTATTGTCTCCATCTGACCTCCAGGGTAAAGAAGGGATAACTGAAAGCAGTTGTGCCTAGCACTGGAGAATTAAAAAGAACAAAAGATAGCTATTTCAACTTTACTTGGCAAGGCAGAACCTGCCCACCTACTGAGCTTCAGAGACTTATGCGACTACAGTTAAAAGTAAAACATTTCGATTTGAAAAAATTCTATCAGGAAGGTAGTAGAGCAAACTAAGGCAGAACTCAAGTTAAAGCTGGTAAATCAGCAGTGAAAACCAATGGGTTATGAATAAAGCTTTGTGAATTCAGGAGCATGAGCCTGGTAGGGATATAGAACAAGTCTTTCTAGCAGGAATCTTTTGTTAAAACGGAGAAGAGTAGAGAAACAAATGGCATGGCATTTGAACCAACAAGCAAAATGAGAATATAACCCACTATTGCTAAAGATAAACAAGGCAAGGGAGAAGGGAGGGAAGGCAGTCTGAAATGTTTGCAGAGCAACATTCAAAAGGCATTTCCCTCCAACCTCGTGTATTACACAAGCTTTCTGATACGTGATCCTTTTGTTAGAGAAAGCAGCGTATGAAGCAGTCTGTAAATTCACTACAGCAGCAATGGAGAACCAGACTGTCTGGCTGAAATGCAACCAGATGTTTAAAGCGATCAACTCTCCTATCCCAATTAAATTAAGAATACTCTCCCAGCCTTGCATTTATTTATTTATTTATTTTTAATAACGTGGGAGGAATGCTTGCATTACATCTCTAGTCGCTGAAATCAGGACTAAATTGTGCTTCCAGTTCTTACATGGGATAAATGACTAAAACAAATCTTTCAGTTCCACAAAGAACTAGCACTCCTCAGACATTCTCCCACCTCCCTGCCTAATTTTTCAGCAGTTGCCGTGGTAACCGAGAGAAAGAGGCAGGACGAAATCTGAGGCCAGCGACATTAACCCCGCCTTCAATTTTCCAGCCAAAAGTCGTAGTATGAGTTGGTGGTGAACCCATTCCCTGTCAATCCTTATCAGTTGGGTAGCAAAGAAAAACGTCTCCTGCTCTAAGTCCTTCCGTGGTTGCCTAGATATCAAGAAAGGGCAGAAGTTTTGATTTTGCAAAAATTTAAGAGTTAAATCCCATAGCCCTCTATTAGTGTCAATTCGGTCTAAAATTGAACTGATTTTCCATTCTTATCTTTTAACGCAAAGTATTAAGTTTCCATCACAGAGGTTTGAAACAGAACAAAGTTACTTATTGGCATAGCCAGAAAGACATGGTTTTGTAAAACAGACAGTGCCTTACTCTATCTTGATCTTGTTCTGTCTATATATAGGTCCCAGCCAGAAGCTCCTTCAGCACCTTTTCACCATAGTCCGTATAAATTTTAGCAATTCATTTGCTCTTCTTAAAAGAGTTTGGACCTCAGCAAATTATGAGGTGCTTCTCTTCCTAAATTGAATGGGAAAATCAAACCTACAGAGAAGCATATGCTGTTTCCCCTTTTAAACAGATATTTCTGTAGTAAGAAAAGAGGTAAAAGACGCTGTAGTAAGAAAAAAAGGTAAAAGAAGGTGTCTTAAGGGTTACACTTAGATATCTGGACATTGTGTAAAATTTTGTGAACATGTCAAGACAACTTGACAATAAAGTTGGATGGTTTATTTTTTTTCCGGCAGGGTGGTGGAGGTGCCCCAACAATGCATTGATTTGCTAATGCCCTGACTTCATCAGTGTGATGGCCTTCCTTTCGGAATATTGATTTACGCTCTCCTGGCCACCCAGCCTCCCGGAACGTTCCATCTTGGTACTTCTGGCCTTTGTATTCACTGGGGACACTTTGTAGATTTCTATGAGTTTGTTCAGAGCAGCTCCTCCCAGGGATAAAGTAGAGATCGTCTCTATTTGAGGATCAACAATCCTCTTACCCAATATGTCTAACAGATGCCATAGACAATTTAGGGTATTTATGTGCATATGGGTGTGTGTGTATATGGGTATGGGTGTGTATATATGTATACACACATATACATACACACATACTATATATCACTCCTTTGTCCCCATTCATTCATTAAAAACTTTAGACAATGCAGACCCAGCATTAAGTCGCTCTTCCTAAAGAAATCTTGTTTCTTCCATTCTTTGACTTCCTGCTTCAAATTGTCTGCCTCAGTATAAAGCTAAAGCACTTTGATAACATGTGAAGTACTACAAAGATCAATTGTAAATGCACAGAATATGCAAACTTTGGGCCACTGCAGAACTCCTCAACTACAGATGCAGAAGAAGATTAAACTGAAAGGTTTTATGGAGGAAGCCAGGAGGAAATCGATCACACAACAAAACAAGGCATGCTTATAGTCATAGATGACTGGAACACAAAGGTATGAAACAAAGTGGGGGAAAAAAGGTTGTTGGAAAATTTGTTTAGGGGTCAGAAATGAAGCAGGAGAACAGCTCGTAGAGTTCTGTGAAGCTGCAAATATGTGCTTCAAGCAACCAAACATATGACTGTACACATGAGTACCACCAGATGGCCAATACAGAAATCAAATATATCAAGGGTCCCCAACCCCTGGTCCGTGGCCTTGCCAGGACTCGGCTGTGGAGGCAAGTCTCCTGCCCCCTGCATACGCAGATGCATGCATGTACGGCCCCTCCCACATATGCACAGCCCCTCCCATGCATGCATGGCCCCTCCTACAGCCCTTCCCCCCCACACACAGCCCCTCCCATGGAACCTCCCACTCATGGATGGACACGCACACAGCCCCTTCCACGCACGCACGGATGCCCTCCTGCTAAACCAGTCCGTGGAGGCAAGAATGTTGGGGACCACTGAAATAGATTACCTCATTGGAACCAGGAGATGGAGAAGCTGTATTCTCTCTGCCAAAACAAGACTAAGAGCAGATCATGAACTGCTAATATCCAACATCAAAGTAAAGCAGAAAATAACGCTAAAATAATTGTAGTACCAAAATATGTTAAACAATATTTCCGATGAATTTAAAGTCTGCAGATTTGCATTACTAAACTCAACTGACTGTGAATTAGAAGAGCTGTGGACTGAGATCACAGATAATATTTAGGAGGAATGTGAAGAAAATTTCTGTGATAAAAATAAAAACCTAGATAATGATGGAAGAAACACAAAAAAATTGTTAAGGACAAGCAAAAGATGTAAGAAGTAGGGTCAGAATCCTGAATGCAGCTTTTTAGCAAGTGACACATGGAGACATTATACTGTAACTATTATAATGGCCAGTGGAAACCAACAGAAGAAAATAACAAATGGGGAAAAAGAAGTACGTAGTCAAATCTCATGGAGACTGCTCTCTAGTTTCTTCAAGGAGGATAATAGTGTCATTACTATGTGCCATTATTGTAATATATTGAAACTTGTTAAAAATTGAGGTGAAAAATTTAAAGTGTCTATATTTGAAACAACGTTTTAAAATGGCTGAGATTAGAAATAACCCTTGAGGTATTGTTCTGAGGTCATCCTTGGTTGTTAACTATGTTACCTTCTTGTCTTAATTTATTTTATTGACTAACTGAAAGGACCAAAACCAGTGGACAATGTATGCTCTTTATTCAGGGTGCATTGTATTCCTAGATGCTTTCAAATTCTGGTAAAATTTATTTCAGAGGTAAGAAGTCAGGGAGATTCAGAAGATCAGCTGAAAAGGAACTCTTAAAAGATGAGCAAGCATCAAAATGTATCATTGGAAACCAAGACCAAGATTATCTATACAGTGGTATACTATGTAAAGATGTGAAAGCTGGACAGCGAAAAAACCCAATTGGGGGGGGGGAATGAAATGTGGTGTTGGAGGAGGCCTTTACAGCCAGCAGAATTTCCCACAGAAGCAAACAAACAAAAATGACAGAATTCAGGCTACCTTGAGCACATTATGATAAAACAAAGATTCACTAAAAAAGAAGACAACAATGCTAGCAAAGTTAAAGGGGAAAAGAGGAAAACCAAATAAAATACAGATTGACTCAGTAACGGAAATTTGAGTTTGCAAGAGCAGGGCTGTTACCTTTTGGAAGTCATTCATAAGATTACTGTAGTTGGAAGCAATTTGAAAGCACATAACGACAACAAGAAATCAGAATTTAGGCAAGCAAGTATTACTCAGTAATTCTGTTTGTAAAAATAATTTATATGTTACCAAACTACATCATTTTTATTATGTAATTAATTTACATATACATAGAATTTACATATACATTCAGATCACAGACTAATGAAATCTAGTTTTTCCTCAATTATTTTAAATCCTTATACCTGTATTTTTACACAGAGGGATTAGATATTGCTGTTATAGCTGTTGTGGTCAGTACTGAGCTGAACTACAACCTTCTTTTTATATAACAGTAGTTTTATAACTAGCTGTTGAACTCTATGTCCTTTACCTCAACTATTTGAATCTGGACTGCTTCTGTCTGTCTTCTGTCAAACTATTTTTTTTCCAGCAGAGGGACCCAGGGTGACATAAAAGCAATTCTAACGAATTTATTAAAAGAACTAACAATACAATACATGACAATATTTTAAAAAGTTAATCATATTAAATTACTGAATAATATCACTTTATAATTTTAAAACATTTTAAAATATAAAGGAGAAAATATCTAATAAAATCCCTTGTTTAGCAGTGATTTTCTTTTTCAAGACTTTTCTATATCAAAGGTCTTTGCCTGCTGGCAGAAGGATAACAGCGAGGAGGCTGATGCGGTCTACCATAGAAGGGAGTTCTACAGCTTGAGAGCATCCACTGAAAATATCCTCTCTTGTGTGCCTGTAAGAGCAGGAGAACTGAAATAAAAGCCTCTCTACAAAATCTCAAAACCTGAGGAGGACCATATGGGGAAATACAGTTTCTCAAATCGCCAATGATCTATTGTTTAGGGCTTTATAAGTCAAGACTGACTTTATAAATCAGTTGTGCCTGGAAATGGACTGGGAATCAGTGAAGTTGTTGTAACATAAAATTTTTATTCTTCCTGTAAACAGCTCCTGTCAGGAAACACTTTACAAAGGCAACTCCATAAAGAACACATTACAGTAATCCAAACACTAGGCAACTAAAACATGTGTCACTGCAGCCAGATCAGACATCTGAAAAAACATGCATAACTGGTGTGCTACGTTAGTTTGAACTGTGTGGGCTCCTGGCTGATGCTGAGATCTGGGGGATCAGGATGAATCCAGCACCATACCCAAATTGCAAACCTAAGTGTAAGTGTGTCCAATACTGTCAAATCCCTGTTCCCTGATCTCCCTCTCAACTGATCAGGAACAGATGTCTGAATTAAGCTTCAGTTTCTTTGCCCTCAATCAGTCTATTACTGACACTAGGTGCTGGTTTAAAATGTGGTCAGTCATATTAAAAGTTACTGAGCAGTCCTAGAGAACCATCCAGCTCCTCATACTAATTGTCCATCAAGGCAACCAAAGCTCCCACATCTCCTAACAAGGCCCAAAGCCACAAATTTTATAAATTCAGAGAGGTATTTTCAGATTTCAGGTAGATCTTTGCAAAGGTAACTATTTTTCTTTGTTTCTTTGATGTTCTGCATCACAAGTTTGCTCACTTTTCTAATTCCTGTTTCTCTTTGACAAAACTAATGCAAACCTATCTTTTACTCTGGATTAACTTTTAAATTGACCAACCACACATTATTTTTTTAAAATACGTAGAACACAAGATTATTGAGAAACATCAGCCCACAACTTTATATAAATTATTTAAAAATACAGCATGGTATTACAAAATATGATGTAGAAATATGGATAGGGTTATAGGTCCTATTCAGTTATTAAAGATGTGTGGTATCTACATACACTGAAGGGAGCACACCAGTCCCACCTCTTCAGCTGTTGCATTCAACATGGAAATATGACTGTATAAAGACTGAATGTCTTCTCTCTTCACATAGTGTCAGAAGGAGGGAGAGAGAGCCATAACCTTGACCAGGGGGCGAATTGATACCCATGCCCCTGGTTGACCGCCCCTTTGACAGGATCGCCTTGGACACTGTGGGGGGGCATATGTATGTGTTAGTAATCACCAAGTATGCCACCAGATACTCTGAGGCCATAGATAAGGTACTGGCCAGGGAACTGGTGGGGGTGTTTTCAAAGATGGGGTTTCCCTGGGAGGTACTGACCGACCAGAGGACAAATTTTTTGAGCACCACCTTCAAACAAATGTGGGAACTGCCGAGGGTGAAGCCCATGAGAACATCAATTTACCACCCCCAGGCAAATGGCCTGGTAGAAAGATTCAACCGAACCTTACAGGGGATGTTTTAAAAATTAATTCAAGAGAAACCTAGGCAGTGGCACACCTTCCTAGCTCCCCTGATTTTCGCCATTAGGAAGGTCCCACAACTGTCCACGGGGTTTTCCCCCTTTGAACTGCTATATGGAAAAACCCCACAAGGTGTCCTAGACCTCTTAAGAGAGAAATGGGAGGAAGGGACTGACCATTCTAAGCTGGTGCTGAGATAAATCATAGACCTGAGGGAAAACTTGCAAACTGCTTGGAAGTTGGCCAAAGAAGCATTAGGCAAATTCCAGGGCTACCAGAAGGAGAGATATGACCACAGGGTGAAACCCCGGGAATTCCAACCCGGTCAAAAGGTGTTAGTTCTGCTACCCACTGAATCAGCAAGGCTGTTCGGTAAATGGCAAGAGCCATATGAGATAACACAAAAGTTAAGTGACGTAGACTACGAGGTGAAAATGGAGGATAAGAAAAAGAAATTGCAAGTTTTACATGTGAATTTATTCAAATTATGGATTGATAGAGAAGCCTTGTTTGGAGGTTGTGAAAATGTAGAACTGGGGCCAGAAGCCGCTTTAACCGGGGAGGAAACTAGCCCTCTAGTGTTAGTAGACTCGAGGGTACGACAACAAAAGCTAAACCAAGTGTGGAATTTGGAGAAGGAATTTCCTGATGTGTTTTCGACAAAACCAGGATGTTCTTCCGGGGTTGAACACTGTATAGAAACCCTCCCTGGATAGTGGTGAGATCAACAGGAAGAACCTGGCCAAGACAACTAGCTAGCGTGATAGAGAAGGAGGTAGAAGAGATGCTGAAACTAGGGGTCATTGAACCATTGAAGGGACCCTGGTACAGTTATCCAAACCTGATGGGTCCTTAAGGTTTTGTATAGATTGGAAGGTCAATATGGTCTCTAAATTTGATGTATATCCGATGCTAAAGGTGGGAGACCTCCTAGACAAGCTAGGGGGCGTCAGATACCTTTCATCCATAGACCTGATGAAAGGCTACTGGCAGATACCTTTAAGAGAACAGGATAAGGAAAAAACAGCTTTTTCCATGCCCATTGGGCTTTTCCAATTCTCACAAATAACTTTCGGGCTGCATGGGGCAGCCGCAACATTCCAGCGCCTCATGGATGTCTTAAAACCGGTGCAGGATTGTGCGGCAGCCTATATTGATTACATCATCATATATAGCACTTCCTGGGAGGAACATCTTACCCACCTACGTAGGGTATTAACAGAGTTGAGAAGAGCTGGTCTGATAGCCAACCCCAAGAAATGCAAAATAGCCCTGGCCAAGGTGGAATATTTAGGATTCAAGGTGGGTAATGGGGAGATAACAACCCCAGGAAGAAAAAGTGACAAAAATAACCCAATGGTACCAACCACACACCAAGAGAGAGGTGCAACAATTCCTGGGGCTAGTGGGGTACTATCGACAATTCATACCCCAATTCTCCACCCTGGCCACTCCTTTGACGGACCTGACTAAGAAGTGGGCACCCCGGTGGGTTCAGTGGGAAAAATCTCAAGAAAGGGCTTTCCAAACTCCTAAATCTATTTTGTGTGAACTTCCGACCAGGTTTACCCCCAATTTCAATCTCCCCTTTGTCCTGTTTACTGATGCATTGGATTGTGGTCTGGGAACAGTGTTGTTTCAGGTACACAATGGAGTAGAGTATCCAGTCTTATATCTGAGTTACAAATTGACCCCTTGAGAGAGAAAATATGCAGTGATTGAAAGAGAGCCCCTAGCTATAAAATGGGCTACTCATGTTCTCAAGTATTATTTGTTGGGGGGGCCCTTTACCCTGGTGACAGACCATCCCCCTTACAGTGGATAGCCTAGATGAAAGACACTAACCCCCATCTCACTCGTTCGTATCTTTACCAACCCTTTACCCTCACCATACAATACAGAAATGGGGAAGAACATGCTAACGTAGACTTATTTTTCTTGGCAGGGTCCATGGGCGAAGAGTGAGGTGGAGTGGACGGCCCTCTTGGATGGGTGTGTGTGGAAGAAGGAGAGAGAGACCCCTCTCTCGGGAATGCCGTCCCTCCCACCGACTGCTGAGAAAGAGAGCCAGACCCCACCAGTTTCCCCACTCCAGAAGATGAGACCTCCCGGACAGGACCCAGGGAATTTGGAGGGAGATTTGAAGACTCATGATTACAGAACCCGGGATTATCTTGGTGGGCACGGGAGAAAAAAGGCGGGAGATAGTGGAGGCGGGGTTATGGGATATAAAAAGGGGGGAAGGAGAGTTACCAGGAGGCTGGGAGTGGATCTGCGTAGAACATCCATGGACAGGGAAGACAGAGAAACTGCGTGTCCCGAAGGAGGAAGCTGATGCCCAGAGGAGGTGTGAGTTAAACCCCAAACCCTCATACTGGGGTGAACGAGAGACTAAGGAGTGGAGGAGGAAGTTGAGAGAGGAAAGAGAGAGAGTGGAAAGAGAACGGAGGGAGAGGTTAGAATGGAGAATTTGGGAGAACCAACAGAGAGCGTTCCTGGAGACAGGGGAATCCCCCAGGGAGTGGGACTGTGTGGATATTCGAGAAGACATTATCCCCCTACTGGAAGGAGAGGGATTATACTGAACTCTGATACTCCACCGGAGTGGCCCGGACCCTGGAATGGCCAGGGTAAGAACCCTTTCAAAGTTGACCACTGGAACCCCCCTTCAGATAATGTGGAGATTACCCAGGTATAGTAACCTTCTATCTTCACACAATCATGTTTCTGTGATCAGCAGAAGAATGGAATGGGTGGGCCTAGCACATTCAAAGAACATGATATATCTTCTTGAAAACAGAGTAAAATTTATGTTAAAAGTAACAAGGATCTGTAAAATTTAATGCCCTGATCTGTATTCTGTGAAACAATTGTTTATCTGCAGAAAGTAAAGCAAGTTAGAACTGCTGAATAGCTCAGTGGCTTAGGTAGAGAAAGGCTGGGAATTTGATTCACCACTGCACCTCCTTGACAGAGGCTGGACTTGATGATCCATATGGTCCCTTCCAGCTCTGTAATTCTAAGATGATGATGATGATTCTTAACATTGGTCCATAAGAAAAATGCCAAAGCAGTTAAGACATACAGTATTTGTATTAGCCTTGATTAGTATGCCAAGAAAAACTGTCACAATGTACTGTACTAAGTAATCCTGTGATTTTAGGCTAGATGTTAAGCAAAGTTTAGATGTGCAGTGTTCATGTTAGAGTCACAGATGCAAGCTGGGATTTGATGGCAGATTAGGAAGGGCTCCATATTTTTTTGCCATTGGACTGTGAGTCACAACGTGCTAGGTGAGCTGCTGGAGCCATTATTTTTTCCACTGTAGTCTGTGAACTAATGAGAACTGTGATCTGATAGTATATTTAGGGAGTATCCATAGAATAATTATGAGGCTCAGTGAGTCAGATCCAGGGTATTTACTTACTAGCAGCATAACAAAGCACTGGATAAATTATATTGACACATAGCGTAACCAGAACTCTTAGACTATACAAAACAAACAACCCCACGCACAATAAAACAGTAGTACACACAAGATAATTTTTTTTAAAAAAATTAAAATCAGCGTCGGCATTTTAAAAGTAAAATTTTAAGCAAATAGAAATATCAAGGCAATTACGAGATGGCGACAAGGCGTTTATTGCGCAACGGCCGTTTCATTCATGAAATTTCCCTCCAGACAGTAAAGCTTCTACTATTCTCGGAACACTTGTCCCTTTTTTTTTCTGCCCAGAGGAAGCGGCATCTCGATGTTATATTTATCTCGGAAGTTTTTGTAAGTAGCGGCCCTCTGAAGAGAGCAGCAATTTCGAGACTACCGCAAAGGAATCAGTTGGGGAAGCAAAAACAAAAAAAAACAAAAAACAAAAAACAAAAAAACAACAACACTCCAGCCAAACCGTAGACTCGCAAACAAGAGAAGCCTTTCTGACACGGAAGTTACCCATTCCTGGCACGATACGGCCATTGGCAGGTCATAATAATACAGTAATTCCCTCAGGGTAGCGCGCGCGTTATGTACACGTGTGTTGACATAATAGGCCGTCTGAACCTGCCCTGGTCTCGGGACGCCTTCGGCGAAAAGCCTCTCCCTCGCCCTCCCGGCCCACAAACCCTTCATCAGCCACGTCCCTCCCTCTAAAAGGCTTCTGCGGCCGCTCCGTCCAAAAGCGACCGTACCTTGGCTTCCACTCTCCTCAGCAAGGCCCTCCACGAGCCTCTGGAGAAGGGAAACAGGGGGACTCTGAAGGAAATGGGGCGCTGCGACTTTAAGAGTCTCTTTGTCTCTGAAACATCCTTATTTACCCTCCTGTGGTTCAACCAAACTTAAACTCCCCTTTTCCCTGCTCCCCACCCCCAGCTTCACAAAGCTTCGGATATCATAAACTCCGGGACGGAGTTGACGTATTCCCCAGTTCCTAAGAAACGCTTTTGGTTTGGAGCAAGACGCTGGGATTTGCCAAGCTCCGCAAATGCCGTAAACTAGTAGCTAAATAGAGAGCGAATGTGAACGTTTATTTTAGTTACGCTGCTAGAGCAAGCTGTTTTAGAGACTCCTTTGATTCTAGATAAAGAACCCACATCATTTGACGCGTCATTAGCGTAAATCAGGGAGAGATTCCCGCTCTTTCCCAATACGTAAATGACGTTAAGAAGAAAAGAACCGTCCCAGAAAACTCTTGGGAACCCACCTTGCGCAGATAGCGTAAACAGCACCGTTGGATAGCGAGTAGTCGTAAGGCATCCCTCGCTAGGGGTGGAAAAGAAAGGATGTGTGGCGTGCGGTTCAACCAAAGACAGTGCGGGGCGGAGCGAAGTTGCCAGCCAATGGCGTGCTGGGGGGGCGTGTCAGGCACCGGTTGGGGTGTCTCGCGCTTGGTGACAGCTCGCGCGTGCTGATGATGGCGGTAAATAAAGGGACCGGGGGGAGGAGGGGGCTTTACCCCCTTGGGGCTTAAACCGTACATGAGGGTAATTAAGAGTCCCATTTCTTGGACAGAGAGGGGTCCTCACATAGCCCGGGGAGGCTGAAGGCAAAGGGGGGGCTTGACCCCCGAATTGGGGTGGGAGGGTTGACGGGGCTCCACCCCTTTGGGGCTCAAAATCCAAATGGAGAGTGGGGGTGGGTGGGAGTTGTAGTGATTTGAGTCCTACCTTTTGATTTGGAGGGAATTCTGTCTGCCCGTCTGGCCTGAGGGGAAGAGGTCTTGACCCCCTCAAGAGTAGGAGGCTTGAAGAATAATCTTCTCCAGCCTCACGCTGAGCGTAGTGGAAGGCGACTCGCACTGGAGTGGAGGGGAGCAGATGCCTCTCTCTCTGGTCGGGGGAAGGGTCGTCGGAACCCTTGCACTGCGTGAGCGCAGGAAAGGGCACCGAAACCACATCGAGTGGAAGGCAGAAAAGATAGTTATGACAGGATCTGCCGCCTGTGGCATCAGCCAGCAAAGGCTGAAGGCAGACACCACTTGGAGAAACAGACGGGGGGGCTTCGTCTGCAGTCTAAAAGCTGGGAGTACAGGGAAGTGTTAGTTGAACGACCGAATCTGAGGGCTCAGACATAAACAAAGGGGGGTGGGCACTGAACTGGGACCATATTAGAAATTAAAATTGTGCAACCCTGGAGGGAGGCAGTGGAAAGAGATCTTGTCTCGCTCTGCACTTTGGTAGCTAGGAAAGGAGGGGGGCCTTAATAAAAAGCAGCGGAGACTTAGGAGTAACTCCGAGTTATCCAGACAATCAGTGGTTCTAAAGAGGAATACGTACTAGGCTGTTGGGCATGCTAGCATGGGATATGTATATATGAATTAAGAAAGTGAGGGAGGTCATAAGTCAGTGAATGTTATTGTTACTAAACTGCATACTGTTCTTTGTTTGCTTGGAGTAAGATGCTTAGGTGGTTCATTTCATGTGCTGTGGTTTTAACTTATTTTTTGAGATACTGTACTGTGGTTTGCATCCTTATTATCACTGAATACATTAGTATAAGATTAGTTTTATAAGCGGCGTTGCACCAAAATTCTTTTCAACTTGTTGCTCTTATTAGTGTGTCTACATTGCGCAGCTGTGCTGGACAAGTTATTCCAGAGATGAAACCATACACTACAACTACTATCTCTCTGAAGTTAATGCAGATGATACAGGATAGATCTAGCTTTTCCAATAACTAACTTGTAAATGTTGTTTGTCATACCGTAACCATACTGCTGAAGTCAGTATTTTTTGTATGACCTTCACATTTTATCAAAAAAATAGGAAATTATGAAGAAAATGATTTTGATGTAGTGCTGCTAATTTAGTGGTTTGTATTGTTTTATAATTTAGTTGAATAAATTACCTCAAGAAAGTTACTATGTGATTTGAAACACATTTTTGTCAAATGATTCATCCTATGTGAAAACAGATGAAGCTTCTTCTCTGATATGTTGATCAGTTGTTTTGCTGGATAAGTATGATCTTGTAGTGAACACATCTTGTGAGCTGCTGTTGCAGTTACCTGCATCTGTTAAGTTTTCACTGTTGAGGTTTTTCTTGTTTCAGAATATGTTGAGTCTTTGATCTTTATAGAAGAGGAAGTAAAGCACTATCATTTAAAGTTTTCACATTTCCCCCTCCACAACTGATGGAATAATGAGACTATTCTTAATTTGAATGTCAGGCATTTCTGGTTCTTTCCCCCCTACAATTTGAAAATCCTGCTGCTTTTCTTTAGTCACATAAAATAAATTTTAGTGTGAGGAAACAGAAGTATTTTGTCTGTGTAAAACAAATTTGTGTGAAACTGCCAGAGAGTTTTAAGAAGTCAGAATGCACATTATATACAGATAATTAATAGGGAAAAGGCAGGCAGAAAAGAAGACGTGAGCTGGATTGACTCCATAAAGGAACCATGGCCTTAAATTTAGAAAAGCTGTTACCAATAGGACATTTTGGAGGTCACATTGATAAGGTCACCATAAAGCAAAGGTGACTTGATGACATGTAACAAGAACAACAAATTAACTGGATTGAGTACATGCTACATCAGATGGGCTGTGTAATATCTATTAAATCTCCCCCTTTCCAAATTAATTTAAAAAAATAAAAGTGAAGTGGAAGTAGGAAATTTTCACTCCATCTTTTGTGGAATGATACCAGCAAAATGGTACTAGTTGTTTATTAGATTTGACTAAGTTCTTACAGGAAAAATCATGGTGCAAAGTCGATTTGTTTTTATCTGTAAAAAAATTACAACAAACTTCAGGAATACAGCATACTTGAGGATCTTACATAACTTAACTTACACAGAGTAATTTTAAAAGAAATATATTTTATTCTGTTAAATATTATTTAGTGTTGTTCTGGATAATATTTATACAGATTCAATGTACTGCATTTCAGTTTGGTTTTGCAGCTTCACAAAAGCATGTGTGCTATTTTAAAAAACCTAGAATTGAACGACCAGATATGTCCTAGAGTATTTTGGAAGAAAAACTTCATACAGCAAAGGCAAAAAGAAAGAACTGAGTGGTGTCGTTGGGAAAAAGCAATAAAGGCTACATTTTTATATGCCTTATGTTTCCCCATAGGGTATCCAGTTTGGTGTAGTGGATAGAGTGACTGACTAGGACTCTGGACGCCAGGGTTCAAATCCCCACTTGGCCATGGAAATTCACTGGGATATTGGAACTGGTAAAAACACTCCTTAAATATCTCACTTATCTTGAAAGTATGCTTATAAGTCGGTTTCAATTTGACAGCATGAAACTATGTTTCCTCTACATTATTCTGTCATTGTTTAATGTGTGGCATTGTTATGGGAAATTTGAACAGATGTCTTCAGTATCTGAATATGTGGAGAATTTAGGGAGAAATCACAAATTAGAATGAAAATATTTTTTCATATCAGGCAAAAACAAAACAAAAAGAGAGAAAAAAAAGAGAAAAGCACCTTAAAGACTGTTATATTTTAATATGAACTTTTGTGAACAAGTCCACTTCTTCAGACATGAGAATGGGATTGCATGGCAAATACTTATACATGGCCCTGAAACAAAGAGATTGATTGTTTCCTGGGCACAAGTAGTTGATGATGTGGCATTTGACACCTGGCAGTGACTATTCAGACTCCTCTTGATATTCATTTCCCCATCCAGGAAGCATTTTCAGTAAACAGTGACAATGATTGGTAAATTAAATAATCCCAGGCTGTAGATAACAGAGGGACAACATCCATAATGAGTATCATAATCTCTGATTAGATTTGTGAGGTAGCATTGGGTAATTAGTAAGGAAATATACAGTGGTGCCCCGCAGTACGACAAAACCGCAGTATGACGACTTTTTTGCAATCGCTATAGTGATCGCAAAACAATGGTTCCTATTGGGGAAATCCGCTTTACGATGATTAGGTCCTTGCTTCGCGAACCGTTTGTTCGATTCCAGCTCCGCAAAATGGCTTCCCTTCACAAAATGGCTGGCTTCCCTTCGCAAAATGGGTGTTTTCCGGACAAGCTTCGCAGGACAGGGGTTTTAAACAGCTGATCGGCGGTTTTCTATGGGCGATCTTCACTGGATGACAAGGTATTTCCCTGTTGGAACACATTAACCAGTTTTCAATGCATTCCAATGGGGATTTTCCCGCATGACGACGATTTCACTGTACAGCAATTTTCCTGGAACGGATTATCGGCGTCATGCGGGGCACCACCGTAGTTGGGAATTACAGCAGATGGGACATTTGGTAATGTCCTAAGAATCCTTAGCTTATATTGAGTCCATTGAGATGTCTTATATTGAGTCCCTAGAGTTGCCATTCTGAGGAAGAACAAGAATCCAGAAAGAGACAGCTGAGATAAAAAATATATGTCTAGAACCCATGTCAGTGGACTTAATATAAGCTGATGATTCTTAGGACATTATCGGATATAAAATGTTGGTAATTTCTCAATATAGCCAAGACTCAGTGTACAATAGCATGCTAGTACAGACTAACACAGCTACCTCTTCTAAAACTACAGTATTTTTAAATGTTTCTTTGGCTTCCATTTTTAATACATTAAAGTCTAAAGAGAACACCTCATTATCTTCCACTGAGCAAATATCATCACTTTTAAGGTTGCCTGCATGATCAGGAATCTCAATTATTTGAGCTCTACATGGTAATTAAAATTATGCTTAATGTATTTCATTAATGCCTAGACTGACACACTGGTAAACATCCATAAAGAGAGTGTTATAGAGATAGACTAAAAACAGTGAAAGGATCTTTCCCTATATTTTTCTCTTTAAAAACATTGATGATGAAGACCTAGAAAGGCCTTTGTTAATGGGACTGGATGCTTTTATCCCTTCCCCAAGTACAGTTTTCTTGAACCAGATTCCTTCACTTACTCCTTGGATTGCCCACTAATATGAGTTCATTCGTATGTAGGTTTGTATTTGACAAAGGTGCAGTTACCAAATGAGGCATACCTTGTAGTAGATGTAGCAGAGTCTCTTCAGGCAATTTTGGTACACAAATGCCATTCCACGTGTATGCTGTTTTAAGGTATTTGTCAACTTTGGCACATTTGATGATTTGATTCTATGGAAGTTTTTAAAAAATGTAAACATGAAGCAAAATTGTCACATGTCTTTAAAAGAAGGTACCCCTAAACATTCCTAATTCCAGCTATTAATTGGTGTGCATAAAGAAAAAAACATGGCTCTAGTTGCTGAATAGAAATAACAGTTGCAATGTAGAGTTAAAGTAGGAGCTAATATGTAGCATTAAATTTCCAGCCTCTGGATATGAATCTAAGTGGGTACAGAGAAGAAGAAATATCTGTCTCATTTTGTTTATGTACTTTTTAAAAAATTGTATGTGCTATTTGCATTCAGCTTAATGGTCAGTGGTGTTTGTGTTTAGATGTTGCAGTAAGTCTGGCTTCCTTGTTGAAGAAACTTGCTATTGCACACTGCCCAATCACTCCTACCTGCAATGGAGTGATTGAACAGACTATGAAAAAAACTACATAATGATGTCTGAACCCCTCAAAAGATAGCATGGTGACCTGTTTATCCCCGATGATCTCAACAGAGAACCCTTGGTTTTTAATAGAATTCTGATATGTTCAGACAGCATGATTTAAAAAAAAGCAAAGGTAAAGTTCTGTAACTCATTTAGGCTTTTCCACTGCAAGTGAGAGTTGTGAGCTAGTGTGCACTGTCATGCTATCTAAATCCACAATAAAATACAATTATTATAAATCCATACACAATCCTTAACTGGCTCTCTCAGTCTGCTGGCTCATTCATCATGCATATTAGTTCACTTTGTTTATGAACTCTAAACAAGTATTTCTTTGGAACCCAAGGTTCATACATAAGGTGCAGGGGGAGTATGTTCCTTGCAAATGGAACACAATTTCTTCAAAGCAACTGACATAAAGAAGATAAATTCAGGTAATCCACGATAGTAACAGTCTGGAAAGGATAGGCTTACAGACCCCACATATACCAGATACCTGTAGTAAACAGAAGCTGGGAGTAGAAGCAGTTAATGCCATACTTTTTAAGAATGAATGACACAGAAACCTTTACCAGGTGGAGTCATATCAGTCTTCTCCAACTCTCTCACAATAAGACCATTTCCATCAATGTTTTGTGGGCTTCTAGTAATAATTATTATAAAACAAACTGCTTAAAACAGAATTACGTGGTAATTACTTTTAATTATGTTAATTTGTGTGTTCCCCATTTTTCGGGTGGTTGATAAAAATTGTGAACAGGCTACTTCTGTGTTGCATGAGTTGGGTCTGTATAAGAACTGGTAAATGATGAAGCAGTTGTGCCTCACACAATCTGGTCCTAATTACAAAACTAGTTAGCAGTGACTTGGATAATATTTTCAGTGGATGTAGTTAATATGTAGGCTGTGTAAGTCCTTGTATCTAAATAAATAACTGAAACAGAACCCTTTAGCAGATGTGCTTCCTATATGTATTGTATTGTTAACCATAGAACTATTCTGAAGTAGAGGAAAAGAAAATAATAAATAGGTTGCTTCAGCTTTCTGTATGCGATAGGAATTTGTTGTTGTTGTAGATCATATGCAATTAAGGATAATCCTTCATTTGATAATCCCTCACTTAGAATGTCTTTAATGTTTCCGCCAACTATTGTCTTTCCTTTTAATCAGTTGTGCAATACATATTTCCACAAAATCATGGAAATAATGGCCCCTCGTCTTCTGCAAACCAGTAGTGTACATCTGCTTATGTTCACTGGATTCAGCATGAATTATAGAATACTAAAGAACCAATGAGTCTCAACATGAGCTGAAAGCAGAATCTGGAGTGTGGTGGTTATAATAGAAACTATGGCTGATGCACAGAACTTCCTGACTTAGTGTGAGTGAGGATGTGTAAGCAGGTTCGGGATTATTCTTATTCTGTTCCTCATCTGGCAACACAAATGATGACTCAGAATTATTAAATAAAAAAGTTTTATTATGAACACAACTATTGGTTTCTTCCTTACTAAACACTAATGAATTCTGTAAAGATAACTGGGGAGGAGAACTCTCCTAAAACCATAATAAAGATTTATCATTATTCAGATCTTTTAGTAGTATATTTTTGCTTCCTTCTCTTCCTCTGTCGGTGCCCTCCAGAATCCGTTGCGTACCACACACAGCGTTCCGCAGCACAGATGACGAGCCCAATCTCCCTCTCTCGCAGCTTATTTCATCATCATGGGATCAACTGGGTGTACCATCCGCCCGCGTCCCCAGCCCCTGGGGTACACTAAGACAGTCCATTCTTCTGGACTCAAACCGGGAATAATAGGTCTCACTTTCTCTCGTGTGGTTAACCCTTCGTCTTCTAACTCGCTTGCTGCAGCTCTCTTCATAGGTATAGAGAAGACTTGGGCTTCAGCATCACTTCCCTCAGTTAATTCTTTAGTCACAATTATTTTTTCTGTCTCTCTTGACAGTATCCCTTCTTCAGTAGTTAGAATGATGTTCACACTTTCCCTGTCATCTCTCCTTACTCTCCTTTTCTTCACTTTTGTTGCCTCTCTCCTCTCTAACCGTCCTAACTGCTCTTTTTCCTCCGCGCACTCCCCTTCGCCTCGAGCCCCTTTCCATTTCACTGCGCGAGTTCCACTTTCTTCACTGGCGCGTGTCTGTTTCCTGCTCTGTTTCTTGCTCATACACTATCTCTCTTGTTGGTTCTATCTCCTGTCCTATGGTAGATGCTTGAGGGGACGGCTCACTCTTGGTTTCTTTCTCTGTCTCCTCCTCACACGTCCCCTCCCTTGAATGGGCCGTCCTCTTGACAACTATACTTTCTTCTATATCCTGTCGAGAAAAATAATCTGCGTTAATATGGTTCTTCCCTTTCCTATAATGAACCTGGAATGCAAAAGTTTGTAGGGTTAAATACCACCTAGTCAATCTTGCGTTAGAATCTTTCATACGGTTTAACCATTGCAAAGGGGCATGATCTGTCATTAAAATAAAAGTTTCTCCCAATAAATAATATTTGAATGTCTGAATTGCCCACTTTACAGCTAAAGCTTCTTTCTCAATTGTAGCATAACGCCTCTCTCTCTCACTTAGGTAAAGGTAAAGGTTCCCTTTGACAATTTTTGTTCAGTCGTATTTGACTCTAGGGGGCGGTGCTCATCCCCGTTTCCAAGGCGTAGAGCCAGCGTTTGTCCGTTGACAGTTTCTGTGATCACGTGGCTCGCGTGACTAGAGACGGAACACTGTTACCTTCCCACTGAGGTGGTACCTATTTATCTACTCACATTTACATGCTTTCGAACTGCTAGGTTGGCAGGAACTGGGACAAGCGATGGGAGCTCACTCCGTTGCGTGGATTTGATCTTATGATTGCTTGGTCTTCTGACCCTGCAGCACAGGCTTCTGTGGTTTAGCCCGCAGCGCCATCACGTCCCACGTCCCACCACTTAACTTTTTACTAATGTACATAATAGGATATTCTTTCTGATCCTTCATTTGAGACAGAACTGCTCCAGTTCCTCTATCCGAAGCATCTGTTTGAACTATGAATGGTAACTGGAAATCTGGTGCATACCGATGAGGTAATTCGCTTAATAAACTTTTAATTTTCTCAAAAGCTTTTTGTTCTAAACTACCCCATCTAATCCACTTGATATTCCTTTTTTTCGTTAAATCTGTTAAAGGCGCCTTTATCTCCGAGTAATTAGGAATAAATTGCCTGTAATACCCAGCTAACCCTAAAAATTGTTGGACTTCCTTCTTATTTCTTGGAGTTGTCCATTTCACTATTTTATCTACTTTTTCGGGTATAGGGTGGATCTTCCCATCTTCTATCAAGAATCCCAAGAATTTTATTCCTTGTCTAGCAATTTTACACTTAGAGGGGCTAACTTTCAAATTTGCCTTTCTTAATTCTTCCAGTACTCTTTTTAAATGTTTTTCATGTTCATCAAACCTTTTACTATAAATCAATATGTCGTCTATATAAGCAGTGGCAAATTCTTTTACTGGTTCTAACACTTGGTCCATCATCCTCTGAAAGCCCCATGCAATCCGAAAGGCATTTTTAAGAAATGATAAAGGCCTTTTGGAGTGACAAAAGCTGTTTTTTCCTTATTTTCTTCCCTTAACGGAATTGTCGTGTAAGTGGTTTTGTAAGCCTTCACGTCTCCATGTATGCATCTGAACTTCAGTTCTTCCCCACTTACAACCCCCTTCAAATCTCTGACCAAAGTTTTCCCGCTTCCTGAGTCAATCAAAGCAAGCTTAGGCTGCCCATTAACAAGGGCGGTTATTTCCCATTCTTTTTTAAAGCTCCTTTTTCCCCTCAGTCACCTGGCTCCATTGTTTAACCCAAGAGCAGTCGACTCCGGGACAATTTTTCCTTTGATGTCCTTCGGCTCCGCAGCGGAAGCAGGAGCCTTTAAGCTCCCTCTGCTCTCTCCAATTGGGGTATGCCTCCATGATCTTATGTCTCTGCCCTCCAATCTTGGGACCCTTGGCTTTCACTTCTCTCCCTTGCATTCCTTGCTTTTGAGACAACGACGAACTGTTTTCCGACGCCATCTTGTCTCTCTGCTTCGACCTCTCATTACTAGCCCAGCTACTCTTGCGCGACACTTCTTCTGTGATGCAAAAATCCTCCACCAATCAGATAGCTGCTTCCAAATCACATGGGTGGTTCCTCTGTAGCCAGGATTTCATATTTGCATTTAAGATAGTAATTAACTGTTCCATTACAAGTTCATATAGTATCTGTTCTTTACTCTTTTCTTCAGGTCTAATCCACCTTAATAAATTAGCTTTCATTCTTTGCACTAGCGTTCGGGGGTGAATACCAGGTTTAAGTCTCAAGCTTCTAAATCTTTTCTGGTAAACTTCCTCTGTTAAATTTAGGGTTTGTAAAATGGTAGATTTTACTTTATTATACTGTAGAGCATCATTGGGTGCTAACGTATCTACAATTTCTTGCAGGTTTCCAGAGAGGCAAGGAGTTAATATTAGAGTCCATTGTTCTTTCGGCCAACCTGCAGCTAAAGCTACTCTTTCAAAAGTATTTAGATAAGTTTCTGGGTCATCTTCTGTAGTCATTTTCTGTAATCTAATCGGAGCAGGACCTGCCACCCAAGGACTCTTTCCAGCATTTTCATCTTTGGACTCTTTCCTCTCAGGATTTTTAGCCATTTGAGACAATATTAAACTTTGTTGTTCATCTAATAAATTTATCATTCTGTCTTGCGATTGTTTGTTTTAAACTCCAATCATTTTCTGTTTGTGTTACCGGAACAGCTCTGCTTTGGGCGCCACTGTAAGCAGGTTCGGGATTATTCTTATTCTGTTCCTCATCTGGCAACACAAATGATGACTCAGAATTATTAAATAAAGAAGTTTTATTATGAACGCAACTATTGGTTTCTTCTTTACTAAACACTAAAGAATTCTGTAAAGATAACTGGGGAGGAGAACTCTCCTAAAACCATAATAAAGATTTATCATTATTCAGATCTTTTAGTAGTATATTTTTGCTTTCTTCTCTTCCTCTGTCGGTGCCCTCCAGAATCCATTGCGTACCGCACACAGCGTTCCACAGCACGGATGACGAGCCCAATCTCCCTCTCTCGCAGCTTATTTCATCATCATGGGATCGACTGGGTGTACCATCTGCCCGCATCCCCGGCCCCTGGGATACACTAAGACAGTCCATTCTTCTGGACTCAAACCGGGAATAATAGGTCTCACTTTCTCTCGTGTGGTTAACCCTTCGTCTTCTTCTAACTCACTTGCTGCGGCTCTCTTCACAGGTATAGAGAAGACTTGGGCTTCAGCATCACTTCCCTCGGTTAATTCTTTAGTCACAGTTATTTTTTTGTCTCTCTTGACAGTATCCCTTCTTCAGTAGTTGGAAAGATGTTCACACTTCCCCTGTTGTCTCTCCTCATTCTCCTCTCCTTCGCTTTCATTGCCTATCTCCTCTCTAACCGTCCTAACTGCTCTTTTTCCGCCGCGCGCTCCCCTTCGCCTCGCTTCCATTTCACCGCGCGAGCTCCACTTTCCTCACTGGCATGTGTCTCTGTTTCCTGCTCTGTTTCTTGCTCATACACTATCTCTCTTGTTGGTTCTATCTCCTGTCCTATGGCAGATGCTTGAGGGGACGGCTCACTCTTGGTTTCTTTCTCTGTCTCCTCCTCACAGGATGACACAAGCTTTTCAGACTAGCAGTGTATCCAGATGGATGTATAAAAAGATAGGTCTGCTGTTGTTGTTAATTATATTTGAAAAAATCCCACAAAGAACACTTTGAAATATAAATTGATGTACATAAAATTAACAAGAAAGTAGTATATGGTCCATGCAAATATGTGCCAGGTAAACATGTTAGTCTTTAAAGTGCAGGGTCTTTGTTTTCTCGCTGCAATAGACTTACTGAGCTTCATTTTCAGACTACCTTTACCTATACAAAGATGTACAAACTTTAGTAGTATCATTTTCTTTCAGAATATACTAATTTCAGAACTGAAGGGTCATTTTAAGTAAATACCGCTCAATAGTGGAATGGCATTATAGCTGTTTCAGCTGAAGTAAAGGGTTAAAAAGGCAACAGATACACTCCTGCCTTCAACCATACTGTTGCTCAGTGTGCTTCTGGGTGGGCTGCTGCTTGACAAATGGAGAACAGAAATCACATGGGTAAGGAACTTTCACTGTATCTGCACAAGAGTTGGAAGAACACTGAGAACACTGCTGATGCAAACATGTTCCACGATTCTGTAATAACCTTGAAATATTTATATTCATTTATTATTATAGTGTATATCTGTTTCAGATAATTTCACTGGAAATTGTATTGTTTACTGGGATCTTCTGATTACTTGCTGAATATGTCAAGTCACTATTTTAGTAATTCATATGGTTTTTGGATTTTTTTCACTTAAGTATCACATATAATGTTGTTGATGTGTAAGTCAGTACCTATGAACTGTGTAATTAGGTTTTCTCACGTGTACAATTTGCTGTTTTCCTTCACTTTTGCTTACATCATGGGCAGGAAAAGACCTGAGTGCAAGAGAGTTGCAAATCAGAGATTAAACTGTCCCTGGCATCTGGAGTTCTGTTGGAAATGTAGACATGAAAAATTAATTGCTGTTTAGCTTTACTTTCAGATGTAAAGTCTGGACCATGTGTGTAGATTATACACATAGTTTAAGAACTAAAATTGCATAGATCTAACTGGGGAGTATGAGGATAGCTTTTATTGAAATTTGATACTACTTATTTAATAAATAGCAATGTAAAGATTTTTAATTCCTGAGTTGTAAGTTTGGAAATACTGGTTTATAGAATTAACCTATTTGAACTTTGCATTTGCCTAAATATTATTTAATTTAGAGCAACATGTGGCAGAATTAGTGTATTATCTATGAACTTGTTTGTTACATTCTAGCCATTTTTGCAAGCTTGTTTATGCAGGCAGTTAACACTGATTTATATGAAGAGCATGTTTTATTGCCAGACTTTTAGTAAGTGCTTTTAAACTGGTCTGTTACCCTGATTTAGCAGATTTTGTTGTGCTTTCTCATGGAAGGGAGTAGTAAGGGGAGTCGGTTGATAGAGGTTTTTATCTTCAGCAGCTGGCATACAATGAAACTAACAGTCAAGGCCTCCAAATACTTGTTCTTGATTAGCAGGCTCTTAATATGGTTTTGTCTCCCACCTTCACATCTGTCTTATTTTATTGAAAGTGACTTGAAAAAATGTTGTTTGTTACATGCCATCAATTCACCTCCGACTTACAACAGTCCTATGAATAATTGATCTCCTAAATGTCCTGTTCTCAACAGCCCTGCTCATCTCTTGCAAACTCAAGTCTGTGGTCTCCATTAGGAGTCAATCCTCTTATTTGATATTCCTTTTTTCCTGCTGCCTTCAACCTTTCCCAGCATTATTGACTTTTCCAGAGAATCTTGCCTTCTCATGATGTGGCTGATGTTGGAAAACCTCAGTTTCAACATTTTTGCTTCCAGAGATAGTTCAGGTTTGGAAAAGTGAGACCTAAAATAAAGTTTTGAAGAAGAAAAATAGTGTTGTGAAACAGTAATAGAATTTTGTATACAAACATGATTGAAGTTGGTGACTTGATAACTTGAAATGTGTTTGAGAAACTTGATTCTGTCCTCACAGGTTGTTCTACCTATATGTACTCAGTAAGACTTTTGCCATGCTTTTTACGATTACGAATGTTTTTAAATGGCTAATGATAAAGCAATAGAATGTAATGTGTTGTATCCTTGCAGTCTGACATTGGACTCCATTATTTAATCTAACACCTGCTATCATTAGCTTTAGTAGGGTAACCAAGGCTAGGAAACTCTGTTGTTTGGCTCAATCAGTGTGTTGTTGTTGTTTAGTCATTTAGTCGTGTCTGACTCTTCGTGACCCCATGGACCAGAGCACGCCAGGCCCTCCTGTCTTCCACTGTCTCCCGGAGTTGGGTTAAATTCATGTTGGTCGCTTTGATGACACTGTCCAACCATCTCATCCTCTGTCGTCCCCTTCTCCTCCTGCCTTTACACTTTCCCAACATCAGCATCTTTTCCAGGGAGTCTTCTCTTCTCATGAGATGGCCAAAGTATTGGAGCCTCAGCTTCAGGATCTGTCCTTCCAGGGAGCACTCAGGCTTAATTTCCTTTAGAATGGATAGCTTTGTTCTCCTTGCAGTCCAGGGGACCCTCAAGAGTCTCCTCTAACACCACAATTCAAAAGCATCAATTCTTCGGCAGTCAGCTTTATGGTCCAGCTCTCACTTCCGTACATCACTACAGAGAAAACCATAGCTTTTTGACTATGCAGACTTTTGTTGGCAAGGTGATGTCTCTGCTTTTTAAGATGCTGTTGAGGTTTGTCATCGCTTTCCTCCCAAGAAGCAGGTGTCTTTTAAATTCGTGGCTGCTGTCACCATCTGCAGTGATCATGGAGCGCAAGAAAGTAAAATCTGTCACTTCCTCCGGGTTTTCCTCTTCTGTTTGCCAGGAGGTGATGGGACCAGTAGCCATGATCTTAGGTTTTTTTTTGATGTTGAGCTTCAGACCATTTTTTGCACTCTCCTCTTTCACCCTCATTACAAGGTTCTTTAATTCCTCCTCACTTTCTGCCATCAGAGTGGTATCATCTGCATATTGGAGGTTGTTGATATTTCTTCCTGCAATCTTAATTCCGGTTTGGGATTCCTCCAGTTCGGCCTTTCGCATGATGTATTCTGCATATAAGTTAAATAAGCCGGGGGACAATTTACAGCTTTGTCGTATTCCTTTCCCAATTTTAAACCAATCAGTGTTTCCATATCCAGTTCTAACTGTTGCTTCTTGTCCCACATATAGGTTTCTCAGGAAGTAGATAAGGTGATCAGGCGCTCCCATTTCTTTAAGGACTTGCCATAGTTTGCTGTGGTCAGTACAGTACTTGCCATAGTTTGCTGTGGTTAGAATCAGTGTGTTAATTATATATTAACTTCTGATTTTTAAAACTGGTTTTGATCTGCACCGACCTGATTTAAAGGTTTGTAATATTGATAGCATTTTTGGATTTAGGAAGTAGACAAATCCACTCACACAACTCTAGACCTATCCAGAGGGTCAAGGTATGTTAGTTTGTGGCCTGTTGTAGTGAAAAAGATGAAAAAGTTTTAACTGGAGTAAGCTTTTTTGTTCTCTGTAGGCCATTGAGTTTCCCTTTTAGTCTTTCCTCTTCAAGACCCCTGCACATTCCTGCTATCTGTTCTATTATGTCCTCAAATCTTCCAGAGTACATTTGAGGAACACGTAAGAGGATGGCAGCAATTCAGTCCTCCAGCAGTGCCTGTTCTGCTAGCAGAAAGACACCTTCGGTGATAACCGAATGAATTTGTGAAGTTTGTCACATAGATACATATAACATAGGGTACAGCACACTTCTGTTATTTGGTATGAATTTAAAAAACACAAAAGAAGATATCTTTGTTTTTATGTTCTTTCATTGGTTTCTGAAAAACCCTCTTAAACACAATTCATGTAAATTAAAGAGAGGTACAGAAAAGTTTTGTGCTCTTCTGTTTCTTCTTTCTTTTACCTTTTAAAGATCATCCAAGAAAATTTTCATCCAACAGCATTGCAAGGGTTGCTTTCAGCAGCCAGTCAGAATATCCAGGAATTAGGGAGTGGGGATATTGAATCTGTAGTCCTTCTTGTGGGAAACTGTGAGCTGGCCAACTAATTCCTGGTGCCCTCCCTCTTGAATTCTGCTGCTTTTTCCTTCATGCTTTACTACTGGTCTCAGAAGAGAAGATATAGGGGGAAAGAAATCTCCTAATATTCTAGTCGTTTTGGTGGTGGTGGTGAATTTGATTGCATTTTTTTTGGTCTTTATTTTCTTGCATTTCTTGGTTTTTGGGAGAGGGAACTGTGTGCATGTGTTTTTTTCATGGTTTTCATTTTATTTTACTTTTTTCCTATATGTGGGTGAGTGCTTTTCATGTTAGATTGATTCTTTTTTAAATTGCTATTTGGCTAATTTATTGTGCATGCATTCTGTTAAAGGTGTATATTTTGGCAAGTCTTCTGACTATTTTTTCTTTCTCATGTAATGTTGCCTGCTTTTTGGAGTAAAGAGTCCCTTAGCGTTTTGGATTGATTCTCTGTAGTCCTGCCTCTATGGTTCTTAGAAGTTTTTAAGGATTCTTTATGGCTTTCCCAATTTGATTCTCTGTTGCCTGCCTTCCCTTGCCTTTTTTTAAAAAGTCATTTGTAAGGATAGAAGTGCCAGAAACTAAATAAAAGAGCCCAAAAGAGGTGGTTCCTTCTCTGGTTAGCAAAAAGACCAGTACACAAAAGACATAAAAGGAAAGAGGCACCCCCCAGGAACCTGAAATGAAAGAAAAATGAAAGATTTTGCTATGCATATCCCTAATGCTTGGCCAGCTCTACTCTGTTCTTTAAAATAGCTTCATATTTATATAAGAAATATATAAATAGGAAATACTGGTAATAATAATCATACATATTACTAATCTGAGGTGATGATTCCCAACCTTGAGTAACCCAGATGTTCTTGGACTACAACTCCCAGAAGCCTTCTGTAACAGACTAACACAACTGCCTTCTCCTTGGAAATTTTCTCCTACCTTGGAGACTAAGCTTATCTTATTAAAACAACAATTTTGTTTCATTTCATCTTATTTCCACAATATATTTTTCTTGCTTCCTGCATTATAGTTTCAATACTACATATTTCTCTTTAAGTTACCAAACTTCTTGGTGGCTTCATTTATATGCTTTTAAATCTATCTCTCTCTCTGTCTGTCTGGAATACTTTAGGTTAACCCCCTAAGTATACAGCGGTGCCCCGCATGACGACAACCCCACAGAACGACGAAATCGCATGATGATTACTTTTTTCGATCGCTATAGCGATCACAAAATGATGTTTCCTACGGGGGATTTTCGTTTGACGCTGATTAGGTCCTTGCTTCGTGAACCGTTTGTTCGCAAAACAACGATTTTTTCCGGCTCCGCAAAATGGCTGCCCTGTGTTTTCCGGACCCATGCTTTGCAAGGCAGCCATTTTAACAGCTGATCGGCACTCAGAAAATGGCTTCCCCTATGGGCAGTCTTCGCTGGACAACGAGGTAATTTCCGCATTGGAACGCATTAAATGGGTTTCAGTGCATTCCAATGGGGAATTGTTATTCACATGATGACGATTTCACTTAACAGCAATTTTCCTGGAACAAATTATCGTCATGCGGGGCACTACTATACTTATTAATAAAGCACAGAGTCAACATAAAATCATATAATCTATTACTTTTAGGTAAAAATGTTTAGGATTGGGGTTTATACATCTTGGGATAATAACCACTTGTGCTTTCCATAGTTCCTGCCCCAAGAGGTATAGGAATTTGTTTTTAACATTTTGTTAAGCTTTTGTTAAGCTTTCGTGACAAGTACTGTTCTTAATGTGAAAGCAGGTTGAGTTCAGTTGTCATCAGCTTCATACCGCATTGAAGGGGACACTCATCAAACATGGAACCCTTGTTTAGGACTTGACAGTTGCTATGAAAAGTAGCAGCGGGACAATAATCTGCGTAGCTTAGTGCGCCAGCTGTGTCCATTTCTGGAGAGGTCTTATTTGGCCATGGCGACACATGCCATAGCTACGCACATCCCAGCTGGATTACTGTAACACACTCTGTGTAAGGCTGCTTTTGGAAAGTGTTCAGAAACTTCAGTGAGTCCAAAATGCTACAGCCATGTTGTTAACTGAGGCTGAGTACTGGGATCAGATAATACCACCATCCCTGTTACAGCGGCTACACTGGCTGCCAGTCTGTTTCTGGACACATTTTGAACTGTTGGTTTTAGCCTATAAAGCTTGGGTCCAATCTATCTCAAAGACTGCAATCTCCTGTATTCACGAAGGCTTTCACAGCCAGGATCTAACGGTTGGTGTGGGTTTTTCGGGCTTTTGGCCGTGTTCTGAAGGTTGTTTTTCCTAATGTTTCGCCAGTCTCTGTGGCTGGCATCTTCAGAGGACAGCACTCTTGTGTTCTGGTGTAGTTGGCTTGGGAGTGGAGTATTTTTTGGCTGTGAGATAGGCTTTTGTCCTTTTCTGGAGATGGGTAATTAGTGTATCTTGTGGGTGTATTGTTGTGATAAAGAGGAGAGATTATCTGTCACTGTGATTGATGGGTGTCATTAGCTGGTCTTTTGTGTGTAGTGATCCCCGGTCCTTGTGGCTGGGTAGAGTTCGTTGACTTTTTGCACACTGTATTTTTGAGAGCTGGGAGCCAAGTTTTGTTGAGTTTTAAACTTTCCTCTTTTTTTGTTGAAGTTCTGTTGGTGCTTGTGGATTTCAATGGCTTCCCTGTGCAGTCTGACGTAGTGATTGCTGGTGTTGTCCAGTATTTCGTTATTTTGAAATAGAATTTCATGTGCAGCTTGTTTTAGGGCATGTTCAGCCTCTGCAGATTTTTCTGGTTGTTTTAGTCTGCAGTGTCTCTCATGTTCTTTGATTCTGGTGTGGATGCTTCATTTTGTGGTTCCAGTATATACCTGGCCACAACTGCAAGGTATCCAGTATACTCCTGCAGTGGTGAGGGAGTCCCTTCTGTCCTTTGCTGACCGTAACATTTGTTGTATTTTTGTGGTGGGCTTGAATACTGTTTGTAGGTTGTGTTTTTTCAAAAGTTTCCCCATGCGGCCCGTGACCCCTTTGATGTATGGCAGAAATATTTTATTTGTGGGTGGCTGTTTTTCTTCTTCAGTTCGGTGTTGTTTTCTTGGTTTGATGGCTCTTGTGGTTTCATTTTTGTAGTAGCCATTTGCCTGTAGGGCCCAATTCAGATGGTCATACGCAAAACTGACCTCCAACTGGAACACAAGGTCTACAGAAAACCCACCCACACATACAGGTACTTACACAAAAACTCCAACAACCACCCACAGCAAAAAAGAGGCATAATCAAAGCACTGATAGACCGTACAAATTGGAACTGTGAAGCTCAGTTTCTCAGCACTGAACTCAACCTGAATTGGCAGGGGCAGGCCCACCCCCCACCCCGCAGGCAAAGCACTACTTTCAGAAGCCTCCAGCGGTTTCATCTTGCGAAACAGGGCCATAGGAAAAATTGTCTTGTGAGGCACCAAAGTCCTTGCCAGACCCAATCGTCCAGCGAGGTTTTCATCCTGCGAGGCAATCGTCTCGCGGGGCACCACTGTTTATACCAATGGTAATGCCCACTCGTTGTAGAAATGTTTTTTTGATTTGAAGAGTATATATAAAAGGAAAAATGCTGACTTTTGAATCTGAAAGAAAGGTATGTTTTGCACACACACACATATATATAGCAGCTTTTTCCCTGCATGGTGCCCAGTTACCCAACCTATATCTTTCATAATGCAATTGACAGGTAAACGTGCTAGCAATTTCAGTGCTGAGTGACCTGTCGGTCCTGTTCAGCTTTCCTTCTACCTTTAGTGCTTCAGAAGTAATTTTCTGCAGCTACTTGAAATTGGTTGGTGGGTTTTGTATAGCCTTAAAAAGTTTAAAACTGGCTCTGTTGCAGGATTGTGATGTCACAGGTGCCAGCCAATGAGAATTGCACACCACTGGCTTCTACTGTAAACTGGCGGAACTATTTTTTCCCCCAAATCTGACCCTAGAGAGGAATTGGTATGTTTTTGAAAATGAAATTGTAGATTATTTCAAAGTGATTTAACTGCCCTAGTTATGTGAGCTTGTGTGCAGTCTTTGAATAAGAGTTTCTCTGTGGCTTACCACAGGAAATTTTTCTTATTCAGGATAACATGGAGAAGAATCAAAGCATTTGTTGTTTACTGACAGTTCCAGGGTATCAATAGTAGAAACTCTTATAAGCTTAATTCATAAAAAGTGCAAGAACATTTAATGCATCTGTTTCTCATTGCTTAAACACTGTTCTGATTATCATGACTCTGATGTTAGAAAACTCCCCAAAATATTTTAGTTTGCATGAGCATTGGGACTGATATTGTTGAAAATGTATATAGAGGCATTGAGTAAAGGAACTGTTGACTATCATTGAAAGCAGCTATCTCTCTTTGTTTTGTGATGAATTCCACCAGTTTGCTTATTGCATATTGCTTATTGTTAAATGATTTTCCAAGGAACGCCATCTGTTTTGTTATAATCTATGAATATAGTGCTGAAGACACTACTTAGGCAGTTTAACCTGAGGCAACAAAGTTGGAAAAAATACTTTGTTTTCATAAAGCATCCAATAATGTAAGCATCTACTGATTGCAGTTGTATTTGTTTATTTAAAGCAGGGGTCTCAAACATGCAGCCCGGGGGCCATTTGCGGCCCCCCAGATGATAGTTTGTGGCCCTCGCCTTGCCTGCCCCCCCAAAGTGCCCACACATCCTCTGCTGTCAAGAGTAAAAAAAAGCCTTGACTCGCTCACCGGCGCTCTCTCAAGAGAGCACCTCTTGCACCCTCCATCCAGAACTGCAGCCTGCCAGCCAGCCCACCTGTCTATCAGCTAAGGTAACTCCTGGGCGGCTTCCTCGGGCTCTTGCTCCGCTTGGCGGAAAATCTGATGCGGCCCAGCCTCACCCAGACACTGCCTCTAGCGGCCCCCAGGTAAATTGAGTTTAAAACCCCTGATTTAAAGTATCTAAGAAATTATTGCAGAAGATATTTTCCACACAGTGGCTGAAATCCTCTTGGTGTAACTACAGCTGCGGAAGAATGATGATGTCAGAAGCATGTAGCAGGTTTTGGAAATAAAAATTCTTCCTACATCAGTGTAATCTTTTCCATCATCTGGAAGCTGTGGAAACCACGGGACAAAAGGAGAAAGTTTTTAGTTACTGAACATCATCACAGTTGGGATGATATTATCAGCAGTGACGACTTTCAGTAATTTAAGATTTCCTTTTCTCATTCTGTATCTCCCACACCTTCCACATGATGAAAGAAATTACATGGGAGCCTTGGGACAGAAGTAGGAATTGTTTTGTTTTAATTTTTTTATTATTATTTTATATAAATGCAGATATAATTCGTTGTTCCTCTTGTACATGAACAAAGAATGTACTTCTTAAAAAGTTAAAATTTACTTATTCCAACAAACTGAAAAATTACTTTGTCAAGCCTGGCAGAAAAATCAGTCTCTCTTTAATCTTGAGTTTGCAGTTGTTGAATTAATTGTAGCCCATAAGCTGATTCAAGAGGCTTCTTCCTCCTGTAATTCTTGAATTTGCAGCAAAATATTTCTTAGGTAAACTATACATTTTGTAATAAGGTGCCGCTGCTTATTTATTATTTCATTGAACATAATAAAACCAGTTTGCTTGGATTGTGGCGTTGTTAACAACATCAGAGAATTGTTCTGACAGTCTTTTAAAATGCTGTTAACCAAGGATTTATTATGTTTCAGCCTTGGGAGATAAGTTAAATAGCTTTTGAAAGATTTTGAAAAGATTAATAGGAATTCCCATAATGAAGAGAAGCCAACATTTCACTTGAGAAAGGATAATATTTTACCAAATTCATTTGACTGATCTGAAGTATCGTCATGTGTAATGCTGCACAATGATGTAGGGCAGGGTTTCACTTAACTAGAGCTTATTTTGGGGGTAGGGCTTATATTACGAGCATCCTGAAAATTCATACTAGGGCTTATTTTCAGGTTAGGGCTTATTTTCGGGGAAACAGGGTATACAAAAGCATTTGAGCAGAGTTCTGTTCTTGTTTAGGGCCTAGTGACAGAATGACAACCAGCAGCAGAATAGATTCCTCCTCTTCCTGAAAATCCCATTCCCTCCTCATCTTAGCTTCAGAGAACTGGGAGACTTCTATAAGACAGATTTTTGAGGCTGTAAACAGAGAAACAGTCGAGAAAAAGACAGGAGAGTTGAATTTGTTTGAGCCTAAATTAATTTTGGTAAGGACTGAGTATATACTTAAAGGATAGTACACTCTGATAGGTGTTGTCATTGCTGTTCTGTATTGTCTGTTTTTTCTGTTCAACAGTAATCCTTACTGAGTCCACTGATGTTTACTACTAAGTGTATACATGCCTCTGAGATTATTTTTGTACTACGTACATCCAAATAGATGTAGTATATTATAAAATAACTGTATATTGCCTTATTAGGAGAGGAAAACCATGTTCTGGAGCAATGTAAAGTATATGTGCACTACAGTATTAAATACAATAACATTGTTCCCAACAGTATGCAGTATGTCACAAAAAGGTGACTACAGTACTAGATCTTTTGTATCCCAAGAAGAACGATACCATATATATATTAAACAGCAAAGGACCTCACAAGACACATTAATAAATGCAAAATGAATATACAGTACTTTATTACTTATTGATTACAATTCTAACAAAAGGGGTTTCATGCATTCAACACATTCACACCACACACATACTCACCAAAGAGAGAAGAATTCTTTATTTGCATCATCCAAGTTCCAAAGAAAGTAGTTGGTTCCAAAAGCCTTTTAGTCTCAGTAGACAAATTATGGTTGCCCGGACCCCTCTTTTTATATTATTTTTGGGCAGGTTGCTAGCTGATGCTTCTTTGTTTCCCCCTAGATATATGGTCTTTATCACTTATTGTGAAGAATGGAATGCTTTTACTTAGAGTACACTTAGTGGGTCTTCCATCACTAGTGGACAGGTGTGGAATCAGCTTGCTCCAGTGGATCCTTGTACCAGGGTTGTCTTAATCCCCGAGTTTGCTCTGCTCCCTCAATTAGCAGCAGATGGTTTTTGTCAACTTACTGAAAACATAGTTCAAAAAGTTCACAGTTCAGTAGTTGAGTTTCTCACAATGAGGGCTTATAGCCAGAAATATTAAAAGTATTAAACTGTGAGGTGTTGATTGGTGTGTATTCTTTAGTATAATTGCAGTGCCTAGTGAATTTGTTAACATTCCAAACTAAGAACATTTACTTGCAAATATTACTATTTCAGCACAATTTAAGAGCTTTTTTCCATAAGCATCACCATTCTTACCAAATAATGTTTTTTGCACAAAATCCTTTTATTTTGTGTTTGTTTGTTCAGTCGTTTAGTCGTGTCCGACTCTTCGTGACCCCATGGACCAGAGCACGCCAGGCCCTCCTATCCTCCACCGCCTCCCGGAGTTGTGTCAAATTCATGTTGGTTGCTTCGATGACACTGTCCAACCATCTCATCCTCGGTCGTCCCCTTCTCCTCTTGCCTTCACACTTTCCCAATATCAAAGACTTTTCCAAGGAGTCTTCTCTTCTCCTGAGATGGCCAAAGTACTGGAGCCTCAGCTTCAGGATCTGTCCTTTCAATGAGCACTCGGGGTTGATTTCCTTTAGAATTGATAGGTTTGTTCTCTTTGCAGTCCAGGGAACTCTCAAGAGTCTCCTCCAGCACCACAATTCAAAGGCATCAATTCTTCGGCGGTCAGCTTTCTTTATGGTCCAGCTCTCACTTCCATACAACACTACAGGAAAAACCATAGCTTTGATTATTCGGACTTTTGTTGGCAAGGTGTAAAAATATTTAAATCTGAAGCTTCTGCTGCAAAAGACTTTTTAGTGGGTCCCCCCAAAAAAGTCCCAAATGCAAGAAAATGAACAAAAATTCCAGCGGGGACAAAATTTTTGGAATGTTGTGTTGTCACCTAGAAGAATGAAGTAAGTGAAGATTTAAATCTTTAGGTAAATTGTTTGTGCCTGTCATGTAGAACATTTAGATTCAGGCCACATCAGCTTTTATTAAAGGGGGCTGTGACTTGAAAAAGGTTGGTATCTACTTTATTAAACAATAATGTAAGACTATGCTCTGGTTTTCTGTCACAGAAATACTTGAAATTTTCTGGCCAAGCTCCTCCATTTCTTTGGCATGCTTTTATATGCTCTTGTTTTTCTATAAAATTTGACTCTTGTATTAACTTTTTCAGTGTCCCATATCTGAATGAAATATCCTGCCTTCACGCTGAATCAAAGGGACAGTATGCTGACATAATTGTAATTGGCTGGGTTTTTTGGCTCCTGAAAGTCTTTTGCGGAAAAATGATAAAGAAAGTGATAGTGATATGTTTTAGAAACTATGGAGAAACATGCTGATCGTGAGACAAATTCAAACTCATGATCCTGAACTTCTAAATAGAGGTAATACCCCCAAAGAACGTAGATACTAAAGGTATTGAATAGGTTAGCTGGCTTTGCACATGTCACTAGTGCAGTCTTAGATGCAATGGGAAATTGGCTTGTACTATTTAGTGACTGAATTATGAGAGAAAGGGAAGAGGATAATGAAATATGCAAAAAAGCTTTTAATCTATCATTCCTTCTTTATAGCCTTCTAAACACAATCATTAAGGAGGTTTTCACAGCAGGTATGGTGGACAGATGCACTATGGCTCCTTGGTACCTCAACAACTACAGCAGGACCTCCAGGTTTCAAATATAAAATTCATCCCTCTTCTGTAGTTCCTAATGGCCATTTGAGTTAGACTTTCCCCATGCAACAACATTCCCTTGCTAGAGTTAGAGAATATGCTCCCTTTGGATTTAGATTTCTTTGGGATCATTCCCAACAGACAATGCAAGGTTTAAAACACTTCATGAAGCTGTTCCAACTCGGACAGTGTGTGAGAGGTTTAAGGCAGCTGGGACCTTTGGAGTGATTAACAAGAGGAATTATCTGACAAGAGTAAATATATGATGGAAAAGGAGCAGGCAGGAAGTCAAACAGATCCTTTATGGAGACATCACATGTAAGTACTTGGTTAAACAGCCTGAGAAAGCAAGCAACTGCATGCAGAGCTGGAGATCAGACTGAACTCTTAAATTAAGCTTGTAATCACAGAGAAACATTGTGGCGAGATCTGGTAAGGAGACCTTGTGGATATCCCGGAATGACTTCCTCCTGTATCAAAAGGAATCATTGTAGAAGAGGCATGAGCCCCCTGTGATTTGAAGATGTATTTTTGTAGACTAGCACAGAGAACAATTCATTGTGTTTAATGATCTGAAAACATTTGGTGTGCTCCAGTAGCTAGCAGATATTTGCAATCTCATCTCGAGTGCCTTGTCTGAACCCACCTTGAACTATTGGCATTTCCTGCTCCATATATGATAGGAATCATAATACTGTAATGTAATCATATGCCATCAAGTCAGTTCTGACTTAAGGAAACCATTTCCAGGGTTTCAAGGTATAGTGTAATCATACCTAGATTTATCATTCCCTTCAAGAGGGCATTCTTCTGAACTGCAGCTTGCAGAGCCAGAGGGTGGGAGTTCAATTCCCCACTGTTCATTCCAGAAGAGCCATCCTGTGTAGGCATTGGGCAAGCTGCACAGTCCCAGGCTGCCCCCAGAAGAAGGGAATGTTAAGCCACTTCTGAGTACTCTCTACCTAGAAACCCCTGAAAAGAGTTGGTATAAGACAGAATTGACTTGATGCCACATGATGTCACAATTTTTAGCATCATTTTGATTGCATGGGAGATTAATGCAATGGTCCTATAGTTGCCTCACTTTTTGGCTTCTCCTTTCTTTGGGATTGGAATGTACATGTCCAGTCCGTGGACTATTGTTTTCCATATTTGTTGCCATATTCTTGTTAGGGTTTTGATAGATTCAGCTTCAATAGCTTAGAATAGTGCTGTTGATTCCCATCTATTCCTGGTGGTCTGTTCCCCCCCGCCCCTGGCTTTGAAAGCTTTCATTTCAGTTTCTGAAATTGTAGATTGTTCAGCATAAGTTACTTCAAATGAATCTGTCATTCTCGAGTCTCTTTTGTATCCTGATCTGTTTTCTATTTGATCCTTCAGCATCTGTAATCTATGTTTACATTTCCATTTGAGTTTTCTTAGATCTTATGGCTTTCTTTCTCACTTTGTGCCAGTCATTAAAAAGTTGCATGTGAGATTCTGATCCTACTTTTGTCCCTTTTTATTTTTGTTTCTCATACATTATTACTAATTTTATCATTCATCTATCAAGTCTTTTCTTTTGACTACAGGAATGGTCTTTTTCCATTTACAGTGGTGCCTCGCTTAACGAGCGCACCGTATAACGATTAAATCGCATAGCAATCCGTTTTTTCGGATCGCTAATGCGATCGCACAGCGTTTTTCCCATAGGGAAAAATTCGCTTTGCGAAGACCGGTAAGCGTTTCGCTTACCGATCTTCGCAAAACAACCCCCGCCGATCAGCTGTTCGGCGGCCAAAATGGCCACCGGAAGCCGGGAAATGGCCTAAAATGGCCGCCCGCAGCGTTTTCGTGCCCTCGTTAAGCGAGGCGAGGGCACAAAAATGGCTGCCGGCCATTACGAAGCTTCGTTAAACGGTGAGTATTTGGCCCATTTGGAACGCATTAAACCATGTTTAATGCGTTCTAATGGGCTTTTCTGTACCGTTTAACGATGCTTCAGCATAGCGAAGGTTAATCCGGAACGGATTAACCTCGCTATGCGAGGCACCACTGTATATCCGTGGTTGAAATCTTGTTGCTTAGCCTACTACACTACAGTAAGCCCATTGAATCAGTGTAGATTTGGTGAGTCATTTCTTCCATAAGTTTCATTGACTCAAATGGACCTACTCTAATTGTGATTTTATTGTACATTAATAAGTTGCATCTGCACTAGGCCCATTTGAAGCAGTGGAACTTATAGGCATGTTAACTTGTAAAATCCTCACTGATTCAGCGGGCCTCCTCTAGTGCTATTGACTACGCTAGGCAACAGGATTTCAGCCAGTGGTTTCAATTTTTTGCTGCACAGTCAACTTGAGTTTAGTAATACCAATCTCTTCTTTATATTGACTTTTAATTCATCATAAATATTATTTAAATTATATTTTGTCACAACGAGTGCTTTAGTTTCTTTTTCAGCTTTACTTTAATTTTTGATTTGATCAGTTAATGATCAGTACTACAGTCTGCTCTTGATCTTGTTTTGACAGAGAGAATAGAGTTTCTCCATTTTCTGCTTCCATTTATGCAGCCTGTTTTTGTAATGGCCATCTGGTGAAGTCCATGTGGATTATTCTCTAGTTGCAAGAAGCAAGTATTTATGATAAACAAATTGTTGGGTTACAGAATTTTATGAGTCAGTTTCCTGCTTTATTTATGGTGCATAGGCCAAATTTTTCAACAGTGTTTGCTTCTGCTTTGTATCCTACTCCTGCATTTCTCTATGATTATCGACACTTTGTTTTGACATAATCATTTTCCTCCTAGATACTTTCATGAAAGCTTTAGGCTTCTTCTTCAGTATCTGTAATTAAAGCATAAAGTTGAATGACAGTTACATTGATTGATTCAGTCATCTGTTGCATTATAACCTTTAACTATTAGAGTCACACTGATTCTTTAACCTAATGGCTGAAATCCTATTGTGAAGCTTTGGAAATACTGGGGAAAATCACAGGAGAATGGAAGTACTATTCAGTAAGGACTTCCGCATACATACCGTATTTTTCGCTCCATAAGACGCACCTTTCCATAAGACGCACTAATTTTTTAGAAGAAAACAGGAAAATATAATCTGTTTTCTTCGCTCCATAAGACGCACAGACATTCCACCACCCTGTTTTGTGGGGAAAATGTGCGTCTTATGGTGCGAAAAATATGGTATTGGCTTGCAGGGGGAGTAGCTGGCCACTCTTTCTAAGTCTAGTTGACCATGCACAAGGCAACATTGATACGGAAAGGAGTAGCAGTCAAAGGAGTTGCCACTGGCTGTTCTTTCACTGGAGCTAAATCTTGAGAAAGTACGAGTGGCAAAGAGAATCTTAAGGAGTAAGCATCAGAGTCAAAGATAACCCCTCAAGATGTTACAACTGCTCCAGTCAGTTGCCTGGGCTGCATAAACTTAGGTGCTCTTTTCCAGCCCTCACACAATATCTGCCTTCTTTACTGCCTGCTTGCTTGCTTGTTTGTGAACAGGAAGTAGTGGTTTGTGTTGGTGTTGTGACCAGCGGAGGCAGCTGCTGTTGCTGCTGTTGTTCCTATTCTCTTTCCCCAGTGAGAACAGGAGGAGGATGCAGAGGCACAAAACACACCACTGTTGCTGTAGCAAATTGAACAGTGCTAGCTACTTGGGTGTAATGTCCAGTATACTTCAAGAGTAACTTTACACCGAAATGAATAGGATTTCAGCCTCTGGGTTAAAGTTCCTTTCAGCTTACTGAGGATCATTTCCCACAAATTCCATGTCTGAAATACAGGTGCTCATGTGCCAGCAGACAGGAATGACTGCCCATCTCCCTGTATAAGTACTTATGGTGGGTTACAAACATAGATTTGCTCCATGTAATGTGGAAATAACCCTTTCAGTGATTGTATCTGAAACAAGAGGAGACCACAGAGATGTCTGTATGTTTGTCCTGCATACTACTTGAAAATGATATTAACGAATCAGGTGTATAGAAATAATCTTCAAGAGTTTGATCAATGTAATGATTTTATACTTATGTTCAGTTATATCTAGGATCACCTTTGTTTTGCAAAATATTATAAGCTAATTAATAATATTTCTTTGAGCATTCAGTAGTTTAACTACTGCTCAGTTGAATGGCTCAAATTCCTTCCCTCATTCCAATTATCATGCAACTCTGATCTTTCTGCATGTTGCCAGAGGCTTTTAATATGTAAGAATAGGACAGTGCTGCTATTCCTCATGTGATGTATATTCAAAACTAGCTTGTGACTCTTCTTTAGACACACTTTATTATATATACTCTACTAAAGGGAGGAAAGTAATCATCAGTTTTCACCAATTCTGCTCTCTTGTATGTGATTTAGTTGAAAGCATCAAGACAGTTCAAATATGGAGATGAAGATTATTGATAAAGAGGAAGATACTGATCTCTTTAAGAGGGATATTCTGTTCCTTGTATCTGCAGATAGATTTCTAACACACACACACACACACACACACACACACACACACACACACACACACACACACACTTATTTTCTGTAAGGTAAGAAAATGTGGACACCAACATTAAGCTGAGATGGTTACATCAACTGTTGCAGAACCTAGAACATTACTTCTCAAAGCAAAATGGTGGTGGCATTATAAGTCTAGCTGAATAATTTCAGTGTGTGCTTTTGTTGATTACAATGATGTTTGCTACTATCCTTTTATTTCTGCTCTATGTGCTGAAGCAAACTAATGTCTATGTTCTGTTAAAAACTACTTCTCCAGAGTAACTCATTGCATTGTTGTTGTTTCATACCTTCAAGACACCTCCAATTTATGACAATCTCATGAATGAGAGACTATTCATTATCTATTTCCAGAGTAAACTCATTTCAACCTTCAGAACACGGCCAAAGAGCCCGAAAAACCCACCACAACCAAACTCATTTCTGCTACTGTTACCTGGCTTTCAGAAGCAATTCTTGCATTGTTGTTACTCGTTGCTCATCATTATCATCACCTTTACTTATGTAGGATCAAGTTGTGTGTGCTGTTTTACTTTTAATCTCAGTGTTAAAAAGCATTCTGCATCACTTAGAATAGTGAATCTTAATATTCAGGTTCAACTGATTTGCTTGATGGTAGGCTTGCTATTATGTACTGGAATTATTCATATAGTGCCATCACTGTATATTGTGTACCTTTGCAGAAAAGTACCTCTGTTAAGTAGGACGTGGTGGCGCTGCGGGTTAAACCGCAGAAGCCTCTGGGCTGCAAGGTCAGAAGACCAGCAGCCGTAAGATTGAATCCATGCAACAGACTGAGGTCCCGTCACTTATCCCAGGTCCTGCCAACCTAGCAGTTCCAAAGCATGTAAATGCGAGTAGATAAATAGGTACCACCACGGTGGGAAGGTAACAGTGTTCCGGAAACTGTCTACGGACAAACGCTGGTTTTATGGGGATGAACACCGCCCCCTAGAGTCGGACACGACTGAACTAAATGTGAAGGGGAACCTTTACCTCTGTTAAGTTATACGGTATGTGCAATGAGTGTGGCTGTCCTGGAATCAGTGGTATAAAACTATGTTAAGACCCGCTTTTAAGGAGAAAGACAGGGTAAAAATATTTTAAATAAAATAAAATTAAATGAATGGCCTGCTGCATGAAAACCAATAAAGCGTCCTGTTTTATCTGACATAGGGTTGCAATCCTTGAACATTCACGTTGAGTAAAACTTGTTAGTTTTTATTCAAAAGAATCCATAAGATTATTTTTTTAAAAAATTCAGCACTATGTATGGCATTTCACGTGGCAAGATACATTTTTTTAAAAAAAGACACACCTTTGTTGTGAGGAAATAGCAATTTAAATTTTACCAGTAGAGAAGAAAGTGAAATGGGATGGTTGTTGGTAGGAGCAAGGAATAACAAATGGAAAGAGGTATGAGAGAAATACATACTTAGATTTTGTTTCAGTTGGAATTGTGACAATGTGGTTAAGACACAGGCTTTATGGACTGTATTCATGCTTCTTAGCAGATTCCTGGTTCTCCAGTAAGTTCCGACAACAGACCCAGGTCATGCCTCTTGTATGGCTCATATTTCTACTAAAAACTGATCAGGGAATAACAATACACTTCCTCCTCTCCCAAATGATATTTCTTGGGACTTCCTTATTAGTTTCCCTCTTCTTCCACTACCCCAAGATCCCATGTGACTTCTTTGTTAAAATTCATGAAAAGTGCTCATAGCTGGCATCCCTGGCTAACCCTGTCTCAGTGATGTCATACCTATTGAAATCAGCATAGTGGGAGGCCAATGACATGCAAATAGAGATATTCCCCATGGGTCTAAATGTCAGAATAACTTGAAATGCTGCCGGGGGGGGGGGGGAGGATTTTAGAGGGGAAAAGATAATATTAGTTGTGACCACAAAACAATGTAAGGACTGATTTATTCTATACTCACAAATATTTTTGGTATATGTAGATGCTTTATCATTTGCAACTACCATATGGCACATTTGTAACAATGTGTTTTGCAGAGGGACTATGAAACTGTGCATTTTTCTGTCGTTGTGAATGGTTTTTACTCCATTCAGACAAGTTGTTTATCCCTTGGAAATGGTCCATCATAAACTTAGTCCTTTCTCCTCCCATTTAATCTCTCTCTCTCTCTCTCTCTCTCTCTCTCTCTCTCTCTCTCTGTGGTAATCTATATAATAGTTGCTTTATATGTGCAAAATATATGTTCTAAAAATCACATACAAACAAAAATAATTAATTGTAGAATTTTTCCACAAAAAGCTATTTTATTTCTTCTTGTCTTTCAGATCAAAATAATCAAGCATATTTATTGATGGGGTGGTATCTTTAGATTTTATTTACAATATCATTGGTAATTTATTACGATTTATAGAATTAATGAACTCTATATGACTAGCAGATTGGTTTATAAAGTAGGAACTGTGAAACGAAGATCCAGAGTGTCTTTTTGCATGTGAATTTTATTAATCAGTGGCTGTGTTACTACTACGGCTTCTAGTTAGTTTTTGTCCATCGTTAAAAATATTTTCTCTGCAGTGGTTCTTGCAGTAAAATGATTTATATTGTAAAGCTGCACAGCCTGGGCCTTGTTTATGTATGTTTCAGAGGACTGTTTTCTTTCTAGGGCCTTTTTTCTAATGAAGACATAAGTTATGATTAAATTCCAGAAGAATGGTTAAGCTCCAATTGACTGAAATGGGGATGTTCCAGACTCTGATCATTGAGTTGCGAGAATATTTAAGTATGAATCGGTGAGTATTTAGTTCCATTTTAAACTTGTTCTTTATGCTGTACTTTCTTCCGTGCATGCCAGAATGCATACTGAACAATAGAGCTTTTGTCTTGTTTGTTATTGTAGAGGAAAGCACCCTGTATGATCATGAAGGTTATGTATCAAGTGTGAAAAATCTTTTCACAGTCATCTGGTGATGGATGGCAGTTGGGAGGGGACTATATTTGAACAGTGGATCTGGCTAGAGCTACCAGGAGATGAGTTGCAGGTCTTACACACACACACACACACATACACACACACACACACACACACACACACACACAGAGAGAGAGAGAGAGAGAGAGAGATACCCACACACTGTGTCTGACGCACACATTATGCATACCCACACACATCTATTCTCATACATAGATTCACACACACATATATTCATCCCCACTTATTCTCCTCTAGAGGGAGATACTAAACCTTCCCTCTCAGGACAGGAAAGGTTTTCCTCACTTTGCTAGGAAAGAAATGGTTTCTCTAATGGTCCAGAAACCATGGGAAACTGAACTATCTTTTGCTACTCTAACCTAATACATTCCATAGTTTCTCTCAAGAAAATTATTTTAAAAGAATAAGCTGTTACATCTCTTGTATATTTTAGTAGACTAGAGTTGTAAAAAGTCAGTTTTAAGTCCCAAAGGAAAATAGTTACAGTGGAAAAGGTGTATTAACTTTGAAGAGGTAGCAGGGGTACTGTAGAGGATACCTGCTGAAAGCCATATGTGACTAATATTGCCCAAACATGGATTCTTCATGGTCTCTGTGAATGCACACAAATGGGTTAAACTGCGCCTCCGCAGGACTCTTCGGAATATTCTAGAGCTTAAATAACTGACCAATAGAACGTTCCACGTTGTGCACATGCCCCGCCCGCCCGTGGTTACCTCAGTTCTTTTTTGCCGCCGCTGCAATCTGACTCCTTTGCGATACTTAGAGCTTTTCAATTTGTTTAAAATTTCTGGTTCTTCAGTGTGGCCTCCGTGAATGCACTCAAATGGGTAAAACAGCACCTGTGCTGGTCCTCTCAGAATCTTCTAGAGCTTTAGGAAAAAGTAACAAAGTTTAGGTTGCCCTCTACAGCGCATGCTCCGCCCGCCTCAGCTCCCAGTTCCATTTTTTCTGCCAGCGGAGTTGGAACCTCTCGACTAGAGCTCTCTTTTTCGCGTTCTTCTTTTGGCTATTTTCGTATTTGACCCGGCTTGTTCGTCAAATTTCCGCTTCCCTGTTGCCCTGACAGCGGACTGAACGACTTCTCTACTGGCTAATCCCTGCCAAGTACTTGATTGTCTTTTCCCACCGGTTAGACCGCCCGCTGTGGCACCACGTGCCATCTTCCTAATCCTTTTAGCACCTCATTATCGGACTTCCTCCCAGTAATTGCCGGCTTATGTCCCGTTCAGGACCATTCAGCCGCTGTACTGCTGGTTCCTGAAAGCTACCTTTTTTTAACAGCCAGTCTTTGTGTTTTTTGCCTGAGAGAAAACCATCAGCCCCATCTCTGTAGGCACTGCAAAGGATTTACCAAAGCCTGTCAACAACGACAGAAATATTTTCTTTGGAACCAGACACTCCCTGACTCTCAACCTTCTGAAATGGAGTCTACCCCAACTACATCTACTGTACGTTCTGAAGTTTGGGTTGCCTCACCACCACCCCTTCAAACTACTAAGACTGTGGACAAACACAAGAAAAAAACTCCTGCTAAGAAGCCACGTACCATTTCTTCTGCCTGCAGTGCGGCCACTGATCTAAAACAAAAAGATAAAACAACTAAGACCAAGGGAAAGTCTAAGGAGCATACCCTTTTAGTCCCACCAATTTCAGCATCTGTGCCTTTGTCTATTTTAGAAGATTCTTCTTGGGACCGAGAATCGTTTTCTGAAACGGGGACTTTATTACCACCCCGACAACAAGAATCACTACCTATCGATGCCGGACAATCGCCTTCCATGAGCCAACTAGGCCAGACTGTTGCTAGTTCGGCTTTGGACCAACACAGCCCTGTTTTTACCGGGCGGGCATCATATTCTCCTTCCTTGGCGTCGAGGTCTTTGGCTTTGAATTCTCCACCCCGTAAGAGACCAGCCAAGGCCAAGAACCTGTCTCCTCCTCGACGTCCACATTCAGAGCAGGAGGTGGTCGTTTTGCCTAGAAAATCTCACCACTGGCATAAACACAGGTGGAGTAGCTTGGACTCCAACATGGAGAGGAGGAGGAAACGTCAACGCCGAAGAGATGAATCTCTTTCTGACTGAGATTATAGTGAGGACCGAAGGAAATCTCGGCATCGACGTCGAAGATGGGATTATACATCAGACTCCTCTTCAATGTTGGAGGGTTACAGGAGGTGAAGGAAAAGAAGGCATTACAACTATTCCTCGTCCTCTCCATCAGTCTCTCCTCCTCGCAAGCATCGACGTCGAGATCACATCGATGTTGAGAGTCACAAGTCTTCGAAGCAAAACCATATGGAGGAGACTGCGATCTCTCATCATGACAAATCACTAACAACCTCCAAAGGCGCAGTTTCTGCCCAGGGACAATCATCTCAAAAGGACTCTGGACATCCTGCCAAGAGGCATTCGACTTCTGAGCAGGAGCAACTTATTTCCTCAGGCCTCTCTGAGCAAGAGGATGATATGATGTCTGAAGCTTCCCTGGAGACACCTGTGGCAGGGGAACCTCTTGAGTCTGATGCAGCGGACACTCATCCTTCATCTCCATCTGAGAATTTTTCGTCCTACGTCCAGATGGTCTCCCGCATGGCTCAGACTCTTAAGATGGACACTGAACAATCACCTCCACAGACTGAGGATCTCATTTTTGGAGATATCAATCAAGAGAGATCCCCGCCATTGAGGTTAGCCTACATACCTGCCTTACTGGACCTCATTAAAGAATATTGGGTCCAGCCAGCAAATTCTACACCAGTATCCCGTAGAACAGAAAATCTGTACCGCATCCATGGACCTGATACCACTTTCTTAATCAAGCATCCTGTATCAAATTCCTTGGTGGTGGAATCTAGTGCCTCTAAATTACCTGCGAAGGGCCATGTCACTCCCACCAACAGAGAAGGCAGGAAGTTGGAGGTCCTTGGTTGGCGTATGTACTCCCTAACCACTTTTGTATTGTGAGTCATTAACTATTTCATGGCTATGGGAGCCTATCAAAGGCAATTATGGTCCCGAATACTACCAGCCTTAGAAGTTGCTCCTGAGGACATCAGACAACTTTGTACGAACACACATGCTGAGGCCCTTACTCTATCAAAACACCAAAGGCTAGCATCTCGCCATGTAGCTGATGCCACAGCCAAGAATCTTGCCCCAATCATTACTCTGAGAAGGCATGCTTGGCTTAGATCTGCAAATATTATGGATGACATTAAAACCTGGATTGAAAACTTACCATTCGTTGCTTCAGGTCTCTTCAACGACAAGACAGATGATAACTTGGAGAACCTGCACAAAAGCAAAAAGACAGCTAAATCCTATTCCATCCAACAACAACCCAGATATAGTAAGTTCCAATGGTGCTCTAAGTATCCACAGCACATATACCAGCAACCAACATCCCAGTCTTACCGTCCTTTCAGAAACCAAGGTCAAGTTCGATTATCTCAAGCCTCTTCTTCTGCTTCCACTCTCAGACCGCAATCCAGTCAACGAAGATAATCCTATAAGCCTACGGGGGGGGAAAAGCAAAATAGTACCTTTGACTTAATCAAAACACCATCGGAAGTGCCCACACAACTCACCTGTCTCCATATCTGCAAAATTGGTTAACCATAACAAAAGACTACTGGGTCTTAAACATTATACACTCCGGTTACCATCTGGAATTTACAGAATTGCCTCCTCTAGGACAGGTCAAGCTTACATCGTTTGATCCTGTTCTAGAAGAAGAGATTCTTACCTGCTTCGAAAACAGGCCATTCAAAAGGTACCAAACCGGGACATTGCAAGGAGTTTTTACTCCCGTTACTTTGCGGTACCCAAAAAGGACGGAGGGATAAGGCCCATTCTAGATCTGAGAGATTTAAACACTTACTTTCATCCACAGCACTTTCGGATGGTCACCCTGGAGTCCATCATTCACCTGCTAAAGAAAGGAGACTGGTTTGTTGTGGTGGATCTGAAAGATGCCTACTTCCACATCACCATTCATCCAAACCACAGAAAGTACCTCCGTCTAATTTTCCAAAACACCATTTATCAGTATGTCGCTCTTCCCTTCAGCCTGTCAACAGCTCCAAGGACATTCACCAAATGTATGGCCCCTGTGGCAGCTCATATACGCCTTCAGGGGATACAGGTCTATCCATACATAGACGATTGGTTAATCGTCTCCCCATCCAGAAAAAGAGCACTAAGGGATACCAAACTTGTTCTCAACACCTTGAAATTCCTAGGACTCTCAGTCAACTACAAAAAGTCCCACTTGAAACCATCTCAAGTGGTGGACTACATAGGGGCAAGACTCAACTCCATAGAAGCTCGCATGTTCTTGCCACCGGAGCAAGAAAATAAAAAGAGCAATTCGCAGGTTCCAGCCGCATGCGAAAGTCTCAGCAAGACACACTCAACATCTATTAGAACTGATGGCCTCAACAACATGTGCAGTGTCCCATGCCCGTCTGAAGATGCGTTCCCTACAGTCATGGCTGCTTGCCCTCTTCGATCCCCTTCAGGACAGTCAGCACAAACATTTACTCGTCATTCCAGAACTTTCACAGCAGTTACGATGGTGGACGTTTCTACCACATCTCTTGATGGGAAGGCCGTTTTGACCTTTGCAGCTAACATGCCAGGTCACCACGGATGCAAGCCTGATAGGCTGGGGAGCTCACTGTGGAAAACATCAGATCCATGCTCTGTGGTCAGCTCAAGAAACCTCCCTCCACATGAACCATCTAGAGCTGGCTGTAATAAAAGCCTTCAGGCGCTCGCGCAGCTGTTGGCTCCCGGAATCCCATTCGGCGCGCCCTGAGACGAAAGCACTGCCATGAAGGGCGAAGCTCTGCTTTCTCCCTACTGCATTCTGCTCTGCTGAAGGGATGTTTTTTCGCGCCTTCGGTAAGCTTACCCAGGGCGCGAGTAGGGTAATAGGGCTTATTTTCGGGGGAGGGCTTACTTTAGAGGAATCCTACAAATTAAGGGGAGGGCTTACTTTCGGGATAGGTCTTATTATCGGAGAAACACGGTACTTTGATGAGAGATCTTAAACAGTAACCATCTGTGGTTTACATCTGTGATTTTACCAACTAAAAGATCAATAAACCTGTTGTATTGGCAGCCCGCATCTGAGTTACATATATTTGGTATAGTGTGGACTAGATCCACTGGTGGCAGCGTAAAAAGAGTAAATGCATCCAGAGGGTGGACTTGAGTGTTTAGGGAGAACGAACAAGGGACACTGAGTGGACGCGACAGACACATTGCAGAAAAACCTATTAATTTGAGGGGTATCTAGACTACCATTATGACTGAGGTCTTGAATATGTAGTAATTGAGGTCTTTCTTGTTTTTTTAAGGTTAAAGCAGTGGAGCTTTATGTAAGACATGGATAGATGCAAACATGTTGGGCGGCTACGACTTGCCCAGGACCATTCTATTCTGAACCCCCAGAAGTGGCACTGCATGGACTGCAACACCACAGAATCAATTTGGGCTTGCCTAAAATGTTCTCATGTGGCCTGTGGGAGATACATTGAGGACCATGCACTTAAACACTTTGAAGAAACCAGGCACCCTTTGGCTATGGAAGTAAATGATCTCTATGTGTTTTGTTACCTTTGTGAAGATTATGTATTGAATGATAATCCCGAAGGTGACTTGAAATTACTAAGAAGTTCTTTGTCTGCAATTAAAAGTCAGAAGCATGATCCAACAGCTAGAAGTGGGAGGACGCTGCGGTCAATGGCTTTGGGGGATGATGTTTGCAACCATCAGAGGACCCCTCAGGGACAGCCTCAGATGCTTACAGCTCTCTGGTATAGAAGGCAGTCATTGCTTGCAAAGGCATTGCGGACCTGGTTTGATAAGAGTTCAAGAGGCCAGAGAAAAATAGAACAAAAGAAGCAAATGGAAGAACTGGAAAAAAAGAAAGAAGTGGCCAGGCAACGGCGACAAGAGATGAAGCGGAGATTGTTGGAGGAGTTGGCAAACACTCCTCCAAGAAAAAGTGCCAGACTTTTGTCACACATTCGCAGAGAGAATCTAATTCCTCGAAAGTTCAGAGATATGGAAGGAAGTTCCCCTACCTCAAGACGGGTGCAAAATAGCAAGTTCAAACAGTTCTATTCCATCCGGCGAAAGCCTCTCATGACTCCTGGTGTGACTGGACTAAAGAATCTAGGAAATACATGCTACATGAATTCCATCCTCCAAGTATTAAGCCACCTCCAGAAGTTTAGAGAATGTTTCTTGACGCTGGATCTTTGTGAAACTGAAGAACTGTTAGCTAAGACTGTGAATGGAAAGTCTAGAATGTCTGGAAAGCTGATCAGTGGGCCTGCTCCTACTGAGTCAGGGAGGAATGATCAGCTGGGTTCACATGGCAGGCAGAGCCTGCCAGCTGGCTTAAATGGCGGGTCCTCAATAAGCAAAAGTTTAGAACTAATACAGCCCAAGGAGCCAAATTCAAAGCACATCTCTCTTTGTCATGAACTGCACACACTTTTCAGAGTCATGTGGTCTGGGAAGTGGGCTTCAGTATCTCCTTTTGCTATGCTGCATTCTGTGTGGAGTCTGATTCCAGCGTTTCGAGGTTACGACCAGCAAGATGCTCAGGAATTTCTCTGTGAATTGTTGGACAAAGTGCAACAGGAGCTGGAATCAGAAGGAACAAAACGCAGGATCCTCATTCCTTTTTCACAGAGGCAGCTCACCAAGCAGGTTCTGAAGGTGGTGAACACCATTTTTCATGGGCAGCTACTCAGTCAGGTATGCATTTACTCAATATTTCTTTTGCCCAGGGTGGAGAATTCCAGTGGCAGTGTTTTTAAAGTAAATTTTAATGGGTGGTTTGCAAAAAGATTTGTCATTGTTTTTTAGGTTAAGACTGGTATTTTCAAAAACATTTTCCCAAGGGACATTTAAGAAAAAAAAACTTTGTTGCACAACTGCCATTTCTCCTATTTTCATTTTACACTAAGATAACTTTTGAAGTTAGCAGAATAATTTTGGGGAAGCTGGGAAGATTATTTTAAATCTTTCTGCTGGTTGGCAAGTCAGCATCGCCCTCTCTCCAGCCTTTGTTATATAGGTGTTGGTGTTATTGTTGCTTTTGCTTAAAAATTATACTATCAGTAATATGATTATTCTGATTATCCTGAATATGACTGGGAATATCTAACTATCTTTTAGTTAATAAAAGAGTTTTGCTTTGGTTTTTGGCAGGCAAAGCCCAATAAGTGCACCAGTGCTTTTTAATCTCTCATCCTGTTACGCACTCCAATATATTTATACAGACTTACACAGTTTTATACAGAGCCAGCCTGAATAACCTTAAGTAATCTACACAGTTCAAGAAGAAATTGTTAAACTACTTCTGAGTACTTTATATGTAGACATCCCTGAGAAGGGTTGCTATGTCAGAATCAACTTGATGGTGCACAACTATTATTATATCTAAGCTTGCAATAATATTGCATCAAAGACTTTAGCAGAATGAGTGAGAGTTCATGTTTTAAGCACCACAATTCTGTTCCCTTATTTCAGAGGCCTCACTATATAGCTCTTATGGGATGTTTTTTCTATAACACCATTTTGACATTATGCAGTATGAAGTGCCCTTCCTTAGACAAATAAGATGAATAATGGACTCTACAACTTATTGTAATTATAAAATTCTATAAAAATTAAACAGAATCTTAAGAGTCCTTTAAAATTATGATACAGACACCCCTCATTTAATCAAATTGGCAAAATTATATCTGATTCATTGAACTTATATTTTTATAACTTAAATTTGATTCATTTAACTTATATTTTTAGTGTGAGATATTTTAATTTGATCAAGTAACTTGCACACTTACCAAAGATTTCAGTAGGGCTAAATCCAATCTTGTATTACAAGACTTAAGAAATAAAAAATAGAAGATTATAAGAAATAAAATCACTTAGTAGAAATTCTTTTGAAGATGCACCTCTCTCCTCATAAGAGAATTTCAAAGCCAGTCTCCGTTTTACAGATGGTTGCAGATTTGGGTCAGTTATAGCTCAAAACAAGCCACACCATCTTGGTTGCCACCGTCCTCAAAATGTCTCACGAGAAATGTTCCTAAAGATATGTTTTACTAAATATTTTTTTCTTCTGCCAGGTCACCTGTATAACGTGTAACCATAAATCCAATACTGTGGAACCCTTCTGGGATCTTTCCTTGGAATTTCCTGAACGCTACCACTCCATCAACAAAGGGATTCTGCCAGTTAATCAGACCGAGTGCATGCTGACTGAAATGTTGGCAAAATTCACGGAAACAGAAGCTTTGGAAGGGAGGATTTATGCATGTGACCAGTGCAACAGTAAGTTATGTTATGTCATTTGCAGATATAATGCTACACTGTACCCAGAAAGAAATGTATGTGTGGACTATATGACAACGTAGGAATTCCTTTTATAACTTTTTAATCTCCATGTAACCATCCAGAAGAGAAAATAGTTAAATTTGTTCATATAGACCCGCAGACATGAAAACCTAAGGACAGTTTTAGTCACCCAAATGTTATTGGTGTGCAGCTCCTTTCAATGATCACCAGTTTAGCCCTTGATATGGGTTTACTGGAACTGCAGTTCAAAAGAGAAAGAAAGAAAACTGGGATGGCCACAGTTGACTCCACCTCAGCAGTAAAGAATTTAATCCCATTTAGAAATGATTCAGCTTGTTTGATAGCTTTAGTACTTTTCCTCTACTAAAAATAAACACAGCCGTTTCTCTGTGTGCCTCTCACTACTTAAAACAAGGAAAATAAAAGGAAACAATCTATAATTTTTCTGCCAGATTATTGAGACAGATGAGTCCTCTTAGGTTAGATACAGTGGGGTCTTGACTTGAGAACTTAATCCGTATTGGAAGGCAGTTCTCAAGTCAAAAAGTTCTCAAGTCAAATCTTCATTTCCCATAGGAATGCATTGAAAACCATTTGATCCGTATCTGCTCTTTTCCGTCCATAGAAACTAATGGGAAGCTGCTATTCCGCCTTCGACCACTAGAGGGGGATATTTTGTTTCTTTTTTTCTTAGGTCAAGAAAGGTTCAGGGAAGGCAGGGAAAATACAGTCCAGGCAGTACCAGGCAGTCTGAAGACTCCCAATCCACTCTCTAAACGCTGGGAGGAGTGAGGAAGCAGACAGGCACCCTTTTCACTGGCCAACAGTTAACCGAAAGTTCAAATTTTGCACTTTCCCTGCCTCCCACGTGGGTTTTTTTCAGTTCTTAACTCAAATCTAAGTACTTAAGTCAAGTCAATATTTTCCTATGAGAGCGGTTCTTAAGTCAAAATGTTCTTAACTCAAGTCGTTCTTAAGTCAAGACCCCACTGTACATTATAGACGCTGGAATAGTAAGAAATAGACAAGGCAGGATTTGACTTCTTTTTAAGGAAATAACCTTTCTTTCACAATGCTTTATGTTTTAAAAACAGAGAGGTGTATTCTAGGAAAGCCATAATGGATCTGGAGAAATTAACACTGTTCTGCCATCTTTAAATATTCTATTTGAATATACTTTAAACAGGCAGACTGGAATTCTATTCCCTGTTTTTCCCCCTTTTATTCAGTTGCAGAAATGTGGGTAAAGTTAATCAGTTACATTTCTGTCCTATAACCAAGCAAGATAATAATGCTGGAGAATGCATCCCCCCAACTGCTAAATGCTGATTGCTCAGTAATCTTTGTTTGGGAACAGGTGCAGTTACGTGTTCTTCTAATGTTTTGTTTCCTCTGCCACAAAGATTGGGGTTTTCTATTTTGTTTGCTTCAGAACACTAATAGAAACTGGAAGAACATTTTGGAGATTTAGTGAACAGGCACTACGGGAAGCCCCATACTTTCTTACTGTAGCATTAAAGGGTTTAGGAAATCTGCATTATCATGCATTCTTTTTGTCTTTAAAACTGTGAAGGGAAGGAGTTTTCTATTGTTAAATGGAAATGCATATTCAAACTGAGGTGGCTACCTCCAGTTTTCTGCTTTTAAAGTTTTTACTGTGTAGTTTACAACACAGGAGCACCATTCAAATGACCAGACTCCCAAGTTGTCCCAATTCACAAGTTCAGTAGAAAGTTACGTAACATTTGCACTTTTAGTTCCTACAGAACTAAATTGGAAAGGACAGCTACTAAACTTGAAAGTCCTCATCCTGTTTCTTTCCTTCCCCTCTCTAACAGGAGGGGAAGGATAGGCAATAGCACCCTGTCCTGAGGAGACACAGGATGCATTTTCTCCCTTAGTAGAGACTGCAACACCTTTGCTTGCTTATAGATGATCCATGGATGACTGAACATATTTTCATTTGTGGACTGCTATTATTGGATTTGGGTGCGTAACTACATATAATCTTTTGGCCAAGTCAGCTTGCAAAAATCACGATCTGTTAATGGTTGTTGTGGATTTTTCGGGCTCTTTGGCCGTGTTCTGAAGGTTGTTCTTCCTAACGTTTCGCCAGTCTCTGTGGCCGGCATATTCAGAGGAACAGCACTCTGTGCTCTGGTGTAGTTGACTTGGGAGTGGAGTATTTATGGCTGTGAGATGGGCTTTTGTCTTTTTCTGTAGATGGGTGATTAGTGTGTCTTGTTTTGGGTGTATTGCTGTGGGATCAGATCGGAGTACAGTAGGTAGCAGGAAAATACTTTGAGGACATAACATTATCTTTTTAAGATATAAAAAAACAGACATTAAAAGACTAATGTTTCTATTATTCCAACCCATCATTTGGAGGATCAGGACTGCATTCTCCTTCCTTTCATCCACTCAGCTTAATGGTAACTTCTTGGCTTGTTTAAACAATGGTTCAGTGTTTCATTTGAACTAGCAAAGCATATGTATGTGTTCTTGTGGATGTTTTAGACATTTTAAATTACTAGGAAATAATAATGTAGAGGGAACTTAACCTTTAATCTCCTTCTATAATGGTTAGAGTCTACTTTTTCCATGAATTGTAGTAATGCTGTATGGTTTTACTGTCAGAATCCTCTTGCTGATTTGTGTTAGCATAGGGAAGAGCATATTAAATCTTAGCAGCAAATTCCATTCATTAATGAGGTACTGGTTTCATATCACATGCCACATGCTTAGGAACACAACCAGCACTCCATTAATAAGTGGTGATTTGTCAGCAAGACTTAGCATGATTTGCCTTATGCAAGCATGGATCGAACAAGAGGATTCTGGTCCTTATATAAAAATATGTACATATGTGTATGTATGTCATAGAAGTTTAACTTGAAACAACTTTTTTTCAATCTTCATTGCTTTTGTGGTTTCATCAGATTGCAACCCTATACTGTTACATGGGAGTAAGCCCCACTGAACATGAGACTTCCATCTAAGTAAATATGTATAGGGTTATGGCCTTAGTCTCACTGTTAGCCAGTGAGCAAGAAAATTCAACTAAACTTTTATGTCACTTCATTCTGCGTGACATATAATGAAAATCATTTCTATGTCAGCTGTATGAAGACATTCATTTATACTATTTTATCCTACTTCTCAAGTCAACCAGACTCTCAGTATAGCTTACTGTACCGCCCTTCTGTTTTGTGTTTTTCTTTAATCTTTTGTAGGCAAACGACGGAAGTCTTCTCCCAAACCTCTTATTCTAAGCGAAGCTAAAAAACAGTTAATGATCTACAGGCTACCTCAGGTCCTCCGGCTGCACCTTAAACGATTCAGGTGAATTGCAGTGATAGGAATAAGGGATCATCTTTATATGTGTGGAAACCATGCAGTGTCTATACCTTTGTTGATTTATTAAATAGAATGCTTTATTGAATAGCATTTAAAAGCATTTTTAAAAGTAGAGAAAACAAGCCTCATGCTACTGGGCCTGCCTGATGGGCCTGCGGTCTGGAGGAGAGCAGGATAGTCAGCGGGGATGGCAGTGGACGGTGGCTGGAGCAGCAGGTGCTACAATACAAACAAACCCTGATGTGTGCCATAAACATGACTCTGAATCTCCATGCCTGCTCACTGAGGGACCTCCATATCTGAGGCCCAAATGATAGTGGTATTGGGAATGTCCCCCTTGACCTCACATGAGTTAGCATGATTGGTCTGGGCTCCATGGGTGGTATGGTGGCCAAGCCAAAAAAAAAAAAAAAAAAGGAGACGCAGCAAACACTATACATTGCAGTCTGTCTCCCTCTAGTGCCCAGTTATGGTAAATACACCTGGAAATACATACCCTCCACAGATACTGTGGTATATGTATGGGAGAGGGGGGATTTAGAACTTTTAGACAGTGGAATTGTGAATCAGCAGATATTGATCCCACCGATAGGGAGATCCTACATATAGTAGAAAATCTGAAAGAACATGCAAATGAAAATCTTCATTAATCATCTGTGCCCACAATGTCAAAATGATTGCAGATCTTGTAATAGCTTTGTTGCAACATTAACTTCATTGCCATTTTGTTAAATTCTTTTGATTGCATGTCCATGTGTCATAGGTGGTCTGGACGTAATCACCGTGAGAAGATTGGGGTCCATGTCCTCTTTGACCAGGTATTAAACATGGAACCTTACTGCTGCAGGGACACTCTCTCCTCTCTTGACAAAGAGACCTTTGTCTATGACCTCTCGGCTGTGGTGATGCATCATGGGAAAGGGTTTGGCTCAGGACATTACACGGCATATTGCTACAACACAGAGGGAGGTGCGTGTGCTTTATTACAAGGGGAATTGTTTATGTATTGCATCTTGTAGATCTATCATTTTTATAAAAATATACTTGTTTCCTGCAATAATAGCTTAGTACACATACACAGTCTACATACGTTTTTCATAGTGGTCTCTGAATCACACATGTGGGTGTTGCGCAAAGCTCGTCAGAACATTCTGCAGCTTAAGGACAGATACCCCCCTCCATTTCATATGTTCCTGTGTCTAGCAATTGTCCCTCAGTTCCCTTTAGCTGCCACTGAGGAAACTTCTTGGAACATGTTCCTAGAGCCTTTTCCATAGTTAAGCCTCAAATCTTACCATTGTTTGTCATCTTCATCTTCACACCCCTTCAACCTTCTGTGAGCTTCCCCTTTTAAAAAATTATTTTGTTATTATTTGTCCATGGGAACTTACCAGAGATTTCTCTGACATAAAATCCAGCCACTAATTAGCAGCCTGCTGGATAAGAAGAGAGTCTTGGCTCTCACTTTTCCACTTGAGGCCATGTCTCTGAACAAATGTTGTGCCCCAAAGAACATGTCAGTGGCAGCGGCCCTGATATGCTGTGCCTGGCTTCATTCAGCAGGTCTATCAGAGGATTCAAATTCTAGGATAGAGGACCTTCTCCTTGTTGACAAATGTCTATTCAACGAAAAGACCAATAACATACTGAGAAGCCTACACAAGATAAATAATACTGGCAAAAGAATGGGTTTCGACACACAGTACCAACAGTACTGGAAACAACCCTACCCATATTCATCATCAGAATTCTTACCCAAATGTCAAAGGCCTCAACCTATCATCAGCCTCAGTACTAGAAGCTGTAATCACACTACCAGAAGTACAAACAACCAAGGAACTCCAAACATCAAGAAAAAAGGCCAAGCAACACCTTTGACTTCTTGCATACCAAGATCCACTTACCATTGACTTCCACCACACTGGACACCATTACACAACTAGCACCATATCTAACCACCTAGTGCACTGTTACCTTTACTTTATTTAGGCTTATACCCCGCTCCTCTAGACAAAGTCTACTCTCCCAAAAGACCTCTTCAGACCCGCAGCACCATCTCAGATATTGCAGGAGGAGATAGCTGTGTTGCTAAAGTAGGATGCCATTCAGCCTGTACCTCTAGAAATGCTACCCAGTGGGTTCTGCCATCATTATGTCACAGTTCCAAGAAGGATGGCAGTTTGAGACTAATTGTGGACCTGAGAGATTTACATTGTTACATAGGTACCAAGAAGTTCAGAATGGTGACATCAGAAACAATAGTACCGCTTCTCAAAAAAAGGGACCAGTTTGTTGTGATCAGTCTCAAAGATGTTTATTTCCACATTACCATCCATTTGCACCATCGCTGTTTCCTACATTTCATATTGAACAACAGTATTTGCCAGTTCAAACAGCTCCCTTTTGATCTTTCTGAGCATCCAGGATTTTCGCAAAGTGCATGGTACCAGCAACCGCCAACCTCAGACTTCGTGGTACTATGGTGTTCCTTTATATAGATGACTGGTTGATTGTAGCCAAACCCATGGTCAGGGCAGAGATAGACATCCTATTTACCGTCTCTTGGTGGATCTCGGTCTTTGCATGAATCTAGAAAAATCAAATCCGAAAGTTCATTATATTGGTGCAATGTTGGGCTCCACAAATATAACAGCCTACTTATCTCTAGAAAGAACAAAATAATAGCCTTGACAAACCAATTCAATTCAGATGCAGGAGGCACAGCTCTCATGGCACAATGACGTCTGGGTCTCATGACATCTACAATTTCACCTACAATAAGCTTTCATGCCCACCTAAAAATGAGATCTCTTCAGGCCTGTTACCTGGCTTGCTTCAGTGCACTGACAGACAGCAATTCCAAATTGCTGGTTGTGACTCCTAAACTAGCACAGCAACTCTTATGGTGGACCAAGGAATCCAGTTTAACCATGCAAAGAGTATTCAAATATCTCACAGCCAAGATTCAAATGACAATAGATGCAAGCTTGGTGGGATGGGGAGCATTTTGCAACCACCAACAGATACATGCCTTGTGGTCCAAGAAAGAAACTTCCACATAAACGAACTGGAACTTCCAACCCTCACTATACACCGTGCTGTTTTCTCCTCTACCTGAAAGAGAATGGTCTATCACATTCTCCTCTCAAGATATATTTGTCAATCATAGTAGCAAAGCATCCCTCTGGTTCCAATGCATCACAATACTTCAGAAATCCAACTCTCAAGAAGTTATTGTGCGATCTGCAGAAATGTCTTTCCAGATATGTGAGCTCTACTGCCCACTATTGTCACTTTCTCTAATGCTTAACCAGTTTATGAAATGCCCTTCAAGCTGATGGCTATGGCAGACCAGAGACTTCTTGCTGATAAAACAGCCTTCCTGTTGGCTGTTGCTTCAGCATGTACAGCAAATTAGTTTTGTGCTCTCTGGCATAACCTATTTTTCTTACAGTTCCATAAGGATGAGGTCTCTCTTTTTCCTGATACGTTCTTCCTATCTAAAGTGGTGTCAGACTTTCACCTCAATCAGCCTCTTGTTCTCCCAACTTTCTTTCCATCACCTATGACGGCAGAAAGCCCTTCATACACTGGATGTCTGTAGAGCTTTAGCCTTCTACATCTCCAGAACCAAACATTTCCAAAAATACAACAAATTATTGTTAGTTATCAAGGTTCAAAGATGGATGAGCATATCACTCCGCAATGATTATCAAAATGGTTTGTAAACTCAATCATATTGTCTTAACAGCTAGCAAAGAGGCCTGTCCTGATTCTTTGAAAGGATATCTACCACAGCTGGTGCAGCTTCCACAGCCTTTCTCAAAGGTATATATGGTCACTGCAAATAAGTGTTTGCAAACCAGCAACATGGTCTCAACCCTATGTTCATCAGACATTATACGCTGGACTTCAGAGCTAAACTTGATGCTGTGTTTGGTAGATCATTTCATCTGTGTTGGCATGATAATTCCACGAGCTGGTAAGTGAGCTTATCAGTCACCCTCATGTGTGATTCACAAATACTGTACCATGATGAAGAACAGGTTACTTACCTGTACCCACCCACCCTCCCCTTAGTGTGTCACACTACTGTTCACTCAGGGATAGCAGCAGACATAGGAAACTGAGGAACAACAGCTAGGTATGGTAGAGGGGGCCTGCTCTAAAGGCCTTTTTTGCTTTGAGCGCTGGGATGTTCGAATGAGAACAGGTGCAGAAACACCCACATATGTAAATTCACAGATGACCACTCAGAGAACGACAAATACAGGTGAGTAACCTGTTCTTTCCAGTGATAGCAGCTCAGTTTATAGATATATAGCTTAGTTTTCATAGTGCATTGGTAGTAATATATCTGCTAGTAGCATTAAGAATCATAAATTCAATTTCCTTCCTTTTGTTTATAGCACTTCAGAAATTACTTTTTTGTTTGTCTTCTGAAAGAGTCAGGCTCTCTTTTTCTTTACTTTACAGCTACCTTGCATGGTTATTGTTTTGGTGGACTGATACTCCTGTTTTCTAAAAGTAACTTGTTTAGAAAGTAAATCCACTATGAATGGAAAATACCCCTTTCTTACTTAAAACACCTTCTTGCATTAATACATTTCAATCATTTACCTAGAAAAAGGCAAAAGTGCAGTAACTTAGTTATTAAGAAAAACAGTATAAAATGCGGAATCTGAAATTCAGACAACTGCTTATACGTAGAACAATGTAATGGGGGTTGCCTATTGAGAGACTTCTATTTTAGAAGTTACTCTGGCCTTTTTATTTCATTCACCAGATCCTTCACTAGATGCAGTTTCATTTGCCAAATGATCATTTGCCCCTCAAATCCAGTTGTCAAACCCAAGCCATAAATGTCAAAATGGAAAACAAATCACAATTTATTAAAAACACTGTCAGCAAGGGGATCCCTCCTTCCCTTGGTGTATTTGAATGGCAGAACCATAACATGTGGTACCTGCTTCTGACAATCTCTTCTGCTTCAAAAGTGGTCTGTTTTTTAATGTATAGGATGGCTGCTCAAGTAATATCTGTTCCAGTTTATCTTGCATACATGGAACTACTGTACTGTTCTTTGGGCCCTGGGTTCTGTTTAGGATTTTTACAGAGGATCCAAGCTTTTGATTTTTTTTTTCCTATGCTACAATCTTAAAAACTGTTTTATTGGGATAAGGTCATGCCAATAATATACTGTGTATCTGTGTTCCCCCCCCCCTTTTTTTTATTTCAGGTTTTTGGGTCCACTGCAATGACTCCAAATTGAATGTATGTAGTGTGGAGGAGGTATGCAAAACCCAGGCCTACATTCTTTTTTATACTCAAAGAACTGTGCAGGGCAAAGCAAGTATCTCAGAAACACAACTTCAAGCTCAGGTGCTGTCCAAACACAATGATAAAGATAGAAGACTGACACTCCCCTGAAAGGAAAAATTCTGTCTCTGTCAACTGGCTTAATTTTTTTTTAAAAAAAAAAGCCTTTGGAGTTCACCCATCTTGGCAGGAACAAATACTGCTGCAGGAATTGTTTGGATCCATGGTCTGGAGAAGTGGGCCTCCTATTATGTGCAACTCTGTTCTATGAGATTGTAGCAAAACATCTATTTTTTTTAAAGACAGATGTATTTGTAAACCCTTTCCTCTTCTAAACAAAACAAAGAGTAACAGCCTCCAGTGTCTAGGACCATTGATCTTCTTTCAAAGAGAAATCTAATGTGGTGTGGAAAAATACGTACATCCAAACTTCTGTGTACAACCAGGATACAAAGCCATCAAACTGACCACAAATATATAAATTCCTTCAGAAAGGGAAAATATAGGTACAGTAGACTTTCATTTCATCTTTACTTGATGTGAAGAGTTATTGCATCTCTTATTCAGTTATTATCCATTAACCATCATTTCAGTCCAGCATAGTTTGGGTAGGTGGAATTGTACTGTGCTAAAACCCATGCTAAGATGTTTTACACTAAGAAAAATGTGCTCATTAGCCCATTATTTTGTGTAACAGACTTGTTATCTTTTGTGCCCTGCCATCATTCCAATTCATTTGAATGAACAAATACTGAAATTATATAGAACAGTGAAGAATGTGTCACACTTCAAGTCTGTGCTAAAAACAAACAAATGTTGCTGCCCCTCTATCTATATTTTCAACAACTGCTAATATGACAAATACTGAAACTGAATTTACAGTCTCTATTTTCCTATGTAATGATTTCGTTTTGGGATAGCCATGACTTATGAGGTTTTCATTATGTATTGGCTATCACATGATAATCACTGTAGCCAGTTTTACAATAGAGAGGGCTGGTTTTTATATTACTGACTCATTTTCTTTTTCATTTACTGCTATCAAAACATATCTCCTTTTGTCCTTTGTACACAACATATGTGCAAAGAGGAATGTTCAGAATTGTATCAGTTATCACACGTGATAAATAGGAAATATATAGTTCACGACCATCAAATGTCCTAAACATTATGACCATCCTTCTTCTGCCTCTTAGTATTTTGGGGTGGAAAGCGGTACTGGGAGAATGTTTGTACTTAAATTATGATGGGGATGTGTTCATTCTCCTTCTCTTCCTTCACGTCAGTTCACAGAGCCTTAGAAACACAGTTCCCGAACAATTGCAAAAATCCTTCTTTGGCTTATATTGTAATTCCCTTTGTATATCTTGGTTGCATTCAACACTTCAACATAATTTTAAATATAATTAATTTTCTGTCTCTGATGGTTAGAGCTGTTGTGGAGCCTTTGTTTGCTGCAGCAGCTCTGCAGAAAATATATACCTAAATCTCAGTGTAACTGAACAGCTTGGTGCTTTTGAACTAGGAAACATAGACTGATATCATAAAATTATCCCATTGTTTACTTATTGCACATGAAGTGTAATGAAATTTTGCTGGAAAGTACTGCCCTATAGGGAAGCATACTTATTTTGCGTAAAGAAATGAATCAGTCAAAGCTTGGAAGTTGTGGATGCAGCCTCATTGTAAAACCAAAGGAGTTGAGCACTGTTGATGATTTCCAAGCAAATAACTGTTAGCCTGTTGCATAATTTTAAAAATGTATTGTGAAATCTCAAAAATTAGTCAACAAATTGTTATTTGGCATAAGCATTTATAGCCCATATCCCCCTTCTTCAGATACATTTGAAGTTGGCTAGAGCTCATGAAGGCTTATGCTAAATGAAACTTTTTAATCATGTTGGATGATAGATCTATTTTTAATATCGTAATTATTGAGTTTAAGTATGTATATGCTACTGGGATCCTTTGTTAGAACAAAAGCTAGGCACTTCCAGAAACACGTTCAAAAAAGAGCACAAGCTTTTTCATAGGGCTTGAAGATGGTGATATATGCATGGCCATTTGAAGCCAAATCCTAAAATATGAGCGGATGAATAGTTGGATTTCAGAAAAAGGACAAAAGTCCACTGGAGCGCTAAACAGGAAATGAAAAAAAGAGTATAGAATTGCTGTATACAGTACAGTATTACACAGTGCCAGACATTCTGACTGCAGTAGACTATGATCTGCTGTTTAAAATTGGATTAGCATGGTCTGCATGTAGTTTACAAATATAGGGTACCACGGATTACTATGCCCCATACTCCATGAGAAGCATCCTTAGTATTAAATTCAAAGCATATTTTTCACCAGCAGTGCTGCCAACTGGCTAGAGGGAAACTGAGTTTGAGCTTCAGTAACAATAATCTGATTAGGGTATTTGGTAATTTATCTGTCTATTAGCCTCTGTACAGGGTGCCTCTCAAAAAATCAGTTCTCTAATCCCTTGCAGCTTCCACAGAGTTCAGCCCCTGCCAGTTGCTTCCTCTTTCTTCCTAATATGCTGATAATGACTGCCAGTCTTCATTTACCACCTGTGTTTCATTGAAAACTCTTGTGAAGATTCATTTCTTGGCGAGAATTCAGACTGGGGGAATTCCTGAATTCTTGCAGCTGAAGTCTGGGAAATATAAAAGTTCCATGCCTACTTTACACTCTCATCTCCTTTTGTTTCTTCCACCCTCCCCTTCATATCTTGTGGGGCACTTCTGCCCTGCAGCCATTTAGCTGCCACCACTGCCAGAAGAAAGCACATTCACAAGACTTGACCACAGAGTATGGGAGCTGACACATTTTTGTGAAGAATGCTTCCATGCCCAGGCTGCTATGCTCCATGATTGGATTTCTGAGCTCTGCCAAGGTTTCTTCTTCTCATGCTATTGACTTATTATGGAAATACCGAAGACTTCATTAAGCTTGTGAACCTTGCAGGGAGGGCGGCACAGCTACACAGGTCAGTTAAAACAGTGGTCTCCAACCTTGGGCCTCCAGATGTTCCTGGACTTCAACTCCCAGAAATCCTGGCCAGCAGAGGTGGTGGTGAAGGCTTCTGGTAACTGTAGTACAAGAACATCTGGGGGCCCAAGGTTGGGGACCACTGAGTTAAAAGGCTGACATACCTATCATTAATACTCATCTTTTGACTGAGTATTGCATCATATATTTTAAAGTAGGAATAGCTGCCACCTAAATTAGATGCTGTAGAAAGCAAAAAGGGTATGTGTTATATTTGTAGCCATGAATGTTTCATTTTCAAGCAGATGTGGATAGTAGCCTCTCATATGAATGATAGAGTGCCATGAGAATTGGAAAATGTGCAATTAAATTATCTTGATAGGGAAGGAACTGTCCTTTGAGCTGAGCTTGCTGTTTCCAACACTGTGAGGTTTCTGTAATAATTAGCTTTTATTTGGGAGCGATAGTGTATAGCATTTGTATGCTGTTTTTTTATCTGTCTACTGCAAGCAGTGCTCCTGCTATGCTGTGTACACTGTTTTAAAGTGTCTTGGTTGGCAGAAAATTTAATAATTATTGATGTTTTTTGGCAGTGTTGTACCTTGCCATTATAATGAAAGCCTAACAGAGTAACAAATTAGACAATACTGTACGTCTTCCCATATTAATTTTCCTAGCCACATTCTGCTACTTTGTTTGTGTATGTTGACTGAACACTGACTGATCAGCTCTAATCACTGAACAGTACTTCATTTCACCCAAGAGCCTTCCCTTGCTTTCAGTGTATGACTGAAAGCACAGCCACATGCATTAACCCATGGAAGTAGTTCCATTTCCCTTGAGGTTTAACCATTCTAATACTGAATAGGAAGCCAGCTCACTACTAGATTCAGTACTTACTTTTCAGTGAATGTGGTTAGCAACAGGCTGCATGTTAAACCAAGAGGTATGTTAAAATCCTTTTGAAGGTTACAGTCTTTGAGTTAAACAAAGCAAAGCCAGTTCTGGGCCTTTAGGTAATATTAGCCATAAAAAAATAAAGCTAACTGGAACAAATCAGTACATGTTTGAGAATAAGCCTTCAGTATAATTTTTTTTAACCACGTAATCCTTCTCAGAAATCTATAAAGGAGTAAGCAAGCACTGACTAGAAGCACATGCCGCTTTGAAATAGCGACTGCTGTTTATCACATTTCGGAATGCTTTCATTACTGCCCGTTCCCTGGTTAAGGGCCAAAATATACATTGCCCTTGATAAAAATGATGTTCAAATCTTCTCCCTCCCATTGCATTTAGGTATACTAGCCCATGATGTGAGATCTTCACATTGCATTTCCTTGCTCCCATCAATAGGAAAATAATACAGTTTAATGAGATGAGTGTGCCTAAATGTTTCTAACCAGGATAAAACCATGAACTTGCTCATTTTTAGGAATGGTGCCATGTTGAGTGTAATGATTAGCTCTCACAAGTTTCTGTTTCTGTTCTAAAACAGAGGTGAAGTCTTTCATAATAATTCTGTATTTGTCAAAACAAAGACACAGAGGGATGAAGGCCTATCTGTTAATTTGTCCATTTTGAATCCAGAGTTGCAACCAGCATTATGTAACTTGTTTCAGTTTGTGGGAAAACAAATCATGGAACCTTTTTTTACTTCGTCCTACTGCAGACACTTGGAAAATATTAGTTCTATTTAACCAAGCAAATGAATTTGGATATCCCAGCAGGCCACTCTCTATTGCACTGCAAAGCTGAACTGTGCAGATGCACAATCATTTACTGCTTTTGAACTACAGGTATTTTCATTCACTTCAGGGAAAGCATAACACATCCTCAAGTTAATCTGTATAATAAAATTGTATTAAATGTGTCCTATGGACTCACACAAGGAGGCCTATGAAAAGAAGTCTCTTTGCTATTGAGAAGGCCTCCTGATTGTAAAGTTGCTTTGTGTGCCACGAATGTCTGATGAGAGGAAATTGGCAAGTGAGCGTTGAATGTCAACAGGTTTATCAGGAACATTTACTACAGCAATGTTCCAACTGTATTGCCAACTGAAAATAATTTATAAGATGGGCTGAAGGTTTGGGGGTGGGATTAGTTTTGCATACTAATAAAGCTTTGTAAACAATTTTTTTAAAGATAAAAGATTGGTGCCTTGTATCTAAAAACATTTAGCATGGAACACAAAATTTAAGTTCCGTCCTTCCCAAATCTGTGTCTTTACAATAATTTATTAGCATTTGCTTTTTTTCACATTTCATATCTACCTAAATGGAAAAGGTACCTACCAACAATGTGATGTATTTTACTGTATGTGTCTAAAAACTGTTTGTCAAATTATGCAGATGACTTGCTTATAGGTAGATCATAATTTTGGGCTTTGTTTTAAACATTTTGTCAGTAAAAAATTTTCAGATTAGAATTTTTTCTGAATTAAGCAAGCATATTTAACTATGATATGAGAGGTAAGAAGGCCTGGAACAACCCATTTACAAAACTATTTTGAAAAGGCTCTCAACTTACAGACTGGTGTTTTGCAGGATAACAGTTCTCTAATGTTCTACAGGTATTGCTTTCCTGTTTCCAATTAAGAGGACAAACTATTGTTCAATCCCATCTTCATGCAGATAATACTGTAGAATTGCATATGTAAATTATGTACAGTTAATTGAGGCTAAATATATATATGCAGAGATGATTAACAAAACTCAACACCATCATGCCAGACCTGTTATCCAGCCAAATAACTAGAAATCTCTGTTCGCCTTATATATAGCACCCAAGTAGGACAAGACTTGGTTGCTGTTGCATTGTTTTGGTATGCATATTTTGAAGGAAGTGGCAACACATCCCAATAGGCCCAAAGGTGACTGCCTACTTAAAGTGCAAAAGGCACTGTGATATGCAATAAAATGATGTTTGGAGCGTGTAGGCTGCACTGTATTCTTCAAAGTAAATTTAGGTGGGAATCTGAGAAAATAACTTGTCAAGCATATCAGTAGAGTTAAATTAAAGTATTGTGATGTTCACTGTAAAATTTTCACTGTGAGGAAAAATGTTTTCTTTTAAATAGACAACTTTGGAAAGATACTGCTCTTTTATCATCTGCTGAAATAAAAGTCAAGTCAGTCTTACCAAGATGTAAAAACAAAGCGGAAGTAACGTTTTCTACTAATTTTACCCCTCTCCAATCTTCTGCAGCAAGGGGTGAGACAGGTCCAGCTACTACAGCTGAACTTCTAAAGGCAAACTTCTCATTCTCAGCACCTCAACCCAGCAATCCTAAATTAAGAAGCATTGTCTTCAGCTTCTTAAAACTCCAGAGAAGCCAATGAAACAGAATTAAATACAGATCATGACATTTTGATATCAAATATTGCTGGCTATTCTGTAATTTGGGATTAAAGCATGTAGACTTCAATTTAAAAATTGTGATCTCAGTGAATCCTGCCACTAATACAATTATGGCAGTTTGTCAAATGCACCATTCACTCACAACTGGATAATGGGGCCTTAATGGCAGGTATGTATGTGTGATGGTAATAGAGGCAATGTACACCATCTGATCAATACTGTGCAGACACACAGCTCTGAGCTAGCAGTCCTTATCACTTCTGTGCATAACACTATTCTGTACTATTTTTGACAACCACTGGTAGCAGAGATGTTAAATCACAAGCAGCCTGAACTGTAAATTTTATTGAATTACAGAATTTCAAGGTAGTGTTCAAGAACCTTCCCTTAGGTTTTCAAATGCAACTATTATAGATTAGTCTTAAGTATTCAGTGCAGCTGAGATTTCTTTAAGTGAGATTCAGATTTTAAAAGCATGCATATTGGGCACTGTGTTTACTTAAAATACACAAGGGCATTCCAATGAAGTAAAGGGAGCATTTTCATAACATTTAAGATTTAGGGTACTAATCTAGTCTAAAAAGTAGAGAAAACGTCTCTGCCACTTGCTTTTCAGAAGCTGTACTGAGGTAGTTATCTTTAGCATATTCTAAAGGTATGTAAATGAGGTTTAACAATTCTTCTCTAAAAACATATCCCAGTACTGTCACTATTTCATGGTGAAAAGTTATCTTAACAGGAAAATTCAGAAATCTGTAAAACGTTCTCATAATCTGTGGTTTTCCTTAATGGTAAATTATTCTAGAACAGTTTAAGTCTATTATAGCTTTGTCTTTTGGGTCAGTCTTTTAAATACACATTTATAACTGCTAGCTATTGTAAGTTTGTTTGTTTTTTTAAAAGTAATGCTGTTTGCAGTTATACCTTTTGTTGCTTGTGTGGTGTTAATTATTTAAGCTGACTCAATAAACACTGGGGGATGAGGCTGCTTCTGTTCCAAGCAGGGTTTGTAGGGTAACAGTGATAGATGACATTAAGAACCAACATTCTACCATTGTTTCACATAAATATTTTCAAACATTAATATCCTACATTTTAATTGGAATTTAATTATTATAAATACAAGTGAAAATCAAACTATTAAATATCCTACATCTTAATTGGAATTTAATTATTATAAATACAAGTTACTAAGAGCTGCATTGTAAACTGGTAGATGGCTGGAAGTTGTCAAGTTATGAACAAACAAAGTTTTGCTGAAACTGCAGAATTATATGCTATATTCCATTTGCCCAAAAACAGACTTTGAAAAATCATGACAAACACTATCACCATAGATACAATACTTTAATTCCACCTTGGTGGAAACTGAGACTTTAGCTACATTTTATTTCTCCTTCAGATTTGGCTACCTTTTAATCCCACATGTGAAGAGATGGCTCTCAAGAATCATCTTTTTATTGTCTATGGAAACCCTAAAAGAGACATTGCAGTGGTTATGGCACAACATCCTAGCCTATTTTGTAAAATAATGTCAACTTACCAAAATACTATGCAACACCAAACAGTTCCTTTTCCACACAACATAAAACTATAATGCACAACACCACACAACCAATACACTGGCTGAAAAACTGATTATAATTAAGGCTTAGCTAGGCCTTCTAAAAATGTATTTTCCCTTTGAATAGTTAACATGTCCTATTCAAAAAAAAGGACCGAGGCTTGTTACTACTTTAAGTGTGAAATATGAATCATGTTTTTATGATTTTTGTAAATCTACTCTTTTTACCTTGTTTTTGTAAGCTGAAATTTCCTATTAAAAAGAAAAAGTCCAATGCACTGGAATGTCTTTATTTTTCATTTCACTTTTGAACTCTTCATACAGTACTTCTTTTACATTCTGAACATCTGCAAAAATTAGTACATGAGGTGCTACATTATTACTTGGATTCAAAATGTATCCTCCAGGCCACAATGAAATGAACATTATGAAAAGTACAGGTTAAAACCTTTACACCTGAATTCAACTTCTAGAGCTGCCAGTGCATCTAATTACTTGGAACAGAAGCTGTATGGAAGATAAGATTCCATGTACTGTATAACTAAAGCAAAGATCAGCTGCAACTCATTTTGTCACATAGCAAGAGGGAAGTTCAGTTCTCATGTAATTCTACTTCACTGATACCTGCAATCAAGTATTAGAAACATTACGGATAAGCTGCTGCTATACTGCATGTGAACTAATATACAGCATTCCCACAAATATATCTGGCTCCATAAACTGCACGACAACACAGCTGTTATTTAAAACCTCTGACTTTTTGAGAGCTATATACAATGATATTAAGTGTCTATGTACTAATGATAACAAACATACAAATATTCAATTTTAAAATGGCATCTAATGATTAAAAATGATTTGGATGAGAATTGCATGGATGAAAACGAAACATTGATGCATATTTCATATTTTCCTAGAAGGATGAGGAATCAATATGCTATAAAGATATCTGACTGATGCAGCCAAAGTTTTAAATCTACTCATTTTAAAGAAAGATGCAACACCACTTGCTTTATGTTGATATACATGGATACTGACCTAAGGTTGCAAGATATACCCAATTACTAAAAACTAGTTACAAATACAAAATATTTAATTTATTCCCCTTCAGACAAAGTACTGTAAGTGAAACATAGCAAAGTAACATGCCTACTTGAGGTTTGGTGAAATATAGCTCATCATAACGAGCTTTTAGAATGGCTTAGGAATAGAGATGGGGGTATTTGTATATGAATACAAATATCCCCACACTGCTGAATTTAACAAAGGGCCAGCCCCTGTGGCCGGCCCGTCCACTCACGTGTCTTCTGGTGACAGCAACCTTGCTCATCCTTCCAATCGCACTCGGAGCAACACTCTCTTCCTGCTTGGCTAGCAACTCAACTGCCATGCAGAGAGACTCCTCCTCCCTCCCACTGCCTGGAGTGGCCAGGTGAGCAGGAAGAGAGTGAAGCTCCGGGAGTGTTTGGAACGATGAACCAGGCTGCCGCTGGCCACATGAGTGGACAGGCCGGCCGCAGGGGCCAGCCCCTCGATAAGTTCAACTGTGTGGGGATATTCGTATAAGAATACGCCCATCTCTACTTAGGAACTGTCAGTCCAATGATCACAGAACTTGCAGAGTATCCAACGAAGGTCTAAACATTGCTTAGTACATGCAATAGCAGAAGAAATGGCCTAGCAATTTTCCTACAGATGATTTTCAAGCATACATCTTAATTTGAAAAAAAAAAACTAATTAGCAGTAAATTTATAACTTTTGGATTAATGTGTAAACTCCTGAAGTATGAAAAGCTCCTACAGTATGAAATGTCAGAACTTGTGGAAAATAACTGTCGAGTTACAGGTGCTTAAAGACATCCATCCATCCATCCCTTGCCTTTCCACTAAAAGAGAGCACCTAAGCTGTGCACACACACAGAGCTCCATCAGGTCTGTACACTGGCAACTCCTGTTGCCACCCATTTAGTTCTGGTTTGGGCTGGAAACATGCACACATGGGCCAAAATTAGAGGGAATGTTGGACAGCACTCAAGGCAGCTTAGGAAGTTTGTAAAAGAAGCAAAAACAGTTAAAACCAACATTTAGCTAAAACCGTAATAAAATCATACAAACACGCCTCAACATAAAAATCAATAAGTACATTAAAATCATTAAAATAGTAAAAGATGCAGATTAAAAAACAAAGTAGGGCAAATTAAACATCAAGTGCCACTCTAAAAATATGTTTTTAATCACTTGCTAAAATAAGCATGGAAACAAATTGCAAATTGGAAGAGAGTGCATTTCATAGCCTAGGAGCCACACAGGAGATGGTCTTATCCCATGTGTTTTATAGTTGAGCTTCTGAAACTACTGGTATTTTAAGAGGGTATCTTCTTAAGATCTTGAAGTCTGGACAGACTCATAAGAAAACAGGCAGTCATTTAGATAACCAGGTCCCAAACTGTTTAGGGCAGGAGTCAGGGAACTTTTTTACCTTTTACCTCCCAAAAAATTTATATACACCAACATTACCCCCTTGATTCTAAAGGAAGGAAATCATACATTATTTGAATTAAAAATATTATTGAATCTACACAGGCTGTGTACCGAACTAGCAGGATGCACCAAATGTGATAAAGATGTGCACTTATTTTTGCTGGAACACATTGCACTCCAGCCATGGTGTGGTATAGGGAGTAGTAAGGTGTCCAACGTGCCTAGCAAGTTGCATTAAATTTTTGCTAGCCACAAAATTCAAAGATGCCTGCTTCTTGGAAGGAAAGCAATGATAAACCTAGACAGCACCTTGAGAAGCCACCCCCCACCTTAATTTAAGGTTTCTCTTTTTTCTTGTCTGTTCTTTTTCATAGTTTGAGTCAGTCTCTCTCTCACTCACACTCTCTCCCACACACATACACACACCTTCCCTCCATTTTCTACAATTACATACATTTAAATAAGCTTGATGAAGTCCTCAGTCTCTTGCACCTTTCTTCCCTCCTTCCCTTGCTTGCTCCTTGATTCTTTCCCTCCTGCTGCTTGTTTGCAGTCATTTCCAGAGGAAGCAGTCATTCAGAAGCCCGGGAATGATTGACTGATTGCCTGGGGCTAATCCACAGCTGCAACTAATCAAGGAGCTTATCTCCAATCTCTGAACTAACAAGAGGATTTACAAGTGTCTGCTGCAACCAGGAAGTAACAGGGAGAGGTGGCTTACAATTTGAGATTTGGCTGCAGAGGGTGCGGGTGGGAGGGGGGTAGCACTCTGCTCATTACCCCCAGGATTTTCACTTTTACCCCATTTGGGGTAATTTACCCCTGTTCTCCAACCTATGGTTTAGGGCTTTAAAGGCTAAAACCAACACCTTGCATTCGGCCTAGTAAACAACTGGGAAACGGTGCGAAACTTACTATTTCATGATCATATGATTCCATATTATCCGGGGGCAGTAGTGGTAACTATAATATGGAATTAGAATCTGATTTGAATAATTTTTTTCATAGTGCTTTTATAGCTTTTCCATTTCTGACAACCATTCTTCCCACTCATTGTAGGAAGATAATAAAGTTATAGTCCAGGTCTGGATTTGAAAAAAAGAGAATGAAGTGGTGATATTCATCATGGCAATTGTGTTTCTCTGAAAAAGATCTTAACATAAGATTTTTCAGTAAAAAAAAATTAAACTCAGAGCATTCATGTTCAGGAAATACGTTTGAACAGAATAAGCCCTTTCCTATTTATTGATTCATTAAATAAATTATTACATAAATATTAATCTAAATTAAAAAACACAACTGAAGTCTATACACAGTACACTTTATTCCTACAACCTTAGCTACTTACCTTCTCTGCTATGGAACAGGTTGTGGAGCCATCAAATCAATGTCAGTTAAATTTCTTGCCACCCAGACACCCAGTGCAAACAGACCCAGGTTAACTATGAGGTTCCTGAAACAAATACAAACCAGAATTCATGGCTGGTTAGTGGTAATTGGTATTATACAATCCTGTTGAAAATTCTCCTGTCTAAAAATGCTAATGCCATATACGAACAAAGAATATTCTTAGAATAATCATAGTTTAAGAGACTACTGTATTTTCCTAATTGCCAAGTATGTTCTAATACTGCATATATGTACTGCCTGTTTATTTGGCTCGGTAGCTCAGTAGTTTAGATAGCTGGTTGCAGAGCCATAGGCTGGGAGTTCAATTCTCCACTCTGCCTCCTGGAAGAACAGCTAGCCTATGTAGTCATAGGCAAGCTGCACAGTGCCAGGGCGCCCCCAGAAGAAGGGAATGGTAAACCACTTCTGAGTACTCTCTACCATGAAAACTGTATAAAAGGGTTGGCATAAGTCAGATGCAACTTGACAGCACATGATCATTGTCACTCTCTGTTGAGAAAAAGCCTTATCAACTATTCACATTTGTCGTTCTTTGTGCCTAAACTACACATGGAGGAAAAATATTAAATTTTTGTTTTATATTTTGCATTATTATGATTTGTGAACATAAAGAAAAGCTCACTACATCAGACCAAAAATTAATCTAGTTCAGCAATCCATTTCTACAACCAAATAACCCAACAGAAAGTCCTTAAACAAGAAATGAAAACAAGTACTGTACATCCTTCTGCTCATGTACCCTAGCAACTAGCATTCAGAGATATACCCTTCAATCGTTAGATAATTACAGTTGTTATAACTACTAGTTACTGATAGCCTTACTTTCCAAAAATTTGACATCTGGCTCATGAATATCTAAAATCTTACTTCCCGGCTAAAAACAAAGCTTTACTTGCCACCCCAAAGCATAGCCATATAAAAGAACAGACACAGAACTACATATGGAATTGATATGTTATACAAAACCTTATACAGTACACGCTGATTACAAAACTGATTCAGCTAAACAGAGTGAATCAGTAATTGTATTAGTACTCTTGCATTATACAAGTGCTTCTGCGAGGCAAATTCTTTTTAAAAGACTGCAAGATTCATCAATCAGTTTTTCTTGTGGGTCTCACACTAAAATCTCGGTTTAATTCTCGGTTTAATGCAGAGACGCAGAAGGAATGATGTCCGCTGAACATTACAAATCAAGAGCTAAAATCAGCAAAAGACGACGTGAGGCAGACCTGAGAGTAGCTTACTATAGACAACAAAAACACGTTTCCGTTTTATTGGCATACTTTACACTTTTTAAAAACCTGACTACTCATGCAAAAGGCTCTCGAAGCGAAAAAAATCAAAGGGGGAGGGGAGGAAAGTGGAAATGGCACCTTAAAATGCTTCTAGGAAAAGACGGCATGACATGCCTCGTTTGCACGTGAGCCTCCAGGGCTACACAACCCGGACAAACATGGCAAAAGCAAGAAAAATAACATGCACGGAGCCAAATACCGTTGCAAAGCTGCCTAATGCCCACCCCCACCCCGAGCAGGTCGCTCTCGGAGAAGACCCAAGCCCCTTCGGCTCCCTGCCCTTGCCCTTTCTAACAATAATCATCTTACCTGCGGAAGTCATTGCGGTCGGTGGCGAAGCGGTAGGCCCCACGGAACCAGCCCCGGAGCCCTTCAGGCGACACCGCGCTGGAACTCCCGCCGCTGCCTCCCGCTTGCGCTCCGGGCGCCATGGCACTCCCCTCAACGACACACGCGGGTCCGCCTGAAAAGAAGTGGGAAAAGATCACCGCTGCGGCGCAGAGAAAGGACGCCACTTCCGGCCCGACGGCTTTGACCTAATTTCCTCTCAAGCGTGGGGCCGGGCCGTTTCTGCAGAGGCCGGTTCGAGCTTCCCGCCCCCCCTTCCCAACGGAAGAGAAACTGAGCGGCATGTACGGACATATATTCAAGTGGAGATGATAACTGAGAAGCAGCGTGTCCTTTTTCACCCCAGTAAATCGGGATTTCTGGGTTTGTTTGGTTTTTCCCCAAAGGACGGTTTATTTTCTTGGGAAAAGGAACGTCACCCCGCTTCCCACTTCAGCCGGCCTGAAGCGATACCCTCCACGGTTGGATGCTATGCAATTAGCTAACGCCGAGCGCGCCAAACGCGGTACCATGGGAAAGATGCCCAACTGGGAAAGGCCTTCTCAGGCGAACAGATTTTGATTAGTTTAAAGATTGTGCAAAAAAAGGGGTGGAGGGGGAGGAAGGAGTGTGTGTGACCCGAGGGATTGATGTCCTTTATACTCTGGGAGAGGGACTAGGAGAGCAGAGACACTCCAGCCAAACTACTGACGAGACCATACACCAGATCTGTAGTTCAGACACTATTCATGTAACATTTATTGCTTTCATTCATTTAAAACATAAGACAAAGGTATCAAGAGGCCTCCTTCACACTTCACACACTCACACACACACATACACACACACACACAGAGAGAGAGAGAGAGAGAGAGAGAGAGACTCTTCCCCATAGCTGATCAGTCCTACGGTAAGAGCAATGGGAGCAACGTTGTAGTGCTGTTCGAAGATCACCGTCTCCTCCTGGGTCATCCATCTTGTGAGCATCTTTCTCTTGGGCTGTGTCTATGGGCTGAAACTGGGTGGGCATAAGCAAGCAGAGGGCAGACCCTGATTTCCTGGGCAGGTACAGTCTGTGGTTGCCATGCAGGAATGCTGCTTGCATGTGTACAGTTTGCTGCTTTCACCACAGACCTGTTTCCAGCCAGCCTCCTTCCCCTTTCTTGTCTGGACAAACAAGTCCAAATTTAGAACGTCTGCCCACACATGCAGTTTCTTGCTGATATAGAAACTTTCTTGCAACTCTTTGCAGATTTGTATCAGGCTCACCATCCCCTCTCCCCCTTGCAAGTCTCCATCTTCTTTTTAGGCCTGGGATGCTGGTCTTAATGGAACCCACACTGTCACTCATAACAAGTGCCTGTGGATGACCTGTCGGCACGCTTTCTCTTACTGTTGTGGTTGTGCGCAACCACTAAACCCATGGGCTCAGTGGGGCCAGAAAACAGTAGCAATACGCTGAGTGGTCTTTCAAAAATTTTATTCTGAGTTGAACAAACAGACAAAGAAGCAGGCAGCAAAGAAGGGTTACAGAAAAGACAAAGAGAGGGCTAAAGCAAAAGAGAAGAAAAGCTGTTGAACATGTGCTGTAAACCCTTGTAATACATAATGACCCTCACCAACTATCATGTTAGGGTTTTCTCCCACTGGGAAAAATTAATCACAAGTTACAGACTTGAAACAAGACAACTATAATCTGGGTGTGGAAAAACAAAGGAATGTGGCTTTGTGATTAAGGTCTGACAACCTTACAGTACAGCTGTGAGTTGTTCCTTAGTGAAGGGGTCTGTGGCCTTGGAAGGACCTGGAGGCTGAGACAGATAAGCAGCGAGCAGGAGGTGAGCAATGAGCAAATCTCCACCTCCTATCAGCGCACTCCTACTAGGTTCTGAGGCCACTGCTGATCTGAGAGGAGGCGGAACTTAGCTCCCTGCTCCCCTCTTGCTGCTGCTAGATCAGCTGTGCCTGTAGCAGAATCTAATAGGAACCTGCACTCCTATTAGGTTCTAAGCTGCTGCTGATCTAACAGGAGGTGGAGCTTCAATTTCAGCTCACCTCCTGCTCACCATTTCCTTTATGAGCTCAGTTCAAAGCTATCCTCCAACAACCTACTGCATAACAAGTGCCCCTCTCTTGGGAGAATGGTCTTCAACTACACCAGTCCCTGGTGTCAAAAAGGTTGGGGCCCACTGCCTTAACGGTTACATCCGTCAGAAATCCCAGTTCCCTTATCTAACATAAAGGAGATACCAACTCCTACATAGGTCTTTCTGTTGGTATGTTTAGTAAAACCTCACCAAACTACATCCTGTTTATGCAAACCCACATTTACTTTAACTAAAAGCAGCCAAAAAGGGGTGGGGTGTTGAACAAAAGTACTGTATTACAGGGAGAGGAAAGCCTTGTGAAGCAAAAGCTTTATAGTGTGGTCACAGAAATGGACCAAGATGGTTAAATTAAAATGGACTTGTAACACATGCCTCCTGGTGTCTTTGATGAAAGGAACTAGTTTTAGTTTCCTGCAGTGGAACCAGAAAAGGTGTCTCTTGTAAGCTTAGGCTCCAAAACATTCAAAGAAAGAAAGAAGAGGCATGAAGCCTTTCCTCCCGCTTCTGTTGCATGTAACAGCAAAAGATCTACCCAGCTAGTCAAGATGGAGAGCATTTTTGTATATTGGAGCTCATAGGGGACAGCAGTGATTTTATTCCTATGCCCTTAAATCTGCTGAATTTGACCAGGGCAATGGCAACCCCATGGCCCAAAAGGACCATTTAAAACAAGGTGTGCTCTTCATTTATGCCTTGTTTTAAAGCAGATTTTATTTCTCTTCTGAAATTCAGCAGTATTGCTCCAAATTCAACAATGAAGGGTGGCTTGCAGGTCCTGGTGGATTCAGGGAGTCAGTGTAAAAGTCCCCAAAACCATCCTAAAACTTGTTCACTTCTGTTTCCAATAGTAGGGTGTTGCTAATTTCTGCTTCATTAGTGACAAACATTCCTCCCAACAGCTGCACCTGAACATTAGGAGGCTTTCAGATTGTTTGCAGCTATGTAGTGTGTGGGATGTGGTACATGTATCTTGGGAAGTCTATAAAGATACACAAGGAAGGAGTCTACAGAAAACCCACCCACACAGACCAGTACCTACACAAAAACTCCAACCACCATCCACAAGAAAAAAGAGGCATAATCAAAATACTGGTAGTGTGAATCGGATCCATGAAGCTCAATTTCTCACCACCAAACTCAACCATCTGAACTGGGCCCTACAGGCAAATGGCCATTCCAAGAATGAAATCACAAGAGCCAGCAAATCAAGAAAACAACACTGAACTGAAGAAGGAAAACAGCCGTCCACAAATAATTTCTGTCATACATCAAAGGGGTCATGGGTCGCATGGGGAAACTTTTGAAAAAACACAACCTATAAACAGCAGTCAGGCCCACCACAAAAATACAACAAATGTTATGGTCAGCATAGGACAAAAGGGACCCCCTCACCACTGCAGGAGTATACCAGATACCTTGCAGTTGTGGCCAGGTATATATTCGGACCACAAAATGAAGCATCCACATCAGAATCAAAGAACATGAAAGACACTGCAGACTAAAACAACCGGAAAAATCAACAGTAGCTGAACATGCCTTGAAACAAGCTGGACATTAAATCCTATTTCAAAACACAGAAGTACTGGTGTGATTGGGTTCTATATTTTCTGTAGGCAGCTCCTCTGTTTCCACAGGAAATAACAAGGGAGTCGTTTTTATAATTTTAGAACTGTCACATTTATTACCTCCCTCTTCCTCCAGCACATTACTTATTGGGTCAAATAATTTCAACTCGGGCAACAGGCCACAACTTACAGAACCGAATGTCTTTACATAGCCCCAAGGACTCATTGGGGAGGTTTCCAAGCCATTCTTGGCAGTTGGGTGTCCGGGGAGGAGTGCTCCGTAGGGCGCAAATAGTCCCACAACACGCATGGCGGATCCAGCTTCTCTCATCTGGGCAATTGTAGAACCTCTTATGCGTAATCTCATTCGCCCATTGTAGTTCTAGTTCTCTTGGCGCCATGATCACTGTCCACTCCTTGGTGATATACTGGATCGGCTTCTCTCACGCACCCGGTTCTGGTAAGAGTCCTCCGACTCTCAAGTTGTGAAAATCCCTCAGAAGTCCCTGCTGGCGTATATTTTCAAAAGCTTTCTTGCGAGCCTCTGCCCTTTTTCTCTCATACTCCTCTATCACTGAACCGAACCATCGGACTCCCTCCTCATTTATATCCTCCTCCCAGACTGTCAACTCTTGCTCCCTTCCTGTCTTACCCTCTTCTACTAAAAAAACTTCTGTCTTTCCCGCCTTTTCTTTTGATTCAATTTCTCCCACCTTTGACACAACGGTCTACCCTGCTTTCTGTAGTTCTTCTTCACCTTCCTTGCATTTTTAGCATCTGTATTAGCTTTATTTATCAGGGACTGCTCACTAACACCAGTGCCTCCTTCACAACTGGACAACACCAGTAATCATTATGTTAGACTACACAGGGAAGCCACTGAAATCCACAAACACCAGCAAAGCTTCAACAAAAAATAAGAAAGTCTAAAACTCAACAAAGCCAGCACTGAAAAATACAAAAGGTCCGCAAAAAGGTCATCAAAATCTACCCAGCCACAAGGACTGGTGATCACTGCACACAAAAGACTAGCTAACGATGCCCAACAATCATAGTGACAGATCATCTCCCCCCTTATCACAACAATACACCAGTAACCAAAACCACCCTGATCACCATAATCACCCAATCTCCTTAAAAGGACAAAAAGCTGATCCCAGAGCTACAAATACTCAACTATCCCACACACTACACCAGAACACAGACAGAATTCAAATTCCTGTCCTCTGAAGGTGCCAGCCACAGAGACTGGCGAAACATTAGGAAGAAAACCTCCAGAACACGGCCAGACAGCCTGAAAAACCTACAACAACCATCAGATCCCAGCTATCAAAACCTTCGAGAATGCAAAGAGAAGTGTTTAGAGCTCTATGTTGGAGAAACCAAACAGCCACTAAACAGAAGGGACAACAGCTCAGGACCACAGTCAGCAGTGTTCCTTCATTTGAAGGACAAAGGACACTCCTATTTATCATGCTATCCTTTCATCCCTCCCCAGAAAGATCAGGACCACACCCACCAGAATGACTAACAACCTATGGCAATGGGTGGAGAAGGATTGCAGAAGTGGGATTTTCACTCACTCCCAGTCTTTTGACCATCTAAGGAGCCTATTCAGACCAGGGGAAAGTGAAACCAACCTGAAGGATATATTAGGAATCTCCTACCAACTCCCCTCTGACTCCCCAAGAAGATACTTGGATGAGTAGCGAAACATTTCAACCTAATAAGAAATCCAGTTGCCATGACTCAACTTCCAGATAACCTCACCTGGGTGACTAAGAATCTTCACAGATATAAGTAAAGCAACCTGCTAATTTAAAAACAACAACAAAGAAGACAAAGGTGTTGTGGTTGCAAGAAAATGTATGAGACTAGCCCGTGGAAAATATAGCACAGAGTCACAATGTTCTGGAAATAAGATAATTATTCAAAGGATGTAAATTCTGAATAAAGAAGTTAGCCACCACAGCAACCCGGAAGTGTGGTGAAACTTGTTTACTTATGGAAATAGAGTATAAATATAGATAGAAGAGATTTGTTCCTTGAAAGCTATTCCTGAAATTTAAGATATCAGTTACCAAGTCTACTCTGCATAAACTGAAATGCAGCAATTGCAAACCCTGGGAAAAAATTATTCTGGCCAGCCATTTGTATTGTAATTTGAACTTTCAGAAGTGGTACTAACAGTTACGCTTGTTTAGCAGGAAAACTGTAAGCTTTGGAAAGGGTCCTAGTCTCTGTAAATTCTATACAATCTGCTTCTAGCATTACCAATCAAAATTTATCATACTGTTGTTCCAATGAAAAAATGTTGGGAAAAGACTGGATAGTTATAAATCAGGGGTCTCAAACTCAATTTACCTGGGGGCCGCTGGAGGCAGAGTCTGGGTGAGGCTCGGCTGCATCAGATTTTCCACCAAGCGAAGCAAGAGCCCAAGGAAGCCGCCCAGGAGTTTCCTTAGCCCAGCTGGGGCTTCGAGGAGAAGGAGGGGTGCACGAGCCCTCGTCGCTGGCCACGGCCCCCTCCAGCTCCTTGTTCACTACCATCACCACCACCAGCAGGATGAAGAAGTGGAGAAGGAAGGGAGCGCCGGCGACCGCCTAGCCAGGGGGAGGAGGGCACGACATAAAAAAAACCTGACAGAATTCGCCTTGCCAAAGGAGAAAAGTCCCCACCGGTACCCACAAAATTAAACAGAATGGGGCGGGCCTCCCCACAGGTACATGGGTGCGCACGCACACAAACACACACTGAGGTCCAGCAACCTTCCTCTGAGGGCTCCCCTCAAAAAAGGCACACTCAGCAGCAGCAGCTACCCCCACCACGACAGAGGAGCAAACTTTGCAAGGAGAGCCCAGGCAGCCTCCAGAGCCGAGGCGGCTGAAGCAGGATGAAGAGGAGGAGGAAGCACTGCCAGGCGCTGAGGCGGCCGCTGGCCGGGCTGGTGCTGGGGTGCCGAGAGAGAAAGAGAGACAGAGAGCCGTTTCCCTGGAAGAGGCGGTGACGGCGGCAGCTGCTGTTGGCGGCTTGGAGGCGCTCTTCGAGGACGGCAGGAGCGAGCTCCACTCTCAGGCATCGCTTGGCAGTGGCTCGAGGAAAAGGGCTGGCAGCACGCCTCACTTGCCGGCTCTCCTCCAAGATAGCGCCTATTGCACCCTCCATCCGGAACTGCAGCCTGCCAACTGGCAGACAGGCAGGCTGGCTGGTAGGCTGCAGTTCTGGATAGAGGGTGCAAGAAGCGAGTGAGGTGTTTTTTTTAACTCTTGACAGCAGAGGCTGTGTGGGTGCTTCGGGGGGGCAGGCAAGGCGGGGGCCACAAAGTATCATCTGGCAGGCCGCAAATGGCCCCCGGGCCGCATGTTTGAGACCCCTGTTATAAATCACTGGCGCTTGTGAGATGGAACATCAGGACCTCTGAGGTGTAATGTTCATGTAAAGCAAAGAGTGTGGCATACCGTATATACTGCCCCATAGTGCTTAAAGCATTCTCTGGGTAATTTACAATTTACAGTAATTATGCTGCCTACACATTCCTCCTCCTGTTCCCCCCAGGGAGCTGGGTACTCAATTGACCAACTGTGGAAGGCTGAATCAACCTTGAACCAGCAACTGAGTTGGGATCTGACTCAGGTCATGAGCAGAACCTTGACTGCAGTTAAACCACTGCACTATGAGGAATTTCCCACAGCTTAGAAATGTTACTTATTTATTTACTTATTTATTTACAAAATTTTTATCCCACCTTTCTTCTTAAAAAGAACCCAATAACTCCCTTAATCCCCCAGCTAACATGCCCATAGTATTCTTGGAGCTATGGTTCCCCAAAAATCAACTTTTCCAAGTTATAGAACTTCTTATATAATTCAGTGGTCCCCAACCCCTGGTCTGCAGTCCCGTACTGGTCCGTGGCCATGGCAGGACTGGGCTGCGGATCTCCCCCCCCGCACGCACTCCCCCCATGCACCCCATCTGCACGCATGGCCCTCTCACCCACACACACAGGTGCTCCGCCACCCGCGAGCACCCCTGCCCATCCGTGCATGCGTGCAAATGTGCCCTGCCCACTCATGAGCGCGCCCCATCCCCCCGTGCATGGACCTAGCCCGCTCCACCAGTCTGCAGTTTAGAAAAGGTTGGGGACCACTGATATAATTCATCTATGCCATGAGAATCAAAAGCTTGGGGCATGGCATGGACTTCAGCTACAGGAAGTGGCAACCATACGCTACATGTACAATTAACATATGAATTGCTCCTAATGTATCAACTAAAGCAGTAGTTCATTTCCCAATAATTCAGTGAGTAAATGTTTAGGTCTTATAGTGAGAAACAGAGAGCTTTCTATACAACATGATGGGATGCAGATCTTTAGTTTAGTTTGATGTTTTGGGCTTGAAAGGGAAAGACTTAAGGAACACAGCCTGCATAACAAGAAGAGGAAGTGGTGAATTTGGAGACAAGGGGCATGGAAAAGAGGAACTAGGTTAAATGTAGTTCCTTTAAGATTTAAACAAGCACTACAAGACAGTAGACACCAGAATGGAGTGTAGAACTTACTGGATCTCATAGTTTCTCCTCATCCTCTCCAGGTTTCCCATCTCTAGAGGAGTGTTAGTTAAAACAAACTGGTTTGACATAAGGTTGTTTGAACAACCAAACATGATGCTGATGTGCTGTCAGGTCAAATCTGACTTAATGTGACTGTTTTCAGGGTTTTCTAGATAGAAAATATTCAGAAGCAGTTTACCATTCCCTTCTTCAGGGTACCCTGGGACTGTGCAGGTTGCCTAGTGCAACACAGGCTGGCTCTACTTGTGGGAGGTACAATGGGAAATCAGACTCCCAAACTGTGGCTCTGCAGCCAGATATCTCAGTGATTGAGGTACAGTATCTGGCTGCAGAGCCAGAGGTTGGGAGTTCAATTCCCCACTGTGCCTCTTGTGAGTAGAGCCAGCCTGTTTGGCCTTGGGCGAGCTGCACAATCCCAGGGTGCCCCCAGAAGCAGGGGATGGTAAACCACCTCTGAGTATTCTCTACTTAGAAAACCCTGAAAAGGGTTACCATAAGTCAGAATTGACTTGAAGGAACATGATGATTTCTGTCGAAACCTAATGTGGTGTAATCAGTAGAGTGACAGACTAGGACTCAGAAGGCCTGGGTTTGAATCCCAGGCATTAATTGTACTTATTTTTAATCTGAGCACATGTCCAAAACCTCCTAACCCCCCCCCCAAGTGACAGATAGAGACAGGTGCCGTTCAATGCCACCTCATTCTCCAGGATAAGAAAAGTAAAAGATTTAGGGTGGCACAAAGTTTATGGGAGGGCACACAGCTCCATCTTTTATCTATTTCTATACTGACATTCTTACACTTGACTTTTTTTCTAATTCTTTCATCTCTGCCCTTCCCAGTCCTTTTGATTTTTCGTGTGCTCTTAAGCCGCACTATTCAGGCAACCTACCTACACCAGGACAGGCCCCGCTCAAATCCACCCCATCCAAAAAAATTTTTTTTTTACAGAAGTAACTTATTGCCTTCCTTGGAGAAGCGCCATTAATAGCTCCGGGTAGCCGGCAGCAAGAGCGCGCGAGATCTTCCCAGCGTTGTGGTGGGCCAACCGAAGGGGCGAGTGAGCGCGCCAAGTTTTGGAGAACAACCGCAGCCTCCCTTGCAAGCCGGATCATTTTCTTCAACCATCGCCGGTATTTTAAGGCAGCGTGCACATTAAGATACCATGAAATACCACTGGTAGGTCAAGGGCCATAAAATCCGGATTTAATTTTTATTCTGTTTTTTCCTTGCTTCCTGCACTGGACCGTTAGAAGTGTTAAAAACAGAACGTATTTTTTTTAAAGGACAGAAAAGAGGAAAGTTTTGGGAGGGGAAAAAAACCCCTTCCGCTTTAGCCTAACAGCCAAGACAAAGCTTATGGCAAAGTGGTCAGACCTTCCAGCAACACCACCAGCGCGCCTCAGTGAGCTCCGGCTTACTTGCCCGACCTCCGAACTCCGCCCAGAGCCCAGCCGGCCCTCCTTCCCTCCCTCCGCGCGCATTTCTGGAGCCAGGGCGTGCTTTGTACCAGGTTTCTCCGTTTGGAAGTGGCAGGCGCGGTGCCAGCGGGACTGAGGTAAGACCCCCTTGGAGGACCTTCACAAGTAATTCATGTCCGAGTCGACAGCCTCCTAGGAAGCAAGGCTGACCCATTATTCTTATTCTTATTGATGCTGCCGCTGTTCTTAATAAGGGCACACCTCTTTAACGAAACTCATTGCTAGAGAGGTGCTGCACTTCGTGTTATTTTTTTCCGCCCCGGGGTTTGTGTGGGACGGGGGTCAAGGTTGGCTGACTGGCGGCTCTGCCGTGAAGAGTCAGACCTTCAGAGTGTCTCTCGCCGTGTTCCTTCCCCCCTCCTGCGGAGGTATATTATAAGAGCACATGGACTGACGTGAATGGACTCGCGGAGCCCTTTGCCCGTAATAGCATCGTTCCCCTCCTACCACCACCAACAGTGTGAGGTTTGGGGTGGCTTCTGTTCCTCAAATTAGGAACTTCGCGAGGCTCTCCTTCCTTGGTGCTCGTTAGGGATCTCTGAATGCCATCAATCTTAGAAGGTTAGTTCTCCCAAAGAAGCAAAGACTTTTGACCACTTTTTTTGACGTTATTGAGCTTTTCGTCCTTACCTCCCGTTGGTTTAATGCCATTATTTTGCTAATAGATACTGTGTACTGGCATTGCGGAACATCTGTTAATTTTTTTTCCCTTTTGTGTCAGAATTCTGAGTTTAGAGCCAGGCAATTTCTTTCTGGATATTCTGGTATACATCTGTTTTTTTTTTTTTCTTAAATAAAATACTTTCCTCAAAGCTTAATTTTAGAAAGACAGTAAAAGAGTGAGCTGTTTTTCTCCCGGTGAGGAATAAAAAGCACATCATCAAATTGTACAGCCAGTTGTCTGATCAATACTGGGATAAAACAAATCCTTTAATACCAAGTTTTAAGAAAAAGTTGATATGCAACAGAGCCAAGAGCAAAAATAATAAAAACTACTAGGGTGCGTCAGGAATAGATTATATAATTCATTTAGGAATACATTTGGACTCTTATTTCAGAAACCACGTATGTTGATTTTTTTTTCTGCACTACAGTAGGTAAGTCAGTTGCCTTCTGTATATTTGCTATATTATGGAGACCTACCTAGTAGTATTTTTAACTGGAATTTCAGACTGAAGTACTGAATTTAATAAAGGTACAGGAAAAAACTTAATGTTTCTAAGAGAATATTTGGAATAGTCATGAAGCCACCTTGCTGAAGCTAAGCAGGTCTGAGACTGATAGTTGCCTAAATGGAATCACCTGGGAGGCTCTGCTGCACTACCCTGAGTATCAAAATGAATGAAAAAATGGATGAGAAGTTTCTAACTAAATAAATTGTACCTGTTTATATTTGCTGAAGGAGAAGTTTTCAAAATATGAGTTCTGAATTCTTAAACATTCATAGAATCACATTTTTAAAAAGCAGTGATGCAGCCAATTGTGAGGTGGAGACCAATCTTTCCCTCCCTCCAACACCCATGAAATAGGCAGCTTCACAGTTAGGAAGCAGTCAGACATTTATACACCAGAGACGCATGATCCCTCTGAAGACCTGTCTGATGTATTTGGAGAAATGATATACAAATAGAATCTTCTGTTTCCTTCTGAGGACCAATCAAATGCTCATTGTTTCTTCCTGTGCCTCCTTTATTTGTTTGCCAAAGGAAAGAAAGTTAGTTTGCAAAGATGTGAAAGATGTTAGGCATGCATCTGCAGTCACACATCCTTTATTGTTTAACTCAGTTCCACTTCTAATACAGTCTCCTGTCTGCTGGGATTATTTTGGCCCACTGTGAAGAATGTGGCCTGCAAGGACTTTGATGCAAATTTTGTCTGGAAATGCCTACAATTCAAGGGCAATCTTCTCATTTCAGCTTTCTAGGACAAAGAGCTTGCCACAAGGAACAAGACTGACAGTGCAATGCTATTTATGTGCACTCAGAAGTAAACCTTAATTTGTTCAACTGGGTTTTCTTTCAACCAAGTGCTTACGGGGTTGCATTGTAATAATTATGGGTACAATGTTGATTATTAAGGGCAGCTTCTGAATTAATTCCTGTTGAAAGAATACTGTGTTTTGTTTGTTTTCAGTTTTTGCTGTGTTTGAATGTTCTTCTTTATATATGGGGGCAACTTTCGTTTGTAAAAGAAAATGTTCCCTAATTGATCCAGAAACACTCTAGATCAGCTTTCCTTGACATCATGCCCTTCCACTGTATGATGTGCTTTGTGTTTGTATTGGTTTGCTTGCCTGTGGTAGGAAAGATCTGAAGAAGTTTAGCTATGGCTGAATATGATCAGGGACAAGACAAATAAGGAGTTACTAAAAGCAGGGCTAAGAGTGAATTCTTAGCTGTCTAGCCGATGTGCAAAGAGGTGGTTATGAAACTAAACATAACCTGGAAAAATGGAGATTACCTGATGCATATTTTTTTCTTGCTCAGAGTCTAAAATATGAGAACTGGTTTCTCTTCATATTGAGAGATGTATCCCAGAAGAAGACATGGACATTGGTTTCTTCAGACTGTAAGTTGTGTTGCTGCTTGTATCTCTCTGAAACTTTTTTCTTTTTCTTTTTTTCCCCTTTTGCTCAGCAGATAGTTTTAGGGTATGTTCACTTTGTAAAAGGAACAAATCTCTAGTGGATCCCATAGCAGCACAAAAGAACTCTCCTTACAGAAATAATGTTAATTTTTTCTGTTGATCATTTTTGATTTCTGTTTTTTAATTCTGTTGTTTCATTTGCTCATTCTATTGCACTCTCTATACATGTGGGTAGTGGGAGTTCTTGCTTGCAGACTGAGGTGACAAAAGCAAGAAGATTAGCCATCTCACAGGTGTTTGTTTGAACTGTCTTGAAGTTTTTAAGTATTCTTTGTACAGTATTCTGTTCGGTTTTCTTCTTTTGTAATTGGCCTATATTGTACAATATTTGTCAGTTCTGTGTCTTTCAATTTTTTTTTCATTACTATTGCTTTTTGTGTATTCCTAGGAAAAGGATGCCATTGTTTGTCATGCAATCAGGAGGTTATATTTCAATTAAAAAGAAACTCATAAATAGGAGAATGCTAAAGCACTTATTGATTCTCTCATTTGGAGCATTGATTTCTGAAAATACAGATACAGCACTTTGTTGTTGTTGTTTAGTCGTTAAGTCGTGTCCGACTCTTCGTGACCTCATGGACCAGAGTATGCCTGGCCCTCCTATCTTCCACTGCCTCCCAGATACAGCACAATTCTACCCAATGGCACCCTCTGCACAAAAACACATAAACCTTAGTGTTGGAATGCTCCAGACAGTACATCTAAGCATGTGTGATCTTTACATCGTATTTACTAGTTTGACTATTGATATTGGTGGGGAGGGGGACAGGAAGAGTGTTACAAATAGAAAACCACAAGCATCAGCCATCCTCCTGCTCTAATTGCCTAACTTTTCTGTTGAACTACTTCCAAAATGGAAGCCAATATTTTCACTAGCATTGATTCAGTGTGTCCATTTGCAAAACAAAGCGCATGTTACTGTAATTTAGTACTGAGACATTATTGGAGGAATCAGTTAGGGGAACATCATGCCATATGTGGTATCAAGTAAGCAATTTTATTAGGCAGCCAGATGCTTAGAGGCAAGCTATGAGGCACTTAACGTCTTCTTAACATAGTCTGGAGAAGTGTGGCAAAGCGGTCTTATTGAAAATATATTTTTCTGTTGTTTGAACTAGAGACTAAAAGGTCTATAAAATTTTTATAAAATTCCAGGTAATAGAAGTCCGTGCTCATCATAACTGACATGTCGCTATTCAGGGTGATACTGAGTTGCGTTTCACCTTTTAATCATAATCATCATCTTGGAACTGCAGAGCTGAAAGAGACCGTATGGATCATCAGGTCCTGCCCCTATCAGGGAACCACAGTGGGGAATTGAACTCTCATCCTCTGGCTCTGCTATCTAATCCACTGAGCTATCCAGCAGTTCTAAGAGTTATGCATTTTCCTATTTTCATTGAACAACCATATATTGAACAAAAAAGTATATATGTAATAGCACTTCTATCCAGTTATTATTCAGAAATGAAGTACAGTATGAAATACCAAACAATGAAGTTGCAAAGCTTTAATAGTAGAAATGGCCCTGATTCAGCATCTGCACAGGTGTTCCACAGGCACTGCACGTTTCCCTGCCCCGCCTGCTCATCTGAGTGGGTGGCCACTGGGGGAGACACAAGAGGGAAGCGCATGGTGCTGCCTCTGAGTGGGTGATCCCCCACTACAGGCAGAGGAGGAAAGTGTATTGCTGCCGGTGAGTGGGTGATCTTCTGGAGAAGGTGGGAGAATGAACTATACAGCACCTGTGGAACACCTGTGCAGGCAACTGGGCCAAACCGCCGATCCACTGTTCATGTGCATCTTTGCTAAGAATCATTGAAGCCATACCTATTTGAGTTTCTTAGTTTCTAGAGCAATAAGCAGGTGTTATTATCATATCATTCAGAATCATAAAAAACTGTTCTTCCAGCAGAGCATTTATCTCCCCATCTTTTATAATTTTTATCTTATTTGCTTTTACTTCTCCCAGTTGGCAAATCTAGTTTATTTATATACTAATTTGTTTACATGGCAAAGTGCTTGTTTAATTTTTCTATACAATTATGCATATTCTCGTCATACCTCCCAACTTCCACTGACAGCAGTCAACTGTATTTGCTGGCTTGTAGTCGTAATATTCCTCTCATGTAAACAGCTCTACTGAGATGGCAAATTGGTACATGGGCAGATGGATTTTGAAGTTACTTGCACAGATAGCATCCTGCTGACCACGTGATTTGGTCAATATCTGAATCTGGTGATTCACTTAATAGGTCAATAAAGCAGAAGTGTTTGTCACTTGTAATTCTGTATTGCCATCTAGTGGACCATATAGTAAAATCCTTTCAATTTTTTTTAAACTGTGAATTTTACAACATAATGGCTATCAGGACTATATACTGTACTTTTTAAACATTCAAATATTTTTACCATTTTACACTTGCAAATATGACAATTTTGCGACATGTCAAGTTGGCTAAATCAGATAGACTCAGGATGAAATCCAGTTGGCTCAACTACACCACAAAAATGGTGATAATGTCATCACCTGGTGAGGTTCATTTTTATTTTAATTTAAAGCTTCCTATTCCCTTCCCCCATTTCAGGTTCCGAGGCTTCCTTTTTGCCCTGAGGAAGCTTTTGGAAACATCAGGATCAGGGAGGCAGTCCTTAATATTAGAAAACTCCTAGCAGGGACTCAACCACTGGATTGGGGTCCACTGCATGCAATGCAGTAGTGTTTTTTGACTATTAAAAGCTTCCTCCCAAAGGCTTTCCCAGGCAAAAAAAAGTCCTTAGAGAGACTTGGAACCTGAAGAGGGCTACATAAAGGAAGTTTTAAATTAAAATAAAGCATAATGCGCGCAGGTGATGACATCATCACAATTTACAGCCAGTGTAGTTGTGCAACAGGATTTCAACCAGTATATCTTCTAGACTAAAACTCATTACTAAAGCAAAAGGTATGTATTTTTAAGTGCATTAGAAAAGGCTTTTAGAGGTAACAGAGTTATTTTTGTTTTCCAGAGCTGTAACTTTTAACTTTGCTATTAACTATTTCATTTCTTTCCATATATTCAGCAACACGTCTATACATTCAGTCAGGTTTAAATTTTTCAGATACACTTCTCAAATGAAACTTTTCAGGGAAATAAGGTATAAAAACAGACTGGTCTTATTAGATATAACTTATAATATTGTAATAAAAAGTAATATATGAGTGTACTGAAGGATAATGACCTGGTATCAAGCTGCAAGGCTGCGATTATCACACTGGTCATGGATACATTGCAAAGGGGGTAAGAAGAGGAAGTGAATCTGTGTTGATATGCAGAGTTTGTAAAATATGGGTCACTTGTACCAAAAAGCAGAATCTCAGAATACTTGTGGAGCATTGTGAGGGGTTTGCTACAGATGCTCTTAACAGGCTGTTTGCCCTTGCCCTCTGCCCCAGCAGAAACTACAGCTCCTGGGCCCTGGAAGGGTGCAGAGGTGGGGAAAAGGAGGGGAGAGATGGTGCAGGCTACCTAGGCAAGAAGTGGAGACTGAAACTGGGGGATTGGAGATGAGGCAAAGGAGGAAGAGTGGGAAACAGGCTCAGACTCCTACATGGAGGACTCGATGGACTCAGATGGTGAGGATTGGGGAGAGGCAAGGAAGAGCTAGATCCTGTTTTCTGTGTCACCAGGAATGTTGAGTACACATACGGTATATCCAGAAACCCTAGACTGGGGTCAGGGTAGAGGTTCCACTGGCCAAAGGAAGAGGACAAAAAGGGGGAGCTCTTACCTTCAGCTCACCAGCATCACCTCCATCATCACCAGCTCCATGAAGAACCAAATATCCACTAGGGCAGGGGTCCCCAACCCCTGGTCCACGGCCCGGTACCGGCCCATGGCCTGGGCCAGATCGGGCTGCAGAGACAGACCTCCCACCCCCTGCACGCACTCCCCCTGGCACAGTGCCTTCGTGCATGCATGCGAGTGTGCCCCCGCCCCTTCATGCATGTCCGTGAGTGCACACATGCACCCGCAAGCACCCCCGCCTCTTCACACATGCACACAAGTGTGCACCCACCTGCATGACTGCACCCTGCCCCTTCGCACATGAATGGGGGGGCACCTTCCCTGCACACGTACTCCATCCTCCCCCAACCAGTCTGCGGTGTCAAAAAGTTTGGGGCATCTGTTCCTTACTCTGACTCACCAGACGCTGCTTGGAGGCATGAACACCAAAAGGAGTGCCAGAGATGGCATCAGGAGGAGCTTCAGACCTGACCCTGTTGGTGAGCAGCCAGCATTGTAAATTAAACGGTGTGGCATGGCTCAGAGTTGTGTGGAAGACTCAGTATCTCTCTCACACACACACACACCCAGACTGGGAGCCAACAGACCCCAGTGACTGAAACCCAGGGTCGAGAGTAGACTTAGTGGGAGCTAGTGATGGAGAATCACTCCCCCAGTGGACTGTGGGAATGGGCTAAAACTGGCACCCATCAATACTTTGTACCCAATTTCCCTAAAATCTACTTCAAGTAGTTCTGACAGATTCCAGGATTTCATGGAAACCATGACTGAGGTTACCCTCCCCACTGCTGCTGCCATGGGTAGGGATAGCAGCGCCCCCACAGTTGCATATATAATGTATTGCTTTTTACAAATGGCCAGGCATTGAGGGGAGGGAAACACATAACCTACTTCCAAGAATCAACCAGTTGTTGTATTAGCAGCCCAGATCATGTTTGCCTGGGGTTCCTGAACAACATTTCTGTCTGTGCAGGACTTTGGCTGGGTATTGATGTTCAGAATAATGAGAATAATAAGATGAAGTGAAAGAATAAATTATATTATTTGGAAACGAAGAGAGGAGACCTTAGATCCAGCACTCCTCTCTCCATGTAAAATTGCCTTAATAATAGCATTGCTCTTTTTCTGTTAACACTCCAAAATGAGGTCCACAGTCTGCAGTCTGCAATAATCCAGGCTACACTACCTCTCAGTTTTCTAGCACCTGATTCTGCAGTGTGTATGTGTGTGTGTCTTAAGATGGAGACTTGTAGGTTGAAAGTCATGCACTATGACAGAATGTACAGTCATGGCCAAAAATATTGGCACCCTTGCAATTTTGTCAGAAAATGCAACTGTTCTCTCAGAAAATTGTTGCAGTTGCAAATGTTTTGGTGCACACATGTTAATTTATTTGGTATGCATTGGAACAACACACACACACACAAACACACACACACACCCAGAAGAAAAGTCAGATCTGATACAACCCCACACAGAAACCCAAAAATGCACTGGCCAAAATTATTGGCACCCTTTCTAAATTGTAAGAAGTAATTGCTTTTCAAGCATGTGATGCTCCTTTATTTTGTATTTAAACACACCTGTCGCAAGTAAGTGGTGTGGGCAATATAGTAATCACACTTGCAGCCATGTAGAGAAAAGTTGACTCAGCCTTTGTGTTGTGTGCGACACTGAGCATGGAGAAAAGAACAAAGTGTAAAGAGTTGTCTGTGGATTTGAGAGAAAAATTGTGGAAAAATTGTGGAAAAATCTCAAGGCTACAAGTCGATCTCCAGAGATCTTAATGTTCCTGTGTCCACTGTGCGCAATATCATCAAGGGTTTACAGCCCATGCTAACCTCCCTGGACATGGATGGAATGGCAAAATTACTGGAAAAAAAATTACAATGAAGGGTTGTTCGAATGGTCGATACAGAACCCAGATTAATTTCCAAACAAATTCAAGCTGATCTGCAGACACAGGGTACAACAATGTCAGCTTGCACTATCCGTCACCATCTGACTGAAAAGGGACCCTATGGTAGAAGCCCCAGGAGGACACCACTGCTGACACAAAGGCATAAAAAAGCAAGACTGGAGTGTGGTAAAACTTATGTGACAAAACCACAATCCTTCTGAGAGAACGTACTGTGACAGACGAGACAAAAGGAGAGCTTTTTGGTAAAGGACATCATGGCACTGTTTACAGAAAAATAAATGAGGCATTCAAAGAAAAGAACACAGTTCCTACAGTCAAATATCGTGGAGGTTCAAATATGTTTTGGGGTTGCTTTGCTGCTTCTGGCACTGGATGCCTTGACTGAGCGGTATCATGAAATCTGATGATTACCAAAGAATTTTGGGGCGCATCATAGTGGCCAGTGTCAGAAAGCTGTGTCTCCACCAGAGGTCATGGCTCTTCCAGCAGGACAGTGACCTGAAACACACTTCAAAAAGCACTCAGAAATGGTTACAAAGAAAGCGCTGGAGGGTTCTGAAATGGCCAGCAATGAATCCAGATTTGAATCCCATAGAACACCTGTGGAGAGATCTCAAAACAGCAGTTGGGTGAAGGCATCCTTCTGAAGGTCCTGGAGCAGTTTGCAAAAGAAAAGTGGTCCAAAATTCAAGTAGAGAGGGGTAAGAAACTCATTCATGGTTACAGAAAGTGATTGATTTCAGTTATTTTTTTTCCAAAGGGGGTGCTACCAAATACAGTGGTGCCTCGCTTAACAAGTGCCCCGTTTAACGACGAAACCGCTTAGCGAAGAAGATTTTGCGATCAAAAAAGCGATTGCATTGCGATGTTTTAAATAGGAAAAAATCACTTTGCGATGATCGGTAAGCTGTTTCGCTTACCGATTATCGCATAGCGATCTTTTTCCTACAGCTGATCGGTGGTTCCAAAATGGGCACTGGAAAAAAAACATGGCCGCCCGCTGTGTTTTGGGACGGATTCCTCGCATACTGGGCAGTGAAAATGGCCACCGTATGGAGGATTTTCGCTTAAAGATAAGTTTTAAGAGTATAGGAACGCATTGAAGGGGTTTCAGTGCATTTCTATGGGCTTTTTAAAATCGCTTAGCGATGTTTTCGGTTAGCAGCGATTTTTGCTGCACCGATTAACATCGCTAAGCGAGGCACCACTGTATTAAGTTAAGGGTGCCAATAATTTTGGCCAGTGCATTTTTGGGTTTCTGTGTGGGATTGTATCAGATTTGACTTTTCTCCTCAGTTTTTTTGTGTTGTTCCAACGCAAACCAAATAAATGAACATGTGAGTACCAAAGCATTTGCAACTGCAACAATTTTTTTCTAAGAGTAGGTTTGCATTTTCTGACAGAATTGCAAGGGTGCTAATATTTTTGGCCATGACTGTATATATAAAATTGCATGAAACCTGGGGTGGAAAGCTCATTAGAAGGGATCAGATCTGAGAAATTGTTTCAAGGTAGTGGTGTAATGTGATGTGATTGCTGTCAAAAAAGATCCTGTCAAAGTCATCTATAGGCATTAACAAGATAAATGTATTCTGGTTGTTCTTTGGGGCAAGTGTTTTTTTTTAAACATGTCCTTGTAGTTAGACTGCTGATCCCCTTCAAATCATACAAAATATGTATCAGATCCAGACATGGGCATGAATTTAAAAATGGATTGCAAAATTAATCAAAAATTATTAATTTGTCTATTCATATTTGTGTGAATGTATGCTCCCAATATGAATCATCAAATTTTAGTAATTTTTTTATTTCATAGAATCATAGAAAAGTGAAGTTGGAAGGGGCCTACAAGGCCATCAAGTTCAACCCCCTGCTCAGTGCAGGAATACAATCAAAGCATATCTGCCAAGTGATTATCTAAGTTTTTCTTGAATGCCTCCAATGTTGGAGCACTCACCAACTCCCAAGGTAACTGGTTCCACTGTCGTACTGCTCTAACAGTTAGGACATTTTTCCTGATATTCAATTGAAATCTGTCTTCCTGTAACTTGAGCCCATTGTTGCATGTCCTGCACTCTGGGATGATCGAGAACAGATCTTGCCCTTTCTCTGTATGACAGCTTTTCAAATATTTGAAAAGTGCTGTCATATCACCCCTCGGTCTTCTTTTCTCAAGGCTAAACATGGCCAATTCTTTCAGCCTTTCCTAATAAGGCTTGGTTTCCAGCCTCCTGATCATCCTTGTTGTCCTCCTATGAACTTGTTTCAATTTGTTAGCATCCTTCTTGAAGTGTGGTCCCAGAACTAGACACAATACTCAAGGTGAGGCTTAACCAATGCTGAATAGAGGGGGAGTAGCACCTTGCGGGATTGGGAAACTATACTTCTATTAATGCAGCCTAAAACAGCATTTGCCTTTTTTTGTCGCCACATCACACTGTCGGCTCATGTTTAGCTTGTGATCTATGACAATTCTGAGATCCTTCTCGCTCATAGTTTTGTTGAGCCAGGTATCCCCCATCTTGTAACTGTGCAATTGGTTTCTTTTTCCGAGGTGCAGTACTTTGCACTGCTGAATTTCATTCTGTTGCTTTTGGCCCAGTGCTCCCTCTTATCAAGGTCATTTTGAATTTTGTTTTTGCCTTCTGTATTAAGCTATTCTGTCCAATTTTGTATCATCTGCAGATTTCACAAGCATTCCCTGTACTCCCTCATCCAAGTCATTAATAAAAATTTTGAAGAGCTCTGGGCTATTGATTTGTTGGGCTATAAACCAGCCCTCCAGACACCTAGAGACATCAAAATTGTACAGAAGCTTCCCCTGATTCTTCGCTACAATCTTACCAAGTTTGGTGAAGATTGAATTTCCCCACATCAGCTGCTAAAGGTCACTTTGTGAGTGTATTACTTGGATGTCTGAAACACAATCTTCACCTTAGAGAGATTGTAGAGGAGAGTCAGGGAAAGCTTCTCTGTGATTTTGGTGTCTCTAGGTGCCTGGAGGAAACTTTCATGGCCACCCTATTGTGGGCATATAACTAGAGCCTCCAAAACCTAAACTTCACCAAACTTTCAGGGCTTGTAGAGGAGAGGCAGGAGAAGCTTCTCTGTGATTTGGGTTTCTCTAGGTGCTGTGGGGGGGAGGGTTCTATAAGGTTTTAAAGGCAAGAATGAATTGATGAATGATTCATCGATTTGTCAGGAAAAAATGTAAATTCATTATTTGTGATGATTGACCTTGATGAATCAAGAATCAAAATGAATCACTATTTTTCTGAATCATGTCCATCTCTAATCATATCATTGAGATTTTGGGTCATTCAGATTATAAAGATTGATTGATTGATTGATTGATTGATTGATTGATTGATTGATTGATTGATTTATTTATTTATTTATTTATTTATTTATTTATTTATTTATTTATTTGTGTTAAAACATGCTTTTCTCCCAAGAGAGGAACCCCAGGTGGCTTACAAACAATTTAAAAAACAAGTCGTGTATTAAAACAACTAAGAGTATAATAAATTACAATATTATTGTAATTCAAGGTGCTGTTACCTATAAAGCCCTAAATAGTTTAGGACCCCAATACCTGCTGGAATATCTCCCTATAAAATAGCTACCCATTCAGCCTATTCCTCACACTCATTATTGTTAAAAACAGCAACACATACTGTAAGGAAATCAAGAAAAGTTACCACCAGAAACCAAGTGTTTTTGATTGTGGAATAAATTACAGTACCAGTAAAGGTTTGCCAGGCACTTGTGAAGAAATGAGCAAGGAAGAGGTTAATAATTCCCTGAAGTCTGTAATAATACTGAAATAAGTTAGATGGGAGAAAGCATGTACCTTCCAGTTATAGCAAGCCTGCCACATCCCTTGCCAGAAAGCTTTATCTTTGACCTTGAAGTCTGGGGAGTATCTGTGAGAGGCTGAAACTGCCTGAATTCCCATGGAGTTCAAATTAGCCAAAGCTGATGTGCTATCCTTGCAGAAGTTCCCAATTAGCTTAGGAAGGACATCATGTGATTGGCTGAAAATATTAAATTATCTAAGGAGGGGATAATGGGATATAAGGCTAGTCAGAACAATAGTTACTTCAACAAGTAATCCAAGCCTGCTATTGTGCTGAACTCTTGTGTGCACTGGAAGTATGCTACGGTGTAAGTATAGTTTTAGGTAAGTTACCATTTATCTTTTCTGTGGGACTAATTCTTAATTGCCTAAGTCTCTGAACTAGTTTTGTTTTACTATCATGGAACAGCTTCACATAATTATCATCTTGCTAGAGTTTCTGAATTTGCTTTTACATGTTCTTTTGAAATTTCTTCAATAAACTAGAGAAAGGAATTGGAAAATGAGATTTCTTCAATAAAAATTTATAATTTTTTCTGTGTTTTCACTCATACAGTCTAAGGAGTTGATGGTACTAAAGAAAGTTGTTTGCACTTGGGAGTCTTGATTACTTTGTGGGGTTTGTATTTTCTACCTTGCAAGGTTGGATTACAGCCAGAGTCAGCAACCTGAAAGTTTTGTTCTCCCTGGGGCATCAAAGAGGCTCATGGGAAGGTTTCCCAGTCACTAGCCCACTGAACCCACCTGGCAAGTACTGTACTCTTAAATCAAGTGCAACAAGGAATAATCTGGCCATGCAGTCAGTGGATCCTCTCAGTGGTGACCTGGCATCCTTTATAACACACCCCCTCCCAGTTTTTAAGAAGCTATAGTACCTAAAACAGATTCAGACTAGGGATGGGAGTGGTCTTATTGGGAAATAAGTGAGGCACATAGCTTAGGAAATGCAAGGAGGCACAGCCAGCTGATGAGATTGTTCTTCTTTTTGACAAATAATACTCCATCTGTAGCATCATGTAGCCATAGGAAAAGAGGAAGAGATAACTGGGACATGGAAAACATTGCAACTGCCCTACTTGCATTACTAAAGAAATAGTAACTTAAGGGAACTTACAAGATCAGACTGCAGAAGGACACAAGATGTCTGTGGTTTCAGCCTGTAACAAGTTTTAAAAAGGCAGAAGGGAGAACAAGAAGGGCCCCAAATTGCCTGTGATTGTCCTCTGTTTTAAGAGATGGGCCATAAATTCTAAATTGCTAGCTGAAGAAGAGCTTGAACCCAACATGCATGCTGCAGCTGCTTCCATCCAAGAAGCTAACCTGGCCTCTACCTCATCAGCCATGTGAATTCAAGACTTTAAAAACAGCACATATGTTTGGAACCACCCACAAGACCTTGATGCACAGCCTTGAAGAAGAAGATTGATCATCAAAAGCTTGCAATTTGTATTTTTTGTTTTTTTTGGGGGGGGGGTTGGTTTATATCCTCAATGGTCAGTTATCACCTACTCATGCATTTGTATTGTTTCCATGGCCATGTGGCCTTATCCTGATTTTTCCCAAGCTCTGTTCCTGTTATTCTAAATGTGGAGAACTATGCAATATTGATGAGCATGTTTTGATACTTGCACATGTTCAGATGTGCCCACTGGAAAATTATGATGCCAATGCTTACATGTCTGAAGTATCCATATAAGTGCTGTGGCACTTGTTCTTATGTACAGTTAAGCCAGAAGTGACTTAGACTGACCGTAACAAGTCTTTAAAAGTTTAAAGCAAAGCAAAGTGTGCTGCTTATATACCGCCCCATAGTGTTTCAAGCACTCTCTGGGCAGTTTACAAGTTAATTATACAGGCTACACATTGCCCCCCCCCCCCCAAGCGAGCTGAGTACTCATTTTATCAACCTCGGAAGGATAGAAGGCTGAGTCAACCTTGAGCCGGCTACCTGGGATTGAACCCCAGGTCGTGAGTCCAGTTTTGGCTGCAGTACAGCGGTTTAACCACTGTGCCACGAGGCTCAGTGTTTAAGAAGTGGTTTTACCAGTTCCACACCCCAGTGAGTTTCCATGGGTGAATGGAGATTCCCACCAGGCCTTCTGGTCCTAGTCTGTCATTCTATCCATTGCAACACACAGGGTATCTTAGCTTTTAGGTGTATGCAGAATGTGTACCTCTCCTGCAGTTGTATAATACAGTGGAGTCTCGACTTACGTACGGCTCCACTTACGTACTTTTTGACGTATGTACTTCTCCGGCCACAAAGTTTCACTTTGACTTGCGGCCAGAGAATTGACCTACGGACCAGAAGAGGGAGGCGGAGAAAGCGCCAAATTCAAATTTGGTGCTTTCCCCGCCTCCCCCTTCCAGTCCGTAGGCTGCCGATCTGCCTCCGGATGCTTTCCAGGGCTTCTCCCCCACCATGGGAGGCATCTTGGAGGTCCACCGCCGTCGATAGTGCCTCCGAAGCACTATTGGTGGCGGTGGGGGACCTCTGAGAGGCCTCCCATGGTGGCAGGGAAGGCCTCTGGAGGTTCCCCCCCCCCCACCGACGCAGGCATTCCCAGGGTGGACTGGACCTACCGGGTGAGGGCTTCCCCCGGTAGGCCCGGTCTACTGCCCGGGAAAGCCTGGGGAGTAGACTGGGCCTACTGGGGGAAGCCCTCCCCTGGTAGGCGCGGTCTACCCTGGGAAAGCCTGCGGGGGCAGGGGACCTCTGAGAGCCTTCTGGCAGCAGCGCTGAAACCCTCGGAGTCCTCCGGCAGTGGGACTCCTGGAAGGCTTCGAAAAGATAAGGTTTAATTTTCAAAAATTTATTTTAATTTTGTGTGCGCTGGGGGGGGGTGTTTCTTGGGCGGGTTACGGATTACAATGTTTTCAGTGCATTCCCATGGGAAATGCATTTTCGACCTACGGACACCGTTCCAATATGGATTAATTCCGTAGGTCGAGGGTCCACTGTAAAGTGTTTTCTGAATCTCTAACTCTCTCTTGGATCATTTACAATTTGGAAACTTCAGGCAGTTAGTTTTGCTGTGGAAATACTCCTCCGGCACCTGCTCTCTTGCAGGATGTGCTAATTCATGCATTTTGTTTATTCCTTGCAAGATATTTTGAATATATTTTCTGCATAAATGTATAATACAAAATATACTGTAAGACAAATCTTAAAAGTTTAATTTTTGCATTCCAACATCTCATTAGGAAACTCAGTATAATGTAAGTGGAGTTATTCCATTTGATCAGCATTGTCAGTCAGACATGCGCTTTAGGCTTAGATGTGATGATTTGCCCAAGGGCGGACTTGGTGGTAGACTGGGAAGTTGAGCAAAAAATTCCCTACTTATAAATGCACTCACTACCCCATAAGAGAGGAGACTTGATTCTTAAGGACGCAACTTGGCTGATGGTGGTAGTTCTTTTTCTGTTGGGATAGCTGGATCAATCAGTGCAGTTACATATTGCAATATACTAAATGTCTGTGCGATGTTTTATGTTAACCAGCTATACCAAGTGAATGCTTCCAGAGGAATGTTTGGAATACACCACAGCACAACCCTTTCCCAGTTTGGCCAAGTCTGTGCAGGATCCAGGACCATCCCAAACAACAGGTACATGACTTCTGTGTGATGTGGCTGTATATTACATGGACTGGCCTAATCTTGAATATAATTTATTTTCAAAGTCGTGTTTTATTTTATATTTTTACATTTACAGTATAGAACAAAGCCTGTATGAGTCATAAAATATTAAGCTGTCTTAAAAGTAACAGAATAGGACCCATATCCAAAGCAAAATATTCTCAGAAAGTCAAAACTTCATTACATCCTGTTTTTCAAAAGGCTTAGGAGAATAAAACTGCTTTCACCTGGTGCCTGGAATTCATAAGAATAAAGATCACATACACAGGCCAAGGGAAAGCATTCCAGAGCAAGAATAGGCACTGTTCAGGAGTTAAAGGATTTGGTCTTCAACCACCTAGCTTTAAGGTTTAGTGAATGAGTGTGTTGTGGTGGCAATACTATCACAGAGAATGATTTTCATCTGTTGACCTGATAATATATTTTCACATCTCTGTACAGCTCCAATATCTTCTTATCTGTGCATCACCCTGCAAGACAACTGCTTGTTGTCTTGTTAAATCCGGCTGTTTTGAACTGAAGCTGTTATTACATTCAGCTGTTTTGAACTCTTTATGGCTACTCAGTTCTTTCTAACACTCATGGCCATCATCACCATCACCACATGCAGGGTATTATGGCATTACTTCATCAGTGGCTTACTTCTCAGATGTGACCACCACTGGTTTGAAGATATGTTTATGGTTGACTTTTATTAAGAAGTTGAAGGCAGGTTCTAATAAAGGAGGTTATGGACATTTATGTCTCTGCAGAGTATACAATGGCATCTTTGACAACTACAGAAATTCCAATCGAGGACATGTTTCCAAATGCCCCCGAGGATATTTCCATGATAAACATCGCTATCGTGGTCGTTCTTTTAGAGGATTTCAAAACAACTTCTCAAAAGGTTGGATTGGGTGATATGAGGAGGATGGCCCTATTTTTTTTGGGGGGGGGGTGAAATTAAAAGTTTTAATTTTAAGGGTCATATCTCTTGTCTGGGAAAGTACCAGTCATGTAGGTCAAAGAAAAGTGTAAATAGGTTGCTGGAAAACGTAAGCCGTTAGAGCTGCTCTATTGGAAATGAGGATGCTTACCTTTGAATGTTGTTTTCTGTATGTAACAAACATTGTTCCTATTTCCCCCACCCCTACCCCCAAACATGGAAAATCATGCTGGCAAACATTACAAAAGTCACAGTTGCTTGAGATGTGGTCTCTGAAATATTTTTCCCCCCCAATATTTTTATTTCATACATGCAAATATACAAAACAGAAAACTGAAACCAAACAGAAATAAACACTAATAGCAACAAAATATCAAAAGTAAACATCCATACTACACAAATAGATCAGAAATTTCATATTGTCTGGACATCGAAATATCATTAAAGGATTCTAGTGAGCACCGATTCGCCATAAACTGTTTCTTCCCCTAAGTTCTTGTCTTTTCCTGGGCCCAATTATATATCGGCTTCCAACTTTCCTTTATAAAATGTCCCGGTTGATCCCGTAGTGCCTCTGAAAGCATATCTAGTTCTGCAATATCCAGTAGCTTCTTTAATAGTTCATCCATCGTTGGTGTTTCTCCACTCTTCCATTTTTGGACCCAGAGTAACCTAGCTGCAGTAAATACATGCAGTAAACTATATTTTATTTTCTTATTAATGATTTCTGGCATTATATTCAATAATAGCATTTCAGACTTAAAACTTAATTTTTGTTGAACAATTTCTTGTGACATTTCCCAAATCTGTAACCCCCCCCCCCCCCAGTTTTTCTTTTTCGCATGACCACCATACATGTTAGTAAGTCGGGGGTAGGGGGAAGTCGCCAAAATATTTTCAATGTTTAGGCAGACTGTCTTAAACCTCTTTGTGAAGAACTTTGGAACTTGTCTTTGGAAAGGTGTCTCCTAAGGCTGCATTTTTCCTCTCGACCATTCTAATGAAAAGTGTTAACTGAGTCTTTGACCTTCAGTGGAGCTGCTCTTTTTCTCTCCACAAGCAGAAAAATGATATATGAGAAAGAGAAAGGATCTGCATTTTCCATTTTTTTTGTTTTCCATTTTTCTATGTCATTGGGTTTTTTAATTGTACAGTGGTGCCCCACATAGCGACGTTAATCCGTTCCAGGATTCTTAGTGGCAAGACAGACACCATATTTTGAAGAGACTTTTGAAAAGTCTTTTGTTATTTTTTCTAATATTTTAGAGCAGTGATCTGCTTCCCCTGGTAGGCCCGATCTACCCCCCCCCCCGGAAAACCTGAAGGCGCAGATCGTGGTGGCGGGGGACCCCCAGGAGGTCTCCGATGGCGGCAGGGAAACCCTGGGAGACTGCCTGGGGGTCCAGTTGTGGCAGTGGAAAAGGGCGGCAAATTTAAAATTGCTTCCCCGCCACCGCGATTGTACCCCCAGGAGGCCTCCGGAGACTTCTGAAGGCTCCAATTGTAGTGGCGGGGGACCCCCAGGAGGTCTCCAATGGCAACGGGGAAGCCCTGGGAGACCTCGCGGGGGTCCCCCGCCACCGCGATTGGAGGTAGCGGTCACCCAGCACCAGGAGGCTTGAGCTGGCCGGGTTTTTTTGGCCGTTTCCCTCCCGGCTCGCCTCCTGCTCGCTCCTCGCCGCCCTCCACTGTTTGAATTTGCCACCATGGCCCCACGGAGGGTGGCGTGGAGCAAGTGGGAGGCAAGCGGCTGAAACCCGGCCAGCTCAAGTCTCCCGGCACTGGGCAGCCGCTGCCTCTGTCAGGGCTGGGGGCAAGTGGCCTAAGCACCCCGGCCAGGCTCAACACTCATGGTGGCAACGGCAATCGCAGCAACGGGGGACCCCCAGGAGGCTTCAGACCGGTAAGTGCTGCTTTTTTTCTCTTTTAAAAAAGTTGATCTGGGTGGATTTTGGAGTGTAGGTTTGGGCTGGGGGGGTATGTTTCTGTGTTGTTTTGTTTCTTGGTGATTTTTTTTTTCAGTACCAGTGTGGGACTTGCTCCAATGTTTATTTTTTGATTTGTTTGTTTTTGTTTTTGGTTTGTTTTTTTGTTTTTTTGCAGTCCCTGTTTTTTTGTTTTTTTGCAGTCCCAGCGTGGGACTTGCAATGTTTTATTTTTAATTTTTATTTATTTATTGGTACTGTATTTTTTATTCCCCCAGAATGCGTTAATCTGTTTTCAGTGCATTCTTATGGGGCATGGTGCCTCGACCTACAAATTTTTCGACTTGCGAACACAGTTCCAATACCGATTAAGTTCGTAAGTTGAGGCATCACTGTAATCCCAAGCAGCCAGACTCTCATGGGGTGTGGCAGAGTGTTTTCATGTCATTTTAACTCTGGTTTTCTATTTTCAGGAAGCTCCCAGAAGTTGCCACATTCATCCTCATATGATAAGGTAAGGAATTACCTTTGCTCATTCTCCATCTTTCCCCCTTACTGAAAGCAGGTGACCTTATCTGATGGCAATGCCCTGAGAAGAGAGGATGTTTTACAATGTTTGACATTCCTCCACAGCAGTATAACACTCAAATGGCTCCATCTTCCTGCCCAGATGACCCTCAATGGGCAAATGGTTGTCTCCTCCCCCTCCTGTCAGTCTCTTTCCTACCTTCACACTAGCCAACATGTCTAATTTCATCGACTGCCTGATCAACCATCCCTTCCATTTTCCATTTTTGATAGAGAAACTCGATTCAATTCAGAGGAAGGAGGAGTAACCATTGGTGGACAAGAGCAAAGAGCAGTGACTTGAAACAACTACCAGTGAAGGTTTTAAAAAGTGTAAAAATAGGACTTTAGGAAAGTCTGCTGAAGAGCTGTATAACTTTAATGTTGACAATAAAGAAACTGAAAATTAAACTTTTTCTGCACCTTGGTTCAGTCATCAGTTCAAATGGAGATTGCAGCCAAAGAACCAGACAATGGCTGACAAAGGACAGTAATGAAGGAACTAAAAGGGATCTTGAAGTGTAAGAATGTGTCACTGAACACTTAAGACCAAGATTTCTCCATACCATGGTATTCCTGATTACCATATATGGATGCAAAAATCTGGACAAAATTACTTTAACATAAATTAATTCCTTCTAGAAGGTTCATAAGGACTTGGAAAGTTATTGGTGGAAATGTGAGGAAGAATCTGGAAAGTGAATGAGGGGTATAAAATGGGAAGAAGCAAGTAGTAGTTAGCTCTAGTTATTCTCAGGAGTCACTGAATTCACCCGGAATTCACAATATAATCTGCACATGCCCTGGAACTATGCTGAACTGTGAGTATGGAGAGAGAATAGTTAGTATTTTGTTATTTTATTCTGGGATTTTTTTCTCAAAATGCCTAAGCCTCCAGTTTTGCTTTGTTTTTTTGCTTTTGTAGTACTTTCACTCTTGTCATCTGTTTTAAAATTTGAATCATATTGGAGACTATTTGAAACTCTACTTTTCCCTTTCTCCTCTTGTAATTTTTTTCCTCTTAACAAAAGTAAAACAACAACATTTCAATTACTTGGTTACTTGGAAGCAAGGAGTTGAGAGTACTCAAGAAAGTGTCTTCCTTGCTTTTGAGCAGATGTGGTGGTTTTCTGTTTAATTTTTCAGTGTATTGTTTCAATCTTTGTTTTGTCCTGATAAGAGAAGGTACTCCCCCCTTGTACTTTCAGTATCCCTAATCTCAATTTAAATTTTCCTTTGATTATTTTAATAGCTTGTTCTTGTTTCTCTACTGCAGTCAAATAAAAGGCAAGATGGTTCTCAAAAAGTGGAAACATTGTCAGCAGAACCCAAGGAAGCTGAACAAGGCAAGGAGGTTTCTTTGTGGAACAGAACTTACTCACCCAAGGTAATTAGGGAAGAAGACTAAACTATCTGGTAATGGGTTGTTTTTTGATAGGGACAGGAAGGTTGCAGTTTGAGATTTTGGCAGTGCTGCCTTCTCTGGCTTGGGAACTCACAAGAACTTGTGGTGCCTAATACCTTGAGCTATGAGAAGAATTTTTTTTTAATGAAGGAGACAAACAGGAAAGATATAAAAGCTTAGAATGTTGTGGGATGTCTGCTGGGCAATCTGGTGCAACTCCTGCAGTGCTTTAAAACTTTTAAATCTGTTTTCCTGCCATATCAAATGGAACTGATGGAGTATTAATCTGGTCATTTTTACCAAAGTGGTGGATAGAATCTGGTATTGTACTGATGTCATTTTAGCAAGTTTTAAATTCATTATTAAATCATTTATTATTTATTTTTTGTTCATTAATAAAAATAAATAAAAGAAATCAAAAAGACTCTAATGCCCAAAGCATTAAGATCACAGAACACACCCTACAGACAGGCTATGATTCTTCTGTGAGAGATGTAGAAATCACTGATTGCAAGTGCACATCTTTAAAAAAATGTTGGTTGCTTTCCTTAAAGGCAGTTGTAATACCTAACATTTTCCCCTCATTAATCTCTGTAGGATGAGTTAAAACCTGATTCTCAAGCCACAGGTGTTGACAAACCATTGTGTTCTGCACTAGCAGTGTCTCCATCATCCTGGGGAACTCTGGAGAGCCTTACATCCTGCAGAAATGAAACTGAAATTGACCTGAGTCAAACTAAGGTAACCTCTCTCTGACAAAATAGCCAAAGCTGGTAAAAGCAATCTGGGTCTCAAGGGATAATGCTGGATCGAGCTACTCTTTCAGTGTTAATGCAATCCTGGGTAGAGCAATGCAGACACAATTTCCCATCCATTGTGATTTTGTCAAGTTAAGATCCTGCTTTAGTTATTGACTCAACTAGACTTACATCAAATTCAGCAAATATTAGCAGACTCAAATGAGTTGATTAGTATACTAATGACAAGCTATTCAAAACCTCTGAAGACATTGCCCAGCTTCTTATAGGTGTTAAAGAGCTTGGCAGATTGAGACAACACATAACACAAAGGGGGTTGATAAGTCACCACACCAGCAAGCACAATTGGTTTCTTTACTTTTTATACCAGAGCAACTTCTGAGGGTCCAGAAGATTTTTTTTTTGTTGTGCTCCAGACCTTCATGGGTTTCACCTTGCCCATCTCCAGCATGCCCTTCAACCCTGAGGAAAAGTTCCCCTCTACATGGCAAATTGTACTCTCAAAAATTGCCATTCAGTGTAATTCTGTCCCTCCAGCGCTGCCTGGAGGCCATACTGAAATGGATGCAGGAGAACGGGCTGAGGCTGAACCCGGACAAGACGGAGGTACTGAGGGTGGGCGCCCCTACAGTTGGGGATTTGGGAAACTCCCTCTCTTTTGGGGGGTGACTCTGCCCACCATGGATGGGGTCCGCAGCTTGGGGATCCACCTGGACCCGGCGCTCACTATGGAATCTCAGGTTGCGTCGGTGGTCCGTACCGCCTTTTTTCACCTTAGGCGGATAGCCCAGCTGCGGTCCTACCTTGATGTTGGGGCGCTCACTACCTTGGTGCATGCGCTCGTAATCTCAAGATTAGACCACTGTAATGCGCTCTACGTGGGGCTACCTTTGAGGCTGCTGCGTAAACTACAGGTGGTGCAGAATGCGGCGGCCAGATTACTCAGTGAAGTGAGAAAATATCAACGTATCTCACCCACTCTGGCTGCACTGCATTGGCTGCCCATCCGATTCCGCATCGACTTCAAAGTGTTGATGCTCACGTACAAAGCCCTAAAAGGTTTAGGGCCTCGATACGTGGCGGAATGCCTACTCCCACCAAGATCTACCCGTGTCACTCGTGCGAGCCAGGTGAGGCTGAGGAGCCTAACGCCGAGGGAGGCCCGGAAGGAAAAGACAAGAAATCGGGCCTTCTCGGCGGTGGCTCCTCGCCTCTGGAACAACCTACCTCCTGAGATTCGCGCGGCTCCCTCGCTGGGGATTTTTCAAGAATCAATTAAAAATATGGATGTTCCGGCAGGCCTTCCCATCAGATAATTCCTGATGCCCTTTTCTCCCTCTCCTATAGTTTCCCCATTCTGTTTAATATTTCTGTTATGTAAAATTGTCTTATATGTATATTTATTGTATTATGTTATTAGCCGCCTAGAGTGGTCCTGATCCGACTAGATAGGCGGGATATAAATAAAATAAATAAATAAATAAATAATAAATGAAATAATTTCAGCTCAGTTTTTGTGGAGCAGTTTAGATCTGAAAACACCTTTTTAGCAATAAGATGTAGATGGCCAATCACTTGTAGCTTCTTAAAACAAATGAACTTTCTCATCTAAAAGAACAGGAAAACTGAATTTCTCTTTAGCTGCAGTTTGCTATTCTGCAGAAACATTTTCCCAGGAGTCAGGAGGTGAAAGGAAGCCTGGGAGGACTGCATGTAGCCTATTAGCTGCTTGCTTGCTTGTTTCAAATATTTTTACCTTTCTCCTTAAAAGGACCCACTTCTGTCCTAAACCCAGTTCACAGACCTGGGTCCAGAAGATAACATGATTGATGGTGTCAAAAGCCACCAAAAGGTCAAGATGAATCACAATCGCACTCCCATCATCTTTCTCTGAGTACAGTTCTTCCTCCAGGGTGATCAAATCTGTTTTCTTGCCAAACTAAGTAGACCCTGAATTGTATCTACATAATCTGATTCAGTCAGAGGCATTTTGAATTGTGCTAGCACTAGTTTCTCAAGCGCATTCCCTTGAAATATGAGATTAGTGATTGGGTGATAATGAATTGCTGTCTCCTGAGTTTGCAGAGGACTTCTCAGAGTATTTGCAGATGTCAGAATTTTATATATTGATGACATCAGGCTATCTGCTTCAGATATATCTAACAACTTCATTCTGAGAAAGTACCTTAGTAACAACAAGGATACATCTGGCTCATGTTTCACCCTCTGTTGGGATTACGGCACTTCTAATTATCATTAGTTCATTAAAGAATTTTTGTCCATTCAGCGAAAAGATAATGAGGCTGCTGAAGGTCCTCCCTAGCAGACTGCTTCTATGCCATCAGCTGAAGTGTTTACAGAAGATTAATCTTCTGAGACAACAGGAGTTCTTGTTATGGAAAAGGGACAGCCGGTACAGGCATGAATAACTTGTTTTTTTTGTTTGTTTTTGGAGATCGCTCATTCCTAGAGTCACCATAAGTTGGAGATGACTTGGTGGCACATAAGAACAACACTGGGCTTCATTGCACATGGGGAAAAACTTTTTAAATTGGGTTTAGCATATTTGGAATAAATTTTTAAAATTCCAACTGCCTCTGTCTTGTCTGTCTCTGTGTGTATGTTATGAGTGACAGAGTATGTGGGTTCCAGAAAGACCAGCACCCCAGGCCAGAAAAGAAGATGGAGACTTGCAAGGGCAGAGGGGATGGTGAGCCTGATACAAATCTGCAAAGAGTTGCAAGAGATAAAGTTTCTATATCAGCAAGAAATCGGATATGTGGGAGGAAGTTCTGAATTTGAACTTCTTTGTCCAGACAAGAAAGGGGAAGCAGGCTGGCTGGAAACAGGTCTGTGGTAAAAGCAACAAACTACATGTGCAGGAAGCATTCCTGCATGGCAACCACAGACTGTACCTGCCCAGGAAATCAGGGTCTGCCCCCTGCTTGTTTATACGCACCCAGGTTCAGCCCATAGACACAGCTGAAGAGAAAGAAGCCTGCAAGAAGGATGACCCGGGAAGAGACTGTGGGCTTTGAACAGTGCTGCTCCCATCGCTTTTACTGAGGGACAGATCAATCATCAGGGAAGAGTTTTGTGTGTGTGTGTGCATGTGAAGTGTGAAAGAGGCCTGTTAATACCTTTGTCTTATGTTTTAAATGAATGAAAGTAGTAAATGTTGCATGAATAGTGTATGAACTTAAAATCTGCTGTACGGTCTCCTTGTCAATAGTCTGGTTGGGGTCTCTCTCCTCTCCCACGGGTAACATATATGTGTTGGGCTGCAGGGAAAGCTTACAGTCTGCCTGTTTTAATTTGTCATACAATTCTGTCATACAGAACTACCACTATACCAGATTACAAGAAATAAAAATAAAGAAGTATTTGAAATAATACAGCAGCAGAAACTAGTGGCTATGAGAAGCAGCCAGAGTGAGGGCGGGCGGGTGCAGGACAAAGCCTCAAATGCAACAGTTCTAAAGTCCCATGACCCTTGACCAATATTCAACATAGTTTAAAATCAGATTTAAAAGTTTTCTCAGGAACACACACCTTGACCCAAAAGCCATGTGACTACTATGTGACTTCAAACTGACTTCAAAACCCCCAGTCCATCTCCTAATTCATTTTCACAGTGCGACCACACCTACTGTTCAGCTACCTGTAGACCTTTGTCCACTTCTAATAAAAAATGAAAATTGTGACTGTAAGTTGATTATAAGCTGACTTGCTCGCTCATAGGAGGCAAATATAGTATTCCCTCACCAGAATTCTAAAGTTGTAGGCCAAACAGCAACACCTTGTGAACCTCTCAAAACTCTGGAAGCTTATGATCGAAAAATGATACATCTCCAGATTTTAACTACAGAGAATTTCCTATTCTAGCCTTTAGCCTTAGTTACTGGACATTGATGAAGGCAACATATAAATACAAACACAAATCAAATTCAGTTGCTACTTACCCAGTTCAGTCCAACACACTTAAAGGGAAGTGCCATAGTCTTTTCTCATTGTCACTTTCTCCACACGGAAAGTGATGTGCCTGCATAGACAAGATTCCCGTTCATATGATGAAGAATCCTGGAAAATCAGAGTTCTTGCTTACACAGGGAGCCTATATTTGCAGGTATCTGTTCTCAGCAGATACATCTGTCTCTGCCTGGGGAAAGTGATGATAGTGAAGGGGCTATGTATTTCCCTTTAAGCATGTGAGACAAAATTAGCTAAGTAACAGCTGAATAAAACACACACACACTCACATACACACACACACAAACAAATTCTCTCTTTTTCATGAAGATGTCTTGTGCAACACAGAGGCTCCCTATATTCTCAAAACCAAACAAACCCAACAAGAACCTTGGCACGTGGAGCTACCAGTCTGAAGCAGCAACATGTGGGGACTTAATTGTGTCTATTTTAAATACTGTATCCTTGAAAGAGAACAGAGGGGATACTTACCCATTAAGTTTTTGGGGGATAGCAGGATACTCTAACTCAAATCCTTTTTATGAGGATTTGATTAAGTTGAGTCCCGTCGTCATCTCTCTCTGAAAAAAATCTCAGCAGGTTGAAGAGAAGGCCACTCCGGTTGCTGAAGAGCCTCCTGAACAGATAGCTCCTTTCCCTTCTGCTACAGTGCCTGCAGAAGAGCGCTCATTGTCTGAAACCACAGAAAGGCTTCTTTCCGTAGAAGAAAAAGATTCTCCATTGGTATGAACCACTTTCGCTTCCTGTTTTGTTAGCAAACACTCTTGACTAGCTAAGTCGTCCATTGCTTGTGGGTGAAAAGGTTCTATGGGCTGGTAAACCTTTTTTTTGGTGGTGGTTGTTTGCACTTACTTGCATGGCTGTTGTAATAGCGTTCCTTGTGATTTGTCTATATGCTTTTTGTGCAGTTGTTTGTCAGTCGTGGTTATTAAAATGTTGTTTATAAACTATTCTGCATGAACTATTCAGAGACTTTTCACATGTCTTCCTAGTCAAGTTTAGTACCTAATCTGTGCAGCCCCATCATCTGTTATCTTTCTTTCATTTCTGTAGCTGGACGTCAGCCACTCTCCAGAACATTCCTGCCATGTTAAGTCACCTTTGGCTGTAGAAGAAGTACCATTCCAGTGTGAGATGGCAAATGAACACCACCAGTCTGAGGAAAAAGAAGCTGAGCTGGTAATCAGCAGCTGCCTGCTTCTTATGCTAGAAGTAAATAGCTTGCATGCGGATTCCAAAGTTCATAGGAAGTTGGTTGTTTTCAGTATTTCTACACCACCTTACTGAATGACACCATCATATTTTGTAGCCATACAAGAATTTTTTTGCACAATGTTTAGCATAACATTTGTAAAGTATATTTGGGTACTTACTCTTTGTAGTCTATGAAGGTATATAGTTTGAAAAAAGAAAACTCTATGAAGTCCTTTGTGCTTTGTGAATGCCTTGCAGTAGTATAAGCAATCTGGAGCCCTTCTGATCTTTCAGATTACAGTTTCATCGTTCTAGCCAGCATGGCCATGGGCTATGGAAGTTGCAGTCTATAATATCTAGAGAAAGCGTGGGTGCTTAGACCTGCCTTACAGCAATCGTTCTACACATCTCCAAAGTAGTACTGGGCTGAAATGTTGATACTGGAGAATTTTCACTGCTTTTCACCTAGATGTGATCAGACCTATAATACTACTACTACTGCTGCTGCTGCTGCTGCTGCTGATGATGATGATGATAATAATAATAATAATAATAATAATAATAATAAGAAGAAGAAGAAGAAGAAGAAGAAGAAGAAGAAGAAGAAGAAGAAGAAGAAGAAGAAGAAGAAGAAGAAGAAGAAGAAGTTTTATTATTTTTAGTTTTGTAGTTTTATTTATATGCTGCATTTCTCCCAGCAAGGAACCTAAAGCGGCTCACACAGTTAAAAACACACTAATTAGCATGATGCCCTTAGTTCCCAGTGTGGCCATCAATCATAGTTAAGAAAAACACTTGCAAATAAAAATCTTCCTGTTGCCACTATGATCTTGGCTGTAATGAGTAACCACAGAAGCATACTAAGATATAACATTTTGCTTGAAGTAGTGTTTAATCTGCTTTTATTGACTGTCCTCTGCATATTCATATATTACTAAAATCTAAGCAGTCTTTCTCTTTATGAAGGCAGCATGTTATTTAGCCAAATAAGATATTTGCCTGATAATGCTGATCCTGCAGAAAACTCCAACACCTAGGTTTACTAACCAAGTTTGCTAGGCCAGTTGTGTCTCCAACTCAGATAGGAGCATCTAGCAGTTGTTTAGTTGCCATTTTTCATGTTATTTGCACAGCAGTTCATCTGAGTTGGCTCTTGATACTGGATGTGCTTCAGTCATACTCACACCCTACATCATACCATTTATCATGGATTAGAAAATATCTAGGCTGTAGTTGAAGACAGAGATAAAAATAAATGTGAGGGCTGTGAGGGAAAATAAATTGGTCAAAGAGATGAAAGCTTCTTGAAATAAGGTAACAACTGATTCTGCCTTCCCATTTGGATGCTGTTAACTAATCATTTGTGCTTCCCAGAATATTGTGATCCTTATTTTACTTGCACTCATGCAGACCAAAATCGCAGGCTACTGTGAGAATTCAGATCACGGACAAGGTGGCTGTGCCTCAACTGTTAACTCCGTCAAAAACCAACATACCCTCAGTAACATCCATTGTGTGCCTGTGCTGGTGAGAGATGCAAGGAATAAGCTGGTAAGAATGAAGAAGCATGTTATAGTTCTCTTCCTTGGAAGCCTAGTTGCGCACAATTATAGACAGAAACCCCAGTAAGATCCACACTCATTCAGCACCAAGTGGTAGCAATCTATACGGAGAAGGATGTTTTTTATTTTTGGTCTAGATTAGCCATTCTCAGTATTTTTCACTACAGCCATAAACACAATATAAAAGAAATATAGGCTGAATCAGGATTATGTAAATCACATAATGAATGTTAAAAGGTGGTGTGTGAAAAACAGTTTTCAGTCTGTAGTTCCCTTCAGATGTGGCCCCCATTGGGGATAGCTAGTCTCAATGAGTCTGTTACTTTGTTTTAGTTTAGTAGAGTGCATCCATTTGTGGATATATCAAATCTGTTGGCTGGTGTGAAGTATGATGAACACTATCATAATGTAAACAGTGCCAACTGTAGACAGTCTTGTGGAAAATAAATAAATAAGGACTTTTTTGTTGTTTTCCATATTGTTTGCCACTCTAACAAAGGCTAGATGGCAACAGAAGTCAATACAGTATAGCATTACACTTTTTACTTAGCCTGAAGTAAGGAGGATTTGTGCCCTGTTGCTTTCAGCTCAGGATTTTTTACAGCAGTCACCTTCCTCTGTGACAGCTTCTCTTAACAGCAGCTCTAGTCGTTTCCCCCTTTCTGGCCAGTCCTGCAAATATCTTCCTGAAGGATATCAACCCTGGCAAGAATTCAGAAGCTCCTCACTAAGGTATACTGTAGAATGTTGCTATCTGTGAGATAGGAAGGGTGCCACCACTAAAAGGCAAGGCATAGATGGACACCTTCTAGATGGACTGCCATTTCATTACAAAGAGGAATACTGGTTACATTTAGTGTTTGCTTTTGTTGCCATCTTATTCCCCCCGTTTGATATTGTTCATCTCTATGGAATAAGCCTTGGGAAACTGCTGACGACTTGAGAGGATGGGCACCTGAGGACTGTCAAGATCCTCCCTGGACTGTGAACCAAGCTGGCAAGTGTGACAACATCTCTGAACACAACAGAGAGTTGGTAAGTGGCTTCTGGGTTTCCTGAATATTTTTTTAATTAAGGAATGAGACTAAGGTGAATGAAAAAAGGAAGGAGAATGAAAAAAGTGCAGAACTGAATAAAGCAAGCCAAGAAAAGGGAAAGAGAAAGCATTGTGAAGAGAAACAGCTGCTTCATTAAAATAATGTGTAATACAGTATTAAAAACAGCTCAGGAAATGGGCTCTTTTACCACTCTTCTGTTCACAAAATCAAGATGGTTATTTTTAAAAAGTGCAGCTTTCAACTTTGTTTTTACTGAAATCCACCACCTGCATAAAGTTAGATTTGAGTATTTCCTCAGATGAGATTTTGATCCAATGTTGCATGTTCTGAAATAAGAAGTATTAATGATTGGGCTCTGAAGGTGAAGTATGTGAGACGCAAATCTTAGACATGGAGAAAATGCTCTTGATGGAGCACCAAAGCAGAGGGGAGAAACAGGAGTAAGTTCATAGCACAGGCAGCAGTGAGCCGTTGAGCCAGGCTCCTAGCCCAGATCAAGAAGAATTTAACTTTGTTCCATTAGTGTTGGGAGTTTTTCAGTGATTTTTCAGTTGGTTTTTCAGTGAGCACTCCACAGATTAAGGGAGTGAGGAGACTTCTCTGGGTTGCTCATGTGTCTTATTTTATTATCCAGTTCTGTTGCCAGGTTCCTTCTGGGCCCCTTTCTCATACTCACCTCTCCTGTGACCAGAAAAATGAGAATGGAAGACTGCTAGAATGCCATTGTTCTTCACCAAAGAGTCATTTCAGCAGTGGTTCAGAGCATTCTAGCAGAAACTATGTCTCTAAGAAGTTTGGTCCTGAGAATTCAAGACCCTCTTGCCAAAAAAGATGCCATTCAAGATCCCCTCGCAGGCAAGAACATAGTTCAGTATCTCCTCACAGACAAGAACATGGTTCAGGATATTCTCACCTGCCCAAGCTGTCCTCTCAAGATCAAAGTTCCCCTCACAGGTGAGAAGCAATTATCATTCTAGGAGTTCATGGAGATCATCTGGCTAGTTATATGTTAGGAATTGGTTTGTATCTGGAACATGTTTGGTGATGTTAGTGCTGAGTATAGAGATTTGAGGAGCCAGGGACAATTAGGAAAAATTAGTTTTTGTTGGTTGAAAGAATGGAGAAGTAGGTCATAAGAAATGAGGAATTCGAGTGAAGAAGTGCAATAGTAGGCAAATGAATTCAAGATGTTAGTTACTGGACATGTTCTGATTTAAATATGTGTCAGGCTAAACTTGTGTGGCTACATTTGAACCACAGGCTTAAACTGAAATTAACCCAGTTTACCTATTTGCTCCCCCCCATTGAATCTTCGGCACGGTCATTATTTTGGGCGGGGGTACAGTACTAAAAAAGGTTTGCTAGAGAAAAGCTGAGGAAGAGATATTTGGGTGTATTGTTGGACTTCCAGGTGGTATGCCGAAGATCATGGCAGATTTCCCACTCCTAATTATTTAACAGTAATGGGAATAAAATTACTTCCCTCCACCACAACCACCATTCCCGTGTTTAATGCTGCTGGAAGGAAAGGAATGGATTTTCATGTGGAAGAGCCCTGAGCTTTTGTCCTGTCATGTATCCAAACCAAATTCCTGGGCTTGAATTACTTAATTCTAACCTAGTTAGCAGACCTCAGAATTTTTGTAAAAAAGCAAACTGCTAGATTCCATAAACTTGAAGTCTTCCTAGTCATGACCTGCTGGATCTTATTCCTTCTTTCCACCCCACCCCGCTAGCTACCAATTCTTAGAATTTTGGTTGTATAGGTAACAATAAGTTTAGAACAGCCAGGGTCTTGATTTCGCAATTAAATCAAAAGGTTGCCACTGCTCAAGAGAACCATGCTTCTTTTCACAGGAGGAAGGGTGACAGCCATGGAACAAGTCACTGCTGTTTTTGCCTCTGTCAACAATGCTGCAGTCAATCTCAGAAGAACTCCTGGGACAGTTTCCCTCATTGTTTTGGCAACATAAAGGGTCACCGTTCCCCCCAAGGTTTGCTTTTTGTAGGCTCTGGATGTGTGTCTGAAACAGCTCAGAATAGGATGTGAAAGGACTATGTTTTGGTGTCTCTGGGTTTGTCTACTGGGGATGAACGATTCTTCTCCCAGCTTTCTGTTGACTATCAGATGATCCTCTATGAGGATTCTTTCATCAAAAGGGAACACCCACAGACCTCTTCACTTGAACATACAGAACTCTTTAGAAGCATAATGGTGGGGTTTTAACAACAGGCAGTTTTTGTTTGGCTTTTAAAAGAGTTCTTAAGTTGTTAATTCCGTGCTGCTTTAAGTAATTAGCTTATGTAATCATTTGTTGCTACAACAATTTATTACATTTTTAGACTATGTCTGCTTTTTAAATGCATTTTTGAGCTATATTGAGTCCTCCAAGGGAGAAAAGTAGAATATAAATTAAATACCCTGTTTCCCCGAAAATAAGACCTACCCTAAAAATAACCCTAGTATAATTTTTCAGGATGCTTGTAATATAACACCTACCCAAAAAATAAGCCCCAGTTAAGTGAAGCCTCACCCTCCACTATTGTGCAGCAACCAGAAGAAGATGACATGACTGTATTTGCATAAATGTAGATTGTTGTACATGAAAAAAAAATAAAACATTCCCTGAAAATAAGTCCTAATGTGTTTTTGGAGCAAAAATTAATATAAGACCCTGTCTTATTTTCGGGGAAACACTGTATATAAATATATGCATACACACACACATACATATAGTCCAGTTTCCACAATGGCCAGCCAAATGCCTTTGGGATGTCCACCCAAAAAATAGGAATGCAAAACACTACTCCCTCTACCAACTTGTGTTGTCATAGCAGCCATTAATTCTCTTTGCCCCTTTATATTTGTCTCTTGTTTTAAAGGTATCCAATTAGGTGTCCGCCACTGCATCTACTAGCAGTGAATTCCATAGTTTAATGGCATACTCTGTGAAGAAGTACAGTATGTAATACAGTGGAACCAGTATTCACAGTGACAGGTTCTGGAACAAATATAAGGCTATGGCCAGAATACTATTAAATCTGCATGGAAAAATAAGTTATGTAACATAGCTAGTCCATCTGATCTTTTTCATAGTTTATGACTGCACTATCTTGAGTGTTAGGTAAAATCACAGTTTATAATCAGATTAGAAAACTAAGTACCCCATCTATAAAGCAAATGACTGTCTAACCTGTCCTGTTCTTTTTTTGTAGAAAGAAGGAAAGTCTATAAAGTGCCACAGGATCACCCTCCAGAGAGCCCCATAATAGTAAGAGGGGATGCTTATTGTGATGGTTGAATGTATTGTGATGGTAAATGTATTGTTTGAACTGCATTGGTGGATATGTGTTGGGAAGAGGTGAGTGAGGAGCATGGAATGTTGGAAAAGAATGTTTCTGATTGGCTAAACTGCTGGCAGCAAAAGTGAGTACACCCCTAAGTGACAATGTTCAAAATGGGCCCAAGTAGCCATTTTCCCTCCCTGGTGTCATGAAACTCATTAGTGTCACAAGTCTCAGGTGTGAAGGCGGAGCAGGTGTTATTACTCTCACTCTCTCAGACTGGTCACTGAAAGCTCCACAGGGCACCTCATGGTAATGAACTAGGCTACCAGAAGTTTGCTAAAACCCTGAAACTGAGCTGCAGCATGGTGGCCAAGACCATACAGTGGTTTAACAGGACAGGTTCCACTCAGAACAGGCTGTGCCATGGTCAACCAAAGAAGTTGAGCGCCCATGCTCAGCATCATATCCAAAGGTTGGCCTTGGGAAATAGATGTATGAGTGCTGCCAGCATTGCTGCACAGGTTGAAAAGGTGGGGCCAGCCTGTCAGTTCTCAGACCATATGCCACACACTGCATCAAATTGGTCTCCAGTGCTGTCGTTCCAGAAGGAAGCCTCTTCTAAAGATGATGCACAAGAAAGCCCTCATATGGTTTGCTGCAGACAAGCAGACTAAGGACATGGATTTCTGGAACCATGTCCTGTGGTACGATGAGACCAAGATAAACTTATTTGGTTCAGATGGTGTCAAGCGTGTGTGGCAGCAACCAGGTGAGGAGTACAAAGACAAGTGTGTCGTGCCTACAGTCAAGCATGGTGGTGGGAATGTCATGGTCTGGGGCTGCATGAGTGCTGCCGGCACTGGGGAGCTACAGTTCATTGAGGGAACCATGAATGCCAACATGTAGTGTGACATACTGAAGCACAGCATGATTCCCTCCCTTCAGAGACTGGGCCGCAGGGCAGTATTCCAACATGATAACGACCCCAAACACACCTCCAAAACGACCACTGCCTTACTAAAGAAGCTGAGGGTAAAGGTGATGGACTGGCCAAGCATGATTCCAGACCTAAACCCTATTGAGCATCTGTGGGGCATCCTGAAATGGAAGGTGGAGGTGCGCAAGATCTCTAACATCCACCAGCTCTGTTATGTCATCATGGAGGAGTGGAAGAGGACTCCAGTGGTACCTGTGAAGCTCTGGTGGACTCTGCGCCCAAGAGGGTTAAGGCAGTGCTGGAAAATAATGGTGGCCACACAAAATATTGACACTTTTGTGCACAGTTTGGACATTATCACTTAGGGGTGTACTCACTTCTGTTGCCAGCAGTTTAGACCTTAATGCCTGTGTGTTGCGTTATTTTGAAGGGACAGCACATTTACACTGTTATACAAGTCGTATACTCACTGCTTTACATGGTAGCCAAGTGTTATTTCTTCAGTGTTGTCACATGAAAAGATATACTAAAATATTTATGAAATGTGAAGTGGTGTACTCCTGTGATATACTGTATATAACTGATGACTCACAAAATTCTCACTGATTCAGTGGGCCTGCTCTAGTTGTGAGTTGCTATTGGATTTTTAGCTACTGATTCCTGATAAATACAATCTAGACTTTGTCTTCCTTTATCACTGCATAAACCTGCTTTCTCCAGACACTATCTCAGAGTATCCCAGCAAGTAACTGCTGTTAGACTAATCTTGTCCCACACAGGGCAGACCATTTTCCATGCAGGACTCTGGTGGTGGATTCTTTCAGAACTTCCTTTCTAGATACTGACACTGCCCTTCTCTGCTTCCTCCTGGCTTATAAAATGGAGACCAATTTTCAGAAAAGAGAGGAGAAAAAAGAAACAGAACATGAAAAACCTGCAAAGAAGAAGAAAGCAACTTTAGAGAAGAGCATGAAGTCTACCAAGGTAGTTGACGCATGTAGATTTTTAAAGGTTTCGCTGAAGTCGGGCATGGCTTAGTGTGTATGGATGTGACTTTCTGTGAGCATCTGTTTAACTGCTGTGGAAAACAAGATGTTGGCCTAGAGAGGCCTTTATTCTCAGTCATCATTTGATATATGTGACTCAAAACAGGAAATAAATGGAAGAAATAACAGCTTTGCCATTATACTCTGTAAAAGGCCCAGAAAAATAAAAAGGTCTTCAGAGCTGAAATGACATAAAGGTACCTGCTAAGCAAATCTCTTTGACATGTTGTTGATCTTTCCATTGGAGCAGGCTGCTGTACCAGTGCAGCAAGTCATGTAAAATAGTCTGTATGGCACGAGCTAATATCAAGGCCAAAATGTGTTGCTACCTCTGGTAAGAGTGGCCAAACATGAAGGCTCTTGGGACTTCAGTAGTGGCACTTGCCACCACAGCTACTGGTGAAGGCTTCAGGGAGTTGTAGTCTAAGAACATCTGGGGACCTAAGATTGGGAACCATTGGTGTAAAATATGGGAGTTTCTATCGACCATTGTAATCCTGCAGAGGTGTGTCCTGCCCCTGCTGGCAACAGCTTTAGAAGGGCTGAAGGCTGCAAGTAGAAGATTTTATTAGAGAGGTATAGCAAACCGATAGACTTGTGCATGGAATGAAGTAACAAACCTTCTGGAGCAAATGAGTACCCCCAGCCAGCAAAATACACAGCACCTATATAAATTATCAGGGTGCCCTTAGCAAAGAGAGCTTCAGGTCTACGCTAAAGCTCTCTTTATTAAGGTCACCCTGAGAATTTATATACTGTATTGTTTCAGTTTAACTGCACCTGTATTTGTGTAATCTCGCAATATTTATACATTCTTATCAGGTCGAAGCAATAACTAAACTGATCATTCTAAGTATTTTCCTCACTAGGTGACTGGCCTTAAGTTTTTGCCAAGGACATTTAGGAATACATATATTCCTGAGCTATACCATACTGGGTAACTGTCTGAAATGAAAAGAACAAAGCTGTCCAGATGGCAGTCTAGGCCCAGAAGGACTATTGGTGCATACTGCCAAACCTCCTCACCAGAACAAATGTCCCCTACACTGGTTGAGAGAAGCTGCACCTGGTGAAATTCTCTATTCTGCACAACTACTCATACTGCAGGCACAATAGCCCTGTTGCATCTATTTGGCATTTTTCAAATTACATTTTTCAATATACTTTTGTAGGATCGCTGCCTTTCAAGTTATGTTCCATGAACATCCAAAGAATGTATTCTACCATTAAGCCGCAACCCTGTCTCTTCTAATTTGGCTCAGGGTCAAATCAGTTAGTAAGAGAAATACCTATTTCCTGAGATTACCACTTTTCTTTTTCTCTGACAACGGAATTTCATCAGAGATTTGTGTGTTTCTAGTCAAGTAATCCCCTTGGGGCCAATAATTTGTAATCTGGAATTTAAACTGGTTCCCTTTTAAATTGGAATTCAAGCTAATTTAAGTTATCACACTGAAGAAAGACCTGGAAAGCAATTCTGATGGCTGTAAATTTCCCCCTGCTATAATATCCACTAGGTTTCCACCACATCCCTCAGCTGAAGACAGCAGAGTGTGAAAAACAGAGGTTGCGCACAGACTCTCTGCCCTCTCCTTCATAAGCAATGTGGGCAGAGTTGGAAATCACACATACCCTAACTGTCAGCCTAGCTTTGATGTGAACAGAAAATCTTTAAGTGAATAGAATTTGACACCTTGGTGCTTCTATGTTGGAGATCCCCCAGACATCAGTCTGATCTGCTTTTTGATTCCCCCCCCCTCTGAATTAATGTCAAGCACTAGCTATCCCTTTTCTGCAGCATATTTCCGTCTGTATCAGTTCTTGGCATGTTCTAAGCTTGACCCATAGCCTGTGGGAGTGGGTGGAATTTCTAATCCCTTTTCTCCAGAAATATTGTCTTAGCCATGTATGAGAATATGACTAATGCTTTCTGAAATTGTTGTGCTCATGTTTGGTTGTCTAAGGCAGTGGGTTCCCTCACTTTTTAAATTGTATCTTTGTGGATAAAGTGGGGATTAAAGTCAATCAGAGCATGATCTTTTTATATGTCAGAAATAAGTTCCACTGAGTTCAGTGGGGTTTAGAGTTGAATAGTTAGCATGCAGAAGCCGTAATTAATTATGAGAAGTTTAGGGTGAGGCAGAATCACAATATAGCCCAACGTAGCAGATTATGTAACAGATTCTGTGATTTAAAAAAACTCTTAAAAGAGTGCAGTTTTAGGCACTTCTACTTAGACGTAAGTCCTACTATGTTCAAGAGGTTTATTCTCAAGTTTGTGGGTTGTCATTTAGGTGTTTTCTAATCATCGCCTCTCTCCCTCCACACAAAATATCTCCAGGTACTTTTCTGAAGAATAAGTATGTTTACAGAAAAATAATTAAAATATTTGGAGAAAAGACAGAGCATATATATAACTAGTAACTATACAAACAGCAATGTTTTCTGCTCATTTAATCACTCATCCTTTCTTTTCTCATGGCATCAGGAATCCAGCAAAGCCATCATATCTCCTTCTGAATTTAGTTTTCGGTTGCCTGACTGCTCAGCACCCCTACAAAAAAAACAGGAAGTCCTACCAAAGATTAAAAAAGAAACAGAGTCGGTATGAAATGAAATAATTCTTATTAGTTGCTAAGAACAGATATACTGGTGGAATGAGGATCTTGAAAAGGTTCAGGAGGCTAATGTTTGAAGCTGCTGGTTCATAATGAGACTATGCACCGGTTCTAACAAGAAGTTTAAGGCTAATTTGTACCAAAACGCTGACGTTTTTCAACAGTGTGCAATTTGGTAGCAGCAAATTTGGGTAAAATCAGTAGCTTATATGCTGGCAGGAACTGAAAGCCAGTGACCTTAGACCTGTCACTGTCTCTCATTCTTATTAACACAAAACCAGAACTGATCCTAGCAATTTGTTGTACTTTGCCTGGAATGTAGTAATCACCATAGATGGGTAAATGGCAGCTGGTGGTTTTTAAATGCTGAAATTACAGAGTGATAACATTCAGCAAAAGAAAGCAACATTTATGTCAAAAGGAAACAGAGGGAATAAATGGTCTGTGATTACAAAAAAGTGAGAATTCTGGGAGGCCTTAAGGTCATTAGAGGATGCCATATGGACAATAGAAGTAGTGTTGTGAAGACTGGGGGGAGTTCAAGCAGCCGCTCTGTTGCCTGTAAACCTTGCTGATGACTGCAAACTTTCTTACTGTGACAAGGTCAGTGGAAAGCAGAACAAAGATAAGTCTGCTAAACCTTGTTACGGAATACACTTTAGTTCCCTAACTATAGGAAATATTTCTGAAAGGAAAATGGCTTGTAGGGAAGATATTTGCCATTTGTCTAATCAGCTTGGTATATGGATATTGTTTTATCTTTGCCACAGTGCTGTGAAACAGCTTAAGCTTGTAGAGATTACCTAGATCACAGTTGCTCAGTGAGTTTCACTGGCAGAGTGGGGATTTGAATTTTCATGGTCTAGAGTCCAGTATCACATTAGCTAGCCATCTATCATAAACCATTTATTCACTAAATATTTGATTTCATTGGCACTTGCTGTTCTGGAAAGCCAGATCTCTATACAGTATTAGCAAAGCCTGTTACTTTATCTATTTGTGAAGAGAAAATCTTTCCTCTGAGAATTGCAGGGTGCTGGAGATCCTGAATACCTTAACAAAGTTCATAGGATCCTTTGCATCTAACTTTGACATGTTGACAAAGAATCTAGACATAGCAATAGGCGTGTTGACCAGTGATGTTGTATTCCTTGTATTGCTTAAACCCTGTTTTGTTAAGGCCTAGAAAAAATTCCTCCTTTTTTATTTCATTTTTTTAAATAGCCAGAGAAGCAAACAACACAAGACCATGTCCTTGTCGGTCACACTGAAGCATCCACCCTGCCAGAGGCTGCACAAAACCTACCACTTGTTCTACGGCCTGAGCTGGTAGGAAGAAGGGTTCTGTCTTGCATTTGTCCAGCTCATTATCTGGGATTGCAAAAGATTTATTTTCTGTTCTTAGTCTTTTCTTTGCTCAGTTCAACCTGATGGTGTTTATAACTAATGGACATATTTCTCTCTGAGATTACCCTGGCTGTAAAGGATTCATTCCAAAACTTGAGAAGCTGTGCTCCCCAAGGGGGTGGGGGTGAGAAATGCTGGGATGGGGGTGGGTGGGAGAAAACTATGAGATTTGCTGTTACCGGAATTCTCAAAAGAAACAATTTGTTCTTATTTTAAATTTTAATTACATTTTTGTGTTTATTTTTAATTTTAAATTATGAACTGATTTTTTTAAAGGGAGGTAGATAAAGTGGTGCCTCGCTTGACAATGTTAATTCGTTCCAGCGAAATCGCTGTAGAGCGAAAACAGCGTCAAACGAAACAAAAAAAACCCTGAATACCTGCTCGTCCAGCAAAGATCCTCCATATGGCGGCTATTTTCGGTGCCTGTAAAGCAAGGAATCTGTCCTAGAAAACAGCAGGGGGGGCATTTTAAAACCCGACGATCAGCTGTTTGCTGATCATCGTAAAGCGGAAATCGGTTCCCGAAGCAGGGAACTGATTATCCCTAAGCAAAATTCCCCCATTTAAACCATCGTTTTACGATCGCAAAAGTGATCACAAAAATGTCAACGTAATGCGGATTCGTCGTAGAGCGGGGTAATCGTCCAGTGGGGCACGACTGTAATAGTAAAAAAAAAAAAAAAGGTGGGGGAGATATGAGAGTTTCTCTATTCTTAGTGATTTCTTCTTGCCTCTACAAGAACAATGCTGTACCCTTAGCCTGCACCTTGTTTTGCTCTTATTAGGGTGGTCTGTTTTTGGACCAAGTGTCCTGGAACCAGGCCTGCTGGACAGAACAGAATAAGCTGTGAAATTGAGATTTGTTCATAAGCAGTCATAACTGTCCTCCAGCCAGCTTGCTTAAAATACTCCTGTCCTTGTTAATGGGATGTGTGAGAGAGAGAGACAAGTAGTGATTAAGGGGTTGTGATGAAAGACTCTTTGGTATTTTGGAGGAAAAACAATGCTGGTTTCTCCTCTCAGCAAATGGCACCTGTTTGATCTTTATTGCCTTCAGCTGGGAATTTTCCCCAATTAGGAATGTGGAATTTATCAGTCTCCTGTGAAGACAAAACAACAAATAAAATGTGACTTTTGAGTAATGAGGGATTGATAGTACCATATATCTTTGCATGACCATTAATCAGTTGGGGCTGGTAAATAAAGATCCATTAGAATGTAGAAACCCCTGGGGATGTTATCAGAAGCAAAGTCAGACATGGGGGGGGGGGGACATTTTGCATATTTCTTCTCTGGTGCACTAAGTTCTGTGGAAAAGAGACCTTGGTGTCTGTTAAATCTTCTGTTTATATTTGTAAGTTTTTCTGCTGATTCAACACTTGGTTACTTTTGTAGAAACTTTGAGAAGCCTTCATTTTCTCCTATGCTGAATCTTTCCTGGAGTGTTTCTACAGGTGTTTTTAATATAAATGATTCAGATTATATCTTCTAATTTTTCCCTTTTCCATCATGCTATTTTCTTATTGTTTCCCTTTTGCATGATATGTTACAACTATTTCTTTTCCAATTTTAGTCCACATTTCTTCCTTTCAGCATGCATATTTCTTTCTGAACTTCTTGAATTAGTAATTCTCTCATACTTCTTTGTCTGTTCTGTGAACTGTAAGAAATTGTAATTCTATATTTCTGAAATTTATGAAATAAATGTGTACTCTGGACTTGTTACTTTGTACATACATTTTAGATATACAGTGGTGCCTCGCTTAGCGACATTAATCCATGCAGCAAAAATTGCTGCTAAGCGATTTTGTCGCTAAGCGATTTTAAAAAGCCCATAGAAACGTATAGAAACCACTTCAATGTGTTCCTATGGGCTCCTAAGCTAACCTTAAGCGAAAATCCTCCATTGCAGCGGCCGTTTTCGGTGCCTCTAAAGCGAGGCAACACAGCAGGCGGCCATTTTGGAGCCACTGATCAGCTGGCCAAAAATGGGGCCTTTGCGATGATCGCTTCCCCGCGATCATCGCAAACGCCCCATTTTCGCCAGCTGATCGGCGGGGCCTTTGCAATGATCGCTTCCCCACGATCATCGCAAAGGCCCTGCCGATCAGCTGTGCTTCATCTCTCTCTCCACCCCTCGCGGAGCTCCGAGGGGTGGAGAGAGAGAGAGAGAGAGACGAAGCACAGCTGATCGGCGGGGCCTTTGCGGCTTCCCCGCGATCATCGCAAAGGCCCTGTCGATCAGCTGGTGAAAATGGGGCGTTTGCGATGATCGCTTCCCCGCGATCATCGCAAAGTGCATTTCTTCAAAAACAGCATTGCAAAGCAATTTCTTCGTTAAACGGAGCAATCGCTATGCGAGGCACCACTATAATCCATAAATCTTATTATAATAACACAGTTCACTGGTGAGTTTATGTATTTTTAACATTTAGATCCTGTAACTCCTGATACCTTACCCAATACCATTTTATTATTATCTGGTTCTTGTTGAAACTTTGAGTTCCTTAGACAAAAAAGTGCTCTAGACCATGTTAACTCCCCGTCCTGCTGGAAAATCTTTTAAGCTCCAGAAGGCAGCCAAAAGTGAGAACACATGTTCTCCACACCAACCCAGCGCTGGAGAGAAAACCAACTCTTCAACAATGCCATGGACTCCCAAGGACCGTTCTGCAGCCGTGCTGGCAAGAAAAGAAGCAATTGAAGAGGTAGGGAAAACTGGAGCCTCCTCAGCAGCTTATGTGTGTAAGGAATAGATTGGAGCTGTCAGAAATATTGGTGAAGATGGTTTATGTTCTGAGCACGACACAGAGATCAGGAATAAAAGGCCTGTCTCTTTTCTTAGTTTAGATGGTCCCATCTTGAAGGAGGTTTGAACGCTTATTTTTGTGAACATCTATTTTCTGCTTTGTTTCACCCTGAATAAATTGTCTTTGGTGACGGAGAAATAAAGTCCTCATTCACAGTTAAATGAAGTAATTTGTGACAATTTGAAATTATTGTGGATTTAGCTTTGGCAGGACTGTGGGCTGAATTTGGCCAGGACTCAACCCTCTTATCTGCATGCTGGAGGATAGAGCCTGTCTGAATTCTTTTCACTATCAACAGGTAACCACAACCCAAACTGTACATAGCTAAGATACTAAAAGCAAGACATTCTAGCCATGTCATGTCATTTTATAAGTTACACATTACACCCCCTTGTGGTTGGCCTTGTTTCTTCATAGCAGCTTTCCCAACCTACCTACCTTCAGATGTGTGGACTACAATATTATTAGTCCCAGCTAGCATGGATGGGATGGTGGAGGCTGTAGCCCTTTATATCTGGAGAGGACCATGTTACAAAAAATGTTATAAAAGTAAAGCTTTTAATTTCACTATCTTGTTAGTACAGCAAGACCCCTGTATCCATGGTTTCAGTTATCTGTGGTTTACTGCAGTCCTATATACAGTATACAAGGGGTTGGGCCTTGTGCCCTTTGTCTTGCCTCTTTATATGTTGTACAGTGGTGCCTCGCTTAACGAGCGCACCGTATAACGATGAAATCACATAGCGATCCGTTTTTTCGGATCGCTAATGCGATCGCTCAATGTTTTTTTAATGGGGAAAAATTCGCTTTGCGAAGACCGGTAAGCGTTTCGCTTACCGATCTTCACAAAACAAACCCCGCCGATCAGCTGTTCGGCGGCCAAAATGGCCGCCGGAAGCCGGGAAATGGCCCAAAATGGCCACTCGCAGCATTTTCGCGCCCTCGTTAAGCGAGGCGAGGGCGCGAAAATGGCTGCCGGCCATCCTGAAGCATCGCTGAACGGTGAGTATTTGGCCCATTTGGAACGCATTAAACGATGTTTAATGCGTTCCAATGGAAATCGCTGCCCCGTTCAGCGATGCTTCAGCATAGCGAAGGTTAATCCGGAACGGATTAACCTCGCTATGCGAGGCACCACTGTATATAAGTTTTGTTACTATCTGCAGTTTCAGACATTCATGGGAGATCGTGGAATGGATCCCCCACTGACATGGGGGCTCCTACTATACACTGTTACTTCAAAGAAGAAACATTTCTCTTGCCCTAAAATCAAGACTTTCCATTGAAATACATGGCATCTAGTCAAATCATCTTATTTTCACATGCCATTATGTTGTTTTCCCTTTCACTGTTACTAACTGCAAATGAAATATAAAGCTACACCAAAGTATATCCAAATTCCCCTCACCCCAAATGACTGCTTTAATGGAAAAATGTGTCATAAGATCTTATTCTGCAACATATACTGTACATTGGTCCTTTTAAACACAATGTTCTATCTGTAAACTTCTTCCTAATAATAGTAATACATGGGATAAGGAGGTAGGAGAGCAAGAGATGCAGAGCCGCTAGGCAAGATACATCTGGTCCTTTCTTCACACAATGACTATCTTCCTGTTCCTTGTTTATAATTATTCAAGCAGATCACAATCTTTCCGCGAAGGCTTTTATGGCCAGGATCTAATGGTTGTTGTGGGTTTTTCGGGCTCTTTGGCCATGTTCAGAACACGGCCAAAGAGCCCGAAAAACCCACAACTATTAGATCACAATCCCCATTTCATCCGATTAGTTGAACTCATTAACCAGTTTTGATATCTGTGTGTGAAAGTTGTTTCTAGAGTAGATTAAACTTCACCCTTTGTGTGTGGCATTACCTACCTGTTCTCCTTTCACTTCACATTTGCCAGGCCTCTAAGTACTTATCTGTACAGAGAGATGTGATCTTCAGAAATTTACCCACTGTTACAATTCATATAATGGCTCACTTACTTGACGGACTGCTTATTGTTTCTTACAGGCCTATCTGCAGGTGCTTCTCAACTTTGCAGGAGTGGCCACTATGCTGGTTGAAAAGGCACCATGCATGCAGGAAGCTATGGACTCAGCACTCCGGGCCAACCTGAGGAGGATTGGAGACTACTATGGATGCATGTTAAGCAATTATATTGACAGTTTGGCAGAAACCAGCTAAGAGGGGATACAGTGGGAAGATCTCATTGATATCACCTTGGCCTGTTGCATTCTTTTTGGACTTGTCAATGAATGGGGGGAACTGGAAAAAGCCTCTTTTCAGCAACAGGGATGTGAAACCTCTGGGAAATATGTATTTAGCCTACAGCAGCAACAGGATGCAGAAGCAATAACTGAAAGAGCTGCAAGTTTGACTTGGCTGTACTTCTGAAAAAGGGCTTGTGATGGAACAGCCGAGGAACCCTCCTGGTCAGATTACTTTGGCAAGTGTGTACCCAGAGGCTTCTCCAGAAATTTAACTCAGGGAATAAGTGGGTAAACTTCATTTTGGCACACAGCTCTGTGAAATAAACTGTTACACAGGTTTGCCTTTGATCTTGTACCGAGGCTCACAGTAGTGGTTGATTCTGCATTTTTTGTTCTCTTTTGAATTCAGCTGTTATGAACAGAGAAAATGAAGTCGGACTTATGATTATTGAAAGTCCAGTATCCCCCCATCTGCATAAATAGCATCTGTTTCTTGAATGTCAAGACACAGCATTTCATAAATAATAAACTTATACATGGGAACAACACATATTTTGGAGCTTTTATTTGAAAGTGTACTTCCCTGTACTATTACTGCTCACTCAGCTCCAAGTAAATCTGCTTACCATTCTTTTAGTATCCTGTTTAGGGATATTAAGTCAATTCAAATAAGATAGAGTTAATTTTTTTTTTGTATCTTTGTGCCTTTTGAATATGTACGAGTTAGGAGGTTGCTGGGCAAGGATCACAGGAACCTGCTCAATTTATGCAGAATGTGGAAGGGCTACAATCTGATGCCTTCATCTCACGTTCTTCGTGTCAAAAACTGGTAACCTGTTGCCCTCCAGATCTTTGGACTATGTAGTTCCTGACAACTGACAGTCCTGGTAGAGGCTGATGGGATGTGCATCCAAAATAACAAAGTCACCAGGTCTCTGCCCCACTCTATGCTGTATCTCGATTTTGCTTCAATAGTCATGCTGAAGAATGTCTTGTGACATCACCGTACCCACAGAGCCTTGCCTCGTTTCCTCTATAGGTGAGGCCTCCATAAGTAAACAGCAACTCATGCATAAATCTCCCCTTTCAGAATTTCTACCTTTGGCACAGACACTGGGCAATGAACAGAAGGTGTTTGCTGCTCTGTTACAAATGTATGCAGGAGAAGCAAAAGGGCAACTTCTGCTGATCACTGTGCCTGCTATTGAGCTTGGCTATCAGTAGTCATGGAACCAATGAAAATGTTGTGGTTAACCTCCCTGGCAACTTAAGCTCCCTACCTTCCCCAACCAATCACTATGCTAACCTGCTAAGGGAAAGCTTTAGAACTGTGCGTGTCCACACATGGATGTTTGGGAAGGTTATGGGAGAAACTGGCACTACCTTGCATAAGGCTTTAGTGGGATCAGATTATTGGCTGAAACCCTGGTGTGCACCTCCACCTGGGCAGCAGCAGATTGCCAATGATTAGGCTTCCCTTTGTGTTTTCAGGGTGTGCACGGCTTGCACACAGTGCGACAAAACCATGCTTACCACAGAATTGCAAAAATAAGTCTTTGATGGGCAGCAATCTGCTCCTGCTCCCATCATTCCTGTTCCTCATTCAGACCCTGTCGATCAGGATTTTAGCCACTGTTTGTCTGCCAACTAACTTTTGTCTAATATGTATTTGTGGTTACCATTTAGAGAAAAGTCATTTATTTAATGCTTGAAGCAAAGAGGTTACTGCTTATAAGAACTGCTGGATAGCTCAGTGGTTTAGAAATCTGGCTGCGGAGCCAGAAGTTGGGATTCGAATTCCTCACTTGATAGAGGATGGGCTCAATGATCCATAGAGTCCCTTCCAGAGCTGCAGTTGTAAGATTATTAAATCAACTTTAGCCAGTGATTTGTTCAAAGCAGAAGTCACTCGGTGCCATTTAACCTATTCCTGTATGCTCTCAAGACTGTGTTAATCTTTCCCAAGATCTTAATTTCTTGGTATGTGAACAGAACATTTAATGACTAGACTGATTTTAAAAATTATTCATCTATCACAGACTGATGCATATAAATAAGCAGTACATTTAGATTTTTAGGATCATGAATGTAGTTGTCAGGACTTTGTAATTGCCCCCAGTATCTCCTGCTGCTCACGAAATATCCCCAGAGCTGTCAGCAGGGAGCAGCACAGAAGAATTAACCACAGATTGAACTGGAGAACACAGGCCATTGTTAATGAAAATGCTGGCTCCACAGAAAGGTTTCCAAGGCGGATTCCAAAGCCATTTAAAGCAGCCCCTGTCTCTACCTCTGTTTTTCCACTCAGTGAAAATACTGGCTGCAGTGCAGAAAGTGGGCATGCTGATCACCCTCTCCATTTGTGTGAGAAATATGTGTAGATACGTGCACACACCCAGAAACCTTTCCATCCTTAACTTGTTCTACCTGTTTTTTTAAATGCCATTATCAACTGGGGCACTACAGAAAGTGAAGCATGGTGGTATGGGCAGCAAGCTTGCCTGGAAACAAACTTACACATTTTTAAAAAAAGTCAAAGCTACAGAAGTAGAGGAGACAATTTCCCTAATCTCCAAAACATACGACCTATGGAAATGCAAACTCTGTATCTTCTGTTGGCAGTCATGCTCCTCAAGGTTGTTCTGAGTTAGCTAGCCTTGTCTTTCATTTGCATTCATAAGCAGATGATTTTCCATTCGTCTTCTCCATTACAATGTGTTATATAAAGTGTCTGCTTGTGACTCCTCCTTTCTGTCTGTCTTACACTATCCAAGAACCTAGGAAAGTAACTCCATGCTAGGCTATGCTACAGTGCTTACCGCTTGCCCTTGCTCTGGCTGCCCACCCTGTTCCTTTGCCCTGTGTCATCTGCTCCATGTCAGGGAGAGCAACACGTCGGGCCCCAGGCTTTGGAATCGGTTTCCCAAAAAAGAAGCCTTCTGGCTCAGAGTCCGAATCTGAAGAGGATGAGCATGTGGGGCACCAAGTGTCACATTGATCTATTGTTGTTTCCTGTCCATCAGGGATGCCCTTGTATGGGCTCTCTGGTAAGTCCACAGTTAATACTGATCCAAGAGGCACTATAGAGAGACTACTTCCACACTGATGATCTCCAATCCCTTGCCAAGGCGCCTGTGGGAGAGCAGATCCTAAGATGTTGCTCTCCTTCTCACTGCTCCCAGCTGTTGCCAAAAGATGGAGGGTGGAAGTTCCCATCTCCCTACGTGGTGAATCAGTTGACGACTCAAATCCATCAGGCTCTTGGGAGACCATACTGATTCTAGAAACGACTCCTGCCTCCTCTTGACCACCAAATTCAGGAGATAATGATGAATCCCCAAGTGGATGAAGACTTCCAACTGTTGAAAAACAATAGAAAAAGCATATGAAATCATTCTGAAGACCCTGACTACTGAAAAGAGGGTGCACTGCAATTGGGAAGGTCGCTCATTGGGTGACCTTGGACCTATCCCTCTCAGCCTGAACTACCCCAGGGCTTATTGTCGTGGTTATGAAGGGAGCCATCTATGTGACTCTTAGGTCATTAGAGGAAAAGTAGCAGATAAATGTACCTAACAAATAGCAAGAAGCAGCAGCAGCAGCAGCCTTCACTTGCCTCGCTCTGTCCTTCTGTGTAGTGACAGCGACTGGAAGAAAGGCAAGTGAACATGCAGTGGAAAGGAAAAGGACCCATTCTGGGAGGAGAGGGTATACTGAATGTATCTTGCCCAGGCACCTGCCCCCCAAAATCAATCAGCAGTTTTGCTGCACCCTTTCCTTGATTTGGCTCAACTGACTGGGCACCTGGTTGATCCCTGCTTCCAGAGGCTGATCACCAAAGACATTACCATCTGCATCCACCATTTCCTTATAGGCATCACTGTTGTTTCTTGCTCCATCAGCAGAACAGCCTGGGCTCCTCTTTCTAGTTCTAGAGATGGGCGTGGAGTCAGGAGACGGGGCAGAGATAAAAGCAGAGTCGGAGGAATCTGAGCCAGCGGAAGACAAAGCCAATTCCTTCTCCAAGCTGCAGGCCTCACTGCAGAAGAGGAGGCCGTTTCGAATGGTGACCAGCTGGCCTAGCAATGCTTTTTGGCAAAGGCTGCAGCAGAAGCAGGAGGGTTTGGCATGCCAGTGCTGACCTTGAAGGGTGGCCTGCTCGCTGTCAACTCCTGTGGGAAGAGAACAAAACCGGACAAGAGTTTTGCCTTATGCAATGGGAATGTAGAACATAGTTGCTGGAGTGTCCTGGCACATTTAGGAATGGGATGTGCCCAGATATATTCTGCACAAAAAAAGGGGGAAAGGCTATTATAGCAGAAAGAAAAGAAAATCCTTAACTATAAAAATCAAACATAGATGTTCCTTGTACTGCTCCCCAGTATGACCATAACAATATCATCCGTGTGGCCTCACAACCAAATCACCCTAACTTCCGCTGAAGCAGCCTGTAGACATGGTGCTCTTGATATATTTTTATACCGTATTTGCCGGCGTACAAGACGACTGGGTGTATAAGATGACCCCCCCAACATTTCCACTCAAAATATAGAGTGGATGGCTCTGCTGCGGCGCCAGCGGCAGCTGCCCAGGGCTCTGCCCGGGACTGCCCTGGAAGTTCATGGCCGGGAATGAGGAGGGCGAGGAGGAGAGGAAGTGGCCGGGTGAGCGGCAGCAGCAGAGGAGGAGGAGGAAGAGGAGGAGGAGGGGAAAAAGCTCTCCGGCGGCGGGCAGGCGAACAGGCAGCTGGCTCAGCTGCGCGGGGCGGCATGCAGCCCGGCGATGGGCTCTGGCCGCTCAGGCATGGCCGGCTCTGCTTCCCTCCCTCCATCCGGACTGACCGCCTGCCTACCCGCCTGCCTTCCTCCCCGGCCGGCGCGGCCCCACGTCACTCACTCAACGGCGGCGGCTCCTTCCTGGCCCAACTGAAGTGCACCCGGCGTAGAAGACGACCCCCCCCCACTTGGAGGCATGTTTTTTTGGCCAAAAAGTCATCTTATACGCCAGCAAATACGGTAAGTGGAAAATCCTGCTGGTCAGTGGTTGAGCACATGCTCTGTGTGCAAAAGATCCTAGGTCTGATCCTGGCATCTCCAGGAAATGCTGGTAATGGGGAAGTGAAAAAAATTCTTGTTGCATTCCTCCTAATCCCATTTATGCATTTTCTTACCATGATCCATTCAAATCAAGTTTCAAGACTTTTGGGTTTTTTCTCCTTCTTAGGAAGTACCTCTGTATGTCATTAGAATCTTTTCCCAATATTTGCATTCTTTACACTTTCCCCCATTCTCTAAAATATGTTTGTATGTTTTTTTCTCTCAAAGGAATATATTTTAATTCCCAATGCTGGGAGGAGGTGAACATAGCATTAAAATAGGAACAGTAAATATGAGATAGATTGATTCAATAAAGGAAGCCATGGTATTGAGTTTGCAAGACCTAAGCAGGACTGTTAACAGTAGGAGCTTTTGGAGGTGACTTAAAAGCACATTAAAAAAACAATAATTTATTGGTCTCTGTGAGAAAAATGAAAAAAGGTAATCTGATGCATGCAGCTTTCTCCCAATGACAGGAAAACAAAAGATATGTCCCATTTTTTTGTTAATTAATTTGGAAACTACAGCTTTGATGAATTCATTCTTAAAACTGATAAATACAAATCCTTGGGAACTTCTGGAAGTATGATCAGCCAGTATGGGGACAAGGTGTTTTTCAGAGTTCAACGAGGTGGCTCACAATGGCTAGCCTGGGCAAAGCTGTCCATCTCTGCTTTAATTACCATTTAGCTAGACTGAATGAATGGTCTCAGTGCAAGGTAATTCTCTATGCGCTGTATGAGATTGCAGAAGTACTTGAGACCTACCAATAATCTCTCCACAAGCTTGACAGATGTCTGCATAAAGACTCTCAAAGCAAGCACAGCAGCAAGGCTGGCCACCCTTCATGACATATCGCTGTGCGCCCAGGGGCAAGTCACACTCCAGGCAACAGAAGTGCTCTTCATGCCAGCGCAAGCCTTCTGCCTCCATGCACTCTGATGTGAAGATCAGCTGAAGAGACAGAGAGAATGTATGGCCTATTATTTCCACACACAAGATTATTAAAACGGGAGAAGGCAGAGCTGTACTCACCTGGCTCCTAATCAAATAATACAATTCACACAAACCTTCACTGCACTGATTTGGATTTTGTTTGGATAGAAACGTTTTGGCTTTGAGGAGAGTATGTGGGCTTGGCCTCCACCTCTTGCTGTGCCTGAGCCCAGCGTCCTGCAACCCCACACAACAGGCAGCCTCCCTCCCACGTGGGGCCTGCTCTGGATTGCAGCCTCAGCATGTTCTGCACACAATGTGCACAACTTTTCCTCTTCTCTGGCCATATGCAGAGTGCCTCAAAAATCAGCTTTAGGCTTCCCTTGCCTCATCCCTCCCTCATTAACTAGACTTCCTTTTCATTGTTATGTTGTTTGTTTACCTAAATATTGTTCACTTATTTACTGTTCCCGAGATTACCTTAGTGAGTCAGTCTTCTTTATGTCATATTTCATTGTTCATGTTGTGTGACCTATTTAGGTGGGAGGTAACAGAGAGGGAGGGAGGAGGGGGGCACTATTATATTTTTTTGCCCAGGTGCACCAGAGTCTTGAATTGGCCCTGAGTGGAGATCCCAGCTTTGTGGTCTATACCAGTGGTTCTTAACCTTGGGCTACTCAGGTGTTTTTGGACTGCAACTCCCAGAAGCCTTCACCACCAGCTGTGCTGTCTGGGGTTTCTGGGAGTTGCACTTCAAAAACACATGAGTAACCCAAGGTTAAGAACCACTGGTCTATACTAGGAACCAACCAGAATTGTGACTGGGCCATCCCTCTTGTAGCCTAAGAGATCAAGATTTCTGCTTCAAGGTATGCCACATACAGCTATGTAAATAGTGGTTTTCTGCTATGCCTCAAGCAAATCTATAAGTACTCTGCCATAAAAAATAATTAAGTTTATCTGATAAAAACAGAGCCTGTAAAATTTGTATATTTAATTCTTGCATTCTTTTCTTGTACTTTGCTTCTTCTATCTGTGACATCAATCAAGAAAGTATGTAAAAGTGCTATTGCTTAATTGCCAAGAATCTTTATTGAGACTCTGTAAGACTTCTGAGATTGCATCATTTCCTACACGCACAAGATGTTTGATTAGAAGAACAGAAGCATCATTATTCCTACCAGTGTTTGAGGATATAATTACCTGATCACATGATGCACAGCGTGGACGGAAAAACTCTGCATGGTGACGACCACAGTAGATCTTCCCATGCCGATGAAAATAAATCTGATCTACTAGAGGCTCACGGCAGGTGTGACAAACAAAACAAGCAGGATGCCAGCAACATTGTTCTCCCAGGAGAGATGCAAATACTCCCTGTTCACCTTCACTCATCATCTTACCACACTGAAAATCAAGCAGACAGAATAACATCATCATCATCATCATCTTGGAACTGCAGAATTGGAAGGGATCATATGGAGTAGACGTTGTCTAGAGGGGCGGGGTAGAAATCGAATAAATCAAATAAAATAAATGGATCACTGAGTCCACCCCCTGTCCAAGAGGCATAGTGAAGAATTGAACTCCCAATCTCTGGGTCTGCAGCCACATGTCCAAACCCCTGAGCTATCCAGTAGTTTCATATCTTCATCTAAGGTGCAGTCACCTGCTAAAACACCTGCAATTATGTTGTCTGTGGTCTTTTTTTAAAAAAATTATGTCCAAGCAATTCAAATTCTGCACAAAGAAAGATGCATTCTATGCAATGATGATGATGATTAAAAATATGGTATTTTGCCAGACTTTCAAGTGGAAACTAGTTAAAACAATACATTATTTTAGAGGTACTGGTTTCTTTTTTAAAAAGGTGGTTTCTTAACTTTTCCCACTGCACTTTCTCTGTTCTTTCTTTAAAATTTGAGGATTTAAGCATCAGCTTTTAAACTGTAACATGCTTTTTCCAACGTTAATGCAACCGAACTCTCACAGCAAGCAATAAAAGCAAAGGTGCTATCACAGAACATTAGTGTCCAATATCAAGGGTAAGGATGGCTCACCTTTTTGCATGAGCACCCATGAGTTGTAGGGACCACCGGGCACATGGCTCCCTGTCCCAGGGATTCTTGACGCCTCCGTGCAGCAAAGGTTCGCAACTGTTCCCTTTCTTCTTCCCCAATGGATGAGCAGTATCTTTCCTTCAATAAAAAAACAGAACATGGTAACAAGACCCACAAGAGTGTTTAGAATGATGAATGCAGACACAGGCCATAGGAAGTTATCCTCAAGTAATTAGCAAATAACTTTAGAAATTTCACAGTAATTTTTTTGAAAAAATATTTGCCATCTGGGGTAAATGCTATCCAAATGTTGACTATAAAATAGCCAAATAAAATATGAACAGGGCAATCAATATATGTATATAGTATTTTACTAACCAATTATCTCATACTATGTTAAATTACAACAGGAAACCATGATACAGTGGTGCCTCGACTTAAGAACTTAATTGGTTCAAGAACTCTGGTTGTAACTCGAAATGGTCATAAGTCGAACCACCATTTCCCATAGGAATGCACTGAAATGTAATTAATCTGTTCCGGCCGAAGGGAAAAAAAGAAAAGAAAAGCAAACAAACCATGCAAGACCCATTGGAAATGCAAAAAAGCAAAGCAGAAAGCAAACAAACCATGTAAGACCCTTTGGAAATGCAAAAAAAGCAAAGCAGAAAGCAAACAAACCGTGCAAGACCCATTGGAAATGCAAAAAAGCAAAGCAGAAAGCAAACAAACCATGCAAGACCCACTGGAAATGCAAAAAAGCAAAGCAGAGAGCAAACTAACCAACCATGTAAGACCCTTCGGAAATGGAAAAAAAGCAAAGCAAAAAGCAAACAAACCCCACAAGACCCATCGGAAATGGGGGGGGGGGAGCCAAAAAGCAAACAAACCCTGCAAGACCCGTCAGAAATGGGGAACCCCTCCAAAAAAGCAAACAAACCCCACAAGACCCATCGGAATTGGGGGGGAAACCAAACCAAAAAACAAACAAACCCTGCAAGAGCCATCACAGCATAGAAACATAATCCCACCACCCAGCCCAAAACCACGCTGCAAAACCCACCCAGAACAGTTTTTAAAAAGTAGAAAGAAGCACCTTACCTTACCAGGCAGTCCGAAGCCTCCTGTGGGTAAAAGAGCTACAAAGAAGCAACCTCTTTGCCTACCAACAGTTAGCAATTTGAATTCCCCGCCTTTTCCCTGCCTTTTTCTGGTTGTAACTTGAAGCTCATCCGCAAGTCGAAGCAAAATTTTGCGTCTGGAGCTGGTTGTAGCTCGAAATGGTCATATGTCAGGATGTTCGTAAGTCAAGGCACTACTGTACTATGCACCAGTGAAAAATCCTCTTTTTCTCTGTTGCCATATTCTTAGTTCTTTGTCCCTAACAAGGCAATCCTGTGTGTGTCTACTCAGAAGAAAATACCACTCTATTCAGTGGAATTTATTCCCAAGCAATCGTATGTAGGGTTCCATTCCACTGAATGCTTGACTACACAGCCCATTTGGAGCAGGCTGGTGTGAGCTAAATAGGGTTGGAGATCCCATATGCCATATGGTGCAATCATATCCACATAGCATAGTGACCCTATCGAGTCCACCTCCTTTAAGAAAAGCTGTTAAGAAATGCTTTTTAAAAAAACAAACACACATCAGGGCAGAACAAAATTGAAGGCTTCCTCCCAGAAATGGGAAGAGGCAGGAGACAGCAAAGAGGGGAATTTCCTTTCCCCCCTCTTTTTTATACCTTTTCTTATCTTAACAGGATGCTCATGTAGTCACCCTCTATTCTTCTCTTCCTACCCTCACAGTTGTCCTTAAATGATTCACCTCTGCTTGCCCTCTCATTAGAGAAGCAGCAATTAAAACTAGTGGGCTAGAAAATTAAATGTTTGGTTGCAAAAGGAAATTCACTGAGGGAGTGGAGGTGGAGGATAGGGACAAGTTCCTTTTGAATTTCACAGAGATTGGGAGGGATAAACTGTTCTGCAAATGTCACTTTGGTCACTGTTTCAGACCGGAACATCATATAGTTTTGAAATAGTAATGAGAGGCTGGAGAGTTTCCAGAATTGTTGAAGATGCCCCCTGTCCCTGGCGGAGCAAATTGGCTTTCCAGGGTGCAAAGAACACACACCCCTCCAGCCTTTTCCTGTTTCTGGGAAGAAGCATTCCTTTTTCTCTCTCTTAAAGGTACAGTACATCAGTGCTACCTAATTGGTTAAAACAATTGCTTCCAAAGAGTGGCCCTTAACAGGGATTCAGAAATTGGGGGAGGGGGTCTAGGAAGGATGTGGGGTGGTCTGGCTTGTTCTAAAAAATATGTCATCTGATTGCTGGCAAAAGGGGTAGACCAGCCTGTCCCCACAGTGGACCAAACAGCAGGCTAAGTGCCCATGTAGTCACCCTCTAATTTCCCTTAATGCCATGCAGTATTTTTGAGTATCACATGTGCAAGATTTGTACAAAAGTGAAGGCATTACACAAGTATTGCTGTCTTCTACCCTGGCAGCATGAAGGGGATACTCTGCCCACCATCAATGGGAACTTTACACTTCTGCATCCAGGACTGTTATTGCTAAGGAGACAGAACAGAAGTTCCACCCTGGCTTCCTGATTGAATGATGTGCCCTCAGCCTTCCAAGACAGCATCTATAGAGTGTTTGGCACCGTGGATCTAGTAAAAGTCATCAGAGCCACAAAATTGCCAAGGGGACAAACAGGGCCATAATTAGGGTGGGGCATCCAGGGCTTTGCCCCAGAGTGCCAAATCTGCAGGGCACACTCCTTCCTTGGCCACCCATAGTGAAGGCATCCTCAGGCAGACTTCCAGGATTGGCCAAGCAGCTTAGTCTACTGCCACAGGGGGGGAAAGTGGTAGACAAGGCCTCTGGGCTAGACAGAGAAAGTCAGCTTATGTGTTTATATTATACGCCAAACAAATATGTATATATAGTGTGTTTATATCTCACACATTCACTTTTCTCTTGATATCTCTGACAGTGCTGCTGATTCCCTGTGCAGGTGGGAAGATGGTGGCAAGGTGTTCAGTGCTGTAATTACTTTTTTTTCTTCACATCTTGAATTATGAAGTTGACTTGAGGGTACATTTTGGGCTGCTTGCCCCAGGTGACAAAATTGCTCATTATAGCTTTGGTAACAAACAGTTTTGAAGAGATGGGAGGAAGAAGTGCACAATATCTTTAAATTTCTGAATGCTTAATGTTATAATTGAAGTAAACAGCAAGGGACCAAATTATTTAATTTCTTTTATTTCCCGATTTACTTTAAAAAGCAGAAGTCTGTTGTTCTGCCATGCATATGTATTCTGTGGCATAACCATGGAGTTTTATGACTAGGACTCCAATTTCAATCAAGGTATTTTGCGTCTCAGTACAAATAATAATAAACACCCTGCCAAAACCTCTGAGAGACAAAAGCAGCATTCGTAATTTCATTAGTGCATTTTTTAAAAACAGAGTGGCCAGCTTTTCTGACTTGAAAAAAAAAGAAAAATGTTAGCAGCCTTTTTAAGTAAGGCATGCACAAGGCAAGTTGCCTTAGTGAACAGGAAGAGCAGCTTTGCTATAGACCCAGGAAGGCTCAGCTTAAATGGGAGGTTTAGGAACCTTACATCACAGTCTTGTGGGGGCAGCTGCTGGAGGAGAGTTCTGATGCGTAGCTGGTTCTGAATGGCAGCAGGGGCTGCATCTGATGAGCAAACGTCTGGTGACACCTGCATAGGTGAACAAGGGGGAAAAAGCAGAGGTAGACCTGATAAGCATGAGGAGCAATGGCTGCTTGCACTGCTATTTTCTCCCCTTCCCCCCTTGACAGACCTGGTTGAGGAACAAAATGTGGGAAGTGATGAACCCCTACAGAATGCTCAAAGACAAATGACAGGGACCTGGGAGAACAAACAACTGGGGGAGGGGGTTGGCTTAGCATTCATCTGCATTAGTATCTGTTTGTGGCAGGGGTGCGTATGTTGCAGCTCTCCAGATACTAGACTGCAACTCTTATCATCCCTCACTGCTGGCTAGGCTAGCAAAGCCTGATGAAAGTTACAATCCAGCACCATCTGGAGGGGCACCAATTGTCTACCCCAGATTTACAGCATAGAAACCTGAAAGCAGGTTTGGTCTGACATATATGTCATATGGTCAAACAGCCACATGCAGAATGAGGTTTGCCCAACCAATTCAGTCTGTCCCCAGTTCAAGCCCTTCTTGTTCCTCCTGACAACAGCAAGACATCTGGCAATGTATTTGCTGCCTCAGGTACTAGAAAACCAAAACCACCCAAATCTATTACCACCACTGCTTGCACAGATCCTGCTATGACACACCTCTTACTTTTCTCCCTGCAATCAGAATCTCAGCAATGGGAGGAAGTAGAGGCATGTCATAGCAGGCAATCACTTAACAGAACTGGCTGGTTTTGATTTCTAGATCCACAGGGCAGCAAAAGCATTGACTGCAGTCTTGCTGCTATTGGCATTTACTGGCAATAGAGGGGTAAAATCAAGCTCCCACAAAATAAAGATCCTGCAGCTCTTCCAGAAGAATCCCTGCAACATTAAGAGATTCCTCCCACAAATATATTAGAAGAATTGAAAGAAGAGGTCTTGCTACCTACCTCTGGTGGGCGAATCTCTGTGGCTGGTCGCAAATAATCTTCCAGGGCGCAGCCAGAGTCACTGTCTGAAGAGGAAGCAGGCAGAAAGGTGCCCAAAGTGATACTGCATGGAGCCTTCTCTTTCTGGCACCAGCTAGGACTTGATTGGGACATCCGCAGAAAGAAGGTGCTGGGGAGGAAAGGGAGTCTGTGGGTGATTTAAGGCAAGGATATATGATGGGATGAACACGAGTTGCTCACCCACATTTTGCAGACAGCACTGACAATGTGACTACCATTTTCTGCACAGTCCCACATACTATCACACACACCCATTTTATCTTGTATTATGGAAAAATCACTAAGAAAACATCCAAAAGAGTAGTACAAAGCAGGGGTGTGTGGGCTACACCATGGCATGATGTACTGTGTTTCTTAGTGGTGTTAGCAAGAAAATGGAGGGAGGGAGAGAGAGAGAGAGAGAGAGAGAGAGAGAGAGAGAGAAAGAGAAAGAAAGAAAGAAAGAAAGAAAGAAAGAAAGAAAGAAAGAAAGAAAGAAAGAAAGAAAGAAAGAAAGAAAGAAAGAAAGAAAGAAAGAAAGAAAGAAAGCCAAATTAGACATTAAGGAAATTAGTTCATTTTCTCTGTCACAATGGGATAATAAGGCCATGTTTACCTTTTAATGAGCAATCACAATACAATAGCGGCCCTTGGCCAGATCGGGAGTATAAAAATGAAACAAACAGATATGCTAAACAGAAGATACAAAGTATGAGTAACACATAATTTGCCATGTGGCTGACCAAAAACATGCTACCAGTAAGTGCAAAGTCATATTTGACACTCATCAAGTAATATTAAAAAGCTTATGTTTGGAAGCAACTCATAAGAAGAAAACCTTACAGGCTCCCTAAACACTCTCAGGAAAACAATATTTCTGCTTATCTAGTTCAATCATTTGTACACTTAGCAACAACATCACCAAGGCACATATGACCATCAATACTTTAAGACAAGCTTTTGTTTTATAGAGAGAACTGGATAAGCATTATAAGCATGTTGCTAGGCTCAGAATTTGCCACATTCAGAGGGAACACTGAGCTGTTTTCCAGAGGTGATACAGATTTTTATTCGTGTGGAGTTTTTTAAACCAAAATGGAGCATAATATTTTTGCCCCAATTTATTCTTTTAGTGTTCTTTCAAAGTCTAAACATGACCTTATTCTACAGGTAAAGCACATACTGGGAGCTGTATCAAACATCAAGATCAACAACTTCTGTCCTAACTTGTACAGTTAAGGTGTCTAGGTTTCTGTTCCTCCTAAATTTTGTTATCTTGAAAGCATCACTGTTGCACTGTTATTAGCCCCTTGCAAAACTTGATATCCCCCACTTAATATATACTAAGACCAGCAAATCTATAGTTAGCAACATGTGAACCTAAATCTCCCAGATCCAAATTTAATATTCCCCTTATTGTAATGTGATTGATAACTATTACACACGTATCTACTTTGAATCCAAAAGAAAAACCACAGTTCACTGACAGACCACATGCAGTATCTTACATGCAAAAGATACCAAGTTCAGTCCCTTGTATCTCCAGCTAGGTTAAGGAAAGAATCTTCCCTGAAACTCTGAAGAGTTGCTGCCAGTTAGAGTCAGCAATATTGGGCTAGACAGAGTGGAGTCCAACTGATTATAAGCTCACTTCCTATGTTCCTGTGTGTATGATGGCCACCTTACCCATATCAGTACATAGTAGTATGTACTTGGTCTAACTGGACCTCCAGGTATTTTTATCCTACTTCTCATGTTCAAAAGAACCTATGTCAACTTGCCCACCCACAGTCCTCCCACCAAGAGTCTCTCTGATGACACTGGCAGGCAGAGCTACAGCATGTCAATCAACCTCAGTAGGAGACATTTTAATTTCCTACAATGCACTGATAACATGGTGGCATATTTAAATGGTGACTCCCAGATTTAGCCATTGAACTATGCCTGGAGCCCCACAGGCACATATTTTGAAGACAGGTATACAGTAGACCTCAGGAGTGGCCCTTATCAGGCCACAGAAGCTCTGGCTACCTACAGAACTCAACAGACAGCAACAAGATTTAGGAAATATAGACACAATAACATAGTAGCATATTAGATAAAGCCTGTAAAACCTTTCAAGAGTCTTAAAACTAATCGAATCAAATAATAAGCTGGGTGGAAATAACAGGAATTTTCTGGCTTTAACAGCGAGAACTATTGCTCAGCTAATGAGAAGCAGGCCAAATTTTTCTATTTAGGATAAACGGATATTTGCATTCAAAGTTGAGCAATGGCTATTGCCTGCAAGAAATGAATGGATGAAAAGATTGTGTTTGGTAGGTAAATAGACTTTAGGGGGAGCAAGTATGTGAACTGGATTTCTGTTCTTTTGAATGATTCATTCCAAGCCAGGTCTTCAGTCAAACACATCACCCATCTAGCAAGTCTTATCAAGTCAAATTTATCAAGTCCACTATTGTGTACACTGTGCTAACCGAGGCCTTCGCAGACTGCCTCTTTTCCTGTCCTGATACCCAAGACCAACACCTGGTGCTTTACAAAAGCAAAGCCAGCTTTACCAGAGATTATGGCAACAGAAGAAAAGTTCCACATTTCTGCTTAGTTCTGCCTTTGGCTTGCACCACCATTTTAGCTGGTGTTAAGAAGAAGAATGAATACATTGTTATGAGACTGGAGGTTGAGATGGATGATCTCCTGGGAACTTTTCCAAATTATAGTTCTTGATTCTAAGAGAGGGGGTGGTCTGAAAGCTGCCAGACAAGTTTTTCTGAAATACATCATTAGGCTGGGTACATTCTTTTGTTAGGTGAACTAAGGTGACAAATTGCCACAGAGACTAATTAAGAAGGAAACATTTTTTAACCTCTGAAAGCTTTTTTCTGACAGTGAAAAATCTGTCAAGGGCTGCGTTCCAGGTGGGGCAAGAGTGGTTGTGAATACTGCCAACAGTGGTCAGGGTAAGATCTCAACATATTCACCATCAATCCTCACATCCTAAAACATCCATCATGGGTGCCTTACCATTTTGCCCTCTGGGTTACTCATCTATTATTGAACGGTGGAGGAGGAAGCCACTTTGCAATGCATAACTATGATCTGGGTGAAAGAACAGAAAAGAGCCAGCCTCTCCCAGCTGAGCTCTACCAGGTATTTGGTGCAACAGCAACATAAATTCAAATGTTGGAGAAGGGTGACACTAGACTCTCATGATAGATCAGGGATTCTGTCAATGCATGGGTTATTCATTTTTATGCCTAATTTAAAGGAGATTTGGTGTTGAGGACTCCCAAATTGGTTATCAAAGGAACCTCAATGAACAGTCACCGGTTCTGGGAGAATTCAGGGATTTGTGACCATTATAACAAACACACGACTATCCCAACATGTGAGCAACCCAATGCATATAAACAGGATACTTTGCAGATGGTTTTCTCAGGGCATTTATAGGTGGAGAATTTAAAATCTGTTCTGCTGTTACTGTTGAACCAATTTAGATTTTCAGTAGCTTTTCTCACCCGCAGGGGCTGGGAACCTATGGCATTTCAAAATCCATACAAGGGTGGATGGGTTATTTGTTTATTTTGCCTTGTATGTCACCTTTCACCTATAATGTACCCAAGGTTAATTAACCCAAGTGGGTTAATACCTTTATTAGCCAATTAAGAAGGGGGAGGGAAGTGTGCAAGCTTATGATCCATCCTCGGTAGCTGACTGGTTCTCATAGGTTCTAGAGGGTTTTTATGCTGATATGGCTGGTGCTCCAGTCATTGATCTAATGACTCTGTGGCACGTTCTGAGTGGCTCAAATGCTCACATCTAAGTGCCCTCCTCTCTTCTCTTTGCAAGTCTGTGCACCTCTTCCTACATATGGGTTGAAGAAAATGGAGTAAGCAGGATGCTCATTAGAATTGAAGTGGAGGAAAACTTGTACTGAATCTGATAAACAAATGCTTAGAACTAATTACACAGCCCCAGTGGGAGACAAAGGGGGATGACCCAGCGTACTGAGAAAAAGGTAAGAGCTGAGATTCTTTTGAAGAGCTCTAAATGTTCTGCCCATTCTCCCAGAAATCTGATTTGAGAACACTGAATTTTCGGACATTTGTTGGTATTTCTAATGCTGTGCCCTCACCTGTGCCAACCTTGTATATTTGTGAATAAAACACAAGCATTACAAGTGGCCTCTTTTCAAAGGAAAATCAAAACTGAAGTAGAGTCTGCACTTGTTTAAATGTTCACCACTCAGAGAACTGGGGGTGCAGAATAATATAAATATGCTATTTTGAGAATGAAAAAAATGTACAGCCTACCTGGTGCACAAAGGGCACAATCTTCCTTGGCATGGGAAGCACCTTATCCATCCAGGGCTCAGACTGCTGTCATGTCTGTCTGTAACACAAGTTACAAATCTGGGTTCACAGAGATGGTGAGGAAGCCACTGCAGCCACCCAAAGAATGTAATGTCTCTATTCCCTTCCCTGTTTGAGGAATTTGCTTCTGTAATTGAGCAATAAGAGGATACCTAACTGCAACAAAGCCCCATGGCTGCATGTTGACACCATGACGATCTTTTATATCTGGTTAATATGGGCAGTAGATATACACATAGGAGGCAATGGCCCCCATATTCCCATCTGGACTGGGATTAAAAACCTCTAGCTGCAGATGACCAGGGAATATCTTGAAGACCCTCCAGCAGGTCATCTTCCACTATGGAGGTCCTTCTTACCACTCCACTCATTGCCAAGGGCTTTCCAGCAGCTGGCCTTTTGGCGGAGGTTTGATTTGCCAGGGCATGATGTATTCATCCTTCCCTTTATTCTATGCCTGTTTTAACTATTGTGGCCTGCCTCTTATTTTGATGTTACACTGTTATTGTAAAAGATGTTATCAGCTTCTCTGAACACTTGTTAAAGGAAAAGGTGGAGCATGAATGCTTTAGATAAATAAAATGGAGTACATTTTTATTTTATTGAATTATTTGTGAGCTGCCTTGAAAATACTGGACACAGAAAGCTTTAGCTGCCTGTATGAATCAAATCCACTGTTCTTAGATTTGAGGGGCCCTTAGGCACAGAAACTTTAGTGAGGTGCCCTAACCTGAAAGAAACAGAATGTGAATACTTTACTTACTTTACTTTATTGAACTTATCAAACTATTAATTCTGGTAAACTGTGCAAACAAAAAAAGTTTCCAGTATTAGGGCAATAGGTCTTCTGTTAAGAAGGCTTTTCCAATTAAAAATATCTTTTTAAAAAGAAAAGTATTTGGGGCTAGATTAAGTGGATCTCTCCCAAGTTCCAGGGTTAATATGGGCAGTAGATATACACATGGGAGGCAATGGTCCAGCCTGTGGACCCCTGGAGATAGCCCATCCTCCCCCCAAGCCTCTGTGATGATCAGAATAGCAGGGCTCTCCCCCCCCCCCCCGTGTGCTTTTTACCATCTTACTGTTGCATCCCCAAGAAGGCAGGCATGACCAGGAAGGGGGATATATAAAACAAGGATCGGCAAAGAGTACATTTTTTTCAACCAATGTTGTATTGCATTATAAATGCATATATTAATTTAATCAGATATATATGAACAGAGTCATATTCAATATAGTAGTTGTAGAAGGAGTGACCATCTTAGTCTGTGCAAGCATTTTAGGTGAAAACAAAATAAAATTAAAGAGAAAAGAAAAGACAAAAACGTGTGGCACTCTTATTGTTGTAAGCTGCCCAGAGACCTTTGGGTAGTGTGGACGGCATATAAGTTAAATAAATAAATAAAATAAAATAAATAAATAAATAAATACTAACTTTTATATTTTTAATGGGAGTTTTCGTGGACAAGTCAATTTCGTCAAACATAAGAGAAGGAGATATAAAATGGCAAATATTTATACATGGCATCAAGGTTATGGTTTGTTGGTAACAATGTTTAACACCCACTTACTTTCTTACCAGCCAACTACAATGATGATACAATGTATAAATATCTGCCATGTTATATCTCCTCTCTTATTTCTGATGAGGGGGACTTGTCCATGAAAGCTCACATTAAAAAATTATAAACGTTAGTCTTTAAACTGCTACCACATTTTGTCATTTTGTCTCTTTATTTTTATTTTGTTTTCACCTATAATATTTACTGTAATTTAAGTAGAACTACAACATAACGCATCAACAGATGGGAAACCCTGACATCTGAGCGTTCAGCCTGGAGGCAGGCACTGCATCGTGGCCTCTCCCAATTTGAAGCGACCCTTGCCCAGCAGGCCGAGGCAAAGAGGAAATCACAAAAGCAGCAAAACCAGGGAGCTGGACAGGGGACAGATTGGATTTGTCTTCAGTGTGGAAGGGATTGTCACTCTCGAATTGGCCTCCTCAGCCACACTAGACGCTGTTCGAAGTCCTCCATACAGAGCACGCTACCATAGTCTTTCGAGACTGAAGGATGCCTAACTAAGATGATGCTGTGCATCTTTTAAAAAATAATATGATGATTAAACAATCATGCTGAGTGCAATTAAACCTAAAGTAACCTGCTGCTTGTCTGATCGTTTGCCCTTCATGACTGTTCATTTACAACTTATTTAAATATTTATATTATTTAAATTATTTTGAAATCATGAATAGAATCAGCTTTTGCTGTACATTACAGTACAAATTAGAAGTCAGATGCTAAGAAATTTTATAATATTTATGTACTCTCAGTTTTCATTATAATTGCTCACATTACATATTCTACTTCCTGATAGCAAAATGTTATGCTCATGACATTTGAGTACTGTATCTTATTTTTCTTGTCCTTGAAATTTTTCATATTTTTCCTTCTCCTCCCTTAAATAATGTTTCTTAAAAAAACATTTTAAAAAGTTATTGGTTCCAATGTTTTTATTCAACAAAAGAGAAGAAACAGGCAGAGCAACAGAAGAGTTAGTATACTTAAAGATGCTCACAGATGCACTACCATCATAAAATCAACAGTGAAATACTTTATAAGAATTACATACATTGATCTGCTGGTGTATTTATTTTATTTTATTTAAAATATGTTAACCTTGCTTTTCTCCTTAACAAGGACACAAGGTGGCTTAAATCATTAAAAGACAATATTGAAAACTGAAAACAGTAAGTATACAAATAGTAAAAAGGATCAAACAGATACCCTTCACTACTGATCATCTTTTTAAAGGAGCTCAGGAGTTTCTTGACAGAATCTATGTAAACACGAACTCCTTGCCTAAAGAGTCACTCACTCTTTGCTCAATGACTGTTGCCACCCTGATCTAACAGAAGATAGAAGGACTGTGGTCTACTTGGATTCCCAACAGATTGCCTGACATTCCAATGTTGCCTAGAGAGCCTCACATCTGCTGACCGGAGAAGGGAGGGCAAGGAGGAAGAGGACTGTAGTCCTGGCAGCAGCATTATGAGCTCTGGCAAGTTGCTTTGAATTGCTGCTTCCACTGCCGCCTTCCCATTTTGGGAACAGCAATAAGGTCTCCGAGGTTAAGGCACTGGGGGAGATTTCCCCCTGAATGCCTAGGCCTTAAAAACTCAGCTGCACAGCAGCCACTGCTCCAAAGGTGGCCAGAGATTCAAAACAATCTCTTTCTTCTCCTGCCGTAATCATCCTCTGTCTCCTTGCCCCTCCCAAGTAAGAGTTCCCACAAAGTGCCAGGAGAGCAGGCAGCAGAAGTGGCATCTTATTATTAATGGCATGCCATGCTTCCAAGACTCTCCATCTGGTCTGGATGAGCATGCTACCACATTACTGGGTGGACAAGGGCTGACATGGAGGGTGGTTGAGTCAAAAGTGGGCGTAATCATCACTCTAGCTATGGCTTGAGGAGGGGAGTCAGAACCCTAAACGGACACCCTGTGATCCTGAATAGCATCAGAGGGAAAGTTTCTCTACTTCTCTGGATGAGCCCTCACACAGCTTGGTGACCTCACAACCCTTGGGCAGGAATCAAATCACTCAGCCTTTCTTTGGACTTAATTGCATTGCTGACACTTAAGAAAACACTGCAAATCTTTCCTACCATTTAAGGCAAGTCTTTGGACCTTGGAAATCCACCTTTGGTTTCGTTTGCGCTGTTTTAGTGGATTTAGATTATAATGTTCTCAGTTTACCACAACTGTTTTTTTTTAATCTCAATCGTTTTTAAGATTCTTCAGAAGTTTGAGAGGAGAGGTGGGCATTTCAGACAATACACACTGAATGCTCACGTTGTGGCTGGCTGTGCAAATAGGCTTGGCACAGGCCACATCCATTACCATTGTGTGCAAGAAGTTACACAGTTGCTGAGATGTCTGCTTCAGTCTGGGTGTGTGTGGCAAACCTATCAACACTGTTGCTCTTCTAAATCATACTAGTTGATGCCATAAAGCTTATTCGAAATAAGAATCGTCAACAAGGCTCTGTGAACCAGCCTTCAATTCCTGCATTTCCAATAATTTTCCTTAGTAGACGGTCATGACGGTAAGCTAATATTCAAAAAGTTTCCCTTCCAAAATTTGGCCCTGTTTTAGTTACTGAATCAGGATGGGCCTTAAGCTACTCTTCTTTGACTCTGTAGAATTCTTTTTTCTTTACATCCCCACAAGCCCAGAATGTTAATAATTCCCTGAAACTAGGACACTGGGCAACTTTCCTGGTTAATGGTTACAGCATGGAAAGAAACAGATTTATCTCCCAACTGTCTTTTCTAGCACTTGCCTGCTCACTTCCTTCCTCCCTTATGTCTGTTTCCAAAACAAAAGAGAGATGGCCGTTTGATGGTTCATTTCAACTCCTGCAATTACTGTACTTGGATACCTTCCCAAAAACTCTCCCACCCAATTTCCTGTACCAGAACCAAATGGAACAGAGACGAAGAGAGAAAAAAGAGAGACAGAAAGACAGACAGAAAAATGGCTGTGTCTGGATTCCAGGGATTTAATGTGACAAACTGACACAGTCATGAACAACCAGCAGTACTCCTTTTAGAAACCGTGGAAGAAGGTGACTAGACACAGGCAACAACAACCCTGTTTGAGCATGCATGAGTTGTGAAAGCTGCTTCCATCCAGCTGGCACAAATCCCTCCATCTAATCAGAGAGGTTGCTGCAGAGTTCAGCCTGAGTTAAGGGGGTATAATTTGAAGCATTCTATTAAACCACATTCAGAGAAGCCTAGGAAATCTACACTATGACTGCACTGTAGAGAAAGGGGCACCAGTTTCTCGAGTTTAAGTGGGTTCTGTACTTGTGAAAAAGAAAACCCTCTTTCATCTAGCATCCCTTTTATAAGATGCAGCCAGACTGCAAATAGCTTTGCTCAAATTCAGTATTACTGTCTTTTCATGACATGGCGATGTCGCTGAACCCTCTCTTTCAACCACATTCATAGAAACACTCTGGCACAGAGTGGTATTGTACACTGTCCAGCTGCAACTAAACAACTAAGAGAATGAATGCAAAGCACAAGCTGGAGATCTTTAAGTTCAGCAGCAAACAGAAAATTTTTGGCTTACTAAGCAAGCAGCTCTTTTTGCTGGAATTCAGCTGTATGGCCGTTGATAGCTCAAAACTGTCTATTTCAACATAATTAGTACAGAGATGCAGGTTACTCTGCTGTGCACCTGGGTCAATAATTAACTTAGCAATTTCACAAGTGAACAGGAAAAAAACCAAAAACATCTGATTTTGTTGGGACCTAACACTTTCCTTCCCAGAGTACAGTTATCAACATAGATAATATACCCAAAGGGGCATAAAAAGAGTGAGAGAGCTGCCATCTCCCAGATGGTCATGGGAAGAACAGGCCATGTTAACCTATCTTTGTATGGAATATGGCAGGTGGGAAGAATTTTTCCCATCCAAAACCTGAGTATTTTTGCAGGACACATTAGGTCCAGCATGGTTAATAATACTGTATCTCATCACGGAGGCACTGCAACATAGTGTGGATCACAGAGATGACAGAAAGTTTATGCATAACATCATGTTCAGCAGAGATTCAAGAGACATACTTTGATTTAATAAATTATTGTTAGATCTAAAACACACACAGACACACATCCCTTTAAAGATCACCCTTCATTTGCTTTATCCTCAATGCTCTGTCTCAAAATGAATTTCTAAACAAGATTGAAATAACAAAACAAATTACCCAGACACAAATTTTAAAAATTAAAAATTAAGACAATGATTAACTTGATAAGGTAGACAAATGGAGGCCACCTTAGATAGCTAGATGAAACGTTAAGGACACAAGAAGAGCCGTGCTGGGTCAGATGATAAACCTATCCAGTACAATAGCCTGTTCATGTATGGTCCATAAACAGGGCACACATGCAAATATAGTCCCATGCAACTTACATACAGAGGCATACATATCCATAACGACCAATAATTATTAAACCCCTTACCCCTATAAACTTGTTCAGTGACCTTTTAAAGCTAACCCAGCCAGTGAGCATAATCAGATTTACAACAGCAGATTCTATAGCATATAGTATATACAGTGTGGAAAAATATTTTCTATTCTGAGTCTTCCAATCTTCCATTATTTCCTCTTAGTAGAAGACTTTGGGTCCAATATTGTGAAAAAGGGGGATAATTTCTCCCTATTTGCTTTCTCCACATGGTTTTATTTACTTTTGTGATTTCTTCCTTTACTTGCCTTTTTCATACAGCATTTAATATCTATAAAAGGTTTACAGTTGGATCCACATCACTATGTAAAGAGTTTCCATATAATATGAAGACTTTTCACACAACTGGGGGAAGGGGAGGGAATCCATGTGGTAAATGAAATTTTGGTTCAGAAGTGAAAATTTAACTTAAAACTTAACTTAAAACAACCATTTTAAACACACAGCCTCAATCATAGTTCATACTATTAAAATAGCTTTAATGGGAAAACCAAGACCAAAGGGCCTTTCCTGTTGCAAACCTCCAAACTGTGTCACAAGAATGTTGTGTGATTGAGGGGGGGAAGCATTTAAAGCAAACAAAGCTTCAGAGAGCCTCAACCAAGAGTTTACGAGCTGCCTCTTTGCACAATTTACTGCTTTGACCTGGATTTACTGCTCTCCTTTCCAATTAGCTCCTGCTGGTGGCAGATTCAACCACGCCCTTGCATTAAGTGAAATTGGCACATGAGTGTATTGGATCCCCTGCCACATAGAGGTAAGGTAGAATTATCCAGCCTCTGAGAAGGTTGTCATAAACTGCTGCTTTTCCAGTCTGGAGGCATGCCCAAAGAAAGAACTTCTGCAGGTCCTACTCTGAGGACAAATCACATTTATTTCTTCGTATTCCAAAATTAATTATTTTGAATTGTTGTGGGTCGAGACTGTTACTCCTTACCAGAAAATTGGAAAAGATGGAACAAAACAAATAAAGCTGTCTACCTGGTTGGCCTAACCTGGCCCCTAAAGTTCCAGGAAGATTAATCCTTTCATGTGTTTGTAGCCTGATGGTTTTATGTGACCAATCAATCAGGCCAGCTGCTACTCACAGACAATTCTTTGTAATCTACTCTGGTAATTAGCAAATACTATCCCAGTCTAGCCCACGCCTGCCAGCTCAAGAGAATGTTTCCTTCCATCTTCTTCCAGATACACTTATTACTATGGGTTCCTTTTCCCTCCTGCACTTTCCTAACGGAAACCTAAAGCAGGGAACAGCACCAAAAGCACAATTTAAAAAACCCACCTCACAGGAACATTATAGACAAAAATAACATCATTATTAAAATAATTAGTCCAGATTTTCCTTATCATGTCATCTCTTCCCTAAACCCCTTCACCTCAGACTACTGTTAGGCAACCTTGTTCCATACTGTATTTTTAAATCAATGTATAGTACTTTTAGGGTAGCTCATGAAAGATTACGGAAAATGCCATGTGGTCCGCAAGATTACACAAATGCAAGAGTGGGTGATAACTTTTATTGGACCACTTAAAAAATCAAACAAATTGCAAGCTTTTCTGGAGGAACCCCATTTCATCAGGCTGTGCATACCACCTTCAATAATAGTGCAGAAAAAAATGCATCTCTACAGTTCTAAGAGGTGACGGTCAAACATCCAGAGGTTAAGACTCATCATGCAAGAACATGTACATAAGCACACACACTTTTTCTTTTGACAAGCAGCAAGGAAATCATGATATTACATGGAACAAAAATGGCATTGGAAATCACATGGATGATGAACAGTGATGATCCATTATTTAGGAAGGATTCACCGGGTCAAAAGGAATGGAAAAGAAGAGGGAAAACTGCAGGAAGCAGTCACAGGGGAAAAAAACACAAAAGTATTGTGTCCAATTCATAATCCTTTCTAACCTGCTGCGCTTTTGCCATCACTCCCATTTATGCTATGACTTTAAAGCATATATTTATGTCTACAGTATGTGGAAAGAAAAGGTTAATTTCCATCCTGCCCCATATATTACTTTGGGACCTATGGCGTGTGGCATTAACACCCACTCCCATCCTGCAAAGATCCTCACTGTAACAGCTATAAACAGGCAAGGTGTGGTCTCATCATGGACTTACATCATGCCAAACTGTATTTCATGAAAGATGAACTATCTCCCCAAGGCAAATGGAACACATTTGTATAAATCAGAAATAATTATTCCTGCAATTAAAAATAAAAATAGAGCAATGTACTGTAATATGGAAAGGGAACAGAACAGCAAATAGACATGTGGGGCAAATCCTCGCACAGTGATCTACAGCAACTGACACCACACCTAGTAGGCACAGAGATGTCATCCATACTTCAGCCCATTTTAGCATGCTCTCTTTCATCTTACCTAGTTGCCTATCAATGCAATCTAAAGCCAATACCCATTCAAATGATGCCCCTTCTTTTCTCATTTCATATTGCTTGCCATCATACAATTGGCAATCCACATTACCTTTGTCTTCTTTTAAAGGTTCCTTCAGAAGCCATCCTCCCAGAGGAGTGGACCAAGAAATCTCCCCCCTTCTTATCTCCCTTTCCACAAATTATACAGACTGAATGTACTGCTTTTTAGTTTGTTATAAATCTCTTGCTTCATTAAGCAGAAGCACAGCAGTAATCATGATTGATCAATCAGACTGGAAGGATTTTCTTTCATTCTTTTATGGTTTGGGATCTTGGTAGTGTCTGGATAGGTAGAATTCCTCAGTGCTACCATCATCCCATAGAAACGCAACATATAAAAACTGATGCAACATAAGCAACCAGCAAACACACAGAACTAGTTGTCCTTCTTTCATGGCCTATTTCTGCACAGCCTAATGAGCCTGCAAGGACTCAAGCTTCATTCCTCTGTTTCATTAGCATATGGACTGAATTATTATAATTCTTGCCATGGCACAGGAATGGGTACAGGTACACCAGAAAGAGACAGAAAATAAGGTTCCCATGCTAACTGAAAGTACAAATGACAATTATCAAAGTGGAAGCAAGTGGTTGTGTCCACAGTTTCCACAATTTTTCAGATTTCTGTATTTTATGTAATGTGTTGTATTTCTCAACACTTTTGTTACACAAATCACACTGCAAACTCAAAAATCTATGGACTGCATGTGAATAGACTACAGACTGTATCAGTTTGTGCTCAGTCCTATGCAGTAGGAAGTGGATCAGTTTTCACCCAAAACAAACTGAAACAAATGTCTCACTCTGTACTAGCAAGCACAAAAACAAAGCAGTATTATCTCTTTGGCAAGATCCCAAGTATAAAGGCTGATTCTTAAACAACGCAATGGGCAGCAAAGCTAGCATAGCTTGAAATTCTTTACTTATGCAAAGGGATTATTATTTAAAATACCTATCCTGCAATAACTTCTCAACCTTGATTTTTGTGTATATCATATAGGGAGTAACCACGTATGAGCTATCAGTTGTCTGCACTGTATAGAAACGCAATTAATGAACAACATGAATTTTCAAGAAAATCATGTGCTGGGGGAGTTCTTCTCTACACAAGGGTTTTTAAAATTCAATTTACACAAGGGTTTTTTTATTCAGTCTACACAAGGGTTTTAAATTTTTTTAATTCAGTCTACACAATAGTTTTTAAATTTTTGAATGAATTCCTGTCTACAAACCTCTCTAAATGAAGAAAACGAGTACATTTAAGAGAAGGAGCTATCAGAATTTTTCTGTCTGATATGATAACTTACACTGAATTTTGAAGACCATTTAAAATCTGTACATACAATCATTTGCAGTTTTTAAAGATTGCATTCAGCTTTAATGGATAAGGAAGCTTGCTTTCAAGCATGTTTACTTAGGTATCTGCCTCACTTTGTTGTGTGGGCCTCAGCTCCAAGCAAATGTACTATGGATTGTACCCTTGCCATAAATGGCAAAAGTTTTAGAATCATTGAGTTGGAAAGGACCTAGAAGTCCATTGAGTCCAACTCCCTGCTCAATGCAGGAATCCAAATCAAAGCAGATTCGAAATATGGTTGTCCAATTTTCTCTTGAATTCCTCCAGTGTTGGAGCACTAATTACCTCCCTAGGGGACTGTTTCCATTATCATACCGCTCTAACAGTTAAGACATTTTTCCTGGTATTCAGCCTAAATCTCACTTCCTGTACCTTGAGCCTACTATTACATATCCTGCGCTCTGGGATGATCAAGAAAAGATCCTGCCCCTCCTGTGCATGACTACCTTTTAAGTATTTGAAAAGTGCTATGATATATCTTACCTTGTCTACTTTAGATTTTGTTGTTGTTTAATCATTAAGTCGTGTCTGACTCTTTGTGACCCCATGGACCAAAGCATGCCAGGCCCTCCTCCTATCTTCCACTGCCTCCAGGAGTTGGGTCAAATTCATGTTGGCACCTTTGATTACACTGTCCAACCATCTCGTCCTCTGTCATCCCCTTCTCTTGCCCTCACACTTTCCCACCATCAGGGTATTTTCCAGGGAGTCTTCTCTTCTCATGAGATGCCCAAAGTAGTGGAGCCTCAGCTTCAGGATCTGTCCTTCCTGTGAGCACTCAGGGTTGATTTCCTTCAAAATGGATAGGTTTGTTCTCTTTGCATTCCAGAGGACTCTCAAGAGTCTCCTCCAGCACCACGATTCAAAAACATAAATTCTTTGGTGGTCAGCCTTCTTTATGGTCCAGTTCTCACTTCCATACATCGCTACTGGAAAAACCATAGCTTTGACTATGCAGACCTTTGTCGACAAGGTGATGTCTCTGCTTTTTAAGATGCTGTCAAGGTTTGTAATCACTTTCCTCCCAAGAAGCAGGCGTCTTTTAAATTTGTGGCTGCAGTGATCATGGAGCCCAAAAAAGTAAAATATGTCACTGCCTCCATATCTTCCCCTTCTATTTGCCAGGAGGTGATGGGACCATTGGCCATGATCTTAGATGTTGAGCTTCAGACCATTTTTCGCACTCTCCTCTTTCACCCTCATTAAGAGGTTCTTTAATTCCTCCTCACTTTCTGCATCAGAGTGGTATCATCTGCATATTGGAGGTTGTTGATATTTCTTCCGGCAATCTTAATTGCATCTTGGGATTCATCCAGTCCAGGCTTTCGCATGATGTATTCTGAATATAAGTTAAATAAGCAGGGAGACAATATACATCCTCGTCATACTCCTTTTCCAATTTTGAACCAACACTGGGCACCTTTAAAACCCAATTAAAAACATGGCTGTATATTCAGGCCTTCCCTCCAGCCAACTCTTGATTTTTTCTTACTTTTCCTTTTTATTTTTACTGCTGTACTTGTTTGATTATTATGTATTTGTCTATGTTTTATTATTTGATTTTATATTTGGAAGCCGCCTAGAGTGGTCCGGTGGGCCAGATAGGCGGGGTATAAATTAAATAAATAAATAATAATAATAACAATCAGCTGTTCCATATCCAGTTCTGACTGTTGCTTCCTGTCCCACATAGAAATTCCTGAGGAGATAGATAAGGTGGTCAGGCACTCCCATTTCTTTAAGAACTTGCCATAGTTTGTTGTGGTCCACACAGTTAAAAGCTTTTGCATAGTAAATGAAGCAGAAGTGAATGTTTTTCTGGAACTCTCTGGCTTTCACTATAATCCAGTGCATTGCCTTGTTGTTAGCCATGCTTTCCAAGGCCCCCTTGACTTCACTCTCCAGAATGTCTGGCTCAAGGTCAGCAACCACACTGTCTGGGTTGTCTGGGATATCCAGATCTTTCTGGTCTAATTCCTCTGTGTCTTCTTGCCACCTCTTCTTGATGACTTCTGTTTCTGTGAGGTCCCTACCATTTTTGTCCTTTATCATGTCCGTCTTTGCACAAAAGGTTCCTTTAATATCTCCAATTTTCTTGAACAGATCTCTGGTTTTTCTCTTTCTCTTATTTTCCTCTTTATCTTTGCACTGTTCATTTAAGAAGGCCCTCTTGTCTCTCCTTGCTATTCTTTCGAAGTCTGCATTCAATTTTCTGTAACTTTCCCTATCTCCCTTGCATTTTGTTTCCCTTCTCTTCTCTGCTCTTTGTAAGGCCTTGTTGTACAGCTACTTTGCTTTCTTGCCTTCATTTTCTTTGGGATGGTTTTTGTTGATGCCTCCTGGATGAGCCTCCATCCATACTTCTTCAGACACTCTGTCCACCAAATCTAGTTCCTTAGATTTGGTGGACAGTAATCCTAACTTTAGAGTCAGAATTGCTGAATTCCAACCTGGGCACACTACTAATTTGAGGGAAAACAGCAGCTAGCAATCTCTACTTCCAGTCCTACACACCCACTCCCACCTCCCACCCCCACACTTATACTAATTTCAGCCTAAATTAGTATATGGACTAATTTCAGAGTCTAATCCTTAAATAGCTGGGACAGTTAGCCTCTTTTTTTCTCAGATCTACAATCTACTTTCCAATAGAGACCTCTCTGAAACATCACTAATATAAGTAGCATCTACCTAGGCTCACAGTTGCAAGAGGGAGACACACCATACCCAAATGTAAACAGAACATTAGGATTTAAATTTCAAAGCTGTTTTCATTGTCAGCATGGAATCATAAGAATAATCTGAAAAAGTATCTCTTGAGTACATGCAGAAAGACTTTTCCTTCTGCACAACCAGCCTTCACATATCTGAATTTAAGAGCAAGGTTTCTATATCCTCAACTAAATCCTACATCACCTTCAAACTAAAGCCATTAACCCTCTTTTGAAAAATAGATCAGAATTTTTTTGGGAATATACTGGAAAACCAGGGAGTAAATCAATCCTGACAATGCTCAGAACCTATTATGATCACAATAGATTATCTTTGGGATCTTTTGCCACCTCTCAGTAATGTAAATGACATAGGCAATGACCATGGAAATAGAAAGAAACACATAATAATGGGCACAATTGTTTCTGCATGTATTACCTCCACTCAGCCTTGTAGCCACAAGTCTATTCCTGTCTTTCTCAATCTCAGTTTGAACTGTGTCTGAAACAGAGAGAGTACTTTCTCAAAGAAATTAAAGACCACCCACAGTCCTCCTCTGAAAGTGACTTTACAATGACAAATTTCACAGATCAAAGACTTCTAAATAATAATAATCACATGCCCTCAAGTCGATCCTAGCTTATGGTGATTCACCTATTTTTTTCTAGCTATAAAGTATTCAAAAATAGTTTACCAGCTTCTCCTTCTAGTGGCACTCTGGAACCATGCAGCTTGTCAAAGGCTGCATAGGTGCCAGGGCACATAATCTCATCACCCATGCACACACTGGGTGATCTCAGATGGCTTCTCCTCCTGGAAGCATAGTGGACATTCAAACACATGTAACCAGGCCATCAAACCCATCCAACAAATTTACAGGGATATAAATTCCATATAGACAAATATATGTACTCCATGTATTTACAAAGACAGCCCAACTATGCAAACAACTTGTTGATTCCGAGTACATCAACATTTTGAAGTTCTGATTAAAAACCCTACAATTCAAAAAATACTTTCTAGTATGGAGGAGAATCCAGAGCATTCTGTCAATTTCTTTATGGTCAGTATCACCACAAAGCTTTTGTGCTTTTTATGCTTTTGTATAAAAATCCTTGACTGCCTTCTTGTTTCAGTCTATATTGCCATGTTGTGCTGTGTGCCATCCATTGGCCCATAACTTTCTCTCCCCCCTCATTTCCGTGCCTATCTTTCTGCAGCTCCTTGTTCCTTGTGCAAGACACCCTAACCCATTCCAAACGTCTTTTTCATTTTTCCTTCCTGTACTATATACAACAAGGGATATGTTCCTGGTATGTGCCTTTCAGACAGTGTGGTGCAGCCACTCACAGTGACAATATCTCTTCAACTGCCTTGTGCCACTTTATCCTGTGTGGGACATTTTCCACTGATAGCAGAATCCCACCTATGTGATGACATGGCTGGAGGTGCAGCTGCATGTTACAGTGTATGCTCAGTTTTGCTGAAAGTTATATCCATTCTGCAAATACCGGTACATCCAGTGACAAGGAGTAGGTGAGAATAACCTGTTTTTCACTATCATCGCAGCAAGGATCTCAACTTATTATTTCTTTATTTAAAATATATTTACCCCACCTTTCCCCTAAAAAAGGAACCAAGTACACTTGTATTCTCAATCAGAGACTTAAATGACGCTGCAAATGAAACCTGCCATCCCCGCTGAAAAGCATACAGCATTTCTAATAAATTGAAGATGTATTCCTATATAGGCACATAGCTGACAGTAAGCGTAAATGAGGGGAGCAGTGCAGCTCTAAGTAGGAGATAGACTGCAATTAAAAATAAACGAATTAACATAATAACATGTGGGACGTTAAAAGGGTTACCATATGTCCCTTACTTTAAAAGGATTATCTCAGTTATCCCAGACTATGCATTCTTCTTTTTAGACACAACAGAACGTCAGACTGCTCATGCAATCCATGCACCAACCAAGTCAAAAACAACATTAATTTTAATGAGACTGGATAACACCCTATTTTGACTTTCTCTTACTTCATCTTGAAAAAAATTCTCTTTTTAAAAAAAGTATGTGGGAAATACGGAAAGTTAAAGAACCTCCGAATGGCAGATCGCTTGTCTGGTCTTCGCTACGTTCCTTTATGCGTTTCTCTGCCGATTCAACTGGGAACCGACCCACGGCCCCGCTCCTCTCCCGCCACCTGCCTGCAGATTCGGGGTGTGGCGAGTCACCCCCTTCAAGGAACCATGCCCGCCTTTTGATCAATGAACCAGGTGCCCCGGATCGCTTTACCTCCTCGCTCCTGCTACGCCTGTTTTCCCCGGGCTCCGGATCCCTCCTACGCCTCAACGTCCAGGAACTGGAGCCCAGCTTGGCTTCGCCCGACGAGGCGCCGCGCCAATAAGCCGACAACACCCCTCTCGCCCCACCCGCCTCTCCCGTTGCCTTGCCCCGGTTCTCAGGCAGCGGCGACAGTTTCTCTCGCCCCACAACGACGCTCCACCTGCCTGGGCGACGACCGTCTCGGCTCAGGCCGCCAGGAGAGGAAAGTTTGCCCGGCGAAGAGAGAAAACGAACCAGCTCGGCCGGGCACGAGACCTGGGAACGAAGGGAAATGTTGGCCGTGTCGTCGTCGCGCCTCGGGACGTTTGGTTGGCTTGCCCAGGAAGCGGGCTCCGTGTCCGCCGGGGTCCTAATTAGAGAGCTTTCGAGCCTCAACTCGCAGAAACAGCCAATGGCAGGGAACCGTAACAGAAGGCAGGGAGGGAGCCCTGAGGGGAGGCGAAGGTTAAGACGGTGTGTCCCCCCCCCCCACACACACCCCTCAACGGCAGCTTTTCCTCACTGGCTCGCTTTTACTTTTGTTGTGCTCCAGGGTTTAAGTGTTGCTTTCCCTCACTGTATAATTTAGGGATTCTGTGGAGGCTTCGGTAAAAATAATTACACTCTTGGAGAATCGCCGGATCAGTGTGGAAGCCGTCAAGTTATTTTTATAGACAAATACGGGTTGGAGCCATCTATGTGCGCGATCCACGGTTGTGAGGGTGTAGATTGCAGTCCAGGAAAGTTCCCGCTGAAACAACAACAACAACAAAAGTCTCAGAACTACCCCAAGCCTTTTGGTTTATACTTCGCGTTTTGTTGGGGTTAGAACTGGGGCAACAAAATTTGGAGGGTGACAAAATCTTGCTATCCAGGTCAGTGCTAGGCAGCTAAATACAGCAGCCTTATTGGCCCTTTTCTTTCTCTTTTTCCTGAAAGTAAAAACTGCCGCCTTCTTTTTGTGGGGGGCACCTCTTTTTCAACCTTTTTTTTTCCTGGTAGAGGCTTACAGCCATGCCTCAGAGTCAAAAGGGTGGTAAATGGCTCAGGGTTTAATTTTGTTTACACATCTACCAGAGACCATTTACTAATATAAATACACTTGGTGCCACTAAATGGTATCTTCATGCAACTGCCATGGCCCACAAGCAGTGCCTACAGGGGTTTTTCCCTTTAACTCATCTTTTTTTGAGTGACTATTTAAATTACTGCCAATGATAAAGCTGAAGCATTATAGGGAAATTACAATGATGCCTGCCAGACACCAATTGTAGGGGGGCTGTTTCTTAAGGGAGAGAAAGACTGATCTAACAGAATGCCTGGTTTTTGGACAAGTAGCCGTCTGCACTTTATAATTCAGCTGGAGATGTCAGCTCTTGGGAGAAAAAATAGTTAAGGAGTGAGAGGTCTGATGCTTCACACTTCTAAATTCAAAATGAGAAGAAAACAAGGGTAAAAGGAAAGACAGGAGGAGCAAAGGAAAAATTGGTAAAGAATATGCACTGTGTAACAGATATTTAGGCTTAGTCATCAGTAGGGGATGCAGAATAAGATAGATTTTGAGGAGGGCTTTGAGAGAGATTGCATCATAGAATTATTTTACAAAAGGATTTTCAAATTTATTTTATTTCAGAACACAACTACCTGAAAACTGCAAAATTAAAAAGATGGATAAGGACTCTTGGAGACTAGGGTTCAATACTAGCTCAGCCATGGAAACTCACTGAGTGAGTGGAACTGGTAGTCACTCCTTAAATATCTCACTTACCTTGAAAGGTATAAATTGTTATAAATTGGTTCTGACTTGACAGCACACTCCAACAACAATGAAGGATAGGCAACTATTCCTCCACATATTTTAGCATGTAACTCATATCAGCCTCATCCAGCACAGCCAATAGCAAAGGATTTACAGGATTTATAGTTCAAAACATCTGGAGGATCAAAGGTTCCCCACCCTAGTCTACTATATTAAAATAATAAGTATTCAGTATATATAGGATGTTCTATGGTATATTGCCAAGCCAGGCATTGTAATCACATTTGTTCCACTTATGTAAATCATAACACATAATGAAAACAGTTGAGACAGAGTGTTGCAACCAATCACAATCTATTTCTGCAGAATGAAGTAACCTGCCATACTTCAGCGTATGTATAAATAAAGCAACTTTGGATTCATCCAAAGAAAACTGATTCAAGTTTTTCTTCACAAAATTAACTGATTTTATATACAGTACTTCTAACAAGTTGTGGTGAAGACCACCAACTCAGATTGTGTTAAAAGATAATTAGATGAATTCCTAGGCAATTACTATGAGTTTTCCTTTCATGCCCTACTTATTTGGTTCTCAGAAGCATCCAGCAAGCCAGAAGTAGAAACATGAAACTTAACTTGGTGGCCTTTTGTTCTGGTTTAGCATGGCTCTCAAATCTGAGAACCCACTGTGGAAACTTGGGCAGCAACTAGTCAGAGAAGAATGACACTGAGACAGTGTCAGGAGTGGGCAGCTTCTAATTCAGATCTGGTTAACTTAGTGCCTGATCCAGTACAATGCCCTTTATGGCTTTGATCTCCCCAGATTCGAACTAACCATGGCAGGTGCCAATATTGGAAACATAAATGGAGGGTGGCTGATAATTCTAATTGTGACTGTGGGTACGTCCTGCAAACTTTACATCGCATTGCAATGGAATGCTCCCTTAGAAGGTTCTATGGCTCCCTGCAAGAATTATATAATCTTGAGGGCACTGCTGTACAATTTATTTATATTTATTTATTTATTTTATATGCCGCCCACACTACCCAGAGGTCTCTGGGCAGTTCAATGGTTAAATGATTTAGTTATCCAGCCTTAGGCCTAGTTGCTCTAGCAACTGCTCCTACATAATTTATTTCACTAATTATTTGCTATTCATATTGCATCTTTTAAAAATCTTGTAGAATTTATTTTATTAAAGTTTTACATTTTATACATATTTTATACTGTCTGTGAATTCTTAAGCAATAATACTGTATTCTGCTATGCCATATGAAATAACAATAAGCAGGGCTCTCTTTATATTCTGTATGTGTGAGAGGATTACATAAAAAAGGGAAGACCACATAATCAAACAAAGTGTAAGTTGTGTCTTTAAGTCTACACCAATAACGCAGTTAAAAGATACAAATTCTTCCATTAAATCTGAGGCATCAAAATCTGTATTTCTGCTCATGGCATGTAAATAGCATTATTTCCAAAGTATTTTGCAGCAGTCCTCACTGACTCTGTAGGATTGTGGTTGAGGAAAGGAATGAATGGACATAAGTCTCAGTTTTTTAAAAAAGCAAGTGAACATGTTAACATACAACTGAGACTTCAGAGTACCCCTCCCTGTGAAATTTACTTTCACTGATTAGATACCACATGAGATGGCTAAACAGAAATTTATTACAAATTTAACTTTTAGTTGGACTCTAAACAATTATATTTTACATTGTAATTATTGAAGCACTTCTGATTTTATACTTGTAATTTTCCAACGTATCCTTCTCATAAGAGAATGGATCTTTCAAAGACCGAAGAAAATTGATATGAACACTCCACTATAACCATCAGATACTCATTAATTGATTGGATCTCATTCCATGTTTGGAATTTTCTTTCAATAATTACCTATTACCAAATTTATGCACTCCTTACACCAATTTCCCTCCCTCTTTTTTGTGCTGGAATGCAAAGGGAAGGGCCTGAAACTCATGAATCCTGCTGATATTCCAATGCATAATTTCTCTACAGAAGATCTCAGGTTAAATTCCCCAGTCATGTATTTCTATAATTAGGAAAGGATCCTGCCTGACACCCCAAGCTTCCTCTGCAAGTATGCAAATTATCCGGTGCCACCTCTCTGCAGTTCTCCAATTCTCTGCTTGTAACAATACTGCAACAATATTGTGTAGTTTGATCTATTGAGAAATTCTACCTTGCAACGTGTGGGTAAACTCAGCAGTATTTTGGCTTCTCCTTGCTTCAAAATGATATAGAAAAATCCACATTTTTGCAGTGAGCAAGTGGATTATATACACTGATTTATCAATTTTGGTTTCCAGCCCTACAGTTAGGCAGCTTAGGCTATATATACCCTGTTTCCCCGAAAATAAGACTGAACCTGAAAATAAACCCTAGTATGATTTTTCAGGATGCTCATAATATAAGTCCTACCCCCAAAATAATCCCCAATTAAATGAAACCCCGCCCTCCACCATTGTGCAGCAACCAGAAGATGACATGACTGTAAAATAAAACATCCCCTGAAAATAAGCCCTAATGTGTTTTTTTGAGGAAAAATTAATAGAAGACCCTATCTTATTTTCGGGGAAACATGGTATTTCACAAATATGTCAACCTGGTTTTCTAAAGAGAATTTCCTTATATTGTTCTGTTTCTGCTCAAATCCAATTTTACACAAGTTCCTGTTCAGGTGTTCTTGTCTACAGGAAAGAACGTTTCAAATGTTTCTGCCAAAGAAAGGCCAAGCCTGAAATTTTGTTTTAATTAAAAATTCCAAACTGCCTATAACCATGCATGTCTCCCAAATCTCATGTAATCATCCCAGCTTTTGGGTGTGTTCTCCTGTCAAATTATTATCATGATTATTATCATACTAGGACACCACTATAAATGTGTATGAACGAGCTTAAACACAGTATAAAACAAAAGCTGAAATCCTGTTGTTTAGCAAAGTAAGTTGTGACTAGAGTATGGCCACTGAATTAGTAGGAATTCAGAGAATTTTGTTGTTGTTTAGTCGTTAAGTCGTGTCCGACTCTTTGTGACCCCATGGACCAGAGCATGCCAGGCCCTCCTCCTGTCTTCCACTGCCTTCCAGAGTTGGGTCAAATTCATGTTGGCAGCTTCGATGACACTGTCCAACCATCTCGTCCTCTGTCGTTCCCTTCTCTTGCCCTCACACTTTCCCAACATCAGGGGCTTTTCCAGGAAGTCTTCTCTTCTCATGAGATGCCTCAGCTTCAGGATCTGTCCTTCCAGTGAGCACTCAGGGTTGATTTCCTTCAAAATGGATAGGTTTGTTCTCTTTGCAGTCCAGAGGACTCTCAAGAGTCTCCTCCAGCACCATGATTCAAAAGCCAATTCTTTGGTGGTCAGCCTTCTTTATGGTCCAGCTCTCACTTCCATATATCACTACAGGAAAAACCATAGCTTTGACTATGCAGACCTTTGTCGGCAAGGTGATGTCTCTGCTTTTTAAGATGCTGTCGAGGTTTGTCATCCCTTTCCTCCCAGGTGTCTTTTAAATTCGTGACTTCTGTCACCATCTGCAGTGATCACGGAGCCCAAGAAAGTAAAATATGTCACTGCCTCCATATCTTCCCCTTCTATTTGCCAGGAGGTGATGGGACCAGTGGCCATTATCTTAGTTTTTTTTTTGATGTTGAGTTTCAGACAATTTTTTTTGCGCTCTTCTCTTTCACCTTCATTAAGAGGTTCTTTAATTCCTCCTCACTTTCTGCATCAGAGTGGTATCGTCTGCATATCAGAGCTTATTGATATTTCTTCTGGCAATCTTAATTCCAGCTGGAGATTCTTCAGTCCAGCCATTCACATGATGTATTCTGGATGCAAGCTAAATAAGCAGGGGGACAATATATAGCCTTGTCATACTCCTTTCTCAATTTTGAACCAATCAGTTGTTCCATATCCAGTTCTAACTCTTGCTTCCTGCCCTACGTATAGATTTCTCAGGAGATAGATATGTAAGGTGGTCAGGCACTCCCATTTCTTTAAGGACTTGCCATAGTTTGCTGTGGCCCACACAGTCAAAGGCTTTTGCATAGTCAATGAAGCAGAAGTAGGTGTTTTTCTGGAACTCTCTGGCTTTCTTCATAATTCAGCACATGTTAGCAATTTGGCTTCTAGTTCCTCTGCCCCTTCAAAATCCAGCTTGTACCTCTGCGAGTTCTCGGTCCACATACTGCTGAAGCCTACCTTTTAGGATTTTGAGCATAACCTTGCTAGTGTGTGAAATGAGTGCAATTGTACAGTAGTTGGAGCATTCTTTGGCACTGCCCTTCTTTGGACTGGGATGTAGACTGATATTTTCCAGTCCTCTGGCCAATTCTGAGTTTTCCAAACTTGCTGGCATATCAAGTGTAGCACCTTAACAACGTCATCTTTTAAGATTTTAAATAGTTTGACTGGAATGCCATCACCTCCACCAGCCTTGTTGTTAGCCATGCTTTCCAAGGCCCCCTTGACTTCACTCTCCAGGATGTCTGGCTCAGGGTCAGCAACCACACTGTCTGGGTTGTCTGGGATATCCAGATCTTTCTGGTCTAATTTCTCTGTGACTTCTTGCCACCTCTTCTTGATGTCTTCTGTTTCTCTGAGGTCCCTACGATTTTTGTCCTTTATCATGTCCATCATTGCACAAAAGGTTCCTTTAATATCTCCAATTTTCTTGAACAGATCTCTGGTTTTTCCTTTTCTATTATTTTCCTCTTTATCTTTGCACTGGTCATTTAAGAAGGCCCTCTTATCTCTTCTTGCTATTCTTGGGGAGTCTGCATTCAGTTTTCTGTAACTTTCCCTATCTACCTTGCATTTTGTTTCCCTTCCTCTCTCTGCTATATGTAAGGCCTCGTTGGACAGTCACTTTGTTTCCTTTCCTTTGAAATGGTTTTTGTTGCTGCCTCCTGTACAATGTTACAAGCCTCCAACCATAGTTCCTCAGGCACTCTGTCCACCAAATAGTGTTCCTTAAATTTGTTCTTCACTTCCACTGTGTATTCATAAGGGATTTAGTTTGGATTACACCTGATTAGCCCAATGGTTTTTCCTACTTTCTTCAGTTATGCTTCAGTTTTGCTATAAGAAGCTGATGATAAGAGCCACAATCAGCTTCAGGTCTTGTTTTTACTGACTGTAGAGCTTCTCCTTCTTTGGCTGCAGAAAACACAATCTGATATCAGTATTGCCCATCTGATGATGTCTATGTGTATAGTCACCTCTTGTCTTGTTGGAAAAGAGTGTTTGTGATTACCAACTTGTTCTCTTGACAAAACTCTATGAGCCTTTGCCCTGCTTTGTTTTGAACTCCAAGGCCAAACTTACCTGTTGTTCCTTTTATCTCTTGACTCACTACTTTAGCATTCCAGTCCCCTAGAATGAGAAGAACATCTTTCTTTGGTATCAGTTCTAGAAGGTGTTGTAAATCTTCATAAAATTGTTCAATTTCAGTCTCCTCAGCAATGGTGGTTGGTGCATAAACTTGGATTATTGTGATGTTGAAAGGTCTGCCTTGGATTCGTATTGACATCATTCTATCATTTTTGAGATTGTATCCCATTACATCTTTTCCCACTCTTTTGTTGACTATGAGGGCTACTCCATTCCTTCTATGGGATTCTTGCCCACAATAGCAGATATGATAATCATCTGAGCTGAATTCGCCCATTCCTGTCCATTTTAGTTCACTGATGCCCAGGATGTCGATGTTTATTTTTGCCATCTCCTGTTTGACCACATTCAGCTTACCAAGGTTCATAGATCTTACGTTCCAGGTTTCTATGCAGTATTTTTCTTTGCAGCATCAGATTTTCCTTTCTCTTCCAGGCATATCTGCAGCTGTGCGTCCTTTCGGCCTTGGCCCAACCACTTCATTAGCTCTGGAGCTACTTGTACTTGTCCTCCGCTCTTCCTCAGTAGCATGTTGGACACCTTCCGACCTGATGGGCTCATCTTCCAGGGTCATATCTTTTAGCCATTTGTTTCTGTCCGTGGAGTTTTCTTGGCAAAGATACTGGAGTGGCTTCCAGTTCCTGCTCCAGGTGGATTCAGTGAATTTAGTTTAGTCTATAAACTCCATTTAACAGATCTACTCTAGTCACATCTTACTGTGCCAAGCAGCAGGATTTCAGTGCTTTCCAGTGCTTTTTAAAATGTATTAATTATAATTTTGAAATCTAATCAAGAAAGGCCAATTTTTAGTAAGAAAGTACAAGAAGGAAAATATTAAACCATCACTACGGGCAGAACTAGCAAATATGAGACAAATATATTCATAAATATGTGAGAAATGATCTGTACTGTACTTGAGTGACCCAGAAGCAACATACTGGTCAACCCAAACATTTCACTTATGCTTCTTTTCTCAGGATTGTGACCATTTCTTGGTGTCTGCACTGTGAATCGCTAACTTCTCTCTTATCTTTCCAGAATTCCTTCCACTTCTATTCTTTTTATTCTTGAAGGCTTTCACGGCCCTGATCTGATGGTTGTTGTGGGTTTTCCGGGCTGTTTGGCCGTGTTCTTAAGGTTTTTCTTCCTAATGTTTTGCCAGTCTCTGTGGCCGGCATCTTCAGAGAACAGGAGTCAGAATTCTGTGTTCTACAAAGCAGAGCTCTGACTCCTGTCCTCTGAAGATGCTGGCCACAGAGACTGGCAAAACATTAGGAAGAACAACCCTAAGAACATGGCCAAACAGCCTGGAAAACCCACAACAACCATCTACTCTTTTTCCTTGTTTATTTGACTTCCGGGCAGCCATTTATGCCTAGTAGGATCAGGTCATGACTTCAGTCCATGTGGTCACATGTATTCCATAAGTAGGGATCTGGCTGTGTTGTTGAGATCTTTCTGTAAAGATACTGCTGCTTCAACCACAGCAGCCCTTTATATGACTATGGAGACCACATTCTTCAGAACTTAAAATATATGTATATGTCACTTCTATCTTCTAATTACTCAAGTTTAAACACATGTCTGTGCACCATGGTATTCTTGAGTACAGGGTTTCTGTTCAACCAACAATCTCATAAAATGATAGTTATGCAGTGGTTTACATTACACATTTCCTTCTGCAGCTGAAGAAGCCAATCTTATATTGGCTGGACAAGGCACAAGAGCAACACCTTTAAATTTCAACAGTAAGCAGTGATATGACCCTCTAATTCTTCTGGAGCTGTAGAACAGATTTAATGTCACAGGTTTTTGCAGGAGCTCCATGTTTAGAACTTGAATGCTTAACTATGCCATAGTTTAGGCAACACAAAGTGGCATGGGCAACACTAAATTGTTCCAAATAATTACAATAACCTCTCACAGCTTGATGTCAGGATCAACATCTCTGAAGTCATATGTGACCATTTTATCCCCTTTGCCTGTATGCATGGCAAGCCAATGCAGCCATTTCTGCTTTAATAAAACTATCTATAATTGGAAATCTCACTTTGTCATGAAATGCCACAGTAAAGGGAAAGTACATTTTATAATAAAGTAGATTGTGACTTGAGTAGAAGGGACATGTAATATGGTGAGTCACTGAAAGCCTGAGACAGAACACCGAGTTCCTTGAATTGAACATGGCTTCAGCTCCTAAAATTATGATGATGAATGTTATTATTGTTACTACTTGAATAAGAAGCAGTCACATAGTAAGACAGATAGCATAGGCATCCTTCAGTCTCAAGAGACTATGGTAACATGCTCTGAATCGAGGAGTGTCCTCTCCAGAGCATGAAGCCCGGGTAAGGTAATATGGAGGATAGGCTGTTACCCAAGCAGCAGATCCCCCCTCTCCACATTGCTGAAATGATCCAATGGAAAGGCAAGAGCCAATACAACTGGTTCCAGCAATGTCGCAGGAGTTGGCAGAACGACACATGCTGCCTTCGGGACTCCAGCTCCGGATTTTGCCTCGAGGTTAACTCCTGAAGCCTTTTCCATGAATGGATATAGCCACAAGGCAGTGGAGGTTTGAAATCGGAGTAGATAGGTACAAAGTCTAACAATGGCCAAAACCCTGTTGGGATTTTAAGTATGCACAAGAGAAATCACATATGTTGCTGTTGATAACTGACAAGTTGCCAGGTTTATGCCAGTCACCTGCTTGATTGTGCTACTGATTGTGCATTCAGCACCTCATCAAAAATCCACAAATAGCCACGACATCTTGTATCATTGTTACTGTGCAGGTGAAAAATCCCAACAGGATTTTGGCCCGTGTTTTCAGTGCGCAGTAACACAACATCATCATCATTCAAAAATACCAGATACAGTCAATCAAAATTATAAAGACATTGTCTGGTATTATATAACAAATACAAGTTTTAATCAAAAACATCAGTATCTGTTAAATATTGGTGCACTATGTATGCTGTTCCTAATATTGCTGTTTTTTTTTTGTAGCTCTAAGGTTGTTATTTCTGAGATCTGCAACTGCTTATAATACTGTATGAAATTTCTTGATATTGTAAGGTGTCACAAATGACAATGTCAAGACTGTGTGGGATTTCAGGATCCAATCTGATAAGACACCTTGAACACAATACACCAGACATACGCTGTTTTCCTGAAAATAAGACCTAACCTGAAAATAAGACCTAGTATGATTTTTCAGGATGCTTGTAATATAAACCCTACCCCAAAAATAAGCATCAGTTAAGTGAAACCCCGCCCTCCATCAATGTGCAGCAACCAGAAGAAGATGACATGAATCTATTTGAATAAATGCAGATTGTTGTACATGAAAAAAATAAAACATTCCCTGAAAATAAGCCCTAATACATTTTTGGAGTAAAAATTAATATTAGACACTGTCTTATTTTCTAGGAAACACGGTAGTAGTAATAGAATTATGAAATGCCTGGATCATTGACATTGCAATTCCAGGAGATGCCAGAGTTGAAAATAAAGAATGGGAAAAACTAACTCAACATCAAAAAAACTAAGATAATGGCCACTGGTCCCATCACCTCCTGGCAAATAGAAGGGGAAGATATGGAGGCAGTGACATATTTTACTTTCTTGGGCTCCATGATCACTGCAGATGGAGACAGCAGCCACGAAATTAAAAGACACCTGCTTCTGGGGAGGAAAGCGATGACAAACCTTGACAGCATCTTAAAAAGCAGAGACATCACCTTGCCGAAAAAGGTCCACATAGTCAAAGCTATGGTTTTTCCATTAGTGATGTATGGAAGTGAGAGCTGGACCATAAAGAAAGCAGACCGCCGAAGAATTGATGCCTTTGAACTGTGGTGCTGGAGGAGGCTCTTGAGAGTCCCCTGGACTGCAAGGAGAACAAACCTATAAATTCTAAAGGAAATCAACCCTGAGTGCTCGCTGGAAGGACAGATCCTGAAGCTGAGGCTCCAATACTTTGGCCATCTCATGAGAAGAGAAGACTTCTTGGAGAAGACCTTGATGTTAGGAAAGTGTGATGGCAAGAGGAGAAGGGGACGACAGAGGATGATATGGCTGGACAGTGTCTGCGAAGCAACCAACATGAAATTGACAGAACTCCGGGAGGCAGTGGAAGATAGGAGGGCCTGGCGTGCTCTGGTCCATGGGGTCATGAAGAGTCGGACACGACTAAACGACTAAACGACGACGACAAAGACCTGGCAATTGAAACATATCGCTTGTGGATGAAACAGCTTTGGTCGTGCTGCTTGATGATCTTCTCTAGGAGGCTGAATGGGGGAGTGTGACTCTGGAAGTTCTCCTGGATCTTTCAGCAGCCTTTCATACTGCCAACCACAGGATCCTCCTGGACCGGCTCTCAGGGTTAGGGGTTGATGGCACAGCATTGAGCTGGCTCCACTCCTTCCTTGTGGGTCAATACCAGAGGGTTCAGCTGGGGGAGACGGTTCCATACCCTTGGGTACTGCAATGTGATGTCCCACAGGGGTCAATCATCTCCCCTATGCTGTCAAAAATCTCTGAGACTGCTGGGAGAGATCCTCTGGAGTTTTGGAGTTTGCTGTCAACAATATGCTGATGACACACAACTCTATCTCTCCTTTTCCTCCTCAGCAATGGAAGCTGTGTGGACCCTCGATCATTGCCTGGCTGTGGTTATGGATTGGATAAGGACTAACAGGTTCAACTGAATCCAGATGAGACGGAGAGTGTGTTCTTAGGGATCCCTGATCAACTTGGTGGCAGTCTGCCTGGTCTTGATGGGATCACACTCCCCCTGAAAGATCAGGTACATAACCTTTGTGTGTTGTTGAACCTACCCCCCTCAATGGAGACTAAGATCTCAGCTATGGCCAAGTCTGCCTTTTACCAGCTGAGTGTCTCTCCCTCAAAACATCTACCCATGCCGCTCACACCTCTCATATTGGGAGACTCCAAGTGAGCACCCCAAGGGAGGCCCAGAAATTGGTCAGTTGAAACTGGGCCTGCTCTATGGTGGCCGCTTCACTTTCGAACTCCCACCAGAGGTGCAATTTGCCCCATCTCTCCTGAGTTTTAGGAGGCAACGGAAGACCTGGATGTTTTACCAAGCCTTTCAATAGTTTGCCGCTAATTAACTAATTTTATGTATCCCTGCTGCTGCCAGCCGACCATTAATTTCCTTTTTTTCTTCTGTGCTCCTTGTAGTTATGTTTGGAACACCATCTTTCCTTGTTTTATTGTTTCTATCATTATTGTTTATGAATGTGTGTCCTTTTGTTAGCTGCCCAGAGTAGTAACCTGGCTACTCACTGGGTGTGATAAAAATGTAAGTAAGTAAGTAAGTACATAAATAAAATTTCTTTAATAATAATTAATGAATTATTGCTAACATGCGCTGGATGATGGAGAAAGCCAGAGAGTTCCAGAAAAATATCTACTTCTGCTTCATTGACTATGCAAAAGCCTTTGACTGTGTGGACCACAGCAAACTATGAAAAATCCCTAAAGAAATGGGAGTGCCTGACCACCTTGTCTGTCTCCTGAGAAACCTATATGTGGGACAGGAAGCAACAGTTAGAACTGGATATGGAACAACTGACTGGTTCAAAATTGGGAAAGGAGTAGGACAAGGCTGTATATTGTCCCCCGGCTTATTTAACTTGCATCCAGAATACATCACGTGAATGGCTGGACTGAAGAATCCCCAGCTGGAATTAAGATTGCCAGAAGAAATATCAACAACCTCCAATAGGCAGATGATACCACTCTGATGGCAGAAAGTGAGGAGAAATTAGAGAACCTTGTAATGAGGGTGAAAGAGGAGAGCGTGAAAAAAAATGGTCTGAAACTCAACATCAAAAAAACTAAGATAATGGCCACTGGTCCCATCACCTCCTGGCAAATAGAAGGGGAAGATATGGAGGCAGTGACATATTTTACTTTCTTGGGCTCCATGATCACTGCAGATGGAGACAGCAGCCACGAAATTAAAAGACACCTGCTTCTGGAGAGGAAAGCGATGACAAACCTTGACAGCATCTTAAAAAGCAGAGACATCACCTTGCCAACAAAAGTCCGAATAGTCAAAGCTATGGAATTTCCTGTAGTGATGTATGGAAGTGAGAGCTGGACCATAAAGAAAGCAGACTGCTGAAGAACTGATGCCTTTGAACTGTGGTGCTGGAGGAGGCTCTTGAGAGTCCCCTGGACTGCAAGGAGAACAAACCTATAAATTCTAAAGGAAATCAACCTTGAGTGCTCGCTGGAAGGACAGATCCTGAAGCTGAGGCTCCAATACTTTGACCATCTCATGAGAAGAGAAGACTCCTTGGAGAAGACCTTGATGTTAGGAAAGTGTGATGGCAAGAGGAGAAGGGGACGACAGAGGATGAGATGGCTGGACAGTGTCTGCGAAGCAACCAACATGAAATTGACAGAACTCCGGGAGGCAGTGGAAGATAGGAGGGCCTGGCGTGCTCTGGTCCATGGGGTCACCAAGAGTCAGACACGACTAAATGACTAAACGACGACGAATGAAAAATAAAGATACTGGGGCATTTCCCTTAGTAAAATCTTATATATGCTTTCTCAAGGACATTCAAGAAACTCTTTGCTTACTCACAAACAAATTTGCTATTTGGGTTTATTGTGAGTTGGGAGACTTGCATAGTAAATGCTCATTTTTTAGGACTTTGCTTCATTCCATTTCTTTTTCAGTTATATCTTAATTGTTATAATTAACATGTTGTCCCCACTTTATGTAGCTCCTTTTCCATTTCATTTTCTCATTCATTTCAGCTAGAAACTAAAACCACACCCTGCTTATGACTCCCTTGTAGTAGAACCATTTTCTACTCAGTAAATAATTGTTACATTTCAACAGCTACATAATTAGATATGCCTACATCCATTTAAACCAGTTCCAATAGGCACATCCAGTTTTACACAAAATCAGAAAACATTAATGCCTTTTCACTTTCCTGCAATTAAAAAAATCCCTCCTCTTAGCATATATCAGAAACGTAGATATTTTCCACTGGGCTTGGCTCTATAAGAATATGGAAATGAAGGTGGTTTCTCTTTTGCTGTTTCATTTCACATTACCAAATTTTATCCCACTTGTCCCTAAAGTGAAGATGGCTAAACAAAAAGAAAGGAGAAAAAATACAGGAAAAAGGCCCCTTGTTCAAATATGACCTTTCGCATAGTAACCAAACAAATGATACAGGAAAAGATTCCCTGAGGTACTTTTCTCTCATATATCTGAGACCTGACAAAAAACCTACAAATAAGTTCATTGTGGGAACTGTCTGATTTTGTTTGTAAGTAGTATGTTGTTCAAACCTTATATTTAATAACAGCATCATAAGCACATATTCTCTGGTAGACTAGGGCTAAAATGGAGCCACACATTTACTTCAGAGAGAAATTTCAATTTTTTGGGCTATCACAATGCCTGACTCATTAAAGTTTTCATTTTTCTTTTTAGTGTAGAATGATCCGGAAATCCTGGCAGAGTTGAATAGATGGAGAACCCCTTTATAGAACTGAGCATTAAACAGAAATCATTTTCTGTAATCTGCCTAGGCACTTTGTACGTGGGTGTGACATATTGTGCATTATTATTTTGTGAAACCAATTAACACTACTGAGACATAAGTCTTGCTTACTGGCATGTGTGGGTGAATCTGATAGTTATAAATGAAGACATATGGAGCAGGAAAAACAGGGACACACCATTTTTTTATTGGCATTCAAGCCCATGGGGATTTTTTCCCTCTAGGCAAAGTTAAATATTTTGCCAGCACAGATTGGTTTGAATGAAAGCCCCATCTAACAGTTGGCAAAAGTGTGTATAAAGAGAACTATTTGTATTGTGAGTGCTGTTCCATCTGTATTGGAGGAACATAAAATATGTAAGTGAGTTGTTTGACAACTATTGGGCCTTGGCTTGGCTTGAGTGCAGTGCATTATGGTGTATGCCCAGACTGTGCCTCTAAATGTATCTTCATGTCTTCACAGGCAAAAGTCTTAAATTATTATGAGCCATCCAACCATTGGGTGGGACAAAAGGAAGGTCTTTCACCCAAGGATGTTTTTTCGGAACATGATGTCGATTAATAGAAAATACGACCATGAGTTGTGTTACTCACTACACCTTGCAGATTCTTGCTACCAACTGGTTTCTTCCCCCCGCTCCCCACCCAAGGTTGTCTTTGATATTGTCTCAAACATAGTTATTGGGTTCTTTTCTTCTTCTTCTTCTTCTTAGAGAAATGGGATTGCGAATTCAGCTGGAGCAGTAAACTGCTCGTGCATTCTTTCTTTCTCAGAAATTATCCTGTCCTGCTTATCTACATATACAGAATATCAGCAAGATTTTTTTTGACTTATCTAGATCCCAGATGCACTGGTGAGTTACAGAAGACATTCTAGAAAGTTGTTGAATAATAGAATTAAAAATTATGAATTTAGAATCTAACCTCTGCCCTATCTCTTAGGGGCCAGGTTAGGCTTAATTCACATGTGTGTTTCATCATTCCATCAGTTTCAGGTACATCAAATTTAAGGTTTTGTTTCACTCAGAGTGCAATAATGTTCTTGTGAAAGCAGTTCTCACATTTGGCTGAAAATCATCAAAGCTGTTCACACAACAGCGAAAATGATGGTAGTGTGCATAAAGGGAACTGATGATTGGTTGCATGAAACAAACTGTCACATGACAGCTGTAGTTAATACAGTAAGACCCCCCCCCATATCTGCTTGGGATTGGTTCCAAGCCATGGATACTGTTTCTAAGCCAGTGGATAGTGAAAACCATAGATAATAGCAAATCCTCTATATATAGCATGGTAAAAGGGAAAATACACAGAAAATAAAACTATTTTCACAGAAGTAAAACCTAGCTTTCAGTATCCAGCCTTTGGGCTCAGAACACTCAGACATTATGAGTCCCTGTTGCATCTGAGCACTGCCTACAGGCTCCACCTCTAATGAGGTGTGTTCTAATTGGTTTGTACAGCATCAGCTGACATCAGTTACATAAGGCTCGTGATTGGAGGAAGCTAAACCTCGTGACTGAAGGATGCCTGTTTGCAGAGGCAAGGTATGTGCCATTTTGTTCTCTTCTCAGCTTACTTCAGTGTATAAGACAATCCTCAATTTTTAGTCTAAAGATTTTAGACAAAAGTATTGTCTTATACACGGGAAATGTGGTATTCCCTCAACTGCTGAGGACGTGCTGGAGTGCATGTGGGTGGGCAGGAGTGCATATGCGTGGACGTGTTTGGCCCTCAGCAATCTGGATCATATATGTTGTGGCCCTCCCTCTGAAAAGTTTGGAGACCTCTGATCAATAATATGGAAACTTAGCACAGTCCTGTTGGTGCTATCAGTCATCAAACCATTTCTGACTTATAGCAACCCTATGAATTAATTAACTCAGATTGCTATTGACCAATTAAGTTAACCAATACTGTGTTGAATCCCAACCATCCCAAGTGTGTGCCGGCATAGTGGTTGTGTCCCTAGGCTGGAAGAGATTTTAATCTGGCATGATTTGACACCTCCATCACTCTACCTAATTTTTGCTTCTTCTGCCACCAGCTCTTACAAGGCAGAGGTGTTTTGCTGGCAGACCTCTGAGATTAACTAGCAGAAGGTGATTTTGACAAACAAGGACATTCCTGCCAGGATAAGGAGATTTCTGCTGGCAGAAAAGGCTTCCACCTATATCTAACCTCTTTGAGTTAGGTTTCCACAATTATTTATTTATTTATTTATTTATTTATTTATTTATTTATTTATTTATTTATTTATTTATTCATAACATTTGTTGCCATGTCTTTCTCTCAGAATTGATTCTCAAGGCAGTTCACAGGAGTATTAAAAGGAGTACATTACAACAAAATAAGGTAGAATATTAAAACAACTGGATTACAAAGCACTTTAATAAAAATAGTACAACACCTTAATAAGAGTCTCTTGCTGAGCAGTCCACTAACTAATAAAGGCCTGCTAAACTTACAGGCCTTTACTGGACAGCAGCCACGAAATTAAAAGACACCTGCTTCTTGGGAGGAAAGCTATGACAAACCTTGACAGCATCTTAAAAAGCAGAGACATCACCTTGTCAACAAAAGTCCGAATACAGTGGGGTCTTGACTTGAGAACTTAATCCATATTGGAAGGCGGTTCTCAGGTCAAAAAGTCTGTAAGTCAAGTCTCCATTGACCTACAGTGCATTGAAAACTGATTAATCCCATAACAGGCCGTTTTTGTTTCATTTTGTTTTTCTTCTGGTCTGTATGTCAAATCTTAGTCTGCAAGTCAAACCTAAATTTTGCGGCCAGAGAAGTCTGTAACTCAAAAAGTCTGTATGTCAAGCCATCTGTAAGTCAAGGGTCCACTGTACTCAAAGCTATAGTTTCTCCTGTAGTGATGTATGGAAGTGAGAGCTGGACCATAAAGAAAGCTGACCGCCGAAGAATTGATGTCTTTGAATTGTGGTGCTGGAGGAAGCTCTTGAGAGTCCCCTGGACTGCAAGGAGAACAAACCTATCAATTCCAAAGGAAATCAAACCTGAGTGCTCACTGAAAGGACAGATCCTGAAGCTGAGGCTCCAATACTGTACTTTGGCTATCTCATGAGAAGAGAGGACTCCTTGGAAAAGACCTTGATGTTGGGAAAGTGTGAAGGCAAGAGGAGAAGGGGACGACAGAGGATGAGATGGTTGGACAGTGTCATCAAAGCAACCAACATGAATTTGACACAACTCCGGGAGGCAGTGGAAGATAGGAGGGCCTGGTGTGCTCTGGTCCATGGGGTCACAAAAAGTTGGACATGACTAAACCACTAAACACGCAAACATACAAAAGGTGTTTGTCTTCTAGAGCAGTGATCCTCAACCTTGGGTCTCCAGATGTTCTTGGACTACAGCTCCCAGAACCCTTCACCACCACCTATGCTGGCCAGGATTTCTGGGAGTTGAAGTCCAAGAACATCTGGAGGCCCAAGGTTGGGGACCACTGTTCTAGAGAAGAACAGGGAGGGAGGGAGGGAGACTAGCTTCCATCAAAAGGGAGTTTTGAAGGTCAGGAACAATTACTGATATGGGCACCTGAACGTTCCTATCACAAAGAAAATGCAAAACAATGTTTCTCATTTCCCACCCCTCCACATAGTGCACTAGTTAGGAGCCTTACACTATTCTTGCACCTATTTTCTTGGACTAATCCCAGATATATGAGGGGACCTTTAAGGGGTTTGTCAGTGTTAGCAGGTACCAGGGTGTGACTCCAGAAAAACTAGTTTGGGACTCAAGGGCTGCTGTCACAAGAGCAAGGATTTAATCCTTTCCCATAAAACGTTAATATGTTGTGTCTGAAAACTTGGAGAGAACGTATCCACAAAGACTTCTCGCAACTCTTTCCTACAGTAATACCTGGAAGTCACTTTTTATATACTCAAAGGTATTTAATCATTATTCCACAACTTTATCAGTCCTGGTAGCAAATTCTGGTGTTTGGAGATAGGTTGCATGGCTGAGCAGTGCATCAAAGTAAGCCTTGCACTTGGAAGATTACACATAACATGATGATCCAGAGGTGAAAATGTCAAGCTAGAATTGGATACCTTCACTTGTGTTCCTGATGATTAAAACCTACCCTGGGCAAGTAGTGCAGCAATCCTCCAGCTTCACCATGCAGTAAGTGCCCACTTCCACATGCCTACTTGGTCACAAAAAGTGACTAGCTTCTTGTATGACTAGGAGCTTTCCATTTTAGGCTGCAGGAGGGCAAGAAGTGCAATGTTCATGCATGAATAACAGGGGGATATACAGCACCTGCATTCAGTTAAGGCCTGTTTGTGGTTTGGCTACAACTCCGCTGTGTGTGGCAGCTGAATCTTGATAACCTCAGCAGTGCTGTAGATCAGTATGACGATTAACAACAGAAGTGGGCTGCAATCCAGGAATGTTTATGCCAAATAAAATGTATTAGGCTTTAAGATGTCACAAGACTTTATTTTCGAATAAATAAATAAATACGTATTCTCGAAGGCTTTCACGGCCGGGATCTGATGGTTGTTGTGGGTTTTTCGGGCTCTTTGGCTGTGTTCTGAAGGTTGTTCTTCCTGACGTTTCGCCAGTCTCTGTGGCTGGCATCTTCAGAGGACTGAAGTAGGAACTCTGTCCAGCATGGACAGCATGGACAGAGTTCCTACTCCAGTCCTTTGAAGATGCCGGCCACAGAGTCTGGCGAAACGTCAGGAAGAACAACCTTCAGAACATGGCCAAAGAGCCTGAAAAAACCACAACAACCAAATAAATAAATAAATAAATAAATAAATAAATAAATAAATAAATAAATACCGGTGGGATCCATTCATAGCAACAAAGTCCGACGTTGGGCAATACTTTTAAGCCTCCTTTGTACCTTTTAAGTGACCCAATAAAGACATTGCCCAACCTTGGTCTTCGTGGTTCTTTTCCAACAGGACATTGTTGTGATTATTAGCACCCACTCCCCCGGGAATGAGGTGGAAGGCTTCTTAAGTAAGAAAGCAGGTTTGTGGAAGATATTTTGGAACTTTGAAGTGCTCCCCTTCTCCGTGGGAGAGGGTTGATCATCAACTAACTTTGGCTGTCAGTTTTGCAGCTTTTCTGTCATCGATGTGTTTCTCCCAACCCAAAAAAAGATGTATCACGCCGAGCAACCGTGATATTGGTCTACAACGCAAGTTCCATGTATTTTCCATCCGCCCCGTCCTAAACACAATATGTCAATAATAACCATAGGCTGCATTAAAAGGCTGTTGTCAAGTTCTCTTGCAGTCTTTACATCCTCTCTAATTTACAATATGAGGCGTACTGGGCTGTTTGGAAGCCATTAACGCTCACCTTCAGTCCCCTAACCTAAGCGGCACTGCTGGTGTGCTTGCAAACTGTCTTACATTTGCAGCGCATAGCAATTTCTTAAACCCCGAAACCTATAAAAATTGAAATGCTACAAGCCGTGAGTTCGAAACAACACGAGTTGCTGCCTTTGCTACCGTTTACTTCACGCCGCTGCCCAACCCGTGGAATGCATTGGGTGTCCCGCACAATGTTCTCCTGAAGGCAAGATGTTGTTCGACACACACACACACAGACAGACACAGACTCACACAGAGCCGGTAGCAGAGAGGGGAAAATGGCGTCGGAAGTGAGTGGGAAGTCTCGTCTTTGAACAGTGGGATGATCAGTCTACCCTTTAAAAAAAGAGAGAGTCTATGCGGGCGCGTGCCAGCTGCCCTCCTCCCCACCGCCCGTCTTGGGCACGGGGTCCTCCTGGCGGCGAGTGACGCTCTAGGCTCTCTCCGTGTACAGTACTCGCTGCTCCCGGCGTCCCCGGCCCGAGCTGGACTCGGGGGGAGGAGGGACGGCGGAGGCTCGGTGCGGCTCCTCCCGTTCCTTCGGGCTCCAGCCTCGCCTGGACAGCGCCGCAGGTACTGAACCCCGACTCCCAGCCTGCGCGGTATCCCCAAGACCTGGCCGCTAGCTTTGCCGATCGCTCCGAGATCCCTGCTCAACCCCCTTCTCCCCCGGCCGCTGGCCAGGAACCTCCGGCCTCGTCCTCATCCTGGCTCTCCCGTCGCTCCGGGCGTCCCTGAGCCCAAGCAGCAGCCCTCCCGCTCCTTCCTCCCCAGCCCCGGCCAGCCTTTTGTGACAGCCCGATCTTCCTTGCCTCCTCCCCTAGAGGGACACCCCATCCCCATCCAGTAGTCATTATCATTTCTCTAATCAATGCTTTATTAATGTTTTCAGGTTATTTCTCTCTCCTTCTCACTCCCCCCGCGCTCCAGACACATACTGTACTCGTTTTCCGTATCCTCACCTGCAATTTGGCAGGAATTGCTTCTCCTTGATCGTCCTCATCACTTAATCGCTGCGATTTCCCTCCTTTTTTCTGTTATGGTTTTTCCCCCATTGCTTCATTCATCAGTCACTATAATAATATACACATTAGTTGGCAAATGTCGTAATTTCTTGCAGGCACTGATGAATCACCATTGCTTGTGCAGCTGTCCTGTTTGCCATCCTGTAACCCTCCGTGGGCCTCACTCTGTTGCCAAAGCTGTAATAAACACATTTGGAAGGTGGCTATGACTTTTCAAGCAGAGTACTGAGACTCTCACACAATTAGAGTTACAAGATTTTATGTGAATGGGAGGGGAGCACTCTTTATCTCATAGGAACAGGTTTTACCTGTCCAAGATAGTGATGTATTTAAGATACTCTGTATTCATTCTGAACTTCTTAGCAATTTGCTACATCTTAAAGAGCTTTTCTCAGTTTATTCATTGTTCCAGATCTCTGGTACTTCTGTGGAGGTCAATATGTGTTCAGATTATTATTAGTTGTTGTATTGAACGACATGCAGGATGTTTTGCTCCAGGAGAACAGCAGTTGCTAAGGGATCATCAGAAAAAATATTGTAAATTCCTAAAAGCCAACATCAGTTTCTTAGAAGCTAGGTTATTTCAAAGTTTCCACCTTTGTAACCCTATAGCTAGTGTAGCAACAAGAGTTTAAGTGTGCCAGAGAGGACTGATATATTAACATCTGTTTTAGACCTCAGAATTGGATAGTGCATGCAAATAGTACAAATTATTCTTTACTAACATAAAACACTAACATAAATGGTCCACACTCCCTCTAATCTTTGGTTTTATATTATACAGTCCTGCTAAAATCATGTAGAAATTTCACGAGTGGGCTGCTTTAATTTGTATGAATGCACTGCCTTATGTCAGGGTGGAAGAAAGGACAGAGGCCAGACTCCTGTTCGTAGTTTACACATATGTAAATAGAATTATGCAACTCACTGTGGAAAATTGCTGCTAACTAACAACGAGTCAGCTGTGTGATGAGATGTGCCATTCTTTGCTCAATAGGTGTCTTGTAATGCACCTGGTTCCCCTTTAGTTAACAACAGCATGCCTCAGTGGGTTAATGCAATTTAACTGGCCCATATATAAATCATCAACAGAAGTTTGATTATTGATTGATTAGAGCAGGCTTCTCCAGTCTGGTGCCTTCCAGATGTATTAGCATGAAGGAATGTGTAATCCATTACATCTGAAGGGCACCAGGTTGAGGAAGACTACATTAAGGCCTTGGCATCCTTGAAGCAGAAGGGAAAATGAGATAGAGTGTGCTGGTGATGTGAATTTCTCTCTGAAGAGCTGGGCCGAAAAGGTAGATTTTTTTAATTAGTTATCATAGTGGAAAATGCTTTTACTCTTAGAAAATATTTGAGAGCTTATATGCATTTTAAATATTTGGAGATATTTGAGCATACAAAGAGACCCATATATTTTCATCTGTATGCAGTATCACATGTATTTTAGGTACTTTCACATATAATAAATGGTATTTCACTTTGTGTTTTTCACTAGGACTCTGTCACATGAAACAAACACAGTGAATCATAGTGCAAGAGGTTTGACATTTTCATTGCTCCCACAACAAGTTTTGCAAACTGATGTCATCTCAGCTGGCAATCACCATTTGCACAACAGCAAGTAGCAATGATCCTGCTCTGCATAACAGCAGGTCTTTGCACTTCATTAGCATTCAGTAGGATCTTGATCCTTGGGTTTTTATTTTTCCATTTTCAAACACTTGGTCTCAAAATTCAATTTTGTAAAGAGTGTTAATGGAAAATACTCTCAGTATATACAGGTAGGTTCATTAGTTACTTTTCTGCTAAATCAGCTCTCAAGCATTTTAACAATAGTGCAAATTTCCAAGCAAGTGTGATTCACAGTGCAATCATGCAGAAGCCACACTGAAATCAGTTTGACTTATTTTGAGGTTAAGTGTGTGGAATTTCAGCTTAGAAGCAAAGTTCAATAGATATCTATTCAAAAGTTATGAACACCTATTTGGGCGTCCATGACACATGGGGTGTCTTCAGTAAAGGACACTAATATGTGTTCAATCTGTTTCTAGGCTGCCTACCAGGAACTTTAGCAGATAGAGGGAATACCTGTTAGCAGGGCACAGAAAAGGAAAATACACAGGCATGTACAGTTGTATGAATTTGAGATAAATGGTAAATGAAACTACTTCAGAATCCAATACTGTAGATAATTGCCTTGAAGAAATGTTTTGTCTCATTCGTTTTCTGAAGAGGATGTGTTTGTGCTATTTAGAACTGGTTGTCAGGTTGTGCCTTAGAGTATGCCAAAAATAATGTTTGCAAAGTTTTCTCCATAAGTAGGCAGATGAAAAGGATTTCTTCCTAATTTCCAGCAGTGAGTAGTTATTTTTGTTCTTGGAACATGTGGTTCAAATCTTTCTGCAAACTTGATTGCATTGCCTATTACACTATTACCTGTTGTCACTGAGGCACAGCCTATTTTGTCCTTCTGGTTCATGGCACGGGAACATCTTTTGACCCCTAGTTGAAGAGATTCGTTGCACATTTTAAAGCTATATCATTCCAAATAAATGGGCAAAATCTTTCATTAAGGAGTCCTGCCCAGTTTTCAAATAATTTCGCCTTTGCTCCATATGGAATACTGTATCTGCTCTTTTATTAATAAGGCCTTTCTGGCTACAGTGGTTTGAGAAGAGAAATTTCAGAATGGAAACATTGAGTGCTAAAGTCATTAAAATGTAGCTACTATGAAAAAAACTTATTGTGATAATTTCAGTTGTGAATTTGTATGGAATGCCACAGCATAAGCATAGTTTAGATAGAATCAGTTGTTTAGGGCAGATTTTATATAACAAAATTTGCTAATATAGGTAACAAAGGGACAAAAAAGAGGGAAGAAGTTATAAGTTCAAAGCTTAGAACTGACATCATTCACGGGGGTTCAGATGCAGTGCTGGCTTCCTGTAAACCTTGGTCTGAGAATTGGTAACCTATACATGTGCCTCTTTAAAGTGGATTGTTCCTTCCTTTAGCAATATTAGTTAGATTCTACCCCTGGATGTATACTATATTCTTTACAAACCACAGTACAGGGAGCTTGAATTTTATGAGGGGGCTGTAGCATAGAAGCATGGTCGATGGCTATAAGAGGAGAGGAGATTTCTGAAGGAAGCAGTGCTTTGCAGGAAGCAAATGGTGGTACTGTGTCAGACCAAAGTGTTTGAAGGTTATTCTCGACTGCATCTTAAAATAAACAGGGAACTAATAATGTTTAGCAATACTATCCACAGAACATCATCCCTGTTCTGTAAGACAATCTTCAGCTTGCAAAGGCTTGACTTAAGAAGGCCTGTTGGCCTAGTATTGCTAAGTTCTCTCCTCGGCTCTCAAATATGGTGGACATCTTTCTTATCCTCAATGCAAGGTGTAAAAATACCTTCAAAACTTACTTTTCTAAAACCCTGATATGATGTCATGTCAGGATGTACTTGATGTTTTCAGAAATGATAGAATACATCTAATCAGAATATTTGCTAATACTGTACTGTATTTTGCTTATATATGTATGTCTCAACCCTATCTCTACCTTTTGTATGCCAGATTAACATTGAACTACACCTGGTAGGCTTTTTTACACACTGGCAATAGAAGAGTATTTGGAGTCACATGCAGAGCATAACTTGAGGGACCTCTAAAATACAGTAGTGATGTATGTTATGTATTAATTGATTGCAGAATGTTTGGTACTTCAGGTCTGCGCAAAGGAAGTATAATTTACATCCAAGCTGGAGGCAACCGGAAAAACAGCCAACAAAAACATGGAAGACAGGTGAGGTTCCAGAGGGACTGAAAGGCCATACCCTTCTTGCTGGGAAACCAGGAAACCTCAGATTTGTTTGTTTGCTTTCTATTTTAAATTTCTGAATTACTTTCTTTTAAAGTTTTCAATCACAGCAAGGGAGTAGAACAATTTCCAAAATGCAGAGATATTTAAACTATGATTGTAACTCATCTAAATGGTCTTAATGGAACCTGTTTAGACCTCAGATGTGTTGTTACCTTTTGAAGATAGCTAAATTGGCATGTCTTTTCCCATTTTTACTCATTTACTCTGTTGCAATTCCATTGCTCGTTTGTTTCATTCCACCGAAACCCAACACTAGTCTATCTATGTGTGTATTTCTCAATTATCAGTCATAACTGGTATATATTTCTATTTGTGGCTTTCAGATAAAGCCCTCTGGCAAGGAATTTCTGCAGAGATTTCTGAGGAATGTCACAGGGCACAGACAGTGGGCAAGATCCAGTGTTAGGCTTCAACTGGTAGAACTGCAAGATACAGGATATATGCTATGGGGGTGATATGTTTTTCATATTCTAGCTCCCTTTTAAAAAAGAGAAAAAACTTGACGAGAAGGCTGGTAGTTCCTCTGAGCCAGTTTTCAGGCAATTTTGAAGGCATCAGGGGAGGATGGATGAGGAACGGGTGTCTCTTGCACTGGTGCTACAGTACCAGTGCTGTATTGAATTTAGGCCTCATTTCATGAGAGGCATTGCAGAGAGCTGTTAGGACTCAGGGTTGGTTTGTTTGTTTGTTTGTTTGTATTTATTTATTTATTTATTTGATTCAATTTTTACCCTGCCCATCTAGTAGCCAAGCCACTAATCTGGGTGGCTTACAATAACAGCATTCACAACGCAAACTAAAATTAAATAATAAATAACAATCAAGACATTAAACAAAAGAGCAGACAAAGTCCTAACTTAAATTAAATCTATAATAGGATATGTGGTGGCAACAGATTAACAATCAACCACAAAAATGTGGGTCATCAAAAATTAGAGGCTAATCTAAACATTTAATTAAATTAAACAGTGCCAGGAGTATGAAGAGCCTGAGTAAAAAGTCATGTCTTCTTTGTTTTTTTCCTGAAGGCGAGAAGGGTTGGGGCCTGATGTACTTGCACAGGAAGAGCATTCCATAGCATGACAGCCACTGCTGAGAAGGCCTGGTTCCTAGTAGTGGATTTCTGGTCCTCCCTTGGAGTGGCAACCTGTAGCATCATTGCGTGGGAAATATGGGTAGGATGGGACATCAGTCTGAGGGAGAGGTGCTCTGACAAGTAACAAGGTCCCAAAACATGTAGGGTTCTGAATGTTAACAATAGCTCCTTGAACTTGGCCCAGAAGCACAATGGCAGCCAGTGGAAATGCACTAGAACTGATGAAATATGATTGTATTATGATGTTTTTGATACCAGCCTGGCTGCTGCGTTTTTCATTTACTGTAGCTTCTTAACAACATTCAAGGGCAGCTCCATGCAGAAAGCATTGCAATAGTCTATCTTTCAGACTACCAGTGCATGAACCAATGTCATCAAGGTCTTTCCACCAAGATAGGGGCAGAGGTGTACAGTCTGCCTCAGTTGAAAGAAGGCAGACTTGGTCATGGCCGAGATCTGATTCTCTCTTTACAGGGCTGGGTCCAGGAACACACCTAGATTACAAACCAGATTGTTCAGGGCAAGTGTGACTTCATCTGGACCAGGCGAAAGGCATCCTAGTCCTCCAATCACATGAACTCCATCTTGTCAGGATTCAATTTCAGCTTGTTAGCTCTTGTCCAGTCCATAGCCGCAGCCAGGCAGCATTCCAGGGTCTGCACAGCTTCATCGGCTGAAGATGAAAAGGATGGAGTTGCATGTCATTAGCATACTGATGAAAACACACTCTGAATCTCTGAATTAGTTACCACGCATAGTCTGGGAGCATGCTCTGCATTATATCATTAAAGAGCTTCACAAAGGAAATACCATTAGTAGTGGGTAAGCTGCTTTTCAGTAAAGTTTGCCTGCATAAACTAATCTTCCCAGTGAAGCATTCCTGATAAGCCTCTGAGGAACCTCTGTCTTTCAAGCTCTCTCAAAACACAGTTGGAAAGACATTGCTTCTTAAATTCAAAGCACTACTCTCCAAAACCATGCATTCCAAGACCATAGGTTTGTAAGCAAACTAGTAATACATTTTACAACATTGAGTCAAAGTTATTTATTTATTTAAGCAGTTATCTTTTCAAGTCAAGGTTCTACAAGGTTCTAATAATGATTTAACAACACACAGTAAAAGAGTGAAACAAAAGTTCATAGTGAAAACTATCAATTTTAAGCATTTCGAGTTAAGCTGCATACTTGATACAAATATGTCTAACTAGTGGTAACCCTTTGGTTCAAGACTATTGATTGTAATGACCCCATGCACAAAAATATGAGAGTGGTTCAATCTCTCTTGAGCTGTTTAATAGCAGCTACTCTTCTCTCGGTTTTGCTGACAGAGTAATCCCTTCTCATCTGTGCACATCAGTGAAGGAATCTGTGAATCAGGATGTGAACGTACAATAATACATATCCATACTGTACTTAGAAATCACTCCCATTTAGTTAAGCAGAGCTCAGTTGAATGCTTAGAGGGCTGCACCTAAAATTGCTAAACAACCAACAGATAACTGCTTAGCTTTCAGAGCTAAGTGTGTGTTTAAACAGTAGTTGAAATATTCAGTTTTATTACACATCCACCTCAAATCCAAAACAAGAAAACAAACTTAAGGTATACACTTTTCGTTTTAAGTTTTTCTTATTTATTTGATTTATTTATTCGACTTGTATGCCGCCTGCACTCTGCAAGAATTTATCATCAGATAACAGTTCTGTTTAATGCATTAATTTATTGGTACTAATGAAGATAGAAAGCTGATTACACAAATGTTTATTTACAGTTCTGAAGCAATGAAATTAAGCTTTAACCCATTACAATTGTCTATTTCAAGAATGCTATCCAAATGAAAACATATCTGAAAAAATACGTAACAAACTGATACATTCTTAATTTTTATCCACAAACACCATGGATAGCCCAGCCAGTTAAAAAATCCAATAAAACTGACTGAAAAAACTATACAAGGCAAGTTCTGGGTGAATGTACATCTGTAACAGGAAATATGTTCCTAAATGATGTATGAATTAATCCTGACTCTCTCTCCGCACCACAGCAAGGAGCCTTATTTCTATCTTTGTGACTGAATGACATCATGGTGCAATTTTAAAATTCTTTACCTAACCAGAACATTCTTGACTTCGTGGAGTAGCTTAATAGTCCTGTACCTGCATAAAAGTGACTCTAGCGGTGATTTGTTCCCAGGTTTTGTGAAGAGAGTAGAAACTTAATTACCGTAATATAGAATACTGGGAAATGTTAAAATGATGCACAAATCCATGTGTTTGTTATAAGATAAATGTGTAGCCCCTTCTTTCTCAAAAATACATTTGCATATGTGCTGATATGTGATAACATTTCTGATATAAAACTCCACAGAAAAGTGTGATGATGATAAATGTTTCTTGCTCTCTCTAGAAATTAAAAGGGTTCCATCCAGTACCAAATACTCCCTTCTTGTTGTATTCATTCTGTTTCTCTTGACTCTGTTCTTGCAACAGGTGAAAGGTGTCACAGGTGCTATGAAGGCATAGACAACTGCTTGATGTCCTGGTTAATCATGACACCCAGCCAAGGGCAGTAGGGAAGAAAGTAGAAATTTTTCCCATTGACTTAGAAACAACTAACGGCCATGGCCGGGTAAGAATTAAAAACTGCCAACTTTTGTTTCAACTTTATATGCTTCACCTGTGAAGTTCTACCATAGGGCTTTATGAAAATATTCTCAATGAGAAATCCTAAACACAGCAAGAATTAGATGGTCTTTATTCTGGCCAGCTACAGCTCATCTTTAATTGCCCTCCTTAATGTTAATAAAATATGAGCATTCCTCGCCTTGAAAAATAATCACAGTTGCCATGCAAATTCCCTCACAGCTGATTTGGGCTATAGATTGCTTTGCCTGCTTTTCTAAATCTTCCACACAGTCTCTAGAGTACTTTAAATTTTGAAACGTTTGCAAGGTTTTGCTGAGAAATGATATGTATTCTTACAGTTTCCAAATTCTGTTCCCCTCCCCCTATGTTTCAGGATTTGTCCAACGTGTTGACATTATGGGGAGTTGTTGTAGCTGCCCATGCAAAGACAGGGTTCCAGACAACCATCCAACCAAGTTTAAGGTAACAAGCATGAATTTATCTTGCATAACATTTTTTCTAGTAGCATTAGCAGAATAAGTTAATGTATAAAAAACGTTGTGTCACCAAGGCATTAATCCACTTCAAAGCCCCCATGTTTAACAGAAGAGACTGATGTAGTCCTCTTGGTATTTTTCATGAGCTTGAGGTTGCTGTTTTTCCTTAAGTTTGGAAACATTGTTTTGTGTATGTTTAAGTAGTGGTGGCACAGAGGCTATATGATTCATCTTCCTGGTGGGAGAGGGAACGGCTGCTCACATGATACAACTGAAACCAAGGAAAACCTTATCTGTCCATAAGACACGAGTACACCCCAGCTGCTTTGCTGAACATGCTACTTGAAGAAGAGTTCTGGAGAACTTGTACTCTTCCTCTGTTTGGGACATTTTGGTTAATTTTAGTAAAGGTGCTGCCCAACTGTGTACCATGCAATTTCTTATGAGCCAAGTTGTTCATTTTTGATCCATAGTTTTAGGAAAACTAGCAGGGGTTGCTTGAAAGATGCTTTCAGATTCTTCATTGTCCTTGCACCAACAGACGGCCATATTAACACTTCTCAAACATAGTAAGATTACATGATAGTGCCTATTAGAAAGTTCATCTAATGTTGAGCAATGAATGTTGGGTGAGTGTGCAATGTTTGTAGCTTCAAACTACAAATAAAGCCATTAGAAGCAGGTGGATGTGCTGTGAGCCTCTTGGGGTGTACAAGAGGAACTCTTCATTTCCCCATATAAGAGTCATTAACGGAGCAGCTGGACTCTTGCTAGACACTGGGCTAGCAGTTCCAAGGTATATCAGACTGATACATTTCCCTGGTGGTGAAGAAATTCTTTAAAGAATTGCTCCATTTTACAAGAGTAGATATGGTTGTCCTTAAGAAGAGGTTGCTCAACCTGTGCACCTGCTTAAACTCACTTCACCAGAATATAATTTTATATGGTACCTACCCTGCCTCCTAATGTGCCATTTGGCTTAATACCTGCAGGTTCTGACAATGGTTTTTGCTACCCTTACAGGTAACAAATGTTGATGATGAGGGCAATGAGCTGGGCTCAGGAATTATGGAGTTGACACAGAGGGAGCTTGTTTTGCACACGCACAAACGTGATGCTGTTCGGTGGCCGTACCTTTGCTTGCGTCGTTATGGTTATGACTCTAACCTCTTCTCCTTTGAGAGTGGGCGTCGCTGCCTGACTGGACAGGGTATGTTACTTTTTCACCAGAGGCTTTGGCTCCCAAATATCTGTGCTAGAGAATGCCATGAAATTAGAAGAAAAGGCGATTCCTCTCCCTGGGGCATGTGGTAGATCTGGATCTTGTGCAGAAACAGTTCGCACCATGTAGGATAGACTTATTTAACTGAAAACTGTAGTATATATATATGTCATTATGCCAATATACATCAGAGGCAATACTGATACTGGAGGTGTAATATATTGGCATGACATGATAGCTATTGATAGCCTTTGAATATTTGTGACTGTGTTGAAGTTTGGGACATTGGAATCCCTCTCCTGGTAAAATTTGAGGTAACTTACATCTTTCAGGTGTTCCATATTACACAACATTGTATGTTTTTTCTAGATCTTTGGTGCCTGACTGAGTAGCCCTCCACCTTCAGCAAGCAAGGGAGAGTGTTTGTTATCTCAAAACGTTACCCCATCCCTACATTCTTTGAAATAACTATTCATAGATCCCGAGAACCACAAAGAGGGTTCTAAAGTATTCATTATACATACAGGTTCTGGTTTACATGTGTATCACTGTAAGCCAGGTAACTGTGATCTGCAAGTCTGCTAAATTTGCATTTGATCTCTATGCACAGAAGTATCATTTACAGTAACTATGATTTTCATAAATGTATTTGTAATGTGATACCACAGTGTGTGAGAGGGAACTGAAGGAAAGTGGGGCTCATGAAGTCTGCTTACTTTTCAATTTGAAATATGTTTTCTTCTCACAATTAACACTAATCTGCATCAATAGTTTGTATCTATACCAGTGGTTCCCAACCTTGGGTAACCCAAGTGCTCTTGGATTGCAGCTCCCAGAAACCCTGGCCAGAACAGCTGGTGGTGAAGGTTTCTGGGAGTTGTAGTTCCAGAGCACCTGGGTTACCGAAGGTTGGGAACCTCTGATCTATACTCTCTGGATGTAAAAGTTAACCACAGACAAATGCAAGTCTGTAATTCAAAATGGTATGGTTAGATAGGCAGTTTCTTGTTCAGAAGTTTTGTAGGGTTCCTCTACTTAAATGTAAGTGTCTGTTACTATTTTTTAAAACTCATCTGCATTTCCCCTTTTTACTTTATTTCCCTTGTGGCTTTGTTTTTAATACTCATTTTATTTGAGGGATCAGCCTCTTTGTGCTGGAGAAGATATAGGAAAAATTGGGTGTTGGGTATTTTATGTTGCTTTCTTAAAACAACAACAGTGAGAACAGTTTTCTTCAGAACAGCAGCTGTCGTTGCCATGTTCTCATCCTTGTTGCTATGGGGATTTTTGTGCGTGTTTGTGCGTGCTGATGTCCAATTGGTTAATTCAGCATAGCCAGGCTATTGATAGAAATGTTTTATTACATGGCAGGGCAGGTGTTACATTTAGTATAAAAAGCAAGGTGCTGTCCCTCTTCCTCTACCAGTTTCAGTTCATGTTAATCAATAAAAATATTGCTGTGATTTGCAAAGAAGGTCAGGCTCCTAATTTATTGCTGACAAATGAGATGGGGAATGACCCGTTGTGTTCTTTGTGCCTTATCAATACTGTTGCTGACTAATTTTACTCAAGATCAGCATACTGCCCTTATTTCTGATGGTGTCATTAAATTATTGTGTATGTTTTATAAAAAGATACACCATGGTATACCAAGTAATACTAGCAACGTCAACCATGGGAATCAAGACCTTTATTTTATTCCTTTCCTTTCCTCTTCTCTTATTTTTTTCTTTTACCCTTCTCGGTTTTCTATGTTTCACTTAAGTAGGGGAAGGATAAATGAATAAAAAGAGGGATGGACATGCAGAGAAGATAATGTTTGAATTATTTATTTCTTAATTTGGGAAGAAAAAGACCCAGTAGCATGGCAGTAACAGTAAAATATACCATGTGTACGTATGCTTTAATTGTGACAAGATAGTTTGTACCATGTGCATTTGTACTTACAGTATGAGGTGTTTTTAAATATGTTCAAATATTTTATAAAGTGCCTTTCTTTTTGGTCAGAATAGCGCAAAAACCCCAATTCAAATCAAAGCCCTCCTTCTCCGTGTCTGATTCATTGGTAGAAATGCTAGAACTCCCCCCCCCCCCAATTCTCAATAGCCAGGGTATAAAGGGAACCTCAGGAAACACCATCTCTCATATGAAGTGGTCTTCTCACACACGGCTAGTAGTGTATTTATATCCTTTCAGGAAGCCCTGCTTCAAGTGGCAATTTTAGTACTCAGGAATCAGATTACTTCCACCAAGGAGCAGGAGCTCCTTCCAGTCAGGTCCCTTGCTTTCACACTTTAAGTTAGTGCACAGTAGAAATGCATCTGGCTTTTAGTTGTTGTTGTTGTTGTGTGCTGTCAAGTCACTTCTGATTTAAGGGGACCCTATGAGTGGGCAATCTCCAAAATGGCCTGTCTTCAACTGCCCTCCTCAGCTCTTGTAAACTCAAGCCTGTGGCTTCCTTTGTTTCATTGTTTTATTTTTGCTGCTAGTCTTACTGGTGCTGACCATCTTGGGTATTTGTATATTAATTTTCTGCTCTAAGCTACCTTGAAGGCCTGATGGGCGGGATATAGATCAGGTGAATTGGTAATAATTATATCCCCTAATAACCCTTTTAAGAATAGTTGCCTTTTCAGCCTCAGCCATTTAGGTCTTGATTTGCATGTTAAGCTATATGTTAAAGCGTTCACTCTCTTCTTTCAGTTCATATTATTTTTTCAGTTTTTTATTAAATACAGCATTAGTCAGAACTCTGTGAAACCTATTAGGAGCTGATATCTATGATAATGAGCTTTTAAAGTTAATTGTATTTGCATTCCATAAGTATATTCTTTTCATTACATGTATATTCCTTGTTCGTTTTTAAAGAACTAGACTCAGTTCATAAGAAATGAACTTTTCCTTCTCTTTCCCCCAATATTATTTTGGTGTTTGCATAGGAATTTTTGCATTCAAATGCTCAAGAGCAGAAGAGATATTTAACTTGCTACAGGACCTGATGCAGTGCAACAGCATTAATGTGGTGGAGGAGCCTGTGATCATCACACGGAACAGTCATGCTGCTGAACTGGAACTGCCTCAGACACCAAACAGTAAGGTTCTCCCAAGTCTTGGTAGAAAGAGGGAAGTGAAAACACAATCATGTGCTGCTCATCTGTCAATTTTAGAGCATTTTAGAGCAGTTTTAATCTCAACCATGGTTTGTTCCAAAAGGATTAGCACTATTTTTGTGGGGCCACATGGGCTGTTTGATGCCTTCTAGTAAAAGTAAAGGTTATGGTTCCCCTTGACATTTAGTCCAGTTGTGTCTGACTCTAGGGCACGGTGCTCATCCCCGTCTCCAAGCCATAGAGCCAGTGTTTGTAGACAGTATCTGTGGTCATGTGGCCAACACGACTGGACATGGAATGCCGTTACCTTCCCACCGTGGTGGTACCGATTTATCTACTCACATTTACATGCTTTTGAACTGCTAGGTTGGCAGGAGCTAGAACAATTGACAGGAGCTCACTCCGTCACATTGATTCGATTTTATGGCTGCTGGTCTTCCAATTTTGCAGCACAGAGGCTTCTGCGGCACCACCACTTCCCCTGCCTTCTAGTAGGGTGGTACTAAAGGTTTAATTTTGCTTTGGCTTTTAAAAAAATTCAGTGGGGATTTAGTACATACTGTTTGTGTCCCATGTGGTAAGTTTACTGTAAAGGTTTACATCAGCTGACTGAGTATCCCCCACCCCACCCCGCCAGTTACCTGTTTAAAACAGTTCTTAGATATGTTTTCTCCAATGTAATTCAGCTGGAACCTGTCAAAGGAACTGCAGAAACCTAGCACGTCTGTGAGAATCAGTAGGCTCTGAATGTCTCTCTTGATTATAAAATTTCTTGTTTTGTGTTTAGTTTTTTCTTAGGGACTCCAGCATTTAGCTATGGGCAGTACCGTATTTGCCGGCATACAAGATGACTTTTTTGGCCCCAAAAACATGCCTCCAAGTGGGGGGGGGGTCATCTTGTACGCCGGGTGCACTTCAGTTGGGCCAGGAAGGAGCCACCGCCGCTGCCATTGAGTGAGTGACGTGGGGCCGCGCTGGCCGGGGAGGAAGGCAGGCAGGCAGGCAGGCAGGCAGGCAGGCAGTTGGTCTGGATGGAGGGAGGGAAGCAGAGCCGGCCATGCCTGAGCAGCCAGATCCCACCGCCTTGCGCCGCTGAGCCAGCTACACGCTCGCTCGCCCACCACCCGTCTGCTTCCCCTCTTCCTCCTCCTCCTCCTCCTCCCACCACCCACCCAGCTGCTTCCCCTGTTCCTCGCCCTCTCGCTGTTGAGCCAGCTGTGCACTCGCTCACCTGCCCGCTTCCCCTCTTCCTCCTCCTCCTGCCGCCGCCCACCCATCCACTTCCTCTCTTCCTCGCCCTCCTCCCCGCTGGTCATGAACTTCCAGGGCGGGCCCGGGCAGAGCCCCGGGCAGCCGCTGCCAGCACCGCAGCAGAGCCGTCCACTCTATATTTTGAGTGGAAATGTTGGGGGGTCGTCTTATACGGCCAGTCGCCTTGTACGCCGGCAAATACAGTAATCTAGCTCCATTAATTTACTGGCAGAGGATTCATGTTTTCTTTGCAGGTGTATGTCTATCATGTGCAAAACTCAGAAAAAATATTATTTTATATTGGAACTGCCAGATTCTCCTAGCTGCATGTGTATGCTGTGTTGCTCTCAGGCATGTAATCAAACGTGGCACACATTTTGCAGGTCACTAGCACTGAAATGTCTCTTCCTGTCATAATCCCTTTACCTTTTTATTTTCTTCTATGTGTCTATGAGTGCCCTTTCCTTTGTCTTGTGTGCCATGAAGGATGCTTGGAAAGTCCATTAATATATAGCTATATCCAGAAACACAAAATTTTGTTATAGGCCTTCCTGTCAAACTTCTGTAAGTTCTCCCTGTTCATTTGCTCTGGTTGGGTCTGTCTCAATTTTATTTCTCTACTGTACTCTGTTAAGAGTCAGTAAACAGGAAGGCCCTCCTAATAGCTGCTACTAATGGCTTTCTGCAGTTATCAAGACACGCCCCTTCCTTTGAAACTGAGCACACAGTGCTTCTAAATGAGGAATTGGTTTTTCATGGTCACTTCCTGATGTTAATCAAAATCACTCACCTCTCCATCTTTGTCTCCTTGGTCTCTCCTTTTCTTTTGTCTCTTCCTCTAGTAGACTCTTTGCTTACTATCTCTCTCTTGTCAAACTCTTCTTAGCTCTTCCTGTTTGCGTGCTCCCTGAGGTCTGTCTTAATTTTATTCCTCTGCTGTGCTCTGTTAGGAGTCAGCAATCAGAAAAGAAATAAAATATTTTTTAAAACTAGCTTTTCCAACTTTTGATTTACTATTCTGGCAACTCCACTAATTGTTTCCATCTTCTAATGTTGCTTTCATCTCTCTACAGCTTTAGGCTATACGGTTCCAGGATTTCCCAATGGGTTTCACAGCTTCCCACCAGAGGCTCCATCTTGCCCTGCAGCCCGACACGCTGCTGTGAGCAGTTTAAGGCATTCCTCACTTGGTGAGGACTCTACACATGCCCTTATTGTTCCTGATGAGCAAGTACGTTCTTCATATAATATATAGAAAATGTAGACCAGTGTACCAATTCATACTACTTTAAGAAAAATGGACACTTTTTCTACTTATACTGTTCTGCATCACTGTGACTCTGCTTTTGGGAGCAAAGGATGTGTACGGTATGCTAACATTCAGTCCTAATTATGGAAAAAGCTGCTATCAGGAGGAAAATGTTGCATCTGAAATCAGTCTGTTTTATTTCTGCATGCAAGGGTTTCATATTTCTCTGGTGGTGGTATTTTTCATTCTAGTTCTTCTGCAACTGTATGTGCTGGCCTTTAAGTGGGTTTGTAAGTAGGACTTCAGATACAGACTTCAGGCAGACTAATACAGGCAAAGGTGGTCTGTAAGGTCACTAGATTCCAAAATGTTTGTGATTTTAAAATGAAAGAGCAACACTTCAAAGTGAGTCGCAAATATATCAGCAACTAATATAGCAAGTATAAGACAGGTGCCAGAAAAAAACTGGTCATCTAACACCCTCACCCCTGCCACAGCAGCTGCATTTTGCACTAAAAGAAATTTGGTACCATTTTAAAAATAGTTCTCTGTACAACTTTTTATAGTACTCCTCCTGGAATGCCACTAGTAAATGGATGTCCGAGGAAAGGTCTGCTCTCTCCAGCTGGGGCAGCTGTTGGAATACCAGCCTTAGCTGCTGGAAATGGACTACTGGTTGCCATTACCATGTGAACTTCCCCAGCAAATGTGACATCAGTCCAACAGCGCTCACAAACTCTGTGTGTGATTCATTTAAAAAACAAACAAAGACACCTGTGCATGCTTAATTAGAAATGTGTTCTGCGATTCTACTGTGTTTAGTGGGACTTACTGTAATCCTTAGTGTGTCTAGGAATTCCACTGTATTTTTCCTATAAATTGTCCCCTTGTCTAGGAAGGTAGTCTTATTTAAAGCTCAGCATGAGGTAGGTTTCCTCAGAGATCTCTCGTGTCACTTTATGCTTGCCTGATCTACTTAAGTTGCATGTCCCACTTCTCCTTGCACCCCCCCAAAAGACCCACCAACATTTCTCCAGTTATATCAGCACTTGTCACTGTTTTCTTGGGCCCCCTCATCCTGCCCCTGGGAATATGTTTCTTGCTAACTTTTGTTCCCCTCATCACTTTTTTAACCATCTTTTCTCTTTGCAGTCCCACACATATGTGAACACTGCTAGGACTGAGGAAGAGATGAGGGGACATCATTGTATGCACTCCTTGCCTGAAGTCCATCCGCCTATTTCTCATCCCAACCACATCTGCTCTCTGGAAGACAGAAACCCCCAGATTTACCTACAGCCAGGAGAGGTGAAGTTTGTGTTGGGCCCTGCCCCCGGTTACAGTCATAGGATGAAATGTGATGGGTTCTGCCGGCCCCATTGGGATTGCCCAGGGCACATCTGCCCCCCTAACAACAACAACAATGAGTGCAAAGATGAATGTATCACCCCCAAGTGTGTCTATGAGAACATCAATGGGCTGCTGCCCTCTCGAGGTTCCTTCCTCCGTCGGGGCAATGGGCACTTGAAAATGACCCGAGAAGATCTGAACCCTCACAGCTGCTCTCATCGGCGGACCACCTTACTGCACTATGAGAACTTGCCGTCGCTCCCACCTGTCTGGGAATGCCAGCCCCCGAGGCAGGACCAGGATGAGGAGGACTCAGGGGATGCAATGACGCCTTCCCCCAATGGTTATCCTGAGCCCAAGGAAGATGATCCTTTGCGAAACTACATGAACTCAGAGAGTGCTGCGCTGCATGGGGGCCTGCGTAGGGGGGGTTGCTTGCAACGACGTCGCAGTTGCACACCCAGCGTCTTCAATTTTGATTTCCGCCGGCCGTGTTTGGATCAGCCAAGGCAACTCAACTATATCCAGGTGGAATTGGAGGACAACCCCCATCAAAGGCGCCAAAGCACACCAGTCCCCCATACCTCACGTTCTGCTGCCCGCCCGCCCCGCAGGACGGATTCCTACGCAGTTATTGACCTTAAAAAGACAGCAGCCATGTCCAGCTTGCAGAGGGCACTGCCTAGAGATGATGGGACTTCTAGGAAAACACGGCATAACAGCACTGACCTGCCTGTGTAAGAGGAAAGCCCAACCCAAGTACTGCATTGTGGCTTTCGTACCTGCTGTTCAATTCATTGTGTTGTATAACTGCCATCTTCCCATTGTACCCTGTATGTCTCAGTGTGACTCATTTGAATGGCTCCATCAAGTTAACTTGAGAAGCTTATCCGTGCCTCTTCATCCCCAGCCCCTGTTTTTCCTGCTATGTAGTTTTTGATGCCTTCCCAAGTGTCTGAAAATGTGATTTTCTTGATAGCAAGGAGGGTAAAAGTAATGATGCTCCCTGGTCTTTAACATGGGGAACATGTTCACTAATCATTCCTTTCCATTTCAGTGCAGCTCTTTGATGTCCTATTAGTGGAAATGGAAGAATCTGAAAATTGTGAAAACATTGCAAGGGAGGAACAAAAATGACCAAAACTAATAGTACAGGTAGAGCTTGATGGCCGGGGAGCATATTTTTTATTCTTCCTTTATTTTTGAAAATATGCCAATTTTTAAAACATTTTATTTAATTTTGCTTAAATATTTTATTTATTTATTTATTTATTTGTTTGTTTGTCTGTCTGTCTGTCTGTCTGTTTCTTTTCAAGGGGTGCTTATATATTTTTATACATCAGTGTGAAGTGTGAGGCAGATGTAAAATATAACTGCTTTGCTGGTTATTCTTCCCAGGGACAGCTAGTGAGAGGACAATGCTGGCCTACATTGAATTAATTCAATAGTGCCTGTTGAGGGAGCCTGATCAGAGCCAAAATGAAGAAGAAGATTCAGCCTGGCAGAGTAACATGAGCCCTTTGCAATAGTTTGGAAGTGAAACAAGAGAGAGCCTAGCCATAAAGATGGTCCTACATGCAGATTAATCCAGTTTCCTAGCTCATTTTCCTGTCTCTTGCTGTATATATCTCTCATAATACCTCTATCCATAAAGAACCATGGAACTGTACATTACAACTGCTGCTGCTTTCCTAGTAGCCTAGTAGAATGTTTTTAAGAAGCTAGTCTTTTAGTAGTGACTTTGCTAGAAAGGGATTATTCCAAGTCCCTGTCTTCAAGACTAAATGCAGGTATTTGCATAATTTTATTGAAAAGCATGCCCTTTTTTTAACTGATAGTGCCAGAGTTGCTTTAACTAAAAATTTACTCTATAACAGCAAATCCACACATGGCATATTATCTAATTTATTTTGCTGCTAAACTGAACTAACAAATAATGTGAATGTCACTGTGGTATAGTGGACAGAATGTCAGACTAGGACTCAGAAGACCTGGGTTCTATTTCTCCTCATCCATGGAAACTCACTGGATGATAGCAAAGGTAAACCACTCCTTGAGCATCTCATATACCTCAAAAACCCTGTAAGATTTGCCATAATTCAGAAGTGACTTGATGCTATATAAGCAAACTAATCTAAAGGCTGCTAACCTGTCATCTAAAGTAGGGGTTCCCAACCCCTGGTCCGCAACCCGGCAGCAGTCCGTGGCCTAGGCAGGACGGGGCTACGGACACAGATCTCCTCCCCCTGTGAGCATGTGCACAAGCGCGCTCTGCCCCATGTGGGTGTGCCACACACTCTTGCGGGTGTGCCAGGCCCCCCGCAAGCTTGCCACACACACCCAACCAGTCCGTGCTTGGGAAAAGGTTGGGGACCACTGATCTAAAGGGAGCCTGTAGCAGAATAACATAATTGCCTTACAGATAAATAAAGCCTGTTGTGAGAAGTTGTTTAGTGTTGTCTCAGTGACGCCAACAGAAAAACTCACTGCATATTAAATAAGCCTTTACAGGATTGGAGATTAAGAGTTCTTCTGATGATAGGTTGTGATTTCCTTGCCCTCCTCCTCAAGTCTGGTAGATTTGCAGCTTGCTGACAGTGCACAGGTTGTAAATACACAGCTGTCTGATGAATGTCATGGAGGTTTAGTTATAAAAGTAGGCCTCTAGTGCTTCCCTTTACCTCCGCTATTTGTTTCTTGATTAGCAATTTATAAGCTTTTCAAGCTTATTATCATGATATTATTCATTCTGAAGATTTCAGCTGGGTGGTAGTACTTGAAATAATAAATTCAGTATTTCCATCAATAAAAAATATACTGTATTCCATGCCATTAGTAGCCCAACCAAATAATAAGGTATCATAGAGCTTCTAGAAACCACTGAAATTTGAGTACTGGTATATGAAGTCTGAAATAGTTTTTCTTAAATCTTATATGGTGGACCTTATTTTGTTTTGATTTCTTTATTTGGTTTTTGGTTGAGAAGTATATATTTTTATATTTAACAGGGAGGACCATAGCTCAGTGGTGGAGCATATGTTTGACAAAAGGTCCCAGATATTCTTGGAAAAATGTTCTAGATTATGGAGATGTACGTCAGTCAGTATGGTCTGATTAAAACTTTGACATGGTAGATTACATGAAAACTTGTACATGGAGCTGCTTCGTGTAGCTTCAGCATCACAAGCAATTACAACAAACATATCAAATATTTAGTATTTTGCTCTGTTACTTCCTCTGTGATCTTGTAGCAGTTTAAGAATTGAAGTTGTAGGAGAAAATACTGTAGTTATCATGTGGCTAGTGGAATACACTTCACTATGTTTTTATATGGATTGGGTGAATGGAAGGGCCTAATGATTTCTTTTTGCTGATGGAGTAAATATTTTGCAAATCTATTGGAAAAAATTCATTGTCTTTGGTGCAAATTTCGATTTTTCAAGGAGAAGGGATAGTTTTCAATAGCCTTTCTCTATAATATATGGCATCACATTGTTGGGTATGGTATGAGAAAGTGAATAAGCCACCAACATAAAATGAGTGATTTTCTGCTCTTGATGTTCAAGTATGAGTTATCCAAGCCTAAATGGTTATTACACTTCTACTTTTAATCAGTCACTTTGAGCAATATAATTAATTTTTCCTCATCAACGATGACCTTTAAATACTGTGCCATATAGTTGAAGATGATTACAGTGGACCCTTGACTTACAGACGGCTTGACTTACAGACTTTTTGAGTTACAGACTTCTCTGGCCGCAAAATTTAGGTTTGACTTGCAGACTGAGATTTGACTTACAGACCAGAAAAAAACCAAAATGGAATAAAAACGGCCTGTTACGGGATTAATGGGTTTTCAATGCACTGTAGGTCAATGGAGACTTGACTTACAGACTTTTTGACTTGAGAACCGCCTTCCAATACGGATTAAGTTCTCAAGTCAAGACCTCACTGTAACAGATATTACAAAAGAGTTACCTTTTGTGATGATTAGAAATTCTTTGTGATGTTCTCTCTTGTTACACAGTGTTGAAACTAGTGGAAGATTCTGGCCCCCTTGCCCCCCACTTTTATTTTGCAATGGTCAATGCAAATAGCTTAATTGCTTGCCCTAAGCCTTTGTAAGATAGTTTAAACCTGTGATTCTTCCAGTGATAGAAGAAGTAACAGATAAAATAAATAATAAATTCACATGCTCACTGTGGAGCAGTAAGTATAGGTTGACTTGTAACTAGGTAGTGGGAGCTGACACTAATCCAGAGAAGTGAATCAGTTTCCTAAATAGTAATTAACAACAATGCCGTGTTGATTTGAGCTATGTGTACCAAATCCAATGGTCAGACATTTGTATTCAGTTAACACGAAGAATGAATTGCTGTTACTTCCTCAGCTTTAATGGAACATGAAGGATATATAATGACAGGAGAACCTCAGTTATGAAGGAGTCACAATGTAATAATGCTCACCAGATAACTCTAAAGCAGCAAGAGGAGTGAACACCCTGGGATTCTCTTTGGTTTCTTCCTTGGATTGCTTCTGAATTCTGATAGGTACTGGCAACACATTACTCGGCTGGCATAGGCACGGACACACAAAATGTACACAGGCCAGACTTTTAAATGTTTGAACCACAGATTGTATCCAGTATGGTTAAAGCAGGTATACAGGTTAGTACAGTATTCATTTGTTCTGTGGAGGCATTGAATCCACTGCAGTGAAACAGAGCTTGCTGCCACCCAGTGTTAGTCTTTCATAACTGTATATGCCTTGTGAATTCCTCCCACTGTTCTAGTTTACTGTTATTTTAGGGGTAGACCTACAAGTGCGTTTTGCACGGTCACTGAAGATGCCATGCAGACATGTAATCTGGTGCTCTGGCTGACATATCTTGAGGAGGATCATAAGGTTGATGTTCCCCCAAACCCTGACAGATACTCAAGAGGTTCATTATGTGGAGCTTTCTTACGTTATAGCAATGCAGTGATGAAGAAAGCTATGTATGTGGAACAGCTGGTTCTCATAGAGCTAAGAAGGTTACCATTTTCAGAAGAACAAAAAAAGTGACAATTCTGGAAACAGCAAAAAATGATCTTTGGTCCAATAGTAATTCTCCCATCTCCACTGGTGGAAGAATTCCTCCTCAGCCTGGACGTATTTAATTTAAATTAGGACAGAGGATGCCTGAGGCCTTGGTGCTTCATTTCAACCCTTTACAACTTCCAAGACATTATTTTAGAAGGCCTCATTATTTGTGGCTATGGACAAAAAAATGGTTTCCTTTATTTTATTTTTTGTATGCCAATAAAGGTTTATTATTATTTATTTTATTTTTAAGCTCTCTTCATTGGTGTTCATGCAGTGGCTTGCTTTTAATGTTTTGATTTGCATATTTTTGCCATGCTTTTGAACAACCATCTATAGAATTATGGTTCAGGGATGTGAGTGAAAATTATTTTTTCCCTATCCCTTGCTACATGTGCCAAATTAGCCTTAATAACAAAGCAAGCAAAATGGGACAAGTCTGTGGCATTTGGGGCAACTTCTAGAAACCTCATGGGATTAAAGTATCCATGTAAGCAATGATGCTGCCCCATCTCTGGTTGCAAGGTGCTCAGCATCCTAAGTGGATATTTATCTGCTTTTAAAATGCCATATGGTGCTATCGGGACAGTTTAGTTCAACAAGATGATTCTGCTAGTTACCAAGGCAATTTCCCTTCCCAGGAATTTCCCCAACAGAGCCTCCACTCCAGGTTTTAACAGTACTGAGGCAGGGAAAATCCAATACTGCTTTGTTCAGCGTGGCTGTGCAGTAACGTGGAAACCTGCACCAACCTATCGCCTATCACATATTTGCTAAATACACTGAGTCTCTCTGTTGTAGGTGGAAAAGAAAAATGGGTATTATTATTATTATTATTATTATTATTATTATTATTATTATTATTATTATTATTATTATTATTATTATTATTATTGGGTGATGTTTCCACTAGATCAGTGGTTTAGGTGTCTGGCTGCAGAGCCAGAGGTTGGGAGATTGATTCCCCACGGTGCCTCCTTGACAAGGGCTGGAGTTGATGATCCATAGGGTCCCTTCCAGCTCTGCAGTTCTTAGATTATCATTATTATTATAATTATCTTTTGATTTTAGCATAGTGAAGATAATATGTGTTAAGGAAGCTTCCCAGTTTGATATTTTCAGTTACATTTTCAGATACTAGAGTACCCTTCCACAAGATATCAGAGGAGTCTTGATGAATGTGGCTGTTTCTCTCTATCTTGTATGTGATATTTCTCCACAGCTGAAGCAGAAAATTCCAACTCACGAGAGCTGAATAACTGCTGTAGATACACATTTACAAGGACATTAAGATTAACTGATGTTTACAAAGACTTTGAGTGACATTAAGTGCCATGAATAGTTAGTACTGAAGTTGCTTTGCACATCAAATGTAATCCTATGTTGGCTGCTACTTTTTTTTTTTACATCCAGTATGAAAGGGCTGTCAACAGTTCCCATTATACTTTCCATTATCTTACTGTGTTGCTGTCTATACCATTTTTAGTTGTGGAGTTACCTTGCCCATCATGGAAGAAGGGTTAACATGTTAGTTATTTGTGCTCATAGGTTTTCTTAATACTTTGCCCTTACCTATTTGACATGTGTTTCATGTGGGCTGTTAAATTTATTGGGGGGGGGGGTTGTCAGATTGCATGAAAACATGGTGATGGTGCTTTTTTCAACAGCAGTGACTACAATGCAAAATGTCATTTGTATTCACTATAATGGTGAGAATACTTTGATATGCCTGTATTTCCCCTTTTATACAGGCAGTAAAGTCACAGGAAATCTGTCCCATATGAACTGGCCACTCCATCGCTGTGTGCTTAAGGAAGTTTCAGCTCTACTTGTCACCCGATATTCTAACTCCTACTATTGCTTCTTTGAGGAGGATGGTCCTGTTAACAGAAAGGGACCAGAGTAGTTAGGCTGGAGACTAGAAAACATGATTACTATGTGTGTGTGTGTGTGTCTGGGGGGGGGGAAATATTTGTAAACATGGCCTCATTTCCCCTGTGATTCATTTTGAAAAGCCTGGCCATCTAGGCAGATCTCAAGTTCTTACCATGTGCAGTTTTCTCCATAGTTACTTGTACTGATGTCTTTGATGCTATTGCTGACTATTTCTTATATGGCAGGAAAGGCACTTGAGAATGCCCAGTTCCTCTGACCATGCAAGCTGCTCTGCAATTTTTCTTCAAGTGGCTCCTCCTGTGTATTTCTCTTCGTTTCCTCCTTGTCTCTCACCCAACCGTAGCCTTCAAAGCAAAGTGCATTAGCAGTGCCATGTGACTGAGGAGCGCTCGTGTCTTATTTTAACATGCACTAAGAATGTATCTAAAATAAATTAAATCTGATTATTATCTTTTGGAATGTGTAGCTTGTTTTCATTTGTCTACCCATTTACTCATGAGTAAAGAGGCGGCAGCAGCAGTAGCTGTGATGCAAGCTTGTGATAGTGGTACTGGTGTGAGGGGAAAATATTGGGGTAAAGGTTGAGGAGACGGAAGGGAGGTGACTCCCCTTTCCCCCTCCTTTCTCTTTAGCCAGGACTCTTGAAGCTGTGCTGCCTTGTGGGGCAAAGGCCACGGAGATGGTTGGTCACTCCCTCTCTCTCTCTCTCCCCTGTGAGGTGGCAGTGAGGAAGTGGTGGTAGCTCCACTGGCAGTCTCTAAAAACCTGAGCTGGCGACCCAAAGATAGGCATTCTTTAGGTGTATGGGAAGCCAGGCAAGCAACCACTAGTGTTTTAGTATTGATTTTATTAATACAGTATTTTAAAAGTAATACTTATCTAATTGTTTTTTAATATTTCTATATCTACTGTTTCTAGCTTTTGCATGTTGTCTTTTTAAGGAGAAAGGCAGAATAAAAATATTTTAAACTAACCAACAATAACGAGTGAAGGGAGAGATGCTGTCATCTGTCGATGAATTTGGGGTGGGTGGGAGCTGACATAGCCCCCTTTGTTAAATCAAATAACCTGATGTCTGACCCTCCCTAAGAGTCCTACAGAACTGTATAGACCTGTAGACAGGGAAAAATCAGAACCCTATGTTCATCATAGCTGTCGTTTATATCCCCAAAAAGTGTTAACTCCAGAATGAAACCAATCTCAGACAAGCATATCAAAATTCATTTGAGTATCAAAGTAAACGTTTTTCATTGTTACAATAATTCCAGGCAACATCAACTTGTCTATTTCTACAAGCTTTGTTTGTCTGCATTGCTTCTCTGTTTAATGTGCACAAAATACTTAAGGGTTGTAAACTTCCCCCTCCCCCCAAGATCTTATAGCTATAAAGAAATCTGTGGGTATAAATGCTTAAAATACATTCCTTGCAACATCTGAAAAGCTACAGGTGTGATTGCTATCTAAAAGTCTTATAATGATGAGAAGTTGCAGAAATGAAATAAGGACTCTTAAAATCACCCCGCCATTTTTGCACTTGAGTGGGGGATTTGAGCAAAGCGTTGTCCATCTTAACCCTACGCTCCAGCCCACTGTTTCAGCTTAAGCCCGTGTACCTAGGGAACTGTGGGAGGTGTTAGAATATTGAGGTCGTCTTTGACATCCTTCTCGAAAACCTTCCCAACCGGGTTTCATGCCATGCTGTGGCACGAAGGCTGGAGTTGAATTTTGCCGAATTCAGATGTCCGTGTGAATTTGCAAAGTCAAATGGATGGAATAATTCATTCCATTACAATAGAGGGAAGCGAGTCAGCTTTTAAAGGGGTGCCATGCCAGCTGGGGTGGTGATACATGGGGAGATTTGGGAGCATTTGGCATGCAAAGAGTAGACTTTTGGTCTAGATGGATGGGATAGAACTCTCTCTATATTTTAATTATATTTTTATTGTTGTAAGCTGCCCAGAGACCTTTGGGTCGTGTGGGCTGCATATAAGTTACATTAAAAAAAAATACAATAAATTAAAATACAAAACTTAAGTTGTAGGCAGAAATGAAATTATGTAAAAATAAAGGAGCACATTGCTTAAAAGAGACAATTTTAAAAACAAAAAGACCTTACATCTCTTAAAATATTAAAGTTCTTGAAAATAAAAAAACCCATAACTTTAAGTTATCTTTAGCTTTATTTAGAAAACATGGAAAATATCAAATTTGTTAAAAGTAAAAATATGTTCAGTTTTCAAATATGTTTACCTGTTACTATGTTTATGCCTTTAAATGGTTTATTATACAGGCTAGGCAAATTTGTGGGAAATGGTTCCCTCAGTGGTGTCACAAATAATAACTACTGTTAATTTAGTTTTATTTATGTCCAGATATCTTAAAAATCTAAGGAGTAGCAGCACACCTATGAAAGCAACGAAGTGTAAAATACAAGGAATAAACATTTAATAAAACCAGTAAATTATGGGTAGAAAGATTGGTTGCAGTGGCAACTGTCTGTAATTGCAGGCAAACACATAGGCCTTTAATGCAGGAATGTCAGTAAAACTGGAGGCAAGTGTATCTCCTGAAGGAAGGCATTCCAAATTTGTTGTATCAATAATGAGAAGGCTCTATATGGCTGAAACGACACTGCACAGAAAAACCTGATCAAATCTGCACGACTCCTGTCATAGCACACACCAAGACACATAGCAGTTGAAAATGGTGTTCAATATGGGTTTGTGTGTGTTTGGTTTTTTGTTTTGCTTTTTGATGCAGCATATATTTTAATAGGAATGCTACAGTTCTGGGTAGTACAGGGCCACCCTTTCCCCCCACCAGTTGTCTGCCTGACCCTTCCCCACTCAGTTCTATTTGTTATCCCCTTGTTCCTCTTTCAGCTGCCCTATATGGGGTAGGAGTGGGGCACAACATTCCTGTTTGATGTGGTGTTGTGCCCAGCCCCCCCCCTCCCGACATGCCCCTCATGACAGGGTGCACACCCACTCACACACAGTATTTCCCACCATGTGTATCAATATGTCAGAGTAAAACATAGAAAAAAGCGCTACCTACCACTTGAATGTGTGTTACAAATAGGATTGTGCCTATTTGCAGCTAATGCGCAGCAACTATACTTTCCCTGGTTTATTGCAACAGTGTAGTTTTGATCTATGTCATATTGGACAAACACCACCTAATGCTGAAACAATAAGACACACAAATCCTGCTCTAGATGGAAGGGTGGACTCCAAGTTTAGAATACCAGATGGTATTTGGGGCATTTGACTGAAAAAACTACAGCTACTGACTTCATGAACTCCTTGTGAGTTTCCAGAAGACTTCTGGCTGGCCATTGTTGGAAGCAACATGTTGGGCTACATGGTTTGATGTGGCAACACTCTCGGTGTTTTTAACACCTCATACTAGCTCAGTGTTTTGAATTTGCATCTGTGTACCTTTTGATGATCTGTGTCTAAATGTTACATGCAACAAAAGCTCTACCGTTTTTGGGGGAAGGTCTCCCCTGTGCCCCAATTTCTTGCATTGACATCGCATGCATGAAGCATTCCAAAGGGTTGCATATAATTGCATAGATATGTGGGATCTTTCTTATTTTATTCAAATGATTTCCAATCCATTTTCAGTGGGCAGTTCTCAAGTGCTATAAAATGTGGACATAACATCCATGTGGTTTTTTTGGAAAATGAAAGCATCAGTGCTCAGCTTCCTCCTTTATGTGGGAACCCCATCCACCTAATGAGGTTTGCAGTGTGAACAAAGAAGAATCTCTTGTCTTGTAAACACTCTACTTCCTGTGTGCTGCTTCCTAACATAAGCCAGTTCTATAAGATTCTGCTATACTCAAGATACTTTTTTTCTTTCCCTCGGCAGGGACTCTGCGTCTTGAACACCTGCATTACATACATAGGACTACCTGATGTCGCAGGGAGGTGCAATGAGGGGAAAGTGGGACTGGCTGAATTTTTCCACATCATGGTGCTGTTAACGGCAATGAATCTTATCAGGACCACAGAGTGGGAAACCTGCCATAGGTTGCAGGGGCAGCCAGATCTGCTGTTTACTTATATAAAGCATTGTTCTTGGATTAATCTCTGACTGGGTCACTTCAGGACAAAATAGATTACCAACACAGCTACAACCACCATTTCTTTCTGTCTGTCTCTCAGTCTCTCAGTCTCTCTCTGTCTTTTTAAGAAAGGGAAAGAAGAAGATGGAGAACATGGAGAGAGAGAAAGAGAGAGAAGAAAGGAAAGATCAATGTAAATGAAGCAGCAGGAGAAGCGAGTCTCCAAGACTAGGCTCAATGAAAGAAGCATTCTGGTTTTAAAAGGGTGGAAGACAAGTGGCTTAAACAAATCAAACAAAAAGAGAGAGAGAGAAAGTGTGGCACCTTAAGGCTTAACTGTTGTTATATTATAATGTGACTTTTCAAGTCCACTTCCTCAGATATTAGAGTGAGGTTACATGACTGTTGTATTTATACAAGGCCCTATGACCAAGTGAGGATACAGATAATATATGAAGTGACGTTAGCAAAATTCATTAGTAAAGGAATAAGGCAATCAGACTGGGAACAATTTCAAGGAACAGTTATTGTCCATGACTCTAAATGGTGACAATAGCATTGTTGCCAGAAATGGCAAACTGTAGGAATCAATCTAGGATTTCATAGTTGATAGTGTGGGTTGAGAACCCCTTGATTGATGTTTAATCCTTTTGAATGGTCTTCTGGGCCAAAAAACCAAAAAGCTGTTTCTCTTTCAAGTCTAGTTCTGTCGTTTTTTGTTCCTATGGAAATCACTTTCAGGTCATTTAAAGAGTCTGCTGGTACATGGAAATGTTCTGAAACAAGATTTTTGTATGTTGCACTTTCTGATATCAGATTCAGGTCCATTAGTTCTTTTGCGTAGAGATTGTTCTGTTGTCCTATGGCACAAACAACTTATGTTCTAGTTCAGAAGAAATTTAAGGAATAGAAAACCACAAAATCAGAACTCAGGCTTACAAGCGCAAGTGTGACTTGCAGTAAACTCCGATGTCATGAAACCATTACATAAGTATGGAAGAACACTGAGACATCATAATAATAGTTTGTTCTTCATTTTCAAACAAGACCATCTCTATCAGATGCAAATTCACCACTGGGGGGTGAGAAGAAGTAAGCAATTGAAGTTGAGCAGTGACACAATGATGGCCATGCATGTGACTAAGGATGGCTCTGGGTCAATTCCTGGCCCTTTGTCCCACCTCGTAGGGGCGGTGCATCTGTCAAAAGTGATTTTGATGAATGCTAGGTAGTATTACTACTACTAACTAGTCCAATACAGACCCAAAAGATATGGAGACTGGGAGCAAATTAGCTGATCCTAAACTTGATGGGCTGCCAAGATGTTACATCTTGCTTTCTCACTTCTCTCTTCCTATGTGCATTGTTGATTCTTATTATTTCAAATTCTTTAGTCCCTTGTTCAACCACATTTCACCAGGTGTTTCAGTTTTGTGTGAGAGCCTCACAATTGACATGATCAGTTTGAGACTCTGAACATACCTCATGTGTATGCTAATATTTAAATAGTTATTTTTTAAAAAACAAAGGAGAACCTGGTACAACAGTGGAGGTTTTGTCAGTGGGATCTGTGAGGCAACGGGATATATACTCCTTTTTCTCAAGCTTCCACAGATGGTGTTTACCTCTTTGGGAAAGAGATTTTGTTTTCTGTGTTCCTGCCTGCTCCAGACCAGTCCAAGGTGGAACTCTCAGGGGACAAAGATAAACAGCAGATTCTATATTAATTGCATGTGAGCAGGCATCCAGGAGAACCATGGGGCTGGACTGTGGAAAATTACATCTTGGGGCGTGGAGGTCTGAACAAGGAACTTTAAGCTGGTTGGATATCATCATTGGATGGACACTTTGATTTAAGTTACAGAAAGGGAGGTTGCAGAGATGGAGAGGAAGGAAGGATAGAGTGTTTTGCCTTCAGTCATTTTTGGACTGATTGTTGGAGACAAGTACTGTAGTCATGATTAGATAGAAGCAATGTAGCCATTAGTTGAAAATGCTACAAATTAATTAACTAACTATAAAGACGCTAGAAAGGTTTTATTATGATAAAGGCAATGCTAATACTGTAGCTTCTTAGCCAGAGAGGGGACTTTTGCCTTGTAATAGTACCATTTTATGCTTTTCGGTGCTTGACTTTTTACGCTTTTTTCAATAAATCTCTAATATTTTACTGAAGTGTGAGTCTTGTGGAGACAGGATGAGTTGCCCATAGAAAGTGACTGAGCCACAAAGCTATTTTAACTACTTTTGTTATTTGGGTGTACTACCTGGTCAGGCTGGTGTGCAAGTCACAAAGTACAGGCCAAAGGAAATTCTGTCCCAAAATAAGGGGATAGGTAGAAATCTAGGTTGAGAAGCTCTCTCATGCTTACCCAGTCACACACATTCTGCTGTTGTTTAGTCATTTAGTTGTGTCCGACTCTTCGTGACCCCATGGACCAGAGCATGCCATGCCCTCCTGTCTTCCACTGCCTACCAGAGTTGGGTTAAATTCATGTTGGCAGCTTTGATGATACTGTCCAAGCATCTCACCCTCTGTCATCCTCTTCTCTTCCTGCCTTCAAATTTTCCTAACATAAGGGTCTTTTCCAGGGAGTCTTCTCTTCTCATGAGATGCCCAAAGTATTGGAGCCTCAGCTTCAGGATCTGTCCTTCCAGAGAGCACTCAGGCTTGATTTCCTTTAAAATGGATAGGTTTGTTCTCCTTGCAGTCCAGGGGACTTTCAAGAGCCTCCTCCAGCATCACAATTCAAAAGCATCAATTCTTTGGCGGTCAGCTTTCTTTATGGTCCAGCTCTCACTTCCATATATCACTACAGGAAAAAACATAGCTTTGACTATTCGGATTTTTGTTGGCAAGGTGATGTCTCTGCTTTTTAAGATGCTGTCGAGGTTTGTCATCACTTTCCTCCCAAGAAGCAGGCGTCTTTTAATTTCATGGCTGCTGTCTCCATCTGCAGTGATCATGGAGCCCAAGAAAGTAAAATCTTTCAACTGCCTCCATATCTTCCCCTTCTATTTGACAGGAGGTGATGGGACCAGTGGCCACGATATTAGTTTTTTGATGTTGAGCTTGAGATCATTGTTTGCACTCTCACCCTCATTACAAGGTTTCTTAATTCCTCCTCACTTTCTGCCATCAGAGTGGTATCATCTGCATATTGGAGGTTGTTAATATTTCTTCCAGCAATCTTAATTCCGGTTTGGGATTCCTCCAGTCCAGCCTTTCGCATGATGTATTCTGCATATAAGTTAAATATGCCGGGTTGACAATATACAGCCTTGTCGTACTCCTTTCCCAATTTTGAACCAATCAGTTGTGCCACATCCAGTTCTAACTGTTGCTTCCTGTCCCATGTGTAGATTTCTCAGGAGGTAGATAAGGTGATCAGGCACTCCCAATTTCTTTAAGGACTTGCCATAGTTTGCTATGGTCCACACAGTCAAAGGCACACATTCTAGTTTTCCCCAGTCTTGGTTTCAAAAGGGGGTGAACTTTGGGGACTAAGTAGCACCTTCACCTTCACTCCTTCACCTTCACTCCTTCTTAAAGGATTCTCCTTTAAGAAGGAGTATTACTCACAGTATCAAGTCCATAGACTCTGTAATACTTAAAAACATCCCTGCTTTAGGGCCTCAACAAACAAACATGTTGTTCCTTAGTCTGAGGTATAATCGCCCCTATAGAGAATCAGATCATTATAAACTTGTGCATCTTAGGAGACTTTAAAAGATGACTATTAGGACTGAGAGTGATGGCAGTAGCATTTATAGGCTGCAATATTACTTCCCTTGGTCAGAGAAAAATAGCTTATGCAATACTGGGCTGTTCTCGGCTGGCTGCAGTGGAAACCTTGTGGAAATTATTCAGACCAAAGCCAGTGCAATGATTTGTGGGCATGAGCTTACACGTATTTTCCAGAATTCTCCGTATCAGTCAGGTGGGGACAGGTTTCCATCGTGTATGCCATATGCAAAAGGACTGCCTCTAAGTGAATGGCTGTTTATCTTTGTCCTTTTTAAAATAATTAAAATGGCAGAGGGCACTCAGTGTGCCCTATGGCATGTATACTTCAATTAAATGCCAAGCACTCTTGATCTAAATGGTATCAAGTGGAGCCTTGCAGCTACTTATCTGGCAACCAATAAAATCCAGCTGACATTACAAGCCAAGTAGGATCCGTTTTCCGCAATAGATAAGATTTTTAAAGTGCCTGAAGGTTGACAAAGGTGAAAACTGTATGGGGAACAATGATTTTTTTAATCAAGTGGTAGAATTAAAAACTGTGGCAATGATCCAACAGGATGCTTCCAGCAGTAGCAGTCAGAAAGGATTCCACCACTCCCACCATCCACAACTCTGCCACAGTTTCTTGAAACCTGCTCTGGAGTTTTCATAGTGCTCAATGTGCAAGTTTCCAGATGTTCTTGGGCTGCAGCTCCCAGAAACCCTGGCCAGCACAGCAAGTGGTGAAGACTTCTGGGAGGTTTCGTCCAAGAACATCTGTGGACTCAAGGTTGGGAACCACTACTGTAGAGGACTGCAGCAGGAAGAGGAAGGGGAAGAAATTCTCCACTTCTCCAAGGGCAGTACTGGATTTAGCTTTAATCAGATATTAAAACAGGTAGGCAAATGTCCATAAATTAAACCTCTCTTTTAATTTGTTCTTTATTATCCTTCTAAGTTAAGACAGGACAACAAGAAAAGCAAAATAATAAAATAATTATTTAAACATAGATATATTTAGGAAAAAAACAGTCAGTTAAAATAATAGTGTCTCTTTGTGAGATCTTTCAATAGGAAAAAAACCCCTGTAGTGACAGATTCTTTTATGCATTTAAAACATTTTACCCCACCTTTCTTCTGAAAAAGGACCCAAGGTCATTTACACCATTAAAAGACAATATTCAAAGCTGAAATACTAAAAAGGATCAAAGAAATACCACACTTAAAAACAGCAAACAAAAGCAACACAAAAAACACATTCAAAGCAGCAAGGCACAACAATGCAGCAAATATTTCATATGCCATGTGAATGGCCTTACAGGGCGAAGTTAGGATAGATATATTCTTCTCTATGGAGGCTACAGTTAAACAAGACATGGGCCAAAGGCTCAAACACTTTAATTCTACAGGCACTGGAGAAAGCATGCCAATATTCTGAAACAGTGAGTTTATCCAGATACCTAGTACGCTTAGGAAACTCAAAATTTAAACCAAAACTCATAGGAGAACAAAGTCTGTAGGCATTTGACAGAGAATACTGAAAACCCACATCCTTGATTCATTGTTCTAAGATGTGTTTTATAATACAATAGTTCTTTGTATGAAGAAAATCCATAGAAAAGCCTGAGTAGCATAATTTAGCAATAAATTCCTTGAAACAAGGATCAATAAAAACATTTTTGCAAGAAATAAAGGTAACTCATAGATGGTCAGCATACACAAACTTTAACCAATACTAGACTTGACTGGACAAAATTGTCAAGGGGAACCTTTACCTTTACCTTAAAAGCAAGAAATCAAGCTGTATGCTCTACAGATGTGAGGTCAGCCTCTAGTCGTAGTCCTGCAGTTGAAACACACCTAAATATTCAACTGTTGAAGCACAACAGATCTGAGAACACACTCCAAACAGCTGGATTAAAACCTTGGAATCCATATTGCAATACCACATGGCAGCTAGGATAGAATTTCGGATGTAGCAACCTGCAAAGCAACAGCAACCTGCAAAGCAGAAGGAATCAACAGTACCCCCTTGATGTAAAAAACCCAAGAATCACTTTACTTGTATTCTGTGCCATCTGCACTGCATACTGTCTATGGTTAGCCCAAGAAAGAGTAGAGGAGAAAACAATGCCTGGTATCTAAACCTTTTAACCTGCTTACTATACCGTCCATCAATTATCCATTCATTTAGCTGAGTGTGTCTAGAAAATAACCATGATCTTGGCTTTTTCAAAACTGATTGTTAGCTAATTATCTTTAACAGGCTTAAACTATCCATGGAGGTAGCCTTGGTCAGAGAATCAGGAAGGGACAGAAAATTAGCCCTCAGGTTGCCAGGTTTTGGGGAGTTGGCGACAAGAGACAGATTTTGGAGTCCATGTTTCGTATCTGAATTCTCAGGGAACTGGATGCTTCCAGTCTAGCAGTTGCTGAGAGTTCATTCTCACCAGTTCAGCACTAAAATTGGTCCCTGCTCCATCGCCAAAAAAGGAGAAGAGAGAGCAACTAAAAGGAGAGCATTCTGCACACAAAACTTAGAGGAATTTATTCCATTAAATTTACATTTGCTAATTTAAATTACAATATGGGAGTATTTTTACAATAAGACATTATTGCTATAACTTCAGTTTACACTACTGCTCACCACACTGCAGAAGACTGAGACCAGGCAGCTACCTTGGGATATACCATTGAGAGAATGATGGGATATAAATCAAATAAATAAATAAGGCATTGTGTTTAATAACTTTCTGAAATGCCCTATACCTTGCATTTTTGCAGCTTACTGAAAATGTATTCCTGAAGGCTATCACAGCTGGGATCCACTGGTGGTTGTAGGTTTTCCAGGCTGTTTGGCCATATTCTGGAGTTTTTTCTTCAGAGGACAGGAATTAGAACTCCATCTGTGTTCTGGTGTATTGCATGAGATAGTTGAATATTTGTAGCTGTGGGATCAGCTTTTTGTCCTTTTCAGGAGATTGAGCGATTATGGTTATCAGGGTGTTGTTGTTGTTTGTTTGTTTGTTATGAGTGTATTGTTGTGATAAGGGGGGAGATGATCTGTCATTGTGATTGATGGGTGTCATTAGCTAGTCTTTTGTGTGTATTGATCACTGGTCCTTGTGGCTCTGTGCATGGCAGGAGAGGAAGTTGAATACCTTCCATATTACTGGGCAGGACAAAGCTCCAAATAGTGTAGTCCTGGAAGAAGCTGGAATTTTTAGCATGTATATATTACTGAAACAGCGACATCTACGTTGGCTTGGGCATGTTGTGAGAATGGCTGACAGTCAGATTCAAAAATATCTCCTGTATGGAGAATTAGTGCAAGGAAATCACCCCAGAGGGAGACCACAGCTGCGATACAAAGATATTTGCAAGTGAGATCTGAAGGCCTTAGGAATGGACCTCAACAGATGGGAAACCTTAACATCTGATCATTCAGCCTGGAGGCAGGCAGTGCATCACGGCCTCTCCCAATTTAAAGAGAGACTTGTTCAGCAGGCCAAGGCAAAGAAGCAGTCCTGAAACCAGCAAAGTTAGGGAGCAGGACAGGGGACAGATTGTATTTGTCTTCAGTGTGGAAGGGATTGTCATTCTCGAATTGGCCTTCTCAGCCACACTAGACGCTGCTCCAAGACCTCTATTCAGAGCACGTTACCATACTCTCTTAAGACTGAAGGATGCCTACACGCGGCTGGGTAGAGTTAGTTGACCTTTTTCCAGACTTTATTTTTCAGTGCTGGGAGCCAGGCTTTGTTGAGTTTTAGACTTTCTTCATTTTTGTTGGTGTTTGTGGATTTCAATGGCTTCCCTGTGTAGTTTAAAATAATGATTGCTGGTGTTGTCCAGTACTTCTGTATTTTGAAATAGGATTTAATGTCCAGCTTGTTTCAGGCCATGTTCAGCTACTGCCGATTTTTTCGGTTGTTTTAGTCTGCAGTGTCTTTCATGTTCTTTGATTCTGGTGTGGATGCTGCATTTTGTGGTCCCAATAAACACTACACCAGAACACAGCCAGAGTTCCAACTCCTGTCCTCTGAAGATGCCAGCCACAGAGACTAGCAAAATGTTAGGAAGAAAAACCTCCAGAACACGGCTGAACAGCCTGGAAAACCTACAACAACCATCACTGAAAATGAATAGAAAATATAGAAAGAAAAGAAGTGAAATATCTAGCTAGGCAACAATCAATTATTTGAGAGGAATGGTCTGAACAGTGCTTTCACAATGTCCACTCCTGGGACTGGCCTCACATCTGAAGTGCATACAAAACTGACATGCCATGCCATGCCATATCCTCATAGTGTGTGTGGTTTGCATCCTTTCTTTAAAATTGACCTGTTACCCCACCCACCCACCCATTTTTGTCAAAAACTGAGGGAGGCCTGATTAGATGCATTTATTAATTACAGTGTCTACTTTTTCTGGTCAGTCAGGGAAACTCACTAGAGGTGGGGTTGCCACATGCACATTGCCAGAAAACGAGACATGCATCAGCAGTTTGCAGGACAGCTCTTCAAATGTAGAACAGTACTTCCTAAAAGAGGACACATGGCCACTACTGCTACTACTAGAATTCGCACAGTGGCCTTAGATTTACAGCTGAGTTCCTACATTGCTTATCTGTCATGCAAAACCTTTCTGTAACTGCTGCTGAAGGGTCCACCTGCTGTGACATCACAAATGTCTGTGCTATCTCTGGCTGTGACTCTTGAATTTGATGGAATGGGTTACTGTTGTTCTGCCAGCCCCAGGAAAGAGTGAGTCCACATTTCCCCAGAGAACAGAAGCTAACAAAACAAAAAGGATCTTTAAATAGTGAGCCATTGGCATGGGAGATGAAAGCTGCAAGCTTTTTTTACATGTTATATAGTTGCTCATCCACCAAAGTTAATGTTACATTTTTATTTAATGAATAATTTGTAAACAGTTTCCTTTGTCTAATAATAAAGCTTGTGACAGTAGAACAAGCAGCATATAGTTTATGCATCATTACAACTATTTCCTGAGATGATCCTAGGAAAACTGTGAAAAGCAGTAACTGTTTCCACAGTGGAAAAGCTACACAGTCCTTGTACACACTCCAAAAACAAGGATGGATGATGCCTTTGTTAGATCACTAAAATCTCATTAACAGAAGCTAGCTTTCAAGTCCTGCAGGACTTTTTACAAGGCTCTCTCTCTGTGTGTGTGCGTTTGTGTGTGTGTGTGTGCGCGCGCGCGCTGGAGCAATGGAAAAAAAATCAGAGCCAAATATAAAGGCCAAGAAAGTTCCAAAATGGAGTCTGCAGCTTTGTAGAATCAGCGCAGGGTAACAGGTTTCAGGTTCAATAAAACTTATATAGATTTGTATTCTCGAAGGCTTTCACGGTTGGCATCCGATGGTTGTTGTAGGTTTTTCAGGCTGTTCGACTGTTCTGGAACACGGCCAAACAGCCCAAAAAACTACAACCATTACATATATATTAAATTGTCCTTCCTAATCTTGGTGGACAAAGAGTCACTTGGTGCATGCAACACACATACATGCACACTGCCTATATCGAAGCACACGATGTCTTTTTGATTGGGAGCAGAGGCACACAGAAAAGTAACCAACCTCATATAAGATAACTTGGAATAAAATTTAATTTACACTAGTAGCCCTCATAGTCAACAAAAGAGTGGGAAAAGTTGTACTGGGATATAATCTCAAAAATGATAGAATGATTTCAATATGAATCCAAGGCAGACCTTTTAACATCACAATAATCCAAGTTTATGCACCAACCACCAGTCCTGAAGAGGCCTGGTGACCATTTCTATGAACACCTTCTAGAACTGACACCAAAGAAATATGTTCTTATTATTATTATAGGGGACTGGAATGTCAAAGTAGGGAGTCAAGAGATAAAAGGAAAAACAGGAAAGTTTGGCCTTGGAGTTCAAAACGAAGCAGGGCAAAGGCTAATAGCGTTTTGTCAAGAGAACAAGCTGGTCATCACAAACACTCTTTTCCAACAACACAAGAGGCGACTCTACACATGGAAATCACCAGATGGGCAATACTGAAATCAGATTGATTATATTCTCTGCAGCTAAAGATGGAGAAGCTCTGTACAGTCAGCAAAAACAAGACCTGGAGCTGATTGTGGCTCTGATCATCAGCTTCTTATAGCAAAATTCAAGCTTAAACTGAAGAAAGTAGGAAAAATCACCGGGCTAGTGAGGTATAATCTAAACCAAATCCCTTATGAATACACAATGGAAGTCATCATCATCATAGGCATCCTTCAGTCTCAAGAGACTATGGTAACATGCTATGTATCAAGAAGTGTCCTCTCCAGAGCATGAAGCTTGGGTAAAGTAGTATGGAGGATAGGCTGTTACCCAAGCAGCAGATCCCCCCTCTCCACATTGCTGAAACGGTCCAATGGACAGGCAAGAGCCAATGCAACTGGTTCCAGCAATGTCGCAGGAGTTGGCAGAATGACACGAACTGCCTTCGGGACTCCAGCTCCGGATTTTCTAATACAGTACTTTGCTACAAAACATGGTAACAAGGCTTGATGTCAGCAGTTCAACCAAGTACACAGTGTAACATAAGCTAAACTGAAAAACTGACTTATCTGTTCAAATATTAGATACAGTATTCAAAATGGATATAATGTAGATTGTTAACATTTGTGATAACAGATTACATTGTAGCTTTAGTCACCCTACAGTTCTGGCTGCAAAACATTTCCATGTCAACTCTTTCACAGAAACGAATGGCATTGTTTTCCTTTTGGTGTTTCTCTCTTACCACCTTCAGAAAGCCTCAGCTCTCTTTGTCTTCTGCTGAACTGGACAATATATACAATGGCAATTTTGAAATCTTAAATGACGTTTTTCTGGGGGGGGGGAGGTAAACCCTTATTCTTTAGATCAGATCAGCTTTTAGTGGAACATATCTGATCTTGGAATATCTTTTCCATGTATTTTGGAGCAGTACATAAAAAGCACTATGTATGTATGTATGTATGTATGTATGTATGTATGTATGTATGTATGTATGTATGTATGTATGTATGTATGTATGTACGTACGTACGTACGTACGTGTGTGCGTGTGTGCATGTGTGTGTGTGTGCGTGTGCGTGTGTGTGCGTGTGTGTGCGTGTGCGTTTTACCCTGCCTTTCTCCTTAAAAGGACCTGTAGTACGCAGGAACCACCTGCTCTAAAGGACAGGCTAAAACAACAACTTTGTAAGTGTGGTTTATTTAAGACATGAAAATAGTTATTTCTGCTCCAAGTAACCACTGGAGATGAGCTTCACTCTTTACCTAGGACTAAGTCTATTAAACACACTAAGGATTCTTTTCCCCAAATAGGAAGCAGGTGGAATGGACTAATAAACAGTTAATATACTATGTAAGGATGGATAGGACTGTGCTGCACAACTTCCATGTAGGTGTTGACATTATCACTGCCTTTCATTTCAGGTTTTTACCACCATAGGTGATGAATCATACAGGGAGTGAATGAGATTTATGCTCTAGCATTTATGTAGTGTGGAAAACAATGCATGGCAAGGTGTATCAGTGTGCCCATGTTCTGAGCGAGAGGGGATGATCTGTGATCTGAATTACTTCACTCTTCCACAAGTTTAAGAATAAGACTTTAGAACAAATATAAGAATTTCACCCATCCAGGGAACAAACAAAATAATTATACCAAATAAACAGTAATTAATTTGAAAAAGGAATGTTGAATCACCAAGGTTATTTGGATTGCTACAAAAAAACCCTTACTCATTTACACTAACAGTTTATAATCATCTGCATCCCCACAAAGGAATGCAGAGCACTTGATGGAAAATCTCATATATAATAAAGAACAGATTTAAGGAACTCGATTTGGTGGACAGAGTGCCTGAAGAACTATGGATGGAGGCTCGTAACATTGTACAGGAGGCAGCAACAAAAACTATCCCAAAGAAAAAGAAATGCAAGAAAGCAGAGTGATTGTCCAACGAGGCCTTACAAATAGCAGAGAAGAGAAGGGAAACAAAATGCAAGGGAGATAGGGAAAGCTACAAAAAACTGAAAGCAGACTTCCAAAGAATATCAAGGAGAGACAAGAGGACCTTCTTAAATGACCAGTGCAAAGAAATAGAGGAAAATAATAGAAAGGGTAAAATCAGGGATCTGTTCAAGAAAACTGGAGATAGTGTATTAAAGGATCATTCTGTGCAAAGATGGACATGATAAAGGACAAAAATGGTACGACCTAACAGAAGCAGAAGACATCAAGAAGAGGTGGCAAGAATACACAGAGAAATTATACCAGAAAGATCTGGATGTCCCGGACAACCCAGATAGTGTGGTTGCTGACCTTGGAGTCATGCAAGATAGTGTGGTTGCAGACATCTTGGAGAGTGAAGTCAAATGGGCCTTAGAAAGCATGGCTAACAACAAGGTCAGTGGAGGTGATGGCATTCCAAATATCTAAAATCTTAAAAGATGATGCTGTTAAGGTGCTGCACTTGCCAGCAAGTTGGAAAACTCAACAGTGGCCAGAGGATTGGAAAAGATCAGTCTACATCCCAATCCCAAAGAGGGGCAGTGCCAAAGAATGCTACAACTACCGTACTATTGCAGTCATTTCACACGTTAGCGAGGTTATGCTCAAAAGCCTACAAGGTAGGATTCAGCATTATGTGGATTGAGAACTGGCAGAAGTACAAGCTGGATTTCAAAGGGGCAGAGGAACTAGAGACCAAATTGCCAACATGCACTGGATTATGGAGAAAGCCAGAGAATTCCAGAAAACATCTACAGTGGTGCCCCGTATAGCGAGGTTAATCCGTTCCGGATTAACCCTCGCTATACGGAATCATCGCTAAACGGGTAGGGGAAAGGTATTGGAATGCATTAAACTTCGTTTAATGCGTTCCAATACCTTCGTTACTTACCCGTTCAGCGAGGATTCCAGGTGCCGGCAGCCATTTTCGCGCCTTCGCTAAGCGAGGGCAGGGCGCGAAAACAGCTGCCGGCAGCCATTTCCGGGCTTCTGGTGGCCATTTTGGAACCGCCGATCAGCTGTTCGGCGGCTTCAAAATGGCCACCGCAATACCCGATCTTCGCAATGCGGGTTTTCCCCATTGCGAAGATCGGGTATGTTTCCGTATAGCGATCCCGAAAAAGGGATCGCTATAAGGAAACATCGCTATACGGTGCACTCGTTAAGCGAGGCACCACTGTACTTCCATTTCATTGACTATGCAAAAATCTTTGACTGTGTGGACCACAGCAAACTATGGCATGTCCTTAAAGAAATGGGAGTGCCTGGTCACCTTATCTATCTCCTGAAAAACCTATATGTGGGACAGGAAGCAAGACTTAGAACTGGACATGGAACAAGTGATTGGTTCAAAATTGGGAAAGGAGTACTACAAGGCTGTATATTGTCCCCCCTGCTTATTTAACTTGTATGCAAAATACATCATGCGAAATGCTGGACTGTAGGAATTCTAAGCTGGAATCAAGAAGAAATATCAACAACCTCAGATATGCAGATGATACCACTCTGATGGCAGAAAGTGAGGAGGAATTAAAGAACTTCTTAATGAGGGTGAAAGACGAGAGCACAAAAAGTGGTCTGAGGCTCAACATCAAAAAAGCTAAGATCATAAAGCTGGACCATAAAGAAAGCTGACCGCTGAAGAATTGATGCTTTTGAATTGTGGTACTGGAGGAAACTCTTAAGAGTCCCCTAGACTGCAAGGAGAACAAACCTATCCATTTTAAAGGAAATCAAGCCTCAGTGCTCACTGGAAGGACAGATCCTGAAGCTGAGGCTCCAATACTTTGGGCATCTCATGAGAAGAGAAGACTCCCTGGAAAAGACCTTGATGTTGGGAAAGAGTGAATGCAAGAGGAGAAGGGGACGACAGAGGATGAGATGGTTGGACAATGTCATTGAAGCTACCAACATGAAATTGACAGAACTCCGGGAGGCAGTGGAAGACAAGAGGGCCTGGCATGCTCTGGGTTCACGAAGAGTCAGACACGACTTAACGACTAAACAACAACAAGGGAATTCTACTCCAGCCATATTAAAAATATCACCTAGTGGTTGCAATGAGTTCTGACTTCTAAGAAAGATTACAAACTTAAAATTATGCGGAGAGCAAAAAGAAGAAAAAGAATGTAGCAGGTCTGCTATGAAACAGAAGAAAAAATGGTAAAGGATGGCAAAGAGAAGGCAGATCTGCTCAACAATTTGGTTCCCTCCATCTTCTCCCAAAAGGAAAAGAGTATTCTTAACCTAGCATGACTAAGGAGGATGGTGCCCAAAGGTGAAGTGGACTGTATCTAAGGATACTAAACAGACCTTCAGAGCCACATTGGATCCCTTATTGGGAGAAATACAGTCGAATCAATCAATCAATCAATCAATCAATCAATCAATCAATCAATGTAATCTCAGAGCCTCTATCAATAAACTCTGAGAATTATTGTTAAACAAGGTTCTAGGAATTGAGGTTCTGGGAAACTGAAGATGGCTGAATGTTGACTCCAAATTCAAAAAGGGGAAAAAGAGAGAGACTGAGCAAATATTCACCAGTTAGCTTAACAGTGATACCAGAAAAGGTTATAGAACAAATAATTGAAAGTTGATTGGTGAATACTTGGAAAAGAATGTGGTGACAGTGATGGAAGCCAATGCGAGTTTCTCAGAAACAAGTCCTGACACAATAACCTTATCTCTTAAAAAACAAAAAACAAAAATAGAATTGCAAGTTATCTGGATTGAGGGAGAGCAAACTTGTGGCCAAACTGGTAAAATATGGGCTTGACGATGTTGCAGATGTTAAATTTGTAGTTGGTTGAAGGTCTGTAGCCAAAGAGTTCCTCATTATGCTGGACAGAAGTGACATTATAATAATCTTTGAATATCTGAAAGGCTTTCACATGGCAGATGAAATAAACTTGTTTTCTTTAGCTCTAGAAGCTAGGACCTGAATTAATTGATTCAAACTATGAGAAATGAGATTTTGCCTAAATTTTAGGAAGAACTTCCTGTCAGTATGAATGGCTCATCAATGGAATAGACAACCTTTGAAAGCGGTGGAGCCTCCTTGCAGTTTTTTAAACAAAGTTTAGATAGCCATATGTCAGGAAACCTATAACCGTGCATTTCTTGCTTCAACAAAGAGTTTGACTCAATTACCTTTGGTTTCCTTTCCATCTAATTCTATCTTGAATATGAGAGAAAAAGACGGGGCAATATGTGTGCTGGAAGAACAAATATTCAAGCAAATACAGGTATTTCCATATTTAATACCTGGAATCCACAGGTAAAGGAATCATCATGTGTGCCTATGATCCTGGAGTGCCACTGTAATTTGGAGTGGACAATAACATATTAAATGGACAGGTTGACATGGCATAAAGAAATGTCTAGTGTCCTAATGTGGCTGAACACAGGTCCACTGCATCCTACAGGCAAGTGCTCTCTTTTGTCATAAAGCCCTTGTAAACCTATATGGGGCAACACATAATTCTCCAGATGTTGCTGGACCACAATTTCCACCAACCCTAATCAACATAGCCAATATTGCAGGATTATGACAACTGGGGTCCAACAACATCCAGAGAATCACAAGTTACGCACATTTATTCTTATCCAAAAACAGTATGTTCAGGGCAAAGAACTGGACTTTCCATTGACATTGGCTCAGTGTGGAATTTTTAATCTGTTGATATGCGATTAATAAGATCTTTGATTGAAACATTTAAGAACATGTGATTAATTATGGAGATATTAGAATGTTTCCATCCTAATCAAAGTTCCACGTATATACCTTTTCATTTACTCCCCCTTAAGAAAACATGCACTGTAAGTATGATACCTCAAACAAGTGGTATGATAGATGCAGTTTGCAGTTGTGAATTTTAAAAGAGAGAATTATGAATGCGTAATGATAAGAACTGTATCAATCTCTGATTCTAAAAAATGGGCTAACAGAAATCAACTTTAGAGATAAAAGGGCTATTAATGCTTCCTAAAACAATTTTTGTGTGAAGTATTGTTGACCCACTGATAAGGTCCTGATCTGTAATACTGGTACATGAGGGTGGAGAAAACAGATAGACTATAAAAGAAGGGCCCTGGGTAGAGCAACAGCCAACCATTCAGTGACAAGACCAGAATTTGCTTCAGCAACTGCATTCAAGAGAAGAGCACCATGAAGTGGTTAATTCTTGCTTTGGTGTGCCTTCACCTCTGTGAGGGTGAAGTTTTCAAGTAAGTATGGGAGAATGCTGCAGTATTTTTCTTAGTTGCCTTTTTACTTCAGTTGTGCCTGGAAGTTAGAAGAAAAAGAGTGCTAACCACAACAGGAATGGATGGCAATATTTTTGGATTAGGATTATCTGTTGTATATATTCTCAACCAAGTGACATGGTGAGGAGGAGGAGAACTTGGATAGATCTAATGTCAGCAATTGTCAGGTTTTTAATTTATTATAATTAAGTTAATGGAAAAGTAGACACATTCAAAATGTAGTTTTGTTCTAGCAGCTGTGGTATAGTGCTATATTTTGAAGTGTAGATGCTCATCATGAGAGCCAGACCATAAAGCAAAATCCAAAAATGTAGGCAACTGAGTTGGTCTTAATCAACAAAGCAATTTTAGCAGTCTTCCTTTAAACTGGGAGGAGGTCTGCTTTGGATTTTTTCCTGCAGTTTCACATCCATTTACTTGAAAGTAAGCCCAACTGAACCTAGTCAGTCTTACTTTTAAATAAGCACATATGGGATCAAGCTATTAATCTTCTTTCCTTTGTATTTTTTGTAAGTTTCAGGGTCTACCTGTATGGTTGACATTAGAAATAGTATTTATATTTATTTTTCATGCAGGATATTTTCAGTGTTTCACCTAAGAATGGCTTTGCCATAATGAGCTCAACACTGTAAAAGTAGCTAGTCAAATGCTAGTGACAAACACAGTAATTACACGTCAGGCAAAAATAAAAGAAAAATAAAGAATACGAAAAAGCTGCTATTTTTTTTTCTTCAGACTCGTCCACAAAAGCTCACATTAAAATATAGCAGCTAGTCTTTATGATGCCGCATTTTTGTTTTCTTGATCTTTTAAAAATTTTTTGGTTTTTTTTTGTTTTTGTCTGACACGCTAGCACAGATTAGCACAGCCACCTCTCTAAAACTACAGTGGTGATTACAGCCATTCTCTATTATCCTCAACATCTCAGAATTATCCTCTGTGTGAATATGGAAAAAAATAGCAAAGTATCCAGTGAAGCTTATTTAAAAATTATTATTATTATATAACAGACAAACAAACAATACATACAAAACATACATGCAGGGAAGTGTTTATCGTTGTAGAATATCTAATATATAATCTTGACTCCATAACTGTGTTATAGTACTAAAATCTTTAACCTATGTTATGTTCTCTACTCATGTTTATTTCTGGGCTCAATCATAAAACATTTTTCAATTTTCTTTAAAATAACTTCTCACCTTCTCAGATAATATCTCTAACAAGCTATCCCAGATCAACCTTGTAACTATAAATATTTATAACCACATATGTTGCAGCAAAAACAACAAAGATTGTTGTTACACCTTAAAAACAGAGAAATTTTATTTGCACAAGCATCTGAAGCATCTACAAAAGCTTGTAATTAATTCAGTTTTTAAATTATTCCCTGAATCTTTGTAACAGCTTTTGTACAAATTAGGTCAGAGAATTCTTTTAATTTTCCAGAGGATACAAGTGTACAGCTCTCTCTTTGCTTCTCTACCTAACTCCCCATTTTATACAGAGTTCCTCTAAAAAGATGCAAGTCTATGCGGGAGGTGATGAAGGAAAAGGGAGTTCTTGATGATTACCTGAAGAATCACCATTATGACCCAGCCAGCAAGTACACAAATGGTTTTGCCACTGCCAGTGAGCCCCTGGCTAATTATATGGATGTGAGTATCTGGCTTTGTTCCTTATTTACTGTATTTATTTAAAATATTCCTTCTGGAAGGAAATGGCTAAAATTAGGGGGAAATGAAAACGGGAAAGAGAAATTTCAAGGAGCACTTGAGAGAATCAGAGGCTAAGTCTTAGCGAATGCTGGTCCTAACTATGGAAATTTGATCTTAGGCCCTGGTCACATGAGAGAAGTGTTATGTAGATGTCAACTAGTTACGCTGGTATTTTTTTTCCTGGTCACATGACATAGAGTCAAGACTGTGACATTTTCCTGGCTAGTGGTGCAACTGCGGAACATTTCCTCATAGCCAGAAGAGTTGTGTTATTTTGTACCTTTGTTGTACTGGTGCATTCCTTACCAGGATTGCCCGCATCCATGACCTGCCCTGCTTCTTTTCAGAATTGAAACCAGGAAGGTGACCACCATTACTGTGGTGTGCATATTATTTTATTTTTATTTTTTTGTAACCAATACATCAATATGTTGGTAAAAGTATGTCACCGGGGCCCCGCCACCATTACATTATTGGCGAGTAACGATGTTTTCTTTCCAGTGGGAAGATACATTGAAACACTAGTATGCCCATGTCACCGGGCGGGAGGGTGATCGCCAGTACTGCTGCCTGAATATCTGAAGTCTACTGTGTGTAATGCATTTTTGCAGGAGCAGCCAGTGTAACAGAGGGACACTTTCCTAAACAGAAATCCCTTTCTGATCAATGTTCCCTCTAATTTCTACCCCCCCCCCGTATGTGAGTCTGCCCTCCCCCCACATAGGGTTCTGTTGCAACAGGAACAAAAGGGTCTGGAAACAATAGCTGTGGGTGCACAGGGGAGGAGGAAAACTGTGCAAGGTGGCGGAGTCAAGCACACTTGCGTAGTCATGTACCTTACAGGGAGACTTGTTTCTGATATATTGAGATATTTATATATATTGAGGCATATAGATATATAAATACCTCAATATATCAGGAACAAGTCTCCCTCTAAGGTATAAATATATAAATCAAGGGCCTAAATTGCCCCTTGAAGCAAGAGAGAAAATAAACCAATACTATGGGGTAGCTGGCCATACCAATTCAAACAGAAGGAAATAAATCAGTAGTGCTAAAAGTTCATGGGACGTTGGTCCTGGGATATAAACCATGTGACCACGATTCAGTACAACAGAGGTATGGAAAGTGTTGGATGAACTAGAAAACATTTCCCTTGTGTGACCAGGGCCTTAAAGTGAGAATGGAATTGCAGTCCCAGAATAATAAGACCCAGAATAATTCTGAATTAAAAGAAAGAGAAGTAGGCCGCAGTCTACAAAAGAAGATGTGAGCTCTCTATATATTATAAACTTAAGATCTAGAAGGTAACAGTGAGAACTATCATGGAGACAAAATGTTCAACACTGAGCCAGCATTGCAAACATGGTTGCATAACATGCATTAAAGATAATGTGCCCCTAAGGGACATTCTTTTAAAAAGCTCCCAGAATCTGTTGGTGTGTAGAAAACCACCAACTCTGACTGAAGCTAGGTGAAACACCATTATCCCATTTAGAAGCAGATAGCTTATTATTCTATAATCAACAGCTTCATATCTGAGCAATTAGACTTGTAAACGAGGTCCGTATTTACCTCCCAATGACCAATCACAACATGGAGGAAGCTGATTTCTAAAATATGAGAAATAAGAAAAACCTGTGATATTGTAAGGAGTTTTGTTAGCACTTAAGGGAGCTCCATTTTAAATATGAAACTGCTGCCTCAGGTAGTTTGACATTGTAAAATATATATTGTCTTCTTAAAGTATTGCTGTGTGAGATCACCAACCAGTAGTTCTAATTGTATATAGCTATACAGTAGTACCTTGGTTTACGAATTTAATCTGTTCTACGGTTTGCCATAGGAACAGGGGCAGCATTATAAACCTCCAGGCGCAATGCATCCTGGGGAAACTTCCTTCATACTGCGGAAAAAAATGTAAACAGAGGCATTATTTTCAATGGATTTCCATTCATAAACCAAAATTACGTTAACCAAGGTGTTCGTTAACTGAGGTACTACTGTATAGCCAAATACATAGACTGGCTGCTTATTTGTTACAATTTTTTCTTTACCACATGCTAAGGAATTGTGTGAAAAGCAATGGGAGAGAGTTCTGATGATCACAATGTCTTTCTTTTTCCCCTAGATGTCCTATTATGGTCAAATCAGTATTGGAACTCCAGCCCAGAACTTCTTGGTTCTCTTTGACACTGGGTCATCCAATCTCTGGGTGCCATCCGTCTACTGCCAGAGTGAGGCTTGCAGTGAGTATCCTCCATCACAATAGCAAATGAAAAATAGTATCCTCTAAGTGAATATGAAGAATGTTTTCTTGGATGATATTTTGCTATTGAGACATCTATTCGACTACAAATTCATTTTTAGTGGTGGGAGAGAAAAAGAAGAGAATACAATGTGATTTAGTTGATGTGCTAATATTATTTACATACCAACTATTATTTTATGAGTTCAAAAGTGACATATTTCTTGTTTCCCCCTCCCCAATTTCTACCACCACTAGCAAACCATCCATTATTCAACCCCAGTGACTCTTCTACCTATTCCACCAACGACCAAACCTTCTCTTTGCAGTATGGGACAGGGAGTCTCACTGGGATCTTTGGTTACGATACTGTAACTGTAAGTATCAGTGCTCTAAGGGAAATGGTTTTAATTTCAGCTAACAAAGGACTGCTTCCTACATCAGTCACAGACTGATGTAGGAACCACACTGATTCTAATGAGTGGTTCACAATACTGGTTAGCAGAGCCAGGGATTTATCGAAATAGTCAATTATTACTTTTGAAGACTGTAAGATAAGAAAGTTTACTGTGTTCCTATTTGTCTATAAGGTTCAAAAAGGAAATCCTGAGATTTCGGCCCTTTAACATCTTGATTATGATGCTATATATGTTTATAGCTCCCTAATAGTTTGATTGGCTGAAGTCCCGTTAGGTAATCTATTTTACCTGCCTGTCTATCAAGGTTAGTTTTGCCAGCATCGTTTAGTCGTTTAGTCGTGTCTGACTCTTCGTGACTCCATGGACCAGAGCATGCCAGGCCCTCGTGTCTTCCACTGTGTCAAATTCATTTTGGTTGCTTCGATGACAGTGTACCATATTTATGAAACATTGCTAGTTCAACCAATGCAAGGCTATTCCGTCAGGCTGCATTCTTTCCAGTAAGAATGCTTGTTTTGATTCATGTCTTGATTCTTTTCTATCCACTTCTAGATCCAAGGGGTTTCCATTACCAATCAGGAATTTGGCCTGAGTGAGACTGAGCCTGGTACCAACTTTGTCTATGCCCAATTTGATGGCATTTTGGGTCTAGCTTACCCCGCCATCTCCGCAGGTAGTGCTACCACCGTCATGCAGGGGATGATTCAGGAGAACCTTCTCGATGCTCCCCTTTTTGGCTTCTATCTCAGTGGGTAAGGATGGAAAAAGTGTCTTTGTTCTTTTTCTTTAGACCTGTTGTCATTTATTTATATTATTTATTGACTTTATTTATATCCAAACATTATTTCAATAAAAGAACACAAGGCAATGCACAACAATTTTAAAAACACACACATAAAGTCACTCTAAATTAAGATTTGCCATTAAAGTAGAATTAAACCAATTAGTTTATAAAGTTTAAGCCCATTTAATATACCTGATTTTTAAGAAAACATACTAATAAAAATATGCTGCATCTCCTTCTAAAAAAGCACATAACCCTGCAAAGTTTTAGAGGTTAAAAGGTAACTAAAAAGGAAGATTCCCACCTGCCATCAAAAGAACTGTAAGGAAGTGGCCAACCTAGCTTCCAGAGACTGGGAGCAGCCACTGAAAATGCTTTCTCTTGAGTTTTCACCAAATATGTCTGTGATAGCAGTGGAATGAAAGAATGAGTGCCACAGAAACTGTGGGATAGGGAAATGTGGTCATTCAAATAATCTATCCCATATTTCTGTAATTCTTCTTATATAGTTCTTTGTGTTCTGTTTTTGTTCGTGTTGTTGTTTGTTTGTTTTTTTAACTCAGTGTTGTGTACGATCTTTGGATCGTAATAAAGTTTTATCTATCTTAATTCAGTGCACCTTCCTCTTCATTCCAGCAGTGATGGGCAACCTGGGCAACAATGAAAAAATAGTGAGGAATTATTGCCTTAGAATTTTGAAGCTGTCTAATACACCCTGCTGCCTATTACAAATGCTGGTGTTGAGATCCTACCCTATGGAGTAGGTTAGGCTGAAATGGAAGGACCAGGCCAAAATCATGTGATGAGTTTTATGGCCAAGTCTGGCATCGATCCTTGGTCTCTCAAGTCCCAGCAGGGATCACTCCACTATACCTTACTGGTGATATAACACAGTTACGGCACTGCTGGAGTGGCTCACACTGCCATATAACCTTGTCAACATTAAATGCAATTAAACTGTAATCCTCAAAAAGTCATGCCAAAGTAAATCAGTGAATCTTAAAGGTGCCACAAAACTTTATCCTTATTTTTTTTTATGCTGCTGCTGTACTCATTGAGTGAAAAATAACATTTAAAAAATGTTTGATTCTCTATTTCCTTTCCCAGAATCAGTGGGGGAAATTCTGTTTTTCTTGCATTTTTTTCTTTTTAGATCAGGATAGTAGAATTCCATATGCCTCAGTAATGGAGTGATCTCTGTGTATAAAGAATGTGTGGGGTTTTTTTTTAGAATTTTGCATGTGTCTTTCTAGGCAAGAGGGGTCCGAAGGTGGGGAACTTGTTTTTGGAGGAGTTAATTCCAACCTATACTCTGGTCAGATTGTCTGGACTCCAGTCACTGAAGAAGCTTATTGGCAAATTGGCATTCAAAGGTAAGGTTATGCTCACTAATACTGGCTATCAGTTGGGCTGTTAATGGGATGGCATTGATGAGAATTCAGTGGAGACAGGATGAAGCAGCAGGTTATTCCAGCTATTTGTCTTATGGAATGAATGGCGCTTCTTAAATCAACACATAAGTTCTATAGGTTCTAACTGGGACTGACAGATGGATTTAGACCAGTGGCTTGGCTTTGAGATTTTGGATTCTTTACAACTATTTATCTTAAATCATCTGGATATTTCCAAATGCAGGAATAGATGGTATTTTTATAGACCACTAAAAAACCAAACCCATACAATCTGCTAGATTTTCTGGATCGATACGGCCATTTCGTCAGGCTTGCGCTGGTGTCTTGTCATTAGTGCAAAGAACTTGGAGTCCCAAAATTTCATGGCAGATGGATTTTGCCAAGTGTTTTCCTTAGATGTAAGTTAAGAAAGATGCAGGCTGCATTAGAGTTGTGGCTTTAAAGTTACAATAGAAGAAGCTGTTGGTTGGATAATACACCACAGTATCAGATCATTTTGCACACTGTAAAAGATTTCTGCAGTCTCTCTGACAATCATGGTGCTTAAAAGAATTAAGAGCAAACACTTTTCCTTCTGTTTATATTTTTACTCTAGTGCAACCCTCTCTTTTCATCACAGGGTCTGGAAACAAAAATTGGATTATTTTAGCCCTTTACAACAACTCTTGTCAGGACAACAATCCTGCTTGATTTATGAAAGACTTGTTTTAAATTAGGAGAAGATTGTGGGGGCTCAGCTTACACCATAAGGAAGCAGAAAGCAAACAAAGAAGTGTGACATCTTGAATATCACACCTCTTTGTCCCACGACCTAACAGATATTTTGATTGCTTATATCTTTAAAATCTTCTTTCTTGAGCTTCTACATTGGCAATGAGATCACTGACTGGTGCAGCCAAGGATGCCAAGCAATTGTGGATACTGGAACATCACTCCTCACTGCCCCACAGCAGGTCTTTGCAGAGCTGATGCAATATATTGGAGCTCAGGAGAGTAATGGCGAGGTAAGGGACTGGAGCTCTACATGAATGGGAGGTAAATTCAGCATCACTAAAATGAGAGTATTAAGTACACTATCTAGAAAACATAGTTCCATGCCATAGTCTGTGTTTATATATATATTCTAGTCTGTGACAATTTGCGACTGAGGCAGGTAAGGTGCTCCCTCCAACCCTCCTGACCCCAGTTTTTGGACCAGTCATCACCCCACCCCAGTCCACAAGCTGCAGGGCCATGGTGTCTTACTGGAATGCCTGAAACGCAATCATAATGGAAATAACTTGCAAATTTGGGCTTCTCTTATTCTTTTTTCCACAGTATCTGGTCAGTTGCAGCAACATTCAGAGCATGCCCACCATCACTTTTGTCATCAATGGAAACAGTTTCCCTCTGACTCCTTCTGCCTACGTTCTGCAGGTATGCTATTATCTTGAATGGCTGATGCCTGCTATGGTGGCTTTACCTATTGCAAACTGTATTTCGGCTACGTTGGGCAGAGCAATATTTGAAATCAGTTATTCAATCCATAAACTTGCCTGTAGCCAAAAGGTTCTGCTAAATCTCATGGGTATTTATTTATTTAATTTCTATACTGCCCCATTAGTGCAGGTTCACTACTCTGGGCAGTTTACAATCAACTAAAACAATACATGTAAATGAAAATGAAACACAAAATATGGGTTGCATGATTTTTCAAATGTGATACATGAAGCTGTATTCATTGTATCACTGGGAAATGCTTCCTGCTGCAATGTGGAGGAACGTAGGTTCTCAGGAGTAACTGCAATGTGCTTGTACCCTAAAGGTGGAGCTGGTGGATTTCCAGTGTATGATAAATCATTTACGTGAAACCTGCCATGAGAAATGTCACAGCACCATTGATTGCTGGGCTGTTGCATGTAGGCACTATTTCTGAAGTGCAAAGCAAAGTGATCATACATCTGGATATGGTCAACACACAACAGTTTCTTGGCAAAGCTCCAAGACAGATGCATTTAACTGTAGAGATGCCTTACTTTACAGAAACAGTAACAGTGCAACATCCACGTTTGAAGAGATTACAAAAATGTTAAAATTCAGCATTTACATGTACATAGACACAGAGAAAGAGAAGGGTGTTCAGATATTGTATAATCATTCATATTTTAAACTCAGTACTTTGACATACTGTACTTGTGCTACATCATTGGCAATGACTTCCAGGATATTTAATTCAATGCTTTTTCCCTTACAGAGCAACAGTGGCTACTGTACTGTTGGCATCATGCCCACCTACTTGCCGTCCACAAATGGGCAGCCTTTGTGGATTCTTGGTGATGTCTTCCTTAGGTCCTATTACTCTGTCTATGATCTTGGAAACAACCAGGTTGGCTTTGCACCAGTAGCATAAGAACTTCCAACAGTCCAACAAATAATTTCTGGCCTCCTTGTGTCCTCCCCCCCTTAATATGCTAAGTCCACTCACTGGACTCCTTTTCTGAAGACTTTGCTGCTTTTCTTTTGCAACCCTTGAAATATTTTCTGTGAAAATCCACAACATGATTGTTCAGCTTCTTTCCAAAGTAACAGCAAGTGAATAAAGTAATTATACAAAAAGTAATTTGGTTCATGTCAACTTTTGTCTGACCTGCTTCTATGAAGAAGGGCTAGGAGAAATATGACCATTCTTAAACTATAGGGTGTAACCATTTAGATACTCCTTTCCTCCAGAGTCACAAAATACACTTTGTGTATTCCCCCCTCAAATAAATATCCAATATTTAGCTGCCTGTTATGGTCTCTTAGGGCAAAGTGACCAAAACAACTTCAATATAACATTCATTGAGGAGTACATTTTCAGATAGTTAAAATGGACCCATCCTTTCAGTCAGTCAGAAGTAAAGCATTCCTTTGTGTGGTTCTGAGGGCACTTTATAGTTAGAAATGAATTTTGTTTTAGTTTGTTTTTTGGAAGAAATTTACCAACGTCCACAAAATGGATATTCAGGATGGAAATGAATTAATTAAATAAAAATTAGAAGAAGCTGAAGTTGATCAATCCATCCAGGCCATGGTCTTGAGTATTTACCTCTTGAAAGTCTAGCTTTGAATCAACAAAATTAGTACAGAAGTAGAACTGTCATCTTTTTTCTCCCTGAGAGGCTCCTCACCATTAACACCTGAATGACAGGCAGATAGACAGACAGATGACATATGTATGACAAGCATGCCCATTTTGAATTTGGTCAGTGAAGATGCATGACAATTTAAATTCAGTTCATTTTTGAAGGATTTCCCAAAATTTGTCAATGCCTAATTATTTGGGATGGAAAGAATATGGGTTCAAGACATTCAACTACAGGACAAAGTAAAAGCGGCAGATTGTTCCATTCTCACCCACAATGCTCTGCAAGGAAGAGTTAGGACTACATATTAAAACTGAGAAGCACAAGTGGATTATGAGAAATGCTATATGCCAGTGGTTCCCAATCATGGATCCACAGAAGTTCTTGGACTCAAACTCTCAGAAGCCTTCACCACAAGCTGTGCTGACCACAATTTCTGGGAGATGCAGTCCAAGAACATCTGAGGACCCAAGACTGGGAACCACTACAATACACAATATCATGCAGAAATACCTGCAGAGTCTTTAGGATATAACACCTATCTCATGCATAATGTAACATGAATTGGGATGGCATTACCACGAGGTAAAGCAAGACAGTGGCATCAGACAGTGGAAGCGCGGGGGGGGGGGGAAGGCAGTGATAGAAGTCCATCAGATATTCCTCCAGATCTTCCACCATTTTCTCCTCATGCAGAATAGCGCTGTCCTCAAAGTCCTCAATGTTGTAATCTAATCTACTGATCTCAGCTACAGGGGACAACAATACCCTTGCAATAGTGGCAATATCAGATTTAACTGCTAGCCCAGTCATCTTCTATACATAAAGGCAGTATGGTGTATTGTTCTATACCATAAGAAGCAAATTCTCTCACACTTAATCCAGCATCACTGCCATTCGTACCACAGGAAAGAAAATATTCCATGCAATGAGGAAGAACCATCTGACAAACTATAGTACTCGTTAAGGCAGCTAGGTGACTGAGATGCCAATTAGGGACCATTTCAAAAGAACTCACACTAATTAATTTGTACATAGTTGCACACTGAGCAGGCATGTAATCTCTCAGGAGTCCCAACAGTGTACAGGCAAGCTTTTCTGTATTTATTGCTGCTCTTCCATGCCCCTAGGATGCAAGAAGAATTCTGTGTGTAGTTCTGGCGTGTTGGGACAGTGTGTAGTTCTGGCCTATGTATGCGACTGTTGGAAAATCAAAGACTAAATGCCTTGTTCAGGCATTGTAAACTGTAAGCCTGAAGAGAGAGCCTGGATGTGTGTGCTTCCTATCATAATGCCAGGAAAAATTAGAATCTGATACCCCTGGATTCCCAAACAACCCCCAGGTAACCAAAACTGCTGTTCTACAGAGCCCTTCCTAGTAAAACAGGCAGGGAGTAGAGGAGGCTCAGCTGGAGCACATACCCTCAACCCTCCTCATACTTACAATTAATAACAAGCCAATGCAGTTTGGCCAGGAAGCTCTTATGAGTGTATAACAAGGCTTGGCAACAGTGGGTATCTCTTAGAGATCAGAAGAAGGCAGAGGAAGGTCTGAAGTTACCCTCAAGTGCATGGCATGGGTTTGGAAAAGGGGATTGCAGGCTTATGGCAACTATTCCTAGTCTTCTTTCCTCCAGAAGACATCTGCTGGATACCAACACCTGAAGAAGGCCTTTTAGGGGAAGGGACAGAATTGCAATTCTAGTAAACATCCTACAGCTATCTTAGGATGTAGTCTCTCTTTCTGGTTTCTTCACAGTCAAATAGAATATGTGATTGTGCAAATTGTTCCTTGTTCAGCATAAGCAAAACCTCCTATTGGACAGATGAGTTACCAGTGAACAACTCAGCTGTGTGAAGATGCACCATATAAAGGTGAAACACTAGTATAGGAAGACTGGGAGGATCCAGAAGCCACATGGCCAGCCAGCCAAGAGGGGAAATGAGGCAACAAAGTCAAGCTTGGGAACCTTATCTAACTGACTGGTAATGATGGGAATTGTTGTCCAATGATTTGGAAGTAATTAGTTTGGGGAAGTCTGCTGTATACCAAATGAGCAGCAGTAACACCGCATATTATAGACTTTTGTCTAGCTGGGCGGGGTATACATTTAATAAATAAATAAATAAATAAATAAATAAATAAATAAATAAATAAATAAATAAATAAATAAATAAATAAATAAATAAATAAATAAATAAATAAATAAATAACCCATCGTCCATTTCCTACATTCTCTAATTCCTCCCTTCTTCTTGGCAATTCTGGCTGTTAACCAATTAGCCTCAAGGGGCTGTAACATCTTCCTCCTCCCTTAATTTCCATGAAAGTCCAGGTGTTTTATCTCTTCTCCAATTAGCTTGGAATGTTGAGTTTTCCACAGGCTCCTTGATTCGACCTTCAGCTCTATCTCGAACCATGCTGTAATGGTCTTCAGAAAAACATTCTCAAAGCACTTAGAAAAACACATTCCAATGTCTCTCAAATCAACACAGATATAGAACCTGTCTGACTCCATCTTACATTTCTCTGACTACATATCCCATACTACTTGAACTCCATCATACCTGCAACTTCCAAAGGCTGCGTACACAAACATTAAGCAAAAGCACACCCTTCTTGTTGCTCCATAAGCATTTTGGCTGATTGGAGGGGTCATATTTTTTGGGTTATGATGCCACTGCAAAATTCACTGCCATTGAGACTTCATGCAGGCAGCCACATTGGGAATGATCCTGTATCAGATGGCTTCAAAAGGAGACTAGACAAAGACATGGAGAACAAATCTATTTATGGTTACCAGTGATAATTACTGTAATTTGTCTCCAAAATCATAGGTGGTATATTTTGTCCTCATCATTGATTTCATCCCCTTCCTCAAATTGGTAGGGCCTGTAGTCCATGTTTCACATTGTGACAAGAGGCAGAAGTTTCTCATATAATATGTTTCTCAATACCATGTGATTTTCTAGCTTGACACTGGTGCCTCCTGCCATTGTTTTAGAATTTAACTAGACAAAACTCTCGAGTCACATTTAGCATTTGTCTTCCAGAGATGGGATTCCCTCAGAGTCATGGGACTAAGCAATCAGTTTTGTAAAGTAAACCCATCTTAATTTCCCAATGGCCAATCACAAAACAGAGCAGTGTGGTTTGTAAGACCCAAAAGTTAGAAAAGCTTGTGAAAGGACAGGTATCTTTTACCAATTAAGGGAATTCTGCTTTTAAATGTTAGCTGAATATTTCATCTAGTTTCAGCCTATGCATGCTTTGTATTTTTGAAAATAAATCTTTCAGCTGATACAAACATTTTCTTTCCCAAGACTGGAATTGTCTCCACTTATGTGAATGGATGTGTCACGTAAAACAGGGATTAAGGGAGATATTGGAATACTAGTTTTACAATTTAACCTTTCCAAATCATAAAAGTAGTCCTGAGAAAAGGGGTTGCATCTTTAATATATTTGGCAATCTATAAATTAAATATTTATTAACAATAACAAATGAATATGTTCTAGGAACCATGCATGCCAGAGCACATTCACACACAATAAAAGGTCTGCTCATTGTTTAAGAATAAGTATCTGTGAATGGGTTCAGCTTCAAATTTTGACAACTCCTCACTTTGCGCGGGAAATATCACAGGAGACGTCTTCTTAACTTTAACAACTTCTTTATTAGTCACAGATAAATCAACATTATTCATGATAGGATCAAAAAAGCTTAACTCAGGCAACATGCCATAACTATCCAACATATAGTCCCGAACACCGTCCATTGAGCTCATAGGGGTGCTGGGCCAAACCTCTCCGCATCGGTTGGCTTCCGAAGGGGCACGCTCCGCACTGCGCAGATGGTGTCACAGCATGGGTGCCTGGCCCAGTCTTCTTCGGGAGGGGGAGTATTGTAATACGAATCCTGTCTAATTACCTGCCAGCCTCTCCCTTTATTCTTCAGGAAGACGACAACTGACCACTCTAATGTTTGATATTTTACCTCTCCTCCTTCTTTCAGGGTAGGATCTGGTAGCAGCCTGCCTAGCTTTAGGTTGGGGAAATCTCTCAGCAACTCCTGGGTTTTCACTCTTTCGTATTCTCTCAACCTCTCCAGCTCCCTTTTCCGTTTCCATAACTCCAATTCTACCTCGAACAGCCGCTCTCCCTGACTATTTACACTCTCCTCCCAAACTGACAGTTCCTGCTCCTCCCCTTGCTTACTCCCGCGCTCTTCCACTAAACTCACTTCAAATTTCCTGCCTATTTCTGTTCTCTCCTTTTCCACAGCCGCATTCTCCCTTTGGTCCGCCTGTTCTTTTCCACTCTCGGGTTTTCCCCCCACCCTCTTTTCCTTCGTCCTCTGGGGACGGCACACTCTCTTCTCAGCCACTTTCACAGTATCATAGTTGCATTTAAAAAAAAAAAACAAGCTTCAAATCTGGGCAAAATGTAGGTACTGATGTTTCTAATGTTGAAATTTCAAAATCTCTACCTTGAGTTTTTTTTAACTGTAAAATATTGGATTTGCATTCAAGTGCCAGGGTGGCTACCCCACAATTTCCATAGGATTTGGCTCAGATAAAGTCAAAGTAAAAACCAGCAAAACTATGTGTGAGAAAGCCCAGTGTGTTTTTGTTCAGCTGGCAAGGGGCATTTTATTTTGCTTCAGATCAGCTGACATCACTTTTCTCTGCTTTCTGACATGTCTGATCATCTGAACTGATGCAAAGTAAAGGTCATGGAGCCATCAGAGGGCATGCTATTACTGCAGTTCCCCTCAACTGAAGGAATCTTGTCTCATTTCCTCCAAACAATTTTTCTTTCTTTAAAAATTATCCTTGCCAAAGGCAGTGCTATACCTGATCACTATCTGGCCATGTCATTTTACAAACAAACAAACAAAATTAAAAAGAGGATGAAGAGAAGAGGGCCTGGTGGAAATTGTTTTTCGCAGTGAAGAGGACCATTTTCACAGCTTTTCTCTTTTGTTCCTATATGCCCGTCAGCACTCCCAAAGGAGACGTGTGGAGTCACACTGCTCAGGTAAAACTATCCCCTTCCAAAGGGCATTAATGAACAGTCAAAGTATATGGAGGAAAACTCAGATGGGAGCACACAAGATAGTGGAGTGCTTTCTGAGCTTAATTACCACCAAGAGCTGGAAAGACATTGAAATCCTTGGCATGTGTCCTCTCAGACCTACCAAGGGTGCATGGGTATCATGTGTGGGATGAAGGTCAATCATTTGTAGGACAGCAAAAATGGAAAATGAAAAACATTCATCAACACAGTAATTGGTGTGGACGGCTACAGTGATTTCATTTGTGGAAACCAGCAGAGACCCAGTTAGAAAAACTGTGAAGCAAACTAGGTCCCTCCCACCCATGTAGTCAAACCTCAGCAAACCTTCCCAAGGTCACAGTTCTATGTAATCCTTTATTTTAGTGGCGAGAAATATAGTTATTTTTGTTATTTGCTGGGCTCAAATAAAATTCAACCTTGTCCAACTTCATGTAAGTAACTACCCCTGCAACTGTGGTTATTTGTCTGCTCTTTATTACATTTGAAAAAAAATTAACCTTTCTCAAGGAAACTGTACTTTGACTTATTGATATCCTTTATCACTGTTTCCTTTGTATTAAGAATGCTTTGATAACAATTGCTCAGTTTTGCTAAAATCAAGGGCACACATTGCATTTCATTCTAACAAAGGAAATTGACTTTCTGTTGTTCACTGGAAAACAGAAGTGTAGGCATTCCGTGTTTGCAATGATATGGGAAATACATAATAAAGAGATAAGGCAGTAGAGGACAATTGTCCTGAGTATAAAAGCAGGGACAGAACAGTTGCAGCTGTGGTCTTATTTTGTTCATTCTGTAGAAGACCACATTGGTGAAAAAGATGATGGGCACCATGAAGTGGTGGGTCCTGGTCTTGGTTATTCTGCAATTGACAGAGGGAGTGGAGAGGTGAGTATTGTGAACAACTCCAATTATGAATGAGATGACTGTATTCTTGCTGTGAGCAGAAACAGATGTTACAGATAGAACTCCTTAAAGGCTGATTGCGTGCGATTGTCACATTAGGAGCTTTTCTTATTTATTTATTTGCCCCACTTATTTGTCCCATTTATAGGACATCTTCCTTCCAGCGGGAGGAATCAAGGCAGCTTATAGTGTTACAAATATACAAATACAATAAGTTATACATTCAAAACAATTAACCAATAATAATAATTAAATTATATTATATTGAATTGTTTTCTAACCTTCTGGAGTCTGCAAATCAGCTTGTTTTGGTTTGTGATTGGTCTTCAAAACTAAGGAGTGTATACCTTTGAAATTCAATTTCTTAAACACTAAGACTGCCGCAACAATCTTTCTTCAGTTCTAATGCACTTTATTTCCAATTTCAAGCTATCTATAATGCATATTTCTTCTCTACATACATTGTCAGCCAAAGCTTCATGATAAAATTATATTCATAAGAGAGGGATGGATCCCTGCCAGCAACTGATGTGCATTTTCAGCCCATGTTGTATGACAAGATTGTATCATGAAACACAGTGTAACTTTTCCAAGTTAAGCTTTGACATTTTAGCCCTGTCTTTGGAAGCTTTGGGGATATATTCCTCCTGCCTCTCATAGGCTTTTTTTTTGGGGGGGGGGGGGAGTCACAAGTGGCACCATCAATTAGCAGCATTTTCCAATAGCCATGATGAAGAAAACTGGTAAAGAAAGAGCACATAAAACAGATAGGGAATGGCTAGAAGCAACAATCCTAGTAATCTCCCAAGATCTTTGTGCCTCATACAGGGTCATTCTGAAGAGAGGGAAATCCATTCGGGAAAATATGAAGGAGAAAGGAGTGCTTGAGAAATTTATGAAGAAATACCATATGGATCCTGTGCTTAAGTACCGCTTCGATGAATACAATGTTGCTTATGAACCAGTAACGAATTATTTGAATGTGAGTACTAAAACACACACACACACACACACGAACACACACAGTATGTTTATGTTTGTCCTGCTTGTCAAGGATTCTTAAAACATATCTTAATTATTCCAGAGTTTTTATTTTCATCTGAGTTGGAACTTTTCAGGGCTATAGTTTAATGGTATCTTGTTTCTTATTGACTTGATTCAGTCTGTTGAAGGATATATATTACATCTGCCATCATATACCCACTTGCTGGTAGTAACTACCAGACATGGGACTTTTGAGTTTGGGCAACCCCCCACCCCCACCCCAAAAAACCAGAAGAAGTTACTACATTTGTTTTTGGGTTCTTCTATCACTTCCTGGAAGACAGCCTCAGAAACACTAGTTGTTAGTTTGAAAAATTGAGAGGAACATGTATCTCCCGTGTTCATCCATGTTCATCCTCATTCGTTGTCTTCATTCATTAGTGTAGGTTGATACAAAATCAACTCACACTGATATTCCAGTAGCCCACCCTACTGGTCTCTCTCTTGCCTTTCCCCATCTAGCCCCCAATATATATATCTTCTTGTCCAGCCAGCCCTCCTACTTTTTCCCTTCCTTCTTGCCACCATACATGTCTTTGCCCAGCCAGCCCAACCCGTTCCCCCTCCATGGGAAAAAAATGAACCAAAATAACCTGAAAGAAGCACCCCCTTTCATGGTAAACAAAGAGAGCAGCGCAAGCTCCCCCTCCCCTGAAAAAAACCCACCCCAACAAAAACCTGAAAACAGAAGAGGCATCACATGGAACAAACCAAAACAAAATTTTCTCCTTTTAGTAACCTCGTCAATGAACCCAAAGGGTCATATTGTTTAGGACTGTATTTTAATTCTTCAATCCTGTATTCTAGGAATGGAGAATCCATGGCTTTGTATATATTTTAGAGCACTGATTCCCAATCCTGAGAAACACAGTTCTTGGACTGCAACTCTCTTCACCACCAGCTATGCTGCCCAGGGTTTATGGGAGTTGTAGTCAAGGAACATCTGGGGAAGCAAGGGTGGGAACCACTGTTTTACACTATAACTCCTACAATCCCTTTACTCATGTGCATGCTGTGTTTTGCTGATGAGAATTGTGGGCCAAAATTTCCTCATACAGTACATGCAAAGTGGATCTAAGCCCCATAGGGTTCAATAGGACTCTCTTCTCAACAGAGTCGTGTAAGAAAATACGGTACCATAAGAATTGTCTTACTGATGTCAGACTACTGCAGAGGCTTATAGTCAAATATTTGCTTCATATATTAAATTGCATTGAATTATATTCCATTCAGAATTCCCACTACCCAAGAGATGGGCCATTATTTTTGTAAGCAATAATTTCTTTAACCGTGGAAATTTATGGCGTGAAACCAGCAAGCAAAGCTGTGCCTGGAGGCACATACTTTTTAAATCCTGAAGACTTGCAGTTATAGCAGTGGTTCCCACCCTGGGGTGACCCAAGCGTTCTTGGACTGCAACTCCCAAGACCCTCAACTGGCATCCTAGTGGTAAAGGCTTCTGGGAATTCCAGTTCAAGAACACCTGAGTTACCCAAGGTTGAGAACCACGAAGCTATAGGAAAGCGTAAATGAAGATGTCCTATTTCTCTTTTTGCATATCTCTTTACCTGATAATAATGTTGTTTACCTTCTTTGTGGATGGAAAAGTAGTCTATTGAATTCTTCATGCTATACTGTATTGCTCTTTTCAGACTCTGCTCAGTGAGGTAGTGTAACTAACCAAAGCTTCCACTTTTGCCAGGGATATTACTTTGGAGAGATCAGTATTGGAACTCCACCACAGAACTTTCTGGTTTTAATGGACTCTGGTTCTTCCAATCTCTGGGTACCCTCTGTGTATTGTAGTACAGCAGCCTGTGGTGAGTATGAATTCTCAGCTGAAGAGAGATTCGTTGTAACAAGCCCATTGATTGAATCTTTTTAAAATTAAATTTTTCTGTTCAAAATGGTAGTTGTCAACAGAAATGAAATAGTCCTATAGTAAGTGTTGCCTGCTTAGAACATTTATTAATATTTCAATCCATATATTATTAGCAGCTGTAATTTTTATATTTATAATTCTTTGTAACTAGGGACTTGCCAAAATGCAACTGATCAATACGTTATAGATAGTACACAATTAGAAGAAAGGGAAATCACAGACAGAGTGAGTGTCACAGGACAAGCAGTTTACAGATTAGCTTTCTTTGTAAATACATACAGTACTTTATTTGCAAGCATGAGGGCTCAGAAACAAAGTTCTGCCAGAATCACTTGTCTGGAACACTAATGTGATTTCAGCTTCTAATGATGTGCTATTTGTGGCACACAGAGTTTCAGAAGTCAGCAGAAAAATAGGTATCTTCTCTTGTCACTTGGAGAACATGTGTTTTTATTGCTTCTTTCTCTTTCCTTCTAGGTAACCACCATAGGTTCAACCCTAGTGCCTCTTCCACATACTCTAACAATGGACAGACCTATACTTTGTATTATGGGGCTGGCGACTTAAGCATCATGCTAGGCTATGATACTGTGCAAGTAAGTTAACTTTGCTGCATAGGCTCACCCATCTTTAAATACACTGCATTCTGGGAATGTTGAAATCCTCATCAAATTAAAAAGAAAAAAGAAACATGTTCAGAACCTAGCACTGCAATCATAACTCACTTAACTCTCCCCCAGGCTTCCTTATCTCCTCTGAGCTTGTTCTGTTGCAGAGTTTTGAATTTTGGCTAACTTCTTTTAGCTGAACAGAGGTGCAGGGATACATAAAGCAGAATGGTTTTAAATTCCCCAGTTTAGTTTATCTCCCTTTTTTTGTCAGTTGGACTGACATATCAATAAGTCACTTGGAGAAATTAGTAGTTGAAACAATTTTCTTTACTTACGTATAGTTCGGAACAGATCAAACAGCAAACTAACAAAACATAGCTGCCTACAACAACATGCCTCAACAGATTGACTGACTGCTTCCAATGGACTATAGAGATAGAAAGAGATACAGAACAGAGAGGTGGGGTTCTTTTTGAATTAAGAGGCAGAGAAGAAACAATTGGTTACCACTGGATAGATTGACAGACACCTCAGAAAAGGTCCCTCCCGGCCAAACCTACTAAAAGCAGCATGTGAGGTTATTGGGACATTTGTCCTGGAATATAAACCACATGACCACAATTCAGTGCAACAGAGGTATGGAAAGCATCAGAAGAACTAGAAAACATTTACCTCGCGTGATCAGGGCTACGTGTTTTTTGGATTTAGCTTGCAGTCAATCCATTCCAGGCCCTGGGAAAATTACCTTTCCAGGTTTCAGTCTTTGGAGCCATGTCACATTGCCCTCCTTTTGCATTAGTCCTAAAATATTGTGTCGTTTCCTCTCTTTCCTGCTGGAACTTGAGCAATATGTGTTATGGTTGTGGCTTCAGTTATATGTGAAATTCATTTTGTTTCCTGTCCTCCTAGGTCCAGAATATAGTTGTTACCAACCAGGAATTTGGCCTGAGTGAGAATGAACCAACCACTCCCTTCTATTATGCCGATTTTGATGGTATTATGGGGATGGCTTATCCGCCTCTAGCTGTAGGGGGTGGAGCCACACTCATGCAGCAAATGCTAGAACAAGGACAGCTTTCTGAACCTGTCTTCAGCTTCTATTTTTCACGGTAAATCTAATTCAGTTATATTATAATGTAGTTATTCTAGATTCACTCTAATGAACCTAATCTTGTATTAGTTTAAACTCTTCTTCAGGGTGTGTGACAGGCTCAAAAGTTCTGGGGGTTTGAATGTGGTTTTCATTTTGGCCACTTCTACTGGGACATGGTGGCGCTGCAGACTAAACCGCAGACGCCTCTGTGCTGCAGGGTCAGAAGACCAGCATTCGTAAGATTGAATCCACGCAACGGAGTGAGCTCCCATTGCTTTGTCCCAGCTCCTCACCAACCTAACAGTTTGAATAGGGACCACCTCGGTGGGAAAGAAAAACGGTGCTCCCTACTCACGCTGGCCACATGACAACAGAAACTGTCTTCAGACAAGCACTGGCTCTATGGCTTGAAAAATGGGATGAGCACCCCCTAGAGTCGGACATGACTGGACTAAAAAAAATGTCAAGGGGAACCTTTACCTTTACCTTACTGTAACAGTACCCTCACAATTGTTTACAATCCAGAATATAATCAAGATTAACATTCTAGTCACAATATGTACAGAGGGAGCTAGTAGTGGAATTATTTGTTTCTTAATTTTCAATCATCTTGATTTTGAGGGATGAAAAAACACAATTTGAAGGGTAAATAACGCTCTATGAACAAATGTTCAAGCTCACAACATTTAGTTGCCTTTTGTCTGTAGTTATGCTTCATGCACTCTTTTGACTTGGGAACCAGAGTGACGAAAATGTAGCTTTTCCTTAGCTTTCATACTTTTTTTTTAAAATCATGCTAAGGGCCTTGCTAGACAAGCCCTATTCAGGTGTTAGAATACCTGGCTTCCTCAGCATGCTTGGAGGGGAGCACCCACCCCACCCACTCTGTCACCACTTTCTTTGTGCAATCACTAACCAGTCTGAAGGGGAGAGGTTCCTGATCAATTGCAGGCTCTACATGTGAGCAAGAGCCCAAATTTTCCACATGAGGAAAGACTTCATGCAATCAGAACCCTCTCCTCTTTAGAGTCCTTGGTCTTTGCATGAAAAAACAAAAACAACAGAAGTTTGTAGAGCTAAGCATTCCCCTCAAAGCATGTTGAGGAAATCACTTATTTCAATACCTGAATAAGGCTGTTGATTCTAACATCAGTCTGCTTCTATTTACTTTTGGAAAAATAGCTTGGTTTGTATTTTCTGAGAGATATCAGTTTTGTTTGTACATCTGATGCCTCGAGCACCTAACACTGAAAGATTTACATGCCTATTGGGATAATGTTGTAAATTGTCTGAACAGCAGTTTGACACTCAATGGCATAGGAATCTTGATTCCTGTGGAAAACGTCTTTGTGCCTATTTGGATTACTCAGTTAGCAGTAATCTGTACTTAATTTACCAGTGTTCTTACATATTTTGCTCTTTTTTTGCTCTCATTGATCTCATCATTTAATGCCTCCACCAGCTGCATCTAACATTGGCTTTTCCCCCTCCCCAGACAACCAACTGTTCAGTATGGAGGGGAACTGATCTTGGGAGGAGTTGATAATCAGTTGTACTCTGGGGAAATTTCCTGGACCCCTGTCACCCGTGAGGTTTACTGGCAAATTGGTATTGAAGAGTAAGTAATATTCCTAATTCCTAATTTCATATATAGTTAACCATCCTTTCTTGCTCTGATCTTCTGTTTATTTGCACATGGTAACAAAAGGTTTCCCTCTTTGACAGCACTGATGTTCTGCAGTGGGATATAGTCTTGTTCACTTCTTTAAAATGTGTGGTGCTGGGAACATGTATATTTAGTACCAAAACTAAATCTTAGAAAACAGAACAGAACACTGGGGCTTGATCCAGCCAAAGATGTACACTTAGAAATACTATGAATTCCAAAGAAGGAGTTCACCAGAGTATGCAGGGAAAAAATAAAATAATGAAAAGTCCCCCAAAGTCACCAATGATGGGAAATCCTACAGAAAAGGATGGCATCTTTGCTGATGTTTACTATTTTAAAAAAAATTAAATGCGGCTGGAGCTGTGTTTAAATGACATAGTGGGAAAAGCTTTCAACTTCTGCTTCTGCAAAAGAGTGGGAACAAGAGTAGATTGGAAGCCCTATAATTCATAACTGTTTATCCAGGAACGGAGAAACTGTGCAGCCATGTTTCACAGACTACTTTCAGCGAACTACAAAGGATGAACCAGCGGGGTGAACAAACAGTCATTTTCCCAGCAAGAAGAAATTGCAGCTTGACCTTTGCAAAATATAATATTCTAGTGGCTAAATGAGTACTTAGAGAAAACAAATAACAGCTATATATTTGTTACACCCACACTTTTGTGAAAGTCTATCAACAACTCTACCGCATCTGATGTAGTACCCCTCTGTTGTCAACAGCAGTATGGAGGGAACAATATCTTATTATTAGAATGGATAAGATCAATATTTTTATGGCTTAGCAAGGACAATTCTACAGCTTCCTTCCCAAATGTATGATTCTGTATCATTTTATTACAACCAATAATAATAATAATAATAATAATAATAATAATAATAATAATAATAATAATAATAATAATAATAATAATTTATTGTCATTGTAAGTATATACACATACAACGAAATTCACAGACACCCAGAGACCAGACACATGCACACACATAAAATTCCCCAAACACTCCCCACCCACTAAAAGTCCCCCACTAAAAATACAAACATCTACACCGCAGGCCAAGTAACACAGTCCAACTAATTTTTCACTACTGGTGGTCTTTAAGCTCATTATTAATTGCAATTATAGCTCTGGGATAAAAACTATTGAGAAAACGTGTGGTCCGAGTCTTAATTGTTCTATATCTTCTGCCAGATGGTAACAGTTCAAAAAAGTTATAAGCAGGATGGGAAGAGTCTCTCAGGATGCTGTGTGATTTCCTAAGACAGCGGGATGTGAAGATGTCATCCAGGGTTGGTAGCTGGAGCCCGATGATATTCTGGACAATTTTAATGGTTCTCTGTAGAGCTTTTTTGTCGCTACAGAGCTACTCCCAAACCATGCCAGTATGCCATAGGTTAGGACACTCTCAATGGTGCTACGATAGTATGACAGAAGTAAATGCTGAGATAAATTTAACTTGCCGAGCATTCTCAGGAAATACAGCCTCTTCTGTGCCTTCTTCATTAGCATGTTGGCATTTATAGTCCATGAGAGGTCCTCTGAGATGTAAGTACCCAGAAATTTAAAACTACCAACTCTCTCCACTTCCTCACCGTTTATGTACAGTGGTAAATGTACATTTCTCTTCCTCCTAAAATCAATTGAGTTCTTTAGTTTTTTTGATGTTAAGTGTGAGATGATTTTCTTTACACCAAAGTACATACATCTGTTTGTCAAAGCATGAGATTTTCTCAGCTCTTGTATCTTGCAATCATGGATTTCACTTTCAAGCCCATGCTCCCAGGGGTTTGCATCATAGGAGGACTAAAGTCACTGGCAGAAGCCACTGGCAATGGTGCGGCTAAAAAATATTGTAAATAAATAAATAAATAAATAAAGTGCTGTTCGCTTTTAACAATATGGTCTGTGTACCATCCAGCCCCTTGGTTCCCAACCTTGGATCCCCAGATGTTCTTGGACTACAGCTCCCAGAAATCCTGGCCAGCACAGCTTGTAGTGAAGGCTTTTGGGAGTTTTAGACCAAGGTTGGGAACCACTGTTCTAACTGGACCTGCAGTGACTAGCAATAAGAGACTAATTTCAGTATTGTTGTGCTGCCTTGACACAACATCTCCTACATGCTTGACATTAAATAGTTGTCTGCTGTTCGTGTTACATTGATATGTTTTAACAGGAAATGGAATGGCACAAAAACCCCCACAAATGATGGACACAGATGATTCATTTTTATTTCCTCCTTTGTACCTTCACTAGATAAAAGGAGGAAATGAAGGAGCTCTCTGTGCATTGTTGTTGTTGTTGTTTAGTCGTTTAGTCGTGTCCGACTCTACGTGACCCCATGGACCAGAGCACGCCAGGCCCTCCTATCTTCCACTGCCTCCCGGAGTTCTGTCAATTTCATGTTGGTTGCTTCGCAGACACTGTCCAGCCATCTCATCCTCGGTCGTCCCCTTCTCCTCTTGCCGTCACACTTTCCTAACATCAAGGTCTTTTCCAAGGAGTCTTCTCTTCTCATCAGATGGCCAAAGTACTGGAGCCTCAGCTTCAGGATCTGTCCTTCCAGTGAGCACTCAGGATTGATTTCCTTTAGAATTGATAGGTTTGTTCTCCTTGCAGTCCAGGGGACTCTCAAGAGCCTCCTCCAGCACCACAAATCAAAGGCATCAATTCTTCGGCGGTCAGCTTTCTTTATGGTCCAGCTCTCACTTCCATACATCACGACAGGAAAAACCATAGCTTTGACTACTCTGACTTTTGTTGGCAAGGTGATGTCTCTGCTTTTTAAGATACTCTCAAGGCTTGTCATCGCTTTCCTCCCAAGAAGCAGGCGTCTTTTAATTTCGTGGCTGGTGTCTCCATCTGCAGTGATCATGGAGCCCAGGAAAGTAAAATCTGTCACTGCCTCCATATCTTCCCCTTCTATTTGCCAGGAGGTGATGGGACCAGTGGCCATGATCTTAGTTTTTTTGATGTTGAGTTTCAGGCCGTTTTTTGCACTCTCCTCTTTCACCCTCATTACAAGGTTCTTTAATTCCTCCTCACTTTCTGCCAGCAGAGTGGTATCATCTGCATATCTGAGATTGTTGATATTTCTTCCGGCAATCTTAATTCCGGGTTGGGATTCCTCCAGTCCAGCCTTCCGCATGATGTATTCTGCATATAAGTTAAATAAGCCAGGGGACAATATATAGCCTTGTCGTACTCCTTTCCCAATTTTGAACCAGTCTCTGTGCATAGCAGGGAGTTATTCTGTGGTGGATCTCAGATGAAAGGGAGAGAGCTTACATGTCTGATTTTGTAACCACAGTCATCTCGTTTGCATTTATAGCTTAAGGTTACTCAAGCAACATTTTGATATTAAAATGTTCCTGTATTTCTCTTAACTTTCTTTTACTTTATTTCTTGGCTGTTAACTTTGCCTGCATGACATTCTTTCCCCTTGCCCTATAGGTTTGCCATTGGAAATGAGGCTACGGGCTGGTGCAGTGATGGCTGCCAGGCCATTGTTGATACTGGAACTACTCAGATCACAATCCCAAAGCAATACTTAGGCACCTTCTTGCAGGCTGTGGGAGCTGAAGATTACAATGGTGAGGTAGGTGGAACAAGGAACCAGGAGATGCATGAGAAATACCGTGTGACTACAAATAACAGGGGAAGGAAGTATATATCATTTATATTTACAATATACTATCCAAATATTTGCATTTACATCCAGGGTCAAGGCAGTCCTAGCTGAATGAATGGGGAATGTGCTAATCTTGCTCAGGGGCATTAGATTACAGTGGTGCCTCGCAAGACGATGTTAATTCGTTCCGCAAAAAATGTCGTCTTGTGAAAACATCATCTTGCGAAACGCGGTTCCCCATTGGAATGCATTGAAATCTACTTAATGCGTTCCAATGGGGAAAAATCGTTGTCTTGCGAAAATCATCCCTAGAAAATATCATCTTGTGACGCTCAACAGCGATCGCAAAAAACAATTGTCTTGTGGATTAATAGTCCTGCGAGGCAATAGTCTTGCGAGGCACCACTGTACATGTGACAGGAAAGCACATGTTGGACTAAACAGTTATGGAACTTTCCAGAATGCCCTACCTCAAAGAGGTGTTGTGAGGATAATATAGGGAGGAAGAGGCCCACATACACTGCTTTAAATTCTTTAGAGGAAATGTGGGATATAAATGTAACAAGTGAATAAAAACTTATGCAGGTAAACAAGTTGGCAACGTAGTTATGCACAGCATGGATAAAAACTAACAAGTGCAGTTTTTTATTAATTTTGTTCATTTTAATTTATGAAAACTAATTTGCTTTATTTTTTAAAAAAATTCAAGAGCAGCTTACATCTGAACAGCGAAATACTGTACAAATAATTTTACATCAAAACAATAGCATACAAATAATAAAGAAGGTAGTCCTAATTGAACTGGCATGTTTTGTTTATCAGTCTCTTTCATAGCAGCGGGAGGATTTCTGTTCTGCCCCTTTTCTAGCTTTCTCACAGATTACATTTGTATTCTTTCATAGTTTTTGGTGAATTGCAACAATGTCCAGAACATGCCCACAATCACCTTTGTCATTAATGGCTCCGAGTTCCCACTGCCTCCTTCTGCTTATGTCTCCAATGTAAGTACATAATATTGCTTTAAAATGTGCATTTTAAACTGTGAGAATTGAGAGTTGCACTTATCTGGAGACTGTGGCAATATAATTAAACATCCCACAGTCACAGTTAACAAAATTGTGTTTTGTATGTCTCAAACACAGAATATTTCTCCAGGTATTTTTTGGGTGGGTGGGTGGATTTGATCTTCCTTTTTAAGACTTCCTACTGTTGCATCATAGCCATCTGAATTATTTTAATTTGAAAATGTAAAGATCTCATAGACTAATCTATTCTGGCTTTTCAATCTTAAATCAAAGATGTGCCAGTTTTAGGAAGTTAGGGATAGGCTCCCTTCTGTTGGCAGAAAGCTTGCACAAACGCAATCCTTTCTTTTCAGAGATCTGCCAACAGAAGGACCTGCTGGCAGAACTGCTCTAGTGACTAAGATTTATCAAATCTTAATAAAAACGGGACAAAGAAAGGGCAGGGCAAGGGAGAAGTCAAGTTAGGGGGCATCCAAATCTCCTCTAGCTCAAGGACACAGCCACTACGCTGGTCTAAATATAGGCCATGGTGAGCGTAGCCACAAATAATTTCCAACACCCCTAGGCTGGAAGGGGTTTGACCTCAGTTGACCTAATGTTGGTTCTGCTGGTCCTTGGCCATCTTGGTCAGTTAGAACTCCACTGTTTATAATGAGAGAGCAAGAGAGAGTGTGACTAGTGGAACCTACACAACAGTACAGATTATGTCCACTGTGATGGCCCTGTGTGCACTGCAGTCAGCTCTGAATCTAAATTTGTATATCATCAGAGGGGATGGTAGAATGTTGCACATCTAATGCATTCCCAATTCACATATTATGTCCTTGCGAACAGATCCTTGGCAACAGTACCTTCACAGTGATACGTTGCAATTTATAGGTCTAGAGATGGGCGGTTCTACTCCTGTCATGGGATCTAATCAGGACCTGCCTTCAGACTTCTTTTTAAAAACTGCTCCATGACATTTCCCTCCCAGCATAGGTGAAACTTAAGGCATTCACTTTTCTTTTACAGAATGATGGGACCTGTATTGTTGTAGTTGAGCCTACATATTTGCCTTCCCCGAATGGAGAGCCATTATGGATCCTGGGTGATGTCTTCCTTCGGGAGTATTATTCCGTCTTTGACATGGCCAACAACCGGGTGGGCTTTGCGCCCTCAGCATAAGCAGGGCAATGCCCAATTTTTCCCTTAATGTTGCTGCTCCCTTGGACTCATGCAATCATTTAAAATCAAAATTTAGAATAAATTCCATTACGTTGAAGTTTTCCTTGTGGTTATTCACGAAGTATTTATGACGTTTTTGATACATAGTTGGGATTATCAAAATGTTAAAAGCTATGGAAAGGGAAGGAAGAAATAAAAGAAAAGAGCGACTGGGAAGAATAAAAAAGAAGGAAAGAGGAAAAGGATACACAATATTATGCAGATATAAATTGACATACAGTTAACCATAAAAAGTTGGATCTTACATAGAATGTAATAAACAATCAAAGCAATTTTACAGTGCAATAGTGGAAATGTAAATTGGGTGGAATTATTTAATGATCCAAACATGGTTCCAGCCACGCCTCCCATTGTGCATATCCTTTATGTTAAACTATATGTTGAATTTTTTGCTCTACTGCTGAATTTTAGCAAAGTGGTGGTAACCCCTGGTCCCAAGATGTTTCTTTACAATAAGAGAACCTTCCAAGAGTGCACTTTTAACTTGAAAACACAATGCATACTAGTGATGAAACAGGCCGGTCTCTGCGCTTAACTCCGGTGGGATCTAGCAGACGGCCACCCTTCTGCCAAGTAGGGGAAAACCTGGACCACAAATGTAATGCATGACAATGAGCCCCAGAGGCCTGGGATCACTCTTTCTTTTCTCTCTATCAAGCTGTCATCAATCCCAGGAATCTGGTTAGGAACCTTTTATTCTCTGCACATGCTCAGGCACCTACAAGGTAGTTCTGAGCAATACTGGCTAGGCTAGTGGATTTAGTTTAATCTGGGCTTTTCTGCAAAAACATCAGCCAGACATGAAGTCTAACTAAAAAGCTTTATTCAGTTCTTCAAAAAACCTCCAGATGATGAATGTGGGCTATTGTGTTTCTGTACCCACAATTCAAAAATCTAGGAAATGGCCTAATATTGCAGCACAATAGCATGATTGCGTTGCCAGCAGGAAAAAGGATGCCAAGCTTTGGACAGTAAAGGGCAGCCTGGATGTTGACAGCACCAATGGCAACAGTGAGGATGGTCTACAGCAGTGGTCCCCAACCTTGGGCCTCCAGATGTTCTTGGATGACAACTCCCAGAAGCCTTCACCACCACCTCTGCTGGCCAGGATTTCTGGGAGTTGAAGTCCAGGAACATCTGGAGGCCCAAGGTTTGGGACCACTGGTCTACAGGATGCCCACTTCTGCTCACACTCATTCACAAAGTGACACTATGCAAGGGAAAATTCCAGAAGCGGACTCCTTTTTTCCCATCAGTTAACCACTTCTCACCCCAAACAGAAAGCAATTGTCAGGGCTGATTTTCAACAAACTTGAATGGTAATTAACACTTGTTGAAAAACAATATTTAAAGGGAAATAAAAGGTAGGAGACAAAAATAGGAAAGACCTATGAGGTCGCAAACACAATTAAAATGAAAATAATATGAGATAGGCATACAGACAATGCAGCAGACAACACATACTGGGTTTTCAAAACAATAAAACTCGCTGCCAATGGCATTTTCCATTGAAGGTCTAAAGCTTACTTGATTCTCAGTCCCCTTCATTTGGGAGCTGGCTCTTAGCCCATTCCTCTCCGTCCCTCTCCATATTAGGAACAGACTTACTTTCACTCCAGCTTCATTCAGACCTTTCTCTGGGTTTCTCAGCCGGCATATGTGGCTGTGAAAGTACTCCCTTTGTCTCTGTTCAAGTCCTTTCCTTTAAAGCTCTGGAAATTTTGGTCCCTTTGTGAATGTTGCAACACACATCTCAGAGGAAGTTAATTGAAGTGGGGGCTTGGAATGCTTGGAACCCACATTTGGCCAGGGGGAAGTCCTTTGAACAAAATGTCTGAAGCACCTTGTATGTTGTTTCACCATTTCAGACAGGTGGGTATCTGGCCCCCTTTGGCTCAAAGCTTCTTTCTGTTACACAAAGTTCTTCTGCTACACAAAGTTTCATCATGTACACAGCTGTACAACATTAAGTCTTAAGCCTTGATACCACACCTGAATGCAATAAGTACAGTGACTCAGGTAAAATCAGACATTTTACATTTAACTATACAACATTAATAATTAACACATTTTCATATCAAAATCTCAACAGAAGAGAGACTGGCTAAAAGGCTACCACAGAGATTCATGGCATTTTTGTAATAAATAAAGCCAAGATAAATTTTACATATGAATAGAGAGTAATAGATGTAGTTTCCCAATCAGATAATTGAAATCCATAGCTTTTTTGAGCACACAAAATTCATTACAAATTATAATGCTTGTTCCTTTAAAAAATTATTGTGCTGATTTCATTGATGGCATGGGTGACGTGGCCGTGGTTCATCATGTCTCAAGCGTAATGTTTTGAAACTTTCTTTCCCATAAGCTGCCACTTCATCCACTTCATTATATTGGCTCTACAGATGGGAAAACAAAACAAAACAAGAAAGATCCTGCATGGATAAAGAATGACCTTGAGGGTAAATAAACAGAAAATATACAAATACAAAATGGCCACTTTTACTGTATTCAAATAAAAGGCTTTAGTTGTCTAACACATTACCTGGTAAAGCTCCAGTGCACTGGAGGGTTTTCTTTGTGTTTGTCCTTAGAAGTCTCTGAAGCTTATTTCTTTGAATTATCACACCAAGTTCTTTAAATTGTTTATTCAAGGTATGACAGATAGCTTTCATTGTTCATTTTTATGTTTATCTGCCCCTTTACTCCATCTGGCATTGGAACTGATACAAGTAATTTTTCAATCTGATACAGTATAATAATATAGCATGCCATTTAATCTGTATGAAAGTCTTATAGTAGTGATTCCTGCTCCTTTAGAGGGAAAAAAGGGCAATGGTGAAACATGGAGGCAGGGATCGGTTATTTCCCCACAATCCAACATCAGTTTGAAAAGGTACATCTGAGAGATGTCTTGTTTTTAACACCTATAGGAAGGCAGACACAATCCAGTCTTCTCCATACTGTACTACAAATTTGTATGTGACTGGTATAAATGAGCTCAATTCATTTCTAAGAGGGAAAAATAGCCAAGATTAACAGATATCCTAATATAGTATATGGAATTGGTTTTTGGTGTTTTTTTGTTGTTCTTTTTAAATCAAATGCAGGAGAAAGTGAAACTAACAGATTTTCCTTCTGTTTGTGAAGTTTTAGTGGTCTAAATTGGTTGTTTAAGTCAGTGAGTTAGGTATCTGATATCAGAAGTTAGATTCCCTGCTGAGCCCCACAGCAAAAGAGCCAGTCTGTGTGGCCTTCGACAAGCTGCACAATCCCAGGGCGCCACTCCCCCGCCCCCCAAGAAGGGACTGGCAAACCACTTCTGAATGCTCTATAAATAGGAAACCCTGAGAAGCATTGTTATAAACCAGAATCCAAATCTTGGAAATGTATCAGCTGGATAAATCGGAAGCCAATCGAACAAGTGGAATCTTTTTGATATTTAGGTTTATTGTGTCATTACAAATTAAATTGGTCTTACCACCGTAAGGTGGAGGTCTCTTTGGCTATGGATCCACTTTCTGCATTAGCCGCTTCCATTTCCATAGTGGACGTCAATATGTCCCTGCTGCTCTCCAGGTTTTCCAGGCAAAAATCACTAATCAGCTCCTCTTTGGGGTCCCTATTTGGACTGCGGTGGCCAACTGCGAGATAGACCAGGTAGCAACCTCCTTCCTGCACAAGATTTTAGGCATCCCGAACACGATCAGACTGGCAACATTATTAAGCAAATTTGGGCTCATTTTCCAACTACCCTTGCTTGGTTATCAACTATTAAATTTTGGCTTCATCTACACTTTCAGAAATCCTCTCAATCCCTTCTGACTGATCTATTAAGTGATCCTTTTATTTCCAATTGGTACGCTCTAATCAACTTTTAAATCACTTCAAAAAGTATTAATCTGGACTCGATGATTAATTGTGGAGAAACTCAACTTTACCATATTATTCACCAAGGAATCTGGGATATTGAACTGCAGATTCTGGCGGCTGACTTGAATTTAATTTGCTCTCCTCATTTCTATGGTTTGCCTCCCCTTCTGTAACTGGCGCCAATTATTTCACCAATCTTATGAACCCATTGTGGCACCAGGTTTTTGCCAGATTTAATATTTTTCCCTCTGCTGTTCTTTTTGGCAGATGCTGTAAGATCCCCTTTAAAAACCATTAGTGTAAGCATTGCCTAATGGAACAAAATCCCACATATTCTTCTTCACTGCCCTAAATTTAGCGAGCCCCATCAACTACTACTTAGCACTATTATTTCAAATTTCATGCGGTCTGAAGAGAAATCAGAATAAGGAAAAGTTACAGTTTGAGGTGTGCCCCAAAGTCAAGAAATTCCCACTGAGTAAATCTCCCACTCCTCTGCACCCCCAAACATCCCTGTCTTCGGCAGCCCCTCCTGGTAGAGACTCAACATCCACCGACTCTTCCAGGATCACTCAAAGGCAACCTGCCTCCCCCCCAAGAAAGCTGCAGCCAGTGGGAAGGGTCTTTCAACGTCATAACGTAGTCATAAATATCCCAGCTCTTGACGTATGTTTTTGGAGCAACAAAAGAAGGATCACGGCTTCCTTATCCGCAGTCTTAGACTGTACTATCCCTCCCTCCGACCTTAAATACTTTTTCTTTCTACCGTCCCTCAACGTATATGAAAGAGTGTTTTTATCTTTCCTAACTCCGGATTGGCCAAGGAGGATCTTTAGGGCAGCGGGCCATCTGTGGAATTACGGCCTTACTTTTTCCCGGGTATTCAAGGACAATCTAATTGAAAATTTATTTAAAGACAAGAGCTCCCCCTCACTAAGGACGATGATCCAGGCAACTAAGCCCAATATGCTGACTAACAGTACCAGGACACTGGCTGACAATCAACCTAGCCAATTAGAGGACTACTTGGCAGCCCGGAGTCCCCTCAAAGAATCGATGGAGCACGCCAGTAGTAAAAATCATGGCGAAAGTCCAGTGCCCTCAGAGGAACACGATCTGGTCCCCCAACCACAGTCTCATCCCCAATCCATTTCTGTTCACAACGCTCTGTACCCAGTCCTTCTCTCATCTTGCACTACAGAAAAGCGATCTCCGATGGAAGAGCTTACCCTAGCAGCTGACCAGACACAAATTAATTCCCCCATGTCTGCCAACACTATAACCTCCAAGTTAAAACTTGTGGCAACAGCTCCAACTAATTCTGCAGTTACTTCCGCAAATATGCCTGTTCCCCCAGATGACACCATTTTAGAAGCCCTGGCCCCGGTCCCACTTGACAAGCCCCCAGTGAACGCACACCCGGTGAGCTCAGTTATATCGGATTGACTTACCGTACCTACCCCTGACGTTGTACCCCCCCAACCGGGTTTGAAGTTGCTTTCTTGGAATATATGTGGATGGCACAACAAGGCTAAAGATCCCGACTTTCATGCTTATCTCAGGAACTTTGAGGTCGTCCTACTACAAGAAACTTGGATGGTCACTCCATTAAAATTTGAGGGCTATAACTCCATATCCCTACCAGCCCATAAACTTAAGAGTAAGGGCCGCCCAGCTGGAGGCCTAACTTTTATGTGTAAGACCCACCTAACACCTGTCCTAATGTTCATGGCTGACAGCCTTTGTATGGTGCAAGTGGTAAAACTCACTATGCTTCCAGGAACCTTGGTCATCTTCAATGTATACATACCACCCAACTCTGATAAGCTCTGCAGAGAGAACCAGTGGGACTATTTGTCACAAGTTCTGATGGATACCTTCGCCGAGTTTCAGGTGGACTGGTTCCTACTTGCTGGGGATTTCAATGCCCGCGTGGGATCGGGCGTCGACATCTTTAGACAACTGGCTGGCGACCTTCCCTTGCCCGACCTCAGCTACCTGCACAGGAGCTCTAAAGATCTAACAACTAACGAAAATGGCATTGCCTTAGCCAACTTATGTGTGACCTTTGGACTCACCTGGCTTAATGGTTTGCTAGATGGAGACAAAGAAGGGGAATTCACCTTTGTAGCGCCACAGGGGGCAAGTGTAATCGATTACATTATTGTCCCAGTAGCTGCGCTACAGATGATAGACAGTTTCCGGATTGATCCCCCACTTCTTAGTGATCATCTCCCTCTTAGCTGTTCATTATTAATTGGAACTATTAACCCTCCCCCTATTTCACCTCCATTATCTTATAAACCCTCCTCTGGCCCTCTGTCTATCAAATGGAACCATAAGACCATGCATCTATTTTCCGATCTGATATCGAAGGGTAGCCCGACCTCTTATACCACGCTAACTGATCCGCCAGCCATTGGGGACATTCTGGATAGCTACAATTTACTAATCGACGTTTTGCTGAACAAACTAGGACATCACAACTCTCCCAAGGTGAAAAATCCGCCACGAGACAGCCACACAGTTTTCAACAATCATTGTCAGAATCTCAAACATAACCTTCGTCAAATCTACAAGGACTACAAGGACCATGGAAGCTCCAGACTTCCCCCAGCGTATTTCAACATTAAAGCCCAGCTTGCCCAGGCCATCAAACTTAACACACAGCAGATCATCTCTGAGCGATGGGGCTCCTTAATCATGGCAACCAAAACTAACAACCATAAGCTCTTCTGGAAAATCATTAACGCCACCCCAACCCGGGCGAGCTATTCATCCTCTCCTCTAATTCCCGCAGCCTCTTGGGAAGCTCACTTTGGGAAACTGTTCAATGATCATGCTGACCATCAAATTACCATTGACCACCCAGGGGTAGTGGCCTTGCCCATATGGCCACCAGTTTCTCAAGAGGAAATTCTGACCCTCATTGCTCATCTCAAGTCTGGTAAAGCCGCCGGGCCCGATTTTATTCCATCCGATCTGATTAAATACGCTCCACAGTGGTGGGCGCCTTTCTTAGCTGAATTGTTCACCAAAGTGAACTCCCAGGGGCAAGTACCCAAATACTGGACACAATCGCACATAGTGCCAATCTATAAAAAAGGTGACAAATTGAATCCAAACAACTTTAGACCAATTAGCCTTCTCTCTATCCCGGGGAAACTCTACGCATCACACCTTCTAACTAAGCTGACCTCGTGGATTGACGATAACAATATCATAGGCCCAGAACAAGCTGGATTTAGAGCCGGGAGATCCACCCTGGAACAATGCCTGATATTATTTCATCTTGCTGAGAAACAGCTGGCTAGCCCCCACTCAAGACTATTTACTGCATTTCTGGACCTTAGAGCAGCTTTTGATCTCATAAACAGAAACCTTCTTTGGGCAAAACTCATTAAGCTGGGAATCGACAACAAACTTCTTTCCTTGATCCAACGTCTATATGCGACCACATCCTGCCAAGTTAGGTATGATGATTTAGGCAATCTTACTGAAAATATTACCACCACCAGGGGAGTAAAACAGGGTTGCGTGCTCGCTCCCACCCTGTTTAACCTTTTCTTGAATGACCTATCACCTCATCTAGCTGACATTGACTCCCATTGTCCTAAACTCAACAACACCCCAGTCTACTTGCTCCTCTACGCAGATGATATGGTCCTGATTTCAAGAACAAAAATTGGATTGAGACGTCTGGTTCTTGCTACCATAGAGTACTTGGAGTCCAATCTACTACAATTAAACTACGACAAATCAAAAATCTTAGTCTTTGAGAAAAGATGGACACCTCGATTCTGGTCATTTAATGGCAAGCCTATCCAACAAGTCAAATTCTTTAACTACCTAGGCTTGACCTTTTCCTACAGACTCACCTGGATACAACAACGTTCGAAAGTCATCAAATCAGCCAAACTTCTGGCTAATTCCATTCTTCGCTTTACCTTAATACAAGGCAATTCCTATATACCCGCGGCGATAAAAGTTTTTAACACCAAGGTCACCCCCCATCTCCTTTACGCCATTCAACTTTGGATGCCAGCCTTCAATTATGAGGTGGAACGCATTCTATCGGTGTTCCTATACAAACTTTTTGGCGTAGCTCACTGTGTAGCTTGTGCCACTCTGCGGTTAGAGGCAGGCCAGTTAAGCCTAGAGTATGTGGCTTGGGTCAGATTCTGCAAGTTTTGGCTTGTTACTCTTTTCAAGGCCGATCACTCCCCTTTTATCGAAGCCCTGCTAAGTGATTCGTTCATTTGCTCAGCACTCCGCCTCTTTTACAAAAAAGCCCAGTCCATAGGTCTCTCCCCCGAATGCTTGGGCAACGTTAACCTTGATAATGCCTGTAAACTATTGGTATTACGGCTGACGGACATTGAAAGACAAAACCATATTGCAGCCGCCTCCAGAACACGCTCTCCTCTTTTTTTCGAACTACCATTTACAATTGGACAAATGCCCAGGTACTTGGCTTTCCTGGAAAATCCCCAGTTGCGACGTGCTTTTACATTAGCAAGATGCAACGTCATGCCTACACAAGAGCTGGCTGCCTCATTTTCTCACAATGTAAGCTCAACCTGGTGCCGAGACTGTACCTGGAACACCCCCGAAACCTTGAAGCACGTAATATGCAGCTGCCCTAGTTATAAGGACCTGAGGGCTAATTATATTACTCCATTACTTATGGGGCCCCCAGGAGTTAGCCCGAATAGCATTTTGTTCTATCTGTTGTCATCAACGGACAAGGAGACTACCACTAGGGTGGCGCTCTTTCTTAACGGTGTCCTAATGAGGAAAAGAGCAAAATCCGACAAAACTACATACTACAAGGTTTAAACCCACAATTGACCAACCAGGGAGTTAATCGACCAAATATGCACGTAAAAGCGGAGCTACTCGGGAACAACTATATAATGGAACAAAGATCCCATTTATATTCTGCTTAATTTTAATTTTGACTTACCTGTTAATTTGTTATTCTGTATATGCCTAATAAAGGTTTCTGAACTGAACTGAACTGATTTCAAATTTCTCTGGCTCCCTTGAGAGCTTAATCCGAATGATGTTAGCAGATAAACAACCTGATTTGACTGAGTGTGTAGCTGAATATTTTGCTGTTGTAATGAACTAGGCTGACTGTGCCAAGGAGCCTTGACGTAATTTGACCATATTTATCGTACTGTAGTAGAAAACAGAATCTTGATTGTATGATTATTGGGTTTAAATGCCAACAACAACAACAACAACAACAACAACAACAACAACAACAACAACAATAATAATAATAATAATAAGAAGAAGAACAACAACAACAACAACAACAACAAAAACAACAACCAGAATCAACAGTACCTAATTTTCCTTATTAACAGAATTAATAGAATTTGGCTTGAGCAAAAGTGAGCCTGGTACCAACTTCATTTATACTAAGTTTTATGGCATCCTGGGTATGGCCTACCCCTCCCTGGCAGTTGGAGGAGCTACTACTGTTTTTGAGACAATGCTGCAGAAAATCTTGCTATCAGCTTCTTCTTGAGCTGGTAAAAACATAAATTTTCCTATTGCTTCCCCCGCCATTTTTAGTTTTTTTGTTTTGTTTTGTTTTTTGCTTGAGCAAAAAAGCATGTGAACAGAGTGCTTTAGTCCCACTAAAATCAATGGGGCTTGGCCCACTGTTTTCAGTGAATCTAATGTGGCATTAACTTTTGGCTGCCATCTATTAGAGTATATGGGTGTAATAAGAGGGCTCCAAAGATGTGCACTTGATCACACTAGAAAGAGTCACTTTAACTGGAGCAAGCTACCTTAAAGTGACCCTTTTGTCTGCCTGGGAATCTCCAACCAGCCTAGTGAATGACAGCTGTGGGAAAGGGTGGGGAAGGGAAAGGGGCTATGTTGGCCCCTACTGCCACAAATAAATTGACAGATGACACACACACACACACACACACACACACACACACACACACACACACACACACACACACACACACACACACACACACACACACACACACACACACACACACACACACACACACACACACACACACACACACACACACACACACCCCTGAAGAATAAAGTGCCTATCTTTGCATCACCTGCTCAGGCTTTTACAGCCTTCTAGAGGAGCCACACCACTTCCTCCCTTCTGTCTTCCCAACCTTCACCCCAATGTTTTCCTCTTATACTAGTACCACTGGTGGCTCTGCAAGTCTGTCATGTCACTGCCAGACCATTCTCATGGGAGAACAAATATCTCAAGTGCCAGATAAGAGAGATCACATTGAAGATAAGAACCTTTTAAGCAATAATGAGACTGCTCCAAATCCCCTCAGTTGTAGTTGCCTGAAGTACAAAATATTATCTGGATCCATCCCATCACCTACTGAATACTGATTTACTGTTTTTACTAGCCAGTAAATATATACATGATGTTCATTGTTCTTTACATGATGTGCATTGTTTCATGGTTGTTGTGGGTTTTTCAGGCTCTTTGGCCGTGTTCTGAAGGTTGTTCTGAAGGCTGTCTTGCATGTCCAAAAGATAATTAAACAAGTTATATTGGCAGTGTTTGTCTGATGCATATATGTTGCAGTGTGGATGAGAGATCCACTGGTGGTAGCGGAAGAATCCAGAGGGTGAACCTGTGTTTGGGGGAAACAAACAGGGAACACCGGGTGGAACAACACAGGTATTAAGAAGGACTTCCTTTTATGTGTATAGAGGGCTCTGCTTTTGAATTTATAGGCTTTAAATCAGACCCCTTTAGGCATGCTAAGAATAGTAACAGAAAAGTTCTCAAAATTCCTGTGTCATTCTTCTAGATTACACGAAATCCTCCTGCTATCATTGATGTTGTCAACATTCAGGCTGCCCTTTACTATGTAAAGCTTGGCATCCTTTTTCCTGTTGCCAATGCAGGCACAATATCGGGCCATTTCCTGGCTTTTTGAATCTTGGGTACGGAAGCACAACATTCATAAACTTGAGGTTTTTGGGTTTTTAAAAAAGAAATTTGATACAATACGCAGTCAAGTATACAGTACATAGTGAAAGGTCTGACAGAATTGTCATTATCTTCCCTTTTCTTATGGTTTCTGTTGGTGGACAAGCCACTGGATGGTGCACTGAAGGTTGCCAGGCTATTGTGGACACTGGAATATCCCTCCTAACTGTTCCCCAGCAGCACATGAACAGTTTGCTAAATGCTGTGGGTGCTCAGCAAAACCAGTATGGAGTGGTTGGTGCAATTAGATATTTTTAAAGTCTAGATGTTGCATCTGTATATCTCACAGGATTTATACTTGCAAATGTTTATTCCTACAGTGAATTAGCCAGTCACTGTATTCCTCTTTTACAGTGTGCAGTCGACTGCAGAACTGTTCAGAACCTTGTTGCCATCTCCTTCACCATCAATGGAGTTTCCTTTCCTTTGCTTCCTTCTGCCTACATCCTCAATGTACCTATCATGACCCTGTACACTATGACCTCTAGAGGAGAACTAGGGTAGTGCAAGGATTTTAGGGGTCTGAAGTCCAGGCTATCACAGCTGGGGAGAGGGAAAACCCAGCAGCCCCTTTCCAATGCCAGCCCCAAGGCTCCTGTCTCTGTGGCCGGCATCTTCAGAGGACAACACTCTGTGCTCTGCTTCAGCCCTTTCTTTATTCCTGATCTCCTTGCCAAAAGGCCAATCAAAAGGGGCTTTTGATCTAAACACTTAATAGTCCATCTCTGAGGTAGAGCAGAGCTCTTTCTTATTGCATATTTGCATAAGAAGGGGATTCAGGCCAGCTCACAGATTGCTGTTCCTACCAAATGGGGTTTCACAAGTCTGTGATGAAATTTGAACACAGCATTCTCAGAATGCTTTGAAATGTGTGTTTGGCTTTTGCCAGAAACTTTTCTTGAAAGGCGTGAGTTTGCTGACATGTTTTATTTTATCTGGCATCCTGACCACAGATTCTCCCCCATCTCTCTACAGGTATATATAGCAAAAGCAACATACAAGTTTCTCTTGTGTGTGCTATTCTTCCTTTATAATCCCTTTGCTTCCATCTTTCTGGAACCCACTCATTGATTCCATTTCTATTATTCCACAGAATTATGGCTACTGCATAGTTGGTATCCAGACATCTTACTTCCCTGCCTTTGCGAAATGGACAGCTTCTCTGGATTTGGGGAGATGTCTTTCTCAGGGAGTACTATTCTGTCTATGACATGGGCAACAACAGAGTTGGATTTGCTACTGCTGCTTAAGCCTGTCCACCTCTTTCATTATCTGAGGTGCAAAGGACTGTTTAAACACTTCTTGGCCTTTACAATGTCTTTCTTTTAAGGCCCTTAAAGAGCTAGAAGAGGTAATCAAAAGCTTAGCAAATTTTCTATTGTTCCTTTCTTTTTCTTTAAACTCATCTTGGACTATTCCTTTTGAACCATCTATATTCCAGGCATGTATCTTTTTACTTCTTCCTTTAAATCACTGGCTATTAGTCTAATTATCTTTGTGATAGATTGGAAAATAAATTATTAAAACTGAGATGTGCATGCTCAGGTATACTGAGTGGTTATTCTCTGATCAACTGAGGACATTAAAGAAGCAAAAAGCAAAAGCATGCTGCTTATATACCGCCCCATAGTGCTTCAAGCACTCTCTGGGCAGTTTACAAGTTAATTATGCAGGCTACACAATGCCCCCCGCCCAGCAAGCTGGGTACTCATTTTACCAACCTCAGAAGGATAGAAGGTTGAGTCAACCTTGAGCCGGCTACCTGGGACTGAACCCCAGGTCGTGAGCACAGTTTTGGCTGCAGTACAGAGGATTAACCACTGCGGCACGAGGCTCTTACAGAACGAGAGTGAGAGCAAATGTTGCTCTGGAAAATGGCAGATCTGTGCTCTTGATTCTACAGGTAGGCCACCTGATTACTCACCTACATCTGTGAATTCTTCTGCCTCCTTTTGTCATCATTTAACCTTTTAGCAATGTGCATGGCTATATAGTTAAGACAGCTTTGTCAAATAAAATCATAGATACAAGGTTGACCAAAATGCTATCTAATGCATTCCACCCAAAACATATAGTATATCCACCCCAAAGATATATGATGGTACCAAGACTACTGGGTGTCCTCAGAAGAGACCACACACACCACAAAATGCTTGCACAGCAAGATAGGTAATCTTTTGTGCAAATGACAAATCTATCACCAGATAATCTGACCCATTATATTTACTCCATTCATGCACTTCTTTGTTCAGTCATAAACCCTCTCTAGAGACTTGCTTATATTCTTTTTTCAGAAGAAAAATGCCAAATCCATATTAGAATAATACCTTTTACAACTCAAATCAAATATCACAAAATGTAAAATTTTCATTTTCCAGCAAGTGATTCATATAGAGAAGGCTTTGTATATCTGCACATTTCCTTTTTTGTATGAGGTGGCAGTCTGTACTTCCAGCACAAAGACATGGATATTGCAGGATTGCCACCTAGTGGGTCACTGTCTTCTTGCCTGACCAGTCATTTGACTATAGACTGATTCTTTCATAACAGTACTTAATGGTCCAAATTCTCTTCCCTAGTTATGCTGGTGTAACACAAATGGCATAACATTTAGAGGGGATTTGCTTTAAGTCAAGGAATCACCATAGACATGATATGTTGCACACTGTGTGTGTGTGGCTTAGTGTGCAACTAATAATATATATGGTAATTACTTAACTTGGGACAATTTGCCTCCAAATATTAGGCCTTTGAGTAGCTATGCAAAATGATTTGGGCCAGTGTCTAAAGGAAGAAACTAGGGCTGGTCTGCCCACGAGTCATGTCTGATTATTGGAAAACATGACCCAATCCTAAAGGTGCATTTCAGGTGGATTCCGTAAAACCATATAGATCCTTTCGGCAGTAGTAGCTTGACTTGTGGTAGTGGCTGTATATATTGGCCATGGTGATGCTATGGGTATGCTGAAAAGGTGATGAAAAAAGGCATTTACAATATATTGACAAACTCAGCACTCTTTTGTTTATTGTTTCACATGTTCTTGAATTCAAAACAGACTGTTAGATCAAAATGTGGTTCAATTTAAGCACAAATAGTAACAAGAAACAGCCAGCATGGTGTAGCTGAAAAAGTGACATCCTATGACTCAGATGATTTGGGTTCAATTCCTTGCTTGGCCATTGAAACTAACTTCGGACAATAATGGTAAAGCTACTCCTTACATATCTCATACCTTGAAAACCCTATTAGGGTCACCATACCATTGAATGGAACAACAGGAACAAGAGCTATTATTTAGCTAAGGTTTAGGGAATCTGTGGTCCTTCAAATGTTGTTTAGCTACAGTTCCCATCACAATCCACTATGGGCCATGCTGACTATGGCAATTTGGAATCCAACAATACTTAAAGGACTACAAGTTTCCCACTGCTTATGTGACAATTAGTTCCCATATTAAGGATACACTTCCATTCTCTTCCCCTACTATGATACAACTGGGTGTTACAAATGTCCATCAGTATATTGGAATAATGCAGGCTTGAGGTCATGGAAGCACACAACCTACTCCTCTACACAGGCATGATGGACATGCAGAGCTCCTGCATGACTTGTTGGGTTCTCCATGAAAGAGTGAATGAAGTACAAACAGAGTCTCCCTTTTGGGGTGTTCCCTAAGTGTGTACACCTCAGTATGCATGCAACACACTTCTCCATACTGTTCAGACATGCAGACATTCTGCCCTAGGTAATAATAGTAGTGGTAGTCCAGCATGATGGTAGCATAAATCAGCAAGAGGTCAGAGACCATCCATGTGGCCCAACATTGTGCTCCCACATCAATGTCATTCTTTCCATAAGTCCACAGTGTAACTACACCTGGAATACAATGTGCTACTGTGGTCACTGCACTTTAAAATGGATATTCTAGAGTGAGAGACAACACAGAAGGGCAATCAAAGTGACCAAGAGACTGGAGTAAGATGAAAAAGCTTCACAACATTTTAGGCTGTTTAGCTTGGGGGGAGTGAAGAGAAACATTACAGATGTGTATAAAATCATGCATAATGTGATAAAGATGAGAGGAATATGTTTTTCTCTCTTTCTCACAATACTAGAGTACTGAACATGAATATGGAAAAATGACAAACGATAAAAGGAAGTACTGCTGGGTTACATAAACTAATGCGTGGCACTCCCAAAGAGTCCTACATAGACAGGGAAAAATTTGAAGCCTGTGTTCATTACAGGTTAATTCCAGAATGAAACCAAAGTAACTGACAATCAAATTAGAATAAATTTGAGTATCAAACTATAAGTCTCTATACTATTGCAGTAATCCCAGACAACATCAAGTTGTCTAATTCTACAAGCTTTATTTATCTACATTGCTTCTACATATGTTCCATTATGGAGAAAGTCAGAGAGTTCCAGAAAAATATCAACTTCTGCTTCATTGACTATGCAAAAGCCTTTGACTGTGTGGACTACAGCAAACTATGGCATGTCCTTAAAGAAATGGGAGTGCGTGACCACCTTATCTATCTCCTGAGAAACCTATATGTGGGACAGGAAGCAACAGTTAGAACTGGATATGGAACAACTGATTGGTTCAAAATTGGGAAAGGAGTACGACAAGGCTGTATATTGTCCCCCGGCTTATTTAACTTATATGCAGAATACATCATGCGGAAGGCTGGACTGGAGAAATCCCAAACTGGAATTAAGATTGCCGGAAGAGACATCAACAACCTCCGATATGCAGATGATACCACTCTGATGCCAAGAAGTGAGGAGGAATTAAAGAACCTTGTAATGAGGGTGAAAGAGGAGAGTGCAAAAAACGGTCTGAAACTCAACATCAAAAAAACTAAGATAATGGCCACTGGTCCCATCACCTCCTGGAAAATTGAAGGGGAAGATATGGAAGCAGTGACAGATTTTACTTTCTTGGGCTCCAATGATCACTGCAGATGGAGACAGCAGCTCCGAAATTAAAAGACGCCTGCTTCTTGGGAGGAAAGCAATGACAAACCTTGACAGCATCTTAAAAAGCAGAGACATCACCTTGCCAACAAAAGTCTGAATAGTCAAAGCTATAGTTTTTCCTGTAGTGATGTATGGAAGTGAGAGCTGCACCATAAAGAAAGCAGACTGCTGAAGAATTGATGCCTTTGAATTGTGGTGCTGGAGGAGGCTCTTGAGAGTCCCCTGGACTGCAAGGAGAACAAACCTATCCATTTTAAAGGAAGTCAACCCTGAGTGCTCACTGGAAGGACAGATCCTGAAGCTGAGGCTCCAATACTTTGGCCATCTCATGAGAAGAGAAGACTCCTTGGAAAAGACCTTGATGTTAGGAAAGTGTGACGGCAAGAGGAGAAGAGGACGACAGAGGATGAGATGGCTGGACAGTGTCTGCGAAGCAACCAACATGAAATTGACACAACTCCGTGAGGCAGTGGAAGATAGGAGGGCCTGGCGTGCTCTGGTCCATGGGGTCACGAAGAGTTGGACACGACTAAACGACAACGACGATGTTCCATATGCACAAAATACTTCAGAGCTGTAAAATACAAAGGTCTTACACCTAAGAAGAAAAGGCACAAATACTTTTTTAAAAGCTATCCAAAAGTCTTACAACTATGAAAAATTGCAAACAGAAGAACATGCAAATGTAAATCTTAAATTGCAGGCAGATACTTAAGTCAGAATTTGATCCAAAATAGAGGGGCAATATAATTTCAAAAATTATGTTTTAGTTAAATTCTCAAAATGCAAGAACTTAAGGCCTAATAAAGTACATTTAAAAACATAAGTCAGAGTATACACCTCTTAAATTATTGAAGTTCTTAAAAGTAAAAATATATAAAAGAAAATAATTTTCTTAACTTCTAAGCATATTAATTGTTGTTTAGTCATTTAGTCATGTCCAACTCTTTGTGACCCCATGGACCAGAGCACGCCAGGCCCTCCCATCTTCCACGGCCTCCTGGAGTAATTCATGTTGGTAGCTTCGATGACACTGTATCTTTGCATATTAATAACACATGCAAAATTACTCTAAATGCTCACCCAGCCAAACCAGCCTTGTGCCAATTTGCAGATATAGAGGGAAATCTATGCTGATTGTTATTGCCAGCATCTGGAAATGAAGCCTGATACTGCACTGCTACACAATTGTTCTTGGTATCTGGTGCATCTGGCACAGAGTGCAGCCATCTTTTTTTGATGAGTTGAATGTCTGCCTGCTTCCTGTACTTTCTCTCTCAATATATTTGTAATTCTTACAATTGTTTTTCTTCCTACAAACTATAAACAAACCTTATTGATAGGTCTTAGAAATCCAAGAACCTAGTAGTGCAGGATTTTTTGAAAAATAGAAATCTCAGTTGTTCCAACAGGTTTTTGTATCTCTAAAAGTCTGCAGTACAATTTGGATTACTGACATTATTTACATTTGTCTCATTGTTATGACTATTAATTTTTGCAGAACTTGGAATGAGACTCTGTAGGAACAAGCGTTTATAACATCAGGACTTTATAGCATCAAGAGCATCAAGGATCTATGAAATTAAACCATTGCAAGACTAGACTATTATGATCATTGGTAGGGTGTGCTAAATAACCTACAAGTGCTAATTTCATATCACCAGATCAAGATTTATACTTATTACAACATTGTTTACTTACATGCGAAACTGGCAGGGTTAAATGAAATTCTTTTGCATGGCAGTGTTATCATACCATGACCTTGTTCCCGGGATTAGCTGGAAAGCAACCAATTGATTTGAAAATGACTAATGTAAACTATGTCCAAGCTGTATGTTTTAATACACTTTCATTTTCAGGGCATCTTTCTTGGCACTCCCCCTTTTATCATCTTTTTTACACCCTATAGACACAAAGTTTCAAATATTGACAGTCTTTCTTCACACAATGCACAATTAAACTGTGAAACACCTTGCAACAAACAAACAAACAAACTGTAATGGCTACCAACATGTGATGCTTTAAAGGCAGATTAGATACATTCACAGAGGTTAGGGCCATCAATGCTTAGCAATCAGGGCAGCAATCTATGAGTTCCAATGACATGCTTCTCATATTGGTTGCTGGGGAACATGAAGTGGAGGATATAACTGCATTCATGTTTTGCTGCCAGGCTCTGCATAGGCAATGGATTGCCCATGCGGAACAGAGTCTTGGACTAGCCATGCCTTTGAACTGATTCAGAATGGCTCTTCCTGTATTCAGGTGTTTTTGACACACAGAGGAGGATGTATGAGCATCCTTATTACATTATATCCTAGTATTATCAGTGTTGGCAACTTCCCATGTTACGCTGATATGTTATTTCATTATTTAAAACAGGGAAGGCAAGTTCTTGAGGTTCAGGAGCCATTTTCAGCCGCCAGGAACCACATGGCATGGAGTGAGGTTGTAAAAGTTGACAGACTAAACCAAACTAGGAGTGGACAGAAGTTGATATCCTGTTTTGTAAAGGCCATTGCCCCACTTTATTCCATGACCATAAATAACACTCAATTTTGGTCAGAATTAGGGTGGGGAATAGCTAGGGGGGTGGATCTAAGAGAGGCCCACGAGCCACTGTATTCCCAACCCTGATTTTAACAGTACTTTCACATCTGGCAAAGATTCTGCTCATCCTAATGGACATTTATGTATGCTGTATTTAGATGCAATAATAATGACTACAGGATTTTATATTTCTAATATTAATGATGAAGAAACTGAAATTGTTAAAAATTTTCTGTAGCTTGGCTCAGTCGTTACCAAAAAGTGAGACTGTGTCTGGGAAATCAGAGGGAGACTGAGACTTGGAGCAGCAACAATGAATGAACTAGAATAGATAAGTGTAAGGATATGTTGCTGGAGACCAAGATTAAAACCATTCAGGTGATGGTATTTGTGTTTACTATGTATGGATCTGGAAGTTGAACAGTGAAGAAAGCTTTCCGGAGAAAAACTGATTTATTTGAAATGAGGTAACGCAGGAGAGCTTTACAGAGGCCATGGACACCAGAAAGACAAATAAGTGGGCTCCATATCAAATCAAGTGTGAATTCTTTGTAGAGACAAAAATGACAAAACCAAGCTTACTGAACTTTGGGTGTATCAGGAGAAGACAAAACTCTCAGAAGACAGCAATGCAAAGAAAAGGTGAAGACAACAGGAGAAGAGGCAGAGGTAACATGAAGTGTATCGATTAGAGATGGGGGGTATTCGTATACGAATATCCTGGCACAGGTGGCATTAATGTCCACTCATCGATCTGCTCGCCACTCTTCGACCTTGCAACGAGGCTTGTCCTCCCGCCTCCTGCCAGGAGTGGTGAGCGGATCGCGCACTGCAGAGCCATTGGTAGAATTGCGCCGTCCATGTCTGCAGCGGATTGGTGAGTGGACCGTCCGGCCCCATGGGGCTGCACCCTCATTAACACCACCTGTGCAGGGATATTCGTATCCATATAAGAATAAGAATACCTCCATCACTAGTCTTGATTCAGTAAAGAAGTCCACAGCCCTTTATCTGCAAGACCTGAGCAGTGGTTTTAATGCTATAACTTTTAGGAGGCCGTTAATTTATACAAGTTCCATAAGCTAGAAATGACATAACACACATACATTAATTGTCATACCTCTTTAACAGTCTTTTGTTTGATTGATACAGGCATTTATGAATGATGTCTAAAATGTTGTTATAACACACACTGAAAGCATTTGCTGAAATATTCTCTACCTTTGTTACTCAGGTGTTTTTGGACTGCAACTCCCAGAAGCCTTCACCATCAGCTGTACTGGCTGGGGTTTCTGGGAGTTGCAGTTCAAAATACCTGAGTAACAAAGGTTAAGAACCACTGTGTTAGACCAGCTTCCCTTAGAGATGAAAAGTGCTCTATAATTCACCTGAAATTTGCCACAGGGATGAGACATGGTTTCATATATTAAGTAAAATGGAGGCATTGAAACAGTCATATGTATTGTGGCTGAATTGTGGTATGGACTTGCTTATTAGGACATCATCACTTTGATTATTCTGTTATTTTACAGCATGTTTGGGGTGGATTATATAAAAGCAGGCCATTGGTTTAAGGATGACACCTGATTAAATAAATGTTAATTGATTAATTAGCACGTATTGCTCAGACTATATCTCTACAGATTTGCATATGAATCAAAATAGTTTTCAAGGTGACAAAGTAACTACTGGCATTATTTTAAGAGGATGCACCTAGCATTACACAGGAGTTACCACTTCAGGGAAGAGACACTTTTTTCTATGTAATGGAGGAGGGAAAATTCCTGTTCTATAATGTTTTCCATGTACATTTTTTCAGAAATCTCTATACTGAATACAGCTTTAAGTTATTACCTGCACATTTTTTGATCAGGTTGTTGGGAAATGTTTTTTTTATTTCTCATTGATTAATTTGAGTAACTAGATAATACAGGCCTAATTATTAGGTGTTTTATCGCATGGTCATACCTGCATCATAGGGTTTAATTCAGACCTAATGATACTTAAAGCATTCCCATTAAAACCCAGTGACTGAAATCCTGTTCTGTTTTATGCCATGTAAGGCTAATTATGGCAGCATTTTCAATTTTTTTAAAAAAGAAATCCAAAGTTTCTGACACCTCCGGCCCACAGAATCTTCCATGGGAAACTTTTTTCCTGGAAAAGCTTTTGGCAGCAGGACACAAGCGGAATGAGTCTTTAATTTCCAAAAATTAATAATGATAGGATGATATTACCAACAACAGTGATTTGGGGACATTAAAGATTGTCCCCCAATCCCATGGTTCTCAAATGCTTGCCCAGGAGAAGAGGGATCCCGAGGGAGCCTCAGAACCTTTGAAGGAGAGCTTGGAAAATTTTAATTCCTAAAAGAATGGCTGTAGCTGATGACACTACCAGCCTTATACAATACTGTATAAAGTTGGGAAGCAGCCAATTTGACTTAAGCTAGTTGGTTTCATTACATCAGTAAAACAAATAAATAAATGACTAAGTTCTACCATGGTTTGAATCATCACTATTTAATCAAACATTATAATCAAACATTCAATACTTTGGTATGCCATTGCAGTGATTTCTTATTCATAGCACTCATGGGATGACAAAACCTTCCTGACTTTTTGTTTGTTTGGCTTTTTGAAATGGAAGAAATGATCACTTAAGTGCTTCCACTATATATATATGTAACCCTTTTTCAAAAATCGTTTTGACTGCAGTCCTCTATCTACCGTACTTAGGAGAATAAGCTAAACAGAACTCGGGGTGATTTAATTCTGAGTAGACATTTATTAAATTGCGAAAGATTTATACGATCTGTGGCCCCCAGTGGCTAATTTTTTAAAAAAAGAAAAATTGAGGGTAGTGAAATATAATGAATTTTACTTCCAAACTTTATAAAGAGACAACTGGACTTGGAACTACTTAAACAAATTGTTGGGGCCATTTCAGGGAGTCCCAGTGGTTTTGGAAGATGCATTTGGGTCCCTGTGCCTCATTGGAGCATTTGATCTCAGCAGAGCACAGTATCTGATGTCTTTACATTTAGCCTCCCTCAGCTTTCTCTCAAGAAAACATAATTATTTTTGAATAGTTTATAATCTCAATTTTCTGAGATTATTTTATATCTAAAAATCTGTATGCATGTATTTCAGCCTTTCGAACATTAAAAATATAAAAAAACAAAAACAAATAGCAAGCTTTCAATGATAAATCATCTTCTTCAAGGCTGTCTTGTGGGCAGTTCCAAGCTTATGTGGTGTTTTTAATGTCCCAAATTCACACAGCTGATGGTGTAGACTGAGGCCGGGCAAGTTTCTTAGATGAAAATAGCTAGCAATTTGGAATTTATGGCCCATGTCTTAAAAGAGAGGACAGTTACAATGTTAAAAGAGAGGACAGGCAATCTGTAGGCCTCCTCCTCCCTTTCTGCCTTTTTGAAACTACTGTACAAGTTTCTCTTTAGCTGGGGGAAGAGAAGATTGCCCAGTTAACATTGCCTGCCTCTAACAGAGTTGGGATTAAAAATTTAGCTAAACCACCAGGAATTGTAATCCTAATTGTAAAACATCTCTCCGTCTCTACCAGCCCATTCCTTCAACGAGAGCTCATATTTTTTTAATATGAGGTTTCTTTTGGTCCTTTTAGGCTATGCTCTCAGGGATTTTTCAACTGGCAACTCTTTTGCGGGATACTGTTATCTGTTTCTGTGTTTGGGACTGGAAACATAATTTGTTTCAAAAGTATCATTTTTTAACGAGTTGTTAGTCTGTTTCAGCAAGTATAACAAAAGCGAAAGAAAAATAAATAAAGGCGACAGTATCGTGGGACCTTAAAGACTGAACAGATTTGTTTTTCGGTGTGGTCTTCCTCAGAAAAGTATCCGAGGAAGTGGATCGTAACTCCCAGAAACTCAGCTTGAAATAATCGCTGGTTTCCAGATGCCACAATACTTTTGCTTTCGTTTTTTGTTAAATATTTATTTCACGGTCCCACTGGTAAGTTTGGTTGGCATTACAATACTGGAAACAGTAGAGGGCAAAAAGGGAAGAGACCTGGAAGGTGAAGATCAAAGGCAAAGAAAACAAATAAGCACACCTTCCACGGCGAGGCGACGGACAAGGCACGTTTCTTACTTAATCAGCCGCGCAAGTTGTGGGGAAAGCCAGGCTACCAATGAGAAACGACGGGACTTTCGGAACTACATTTCCCAGCAAGCTACGCAAGAGGGGGAGGTAGCTAGCGGTAGTTGAGTGCTGCCCTCTTTTGGGTACACCTAGGAAGTTGAAGGCTGAGAAGGTGACAGTCAATGAGGGGGAGGGAGAGCTGTCTATAAGGGGTCGGGGGGGGGCAGAGAGAGTGAGAGCACCCTCCCGGCGGTGAAGAAGGTACTGCAACAGCTGGGCTACCCGGTGCCAAGGCGAGAAACCGGGGTGAGCGGCGGGGCGAGCGGAGGACACCAAAGTTGAATCGAGTTCGCCAAGGGGGCTGTGGTGTCGGAGAGGGTTTCCTCGCCCCCGCCTTCTCCGCGCCTGCTCGCCCGCTTGCTCCGAAGTGTCTGACCTTCACGGGAGGGTAAGTAACCGAGGCGCGGGGCTTTCGCGTACGCACGCGGGCGGCTCGACGGCACTCTCTCTCGAGGTGATGTCCGGGAGCGACTGGTTGTGGTCCAAAAGACACGACGAGAGCGCCGCCGCTCTCCTTCTCCCGCTCCCCGCACCCCGAAGTCATTAGTTGGGGCGGGGGGGGGCCAAGAACAGACCGGGAGGCGGGGAAGGCTGGCCCGGGGCGCCCTCTCTTTCTGGCTCCTTGGCGCGCACGGGGTCCTTCCCCCCTTTCTCCCCCCCCGCGCCGAGCAGGTGGAAGAAGGGGCGAGGGAGGGGAAGGTGCTCTGTGGGAAGCGCAGCGAGGCAGCGATCCCAAGTTGGCAGGGCAGGTCGCCGGAGGCGTTGACGGCGGCGGGTGCCTCTCCTGCGCGAAGGGAGAGCTGCCATGCCGGGTGAGGAGAGGGATTAGTCGGCTCGCTGGGAAAGGACGGGCCGGTGGGGGCACGCAGAGGGCCCCTAGGTTAGCACGAATGGGGGACCCCCTGGAGAGGCCCGGGCGGGGGCAGCGAAACTGGGTTTCGGGGCTGTTGGGGTCCCCCCAGGCCAGCTGCCACCTCGGAGCGCTCGAAGGGAGCGGAGGGAAGCCGGTCGCCTCGTGACCTCCAGGGGAGCGGGACCCCCTCGCCAGCCCATGGCGGAACCAGGAGCCATCGAGCCGCCAAACCAGCAGGCGGGCGGGCGGGGAGGGGAGGGGAAGGGGGAAAGAGCCGCCTCAGCTCCACCCGCCGGCGCTCCGAGGCGGAGGGGGCGAAGAAGCGGGGAGGGCGGAGGCGGCGGCGGCAGGGTCGGCTTGCCGTGCCGCCTTCTCCTCCTCCTGTCCCCTCGCCAGCCTCCCCGCCTTTTCCGCAGCGCCGCCAGGAGATTAGAGAGGGGAGCCGGGCGGACCTTATGTAACTGTGACAGCCCAAAGCCGGGCTGCTCCGGCGGGGCATGGCCGGCTCGGGCGCGGGAGCTGCGAGGGAGTTGGCCCAACTAGCGGCGGCGTGTTGGTGTGTGTGTGTGTCTGTGTGTGTATTTGTGTGTGTGGTGCCCGGCGGGGAGAGGGACCGGTTCGGTCTATTCTTTTTCTGCTTGGCCTTCTTCGCCACGGGCAGAGCCAGCAAACCCCGACGAGATGCCCGAATTCCTTTCGTCCTTGCTGCGGGACGGAAGTTCCCGATGACAAGCGCCGAAAGGCTCCCCAATTAGCCTTAATTAACTGCTCGTTGTTGTCCCGAGGAGGGAGCGCGCACGTGCCCTGCCACGAGTAGAAGGAGGCGCGGGGCCTTGGCAGCCGCCGCATCACCCGGGCCGCTCACCTGCCCGCGGCCCCGTTTGGGACTGGAGGCCGTAGCGGGGCCAACCCCGGGGGCTAGCAAGGCGCCTCGTCACGTGTCTCCTCGCGGCCTCTTACCTCCTGCCAGTGACGGCGAGGCGGGCGAGAAGAGTGCGTCGCGTTTGTATAAAAGCGTCGCCAGCTTCTCCCCCCCCCCACCCCCGGTGCCCGCCTTTTTCTGACACCGAAGAAATGCACCTATAAGGAATTGTCTGCACAAACTCAGTTTCTGCCTTTCATGTTGCTGGTAGGGCCAGAACAGAAGAGCAAGTTTGAAAGAGGTTATCCTGAAACAAATTTACGGAACTCTCTAAACTCCAGGAAATCTGATGATGGCAACAGGGTGTGTTCTGTGGACTACTGCAGTTATTGTGATGACATTACTGTATTTCTTAGAAGTCATACAAGTGTTATTATTGGCTTCCCATCTTAAAGGGAATGTCACAGGTGTAAACTTCAGAATACTGCAAACCATTACCCCTTTCTTAAATTGTTTGCACTGACCTTCAAAATATTTTTCATGCCCTTCCAGTGTCCTGGTGACTTTCTACTTAAAGTTCATAGTAGAAAGAAAACTGAACAGATGGCAGAGGTGAGGACATTCTCTCCTCCTCCTCTGCACTGTTAATTTCCGTATGTTTGTTTGACTTCATGCATGGCTGCTCTCTCTCTCTCTCTCTCTCTCTCTCTCTCTCTCTCTCTCTCTCTCTCTCTCTCTCTCTCTCTCTCTCTCTCTCTCTCTCTCTCTCTCTCTCCAGCATAGGGGCTTGAACGGGGCTGTGTAGGCAGGCCTCCGCCTGTTTTTTCTTGTGTCTCTCTTGCTTTTCATTCTGTTTACACATGCTAGATATGCAGGTGACTCTGTATCGGACAAAGAGATCTAGTGAACAATCAGAGCAATCTGTCCTTTCTTTGTGGCCTTATTTCTTAGACATAACCTCTTGGTTTAGAGATTATACAGGCATGGACTATATGTAGAAGAAAGGTTCCATTTAATTTTAGAGTATGAGCCTTTAAATACAAGTTTAGTGATTGTAGTTAACTGACTTCATGGCTGGAGCCTTATAGGTAGGTAGCTAGAGGCGCCAAGTCCAGATGCGGAGAGGGCTCCAGTGTTCAACAGCAACGGGGACCTCATCAGATGTGGATTTTCTTATCATTTTGCTTCAGGAACCAGAGAAGACAGACCTGGTTTAAAAATAAAAGATGATTTAGTTGGCCTTTCTCTTTTCCTTCACAATTGCACCCCACCCCCACCCCCTAATTGGATTATGTTCAGGTTGGTGTATCATTGAGATTTTTCCTTATGCAAGGTCAGAAGCAGAAAGCATGAAATATTGCAGAAGTAACCTTGGATTTCAGCAGTAGCCAGCTGGTCATAGGGGGCTAGTAAATGCATGCTGAGTGGGATTTTGTACAAACAGGTAAGTGCCAGTAAGTGGCAGGCAGTAAAGAGATGCTTCCTTCCTCATTTGCAGCCAGCACAGTCCAGGTAGACTGCTGAGGGGGAAAGGTTTCTCTCTTTTACTTCCAGTCCTTGGCTACTTGGTATACATGTGTGTGTATATATATGTATATAAGCACATATACTGTACATGTATATGTACAGTATACATCCATATACATGTATGCCGCTGAAATTTATGCTGACCAAGTTATGCTGATGTGATTTTTCAGCTGAATTCTGGCCTTTGTCTCTTCCTCTCCTTGCAGGCTACTAACATTTGCAGGTTTAATTACAAATCTTCTCTTCCAACATGCTACTGAAATATATTTTTGAATTTTCTGCGAAACCTAGTTGATCTGTTCATTTTACTTAAAAGTGCTTCTCTTCCACTTTCTATCTGGCATGAACAGTGTTCTCACATGCACACGAATAAGTGAAAAATGGCTGAAAAGCAAAGCTGGAAAAGGATTCTTGGACTATGACTTCTGGATTCCCTCAGCCAACATGGCCCATTCTAGCTGGGAGGTTCTGGAAATTGACATCAAAAAAGTAATGTGTCCAAAAGTGACTTGAGTATCCAGTGTGAATATGACCCCCCCCCCCCAAAAGTGCAAGAGACCCTGTCTTGGCTTGGCAGTGTTATTTTAAAGCCATATTGAACCCACACACACACAAAAAAACAAGCGTGCAAATGCATCTTACTGAGATGGATTTCCATTTTATCTTTTTGGGAAAGCCAGGGGAAAACATGTGGGCTAGGTAATTCATTAGCTGGTAAACATGTGGCTGAGGCTGCCATTGATTCTGCTTTAGTATCAAAGGCGAAATTCCAAACGACTACAAGGAAGGAAGGGGAGGTTATTATAAATGTTGAGTCATTCAGTGATATGATATTGGCAGAGTTTTAACTTCATAGCGCAACATAAAACCTTGCTATTGCTTTTCATCTCAGCTGCACAAAAAGTCTAAAAGTATATCAATCCCACAAGTACTTGCAGCACCAGCCAGTTTCTTCCTTGACGTACCTGTAGAAGTAAGACCCTCTTGGTGGAATGCCCTATTATATACTTAAGCCTTAATTTTATTCACTGTCTTCTACCTTCATGCACAGTCTATCCTTCTGTAAAGCAAACTATACTGGGCAGATTGGCTAGAGTGGCAAATTATGATTTTTCATATCTTTCTACCCAGGATTATAAATCAGGGTTTGTTTTTGGTTTACAATTTTGGCTTGCGGAGGAAATGGAAAGAAGGACTGGGGAGAAAGATGGAGCCAAACTGTGTAGCAGCATTATGTTCAAACCATGCCTGAACCATTGTGAACACCACAGATTTATTCAGTTTATCAGTTAATAAATGCAGCACGAGAATGTTTTCATATTTTCTGGAGTCATCTCTTACTTTTGTGTCTGTATCAAGAGAAATGGTTTGTACTGGGCAGATTTACACAAACCACGTTGCCCTTGCTAGCATGTCCTTCTTGGGACCAGCGCTATAGTTTTCTTTGTGTGTTCACAGCAGGTGCTCCTTTGCGAAGATGACATTTTTAAAAGTTTCACCATTTGAAATTATTAGTATAAATACATAGTTTTGATTTCTGACCATACTTACTCTGAAGCAATAAGTCGCTCTGTTTCCACATTACAGACATGGGTTGGTATTCTTGTGTAGTCAGAATGGCCCTGACCTTAAGAGAGACAAATTGTGCCCCCCCCCACAAATGTTCCAAAACTAATCAATCCTATTGAGGACTGAACATAGGAAATAGATACAGTACAGTTGTTTCGCTCGGTCCTAAATTTAAAAAAGTGTATGGAAGTGCAACATACGCATGTATTAGATTTTCACTCTGTATATTAAAGGTAAAGGTAAAGGTTCCCCTTGACAATTTTTGTCCAGTCATGTCCGACTCTAGGGGGCGGCGCTCATCCCGCTCTTCAAGTCATAGAGCCAGCGTTTTGTCTGAAGACAATCTTTCCATGGTCACATGGCCAGTGTGATTTAGACACAGAACGCTGTTTACCTTCCCACCGAGATGGTACCTATTTATCTACTCGCATTTACATGCTTTCGAACCGCTAGGTTGGTGGGAGCTGGGACAAACAATGGGCGCTCACTCCGTCGCGTGGATTCGATCTTATGACTGCTTGGTCTTCTGACCCTGCAGCACAGGCTTCTGCGGTTTAGCCCACAGCGCCACCACGTCCCCTACTCTGTATATTGCTCTTGCCCAAAGACATTGGGTGGCCCAAGTCCAGGAATACTTCTTATCAGCAGGAAGCTGCAGGAGGGTGGGTTTGCACATTGTTTTTCTTTCTTCCCCTTCCATGTGCTTTTGTTTTCAGTTTGTAGCAGTTTCGCATATGTGTTATGCCGTGTGTGAAATCTGAACCTTTTCTCCATGTAGGCTTTATGAATCAAAACAGAGCTAAAAAAGAAAATAAATAAAGAAGAAAGTCATACTGTATTCTGATACACTTCTAAGAGGCTAAAGCCATTAGTAATTTTTATTGATGTCTGGCAGTATTTACTGAGTACAGAAAATTCTACTGAAACAGGAGAGATGATATAAAGTTTTTGCTGAACAGCATGCTTTCTTTTTAGTTTTCCTGCATTTCCTCAAAGCACTGCTTTAGTATCTTGTTCCCAGTGCATCTAAAATTTCTGAAAAAGAGGACCTAGTGCCATTCAGGAAATACATCTGGGATAAAGGGTGGTTTCTCAAGGTTCAGGGTACTTGGCAACTGTTTTCAGGCATATGCCTTTGTGCAGATACATTCAAGCTTATGGACTGCCTTCCAGTAGAATTCTGGAATGTATCATGGGTCTGTCTTGGCAGGGGAAAACCTCTGAGTAGTTGTACCAAATAAATAGCTATGATGCATTCATGCTTGTAATGAAATATCATCTAGGAAGGCCCTTAGACTTTCTTAGAGGAATGCAACTATATTAAAAACTGTGAGGCAAAATGGAATCAAACACAAGATCTTATTCCACGTGTGGAACAATGTTTTACACTATCAGCTTTGCTCCAGCAAAATATGAAATCTTCCTGAAATGCCTATTAAGGCATTGCAATCTCTTCTAGTTGCACAGATTGTACAAATTTTAACTCTCCAGTGCTGTGCAGCCTTCCCTGGCTTTTGTTCATTGCTTTAATGGCATTAGCTGAGTTTTCCAGAGTTGCCTAGCAGCTACTGCTGTATAGAGTGTGTTTGGCAAGAAGCCTGCTGTATGAAGTGCTGACTAAGATACGAGCACCGTACGTCTCTAAATGCTGTGTTATTATGGTTCTGCAACAGTGACACTAGAAATCAATCTGATGCAGGAGAAACAGGGTCTTTTCAGATGAGGCCTTTAATGGTTCACACACCTCATAGTTGACATTTCCTGGGCCCTGTGCTATCCTGAGCCCTGTGTTGGTGGACACAAGGGCTATAATAGTGAATCATTTGCCAGCTGGATGCATCAAGATTTGCTTCAGAACAACTACCATGATGCTTGCATATATGCAATCAAAATTCAGAGGTGATCTTGGATTCTATGGGACGACAGACTCCTTTTACCAGAATGAGTAATTTCAGGATGATTTAGTCAGTAGGAAGTTGTACCTTTTTTGCAGGGGGGAGTCTTCATAGTTCACTGTGGGTTTTTTTGTTTGTTTGTTTGTTAGATGAAGCAGTACAAAGCAGATCCATTTTTGCAGCCTACTAGTTCTAACAAAATTAACGAAGGCCAAGTTTCTATAAAAGTGTCCATATACACAGGGTTCAAATTTGCCTGAACCAGCGATGGAATTTTATTTGTCACTAATACCTCTCATATTTTAAGTCTCCATGTTGACATAGATGGGGCTTTGACAGACTTCCAATTTTAGACCAGAAACATTTTGGCAGTCATTATTACTGGCCCAGGCAAGATTAGCACCTGTCATTGACAAGTAATTGATACCTTTGAACCACTCTATTACTTCTTAGGCTTGGGTTTGATTGAAAAATTCTGAAAGGCAGATACATGATTGTGTTGTGCTTTCTTCTGTTTCTTGTTTTGTGGGGGGGAAAAGGAATTCATGCACCCGTCAGGTAAGACAAACCATAGGGTTCAGATGCATGTGGAGGTTATGCGTCTCCCAAACTATGAGATTGTTCATTTGGTCAGAAAGGAAGACCAGCTGAAATCCAGTAGTAAGTCACAAGTAGAGTAGGCCCATTAAATCCATGGAACTCACAAGATCCCCACAGATTCAGTGGGCCTACTCTAGTTGTAACTTACTGATTAAAATAAGGTATCTAGGGAAGATAAGATCTGATTCTTCCAATAGTCTGAAATACTGCGATTTTTCATTGGAGGTTGAAGGGGCAGGGATCAAACCCATGACTGGCCACTCCTCCAGTCAATTTTGTAGTCTGACACAGATGATTTTTCATTTCTTCCTTCCTCATTGTTGAAAAAAATCAAGAAACAGTTCTACTATCGTGTGCATAACATTTAGCTTGGCCTTTAGTTTGCCTATACTTCTCTTTTTTATTATGCTATATTTATATCACCCTCATTCTAAGGCCCTCAGAATTTTTTCCTAGTTTTATAACAAACCCCGTGAAGCAGACTAGTCTGAGAGATGAGTGGGCAAAGACCAGTTATGAAACTTCATAGCTCAAGTGTTATTTATATTTCTACGTCCCTATTGCATCTAGCTCAGCACAGTTGGCTCTGCATCATACTGACTCTCGCACAATTTGATTTTTTATAAACCTAATTCCACAAAGGAAAGAGCGACAACATACTGCCCTGAACATTGCCTTGTTGTCCAAGTAGGGCAGAGATATGCATATTAAAAAAATCTATATACCATTCCTTAAAATGATAAGATCTAAGGACTGTTTATCCCAGCACAACTATAGAACAATACTTAAGGTAAAGATAAAGGTTCCCCTTGACATTTAGTCCTGTTGTGTCTGACTCTAGGGAGCGGTGCTCATCCCGGTTTCCAAGCCTTGGAGCCAGCGTTTGTCCAAAGACAGTTTCCATGGTCACATGGTCAGCACGACTAGACACGGAACGCCGTTACCTTTCCACCGAGGTGGTACCTGTTTATCTACTCACATTTATATACTTTCAAATTGCTAGGTTGGCAGGAGCTGGGGCAAGCGATGATAGCTGACTCTGTCACGTGGATTCGATCTTACAACTGCTGCAGTTTAACCTGCAGCGCTACCACGTCACTATAGAGCAATACTTAACACATTCTATTTAGCAGAAAGTCCCATTGCAGACAAGAGTGCCCAATGGCAGTACTGTTTCCCTGAAAATAAGACCTAACCTGAAAGTAGGCCCTAGTATGATTTTGCAGGATGCTTGTAATATAAGCCCTACCCCAAAAATAAGATCTATGAACATTGGGAAGCTGGAGGTGGTCAAACAGGAGATGGCAAGAATAAACATCGACATCCTGGGCATCAGTGAACTAAAATGGACAGGAATGGGCGAATTCAGCTCAGATGATTATCATATCTACTATTGTGGACAAGAATCCCGTAGAAGGAATGGAGTAGCCCTCATAGTCAACAAAAGAGTGGGAAAAGCTGTAATGGGATACAATCTCAAAAATGATAGAATGATGTCAATACGAATCCAAGGCAGACCATTCAACATCACAATAATCCAAGTTTATGCACCAACCAGCATTGCTGAGGAAACTGAAATTGAACAATTCTATGAAGATTTACAACACCTTCTAGAACTGACACCAAAGAAAGATGTTCTTCTCATTCTAGGGGACTGGAATGCTAAAGTAGGGAGCCAAGAGATAAAAGGAACAACAGGGAAGTTTGGCCTTGGAGTTCAGAACGAAGCAGGACAAAGGCTAATAGAGTTTTGTCAAGAGAATAAGCTGGTCATCACAAACACTCTTTTCCAACAACACAAGAGGCGACTCTATACATGGAAATCACCAGATGGGCAATATCGAAATCAGATTGATTATATTCTCTGCAGCCAAAGATGGAGAAGCTCTATACAGTCAGCAAAAACAAGACCTGGAGCTGACTGCGGCTCTGATCATCAGCTTCTCATAGCAAAATTCAAGCTTAGACTGAAGAGATTAGGAAAAACCACTGGGCCACTCAGGTATAATCTAAACCAAATCCCTTATGAATACACAGTGGAAGTAAAGAACAGATTTAAGGAACTAGATTTGGTGGACAGAGTGCCTGAAGAACTTTGGATAGAGGCTCGTAACATTGTCCAGGAGGCAGCAATGAAAACCATCCCAAAGAAAAGGAAATGCAAGAAAGCAAAGTGGCTGTCCAACGAGGCCTTAGAAATAGCAGAGAAGAGAAGGGAAGCAAAATGCAAGGGAGATAGGGAAAGTTACAGAAACTTGAATTCAGACTTCCAAAGAATAGCAAGGAGAGACAAGAGGGCCTTCTTAAATGAACAATGCAAAGAAATAGAGGAAGATAACAGAAAAGGAAAGACCAGAGATCTGTTTAGGAAAATTGGACATATTAGAGGAACATTTTGCGCAAAGATGAACATGATAAAAGACAAAAATGGGAGGGACCTAACAGAAGCAGAAGACGTCAAGAAGAGGTGGCAAGAATACACAGAGGAATTATATCAGAAAGATGTGGATATCCCGGACAACCCAGACAATGTAGTTGCTGACCTTGAGCCAGACATCCTGGAGAGCGAAGTCAAGTGGGCCTTAGAAAGCCTGCCTAACAACAAGGCCAGTGGAGGTGATGGCATTCCAGTTGAACTATTTAAAATCTTGAAAGATGATGCTGTTAAGGTGCTACATTCAATATGCCAGCAAGTTTGGAAAACTCAACAGTGGCCAGAGGATTGGAAAAGATCAGTCTACATCCCAATCCCAAAGAAAGGCAGTGCCAAAGAATGCTCCAACTACCGTACAATTGCACTCATTTCACATGCTAGCAAGGTTATGCTCAAAATCCTTCAAGGTAGGCTTCAGCAGTATGTGGACCGAGAACTCCCAGAAGTACAAGCTGGATTCCGAAGAGGCAGAGGAACTCGAGACCAAATTGCTAACTTGCGCTGGATTATGGAGAAAGCCAGAGAGTTCCAGAAAAATATCTACTTCTGCTTCATTGACTATGCGAAAGCCTTTGACTGTGTGGACCACAGCAAACTATGGCAAGTTCTTAAAGAAATGGGAGTGCCTGACCACTTTATCTGTCTCCTGAGAAACCTATATGTGGGACAGGAAGCAACAGTTAGAACTGGTCATGGAATAACTGAGTGGTTCAAAATTGGGAAAGGAGTACGGCAAGGCTGTATATTGTCCCCCAGCTTATTTAACTTATATGCAGAATACATCATGCGGAAGGCTGGACTGGAAGAAACCCAAGCCGGAATTAAGATTGCCGGAAGAAATATCAACAACCTCCGATATGCAGATGATACCACTCTGATGGCAGAAAGTGAGGAGGAATTAAAGAACCTTGTAATGAGAGTGAAAGAGGAGAGTGCAAAAAACGGTCTGAAACTCAACATCAAAAAAACTAAGATCATGGCCACTGGTCCCATCACCTCCTGGGAAATAGAAGGGGAAGATATGGAGGCAGTGTCAAATTTTATCTTCCTGGGCTCCATGATCACTGCAGATGGAGACAGCAGCCCTGAAATTAAAAGGCGCCTTCTTCTTGGGAGGAAAGCGATGACAAATCTGGACAGCATCTTGAAAAGCAGAGACATCACCTTGCCAACAAAAGTCCGAATAGTCAAAGCTATGGTTTTTCCTGTCGTGATGTATGGAAGTGAGAGCTGGACCATAAAGAAAGCAGACCACCGAAGAATTGATGCCTTTGAATTGTGGTGCTGGAGGAGGCTCTTGAGAATCCCTTGGACTGCAAGGAGAACAAACCTATCAGTTCTAAAGGAAATCAACCCTGAGTGCTCACTGGAAGGACAGATCCTGAAGCTGAAGCTCCAGTACTTTGGCCATCTAATGAGAAGAAAAGACTCCCTGGAAAAGACCCTGATGTTGGGAAAGTGTGATGGCAAGAGGAGAAGGGGACGACCGAGGATGAGATGGCTGGACAGTGTCTGCGAAGCAACCAACATGAACCTGACACAACTCCGGGAGGCAGTAGAAGACAGGAGGGCCTGGCGTGCTCTGGTCCATGGGGTCACGAAGAGTCGGACACGACTAAACGACTAAACACACACACACACACACACCCCAAAAATAAGCCCCAGTTAAGTGAAACCCCATCCTCCACCATTGTGCATCAACCAGAAGAAGATGACATGACTGTATTTGAATAAATGTAGATGGTTGTACTTGGGGAAAAAAACATCCCCTGAAAATAAGCCCTAATGTGTTTTTTGGAGCAAAAATTAATATAAGATCCTGTCTTATTTTGGGGGAAACACGGTAAGAGTAGGACTGCAGACTAAAAGAGTGAACTGCCTCAGCTTGTATTTCTCTCTGATGTCCCCTCGTTGTATAGCGAACTCCTCCTCTCTTTCCACAAAGAGCACCTCTTGCAAATGGCAAGGCTGCATGTAGAAGATCATACCTTCAGTAAGCATTTCACTGGGGATCCACACTCACCACTTTTCGGTCAAATGTGCAGTTGTCCTAATAGAGCCTTACTTTGGAGCCACAGGTGCTTCCTGTTTCTAGCAGAACCTAGCTGCACAGTGGTGTTTGGCTAGTCTTCATTACAAATACATAACTACTCTCGTAATCTGCGCTCACTGTAAGGTTTAAAACAACAACAGATGATTGACTTAAATGACAACATACAGTAAATATTTCATTGAATAAATATTTCAGATGTCTTAAAACAAATAGAGACAAAAATGTATATTGGATTTGGAACCTGATACACGTCAGTAGAGAAGTTGAAAAACAAATGTTGGCTTGAGGTTCAGGGGTTGGGCGAATTCTAGTACGAGTGTTTGTTTATTTATTTAAAATATTTCTACCCTACCTTTCTCGACAAGAGGAACCAGCACGTTCTTTTTGTTCTTGTTCTTGTTTTTAAAAACTGGTGAAGTACCATTAGTTTGTGTTGTGTTCCCTTCTGTAAAATTTAGCAGATCACACATTGATGGAGCCACCAGGGCATGTTATTACACAGGATTCTGATCCTTTCAGCTCAACAGCTAAGACAGACTTATGTGTCATTGTCCCAGCATCCAAATCTGAGGGTGAATCAGAGAGTGTGACTTTTTCTTCAGATGGCAAAGCTGAGGTGTATATACTATGTGGAATGTGGTTGTGAGGGTGTCCTGTATAACTATTGAGTAGTGGCTCAGACATCATTAATGAGAGTGAATTACATAACATAAGACCCCCGTGCTAGAGCTAGTTTATTGGCTGTTTTTGAATATTTTAAACATGCAAATATACAGGATGTGTGCTCACTTTCTGTATCACCCCAGTATTTGTAGCTTTGCAAAAAGGAGAAATGAGACATTTGTGCTCATTTACTTCTTGAATCTTTCTAACTTGTTAAAACTTTCTTTCTTTGAAGGATATGTGCCTTTTTTTCACCAGCTCTTGGGTTCATCCCATTAGATTTTTTTTTGTTATCTTGCCTGTGTGGGAACTGCTTGCCCTTATTCCATTACTTGAAGACAGAATAACAGGAGTATACAGTAATGGAAGGGACTGTCTGGTGCATCTGTTGAGGAACACTTGGATCAGAATTCATCTATTTTTATTTATTTATTGGACTTACAGCCCATGTTTCTCACCAAAAATGGGGTTAAATGTAGTTTACAGTGGGGTCTCTACTTAAGAACGTCTCTACTTAAGAACAATCCAACTTAAGAACAGCTCAATTTGCTAAATTTTGCTTCTACTTGAGAACAGAAATCCAAGATAAGAACAGGGAAAAAAAACCTTTCCTGCTCTTTTTTTAACCTTAGGTCTTCTTAGGTTAAAAAAAATTCTCCCCCTAGTGGTAGAGTACGTATTAACGCACCTCTACATAACAAAAAAACAGCCAGAACGGGTTAATTGGTTTTCAGTCCATTCCTATGGGAAATTTTGCTTCAACTTAAGAACGTTTCAACTTAAGAACACCATTCCAAAACGGATTAAGTTCTTAAGTAGAGGTTCCACTGTAGTTTCTATGGACGGAAAAGAGCAGATACGGATTAAATGGTTTTCAATGCATTCCTATAGGAAATGCAGATTCAACATAAGAACTTTTCAACTTGAGAACCACCTTCCAATATGGATTAAGTTCTTAAGTAGAGACCCCACTGTATATTAACACAGCTTTAAAAAAGGAACTAAAGCATGAAATAAGTCCAGTATTTTAAAACAGAGTAAGTTTACAGGAAAAATAGTTAAAGAGACAACTCTCGAACACATTACGTATCAGGGAAAATATATTACCTTGCTGGTAAGAAGGCCTTTCCTCAGTAACTTGGTTGGTTGCCAACAACCTGGCTGAATATAATAGTATTTGTCTGGTGCTGGAAAGACAACAGGGATGAAGCCAGTTTAGCCTCCATGGCAGAAAGTTCTAGAGCTCAGACTTAGCCATCAATAAGTGAAAATTCTTATGTGGCCCCAGCACATATGTCTCTAACTGTGGTGAGGTTAAGAGAAGACTGGGAAAGCTCATATGGGAGAATATGGTCATTAAAAAGGATAAAGCATTGGTGTGGAATGCTTTGGTATTCAGAAAACCTAATACAGTAGTACCTCGGTTTACGAATTTAATGTGTTCTCTGGAACGTTTGTATTGCGAAAAATTCACAAACTGGAACACAATTTCCTTTAGGAATGCCTGCACGGGGGTGGCACTATAAACCCCGCAGGTGCAATGCATCCTGGGGAAACTTGCTTCATATTGCAAAAATAATAATAATAATAATTGTAAACCGAGGCATTATTTTCAATGGATTTTCATTCGTAAATGGAAAATTACATTAACCAAAGTGTTTGTAAACCAAGGTACAACTGTATTAACTGTTCTATATAATTAAGAGGAAGGAAGTTGGTGGGTTACCTGAAGGTCTATAGGAGCTCTTAGCATTGAGTTGTACGCTTTATTAAAACTGTAGCCTGCAACCTAAGATCCTGCTTTTTTTTTAAGCCAAAAGTAAGTATGTGTAGTTCAACCTGGAACAGGACCAGTAATTGTGGCAGGGGTAGTTTTAAATATTTCCCCCAATTTGATTTTTTTTATTTCACCTGACCAGCATATGTTTGTTTCCAGTTAACAAAATTCCTTTGGTACCAGAGGAGATGTATCAGTGACAATGTGTCATTGGCTTCTCATGTTTCAGTCCCAGTGGCTTGCTTCTTTCCCCATAGTAGCTGAATGTCCTGCTGTTGCAAAAGGGCAGGCCCTGAGCACTTCTGCTTTTTTTAAAGGCTCCAGAACATAGAGAGTGCAATGGGGCTGACTGGTGCTTTCCTGAGCATGAGTCATACTGGATTTTCGTGGCTTGTTGTTGTTTAGTCGTTAAGTCGTGTCCGACTCTTCGTGACCCCATGGACCAGAGCACGCCAGGCCCTCCTGTCTTCCACTGCCTCCCGGAGTTGGGTTAAATTCATGTTGGTCACTTCGATGACACTGTCCAACCATCTCATCCTCGGTCGTCCCCTTCTTTCTCCTCTTGCCTTCACACTTTCCCAACATCAAGGTCTTTTCCAGGGAGTCTTCTCTTCTCATGAGATGGCCAAAGGATTGGAGCCTCAGCTTCAGAATCTGTCCTTCCAGTGAGCACTCAGGGTTGGCTACCAGAGATAAGTCTTGAATGTATTTTCGATTTGGGTTGGAAGATTTGTGGGGAACTTTTCAGCTACCAGAGTTAACACTTTCACAGTCAGACAGCTCTAGGACTCCGTAGTTGTAGGGCAGGAGAAGGCAATGCAGAAAGGTGACCGGGGTTTCCATGGGGGTGGGGGAAGAACTCTTGGAGTTACATAGAGAGAGTAAGCAGGATATATTCATAGAAAATAGCTGTCTGTGGAGTTTACATTGCGTTTACCTGTTTTTTTAAAAAAGCCATTCCATACTGCACATCTGCTTCCCAAATTAATGTTATCCAGATTATAGTAATCCATATGCCTGAGTCACTATTGGAAGGCAAGCTTTTGTTTTAAAAAAATCCAGGCAAGTTCAGGCAAGTGAGCCATGTCATAGGGTGAAAAAGCTACTTGGCCACATATGGGGGCCATGTAAGTCCTTGACAGTGAAACTCCTCCATGGAATGTTGCAAAAACAAAACAAAACAAAAGTCCCGCTTGTCTATCACAGTTTCAGCCTACACAGCACGTCACTGCCAGCTGCCTCAGTGTCAGAGGAAGGAGGGGGCGATGGAATTTGGTTGTGCCATCTAGATGGCATGGGGAAGGTCGAGATACTGTCGATGAATTGTAAAGGCTTTAGGGAGCTTACTCTGACAGGAACTCAGGAGAGCTTGCAGTATTAGGAAGACCTCTTTTAAAACAGTAATGGAAGTAAGCCTCATGGCTGCGTTTTCCTTGTAGTAGTGTGAGAGAGCCATTGGAAGATATGCTTGCTACCTCCTTGTTCAGTTTCCAGATACTGTAGAAGGTTTTGTTCTACCTACTCACTGGGCTTTCCAGAAGGCTTGGGATTCCAGTGTGCAGTGTAGAAGTGCAGGAATGCCGGGTTTTCTTGCACAAAAAAGGTTAATTAATTAATTGTTATACCACCCTATTAGTGTGAGGCACTATTCTGGGCGGTTAACAAATGATAAAACGGAACAGAAATGACAGTAAATCAAACAATGACAATAATAAAAAAAGAACAAATCATATCAACTGAAACACCATAAAGCCAAGACAATACACACATTACCCATAAATAGGGCGGGCAGGGCAAAATAATTCTGCAAACTGGATTTGGAAGTTGGGGAGGTGATCCTTAGACGTCACCATGTAAGGGGACTATCTCAAACTTTATGTGCATCATGTAAAGATGCAATAACAGTTTTCTTACTTTAGGTAGCAGAAATAGTTTCTTTTAGAGAAACTGGGATAAGGAGAAAAAAAGACTTTAAACGAGAAAAGATCAAATTTCCTCCCACTTGAGCAGCCAAGCGACTTGAAAACAGTTTTTATATTTCAATTTCTGTAGATTCCACCTAGCCTGCAATATTGTCTGAAATGTTTTAGTAGAGCTCCTTGCTTCAGAATTCATCCAAAAGCTTCAGGAATTTTCTTTGTTTTTGTTTTGTTTTGTGTTTTTTGGACACTCACAGTAGTTGTTGTAATTTTGTTGTATTTCAGTTTGGCAGGTTCTGATTTCCCCAAATCCTTCACTTTTTTCTCTTGTGGTTCGAGTAGGCCATGATTTCCCAAATAATACCTACTTTTTCAAAGGATTGTTCTGTAAACATGACAGCAGAACAAATTAGGGCAGACTCTTAATGGCTGTTGACTCTGGAATGACCTGTTGACCCAACATGGAAGGGATTTCCCCTTTTAGTGCATCTGTTTCCCCTTTACTCATTTCAGTTACCTGTAAAAGCATGAAGGGCAGATCCTTATGTTGTGTGTCTGAACTGCATCTAGCTTAAAAGAGCCCCCAACATGTACCACTGGATGTATAATAAAATGGTTATACTGCACATAGGCTTAGAGTGCTGATATGCCTGAAAGCTCTTGTTGAAATAGTTCTGTTTCATTCAGTTATTTTAAAGTTCATGCAGCAACATGCAGTCTACTATTATTTGCCTTTCCTCCTTTCATCTCTAGAAGTCATTCTTATTATCAGGTCCTCTTTGTACATGGCCTGTTTTTTTAAAACCACAACTTTATTTTAGGTATGCATTTCAGACCTGTTTAGAAAAATGTAAAATTGGAGTTTGAAATTGGAGCATTATCAATGTTCAAACCTGATGTCAACAAACAGTCACAGGTGTGTTAGTGGGTGCTCTATTACATCAGTTACCCTCAACTGACCGCTTGGTGTTTCCCCTCCTCCAAACATTATTTCCTGTTATTAAAATTATGATTGCCAAATGAAGCCATGTATCAGATAAGTATTACGTCACTTTGAAAATAAATAAATAAATAAATAAATAAATAAGTAAATAAGTAAATAAATAAATAAATAAATAGATAGATAGATAGATCGATAGATCGATAGATCGATAGATAGATAGATAGATAGATAGATAGATAGATAGATAGATAGATAGATAGATAGATAGATAAAGGGAAGGAGGGGTCCAGGTGGAAATTGCTCACCTTAGCAAAGATGGCTCTTTCACAGTTTTCTTCCTCCACAGTCTTCTGCAGCACAATAATTGATTGTATTGGTGTCGGTGTCTACAGAGGTTTCATCCACAGAAACCAACCAGGACCCAGTTTACCTCTTTTTGACAACCCTGTCTTTGCTTATGTCCCCAGAATTGGGATTTGTTTCCCCTCTCTAGACTTTAGAGAATGGAGAAACAAATCTGAAGATCAGGGCACCTTCCATAGTCAAAAATTATTTTTAGCATGGTTTGCTTTATTATATCTTTTCATTCCAGGCACAAATTTCCAGAAGCCATAAAATTTTACATGTCATGCAAATCACTGAAAGTGGCTGGTTTTTATTTGTTTATTTTGTTTGTTTTATTGCATTTTTATAATGTCTTTCTTCCAGTAAAGAGACCCAAGGAAAGTCACAAATTGTTAATGACAGCTATACTGAAAACACAATAAATGAGTGCATTTGAAACAATTAAACATATAATTGTTAAAAAATTAGTTAAAACGTGATAAAACACTGTAAAAACACATTATACAAACATATGGTAATAATGTGCAGCACTCAGAAGCAAAGCTCCTTATACAATTAGTTGTTAAAAGCTAGTCTAAAAAAGATGGTCTTCACCTGTCACTGAAAGGACAACAGGGAGGGGATCAACCTACCCTCCAGAGGGAAGATATTCCACAGCCGAGGAACAGCAACAGAGAAGGAAGTATCTGTGAAGGCAGTGGGATGAGAGAGAAGGGTTTCCTGTGAATATATTAGAGTCGAGAAGTCTCATATAGAGTGATTAGGGTCCTTCAGATTGCTAGGACACAAGCTGAATGGGGTTTTATAATCAGCACTTTAGATTGGATCTGGAAATGGACCAGAAGCCAGGAGCGCCATTATAATAGGGGAGTTGCTATAAACAAGTGAAAATTTCAACCTGTCTTCAAAGGTAGGCCCATATGTAGTCCATTACAGGAATCTAAGTGGGATGTAACTAAGGCATGTGCCACCATAGCTAAATCAGAACATCTCCAGGACCAGTTACAGTCCTACACCACGTTTAACTGCACAAATGCCTTTCCGGCCATCACCAAGACCTGATCATCTAATCTCAGGAATGATTCTAGGAGTTCACCCAAGCTTTGAACATGAATTGCCATGGGGAGTTTTACCCCATCCAGCACAGGTTGAATCCTGATTCTTTGATCTGCCTTTCAGCTGACCTGGAGCACTTCTGTCTTGACTGGATTATATTTTAATCTGTTTGTTCTCATCTCGCTTTGGGAATTTTTATAACAGTGGCCTAAATAGTAGTTCATAGAGGCATGAAATGTTTGAAAGATTTTATCCTAAGTGTTTCTTAAAAATTATCTCCCACAGAAGAAAGACTGTGGGAATTGTGCTGGTTTAACAAACAGTAGAATTTCATAAAAGCACAACTTCTGTATTTTGATATGTAATATCAGCTCAAAAAGGAAAGGGGTGAAAGATGACTGCTCATCAAACTAGTTTTATTTCCTTATCTTAAAAATGAAATTAAGGTTCAAAATTAACTTGCAGTTTCAGTTTCTCGTATCAGCCTGTCTTGAAAAATCAATATTTGCTCTTTGGGTCAATAGGCAAATTCAAACAGCCCATGCATTCTGATTAATTTTACCTTTATCAATATTTTGTTATAAATGCCAATCCCAAGTAACTAATTCAGAGTAATATTATTAATATTTAATTGAATTGAGGTGCTTAATCTGATTAGTAAATATGCTCATTATATGGTGAGAAAGAAGTAAAAAAGTCTACTTGTTAAATTAATTGCATTGTTCAGTTCAGCTAATTTATTGATACCAAAGCCTTAGGCTATGGCAGAAATCCAAATAGAACTGCATGCATCACATACAGTAAAGAATCCACATAAAATCATTTGCATACTATGTCAGAATCAAAGTCTTCTGTTATGCATGCATTTTTTAAAGTTAAAAATGATTGAGTAATGGATTCAGTATTGCTTCTTGCCCCATCCAGCGCACACTTTAACACCCCACTACAGGAGTTACAAGATTCAACCCTTTTTTCATCAGCAGCAATTGAACCTGTCACATCGTCTTTCTACGCTTTAGAAAAATATGGGAAGTATTGGTCGAATGTGAATATCCAAAGATGAAATTTTGATAGACAGATAGATAAAACCTTTATTGGCATAAGTAGAAATTGGACATAGTCACAGTGGTTTGTTAGGTAACTACATACATAGGCATTAAGAGGGCAGAAAAGTGTTAGACATCCTTAAAGGGACAACAGTTCATCTCCTAACAGCAGTATCAAGGAAGTCTGTGACTCTTTCTACACTGTCAGTCATCTCGACCATCAGCAGATAGAGAATTTTATCCAGATCTGACCTCCCTTCCAGCTTTAATAAAATTGAGTCTATCAACCTTGATTGGCTGATTGAGTGAAGCAGGCAGTGCAAAAACATATGAACAAGGGTTTCGAACACTTCCTGTTCACATGGGCAGTGGCTTTCAGAATAGGGAACTGCATTCAGTCTGTCTTATAATATAGCAGTAGGCATGACATTACATCTGGCCAAAGAAAAGCCGAACGTTTTTGGGGGCATTTGAGCAAGGAAAGGTAGGCAGCAGGTTTACCCATTTTAGGAGAAATATGGAAAAACAATGGTGGAAAAAATGGTGGAAAAAAAACAATGGTGAAAAAAATTCCAAAAAATGAAATTTTGAGAAAACTATAGTTAAATGATATAGCACCATCACACACAACAGACTAAGTGGCAAAGAGGCACTGATTCTGTGGCATAGTTTTGAATGTTTGCTTAAATCCCTTTAGTTGTGCAGCAGAAGTGCACTGCTAAAGATTCACAGAACTGAATAGCTTCAAGTTCCCCAGAATAATCCATCCCTTTTCTCATTAACTTGCGTTTCCACTTCCAGTAATTCACTCTGAGACATTAGTAGCAGAAAGAATAAAAGTCATTTTCTTTATTTACAGTTGTGAACAGATCAGCATCAAACTAACAGACAACAGACCGCTTCAACAGACTTTAGAGAGGGGGAAAGCACTGAACAGAGAGACAAGCTCCCTTTGAATTCAGAGGCAGGGAAGAAACAGTTGGTTAGTGCTGAACAGATTGACAGTCACTCTGGCCCAGAAAGGTCCATTTGAGACAAACCTACTAAAGGCGGCATGCAAGGTTGCAAAAACTCCTGCAAAATTAAGTGCTACCTTAAATAAGTCACATAAAGTGTAGCCTGGTTGGTTTTTTAAAAAACTTCACAGCAAGGATATGTGGCCCTCCATTTGGGCTGACATGTCTAGATAGGGGAGTATTCTAAATCTGCTTCATCTTGGCAGGGGTGCCTGGAAAATAGAGGGGGGTTGATAGGTAATTTTGTTGGGGTGGGGTTAGAGTGCTGTGTTAATTTAGGAGCAAAAAATAAATGAGAAGAAGAATTTTGAACTCGCCACCTGTGTTCAGTGGTTTTGGGGCATCCTGCAGACTCAGAAGTAAACAAACTGAGTGTGTGATTAGATGGGAAAGTAGCTCCTATTTTGGACCACTTATAGCACAGTCTGGTATGAGCAATTCATGGCAATCACATGGTGTACGTGAGATTGTAAATCAGCCCAAGGCTGATCTGTGCACAAGATCTCTCTGGTCCAGCAGCAGGGATGTTCTCTTTTGGGGGGCAGGGGGTGGGCCGGAGTGATTCCTCCATGGACAGAAGAATGGCTTTAAGGGAGATCACTCCTGGCAAAGTGATCCTTTCCAGTGCAATCAGACACAATCCTTTGTTGTTGCCTGTTTGTGCCCTGAGTTTCATCTGCCTATGGTGCCTTTAATACAGCATTATCATTCAGCCCTAAATCTAGGATTGGAATTACTGTGGAATACCACCAGCTAGTGATGAGAGGAGTGGACAAGCTTGAGTTCCATAGATTTGTTTCTTTTTGTACTTTTAGAGTGTGATCAGATAATGACATAAAGATCTATGATATAAAGATCACAGTGGATCCACTGGAAAGGGTCACTTACGGGGTGCAGTCTTAAAGATCTTAAAAGGGATCTCTAAAAGTGATCTTGCCCAGTCGCACCAGCCCACTCCAAAAAAAGAGCAGTCCTGTTGTTGGACTAAATGAGTCTGGACAGGGTGTGGAGGAGAGTCAGCTAGTTCCTTTGAGTATATCATCTGATTGCCAGCAAATAGAATGAACAAGATTGTGCTGTCAGGGCTCCAAAATGTGATCTAAATAATAGTCTTGATTGCACTCTTAGAACTTTAGGTGTAGTGTCCTAAGGATGCTGTTTTGTGAAAATCAAAGCTTTCCTCCTATTATCAGCAAAGTGGTGATTGTGCAGTCAAAGGTCAGCCCCAATCTACCATGGGTTTGTTTGATTTTTAGGGGCCAGCAAAGCTACGCCACTTTGGGGAAAATGAGATCCAACAATCAAGTTCATTTTATTGGGTGAGAGAATTTTCCAGCTTCCTAAATCAACATTCCCCCCTCCTCAACCATTAGTCTTTCCTCCCATGACGAAGGCTGAATTGCTTAACTGTTTGTTTCAGGAAGACATTTGACACAGGATGGGTGAAACAACTTTTGGCACTATGGGTGCTGAAAGGAAGCCCATCCCTGTTGTTCCCTACAGCTGATGCTGGTTTTCCTGTGCAACTGAGGATGGGTGATTAAATATTGTCACTAATGAACAGTAGGCTTATAGAGGGGAAATGCTGTTGTAGTTTGTAACTGCAAGAATGGGGTTTGCTTGGAACAACAATGAAACAACACTGAACATTCTCCTTTTTTCTTCTCTCTGCTATGAATTATTCTCATGAGCAAGGTTGAAAATTGAGTCTTCCTGTTGCCCTCTTATTTGGAATTTAAAATGTTTTTCACACATGCTCTGATTTTTCGCCTTATTAACTGACATTTTTGTATTTGTAAGCACCCCTAATGATTGATGCAGAATGTTCAAATGGCCTTGTTGAATTAGAACAAGCTCTGTCTAGTTCAGGTTTCTGAAGAGATTCCAACCTGATGCCTTTGGAATCTGATTTTGATTTGACAATCACTTTAGAAACCATATTTTCCATGTATTCAATAATTAGGAAATTACACTTCTAAAAACCAAAGGAACCCCGCCCCCCATATCAGTCCTTGGTTCTCTTCCTGTCCATAGATGGAACATTATTATTTTTTAAAAAGTAATTTGTTATTTATTGCTTTAAATACTGTATATAATTTTGAAAATCCCATAGCTGTTACCTTTTAACATTTTACAAGTGGGAGGATGGGTCCTTTTTATTTTGTGCTCTTAAAAACAGAATTTAAGAAGTATAAACAAGCTCAGATTCTTCTTAAAGGATCCCTCCCTAAAGACTCTTTAGGAATATAATAATACTCATATGTCTTCAAATCAATTCTGACTTATGCCATCCCTTTTTGGGGTTTTCCAGATAGCGAATATCCAGAAGTGGGGGTGACCTGGGACTGTGCAGCTTGCCGAAGGCCACACTTGCCAAAAGCCACACAGGCTGGCTCTACTCATAGGAGGCACAGTAGAGAATCGAACTCCCAACCTCTGGCTATGCAGCCAGATACTGAAACCACTGGAGTTGTTTAGGAATACAGACATTAATAAATGTTATTACATTAACAAAAGCAATGATAGTCATGAGAGCTGGTGGAAATCCATATTGAGACGATACTTTCGTAGACCAACCCCAAAAAGATGCAAAAAAGTATGAAAGCTTTTGAGATTAAGGTATATTTGTTAGGTAGAATATTTAAAGAATAAGTGCATGGCGGAAGAGCAAAAGGAATGACACAAGTCCTTTTAGTCTGCATTTTGCCCAAAAATGTAATGGAAGAGGCAGGAAGGATGCAGGGAGTCAAATGGGACTGAACTCATCGAGTGATCCATCACTCTTGGATTTCATTGGGGTAACCCAGAGAGTCACTGGGAGCTGGGAATTTAGAAACATCTGTTTCCCCATCTTACAGTAGAAATAAGTAATTAGATTACTTTTTAAAAAGTAACAAAGGGGTGATTTTATTGCTTTAATAGCAATGTGTTGTAGGGGAATTGTACTTACAACAGATTACAGTACTTCTAGAGCTTGGACATTAGGTTTGAAAATTAAATTATTAAATAATTAAATATGGCAGGTTACTTCATTAATGTAAATGTTCATTGGTGAAATCCGTAATTTTGTTGAATTATTATTGATTAATCCATTAACTAAATTGTTCATTTTGGCTTAAACACAGAGTTACAGAGTAGCATATGGGTTGTTTCTATTATCCCTTAATGGCACATTTGTTATGGGCTCCTTCAAATATGCTCAGGTTGGTGATCTAAAATTGCTTTTCCCTTTCTAGCATTTCTTTCCCAATGGACTACAAATCCTATAATCCAGATGTTGACTGAATGGCGGGTTCAGCACATCTCAAAGTTGTTAGGTTGTGCTGTCTGTTTTAAAGTAAGAGTGTGTGTGTGTGTGTGTGTGTGTGTGTGTTGGTCAGCCCCACAGTGTATCATTTGCATTGATTTATAAGGAGGAGCTTATTTAAAAACTAAGCAAAGGGCATCATTTCATATACTAGTAGACTGATGGGAAACATCTGCATTTAATACCTTATAAATATAATGTCACACGTTGGGTTATTGAGGTAACAAATGAGAAGCATACAATGAAAATCTTTTTAACATAACATTTTAAGTTGATGAACTAAACTGATGAACTAAGTAGCAATGACATAATCATGAAGAAAGATTCTAGTAGTTAGTTACATTGATGGAACTACCTAATCACAAAATTAAGAGTTAATTATATTCTAAATGGATCTGTACCCTGACATTGTGTAGAAGTAGTGTCTTCTTCTCATACACCTTGATGGCTTTTCTGTAATTCTAAAAATTGGGTTTGCTCAGTGCAAAGACCTAAAATTTCGTTTGCATCATCTGAAAAAGTGGACTTATTGGAAATGAAAGGTCAACGCCTATCGGATTTATATAAGGCTAAGCTCAGGTGAACTCAGTGAGACTTTCTGTTGAGTAAATGTGTATTACTGTGCACTGCTTTTATAGAGGGGTTTTTAAATGAAAGAATAGGAATTTACATTGTATTGAGTCCCTTTTCTCCAAAATCATACATAACACTATGTAGACAGAAAGCACTGTATGTAAAATTATTAATTAAGGGAAGTGTTTTGTTCTTTAGTGTACTTTTTCTGCCATTTTTTCTACCACTTTAGCTTTTCAGTCCTGACTGCTGCTTGACTTTTTCCAGTACTAGACTGTCAACTCTCCTCGTCCCCTTTCAGTTAGATACCAGCAGACTTAGCATGTCAACTAACCTTTAAGAAGGAAGGGGAAACTACCCAGCTTATGGCTCCCTTAAGGAGAAGTGATGATTAATTATGATTAACAGGGGAAAACTTCCATAACACTAAAAACATTCATTTAGGTTAGAGTGTTAAATTACTCTCATTATGGCTGCATTAAGGGGGGTGTTAAGAAATTAAATTATATGGAATTAAAATTAACAAATTATGTCCAAGCTCTGGTTATCCTTGGCTCTATTCTTCTCCCTGTGAAAGGACTTTAATGTGAAGTTCTATCCCCTTAGAAGAACTTTGGTGTAAATATTTGGAGTGAATTTGGAGAGGAGCACACTTAATAGCAAGGTTCTCAAGTTTTTTTTACCCATGACCCGAACACATCTGTAGAACTCACAAGTTGTCCCTGAAGGACTGAATGTACCAAGAGCCAGAGTTCTTGCTACATTGCTTTTTATCAACACACAGTGAATTGCTATTTGTAAGTGTATAGCCGTGAGAAGAAAGCATTAAGGGCAAGATACAAAGAAGCCTGACTGATTACACAAATTCTGAGGTCCCTTTTTGGTAGTCAAGTCACAGATGCCCTTTTCACTTGTTTATTATTGGGAACTATGTTTATTATTGGGAATGGACAGCTGCAGCCCCTGTACACAAGAGAGGGTAGTACAACTGTGGATATAATTACATGTTGGTAGCCCTTTCAGTTGGGAACTGCACATTTATAAATATTATTCTGCTTAGGACTACATGTTGTACCTCTTAAAGCAAAATGACAAGGTAGAATTCCAGGGAAACTGATTCTCCTAAATGATTTATTAATATTCTTTAAAATATATTTTATGTATATCATGGCATATCTAGTGATATGAAAGCCACTGTGGATGTTCTTTGAAGACATCTAATGCCTTCAGTTTTCTGGATGCAAACTGAAAATAATTTGCAATTTAAAACTTAAGAAGGCTTAAAGGATGGTAGAAATATACTGTGACATATTTCATGTTAACAACTGGCTTAACCCCTTTATTCTGGATGATGATGAGGATGTGTATGGATGCTTAATTCTTGTTTATCAAGTGGGTTTTTTTTTCTGGTTTAGCATTACTCCTACATTTCATCTCTGAAACTGACCAAAACTCCCCACTTTCTATGTGGAAAACAGTGTACAACCTTGGATTGTCTTGTATTAGATGTGAATTTGTATGCATGTACAGGGCAGCTATCATCTCTTGTAATGCGTCAGTGTAATTACTGTATATAGGTGCATCAAAATACACAAAATACATGTGCATGTAATTGTGCCTGATCATTTATTATTTATGCATACTACTTCATTTATATAAGTAACGTTTATAGGTATTGTGTTATTCTTGAAGCTGAATAAGCAGCCCTGTTTGTATTTTCCCAGGGCCATGAAGGTCAAGTGGAAAGCCAGAACTGGAACAGGAGCAAAATAAATTGTTTTCTCCCCTCCATTGTATGTGGCAATTGCCTTCTGTTTGATGATTGGAGGTAGCTTTGAAGCTTGGTTGATCATTCATTCCTCCACCACCAACCCCTGGGCTTTTGAAAACTGGAGTCTGGGAAGAAGAGACAGAAAACACTGAATCTTGTTCTTAATTATCCACAAACAGAGGAAGATTCTGAAAACTATAGCCTCCTTGAATCTGATTATTGGGAGAAAGGCAGGCTATTAAAAAATGATCATAAATGAATAAATTGCTATATTGATATAGAGGTTGGACTCGAGGGTGCACACATGGCCATTTTATTTGAAGATGGCATCTCTTATTTCTCAGCCCTAAAGTGTGATTGGGTTCAATGGGACCTTGAAGTGAGTAACTGGTTCAGAACTGGTTTGGCAAATGTAGTATACAGTATTTATCCAGCTTCTCTAATGTTCAGTGAGACTTAATCCCAGATAAGGGTTAGGGTTGCAATGTATGCAATGCTACATAGCATTGCAGCCTAAGTAGTAAAAATAGATGCTTTTGCCACCTGTGCATCATAGTTTTGATGGAATACTATGTGCTTTGTTAAGTACTAGATAATCCTTTTGCTGAGGATGCTGCTGGACAATTTGCTGAGACTGCCGTTAACACAGAGACTTTTGTATCCGAACTACTACAGAATGTGTTGATTTTCACCCACAGGGTGATTTAATCCAGTTGTCTCTATTAAGCTTGGTGCAATTTCCTAAGTGTTGTAGTCCCAGAAAGTAACGTTCACTTAACACTGAAAATCATTGTTGTTTTAAAAATCTATCTAGATTCCAGAGATATAGTACCTTAAATTTGCCAATATGAAGTTCTGAAAGATAGCTTGCTGATTTGTTACCAGTCTTCCTCTGCAGAGTACAGTTTCATGAATGCTTGGGATGTATTTTAGTTCATGTTATCAATTGTTGGTGATGGAGCAAGAGCCAGTGCCCCACATAAATTGAGTGTATGCTAGGGTGGCAATGTGTTCTACTTCTTAAAATTTGAAGTCATCCCCTATTTAAAGGACTGTCCATTTCAGCAGTAGCTTAAAAATAAATGCCTGTTGCACAGAGAGCAATGGTAATTCAGTCCAGTCTTGCCATGGATAGGGAAATGTACCTCAATTTAAATTATATAACTCATTCAGCAAATTAGCATTGGTGCATAGAAACCAGCTTAGGCAATTTGCGTCATTATTAGTCCTTTTTTTCTTGGCCACATGCGCATAGCCACTCTAGTGTATTCTTTTGATAGGTCTGTCAACTTCTTTTCTTCCTTCCAAGTCACTTTGTGTGAGCTATTTGAGGAAGTAAGGTATAAGTTTAATAAACTAATACTTCTCCCAGATGAGTGCAGCCAGTGGTGGAGGCTCATCTATTACTGAAGGAATGACAAAATCACCAATGAGAGCAATTTGCATGATAGCCAGGCTGTCCTATAATTGTCAGGCTTCCTCTCTGTACACAATCAGTGTCTGTAGAGAAAACTGACACATGTATCTTTTTCTCACTCCCTGATGGAGTGTGAGGTGAAGATGTGGCTACCTGAGGCTGGGCCCAATTAAGCAAAATAAGGTAAGCACCTGGTATGGCAGATGCTGGGAAACAGGAGGTTAAACAGTGAGGTTTTGGAGGACAGATCTATGGGTGCTGTGCAAGCTATCCTGCCCCCTCTACGCTAGTTTGCTGTCTCAGATGTCATGGAGGACACTGTCCCATTAGCAATGTTGAAGCAAGATTCAGCTGTCACCAGTTAATGTATGCATGTGGTATGGGACCGAGTATAATTTTATCCTTTACCTCCGGCAGCAAAATATTTGGGACTGAGGCCTAATGATGCTGTTTTGTGTCTAGTGTAAATTCTCTCTATGTTTTACATATTACACTTGGAATACTTTCTGGAATACTTGGATGAGATCAGGAGCGTAAGCCAACAGGGAGACAGCCCAGATGAATACAATGGGAAGGAGCCCCATAGGTGATTTTGAGTCATATGTTCAAATCAGGGCTGTAGGTGCTGCTCTTCTCCCCTACTCCATTTTTCTGAATAAACAATTTAAATACCAGAATGGGGCTCAGCTTCCAAAACAATGCTACAAGAGTAATTGTGTTCTATACAGTGCCTTTTTCCCCACTTTCTCAATTCCTGACTGTTATTTACTCCTCTGTGGTAGGTATCATTTTTATCTCAATTTGTCCTTGAAGCATAGTATTTTGAAGAGGGAAAGTGGTTGTCATTACCTCTCTTATGTTCCTACTATACCCATGCCTTTCACATTTTTTAAAAAAAATGCCCAGTCTTTAACTTTTAATTCAGGGGGAGGTTGTTATTTTTTTAAATTGGGGATTATGTTTTTTTTTTTTCAGTTTTAAACACAAAAAGAAAAACATCATCGTGACACAAAAAAAGAGAGTTCCTTATTCCTTTAGCAAGATATTAAAATGCTAAAGTGCAAGTGTAATAAGGAGACTATTTGTCAGTTATTCTGCTATTGTGATTAACAAGAAATCTGAGAGTCAGAATCTGTGAAGAGGAAGCCACTTATTAAAGGTGCAGTAGCCTAGAAATGCTTTGACAACATTTTGCCCACCCATGCCGAACAGGCCAACAAGGCAATTTTTCAACAAATAAAACACTAAATAATATCAGAAAAGTAGAACAATAATTGTGTCTCTAGCTAAACTTATCTGGTCACCTAGGGCTAGATTCCAAGGTATTTGGGTTATAACTTGTCCAGGGTGAACCTCTGCTAGAAGAATGATGAGGAACAAGAAAGAAAAAGGTGCTAATCAGTGGGATTTGAGGAAATGAGGCTAAAGCACAATCTGTTCAGAGTTTAACTTGGGGAAGAAATTGGTAGTTCCAGTGCCAAGGCATTGATGTGTAATCTGCCCTGGCAAATTTTGTTTCTGATGATCCTATAGTGGAAGCATTGAGGCAAAGCTTGACTTTAGACTTGATTTCAGTGACTCCATGATTCACACATATAATAATAATGAAGATGGTTCCTCAGCACATGTACATTAAGTTTTTAGAATTTGCCATGCCATGTTTAATGTGTAATAAGATACTATGAAGGGTACTGCATTTCATTTACAAAGGGTATGACTTCAGGCTACAGCCCTGATGCCATTTTATGTGACATTGGTCTGGACAGGTCTAAAGGTAGCCAGGGTACTTGGGGAACCGCTGGAAACATGTTCTAGGACAGAAGGAGGCATTTTACAAATGTAATAACAATACCTTATTTTCACATTCATGTGGCATTACTTCACTTTGAGGGTGGAGGGATTTTTGTCTCTGTGCCTTGGTGTTTCCAGTAATACACATTCTCTTATATGAGCTGGCTCACATTTTAAGAGCTCCTTCTCTGAATTCCAACACTGCCAGAAGCACATCTTGTAGGGATGTGAGAAGACCCTTCTTCTTGGACACTCCTAGATCTGGGAACTACGTACCTAGCAAAAGATGCTAGGCTACCCTTTTTCCAGTGATCTTCTGCTGATAGGCAAATATCTTTTTTATTCACACAGCCCTTTGGCATGCAATCCAGTTTGCTACTGATGAGGTTTAACTGGTTTGGTTTTGACTATGTCTCCTTTTTTAATTAGGTTTTTTTTTCAATGAGTTTGTCTTTACGTTGCACTTGAATAAAAAAATTGTTTTGTCTGTACTTTATTACTAGCTTTCTTGAACTCTTCATTTGTGGTATAGATGAATTATTATTTACTTAGCATATATATGCCTGTGTTTTTAGTGGTTCTGAAGGATGAGGAGGAAGAAGCAGCTTGATAAGCTGGATATTAGTCTTGTCTGTGCATCTTTTTGAAGTGTGGACAGATTGGAATGTTTGTAGGGAATGTATTAAAGTGAACTTGAGTGCCCTGGGCAAGTTGACAATGGTAGCACAAGAGTTCATATTGACTCGTTTTAAAATTGTGACTGCTAAGTGAAAGTGAAGCTGAATTTGGAGGCATTTACACACAGATTTCTGGCAGCTGGCCTAATGGTCCAACTTAGCTGGCAATCATAACTGAATGGTATGCTCTATAATCATCTTCAGTGTGCTGGAGTTCCATGGTGAATGCACTAGCAGTTTTGAGTATGTGAGGCAGTGGGCATGGTTTAGCAAAAGACAGGAAAATTCTAAACCCTGCACCATTTCTTTAAAAAGTCTTTGTTTCACCCTTTTGGACTCATGTTACTAACAGTGATATGGTTTTAGAGAAATGCCATTCATAATATATTTTGTAAATGTGTTTGTTACTACTTATGCTATAAGCTCCTGAAATAGTGTGTGTGATTTTGTGTGTTAATTTGGAAGGGACAAAAATGCTTAAAAGAAATCCATGCCATTGTTAAGCAATTTTTTTCCTCTTGGCTGAAATCCTGTTGCACAGTTATGCAAACAGTGTAATTTTTGGATGCAAATTGCCATATGTAAAGAAATCTCTGTAAACATTATCTGTTGCAACCCAGCATTCAACTTATAAGGTCCATGGAGATTTCCTAATTTATGGTAATTAACCTCTTAATGCTGAGCTGTTTGCATAATTGTGCAACAGGATTTCAGTCATTATACCTTAAGAGAACCTGCAAACTCTAAGCTCTAACATGAAACCTTCCCCTTTTCTTTCTGTAACATCATGCTTGGGAAAGAGATATGTTATCTTGACAGTTTGCGTAGAAAGTTTGCACAAAAAAGAATTTTGTGTCTCTTTTTTTAGTCTAGTAAACAGATCAAAACAACATGGATTGTGGAATTTGTTCTATGGCCAATAGGGCTTCCCTTGCATTTTCTAGATAAGGAGCAGTCACACATTTTGAAGGACTTTGTAGAAGTTTTGATGTAGCAACCATGATACCGGTACTGGAAATAAAGAATAAAATAAAATAATGTTAGCATGTGCAACACTACACTTCAGTAGTTAATAGTGCTGGGCTTTCAAATAAAGTTTTGTTTTATGCGGAAGGGGCTTATCTTTCAGGATCTGCCACCACCTACCCAGAGCGGTAATGTTTTCACTGTACCAAATATCTGAGCTGCTTCTGACTCTGGTATGTCAAGCATGGAAGGGGAAACATTTGGCCTCTGACCCAAGTGCTTGTTAACAACACAGCAGCCTACGTCGCTGCGTGGGCTAAAACAGTCCAGTGATTCAGTCACTCACTAGGCTTATCATACAACTCCCTGCCTTCATTTACAACATTTCTTTAATCTAGAAAGACTTTGAAACTGTTGTCATGACTGTTAGTGGGCCTCTTCTGCTTTTTAAAGGGTGTTTTCTTAATGACATAAAAAATAAAGGCTTGGGACATCATCTTTATGGGTCATCTTCTCTACTCATCATCGTATTTTCACTGAAGAGGTCAAAGCAGTAAAGGCAAAATTTCACAGCTTGCATTTGAGCTTAAGATGCTTTAAGATCATGTTTGTCTCAATTTTTCTTTCTGTGTGGGTTTGCCTGGTCAATGATCCACAATAGCAGATACGGTGGCTCCTTACTTACAGAAAAGAGGATATGAGAAAAAGCTCACTAAGTATTCTAGGACATACTCTGGCCTTTCTTTGCCTCTTCACCACATTTTTGTGTGGACACCTCTTAGAAATAAGACTTTTGGGTTTTGAGGACTCCCACGCCTAGAACTGTCCCAGAACCCTCAGGCAGAATTCTAGGAGTGGGAACCTCAAAACAAGAAGGCTTTAAAGGAGCCCTTCCTACCTCCATGCCCTTCCTGGGCTACTTCTGCTTTGAACAAGGAAACTGCTCCAGTGCAGTGGGGGAGTCTGTGACTTACAAAGGTTCATGAGAGGGCTAATTTTCAATGCCTATTAGACTGTATAGAAGGCACCTCCATTAGAACTGTCCCTCCCACGGACCTCTTGAGAGTCCCAGATAGCCTTGGGATTTCCACAGTAGTTCTGTTGTTGAGAATGTAGTTCTATATTGTATGAGTCATGTTTTGAAAATGTCCTAGTCCTGTGTCACTAGTATCCTGCACATGGAAGGCTACTGTATCACAGAAAGGCCCTTTTCTAGGATCAAAGTAGATGATGTCATCTAGCATGTTATTAGAAGCAAGAATTCCTTAAATGCTGGAAGATGTCTGATTATCATAACATGAACTTTTGTCATCTCCTGTAGCTTGCAAATTAGCTTGCTTTGTGTTGTGATTGGTCATTGGGAGTAAACGAGGACGTCATTTGCAAGTCTGATTCTACAGAAATGCATTGTTGGAACACAAAGATGCTTTTAACTTCTAAGTGTGTGCTGCTGTATTACCTAGAATGACAAACTATCCTTTATGGTACATAGACTAGCACATAGGGAGAGATGTTGCCACCAGCCTGTTGTTGGTGGCTGCTATTTCCGGTCTGTTGATTACTAAACAGTCATGTGAAAAAGAAAGTACACTCCCTTTGAATTCTATAATGTTACATATCACAACATAAAAAATCATCTGGTCCTTAGCAGGTCTGAAAATTACTGTATTTTTCGCTCCATAAGACGCACCTGACCTTAAAACACACCTAATTTTTAGTGGAGGAAAACAGGAAAAAATATTCTGAACCAAATACTGTAGTGTAATAAAATATTTAATAAACTATAACAGAATAACATTTGAATCATGTAAAGTGAACAGCAGTCAACAGTGGCATTAAGAACCATTACCACTGTCATTAACAAATGGAGAGACTTAAAGGTTTGTGTACTCTAGTTTATGTACCATAAATTTGTGTACCATAAATATAAGTCAAGTACATATAGACCATTATCAGCCAGTGATAACACCTATACCACACTACCTATATTTTACATTTCCTTTCATCCACGTCCTCCCCATGCTTATAGAAATGTCTCGATGATAGATGAGATTGTTGTGCAACTCTGCCCAGCTACAGCTCAAGCCTATACTGTATTAAGTTAGAAATGGTTTGTCTGATTTGACACTGCATTGAGAGGTCCCTTTTAGTTGCGTGGAGGATAAATAGTGGACTTAAACTATTTAACAGCTGGTTTTCCTTATTTACTTTAGGTTATGCAAAAGAACAGCAACACAAAGCTTAACCTGATCCCATTCACCAGCAGTAGAACATGCTCAGCATAAGGGTGAGGCTCATCCATTGCACTTTGGGTGTGCTGATCCCTGTGATTTCCCCAAACTTGGAAAAATCAACTGCATAATTTGTGGTAGTGAGGGACTGCATTTGTGGTTTCCCCTGGTCTTTCTAGAATCACTCTTCCCCCTTCAGTCCTTGGCTGTTTTCACCGCCCTCTGCCATTTAAATTTGCTGCCATAGGCCTGTTGGCCGTGCTAGCTTTCCAGGTGGGCTCTAGGAGGCAGATCCTGGAAACCCAGCAGCGCAGATGGCAGAGTGGTGAGGCCCAATCAGGCTGCCACGGCGAACAGCCTCTGGTGCCGGTTCAGAGGCTTCCCAGCATGGCGGTGAGAGGCTTCTGGGTGGTGGTGGCTGAACCCTTTTTTACAGTATTCACTCCACAAGAAGCACATACTTTCCCCCCACTTTGGGGGGGGGAACTGTGTCTTAGGGAACAAAAAATATGGTAGGTAAATACAACATCAGATGAATAAGAACAAATTACATTACACCATGTCATGATTTATTTAACAAAAATAAAGTCACATGATGGTACCTCATCGCTGTCACTCATGCTACACTGGGTTGCTGAGGTGTCTGACACTTTGTGGCTTCAATGGTCAGAGATCTAGGATCTAAGAAGCCTTTGCTTTGCTGGGATTCTCTGCACAGTCTTGTGGCCCAAGGGAGCCTCATTACTATTGCCAGCATCAACACTCCTGCTAGTATTTGTTATGTTAGCAACACTTCCATTATGCCTGACTTAGAGGAAATCCACACGGGCATTTGTCCCACTTGTTTGGCATGCCAATGGATCAGGTTGAGCTGCTCTTTTTTCTGGTGTCTACATATCACTGAAACTGACCAATTGGGCCAGATCGTACCTTTTTGAACCCCTGTCAGGAGGTTCTACTATTTTGGTACAGATTAGAGCTCAGATCACTGAAATAAACCACTTTGTTTATTTTTTAAAATTCTTTGCCTCTCTGTGTATTGCCAGTAGAAACCATGGCTGCCTGCAGTTTCTCAACTGGGAATACACCGACAGATGAAGGAAAAAAACTCTCTGCAGATGATCAAGGGAAGTGTGTAATTGGCAGTGGATTGGGCTACAAAGGGTTCCTTGCTGTTCAGATGGGAGGAGCGCACTGAATGGCACACTGCTCCTCGCCCCAACCTCAAATGACCCCACGTGGTCCAGTCCAGCTGCACTAAAATGGCCAGCCCAGACAGGCCCTTGGTTACAGCAGCAACTTCCTCACTATTGTAAAGATGAAACTAAATGTAAGATGTTGTTAACTTCTAGAAGTCTAGTGATATCTATCTATCTGTCGGTCGGTCGGTCGGTCGGTCGGTCGATCGATCGATCTAAATAACATACTTGGTTAGTTTTAACAAAGTATTCTATTGACTAGGCCATAGGTGGCCCTTGTTCCGTAATTTGGATCATGGCTGTAGCTGCTTGCAGTAACATGAGGAGGGCTCAGTTACCAGGACTCATCACAGACTAAGATAATAGAACTGAAAACGAGCAGGCTTCACTTGCCGCGTTCTTTCAGTTGTTCAACCCGCTGACAGCAGAAGACCTAAATAGCTCAGCAGTTGCTCATCTGTCCTGACCTCTTAGCTGTCCTGAAAGGAATATGGATAACCCTGCAGAGCCAAGCAATATGTGTTTTTTTTTTCAAGATGAGGCTTCCATTATATAATCAGCCTGCTTCATTTGTGGAGTTTTAATAAGGGTGGCCTAGAATAAGTAGATGCCCTCCACTTGTAACTCTCCCAGGTTTCCCTACCACTTTCCCTATCTATATGTTAAGGAGTAAAGAGCAGAATAGGTTGGCATTCAATGACATCATAGTCTTGCAAGTATTTCTTATTAAAATAAAGGTATAAAGGTCTATGGTAGGTGTGACCCAGGGGATTAATTGTGTTTACACTTTGCATGTGATGTGAAACAGCAAGTAAGTACTATTTCTGCAAATTGCCTTGGCTGCAGACACAGTTCCTCTGTCTTCATCTTTTTTGGGGGCTGATTCAAAAATTCCTTTTCTTATTCTATAGAAACATATCTACACCCTTGAACATCTGTTTTTCACCTCTACTCATAATATGTGATACTGCCTTTACGTGGAAATATCCTGGATTTGTGAGGCAGGTGGGGATGTTTACTTTTTCCATGAACTACTCTAAGGATTTATTTCCGGTCTACTGGCCAGAATTCAACTGAGGAATTCTGATGGCATCAGTCGACTGGTATAAATTTTAGGAGCAAATTGTTGCTAGTTAAGAAGTTGATGTAGACTTTTGTTGCCATGTGCCAAGTCATATGACTAGTATGCAACACCGACTTCTGCACTAGCAGCAATTCACTGCTGAGATCTGTGCTGGTGGCCTTAGGCCAGCAGGCATAAATAATAGGACTCTGGCCATTCTGTTTTTATCTACTTGATACTGTATGCAGATGGGAAAAATGGAAGGGAAACATTTGAGGCTAAAAGTGGGAGGACATCATTATTATTTTAGACCTACGTATTAAAATTCTGTAAAGTAAGACTGTGACTAGATGTCCAAATTGGACTGGGCTAAACATAGTTGCTTAAGGTTGTATAGAGGTGCAATATGCCATTTGTGCAAGGATCTCACCAAATGAAATACTGCACCTCTGTGGTGGTTTGGGGTCAGGAAACTATGTGTTACCTTAAGTTACCCTACTTAGTCCACTCCCCCTTTACAAGGGAAGAGAAAAAAAGAGGAAAAATAACCCCTTTCCTGTCTCCCATGGGGCAGTGGTAGGAAGCTTTCAATTTTAAAAACACTACAGTGGACCCTAGACTTACAGACGGCTCGACTTGCAGACTTTTCAAGTTACAGACTTCTCTGGCGGCAAAATTTAGTTTCAACTTGCAGCCAGAGAATCGACCTATAGACCAGAAAAAAAAAATGGAACAAAAACGGCCAGTTACGGATTAATCGGTTTTTAATGCATTATAGGTCAATGGAGCCTCGACCTACAAACTTTTCAACCTGCAGCCACAATTCCAATACGGATTAATTCATAAGTAGAGAGTCCACTGTATTTTCAAGTGGTGTAGTACTGAATTGACTTACCGAGTCACCAGTTCAGTGCTGCCTTACAAAGGCTTAAAAAAAACCCTTTGCATCCTCTCTCCTTCTCAGCAGTGCAGTGGTAGGAAGCTTCCCATTTCACGATAACTAATTGCATTGTGAAGTGGGTTAAGCAAAGTGACAGCTTGGGTTTGATCCTGGCAATCAAACATGCTGGAACCAAACCAAAACAGAGTGATCCTATCTGCAACAAACAAACAAACAAACCAATAGTCCCTGACAGACCTGAAAAGGTGCATGTAGGGTCAGATCAGGGATGGCCTGGTTCACGATTGTCTGTGTGTCATGTGGTAACTAGAAAAAGAAGAGAACCAGCCTGTTCCCAAAATGGCCCAAACTGTGGGACAAATCCCAGTCTAGTACTTTTAATGAAACTTAGAATGGGCAATTGGTCTTGTGGGGACTTTACCAAGAGCTAGTTGTCAGAATGTAGTGTTGGTTTGCAAAGTCGGTTTAATTTGTTCTTCTTTCTTCCTTTTGTTCTCTGCAATAGATTTAATGGCTGCAGTGAGACTTAGTATGGCTTGCTTTGCATCAGTGGGCAGATTCTCAGTCACATGATAAAGTGGCAGAGGAGGGAACAGGCCATGATAAAGTGGCAGAGGAGGGAACAGGCTGCTCAGGATCAGTATCCCTCACCTGCCCAGCCCCTCCCTATTTTGTCTGGCCCAAGCATAGGCCCATTGCACTACCTCTATTGTCAGCACAGGAATTATTTTCTTGTGATGTAAGCTTCAGTGAGTCCCACTGAAGCCTGAGAATAGTGTCAGTAACAATCTACTTGGCATTTTGCTTCTCAGCAGGGCTTCCTGGGATATGGTTTTGTATCTGTTCCCTGAAGAAGGAGCTGCATACAAAACTTGCGCATTCTAGGTCTTTCAGCCGTCGGCATAGTAATTAGAAGTGAGACTTTTCCAATTTTTGGAATGCATTTAGATGGCAGCAGGTTGATAAAACTGTACTGAAGCCTAGTGGAATTTGTTCATCTTGACTGACCAGAAACGATGAAATGATAATACAACATTATATCAAAGTCTTTGCACCTATCTTTTACTCTCCAAAATATAACTGGAATGAATTTTCTTGAATAAATGCAATGAGTATGTGGAGATAATAGTTGTACCAGATGTACTTTTCTGTATAATGACAGTGTGCTCCTATTTGTATTTGGAGGAATAAATGGCAATTAAAAATGGGTGCAAAGATTTTCAATATGCATTTGCATAGATTAGTGACAGCTCATGGTCTGAACAGAGGAGAGGGGGAGCACATTCTGTCTCTCCCCAATGGTAGCCATGGGTCACGTATGTTGTATATACATGATATAGTAAAATCCTGCATTTCCTGCATAAACTATTCCTTCTTCAAAATGTGTACATAAACACCACAGTGGCTATGTACAGGTTGTGTTTGATCTGGCAGTAGTTGATGTTAATGGAGGCCTGCTTCAATCTGCTTAAAGTCAGGAGTTTAGGGGATGCCTTCTTGCACAGGGCTGTGTTCTGTGTTTAGTAACTGAAGCCTTCTGTGTTTTTCATGGTTATTTAAAGCCTCTGATAAGTGAAGAGCTAAAGATAGGCCCTTCAGCTGGCCCGAGAAACATCTCGCTGTGGGAGGCCTCTCTTGGGGTGTTCTCTGAATCCCAAACACAAAGGAGAAAATGTGCCCAATAGTAATAGCTTACAAGAGAGCGAGTGTCTTGCATTTCTTCTTGGTATTGAGGCCAGCTGGGCAAGCTTTCTTACACAAGAGCCTTGTTGGTTCCTTATCTTGGCTTGTTTCTGCAGCAGGGTTTCCTAGCATTTTGGTTTATGAGCCTGAGGATCTCTTGGCACGGCAACTTGTTAGTGCCAGGAGCCTCCTGTCTCTTGCCTCCACCAGAAAGTCCCACACATCCACCAGCTTGAATGTGTGACTTCTGGTATCAGTGATTCAGTATATTTTAGGAGTATAAGACTGATGATTTTGCAAATATGATTACTTAGGAGTAGATTTGTTTTATACTTTCCCACCACAAACCTTGCAGTTTCCTGGTGGCCTCTGTTGTTGTTGACATAGAAATGTACTTGCAGTCATCTGTATTTTAAGACATTACTACCTTAACATTGAGCTCCACTCAGTGGAAACATTTTTCACAGCCTCATAATGCAGTATTCTCCACTTGCCACACTGCTTTAGGATATAGCATCTGTGTCAAATAGAGAGCGAGCATTAACGATTCTTTGCCAAACCTGTAATTAGAAGGTTTTGGTTTTGGTTTATTGTTTGTTTTTAAATTTATTTTTGTTGCCATTTTTTGAATACTGGACATCTCACATTAGTTACATTAAAAAGACAAAGAGGATTCTGTAAATCCTCTTGCTATCTACAAATATGTGATAGATAACCTGAGCTGTAATGTCTGTCTTTTTACTTTTATCCTCAATGGATTCTTGTTTAGCCTTTCCACTGGCCTCTTTTTCTTCAGTCCATAAGAATGAAAAATATGGGTGCATTCGGGATAGCATAAAGGCTGCTTCTCCCTGTTTTTTTTATAATCTTAGAACTGTGGAGCTGGAAAGGGACCCTATGGATCATCAAGTCCAACCCAAGTCAGGGAGGTATAGTGGGGAATTAAACTCCCAGCCTGTGACTTTGCAGCTGCATATCTAAACCACTGAGCTGCCCAACAGTTGTATGTGCTGTTGCCTTTATTTTAATATGTATTGTAAACTATCCTAAGATAAATATTTAAAAGGGCAATACATACTGTAATACCAAAACCAAACAACAGTTTCATCAGTTCTGTGGACATTTAGGTATTCACAAGCTCTGTGTTCATGCTTAAAGTCAGAAACATTTGGGTTTTTTTTCTTTCAATGAGAAACTGAGCAGATCATATTAATCATCATGTATAGCATATTTTATGTACAGGACATATTCCTTTGCCCCTTCACATTGTTCCAATTGACCAAGCTGCATGGCTTTGAGTGTGACAACATCTGGAAGGCTCTGGATTTCCCATCCCTGTGGTGAAATAAGACGTTTGCAGCTAATTTCCTCAATGTATAGCGATAGCCAAAGATTTCTCAGATCAGGTAAGATTTTTGTACTGTATTTTGGTAGGGATGAGGAGAGGTCCTGTCCCCTGAGTGTCCCCAGCACTCAGTGGTCAGTTAGATGGGAAAAGATATGAAGATATGCTGTGAGAGCATTCAGTTTTGTAAGCACAATCATGGAAGCTCTTACTGAATCATCTCCAGAACTTTGAGCTCAACATGCAAAGGTCTCACTGATTCCTAGATGGCAGGGGTACATTTGTCAGCATGCTTATGGGCACATTTCTATCCATGCATGAACATAGCTTTTCACACCTGAACAAGAATTTCTGTATTAGAGTGCTATATTTCAATCAGCAGAGGTGTTGCAGTATTCTGAACACATTTTCTTAGATCTCTTCTGGGTTTTTTAGCTAGTTGAGTCTTCCATGGGAGCTAGTTTGCCTTTGTTTTCATTGGTAGCAGATATAAATAGGTGATAAAACTAATAAGATATTTAAGGACTTCAAAAGCATAGGTAAATGAAGGACAGTGTTTTTTTAAGAAGACTAATTGCTTTTTATTAGTGTTGACCACATGACTGCTATATTTAAAAAACAGACTGAGGCTTGTATATTTTTTAAAGAAATATCGACAAAGTAGAGGATACAAAAACATTTGAATAATACTAATTTTAAAACCTTTTGTACCTTCTACCTAAACTGATGCACATAGCTTGTACTTTGGGCAAAGTACACAAAAATAATGAATAAAAAGTTAAAAAAAACCTAAAACATTTACTACAAAACAGCCTTTGTTCATACAAATGAACTTGTTAAGTATCAGAGTAGAAGTCCTTTTCAATAGGTTTTATTCCATTTTCTGTAGATGTTCCATCTTAGTTCTGGTAATAGACTAACCCTCTCTGTGATGTTGAGTTTGCAGTCTACAAAACTAAGGTTGCTCCATTCACTGCTGCACATGTGGCTGCAGAATGGTTAACTGTGCTTGGGTAGCAGAAGAAAGTGTTAAAAATTAAATACTGTACAAGTTCATTTGAATTTCTGGGAGCATGGTGCTCCATGTTTAAAACGTATGTTGAATGTAGTTGTCGTACTTGGCTCAAGTTCTTGGTCATGTTTCTCCTGCAGACAGTGTTGACTGGAGAAGTGTGAGAATCTCGGTTTGGGTTCTGAAATGGAAAGTTTGTTTGTCACGTTCATAGTGGCATGTTTGGAAATGCAGTTTCAGTACTTGTCTTGAAACTTTCTCACTGACAGTTATGAGGCTGGGAAGATCTGGGGTGAAGGAACCATGCAGTCCTCATGCCATTGAAGTGGAGCAGACAGATACAGGAAGCCCGGCTTTTCAAAGGTCGGGGTGATTGGCAGGGGGAATTGGAGTTCAAGCATTATATCCATCTTTATACAGTCTGTGCTTGAGGACAGTGACAGCCAGTGTTTCAGACTTTTCTATACTAATTCCTGAATATGCGTCCAGGCCAAGTGAATTTGGTGAGAAGTATGATGAGAAGGAAATGCAGCTCTTTTCTCTGAGTTTCAAAGGGGTGGCTTTGTTAGTCTGTTTTAGTACAGCACAAAAAAAAAACTGGAAGAAAAGCCTTGTGGCACCTTTAAAACAAACAGATTTATCTTGTGGTGCTCTGAATTTTAGCGTGATGGGCAAGGTCTTGGTCAAACTAAGAGAATGAGCTAAACAGCTCTGCCGTTTTGCAACTTCCTCTCCCTGCTGCTGGTGAGCATTGAATTAAAAAAGACATCCTGAAAAATGAGGAAATGTAGGGTGATGTGTGAGAACTGGATAGAGTAAGAGTTTGTTTGTCAAGAGAAGTAATGGTATCGCTCACACCCTCTCTTTGGGGGGCTGTGAACTTCATACTATTTTCTTCCTGGTTATCTGAGTACTATGGCGACAAACATTACAAACAGTAACTGTTAGTACTTTTAGTACTGGTAATTTAAGTTAGGGATCACCCTGGAAGATGGCAGTCTTTTCTAATTGCTACTGATGACTTTGATGGTGCAAACATCTGGATATAACTTGTGCAGCTGCTTCTGGCATATTTGCATATAATTCTAATCAGCTTTGCAGGAGATGTGTAGTTTATTCACAGTTTTCAGAGCTGCGTGGAAGATACTTCTTTTTGTCAAGGACTGAAAAAAACTGAGCAAATTATGGTAAATGTGCCTTAAATTAGTTTTGTCTCATGAATCCAGGGGAAGGTGGGGGAAAAGGAAAAGTACTCAATTGTTGCATAATAGATTATCCACAAGAATAGGATAATGCCAGAGGTCTTTCGTTCCTGCCAGATTAGATAAGGAACAATAAATGTGTTTCATGCACCAGATTGTCTCTTACTCCATGACTGTCTTCCTGCAATCTTCAGAATCAGCAGCTTTTGATACCATTGACCTTGGTATTTTTCTGGAACGCTTCTCTGGGATGGGATGTGGAGGTGCTGTTTTATGGTATCTCTGGTCCTTCCTGGAGGGGAGAATCCAGAGGGTGGCACTGGGGGACTCCTGTTTGATACCTTGGCTGTTGGTCAGTGGTGTCCCTAAGTTTTCTGTTTTGTCCCCTGTGCTATTTAACATCTACATGAACCACTGGGAGAAGTTGTCCAGGGTGTTGGGATTCGGTATCACGAGTATGTTAATGACACCCAACTCTATCTCTCCTTGCCATCTAAATCCGAGGAAGCTTTTTCAGTTCTAGATCAGTGTATGGTATCAGTAATGGACTGGATGAGAGTGAATAAACTGAAATTTAATCCAGGCAAGACAGAGATGCTCCTGGTCAGTCAAAAAGCAGATCAAGGAATAGGGTTGCAGCCTGTCCTGGATGGTGTTACATTCCCTCTTAAAACATAGGTGCACAGTCGGGGAGTGCTCTAGGATTAATCTCTGAGCCTGGATGCCTAGTTTCCAGCAATGGCCGGGAGTGCCTTTGCATGGTTAAAACTAGTGTGCCACCTGTACCAGTTTCTCAAGAGACCTGAACTGGCCACAGTGACACATGCCCTAGGTCAGTGGTTCTTAACCTTGGGTTACCCAGGTGTTTTTGGACTGCAACTCCCAGAAGCCTTCACCACCAGCTGTGCTGGCTGGGGTTTCTGGGAGTTGCAGTTCAAAAACACCTGAGTAACCCAAGGTTAAGAACCACTGCCCTAGGTTACTGTAACATGCTCTATGTGGGACTGCCTTTGGAAGTGTTTGGAAACTTCAGTGGTTCAAAAATGCTGCAGCCAGATTCCTAACTGGGGCTGCTTACAGGGAATATATAACCACCCGGTTACAGCAGCTCTATTGGCTGCTGATCCATTTCCAAGTATAATTCAAAGTGCGTGGTTTTAACCTGAAAAGCAATGGCTTGCATCCAAGCTGTCTAAAACATCTAATTTCCCTCTATTAGTCTACCCAGGCATAAAGATTAGCATGGGAGGCTGTTCTCTCAATCCCAGCACCCTCGCAGGGGTGCTTGGTGGGGACACGGGAGAGGACGTTCTCTGTCGCTTCTCCCAGACTCTGGAACTCCCTCCCACAGGAGGCCAGGCTGGCCCCATCTTTGCTGTCTTTCTGCAAGCAAGCAAAGACCTTTCTCTTCAGGCAGGCTTTTCCTTAGTGACTGGCAATCTTTTAAAGTGGATTTTTGTGATCTGTTGCTTTCAAATGTCTTTTTAGTATTAATTTTATTTTCTGTTTTAATATGATACTTGTTAAATTCTGTTTAAAATACTTCTTGTACTTAGCTTTTAAATATTGCCTTTTTAATTTTGTAAGCTGCCTTGGGTTCCTTTTAAGTAGAAAGGCTGGGTAAAAATATTTTAAACAATTAAATTAATAATACTGTAAATCTTTGGATGTTCTGCAGCAACTTCAGCCTAATCAAAGCAGACTTTTTATTTCCAGAAACTATTGCACATGGCAATCAATCAAATAATGAAAAATCCATACATGATTTAGTCTTTTCTCAGTTCATATCCTTTTATAACATGCAAATCAGTAAATGAATCATGATCATTCTGCCATTGGGAAACCTAATACTTTTGAACTGTAGTTGACAAGGCCCTGTGTTGGAGTCTGTTTATGGCAATTGGTTTTCTGGTGTGTATAGTTCCATTTTATCTTGAGAGTGGAGCACTGCTCCTAGAAAATGGAATAGTTCTTTATCACAGGACAGCTCTTTACTGTGGCAATTATTGGTGCTGTAATCCTTTCTGCTAAAGGCTCTCCGCTAAAGGCATAATTAGCATGGCGGTCTTTCTTCACACTCTTGTCTGTCTGGAGGTCTTTACTTCGGAAAAACTAGGAGTATTTGTTTTAAAACATTTTGTCTCTACGGCGTGATTGGCTGGTGCTTGTGTCAGCTACCTTTGAAAGTAACAAAGTTGTGTGGGTTGATCTTGGCAGAAGTTTCAGAAGCTTGCCCTCCAGGATGCTTTCTCCCGCCTGCTGCTTAGTGGCACTTAGAAAAGGAAATAATAGAACAAAGAAGCAAAAACAACCACACGTAGGGTCCTTCTGCACACACAGCTCCTCCCTCCTTTGGTGGATTTTCTTCTGTGCGGAATCTCTCTTGTCAGAGAAATATCACAAAACAAAGAGGAAAGGTCAGATTCTCCCCTCTACCTCCTTTCCTCAGGCATTCTGTAATTACTGGGTCTCTGCTGAGACCTTTGTGCTAGCAAAGAATTTTGTAACAGACTCAGTGGGGAAATTGATTTTTCCATTCATAAAACATCACTGTCAACTGTACAGCAAATGCTCCAGAGAAACTAAGGGGAGGAGGGGCATGGCTTTTAGGTGAAGCCACATTTTGCAGAGCTTCTTTCGTCTTTGGCAAGGATATATGTTAACAGTGTGTGAGGATAACTGTTTTGACACCTTCTTTGGCATGTTTATGCTTTTTTTTTTTTCAGTCCCATTAGAAAAGCAAGAGGATGGGGAGGGGCAGAGCCCATACCCATTCTTTGCCCCAAATTATATTGCCCACCTTACTCCTTTTTCACTTTGCATGATAGCTCATTTGTTTCATGGAATCCACAGCCAGGGAGACCTGGAAAGCAAAGTTCTCCCCCCCCCCCAAAGAAGTTCAGAGACACTGTAACCATTTTCCCACATGTCATTCCAGTTTCCTTGGCTTGCGTGCTCAGCTAGAAAATTCTGCTTAGGCCCCCATTCTGAGTGGACTGTGCTGGCTTTTAAGCCTTTTGTTTGCCAGTCTGAGATAACATTGTCAGCCTTAGGTAGCCCTTACATGCTGTCTGCTGTGACGGAGATCTTCAGCGTATGGCATGAAGTGACCATCCATCAGGCATATACACTCTTGCTGTGGCTTGTGGGATCTTGTGAGCCTTTCCTCGCCGATAAGGATTTCACCAACATTGTAGTTCCTGTAACTTTGCACTTTCCATATGTACACACTATCCTTAGTGCTACAAGTGGTATCCTTGTCTATGCACTTCCATCTATTTTATTGTCATATCTGACAGTGAACAAAAGACAAATGTCATTTAATCCAGTCAGGTACTAAAATTCTTACGTTTCATTATTTTAGGTAGATGTAGGGATGCTGATTTTTTTTTTTTAAAGAAGAAATAACCTGGCAAGCAACCCATTAACTGGAAATTGTATCTGTCTCCTATAATTTCTCATGGAAGAGTGATAGATAACCAAGGCCAACTTCTTGGGTAGATTGAGGGAACTTGTAACTTAACCCACCCCAGCATGTTTGCATGTGCTATATATAGCGGCTGTTCTCTTAGAAGTTTATTTTTATCTTTCCTGATGAAGATATTTTTACTGTCTTTTACTGCCCTGACTAACTATCCAACACAAATTTAAAAAATTAGTAGAAAATTCGGAATAGCTGTAATTTGTAACTGATGCAATTAGCTTGCACAGTGCTTTATGGGGAAAATACATTCCTCTATAAAAACCTGGTGTGTATGTATAAGTACACATGTATTTTGACATGGATGGCTCTTAAGAGCAGTAACACACTGATGAATTAGCCTTCTGAATCTCGTAGGCTGCTGAACTGCAACTTTAGTGTGCGACTGACTGAAAATAATGGGAGATAAGAGTCTGTTGCTAGATTTATGTTCTGTGGTGTAAAAATGACTCCTTGTATGTAAGGTGCCTGTACTCTTGTCTTAAATTTTTGATGTCTTGAAACTGGTGGGATCATTTGCCCCTGTATATCACCCTGATTGCTTGTAATTTTCCACTTCTGCACAGATGTTTGTCCACCAGGTTTTGTGTCTCTGTGTGTGTTTAAATAGATGTGAACAGTTCCTTCATGTGCAAAGATATTTGGAACTGATGCTGTGGTACAACCTAAGTCTCCTTTGGGGAAGCACTGCAAAATAATAATTCTGGTTCTCCTTTTATAAATAAGACCAGTTACCACCTAGCTTTAAGATACCCTCAGATCTCTTTATATTTATTGGCCCACAAGAAAAGACACACAGGTGAATAAGTAACGGATACTTTTGTAAAAGTTCTGCTCCCTTATTTAGTAATATAAAGCAAGTCCCGTTGGAACAGGAAGTGAATTTTTAAGTCAGATGTCACAAGGTCATGTGTTCTTGAATCACAGTATACAGTTATTCTGCATTTGTGGTTTTTTAATTAATGGTATACTCTCACTGAAGATCCCCTGAACATAAAATCCCTTCTCTTTTACCTCTAGTTTACCCTGCTGACATATGTCGCCTATTCAATATTATTCTCACAGGTTGTTACAAAGTTTACTATCATTGTTTTATTTTGCTTTTGCCTGGCATTGTGTTGCAACATTAAGATGTTTTTATTTGCCTGTAAGTACTGATTTCTAAGACTGGTAAAAATGAATGCTCTGGGATAAATATAGTGCTAAAGTTTCTCTTCTGTTCTAATACTGTATTGTGCAGAAGCTTTTTAAAGACATGCTGCTGTGCCATGAAGGGACGTGGTGGCTCTGTGGGCTAAACCGCAGAAGACTCTGTGCTGCAGGGTCAGAAGACTAAGCAGTTGTAAGATTGAATCCATGCGATGGAGTGAGCGGCCGTCGCTTGTCCCAGCTCCCGCCAACCTAGCGGTTCGAAAGTATGCAAATGCAAGTAGATAAATAGGGACCACCTTGGTGGGAAGGTAATAACGTTCCGTGTCTAAGTCGCACTGGCCATGTGACCACGGAAGATTGTCTTCGGACAAAACGCTGGCTCTATGGTTTGGAAACGGGGATGAGCACCGCCCCCTAGAGTCGAACACGACTGGACAAAAATTGTCAAGGGGAACCTTTACCTTTACCTTTACCTGCTGTGCCATGACAGAGTTGCTGATCTTTGCCTTCTCTTTCTTTTCCCCCTGTTTGAATGCTAGGAAGCCATAGTGAAAGAAACGCAGAAAGAACACCTTCTCTCTTATATGCCTCTCGAGTCCTTGAGGTCATCAGAAGAGGCCCTGTTGTGGATGCCACTTCCATCCAAGGTTTCGTGAGTACGTACTAGTTCTTGTGTATTCCTTTGCAATGACTCTCTTTTTGGGGACCATTTAACAGAGAGGTTAGTTTTCCAGGTTTTTAAGGAGTGGATCAAGAACTCCTTTTATTAAAAAATTTTTTGCTAAATTTATTTGCTAAGCTTCTAGCCTAGGTAAATATTGATCCCAAATGTCAATGGCACATGTTATTGGAACTACAGTAGTTCATATATGTTACCACTTTGTTACCACTTTCTAGTTTCAGAGAACTGAAGAGTTGAAAGAGATTTTGGAGATACTGTTGAACACAAGTTGTGCAATGCGGAAGACACTTGCAGGATCCCTGATAGAAAGTGATTCAGTCTGGGTTTAAACATCTTCAGGGATGGAGAAACCACTCCATCCCAAGGCAATCTGTTCCACTGCTAAACATCTCTCATTACTGGGAAAATTCTTTTAATCTGTGGCTGAAATCTGTTTCCCTGCAATTTCCACACCACTGATTTTAATCCTTTTCCTCAGAAACCAGGTCTACTCCATCTTCTCTATGGTCACTCTCATGTTTGCCATTAAGGTTCTCTAAACCAGACTAAATCTTGCCAAATCTTTCAGTCATTCCATGTACAACTTATCTTCCAGGCCCCTCACAATCTTAATATTTCTTCTCTGGACATACTCTGATTTGTTGATGTCTTTTTGTTGCTTTTGATACTGAATTTTACCTGCCAGGTTGCCTGTAATTCTTTTCTAAATTATTGTATTTTCCATTGATTTTGCTAACTGCCTGAGCTGTATGTGATAAAGCAGAACATAACTTAGAAACTGAAAAATAAATGCAATAGAGAATCAAAGAGTTCAAGTAAAGGAACATTTCTGATATTCTTTCACAGGACTGTCCTTGAAAAAGGCTAAAACCTCAGCTGGTCCAAAGTCTTTCCATCAAATGATTGTCTGGAATGCATAGGATAGCGCTTATAATTCCACCTTTATTCTATCTTCATTGCTTATCTGTTTGTTGCAAATTCAGTTAATGGCACTGTTAAGGGTACTGTTTCATACCTTCTAAATTGCCTTAAGAAACATACGGGATATCTGTACATACCATTCAGCACCCTCAGTCCTACTTTAGGTCTTTCGGCCAACCTGAAATCTTAGGTCATAGCCAGACTGACTTTTTTAGTGCAAGCTGGTGTGGCCTAAATAGATTTGATTGAGGTTGCAGGGATACGTGATATGCCATTTGGTGTGATCCATGTGTCCAAATGGCTTACTGACCTCAAGTGCCCCTATTTCTGGTATCCTGAATGGGAAGTTTGTACCAAGACAGCATTTGGAAGAAAGGAAAGGAGGGTGGCTTCAAGTACAGCTGGGAAAGTTAGGTAGCAGAGACAGAGAGAGAAAGAGAGAGAGAGAGGCAAGCTAGGTGTGGTCTTACTTGCACAAGATGCAAGGCCTTTTTGATTGTAGTGACAACACTGTGTAAAGTGCTTTCTAAAGAGGCCCATATGGCCATCTTGCTAGCTGCATTTTGGTGTCTTGTGAAGACATAGCTCTTTTTATAAAGGGAAACTGTTGCAAAATTTTACCACCTTCACTGTTTGATAATGTCTTTATTTGCATTTCTATGCTGGTTGTTGCTTTATTTTCCCTGGAGTAAAAAAAGTTGATTGGAAATATGTTTTTTAGAAATAAATTGTAAACATTTATCCTGGATAGTTGAATTCACTTGTCCGCTGAAGTGGCTAGAAAACAAATCCAGTCATACTTTTTGGTGTAGAGAAAACACATTAAAACATATTTTTTTTCAGAATAAAATTCTAAATTAATATATTAATATTAATGTGATAATACATAATTAAGTGGGGACTGTAAATCTCCCTCTATCAGACAAAATGTTGAGAAAGAAAAAAAATCAATACCATTTGTTTGTTTGTTTATCCATCCCACCCAACTAACAGCAAGGCTACTTACTCTGGGTAGTACTTTGAATTTAATTTACTTTTTTGAAATGATCCTTCATGTTCCATCCACCCACCAAAGCCCTCTCAAGACCAAATAAACCCCTTCACTCAGACTCAGGTAGAGCGAACGGTACTGCTGCAGCAGCAACAACTTCTTAATCCTGCTGCCAACTTGAGTGTCAGTGTTCCCAGCATGCAGTGTGCTCTAGCCTCATTCAGGCTTCTTTGAGGTGAGCTAATGCTCCAGTCTTAAGGGCTGATGTCAGTTCTCCAAAGGTGGATACAGAGAATCAAGAGACAAATGAAAGAATGTCTCTTTCAGATGAAGTAGGAATGTGCATGAATAAAAGGAAATTCTGCCCAGAGGGATACAGAAATAACTAAGAACCCCAGGTTGCCTGCAATTCTGGTTAAGATTAAAATTATCTATCTGCGGGCCAGGCTGATCAAAATAAAACAGCATTGTATATACTATATTTAATATAATAAATATAAAAATAATTGCATCTAAAAATAACCATGGCAACCCTCCAGAAAACCTTTCATGGCCCTCTTGGGGGTCCCAACACACAAGTTGAGAACTTGTGTACTAGATGTATCATATACAAGCTGTTGATCCTCAAGATATAGCCCAAAATTAAATGTATGCCAAATGCATATCTGTTTTGGGCCCAATAATGTTTCCCATGCATCTGATTCTTTGCTGCAGTACCACACTGTAAATGAAATGAGATACTCCCAATATTCAATTCAGATCCTACTGTACAATGCTTCCAACAAAATTTCATCATAGTGCACTATTTCATCATAGTGCAATGGAACAGTATGCACTGTTGGCACTTTGCAAGAGATAAATGTAAGCCCACTATAGAACGATTTCCAGTCTTTGGGCACCTCATGAGAAAAGAGGATTCTTTGGAAAAGACAACAATGCTGGGAAAGTTTGAAGACAGCAGAAAAAGATAGAGACCAAATATGAGATGGACTGACTCCTTAAAAGGAATCCACAGGCTTGAGTTTGCAAGTGCTGACCAGTGCTGTTGAGGACAGGACATTTTGGTGATAGCTCATTTATAAGGTCGCCATAAGTCATACCAGCTTGATGGCACATAACAGAAACTCAACAACCCCAGCAGAAAGATTTATTCCAGAAGCACAAAACAGATGAAATATTCCTTTTAGTTCTATATCTGTGGCTCCTTGAAAGGGAGAAGCAGGCATGACAACATTTCAGGCTATTCCCATTTGTTGACTACCTCCCATAGAGACACCTTCAAATTACTGTATTTCTGTAGGAAAATGTCTGTAAAAGATTTATGTTCCAAGTCCAATGTGATTATTGAAAAGAAATGAACTTTCATATGGAAAGTTTGCTTTTGTTTTGCTTGTCTGTTTCTGAAGCTCCAAGTGTAAGTCCTGGGCATTCATACTATCAAGAATGGAATATTGGACTGGTTTGGCATTCAGATTGAATCAAGGTCAGCAGCCCAGAGACGAACTGTAAAGCTAATCTGAATGGATAAGGCAGCCTTCCACAACCTTGTGCCTTCTAAATGTGATGGACTACAGATCCATAATCCAGAGCTAGTCTGGTTGTTCTCAACCATCACTGGCTGCTATCCCGCATTTTTGAACAGCAAATTCAGACTATAAACTGTGGTGGGGCAGTGTCTACAGCCAAATTCCTGGCCTAAACTCATGCCTAGCCTTGCCATGCAGAGCTGCTCTTTGGTAGGCAACCCAAGCCAGCACATACTGGGCTTTTGTTAAGCTAAAGCTCTAGTTACCAAGATGTTGAGGGCCAATCTTTGTTCTGTGTTATGCCAATGGCTCCAGTATCTGTTTTTCTCATTGATGAGCAGTAAAGGGACAAATACAAACAAAGAAAAAAAAGAGAGACCATTTACAATAGAGGAGGTGTAGGTAAACATTCTGGATGTCCAGTTATCCCTGTCAGATTTTTGAGACAGTGGTGTTATAAAACAGTGATGGTAACCACAGGTTTTCTTGCACAGTATAGTGGGGATGAAGCCCAGCACTTCTTTCCTCCAAAGTAGGTACACTGTCTAAAGCCAAAAATGGACACCTAGAGATAGCCTGTGGCTGAAAGAAGGAAGTTCTTATCTAATGTGAACATCTGAGTGCCACAGGAGGAGCTTCTCTTACCTCCAGGATTATGCAGATTAGCATGTTTTTGTTGGTCTTCACTACTTACCACAAGGTTCCTCTAAAGCAGGGGTGTCCAACCTTTCACCTTCCCTGGGCCACATTAGAAGATGAAAATTTGGTTTGGGCCACACATAAATTTGGTTTGGGCCGCATGGGGGGGCAGCCCTAGCCATCCTCCGCAGCCCTGCTCCAAGCCCGCTTACCGGCAGCTGCGATCTCAGGCAGCAGAGGCTGCCAGCTTCGACTCCGGCGGCTTTATGGGGCCGGGAGGGGGTCCACCTATTGACGGGGATGGCGCAATGCAGTCACGCAGCTCCCCTCCCCCTCCTTCCTTCCCTCTTCCCCCCCCCCCCACCGTTGTGACATGCCCCGGCTGCGTTCCGGCCGCAAGCAACAGCAGTGTAACTTGAAACTTTGGAATTTCTTTAAAAATAAAAAATTGCACTGGACCGCATTACGAGTCAACCTGGGCCATATGTGGCCCACGGGCCGCAGGTTGGACAAGCCTGCTCTAAAGTCTGATTTCACAAACATGGAAAGTCTGCTTCTGTCACTCTCTGAAACTTTAAAGTGCTTTCTGCTGTGATTACAGGCTATCTGTAATGTCTGTTTCTGGCTTAAACCACACCTATAAGAGTTTATAAAAGCAGGCAGATGCTATAAGCAGTCATGATGAGGGTACAAGGACTGTGTTTGGAGCAACAATGCTTTGGCCCCTGGCTTGTCACAGTGCCTTTGGTGATCATGGGCTTCATGTTTACAAGCAAAGAGGGAAATTCCTTGCTTGCATCACAGGAGAATTATAGAAGTACAGAGTGATTATTGGCAGTAACTCAATGGGTAGAGGGTGTGCAAATTAGCTATTTCTAAGTTAGATTTATATGGCAAGTTTTCTCCATTGAGCTCAAAGCAGTGTACATGGCTCTCCTTCTCCTTACATTATCCTCACAACTGCCATCATGTAAGGCAGGCCAAACTGAGAGAGAATACTTGGCCCAAAGCACCTAATGAGTTTCGTGGTTCAGGTGGAAAACTGAACGTCAATCTGTCAAATCTAACATCTAACTACACCATGCTAGCTGTCCATTGTGAGCAGAATTTTACTGCATATCATCAACAGATCAGATATCTAAGGAAAGTATAAAAGGGTAAAATTATCTTAATGTTATAGACTGCTTACTTGGCTAGTGGGAGCCTATATTAACACACAGTAGACAACAGGTTAGGAGGATTTTCACCTGCCAAGTGGTGGAGCCTCCACTTAAGAGTTGAAACACCAACATTTAAGTTTCCGACCAATGATACATAACAGTTGTTCTTGTAGGGCTGCTTGTCCATTGCCATAGAGAAGAAAACTTGTCCCTGAAAAAGGATGACACAGCTGGTTTACATTACATAGATAATTTATATGTTAAAATACAAATAATAAAAATAATGGTTTTTATTATGTTTTTTAAAAGAGAAATACAGTTAGTCTCAATATAGTGGGGAAGAATTCCCTTAAATTGTTGAGAATTTTGGTTAAACATATATTCTCAGAACATTAGCAGAGTTAGGAGATATTAGTTTGCATAGACACTATGACACTGAGAGAGTAAAATATCAACTTAGTCTATCAACATATATGCAGAGAGAATAGTCATTCATCTGGCAGCATAACATGACAAGATACAGCACATAGCACAGAAAAAAGTGATCTGACTTACAGCAGATAACATGTCCTTTTCACACATGAGTTATATGCACTTCTGGGATCAATCAGAAAATAACATTACTTCATTTTCCAGTTACATAAAGTTTCATCATGGACAACAACTGTACAACATTAAGTCTCAAACCTTGATACCTGAATACAATCAGTACATGACTCAGGCAAAATCAGCCATTTTACTTTCAACTATACAACATTTATATTTAATACATAATCATATCAAAATCTCAACACAAATGACTTGTGTGTATATGCATTTTGTTGTCACCTGCTGAGGTACTTAACTATCAGTGTTTAACTTCAGGGACCTTGCTTCCCCATTTTACAGTTCTTTATTTAAAGAACCTAGACTGGGCAATCCTTTGAACAGAAGGTACCTTCAAGTACACGACTGTAACTTCTTAAGTACAATACATGGCCACCCTATATTCTTGAAGATTTCTGTATATTGTCTCCTATTCTTTTTCACTATCCTCTGATGTTTCTCTGCTGAAAGGGGCTGGAGAATAAATCACTCCTTCCTTATAATACAATATGTTCTTAGTGTGTTAAGCAGAGTGCCTAATGGAAAAGATAAAAAAAAAATGCAGCACAAAAAATACAGAATACTCCAGGATCTTTGATTTTCTTCTCCTCAGTCCCATTCTGATGTTGCTGTGGACAACTAGAAGAAACAAAATCTTTCCCTTTGCTGATTTTCTAGAGTAATAATCAATAACCAGTAATCAACCCTTTGCTGTTGGTATTTTGAATATGAGAACTATTCTGTGACACGTGGATCAGGTGGTATGAGGCCAAAAGGTTCAGGACAAGCAAGGCCTGTTTCTCATAACTCATGGTCTGTGGAATGAAAAAGAACTCACCTGATACTCTGGTTCACACTCCAGCTATTGGCTGGATATTTTTGCCTTTACCTATGTCTAGTATGCTATCTGATTCTTTGGCATGGACTAAAAGTTGCATGTTTGTGACCGCCACTCAGCTGACATTGGGAGGCTTATGAGAGCATGCAGAATTACAGGGAGCAGTTGGGGCAACCTGTTTACCAGGTTAAGAGTTGTGATATGTGAAATCTTTTTGAAAGGCTTTAGCCATGAGTAGTATGGTTATCCAATCAACTAGGGGTTGAAATGCTTGTTGATAGAAGTAGATGTTATTCAAACAATGTATCTAGGCTTTTGTGTTCTGTTTAGACCACTCATTATATCCTTGTAAACAGATGTTTGCAGATCAAGGTTCATATATGATCAGGTATGTGGCAAATTGGTAGAAGGACCCTATACAATTCTGATTTCACTAACTTCAGTTTTCTATCTTTCCTGTTCCTTGCTACTTGAGTACAGATGTCATGGGGTGCCTGAGGGTTTGTCTTGATGGGCAAAATTACTGCAGCAAATGAACACAACAGTCAAGGTTTGTCTAAAAAGGAACCAGGCTTATGGATACAAAGTTCTAAACTGCAAAAGCCAGGTCCTTGAATATCACTCCCTTGGTTTTCCTGGGATACTCAGTGTAGGTGTAATGGATAAAGTGACAGACTTTCAGGAGACCTGGATTCAAATCCCTGCTCAACCATGGAAACTAACCAGGGGTGTGGACCTGGTAAAGCCAATCCTTAAATATCTCATTTACATTGAAAGCCCTGGTATGATAACTATAAGTCAGTTCTGACTTGACCTCACATTACAACAACAACAGGCTCTCCAAGAAGGCTATCTTTATAATTCCTTACTTGCAGAAGATCTGCAAGGGCCCAGAGACCTTTGGGTAGTGTGGGTGGCATATTAAATAAATAAATAAATAAATAAATAAATAAATAAATAAATAAATAAATAAATAAATAAATAAATAAATAAATAAATAAGATCTGCCTTTAGAATGCTCACTCACCCCACCAACGTTTACAGCTAATAAAGATTTGATGAAAGGATTCTGCACTGGGAGTCTCTGGTACAAAAATGAATTTTTCATAGGATGTGTTGTAGCACTAAGCTCCTCCCATTTTTAAAAAAAGCCTCCCAGGCAGATGACAAAATCTTGAAAGGTGTTGGAGGACCACTGGTCTTTTGAATTAATCTTCAGAAAAATAAATGAAATGAACAGTGTTGAACCTGATATTTTTGGCTTTGTGGACAAGTCCTAAGTTAGTAATCTGAATTCAGATATTATCTGCAGCTGAGTAGGTTGTACAACTCCATCCAAATTTCACTGAAACAGTAATAGTTTTTTTAATGGCAATTTGTCTCTGAAGAAGAAGTATTATTGCCACTTTAGAGTTCATTTGAATTATCACGTCCAGTTGAATGCTTGAATGCACAGTGAGCTCATATTCACATGATGACAATTCTAATACTTATGCACATATAAGTCAAATAGTGTAAATTACTGCAATGAAAGCTGTTATTTAATAAACTGGCACTTGTCTTTCTTTTGCATGCTAAATCACATGGCTGGTGTGTCAAGAAATATAAGCTTCAACTTTTTACCTGCCAGCTGTTTGCTGCAGCAATTTATGCCATTTGATTTCTACTAGTATGTGTAAATGAGTTAAGACTCTCTGGTTTACCTTTGAAGTTTTTTAGGTGCATCTCTTGAGGAGGAAAATATATCTGGGAGATACAGTAAAGTGCAATTATTATGTTTATATTTTTAGTGCCCTTAAATACCTTGGCTTATATTGAGTCCATTAAGATGGGTGTCTAGCATGCATATATATTTTATTTTAGCAGTCTCTCTCTGGATTCTTGTCCTGTAGTTTTGCCCCCCCCCCCAGCAAAATGGCCAATTTTAGATCTTATGCAGAATGTCCTGGTAAATTAAAATGATTTGAAGTGGGTTTCTGGTGTTGCCATTCCTAATGTGTCCATTAATTCTTCTGCATAAAGATTGTCCTGTTTGTTCTTTGTAGAGTGCAGATGGGCATTGTTGGCAGAAGATTATATAAATAACATTAACAGATAAACAGGTAAAAGTATCTTTGATATTGTGTATGACATTGTTAATACCAGTAGTCATGGGGGTAGAGCTGGCATCTGGCTTTGAAGCAGGGTTTCATTCCCATCTCTGTGTCAGTGTTGTGTAGTTCACTGTGTGCCAGTTGTTTGAGCTTGGAGGGTTGTCTGGAAGCAAGTGTAGGTCTGCCACCAAGCCCCTGAGAAAGTGAAGTGTTCTTGTTGAGAATGGGTTGGAGATAATTTACGATGTGTGTGAATTGTCTCAGTTGTGGACTAAAAGTGACAACTAATGGTTTTTGGTCATTTTCTTTTCTGGGCCTGTCCTGCAGTAAGTTACTTCTGGGTATCTGCCTTGCTTTGTTAATTTGTTCCTTAATCATATTGGGTGCATTTTGTAGATTATTGAGTTTTGAGACTCTATCTTGTGGATGCTCTGTATTCTCAGTTCTATTGTATGGGTTGGCATGGAATCATGAACACAGATTCAAACATTTCAAATGTGGATTTTATGAAAGGATTTTACCCTTTCATGTTGTACCAATAACTCTATCAAAGAGCCTGAAACCTATCATGATGGGAACAGAAAGCTCATTTTTTTTCTAAGAAAGAATATCTGTGTTTATAAGCTTTCTTTTCTTTTTTATATTAATTACAGTTATTCATAGCTAGGGAAACAGGAGTAATACTGAGTATTCAGAGCTGCAACTAACATTTCAGAAGGTGGACAGGTGAATCCATGTGAGATAGAGGAGATTACTAGGACACAGCACCTCATGCATGGCAGTCATTGGGTCTGAGGAAGAGAAAATTCTCAGTGTTACGAAAACTCTAGATATTTGTGTCTCACTAATGGTGCAGAACTACTAGGTTCAGCATGATCCTGTACATCTTTACTTAGAAATAAGTTTCAGCAGGTTCTTTAGGGTTTATTCCCTACTAAGAGGGAATAGGATTGCAACCTTTGTTTTTAATATGAAGGGTAGGATGGGACGAGAGTGTACTTGCTAGTAGCACCTGATGATTGAACAAATGCTAAGCACATACAGATGCTAATCAATATAGAAACAGTCAATTAAATACCACAGGGAGCCAAGTCATATACTTCTATTATGCCAGGAAGCTTATGAGGTATTTAAGGATTATTCTGCTGCTACAGCAAGGTGTTTTGTGTAAAGCTGTATTGATTTTTTGGATGCTCATGAATAAGGATATGTTAAACAGGACTGTTGAGTGATATCCTTTGCGAATTGTTCTGAGAGCTTCCAAGATACTGCATTGAGGTACTTTAATTATTTAACTTGCCAGCTGAAAGAACCTAAATGTGTGGAGATTTTTTGCTAGCTTTATGTTCACTTATGAATTGGATATTTTGGACATGTTTGCTTCTCTGTCTTGTGGAGCTAAGATATCATCATTATTGATTTCAGATAATATGTATTATACCTACAGCAATTGCATGGGGGTAACAGAGGTTACCCCCATGCATCATCACCTTGTCAACAAAAGTCCGAATAGTCAAAGCTATGGTTTTTCCTGTAGTGATGTACAGAAGTGAGAGCTGGACCATAAAGAAAGCTGACCACCGAAGAATTGATGCTTTTGAATTGTGGTGCTGGAGGAGACTCTTGAGAGTCCCCTGGACTGCAAGAACAAACCTATCCGTTTTGAAGGAAATCAACCCTGAGTGCTCACTGGAAGGACAGATCCTGAAGCTGAGGCTCCAATACTTTGGCCATCTCATGAGAAGAGGAGACTCCCTGGAAAAGATGCTGATGTTTAGAAAGTGTGAGGGCAAGAGGAGAAGGGGACGACAGAGGACGAGATGGTTGGACAGTGTCATCGAAGCTACCAACATGAATTTGACCCAATTCTGGGAGACAGTGGAAGACAGGAGGGCCTGTCGTGCTTTGGTCCATGGGGTCACGAAGAGTCAGACATGACTAAACGACTAAACAACAACAATAGAGATGTATGCTTTGATTCTCTAGATAGTTCATTAACTGATTTATAATGGGCTGTGATCAGCAGTCTCTGCCAAGTAATGCCCCTTCTCTCCCGTGGGTGTACAAGTGAGCTGTCACTTCAACTCCTTTTTTCTTGTTCAGTTTAGTTTTTAAAGGGACACTCTTGTAGCACTCTCCTGCGCCCCGGCATCACTGCTCGCCCTACAACTAGAGTGAGGCAGTTGCTTGAGGCAGCGTATTTTGGATATCATGAAATGTCAGAAAATTGTTGAGTTGATTTGTTTTTATTGAGAGCTTCTTATGGGGTTTTCTGCCTCATGTGCCAAAATTAATTGGCTGGTTTAGAGGTTGTGTACTTTGACATCGATGAGTGGGATGGGGTGCTATTTGCTTCCTTGCAGCAAATTGTTTTCAGGGTTTGAGATAAGGTAGTTTATAGAATATGGTTAACAATTTAGTTGACTGTTAGTGAGCTTAAAAATCCAATTCACCTGAGGTTAAGTTGAGTGTGATACAATTTCAACACTTAAATTAACATAAAATTGCTGCTTCAGGTATTTTACTACAACCTTGCCAGAAAGAGATGGGGGAGAATCCCATTTATGAGTTTACTTATTTCATTTCCCCCCACCATGGCTTTCTTCCTCTCTATTCCATTTTTTTACAGCAATGACAACTCTGTGAGAGTGGGTGAAGTTTTGCATAGGAATGACTGGCCATGCAGTGAGTGCCATAATTCAGTGGTGCTGTGCAGCACAGTCTTCCACTTTCCAGGCTAACTCTATCCTAATCACATAGCCTAGAAGGCTGTCAGCCGGTCACAGCAGAATCAGATCACTCTTTCCACAGAGCCTGATAGTATAATATTTGAAAGACCGAAGTATTTGTGGAAGCAGTTTGATATTTGGAAGCAATTGAGACCTTACTCTAAAGCAATGGTTCTACACCTTGAGTACCTCCAGAAACCTTCACCACTAGCTGTGGTGGCCAAGATTTCTGGGAACTATAATCCAAAAATGTCTGGAGACCCAAGTTTGGGTTTCCCTTCCTACTGAACCCACTGGAAGCCTCCCCCCATTTCCCATTTTTCCATCATTGATTGGCTGGTGTTTCCCCTATGGTTTTTAGCAACTATTATGACACCAGGTGGAGCATTGTAGAGATTCAATTTAGCAATGTAGCGCTTACTCTTTTTTTGGAAAATAAAATAAAATAAAATAAAAATCTTTTAAGAACAGCATGCTCTTAAAACAGAAAGGAAATAAGTAAGTTTCATCAGTATAGCCACCCAAACCAGTTTTAGTTACCAGAAATATATTGATTTAATTTCGGTCAAAGTAAACAGAGATCAATTCAAATTGCCAGTGGGACTGTACCCTTAGTTTAAAAACAACTCTCCTTCACACATGCAAACATACACATATACACAGAGGGCCTGTCCACACTGTGAAACTTGGTGCGATCCGGATGCTGCTTAAAAGGTCCTTCACTGCAATCTGTTTTCACTCTTGGTACCTGACCATGAAGGCAGGTCACAGATCTATTTTGCATCTCAATGAATCATCCCCAAAAGACTGCATACCCTAGCCCTGTGCCAGAAAGACACAGGCCAGCTCTTAAAGGGGGGGATGCATAATTTTAAGTAGAAACACAAGCAGACAACATCTTCCCCCCCCCCCCCCGCCGCCAGACAGTGCTATAACTATATATCAGTGTGGACAGGCTGTTTCATATTGCCTGCTAAAGAAAAACATTGGAAGAACTTCAAAACTGTTTAAACTCCACACCATTTGACTATGACAATTACAAAACTTTGATGTGTGGACATTATATGGGGTTGTTTTGGTGGTGCATACTCAAGGACAACTATTTCCCATATTCCAAAACTGAGTCACAAAACTGCGTAATTAGCTAAAATTCATCTATTTCAAGGGGAAATTCTCAAGCAAATCCTCCTCCCATAAAAATAAAAAAGGTAATGAATTAATGCTTAATTAAGGCTCCAAGTGTGGTTACAACAAATGAAATACCAATCAGATGAGTCATATAAAAATTAGGTTAGCCACAGTTTGCCATTCATTCTGGAATTTTTAATGCTATAAATTTAATGCGTTGCACTGCCCTCTGGCCTTGCTGGTCAAACAGTTTGGGAATTTCAGGTCTCTGACATGGTGGAAGAGCACACTTTGATTTGCTTTTTTGGACAAGCAGTAGATGAAAAGGTAGGAATTAGGAGTACACAGCTCATTTCATTTACAAGTTTCCTATTTTTAAATATGTTAGTTCTGTATCACTCAAGAAACAATATGCAATGTACTTGTAAAAACAACAACTTTAAAATGTATTCTTTCCGATTGTGCTGAGACATCAAAATAGTGAAAAAGAGGGAAACCAGTAACTTCCAAAAAGTTCCAAAAAGTTACCAAATGTGAATATACTATACTGCTCACAACTTTTAAAGAAGCAGTTTGCAACATTCAGTTTCAGTTAATTTTTGACTTGTTGGCAAGGGTACCTATCAAATGAATTAGCTGTTTAGTTCAGGATGTTTTTTTAGTGCAACATTCTGTGCCATTATGAACAAAGGCACAGTGAATCATGAGCAAATGTGTTAGACAGGAAACCACCAGAGACCACAGTCCCTGGCATTTATATGGAAAGCAAGAATTGCATGTGCCTCCAGAAATGCATGCAGTTGTTGAAATTAAATCATGATCATTCCTCTGGTTAGGTAACTTTCAGAGACCCACCACAGTGTATGTGTGCTCGTGGACCTTGGACTGTTTCAGTGTCCCTCCAACCCTCAAAAATAGCTCTTTAATCTTTTTAAAAACTGAAATGTCTTCTCATGTCCTCCAGTGGTAACATTTTTCAATTTGCAGGCTGTAGGGATTGGAGGCATGTATCCCCAAACATAGCAGAATTGCCTTACATGTTCCCTAGAGACAGAGAGGGGACTTTCTGAGCAGCTTCGGGAAAGCTAGGGCCTTCCAGGGTGTGCTGTGTGTATAAATGGGCCTATAGAGGATACAGTTCACCAGTCAAGCCATTGGGGGCTATTCAGGTTCAAAACCTGAATAATTATGATAGAAAACTTCATTTTGTGGTTCATCTCATTTAAAGCTGGATCAAATGGACTCCCTCCCCGTCACACTGTTGTCCATGAAAAAAGAGGCCTTTTGTTGTTGTTGTTTAGACTTTTAGGGTACATGAGTGAAATTGTAATACTGTATTTATTCAGGGCATGATAAGATAGACCCAGTGTTGCAATGATCTTTAATGGAGGGGGGGGCTACAATGCAACCTTGGCTGTTTAATGGTAAGCGATATTTCCCCCACCCCAAAATATTGCACACAACACATTACATGCTCATAAAGGAGGCCTGGTTTTCTTTATATAATGAGAACATATGACTGAAGTTCCACCGAGTTCTGTAAACTCCATTGAATATAAATAGTTGCGACTTTACAGTGAAATCCTAACACAAAGATGGTTCAGTTGTAGAGAGCTAAGCTTAAGCATTACAACCATCTGCCAGCAGAAGTTCCCTTCTGCCGGCAGAAACCTTAGAATGATTTGTTGATAAGATGACTCTGCTCACAAAGATGTGCTGTCAGAAAAGCCAGGGATTCTGCTAGGGAAAGGGGCAGGGCAAGAGAGGAGCAGAGTCACTTCAGAATCAAACCTTCTCTAACACAGACTTCAGTAATGTTCATTCAGAGTTAGGTCAAGATAGGTATAGTCCTGATTATTTCCAGCATCCTTAGGATGAGAGTGGTTTGGATGCTGAGCATCTGTTTAGCTGGTCCTTGGCCATTTGTGTCAATTGGGAATTGCACTTCTGGTTGCAATCCTCAACATACTTGCTAGATAGTAAATCATATTGAGCATAATGGGCTTTCTTCCGAGGAGTAAACAGATACAGTGTTGTTCTACTGATGTGCCATCTGTCTGCTGGTTTTTTCTTTTTTCAGACCTCCTGTCATCTCTCCCTGCTGGTTCTCTGAGTGAGTCAGAGTGAAAGCAGAAGCTAACAAATGCTATCTAGGGTGAAGTCAAGCAGAGCCAGCTGTGTTATTTTAAAACTGTCTTCATGTAAAGTTCTCCATGTCTTTTACTACTTTGCCTTATTGCTCTAGAGAAAATTCTCATTCTGTGGTACATTCAGGAGTTTCCTAAAGGGAAAGTCTGTTGGTAGAATTCCCTACTTACGACACTGGTGAAATACTTTTATGGTAAACAGCATACTGTAGGAAGAAAATGGAAGCAAAGGAATTACTGAGATTTAGTAAATGAGATGCCAAAAATTTCTAAATTGTCAATGGTTTCAATTTAGAAGGTTTCATATTAACAGAGCCGCGTTTGACCTTTAGATTTAGCGATAACTTGTGACTTGTGGTATGCTTTCAAATGGTCTGATATACAAATACAGTATAGCAAAAGATAAATGGACACATTAGTTTATATCACACCAGCAATCAAATAGCTTGTGGAGTCTTAAAGACTGGCACATTTATGGTGACATAAGCCTTGTGGTGGCGCTGTGGGCTAAACCATAGAAGCCTGTGCTGCAGGGTCAGAAGACCAGCAGGCGTAAGATCGAATCCACGTGACGGAGTGAGCTCACGTCGCATTGTCCCAGCTCCTCACCAGCCTAGCAGTTTGAAAGCATGCAAATGCAAGTAGATAAATAGGTACCATCTCGGTGGGAAGGTAAAATGGCATTCCCTAGTCATGCTGGCCACGTGGCAATGGAAACTGTCTTCGGCAAGCGCTGGTTCTATGGCTTGAAAATGGGATGAGCACCGCCCCCTAAAGTTGGACACGACTGGACTGAAAATGTCAAGGGGAACCTTTACCTTTACCTTTAAGCCTTCTTGGATAGACAATTGTCCCATTCATTATTCCATATATAAAGAGTTACCTTCAGATAGCAAATAAATTCACATAGATGGAGCAATAAAGAAAAAAGTTGATGCCATTTCTGTGCAAAACTTGAACACCTTCTGGGCATTGTACAGAAATCTCACAGACTGCTTCTTGCATTTTTTGGCAATTGACTGCTGCCTCCCCACTCCCAAGTTTTGTTGTGTATGTAAACATCATACATGCTAAATCTGTCATCTGAAGATAGTATGCGATGTATCTAATGAAATAAATATGCCCCCATAGTGAATGGGGGTGATGGTCACCAGTGTCCAAAATGTCAGGAGAGCACCAGATTGGGAAAGATTGGTGTTGCCGGTACTAAGAAGACGGGCCAATTGTCTCCCTTGGTGTGTGATGGCTCCTAAAGGAGAATGGACTTAATTGCTAACTGAGTGTTAGACTGGTCAAGACTGCATGTTGCTGGTCAAGGTATTATTCTGCAGGGCCAAAGCATAGCTATTAAATTTATCTGATATATGCCATTGTGGCCTATCTTGAGTGAGCCTTCCATTCACATGGAAGATGTTTTTCCTCCCATGAGAAGGATCCAAATAGCACTCCAGATCACTTCAACTTCTCCTTTTGATAACTGACATCCCTTCCCTGCCCCTTTCCCCTTGCCTTCTGCCATGGCTATCATTCCACAGACTGTTGCAACTTTCCCCTTTCATTGTTTAATTTAGTAAGTGACAAAGTGCTGCAGCAATATATCAACCTAGATAGTCCCTTATATCTGAAATATCACTGTGTCATCTTTTTTAAAAAATTGTGAGAAGAGGAAAACTGAGCAGAGGATTTCTCAGCCATCCTTTGTACTGGCAGAACCCAGTGCGTTTGTCACAGGGATGCCGCCAAAGAGAACACAGCCCACAGCTATATTTGGGAGCAAATTAAGCAAGCACTCAGTCTGCAGAATGAGATAATCAGGTGCACTCTCAATCATCCCAAATAAATATCTTAAAGCATATGTGGTTGTCGGAAAATTAGGCAAACCAAACCACCAAAAATGAACCAAACAGCAAATTTATCTGATTACCTTCTATGGCCCCTTGCTATTTTGTGAAGCCATCCCTTTCTTCTTGTAGTGGCTGCTAATGTTGCTGCTGCTGCTGTTATTTCATTGAAACATGGCATATAGCTGTGTCAGCACTGTCACTCTTGGACAATTACCAGGGCCTCAGCAAGATCCACAACTGACATTTGCCCTGGATCCCTCAAAAAAAAAAATCCAGTCTGGAGTTTTGAATAATCTAGGATGATAATACATCACCCTGGGCTCTGTCAATGAAAGATGGGGCTGCTTACTGGAGAACATTCTGCTTTGGCACCCTAAAACCCAGAACATGCCCTTCCATCCCATGTGACAACTTTAATGTTATTATCAAGACAGTTTGCAACCTACAACAGGGACACAACACAACAAACCTGAAAGGTTGCTTCTCTGAAGATATAGCAACTAGTGAATCATTAATTTTTGGCACAGGCTACTGGAGTGTCCAGTGTATATGTGCTACACAGGCCACAGTGAATTAAAAGAACACATCAAATATATGGAAAAACCTCTGGGAGAGGCAGTCTTGGTGTTGTACACCACTTTTTGAAGCATGAGGATTTGGGCACCAGGAGGTACACATTTAATGTCATTTACACAGTGTTGTGATTAGCTGTATTGTCTAAGCAGATTTTCATCAATGTAGAAATGATAAGATGAAGCAGATGACCCCACCCCACCCTGAGTATTTCCTCCATTCTTAAAAATCAGTTCCGTGAATTATAGAGAATGAATTCCTTTTCGTCACAACATTCTGTAACTTTTGATCCATATAATTTACGGATTTATTTCCAAGCTGGCTTTAGGACACTAAAGAAACAAGAATTGGGAAGTCTTTTAATAATGCAACACACATATACAAACCCTTAGATTTGCATGTTTAGGTTTACAGTATTTCATACCAACGAGATTTGTAAGTCATTCTGTATTTAAATGCACACAAGGGCTTCCAGCCAAACCCTTCTCCGGGTGGGCACAATTGAGGTGTCTGTCTGACAGTTGAGACTTCTAGAATAAAAAATTCTAGGATTTTGAGTACAAAGAAATCAAGAACAATGCATGTGCATACCTACTGAGTAACGATGATTGCACTATAAATTTGTATAAAGGTGCTGTAATACTGCTACTCTCCTACATCTCAAATTCAAATATAAATTGAAAGGAAATTAATGTTTTACATATAATACTTATCTTCAAACAGATCGTGTTTGATTAATTCTTCATAATCATTATGAGATGTGGGATTGTACACAGAATCTTGGATTGAACCGTGAAGAGTCTAATTAAATCACAAAAAACACTATATAAAAAGAATTGTGAAAAGATTTCCCTATGTCATAGAACTCATCTCTGTGTATTGGTTTCTGAGCTAGAGTGATTAAGTTGAACACTCTGCTTAAGTTGCTGGTTCTCTGGTGTACCTGTTGCTATGTACTGCATGTGTTATGACAGCACGAAGGGATACAATAGCTTTATTTATGCCCAGATATAGCTTTTAAGTTCTACACATTCTGAGTGAAGAGGGCAGCTAGTAAAAGGTGGTGGTGACAAAAAACAAAAACAAAACAAAACAAAAACAGAAGGGAATAACCTCCTGTATAAATATTTAGGCATCTGAATAAGCAGCTGGATTCATTCTTGTAAGCGCTGAGCATGTCCTGCAAAATGGCTTGAACATCTCTCATTAGACAGTGGAATTGCATGCAATGGAAACATACCAAAATAGAACAAACCTAATAAAACTAAAAATAGTAGAAGTTCCTGACAAAGGCTCAGAAGGGTGCAGGTAGAGTTGCTCTGGGGACAGATTGGTTCACTCTAGCAATTGTGTTATCTGATCACCAGAAAAACGAGCAAACCAACTCATCCCCACAGTGAACAAAACATCAGGACAAAATGCTCATCTGATTGAGCACAAACTAAAATTTTCATTCAGTTTATTAGCTCAGTGGATAGTGGGTATGTTGCAAACATAAATTACCTCTTTTTTGAGCAAAGTATCTGACAAAATTCTCCATGACACTTTGGTCAGCAAGCTCATTAAATGTGGGGCTAGATCAGTGGTTCTTAACCTTGGGTTACTCAGGTGTTTTTTTAACTGCAACTCCCAGAAACCCCAGCCAGCACAGCTGGTGGTGAAGGCTTCTGGGAGTTGCAGTCCAAAAACACCTGAGTAACCCAAGGTTAAGAACCACTGGGCTAGATTATTAAATTAACAACTGATTAGAAAACTACAGTTGGACAGCTCCTTACCAAACAAATAGGGTGCTTTGAAATGGGCACTAGAAAAGTCAGTGTTGGCTTTGGGCTAGGTATTCTGTTTTAATCAACAATTTAGATGAGGGGATTGAAGATATGGTTATCACATTTTATGGTTACACAAAATTGGGAAGGAGAATTAACACACTTTTTTTAAAGGTAGGCTTTAGCCTGTTCATCAGCTGCTGACAGTAGGGCTTGTCATGTAACTGTGCACCTAGATCCAAGGTCTGTCTAATCGACCATTCTGTTCACAAAATAACTAACTGATTGCATATAGGAACCTAACCATCAGGGCATGAATACAACTCCACTTTCCAGATGAGTGCTTTTCCTAGTGATATGTTTTTAAATTGCATTTTAACTGTTTTTAAAAGTGCCTTAAATTTAATTCTGGCTTAATATATTGCTTTGTCTTTTAACTGTATTCTTTTATTTAGAATTCTTTAATCTTACTTTTGGCTCTCTTTAGTCACATCTTTTTGGAGAAAGGCAATATATAATCCAATAAATAAATGCATACCTCAGAAGGCAGACCATGAGAATGGGAAAACTCAAGATGATTCCTTAACAACAAAAATCAACAGAGACAAATGCTGTGTTCTGTAATGGAAGGAGAGGTAGAATCAAGTAAACAGAATGAGGATAATCTGTCTTGAGAATACTACAAATAAAAAGAATCTTCTAGTAGAAATTGATTGCAAGCTGAACATGAGGGAGCCCTGTGACATGGCTGCAAAAAGGGATGTGTGATTCTAGACTGCATCAATAGAACAAAAACATCAAAGTTACAAGAAGTTGTGGCTCAGCTTGATTCTTCTTTGATCACACTTGAAGTACTGTACTGTTATGCAGTTCTGGTTATTGTGCATTAGGAATCATGGGACTGTAAAATTGGAAGAGATCCCAAGAGGTCATCTAGTCCAGTGATTCTCAAACCTGAGGTCCCCAGATGTTCTTGGACTGCAATTCCTAGAAGCCTTCACCACTTACTGTGCTGGCCAGGATTTCTGGGAGTTACAGTCCAAGAACATCTGGGGACCACAACCAAATAAACCATGCGGGAATCCACAAATAAAGCATGTGTGATATACAGTACAGTGGTGCCTCGCTTAACGAGCGCACCGTTTAACGAAGAATCCGTATAGCGATCCCTTTTTGGGGATCGCTATACTGATCAGCCCCAATCGCCGCACTCGCTTTGCGACGATTGGGGCATCCAGCAGCCATTTTGGAGCCGCCGAACAGCTGATCGGCGGCTCCAAAATGGCCGCCGTATGACCCGAAATGGCCCCTATCAGTGTTTTCGCGCCCTCCCCTTGCTTACGGAGGTTGCGAAAACGCTGCGGGGGGGCATTTCGGGTCATCCGCGGCCATTAAACTAAGTTTAATGCGTTCCAATAGGCTTTCCTTACCCGCACAGCGATGTTTTCGTATAGCGAAGGTTAATCCGGAACGGATTAACCTCGCTATACGGGGCGCCACTGTATAAGCAAGCATCCAATGACTGCTTAAAATTATTCAACAAAGTCAAGCCCACAACCTTCTGAGGTACTGTAGTTCCTTCCCTGCTGAACCGCTCAGGAAGTTTTAAAGTTCAGAGGAGGGCATCAGATATGGTCAGTGATGTAGAAAACATCACCTATAAGGGACAATTGAAGTTTAGCTAGTATAATAGAAAATGGAAGGATGAAATGATAGCATTCTTCAAATACGTTTAGGACAGTTACATAGAAGAGGGAAAAACTTGTTCTCTGGTTAGATTATAGTAATTGGCTTGTGGTACAGGAAAACAGAGTATGGATGAACATTAGAAGAATTATTATGTCATGTCATTTGCACCAGGATCTCCGAATCCTAATAAATAGAGGCAAGCAAGCAAATACCCAGATTAGATTCTGCAAGCTTGAAGTATGCCACAAATAACAATTTGTTTTATGTAACATTACTTGCAACATATTAATTGTATAAGTTTTTGTTTGATTTCAATGAGCATGAAGTTGAAAATTAATTATGATGTTGAAAAAATATTCATTTGTGTTTTAAAGAAAGAAGCAACATTTCTTTTAGATAATGTGTGCATCTGTGGAAGTATGCATTGTCTTAGAAAAGGCCTGTCTCTCTTCACATCATGGTTACTACTGTACTTGCAACCAAGTTTCCTGAAGTTCTGGTATTAAATTAAAAAATCAGTTATTTAAAAACCCCTGACTAAACAAAGCTGTGTTGTTGTTGTTGTTTCAAAATGTGTTTATCAATGAATCAGTTCATTCTCTGGCAAAAGATTTCAACAAGCCAGTTGGGATCCAATTAGTTTTATCTCTGAAAAAAATCCTAATTTTGATCTTATCTCACCTCCCCCATTTCTGGGGGGAGTGAGATAAATTCTACTCATGTCACATGATGTGAGGCTAGGGATGCAGGATCACCTCTGCCTCCATTCAGCAAAGATTAATATACTTTTTGTATCACCTGACTGGAGAAGATAAGAAAACAGAAAAAGGGCAGTGGGTTTTCGTTCCCTGGGTTGCTGTAGGGCAAAGTTTAATGTAGAAGGAAAGGGGATTATTAACTCACTTTGACTTTAAACTCTTTTTTTCTCAGTCATGATGGAGGAGGTTTGTACTAGGGTCACTAATACCATTTTGTTAGCTGTTTGTTTTTTAATGTTGAGTCAGAATGACAGATAAGTTAAAATTTCCAAGAAGGTAATTGTGTTAGACTGTGGCATCAGGTTAAAGATGAAAAGAGAAGAGAAGAAAGCAAAATATTTTGTCACTTTAAATGCTAACAGATTTATTTTAGATTTATTTCAAAATCCACCTCTTCAGATATTTCTTTTTCTTTGTTTGTTCTTTTGTAAAGTTAAAAAGTAGAGTTTTCCTTGCCATTATAGAAATGAAAATACTGAATATTAACATTCATTCAAATAAATTCATAAATGTTGTTAAAATCAGTAAAGGAGTTTGTTATTCTTTAAGATTACAATTTCTAACTATAGTTGGCTTGTACCTCATATTTTGCAAAGTTTTCTATAATGAGCCAGTCAGATACTTGATCTGGCTGCTGCAGCAAAAAAAAAAAATCTGATTTGACAGAGCAATTCATTACTTTAAATGTTTATCTTGCTTTTCTTAACTGGCGGCAAATGTGATGTTTGGAAACCATTCATATATTTGGTTCTGATAATTTGCACTTGAACTATGAAAGAAAATATCTTAAAACAGAGTAGTTCAAGAGCATCACCTGCAAGGGTTGGGAATCCATGGTCCTCCAGCTATTGGATGGAAACTCTCATTTCCATCAGCTTTAGTCAGTATGGACTGTGATCAGGAATGCTTGGAATTATAGTCCAACAACATATAGACAGTCACAGGTTCCCTGTCCTGAAAGGTCAGTCCCCAATCAGCATGGTATAGTTGAATGATTGTTGTTATTGTATCAATTATAAAAAATTGCAAGATAACTTTAAATTTTTGTATACTGCCATGTATGATTTGTAGTCCATTTTAATATTTCTGCAATAGCGCTAAAGACTGCAGATGAATTTTGAATTGTTGTGCCTAAATCCATCCACTTTCTTCTCTAGGATTTTAAGTGTCGCTTAGGAAGTTTGGACAGATCCAAAATAGTGACCATGGCATCACGCATTGGTTTACGAATGCAGCTAATGCGAGAACAAGTGCAGCAAGAGGAACAAAGGGAGCGTATGCAGCAGCAGGCAATAATGCATTACATGCAACAGCAGGTGCCAATGGCTTCAACCCCTGCCATCAACACACCAGTTCATTACCAGTCCCCTCCCCCTGTGCCGGGAGAAGTCTTAAAGGTACTGTTCCAATAAATGACATATCCTCTCAACAGTCCACCTGTGTTCCTCGAATAGAAGTTACTGAAAACAACTCTACCTTAATAGTGTGTTATTCCCAGGAATAATTTTTTACATTTGGAATTTGTTCAAAGCAGCTGTGCCACTATTCATAGCAACACTGGATATAGGTTAAGGGCTGAGAAACAGAGAAAAACAAAAAAACTTTTGACTGCCTTCCGTTTAAAGCTATGACTACTATCCTCCTAAAATAGTAAAAACTTAGCTATACAAAAGATCTCTAATGGTTCCTGTAAACAGCAAATATTCAGCCCACCTTGAAATGTATTATGAACCTGTAAACTGCTAAAGATAAATTTTACCTGCAAATTCTTGTCACTAATATTTATACAGGACCTTCAATGTACATAGCTCTTTATAAAGGCAATATCGGCCCTTACTTTCAAAAACCAGTGTCTGGAGGCCAGACAAATAATACAGATAGCCCCATAGTTAGACAAGAGAATTCCTCAAATGCCAAAAAATGTCTAATTGTCACAGTAGAAGCTTTTTACACTTCCCAGTTTGTAAATTAGCTTGCTTTGGTTTGTGATTTGTCACCAAGAGGTAAGCACAGGCTTTGCTTGCAAGTATGAGAGCTCTGTCACAAAAGTCTACCTGAATCATGTTTTTGGACCACTAATGAATTTAAGCTCTAATGATGGGCTTTCAGTAACATATAGTTTGAGGCTAAAATAATGAAGAACTAAACAGAGGTAGGAGAAAATGGTGGGGTGGATTCCATACATGCATGTTTTGAACATGATTACCATTAGGAGTGAGGATTAAGGAGATAAACCACAGGTTTGAAAAGTCAATATGCTATGGAAAAGGAATGCATTTATATCTGAAAACATATATAGTTTTAAATTATTTCTATGTTTTATATAGTAGCTCCTCTGTCTCTAGTCTTCTAACTTAATTATGGTTGTTTTTAGGTTCAGTCCTTCCTGGAGAACCCTACCACATACCACTTGCAACGATCCCGAGACAAGAAGGTCCAAGAATTCCTGTCTGAAACCTATGGGAACAAGTTTGCACCACTGCTCAGTGCCCCTTCTCCCAAACCTCCCCCTTCACCTGGTATGAGGCCAACGCCAAGTCATGTGATGTCCTCTTCTGCAGGCAACAGTACCCCTAACAGCCCAATGGCAATGCTCAATATTGGTTCTAACCCAGAAAGAGAGGTGTGTGAGTTATATTTTTAGGATTTGTTGTATAGCGTAGTGGAAGATATTTTTTATGGTATGTTGACCCAGTTGGCTAGATAGCTCAGTGGCTTAGGTATCTGGCTGCAGAGCCAGAGATTGTAAGTTTAATTCCTCACTGTGCCTCCCATGAAAAGAGCCAGCCTGTGTAATCAGGACAAGCTACAAAATCCCAGGAGGGAATGGTTAACCACTTCTGTGTATTCTCTACCTAGAAAACTCTGAAAAGGGTCGCCATCAGTCAAGATTGTTGTTTTTATGAGTTTTAATATGATAGTTGTTTAAAACACTGGTTCTTAACCTTGGGTTACTCAGGAGTTTTGGACTGCAACTCCCAGAAGCCTTCACCACCAACTGTGCTGGCTGGGGTTTCTGGGAGTTGCAGTTCCAAAACATCCGAGTAACAAAGGTTAAGAACCACTGGTTTAAAGCTTTTTAAATATTCTAATAATTTATTATTTGGCTTTAAACTTAGTTCCTTTTAAATACTTTTAAGCCAACTTTGATCCTTCAGGAGAAAGGTGGCAAACAAACAAACAAACAAACAAATAAGAATTTACTTAAAGAGCACGTGATTATTATAGCAGGAAGCACAAATGACTGTTGTGGGGAAGTTCTCTTCTATTCTAGGAAGCAGTTCTCTTCTCGTATGGTTGCTTAACAGCTGAGCTACCTGAATGGTGCATTCATATGATCATCCTGGCTTGTTCTGAATTCCATCTGAGTGCTCTGTAGCAGATAAGGGATAAAGCAAATGAGATAATTGTGGAGAATGATAGGATAAACTTGTGTTGAGTAGGTTGGTAGAGTTTTAAATGAAGTGACATGAGGAAGAACTTAAGCATGCACTCCTCCTTTAATATGAAATGCTGAAAGTTCTGACTACAGCGGGGCCACATAATCCTCCAGTGGCTGCAGAGAGTTTTAAGAGAAGGGACAAAATGAAAGTCAGTTTTTTTTCACTGCTGTGTGGGAAATGATAAATACACAGTGGCTGCAGGGAAAGTTTAATCTCAGTTATTTTTTGGTGGAAGATGCTGTAGAGAGTCACATTATGGACAACTTTCTTACACATGTGATTTGTGTTTTCGATTCTTGTGTGCATGATTGCATTATTAAAAATGTCAGTATTATTGAGTGGATTGAAGAAATCATTCCTGTTTTTGAAAGGCTAGCAGATTGTACTCCATAAAAGCTTATGTTGTACTAAATTGATTAGAATTTAAGATGTCATGCAACTTTTTGCTTGTTGTTGTGGACAACTAATGCAACTATCTCTGTGGAAATATATTTTCAGATAGATGACGTAATCGAAGACATCATGCAGCTGACAACTACTGTGGGATGTGTTAACACAGACATTCATATGCCCAATACTGTGAGTGTTTTTGCTTTTTGCCTCTTGCTGTCAGATCGAGAGGGGCAGAAGAGCCATAAAACCATAATCTTGTGACTAAAAGGGATAAAGCTTTTAACTGAAAACTTATTCAGACTCCCTTAGGGGAAAAAACCCAAATAAGATGGAGTGCACTCTACAAATATATCTAGATACACCGAACCCCGAAACACAGGACAACCTTTCCCAGCGGTTTCATGTAGATGTTAAAAAGCATGAGTGACAAGGGAAAACCCTAAGGATTGCCACAGGCCAATGGCCAGGGCGTTGAGCAGGAGTCACCCAGCACCACCTTCTGAGTTCTCCCTTCCAGGAAGGACTGGAGCCACTGTAAAACAGTGCCTCCAAGTCCCATCCCAGAGAGACGGCTCAGAAGGATACCATGGTTGAAAGCCACTGAGAGGTCCAGCAGAACTATCTGGTGAGTGAACCTGAGCGACTTTATCTGCAAAGTGATCAATATTTTGTTCTTTTTGTGGGGCAAGTACTAAGTCCCTGACCACTCAAAACAACTCCTCTGGACGACTTTGTGCAGATTTGAAGGGCAACCACTGCCCTTCAAATGGGCTTTAGCCCGTGTTCAGTCGGATTCACAGTTTTCCACCATTGTCGCTCTAACCTCTGTCCCACTCGTTTTAGCACTGCCAGCTCCATGGTGAACCAGGGGGTTTGCCTGGCTCTACTTCACCATTTGTCAGGCGTGAAAAGGAATTAAGGAATTCACACATACATTTCTAAGAGATGCCAAAGCTCCTCCATTACACATGACCCTAAACTACTTTTGTTCTTTTGCATCTCAATACTAGAGCCACACAAGTTGGGCATTATGCACCATGGATCCTTCATGGCTGGGGGGAAAGGCATCAGCTTGGTTTAAAGAACCTATACAGTTGGCTCTGCCAGTGTCCCTCTGGTACTTATGCATTTCTGCTATCTTGCAAGATCTCTCCATGTGAAAGAGGCCCACATGTAGCTGAAGGTATGAGTGAATAGGGAATAAGTTTCTTCAATGCAGAATTTGCATCCACCATTCTTTAACAGGCTGCAGCATTAACTGCCATAGAGTCCTTCATGTCTTGAATCCCTAGTTTTTGACCTAAATTACATCACTTGGGGAAAAAATTGGTCCTTTCCCCTCTTTAACTGAAGGGGAAAAAATAACACTGTATAGCTGTCAAGTGCAGGAGTTGGCATTTGGGCTGGTACTCTGTTGTTTTGCCTTTCATTTGATCACTCCCCATATCCTGTGCTAAGATAAAGTTTTGTTTTGATCTCACCTTTTTTTCCCCAGCTGCCACTGTCCAGCAGCCATATGAATGTGTATAGCAGTGACCTTCAGATGACTCCCTCTCTGGTGGGCATCACCAGTAACTCCTGCCCTGCTGATCTCACACAGAAGAGAGAGCTCACAGGTAACTCGACAGGGTGTGTGCGTAATGGGTTATGTCCTGCTGGGGCTGTAGTCAGCCTTTGACTCAGACCAGTGGGGAATCTGTTCAAACAAATGCATGTGTGTACATATATATATACATGTGTGTTGTTTTGCCTACTGCTTTCCCTGACAGCTTGGTCATTGTCTCTAGATGCTGAGAGTCGTGCTTTGGCTAAGGAACGCCAGAAAAAGGACAATCACAATTTGAGTGAGTGATGGCTAGAATATCTTCTTTCCTCTGCTTTCTGTTAACTCTTAACTGTTATACTTTGTAGATAGGAAATAATCATAGTATCTCTGTTTTTGGAGATGCAGTATGATAATATACAGAATGCTTTCTCACACCAGCATCAAAAGTCACTACTCTGATAAGGCAGCTATCAGCACTGCTTTGTTAATGCATCTCTCGCAATGAATAATTTACTGTGTTTTTAATCGTACTTGTATTTTAAAATCTATGAGCTTCCTTGAGTTGTTTTATGGGAGAAAGGTAGCATAGAAAAGGAAGGGAGGGAAGGAGAGAAAGCAAGCATGGGATGATTTTCCTTCATGCTTTGCATTTTTCTCTTTTGGTCTTTGGCCATTACACAAAACAGTGATATTATCATAGAAGGCTTTTAATCACTTGATTTATTCCTAGAAGAAATTTTGTTTTTGTGATTTCCAGCACTGTTAAAGTATGGGTTCTTCTTTTCTGGTCTGGAAGAAATCTGAATTTCCACATTTGTTATATTTAATTTTAAATACATATGTTTGCAATATAATTACAAATGAGAACAAGAGATAATCATCTCCCACTGCCATTGCTGCTGCAGCTCTTAGATATGCAAAACCAGCCACCCTGTCAACTTGAAGATTGCCTTTTTTTTGGTATGGCATAGCCCATTGCTATGATTGTTTTTATAACATTGCCCATCTTTCATTTCCCTGAGCAGTAAGAGGTTCTGAGAACAGCACTATCTGTTGTTGCCCTCTCTCTGAAAGACAGAGTCCTATTGACCTGTGGTATTTTTGTAATATTTGATTTATTTAGAAATAATGTATAAAAGGAAAGCATTCATGGAAGTAAGTAGCAGACTGGCCCATAGGTTCTCATCTTCAGACTGAACTCCAGAAAGTGAAATCTTGTATCCCACAATGTTTACATCCTTTGCTTATCACTCTGTCTGCTTCTCTATTACACCAAAGTCACTTCTCTCATGTATGGGTGCACACATCTGTGCATAAATGTGCTAGCATATGCCATACGTATATACACATATACCTATTCTGTTTTGTGTGCCTCCGAGGCAGACAAGCAGCTGTATATGTGCCTATCACATATACTTGCAAATATGGAATTTTGAGAATCTTTTTTGCTATGTTTAAATGGTTATGTTATTTGTGAACCATCACTGTATCTTTTTTGTTTTAGGCTGCAGTGTTGAATCCATGTAATCAGTTAGATTAAAAGCAACAAAGAATCTTTGATCTTATTTACTGCCATTTTATTGTTGCTGCATTAACAGAAGTATAGTCTCCAGATCCTGTGAGGCACTTGTTCCCTTCTGTTCAGCACTGATTAGGCCTCATCTTGAGTATTGTGTCCAGTTCTGGATACTGCACTTCAAAAAGGACACTGACAAATTGGAACAAGTTCAGAGGAGGGCAAAATGATGATGATCAAGGGGCTGGAAATCAAGCCTTATGAGGAAAGAGTGAAAGAATTGGTCATGTTTAGCCTTGAGAAAAGAAGACTGAGGGAAGATATTATAGCACTTTTCAAATACTTGAAAGGCTGTCATACAAAGGAGGGGCAGGATCTTTTTTGGATCATCCCAGAGTGCAGGACACACAACAAATGGGCTCAGGTTACAGGAAGCCAGATTTTGGTTGAATATCAGGAAAAATGTCCTAACTGTTAGAACGGTAAGACAGTGGAACCAATTACCTCAAGAGATGTGGTGAGTGCTTCAACACTGGAGGCATTCAAGAGAAATGTAGACAACTACCCGGCAGATACACTTTGATTTGTATTCCTGCATTGAACAGGAAGTTGGATGCAATGGCCTTATAGGCCCCTTCCAACATCATGATTCTATGATCTTGTGATATCTTAAAAATCAACAAGTTTTATTTAGCTTTCATGGACTGTATTTGCATCTGATGGAAGTAGGCTACAGTCCAAGAAAATGTATACCAAATAAATCTTCAGCAAGGAGTTAGCAGAAGATTTGAGATACTTGAATTGCATTGCCAGTGAATCAAGGTGAGATGCTTTAATTTCTACTACATTTCCCACTGTTTTTCTTTCCTCATAGTTGAACGAAGACGAAGGTTCAACATCAATGATCGCATTAAGGAACTAGGAATGCTGATCCCCAAAGCTGGAGATCTGTAAGTTCTGGAAATTGTTTTGTGTTTCTGTTGTGTCTGAGCCATAAAGGAAACCAAGCTGAGAAAAAGGCAATGGGAATAAAGTTGTCTGGATAATTTGGTTACTGTATTACTATGAAAACAATCTTTTTACCTCTACCTCTGAAAATGTAACCACAAGAGACTTTTATTAGCATTAATAAAATACTAAACTTAATTGCAAGATTTGCATAAATTAAATAAAACTTTGTTTTATGACTTTTTTTTTCAGTTGAAAACCAGAGCTGCTGCTTTCTGGAAATCTTTTATTTTGTTTTAGAAATCTTGTATTTTGCATTAATTTAAAATATATGGTTATGGGAACACCTTTGAGATCCATATATTTTACGCATTTAGGAATTCTGAACTAATGTAAGATTAGAGCAACAGAAAACAGTATGGTAAAGCTTTACTTTTAGAGTTAAATTGTACACTATGATGGCAGATCGATGTGATGGGTTTGAGTGGCTACTGAATCTCTAAAAGCAGTGAGGGAGGGGGAGAACTTTAGGTATGAGGCACATGTTTTAAAGTTAACTTTGTGTTAACTGGCCCCATCACCTCCTGGCAAGTAGAAGGGGAAGATATGGAGGCAGTGACAGATTTTCCTTTCTTAGGCTCCATGATCACTGCAGATGGGGACAGCAGCCACAAAATTAAAAGATGCCTGCTTCTTGGAAGGAAAGCTAGACAAACCTAGACAGCATCTTAAAAAGCAGAGATATCGCCTTGCCAACAAAGGTCCGCATAGTCAAAGCTATGGTTTTCCCAGTAGTTATGCATGGAAGTGCATGGAAGTTATGCAGGACCATAAAGAAGGCTGACCACCAAAGAACTGATGCTTTTGAATGGTGGTGCTGGAGGAGACTCTTGAGAGTCCCCTGGGCTGCAAGGAGAACAAACCTATCCATTTTGAAGGAAATCAACCCTGAGTGCTCATTGGAAGGACAGATCCTGAAGCTGAGGCTCCAGTACTTTGGCCATCTTATGAGAAGAGAAGACTCCCTGGAAAAGACCCTGATGTTGGGAAAGTGTGAAGGCAAGAGGAGAAGAGGATGACAGAGAACGAGATGGTTGGACAGTGTCACCGAAGCAACCAACATGAATTTGACCAAATTCCAGGAGGCAGTGGAAAACAGGAGGGCCTGGCATGCTCTGGTCCATGGGATCATGAAGAGTCAGACACAACTTAATGATTAAACAACAACAACAAATGTGTTCTTACCTGAGAGAAAATGATTTGCAGAATGTAGCTAAGTCATGGCACCATGTTATCTTCTTCCTCGATTTGTCTGGAAACATCTGACACAGAAAATAGCTGACCTTGATTGTCCAAAAACTGTATGGAAGCCATTCTTAATGTTCTTCTCCTGTCTCTTGTTCCAGGGATGTGCGCTGGAATAAAGGAACAATCTTGAAAGCCTCTGTTGATTACATCAGGAGGATGCAGAAAGATTTGCAGAGGTCACGAGATCTCGAAAATCATTCTCGGCGTCTGGAGATGGCAAATAAGCAGCTTTGGCTCCGCATACAAGTTAGCCCTTATCTTTTTGTTCTTAGTTGTCCAAATTGTTTTCATGTGCTTTCTTCTTATCCCCTCATTGAAAATATGCTAGCTTTGATTCATCAGTTCCAACATACACCTTCATTCAATATCTTTTACTCACATCCTCATGGAACATGGAAGAGATTCACAGGTAGTCCTGGCTGCAAACCAAGTTCTCTCTGTAGGCTCCACCCATGTGTTTCCTCCGTAGTTAATATTTAGCAATTGAATGCTGTTGACAGTGGTTTTTCAAGCATGACAATGTATGTTCATTTGCCTTACTGTTGTAGTCCAGCCACACATGGCTTTCTCAGGTGTGTTGATATAGAGACCTAAGAAAATCCCAAACCATCTCTTAGTTTTAAAAACACAAACTCCCTGGATGTTGAAAAATAGTTTATAGAGATACATTATTTTAGTATACTTTTTAAAGCTGTGCCATCCTGTACTTAATTTGATGCAAAGCAATAATCTTTAACCCAGACATACTATAGAAAATAATCCTAATGTTATTGCATATAATACAGCAGGCCTCTGAAAGCCCTTACGTCAGTCAAATTTCTCAGACATCTTCAAAGGCATTCTTATGTTAGTTGTGTGTTGAAATAATCCAGACTAAGAGGCTGACATGCATGTGTTTTGGAGGTTGGGTCCCTGTTGTTTAGTGCTTACTTGCTTGTCTGTCCATAGTGAGACTAGCATCCACATGTTTCTATTCTTTGTATAAGAATTCTTCCATTGTGTGCCTTGTCCTAAAGGAGCTAGAGATGCAAGCTCGACTCCATGGATTGCCGACCACTTCACCCTCTGGCCTGAACATGGCTGAAATAGCACAACAGGTGGTGAAGCAAGAACCCTCTGGGGAGGAGGGGACAACAGAGATGCAGCAGCAGCAGCAGCAGCAGCAGCAGCCACTTCCAGCTCTGCAACCACTTCATGGTGAGCAGGAGACTCAGCACCAGCCTCACTTTGCTCCTCCACAGTCCCCTTATCACCAGCTGGACTTCACTCACAGTCTGAGCTTTGATGACAACTCTACAGGCTTCCATGACACTCTAGACCCCAGCCAAAATGTCTCTTTTCCTGCATTGTCCAAAAAGGAGTTGGACTTGATGCTCATGGAGGATAGCATGTTGCCTGTGGCTTCTGATCCATTGTTCTCTGCTGTGTCCCCAGAAGCTTCAAAGACCAGTAGTCGCCGAAGCAGTTTCAGCATGGAGGACACAGACATGCTGTGATTCAAAGCCTACAAAGGAGAAAAGACTAGGAGTTAAATATTGTTTGTTTTGTGAAGATTTGTCTCTCTGCCTTATCCCTGCAAACTTATTCAAGGGCATGCAAAACCTGATAGAAGTGCATCCTGAACCGGAAACTGTTTGTATGGGGGTGGGGAATGCCCAGCTCTTGGAATGTTACCCACCTACCACCTCCAACTTGATTCTGCCCTGATTTGCCAAAAATGGAGTAATCTTGCCTCATCAGCCATTTGGTTTGATCATTGTGGTCTTGTAACTCTCTTTCAGCCTTTCTGATTCCTGCAGGTATATTTCAAGAGCCCTGTGCCTTTGTACCACATGCTCCACATAGTCACTTTCAGCATTTTGTTGTTGTTGCAACAATGCAATTATAATGTCAATGGCCAGGCAGCAGCTTGCCCTTTTGAAAAGCAGCTTTAACTAAGGCTTTGGCACTAACCTGTTCCAGCAGACAAGTGCATTCCTTAAGCCTCACTGTGGTCTCTTATTTTTTTAAATTGTTGCTGCCATGCTGATGAGATTAATGGCCTGCTTCAGATGTGCTTCCAGTTTGGGGGCTTCTTATGGGGCAGGGATATCCAGTGCACTCTGATAGAAGGAGAGTGTGGTGCTACTGCCAAACTATGAATGGTGATTTTGTATCAGTCATTTCGAGAGATGGAGGGACAGTGCAATAACACGTATGGAAACCTGCCTAAAGATGGAACCTCAAATGGGATATAGCAGCCTTAACAAGTTTTTGCAGTTTTCAGAATTCATACTTCATTTGATCTTGATATAGATCTCTAGTCTGAATCCTCTAAAGCTCAGTCTGTTGAGGTATAATTTTGGGTTCTTCTCTTTATTTTTATTATTTTGGCAGCATACCTAAACGGCAACAGGTACAAAGAGAAGGAAAGGTATGTACATACCTTGAGACTTTCAGAAGTTTTTACTGCAGCTGTTTACCCAAGAGAAGCTACAGGTTGTTTTTCCATTTGAAACCACGATTGTTGAAGAGTATCTCCAGTTGCAAATTTGCTTCTCCCTGACATGTGCCTGTATCTGCGCAGGACTGCAGTCATGTCCATGTGAAGTTGCTCCATAAAGTACTAATTACATAGTCCATCAATCTAGCTTTGAGCCATATTTTTTTGAAAGCTGATTCTATGGCCCTGCTAGATAAAACAACAGCCTAAGTCTTGTCACTTAAGAGTTTTGTTTGGCATAAGCTTTTTGTGCACTGCAGCTCAGTTGTATGCGTATGTCAGACAAAACTTACCAGTCCTTAGGATGGCATAGGAATCTCCGTTGTTCTTCCTGTAACAGACTAACATTGCTACCCTGAAGATTTATGCTAGGTGCTATAACTGCAGCCTTACTGTGAAGAAATACATATTTCTTAGATTCTTACACATAACTTTCCTTTTGCTGAAGTCCTCCTTATTTTTGAAAGGAGATCCACGAATCCCTTTTTTTTTGAACCAGTTCAGTTAAATTTATTCAGCTAAACCTGTGCAATCTCTAGTGTGATTCTAAAGACAATTACATAGTACACTGCATAATGCCAAATGTCCATACTTCAGGATCTGTGTGATGTTGCCCCTCTGTCAGGGTGACCACACAAAAAATGAAGACTGAATTCATGTATCCGTGTATCTTTAATAGTACAATGGTGCCTCGCTTAGTGATGTCAATTGGTTAAAAAAAACATCGCTATGGGAAAACATTGCTAAGCGAAACACCATTTCCCATAGGAATGCATTGAAAACCGGATAATCCGTTCCAATGGGAACAGATTACTGTCCTTAAGCGAAAATCGCCATAGGAAACATCGCTAAGCGAAACGCAGTTCCCCCATTGGAATGCATTGAATAGGTTTCAATGCATTTCAATGGTTTTTGACAGGTCCGTTTTCACTATTTTCGCTAGCTGTCAAACCTACAGTTCAATGCATTCGAATGGGGGGAGAATTCACCAAAAATTAACTAAGAGTCAGAACAAAGCCAAATTAAGTTTGCAAAGATTTTACAAGCTGCACTAACGATTCCAAGCATTTAAAACAGTTTTTGAACATTTTAAGACACACTTAAAATAGCGAAAACGGACATCGCTAAGCGAAACAGGGGGACCTAAACTGTCATCGCTAAGCGAGGCAAGGTCCCAAACATCGCTATGCGAAATTTCCCCATTGGAAACATCGCTAAACGGAGCGCAAGATTGCTTCAAAAACCTCATCGCTAAGCGAATAAATCGTTAAACGAGGCAATCGCTAAGCAAGGCACCACTGTAATATGGAGTAGGCCATTTCTGCAGCTGTAGCTTCTATTAAAAGCTGCCAGAGGTCATTTTAAGGTGGGGTAAAAATGTTTTAAATAAATAAATAAATCTCATCTTCTGAAAGACCATTAAAGGGACAGGAACCCTGTCCTCTTTCATTTGGTCGCGTTACTTGAAACTGCAGAGCTGGAAGGGACCCTATGGATCACCGAGTCCAGCCCCTGTCAAGGAGGCACAGGGGGGAATGGATCTCCCAACCTCTGGTTCGGGTGTCTAAGCCACTAGACCCCTCTGGGCAGTTTCACATTCTACACATGTGCAAAGCTGTTGTTTTCAATACCATTTGCAAAGCATTCATGCATTGTATTTATACCCCACTTAAGGAGCCCAAGCTGGCTTATGGCATGTAAAGAGAAAAATTGTAGTATGTTTTAAAATACAATAATTACAATATTACAACACAGTTAAACTTATTGGCCAGTATCCTATTGTATTATGCAGTCACAGAAGGGCACTCATTTACGTTTTCTTCCTGCTCTGGCATGCTCTCCTTTGCATAGCTGGTCTTTCACTCCTTGTGAAATTGGGCATGCCACCAGATGTTTGGTAAATTGTCCGACAGAGGGCCTGTCAGAATGGGGAACTGCTTATACAGTGAGCTTTACACTCCAAATAGGATAGTGGTCATTGCATATTAAAAACTATGGAATAAAAACAATCCAAAACAATTTAAAAGCACATTAAAAACAGTAAAAGGTATATCATCCCACATTAAAAAACATTTTCTTGGCAACCAGTTACTTACTAAAATCCTGCCTGAAAAGAAGGGCTTTTATTGTCAGAAGAACAGCAAGGCAGGGGCAACTTTTTCTGCAGAATGCTACAACTCATTGTTTACTCTTCAATTGGTGATATGCCCAAGTACCTATGGAGGGAAACACCAAAAATATTAGCACTTCATCACCATCCTTGCATATCTTAGCCTTGACTCTCTCCAGGCAAAAATGAAAGTATTGCCCTACATTGTTTGAAAGAGAGAAATGATGCTGGTTCTAGAAGTGTACACCCCATCTTAATTTTACTTCAGAGCCTTGTTTTTTAGTGTTTGCCTATTTGCTGTTGTCTTGAACTGATAAGGTCACAAAATGTTTTTCCTCCCCTGCTGTTTCCATGTAGTCTTGGGTGGATTTGAGAATGACTTTTTGTCAGTCCTTTAGTTTCTCAGGACATTTTGATCAGGGCTTTAAAATCATCCCAGTCACTTAGGAACTGGTGGTACTTTGCAGTTCCACCCTAGAAACTGTGGTCAAATTATCTTGTTCACAGTTTAGTCTCTTTGGCAGCTCAGGAATTTTAGAAGATGCAAGGACCGTCTTCTTGTCAGTCCTGCTCCACTTTGAGTGGTGTTTGCTTTACCTTGCTATTATGATTTGGACTGTTGTCTTTCACATGACCAATCTGCTCAGTACCTGAATGTAATTATTCAATGACTTAAGAGTAGACTGTGGTTCTTTTTGAGTTGCAGCACTTAGTGTCATCAAGCCTGTGAAATGTTACTAGATCTTGCCTGCTACTAAGTGGTTTGGCTGGGCAATTCCACCTGGACTTGCTTGAATCCAAAGTTTTTGCTTAACTTGCTGAATGATAAGATGCTATTGCTTCTCAAAAGAATATTTGAAGAGAGCTGGTCAAATGAGGATGGAGGGATGTAGTTATTACCTGCTGGGAAGTATCAGGTGATCTTGTTTGGATTTTATATTAAGCTTCTTAGTCCTTTTGAGCTTGCAGCAGGTTTGCATTCTGCCTTAAAGGCTTGTCAAAACTATCTAGAATCTGTCCCCATGGGCTCCTTGGTCTGTGAAGAAAGGAGAGATTTTTCTCCTTTATTATTTGAAATCTGGATCCTGTCTGTTACAGTCAATGGATTCAAAAAGAAAGGCCATACAGTAGCTCAGCCACCTTTGCATACATTTTGATCCCCAGTATCTCCAGCTAAAGGAACCAGGCAACAGGGAGGAACCTCTGCCTAAGAAATTAGAGAGCCACTCACGGAGCACAAAACACTGGGCTAGATGGACCAGTTGTCTAACGTGATGGAAATCGGCTTTCTATATTAAATAACTGAAGAAAACCTGAGAAGGAGGGGACATTTCAAGCAACAGCTTTGTCTTCCTTGAAACAAATCTTCTTTGAATTAGGAATAATCCACCAAAGAGCTATCAAACTACATATTCCTGTTAGTCAAATCAGTGCCTTCAGCTGACCTAGGATTCTATGATCTGTAGCTTTTTAGGACCCCCTCTACATAGTCTCTTAACTGTTATATGATATTATTGTAATTCCTTTTGTTCACTAGTTGCAAAGAGGCAGGTAGTGGTCTGTCTGTACTTAGCAGAGACAAGGAGAGAGGATGGCTTGATTCAGGAAGGACAAGTACTGTAGGAAGTCCAATTAAAAAAAAAAACAAGTAAGCAAAGTGCTCATAAAATGGTAGAGATTTCTGAGATTTGCCTTAAAACAACATATGGCTGGATGACCAAACGTGATGCAGTTGCACAATATGTGTGTGGCGGGGAGTATACAGCTTTCAAAGAAGATGACCAATAATAATAATAAACATCTTGGATGTTTACAGAATGTTGTTTGTATGCAGGGAGAAAGTATGGTATCAGTCACTAATCACATCATAAATACTGTAAAACCATAGCTTGGAAAATCCACTCACCATGTTGGCCTGGAAGTGGTGGGATGTGTCATCCAATAAAGTAACTTTCCCAGGCTCTGAGCAAAATGCAACAAAATCCTGTAATGTGCTTGCAAGCAGCACTCAAAAAAGCAGTGCACTGCTTCAGAGGCATAAGATCCTTTTTTTCTCCAGTGTAGCAGCTGAATTTCATTAATAACTAAATCCAGGTGAGAGCATGTGTTTCCATCAACTTTAGAGCACTTCAGATTTTAATAAAGCCACATGTCATGTGTTGGTCAAATCTACTACAAGTTCATCCAGGGCATGCTTTTTCATGTTTTCAGTGCCACAGCAATTAATATTTGTATTATTGTGAGAGACCTGTATTCTGAAAATATTTTAACTCTTTTGTGCCAAAGTAAATTCATGCAGAGTCACTATTTTGCGCCACAAAGACCCATGTAGACTTTTGACCTGTGTATATTTTCCTGTTCATTTCTGTTTCATTTTGAATTGTGACAAAATGTTTTAAGACTGTGAAACAAATGCAGTGCGACTGTATACAAAATATGCATGTGAACCTTGGGAAAACATTGAATGAATGAATGAATGAATGAATGAATGAATGAATGAATGAATGAATGAATGAATGAATGAGGTGATTCAAAAACTGTGGGGTTTAGTCAGCAGATATTATAGGAGATGCACTTACTTTTGCTCACAACACCTGCAGCTGTTGCATAGGTGTTGTACAGAACATGCTTGCAATAGCATCTTGGGTCCTTCTTGGATGATACCTGTGACATCACTTTAGCCCAGAAAATGTTTCCCCTTTCCCTCCCGATGGCATTTTTTCAAGACCTAAATGTCTCATTATTTTATGTCATTTTCTTCCTTTAAAATTTTGTTCACAATTAGAGTATGGATGGGCAACCATGACCCTCCAGATATCTTTGGACTACAGCTGGCATCAGCCCTAGTCAGCATAATCGGTGCTGAGGGTAGGATGCTTGGAGTTGTAATCCAGGGCCACAGCTGCACATCCCTGCTTTAGATGTTTTATTTTGCACACAGATTGACTTGCACATCCACTCTTTAGTATGGTAGTATACATCTACTCCCAGAATTTGTAAAACCAATTTTTTAAAACCCCAAAAGAGTCTCCAGAAAGTCTACCTCCAGCCCTCTCCACTGTGTGGTGATGGAGTACAGAACTAAGTGCATGCTGACATCCAGTATGCAGGAGTGAATCAAGTCTGATATTTTATTTGGAGGCTTGCATCATAGTGCCTGCTGCAAAGATGGACTATTGTTATAAGGATGTATGGATGGCAGTAACACACAACACAATACCGACAGCAGATTTACCAAGGAGGAATTTATTAACTCTACTAAAAGTACTGAAAAGACGACAGCAGCTTTGGCTAGCTTGCCCCAACCTGTTGGCCTACAGATGTGTTGGCCCATGCTAACTGGGTGATGATGAGATCTGTACTCCTTGCCCAATGGAACTGGAAGGCACCAGTCCGAGGGAGGCTGCAAGAGATGGTCCGTTCCAGAACCTTGCAGTTCCACTATTTTGTATGAACAAATATATGTGCCTCAAAACATTATCCTTCAGAGCTATACTGGTATAGATGTATGTGAAGTATCCACAGAAGAATATTGGGCATCATCCAAATGTAAGTCCTCTAAGGCACTATGTCTGTATGGTCTGGAAGCAGAAAATAGTGCAAACTCCTGTGGGTGTGCAGAGTACATTCTTAGCAGCAAAAATGTATAGTGACTAGAATATACATATGTCTAGTTCTTGCTCAGTATAATTTGAGAGAAAAGGGATCACACATGTAATTGGAAAGCCTATTGGGCAAAAAAGGAGGGCTTCAGAATGTTTGTTGATGTTCACCATGACCTAATGATTCACAAGATGTGTATATATAAGTATATATATAAAGGGTCTGAGGGATACATTGTAAGAGGGAGCTGTCAGGTTGTGACAGAAATATCTCAGTGGAAGTGAGGTTAGGGTGAGGGGGGGAGGTAGGAAAATAATTTATTGCCAAGGTTCTTTCTCAATCCACTGCATGCATGACATATATAATTTAATGCTCATGAGGTGCTTCTGCATGTAGTAACCAAAGAATATAGTTGTTACATGCATTATGCAGTGTGCTTGAATGATTCACAATATAGGGTATAGGAAAAAGATGTGAATGTAATCTTAGCTTAAGTCCGTTTTGAACCTGTAGCTTCTTTTCTCCTCAGGATTTAAAACTGTGGCACATGTTTGTAATTCCTTATTATATGGGATAGGGAAACCTGCTAAACAAAAACAAATGGTGGTGGTGGTGAAGTCACCCTGTGTTCACAAGTTATACAACACAATCATGCGGCTGTTTCCTTGGCAGCAATTCCCCTTAAAGACAACAAGGTGCATGTTTGAGTAGATTCACCTACAATTGCATAGTCACAGTGCAATCCTGTACCCATCTGCCCAAATAGTAAATCCTATCATAGTCAGTAGCATTTACTTCTGGGTAGGTATGCATCAGATTGCAGCCTTAAGAGCTGAACCGTTTGCCACCTCTTGTTCAATATGATTCAAGATACAGAAGATTTTTTTTTAATAATTTGTGAATGTGAAGAACCAAAACATTTTTTTCTTAAAAAGCATCTAGCAACCTTTTTTGATACCTCAGCTTCCAGGTAACTGGACAAATAACCCAATATTCAGAAGGAACTGCACTGTACTGAAGTCTGTTGAGATCCACACTTTTTGAAGTCACACTTTTTGAAACCTTGGGGACAATTTTTTATATATATTCTTTTTTTCCCTTTCTCCCAATACTGCTATACAGTATCACACAGGATGCTTTGTTGAGTATAGTGTGGTGGTGTGTACCTTGCATAGACAACAAGGATTACGCATAAACTGATGGAGTATGTATTGTGCCTATAGGGCTCCCAGCTGGGATAGACAAAAGGTACACATTAACCAAAATCTCTTCCAGTGTTAAAATGGAGCTTATCCTTTTTTCTTTTTCTTTCCCTTCCCTTCTTTCTTTCCTTTTTGATGAGAATTTGTCACAGATTTTTAAAATAATGTTTTTGTTATTTTTCAAAAAAGGAAGACCTGCACCATGCTCTGATTCTGAAATGTTACTACTGTTTTATAAATAAATGTATAAAATAATGGACTGGAACAGAGAGGAAAAAATCATTAAAATTTATTTATTTATGCTGGATTGATGCATCTTGTTTTGGGATGGAGGGAGTACAGCAATGCATTTCAACAGCAACTTCCAATTTGGAAAGGGTGACTTTTGTACTCAATATGTCTTTGAAACCAGCATGGACTTTATGTCCTTTAAACAAACTGTGCTTGCAGATTAAGGGCACAAGGTGGTGCTGTTGGTAAGCTTTTACCTTTCAGAAATGAATATAGCTTTCCTGTATAATATCTTCTTTATGGCATGTGAAATTAACACACTGTCAATTGCCATTCCATAGACTTTAAAAACAACAACAGCAAAGGTGGAAACAAGTATTCAAACTGTTTTGCATTTGTGGGGAATTATTTGTTTATCAGACAAAAACTATGGCATTGCCAGTTAGTTTGCTTAATCCATTTCTAACTACAATAATATGATGAATAAGGCAACTACAGTTTCTAGGCTATGTGTAAATCAATTCTGGCAGTCACCTAACACAGGGAAAGCTGTGCTGGACCAGATGCAAGGCCCTTGCTTGCAGGAAGCCAACAAGTAGACATGAGTGCAATAACACTCTTCCATCCATTTTCACCACCACCTCCTATTGAGAACAATAACAACTGGTATCCTAGAAAAGTGGTGGATTAGAGGACATTGTTTGGCAGAGTTGTGGCTGGGGGAAGCTCATAGGATGCAAAAAGTGTATCTATTTTGCCACCCACTCTTTTTCAATACCTGAAAGACACAAGTAATATAAAAATACAGTATATGGCATGGAAATAAACCAAAGAGTATCCTACCTTAAGCAGGAGTGGCTCCATACTCTTACTCTTGGTTCTGTTGGCATATAAGAAGAGTGGCCACTGCCTCCACATTCTTAATTTACAAATAACCACTCCAGAAGCCAGAAGTTGGTTCTCTTGAATTTCAAGAAGTGAACCTTGTGTGTCGTTCCATCTTCTGCTTGGCATTGTCAGATATTTAAATATACCATGTGGCTCCCCATTATCTTTCCTCACAGACCCAGTTCTTCCAAATATTTCAGAGAGCACTATTTTAACGAGGGACTTCCTGGTAGGATGGAAATGTTGTTGTGGATGGGAGAGATAAGATTCACACGCAAGGTTCAAGACATGCCTGTGGTCATACTGAGTAACACCAGACCTTGGAACATTTTATTTCAAGTAAGGAACTTGATACATTACTCAATACCATTACTTCAATCATGGCTTGCATGTTATTAACATATTGTGTTGCCAGATAAATATAGGGTCTGCAATCAGGGTTTCCATCCTTCACAGATAAATTATACATAGGATTCATCCACACACTGGTGTTTTCTCTAGTTGTTCTGAGATGGTTCTAATATTTTTGTTGCTGCCATTGCAGGTTTGAATAGATCATCAGGATATTTATGTCAACACATGGGGAGGGTATTTATTGCTGGACATACTGGGTTGCTCTGATATTTCCTGTCCACATCCATTCAGAATTGCCCCTTCAAGTCTTACTCTAATAAGTATTTCCCTGTCCTTTGGTTATCTCCTCCTCCCTCTCCCTGAGTACTTCACTCTCTTTTTTTCACCCTTCCCTCGTTGTCTTATCTACTCACAGATCGTGGAAAGATGACGATTGAACAGGATTTTTTTTTTCACCCATAAGGAAACATTATCAGATTGAGACATACCCACAAGGTGCACAGATCAGTCTGGAACAATACTACAGCACAGTTCAGAGCAAATCATGCGGTGGAGCATACTGGAGTTAGGTAAAGATTCCTCTTGACATTTAGTCCAGTTGTGTCTGACTCTAGGGTATGGTGCTCTTCCCCGTTTCCAAGCTGTAGAGCCAGCATTTGTCTGTAGACAGTTTCTGTGGTCACGTGGTCAGCGTGATTAGACATAGAAGGCCATTACCTTCCCACCGTGGTGGTACCTATTTATCTACTCGCATTTACATGCTTTCAAACTGCTAGGTTGGCAGGAGCTGGGACAAGCAACGGGAGCTCACTCTGTCACATGGATTCGATCTTACGACTGCTGGTCTTCTGACCCTGCAGCACAGAGGCTTCTGTGGTTTAACCTGCAGTGCCACCACGTCCCTTTATACTGGAGTTAAGCAGAACCAAAATGCATCAATACTGCTGGTAGTGTGAAAAACAGAAAAACAAATTTTGTCCTGCTTTGACTTTGTTAAAACTAATTTCAGCCCTGTGTTAGGAGGCAGTATGTTGCTGCTCCCAGACTTTGGAATTCCCTTCCACAGGAGGCCAGGCTGGTTCCATCTTTGCTCTCCTTCTGCAAGCAGGCAAAGACTTTTCTCTTCAGGCAAGCTTTTCATCAGCGACTAGCTGCCTGAGGTGTTTCAATGGATGATTATGCCTTACTGCTTTAAATGCATTTTTAGTGTTGTTTTGTTTACTATTTTTTAGTGTGGTATTTGTTTAATACTTTTTAGTATTTGTATACTTGCTGTTTTTAGGTTTAAATGTTGTATTTTAATGTTTTAAGCCACCCTAAGGAGAAAGGTAACCGGGATGTGGTGGTGCTGCAGATTAAACTGCAGAAGCCTCTGTGCTGCAAGGTCGGAAGACTAGCAGTTGTAAGATTGAATTCACGCAACGAAGTGAGCTCCCGTTGCTTGTCCCAGTTCCTGCCAACCTAGCAGTTCAAAAGCATGTAAAATGCAAGTAGATAAATAAGTACCACCATGGTGGGAAGGTAATGGCGTTCCGTGTCTAGTTGCGCTGCCCACATGACTATGGATACTGTCTACGGACAAACGCAGGCACTACAGCTTGGAAACGGGGATGTTGGACATGACTGGAGAATTTGTCAACAGGAACCTTTACCTTTACCTAAGGAGAAAGATGGGGTAAAATATTTTAAATAAATATCACAGGTGCAAGGAAAACTGAACAAACACTCAGTATGACTAGACTTATAGAATTATAGAAAGGTGATGCAATCTTGGTTTAAAAATCTGCAATAACGGAGAGTCTGTCACCTTCCATGGTAGTCTACTCCAACACTGAACAGCTCTTTCTGTCAGGAAGGTTTTCTTAATTTTTATTTGAAATCTCATTTTTTATCACCTGAAACCATTAGTTCAGGTCTTAATCTCCAAAAGTGCAGAAAGCAAACTTGTCCCCATCTTCTATGTGGAAGCTATTTAAGTATTTGAAAATGACTATCATATCATCTCTCAATATTCTTATTGTAATGCTAAAAATACTCCTCACAGGATTTGGCTTCCAGACATTTTCCATCTTGGTTGCCCTCCTCTGGACACATTGCTTTTTGTAGATATCCTTCTGCAGTGCCCAAAATGAAAGTCTTGGGGAACTGCTATGCTTCTCTAGATCTCTGAACAAGGAAAATAAATCTTGTAAGTGCCTTTGTTGCACAACCTCCAGCATCAGCAGTGCTGGCCACAGCAGAAACTTCCTCTTCTAAATTGTCTGCCCCCACCCTGTGATGTCCCAAGACCCTGTTCCCTTGTCTCAGGTTTTGGCCCTGAAATCACCAGGAATGGGATGCAGCTGACCTGGCAACCTTATTGGTAGGATTCATTATATTCTAGTCTTACACTGGTAGGACTAATATATGGGCTGCTGCTTTGCTCTAAGAAGGGAGTTGGAACCTAGAAAGTGCCCTTGTTCAACATTTTGTAACTGAAGGTGAGCTTCCTTCAGAACAGTGGTTCCCAACCTTGGGTCCCCAGATGTTATCAAACTGCAGCTCCCAGAAATCCTGGTCAACACGGCTAGTGATGAAAGCTTCTGGGAGTATTACCGCAAGAACATCTGGGGACCCAAGGTTGGGAACCACTGCTCTAGAACATGGGAAAATCAGAAGACCTCTGCTGAATTAAGCTAATGGTGTCTCTAGCTCAGCAGCCTGTTTCTAACACTAGTCAGCTAGACTTTGCTTTCTGGTTTGCTCATTCCACATCTCACCTTTGTCCCTAAACTGGTACTTCTAACCTGAAGGCTCCAGTGCTGTTGCAACACGTAAGTTTTTCTTGAGATTCAAAGGAATGTATCTAGAAGAACTTTTAAAAACTGACTGCCTTTCAGCTTTAAAAGGTGTTTCAATTTCTAGTTTGGCAGCTGGATGTCTGTGGGATTCAAGACTTTTTGAATTTCTATTAATGCTGCTACTATTTACTCAACTATGTTTTCCCAAACAATCTGGATTTAAAGTAATCCTGATGGTCGTGTTACTCTGGCCAGATTAAAAGACTGAGACTTGGGGCTGAAATGAATTGTTATTGGTGTAAACTCAAAAGAGCAAGTACACTAGTAACAAGTGGTCTTCCAGTACCTGAGAGCAAAATTAATTCTTGAGCTGCAGTAAACTATATATACACAACAGGTATGCAGTGTTGCTTGAGTTTTATTAAAGCTCTTCTAAGAAGCCATGCTACTTGCTTTTCATGGGGTTCCAAAGATGAATTGTTCTAACATCATGTACTTCAGTTGAAACCCTTGTGAAATTCATTATAAACTGCCTTCTACTCACATGGCATTCTCTACTGTCTTTAACATGGCATACTCCATCTAATCACCAAGCTTGTCAGAACAGAAGCTAATCACATCACTCCCTGTGTCTTGGAACTGGCAGCTAAAGTGGCTGTTGAGTAAAGAGTTGAGTGCAAACCCTTCTCAATGTAGGGCTGAGCTGTCTGAAGATTTTGTCATTATCCTCTTTGGAACTGATTTGGCTCCGAAGGATAGGACCTTCAAAGCTACTCAGAGTTAGCAACTCATACATGGACAAAATGATGAGGAAAAACATTACCCAAATAGCATGGATTAGCATGCATTTTGCATATGCAAATTTACACATTTAGGTGAAAATGTAGGGAAAAAATCCATACTTTAATTAGAGAGACAGTACATTCACCACAATGGGGAAGATGACATTTGCACCAATTCAGCCTTCAGCCTGTGATATTGATGGGCAACTTCCCATCATCTATTGTCCCGTCTTATGATTCATGCTTAAATTAATTAAGACTATCAGAGGACAAGCCTCTGTTTGAAGATGTTCTCTGTTCAAAGGGTTCTCTAGTCCAGCAAACAGAAGACACATTCTCTATATAACAAAACATATAGCCATCCAAAAGCTACCCCAGAAACTTGACTTTTGATGTTCTAATTTCCCACTTGCTTCTGATAGTTTGAATCTGTTGAGATTAGATAAACCTTCCACTTATAAGATTCCATTACTCCACTGTGTACTTTAGTCTTAAACAGAAAGTACGTAGTAGTTTGAGTAGAAAAATCCATAACACCATCATGCCTCAACTGGTACTTGCATTGTATTTTCAGACTCATTGGCATCTACTGTGAGGCATAGACAAAACTTGACCGGAGCAGGCCTTCTCCCATATTTTGTGGTAATCTGCCTCCCACTTTCAATCCACAAGCTTCCCTTATTGAAAAGAAGGCTTTGAAAGTGACTGGATGCGTGTAATTCATAATGATTTATTGTATGGTTTAGAATAGAAGCAAATCAAATCCGAAGTATAACTTATCCTACAATCTGAAGTAGCACTGACCTGACTACTAAAAGGCCTTTTTCTTTAACCTGAAACTTCCCCTTTATCAATTTCTCTTTACTATTTGGGCCCTTCCAATATGATGCTAGAAGTCAAGGGGTTAGGAAGTCTAGGCCCTGTAACCATGACAACACTCTTTCAGCTGCAGACCTGTGATTAGCTGCCCTCTTCAGTAATTAAACCCTCAGGGAAAGTGATGGGTACATATCTGACACAAACAATTGAGATAGGAAACTACCTGAAGAGCCACATATATGTTTCCTACTCTTCACACTGTGTTTTTGTGGTTGCGGAGGGATGAGGTTTGATTGTGTAATGCCTTTCTCTTATTGAGATAGCAGCCATTCTAGGCAGGCATAAAATGTTATTACGTTCTTTCCCAAAAGTATTTCCTCTTTGCCACAGAGGCTTTTGAACGGAGCCAGTGGAATATATTTCCAAGCATTTCATCTCTTCAAGGCTAAACTACTCACTGGCTGATTCATGAAATAATCCTAAACTTGCAATTGTTCTCTCTTGACTAGAGATCCCCATACCAGGTGCACCTAATGGGAGCCCAGCCCAAGGAACTGGCCCATCCATTCATACATCACGGTGCCGCCAGCCTCCTGCTCTTTTGGCCAATCACAGAAATAACCCCCGCCATCTATTGGCTTGGCTGGCCTCTCAGGAGCCATGCAGGGAGACATGTCCTCCCAGCCCCTGCCTGGAGTTGCCAGCCGAGCGACAAGATGGTAGAGCTACTTCCACAATTGGCAAGAAGAGCAGGAGGTTGACAGCTGGGTGTTGCATGAGTGGACGGGTTGATTCTGAGGGCCAGACCCACATTAGGTGTACGTGGAATGGGGATATTCGTATATGAATATCCCCATCTTTACTCTTGATGACTTAGTTTGAGATATTAGAAGCCATGGGATTTATGTGAAAATTTTCCTCTCCACTTACTGCATGACATGGTTCACTCATGCAACATGAAATGCACTTACCAATATATGGGACATACACAGTTTCTACCACCTTTAGCAGGAGGTGAGGTGGGTTGGATGGGTGGGAGGTAAGGGTGGAAAATGAGGCTTGTGGTGGGGGACCCGAGAGGGTGACTGCAATGGACCTAATGTTCTTAGAGGGGACGCTCTGCTTTTCTCTGACCAGTAAAGGGCAGCCAGGCTCTTTTCTTGTTAAACATAAGCAATAAAGGGGAGGGGTGGCGGGAGGAAGTGTCTGTGGAGATCTTTAGCCAAGGAAGCTCAAGACCTGCCTAATGGTGCCCACAGGATAATGGCAGTGGCAAGGAGGACGGGGAGAGGTGGCAGAGGAAGGAAGTGGCTATCAGATGCTAATCCACTTGAAACCAATTAAAATCTCACATGTAGTTTCTAGAACCAGTTTATGGCCCTACTATAAATCATAGTAAGAATGTTCAAATTGAATGCACACAGCCTTACCAAAAACATGTAACTTTCTATTGATTTTAAATATATCAGAGCTGAAATATATTCAAATCAGCAGAATATTCATGCCCTTAGTTGGGAACAGCTCCTGTCTTATGCACTAGCCATGTCATTCTTCCTGAGAAAGGAGATGGGTGAAGGATCATTCGTTTCTCATATAAATTCATATTCATGTATCTAATTTTTCCTTTTTAACCCCAGACACAAATTGAAGTTGGCAGGACCCTGTGTACTTTTGACAATACTGCCTTTTAGGCTGGATTTTCATAGCCTGGTGACCCTCAGATGTATCGCCAGCTGGGAATGGCTGGGTTGGCTGGGATAACACAGACTAACACATCTGAAGGGCACCAGGTTGTACTAAAGACTGATTTAAAGGATGAGCAGTCCTAGCAGGACAAATAGCTTGGTGGAATGCACTTGAGCAGCATTGCTACTTATTGGTCATTAATCTTTCACAGGACTCAGAAATGGTAGTATTGACTTACCTAATATTCCCATAACAAATCATATTTAAACAGTGTATTATACTGTATTAGCAGGCCCCTGATTAAATACTCCAAATTTAATTTTTAATTGAATGGTATTGAGGGACTTACTGGAATCTGATACTAATATCTCACGATTATCTTCTTGTTGTTTTAAAATATGTTTTAGGCTCTTAAAAATGACAGTAGTTGTTGTGTAGCATGTGTTCAGGCGCATGTTGCACCACCAAAATTAACCATAATTTTAAAGTTTACATTTATGGCATTCATTTTCAGGAATGCCCCTCTGAAAAAGCTGAGCAATTGGAAGCTGCTTTACACATCTGCAGAGCAGAACAAATTCAAGGAACTGTGGCAGTTTCTCTTGAGAAGCCATAGTTATATCTCAGATTGGTCAACTACAACAAAGCCCCTAAAACAGACTCACTAGGATGTGGGTAAAAAAAAAACCCAAGACTAATCTTGGAAACTTTATTAAAAGAAAAGGAGGGTGGAAAAAGAAAAAGAAAAGGAGAGAGTTCAGACACTTAAAAATAAAAAAAAGAACCCTCATCCTGATTTGATTTATCTGGGGAGTGTGAACACTAAATAGAGAACAACGCCTGAAGTGTGAATTATTTCCTATATTAACACAGAGGAAAAACTGATAGCCTTTTCATGTCAGGAGAATAGCAAGGAGAGGAGGAGGGGAAGAATGACATTGTTCAATCTCAGGGTTTGCTCACTCTTTATCAGGCGGAGATCAAAATTTATTCCCAGGATGAGGCCTGCGGCCTGGCTGAGGCCCTAGAGATTTTTAAGGGCCTAATTAAGAAAACAGGATGAAAATGGTGAAATAAGAGGCCAATTTACTTCTTGCAGAATAGGGAGATCAAATCAACTTATGAGCAATTAATGTGCACAAGGAGAGAATAAAAGAATGCTGGGAGATGGTAGAGGGCCTCATTTTAATGACATGCTCTGGTGTTGGTATAGAGGATTACTCTGAAGGTCAGATGTAGATTGAAACGACCTTGCAAATTCTTAACCCTCCTTCCAATTAATAGAACCAACTCAGAAATGCAAAAGACCAGTCTAACAGAGCAGGCTTCCCTTTGCGATCAGAAGGGAGCGAGGACGAAAGGGGGTTTCCTTCTGCGAAACAGCTGTCACAAAAGAGGGGGCTTCGAAAGGGCTGTTGATTACAGAATACAAGTCACCCAGTGGGGGGAATGTGTGTCAAGACCCTAAGTGGTATATAAAAAGCCAGGGAAGGGTTACATGGGGTTGTGATTCTTATTAACTTCCCTGCAGAGACCTCCGCAGGTATATCACACACAAAGATTGCCCACTGCAAAGTCCATATCCTGGGAGATACAAAAGAGAGAACAGTGAAGTTAGTAAACAGATGTTTTTCTCCCCTCATATTTTACCCACATAGAATGTTCTGTAAGTGTAGCTATTGTCTGTGGCAATATTCTTATGGGTACCCCATTACGAGAAACATTTTTATTGGACAGTAGATGTTCCCCATGAGTTAAATCTTCTTTCCACATTCACTTTATGAAAAGACATACCACAAATTTAATTACTTGTACCTAACATTACTTGTACGTAATCAGAGTTCACACCAAATTCATATCATTTAAAAAAATTAAAATTATTTTAACCATACATTTATAAATCATACTCATAGACATCAGTTCTGAAGATTGTTATGAGCTACAGCAGAAACGGATGAATTCTGAAAATTCTCCTCCATATTCTCCTTTGAAAACAATACAAAGTATTGACCCAATTTATTCTCTTGTCATTAAATATCTGTAAAATCTCTGGAGAACTGTTTTATATCTGTATCTGACAATTTTTCAACATGACAGCATTTCAGAATGTGATTTCCCACAACTGCTGACACGTAATGGCATTAGTATTTGATAGTAGCTATGTCTGATGCACAGAAGGTCAATTTTGTTGGACTTAGGTAGACAGACAACATTTGTGGTCCCCAACAAAATGCTATCCTCTAGCAGAAGTGAGCTCTCATCTCTGCTCAGAGTATTGTCTAATCTCTCATAAATTCTGAAGTATAGCCTAAAATACAACCCCTTGCTGCCTATTATCATATACTTGCCTTAGGAGTAAGACTGTTGCATTTTTGCATTATACTATAGTTGAAGTGCTTCAGGTATCTCCAAAGTAAAGGACAACACATGGCTCCACAGTTCTTACTGAACTTAAAGCCCGATAAAATCCCAGAGAACCTAAGGTTACCTTGAACAACTCAGGGTATGACCACACTGGCCCTTGTGGTGTCAGCTGGTGCTAAATAGGTTGCCCTGAGGTTGGGGTGATATGCCATTTGACACAATATTCATGTCCAAATGGTATATTGACCTCAAGTTACCTTCCAGACATACCTTTTCCTTGCGCCAAATAATCAACAATATAGGGCTGTACTCCAAAGGAAAAGTGTCAAGGCATGTGAGCTTTCATGGTTCCCCCCTGCTACGGGATATTAATTTGCATTTATGCATGTTTGTGGGTTTCTGTCACAGTGGAGGACATCTTAGACACTGGCATCTTCAAAATTATTCAGGAGATTACTTTAAGGACCTCATGGTTCCTCTTGGTCTGAATGTTGGCCTAAATAGTTCTCTGCTTTATAGCATCCACTATAAATGTGGTTAAGTGTCCTTCTGTCCTCACTCATTCCTACACTTATGCGAGTGTTGCCTTAAAATGCAGTGAAATCAACCAGATATCAAATACCACATGCTAGCCATATTTTATGGGCATTCTTTCAGGTTTACACAGATGGGTTTGAGTGTTTGGTGGATAAGATACATAATAAACTTTTAAAAAATCTGCTGTTCTTCCCCAGCTCCTAGTCCCTTGTATAACTAGATGTCATGGCCAGGGTCATCCCAGAACATGTTAATGCCTGAGGCACAAGACAAATTGTAAATCTTTTATCCCATATACTCAAACTGACCGAACTGGTAGTTGAATCTTATTGTGGATCTAGTAGTGTTTTGTTCTTCATTACACCTGAGGATAAGGGGCCAGATCAGAGGGCACAGCTGGCCCCACACCACACATTTCTGACTGCTCTATGTGCAAAGAGCTAAACTGCTGGGTGAGAACAGATTAAATTGTAATTTAAATTTATATATACAGTTTTACCACAAGAAACTTGACCTCAGAGTAACACAGAATAAAGAAAAATACAGCAAAAACAGTGCAGTAAAAATGAAATGAAATGAAGTAAAACCAGGATATATGGATTTGAAATACCTTGGGTAAGAGAGCTGATGTGAATCATACTGAGCAGGAAATGGCAATTAGGGTTAAATACCCCTTTCCCCTGCCAATCTCTACCTCCATGTGCCCCTTTCTACATACCACTGGGTTACTTTTACACATATTCATAATGTGTAGTCTAGCCAATTATTGCAGAGTACTTCATTCATCTCAAGAGGGCCCTGTGATTCAGGTTCAGAAGTGTTCCAGGCATAATGAATCTCTGATTTCTTTTGCTCATAGAGAGGTTTGCAGGGCAACAACTTTGTCTGAGAGTGTTTTCCTCATAGAAATTGCAAGGAAAAAAAAATCTTATTCTCAGAAAGCAAGCTGTAGGGACCACCTCCAACAGTTAGGTGGGAGCAGGATAGAACATTTATGCAGATATATGTCAAGTTTGTTTCCTATTAGGTGAGCAATCCCTGTCTTATCCTTAAAGAAGGTAAATCTTGAGGAGGAAGCTTGTATAGAATATCCATGGCCACAAGAGAGAGCCAGATAGTTACAGGAAAAAAATTAACTGAAGCTGTGCTGGATCTTGATTGATTCTTAAAAGTGCCATTGCTATTACAGCTGAACTCAGTGGCTGCTGAGACATTTGTATCTGACACTTATAGTGGAATTGCATTAGTGACAATCTGGACATGAAGCTCTTAATTGTATGAATTTCAATTGCACAATGTGAATGACTAATGATTTTTAAAAGCAGGTCCTAACAAAACAATCAGAAATTTTGCACTTCCTTATTTAGTCTTATGGAACACAATCTGCTGGAAGGACTCTTATATAAGCCCCCTTGAATAATTATTGCACAGAATGATTTCTGGATTTTGATCCTCATAATAGAAAATAACTTCAACTCCCCAAACCTGATTGATCATTAGCAATGTTGTGGGTTTTCCTTGTTGCATCTACTGTCTCTTAGGAATGCCACTCACAGGTCTAGCTTTCATAATAATGTCTTATTTTTACCTCCCATCCTCTCCATTAAGGCATTGTGTGTAGGCATCCTTCAATCTTGAGAGACTATGGTAATGCATTAAGGCATTATTCCAAATCCAAACATATGATTAGTTTATAGTGGTACAGATGGTTACACTTCTGGATTTAAAGGGACCGGTTAGCTGTACAGATGGCTCTAGGTTGGTGTATCATGTTTGACAGGCTGCCTCAACTCCATCTCTTATCCTCCTGCCCCTCCATTTCATTAGCAGGCAGGTGGGGCAGGGGAGAATGGAGAAGGATGTGGTGTCAGTCAAGGAAATGGATGTGGCATCACAACTGGGAAGGAAGGTGTGAAGAGATAATATTGACCTCCAGCAGCAGCCCATTCATGATGCCTGGTCCCATCTGGTCTGGGATCGGTGAATAGTTGAAAAGACACCCACTTCTCCTTGCCTCTCCCATGTCTCCTCAAACTTTTTCTGGAGAGGTGGAATATTCTCTGAAGTACATTGCGCATCTTCAAGATGTTGCAGGAAAATGGAGGGAGAGCAGCAAATAATGTTTCCAACCTCTATTCATGGTACAGAGTACCTAAAGCCAATCAAATGTTTTTGTTACACGAGACAGAAAATTCCACCTGCATCACTTGCAGTAAAAATGCAACATGAGGGCAACACAAACATCTAAACAGTCTTCTGTTTGTATGACAAAAATTTGCCAGCCTCACTTTGCCTGTTCGTAGGGCTGGTTCCACATTTTATATATTTTTAATTCAAGGAGGATAATGCAAAGAGCTATGTTCCAGTTATTTATCTTTGTAGTCGGAAAAGAGGGAGGCTAAAACAAGTGCTATCAAGAAACGTCCAGAGCGGTCTGGTAAGCAGAGATGTTGGCAAGTCTGAATCCCAAGTCCAAGTCTAAGTCTTTGGTACCAAGCCCCAAGTCCGAGTTCCTATTTAAAAAAAGCTTTCTCTCCCCCCCCCCAGAAACAAGGGAGGGGTTGGTTTGGTTCTGAGTTGCAAGTTGAATCGGAGTCAATGGGGGGAAAAATGAGTAGTGTCTGAGTTGAGTCATTGGTGTGACGTATGTCCGACTTGACAAGGGAGTCCAATGATTTTAGTCCCCATCCCTGCTGGTTAGCACTAAAGGGTTCTTATCTAGTGCAATTTATTTCACTTCACACTTGAGCAACCTTTCCATGTACACTGGAGACATTCCATCTCCCAGGAGGAGGCTCTGGACAGGTCCATGGATTGCTCCAATTTGTCCCCCTTTTGATTATTGACACTCCTTTCCCTGCCTTTTGTCACCCACTGGCCACAGCGACTTCCCTCTTTTAAATTTTTTCTTTAGGATGTCCAGACAATCAATGGCCTTTGGACATGTGGTCCATGCAAATTTTTGTAGTCCCCAAGGCTTCCCCAGAGTCTTCTCCTTTTAACCTTGACAGACCCCGTAAGGTATTTCACTATCCCCTCCGATTTTTAAAAAGAAGAGCAAGAAAATAGAAGTGCCCATTTCAGGACTTCCAGTTTACACTATTGTTAAAATGTCTGAAAAGGGACTGTTTTACAGTCCAATGCAGCCCACAGTGGGTTCTTGGAACAAATTGTGCCTGCCCACCAGTGACTGGATAGCTCAGTGACCTATGTATCAGACTATGGAGCCAGAGGCTAGAAGTTTGATTTCCCAGTGTGCCTCACAGAAGCCGATATAGCCCTGGGCAAGCTTCGAAGTCCCAGGAAAGAATGGTAAACCACTTCTGAATGCTCCATACTTAGAAAACCATGAAAAGAGTCACCATAAGTCAAGATGGACTAGAGCATGTAATTATTACTATTGAGCCTTCCCACCACTGTCTTCAAGTGCTAGTGTAACAGAGGATACATTAGTATTATTAGTATATGATTTTAATTGTTCTGAGCTGCTATGGGTCCCCTATGAGGAGAAAGGCAGCATATAAGTTAAACAAACAAACAAACAGAGTGAGTGAGTGAGTGAGTGAGTGAGTGAGTGAGTGAGTGAGTGAGTGAGTGAGTGAGTGAGTGAGTGAGTGAGTGAGTGAGTGAGTGAGTGGGACAGACATAGCTGCAGTAGTCTGACTCTCATCCAAAGAGGAAGAGACCTTTATTTTTTGTGTAAAAACCATGAAAAGGTGGGTTTGCTTTGTAAGAAATCCTGCATAGTGCTGATTACAGTTTGTCTGAGTTAGACATCATGACAAACCATGGCCAGACAAATCTGTGTGGAAAAAAGAGAGAGTCTGGCAGCACACAATATGTTCTCAATTTTCCAAACTGTGTTTGGCATTATCATTAATGGGACATCTGGATTGTCTTTGGTTATTGCTCAGCTGTGGATATAGGTATCAGATAATGACTTATAATGATATAGACCTATAAAAAGTTCAGCTGTCTTAAGGAAAGTGCTATTTCTATTGTGGTTTTGTCTTCTATATCCCTTTTATCTTGCTCTTGTCCTACAGAATCAATCTCTTGCCGCATCTAACAAACATAATCCTCTTTAGTTACATCTCCAGAAGTGTTGAAGAAATAACTGAGATCACACACTAGAGATTGCAAATTCAGGTAAGGTATCTATAGTGAGTCCAGATCAGCTTTTCAGAGGGAGACAAAGTATTTTGATAGAAGTATTGTTGGGTAATAAAGAAGGGGAGACAGGAAGGAACCAGAAATATCTTATCCCTCTCCAGTTCAGAGCTATGTCCAGAGAAAAGAGTGGGGGGGGGAGGGGAGAGATTCCTTCATTAGGTGACAAAAGTTTGGCTTTCGAAGACTTATGCAGTTTCCATCTCTAGCTTTTTAAAGCATTTGCTAGTAGAGATGTTGTAGTGGTTTAATTGGAATTTGGATTATTTGAGGAGACTGGAATTCCAAGCAAAACCCAGTACCACAATCATTAACACATAGCAGAATAGGAACCATCAGATGCTGTGACTCATCTTTGATGCTCTGGTTGGGTGAAAATTTGGCCAGTTCAAATTCCAGGGTGGGGTATTACAAATGCTGGGGAAATTTTGCAATAATGACAACTGCTTAGGATTCAAATCAACAGTTTATCCATTTAGCACGTGCACAAAGGCAATATTACTGCAATCTGCATCCCTGACAGATGTATAAATCTTCATATGATTAGATGACATGATGTTCTCAGCCTACTTCATTCTTCAGCACTTTGCTTACAGCTTATTCATACAATCGCAATCTGGATTCCACTGTGTAGGCGATGAACTGGGCATCTCAATAAATTGTGAGCAGCACCAATTCTTATTTCGTACATTGTCACAAATCCTCCTAAAATTATTTGAACTGTAGGAATAAAATGCTTATTGTGACATTCATCAACTATTTGACCAACTTTGTTCCCCAGTGATACAGAGTACAACCTAAAACATAAGAAGTCAGTTTCGTATCTTGGATCAACCCATCTAGTTCTCTATTACTTGTATTGACTTCCCACAGCTCTCCAGCCATTCAAGCAGGAACTTCTCTGGCTTTGTCTGTGCTTTGCCACTGAACTATAGCTCTTTTCAGGTAAGCTGGGGACGCTTGTGTGAACAGCCATAGACAGTAACTCCCAAGGCTTGCTGATTATGGGCTTATCTATACAGGTTCTTTTGTAGAGGGCTGTGTAGGCTAAAGTGATTGGTTCTTATATGTAATATTCAAGCAATTATCTATGTTAACTCTGTACAAGCATATGCGGATAAAAATTAAAACAAAATGAAAACAAAAAACAAAAACACGTTGTAGCGCCTTAAAGACTAGCTGATATATCTCAGTGGGAACTTTTGTGAGTACATCCACTTCTTTCTTATTTATTTATTTATTTATTTATTTATTTATTTATTTATTTATTTAACTTATATGCCGCCCACACTACCCAAAGGTCTCTGGGCGGTTTACATTTAAAATACAATAAAAAGACAAAACAATTAAAATGCAATTAAAATATATACTCTAAAAATTGCCATCATCAGGACCCACAGTTGATGTTATTTCAGTTAAAAGCCTTCTGGAACAGGAAGGTTTTGACATGGCGTCGAAATGCTATCAGCGTCGGCGCCAGACGAATCTCAGTTGGGAGGGCATTCCATAGTCTGGGGGCAGCTGCCAAAAAGGCCCTTTCTCTACAAGCCATCCCTCTTATCTCCTTGACGGGCAGCTCTTTCAAAAGGGCCCCTTGGCTAGATCTTAACTGCTGGGTAGGTTCATATGGAAGGAGGCGGTCCTTCAGGTATCCAGGGCCCAAGACATTTAGGACTTTATATGTCAAAATAAGCACTTTGAATTGGGCAGCAACTGGTAGCCAATGTAATTTAAACAGAATCAGCTTGATATGTTCCCTAGCGGCCCCACCACTCACCAGCCATGCAGCTCAATTCTGGACCACTTGCAGTCGCCGGACCATCTTCAAAGGCAGCCCCACATAGAACGCTCTGCAGTAATCTGTATGAGATGTTACCACTGCATGTGTAACTATCATGAGACTCCGCTTGTCCAGGTAGGGCCATAGCTGGTATAATTTCCGCAGTTGAAGGAAGGTGCTCCTGGCCACTGAGTCCACCTGGGCTTCCAGTGTTAGACTGGAGTCCAGGAGCATCCCCAAGCTGTGGACCCTGTCCCTTAGGGGGAGTGTAACCCCATTCAGGGCAGGGAAATGGCCCTCCAGCCTGTCTGGTGAAGCACCCACTAACAGCACTTCCATCTTGTCTGGATTGAGTTTCAATTTATTAACCCTCATCCAGTCCATTATCAGGTCCAGACACAAGTTCAGCACAGAAACCGCCTCACCTGGATTGGTGGAAAACGAGAGGTAGAGTTGAGTGTCGTTAAGCATATTGCTGACTTCTCAGCCCAAACCTCCTGATGACCTCTCCCAGCAGTTCCATGTAGATATTCCCCGGCCACAAACTGCTCCAACACTTGCCCAAATAAGGGAGGTTCATCACTGGTTGGTAGTTAGCCACCAGCCCTGGGTCCAGGTTAGGCTTTTAAAGGAGTGGTCGAATTACTGCCTCTTTCAAGGCAGTAAGGACCACTCCCTCTCTCAAAGAGGCATTCACGGCCTCCTGGACTCAGGTGTGAACCCCCCTGGCAGATCTTCCAGTTAGCCAAGATGGGCAAGGGTCGAGCAGAGTGGTGGTAGAACGGACAGATCCAAGCACCCCGTCCACACCCTCAGGTCTCAACAATTGAAACTCATCCATTAATACTTGACCTAAACGTAGCACACTGGACACATCCTCTGATTCTGCACTAATGGTGGAATCCAACCCACTGCAAATCTGAGCGATTTCCCCCTCAAAATGAATGGCAAACTCATCACAGCGAGCTGATAAGTAGTCCAGGACCTCCACCAGATTTCCCAGTTGAAGAAGATCCCGGACCACCCGAGACAGCTCTGCTGGATGACATTCTGAGGAAGCAATACAGCTGGAGAAACATTGCTGTTTCACCAGCCACATTGCCACGAAATAGGCCCGATAATGGGCTCTAAGTTGTGTTCGATCGGACTCCCAGTGGGATTTCCTCCACCTGCACTCCATCCATCTCCCCTCTCGCTTCGTTGCCCACAGTTCAGAAATATACGAAGGAGCTGTCTGGACTCTGTATGCAGGGAGAGGGCGCTTAGGCGCAATCGTGTCAACTGCCCGGGTCATCTCCCTACTCCATAGGGTGACCTGAGCTTCGAAGGAGTGCCAACCATATCAGACGGATAATCCCCCAGAGCATTCAGGAAACCATCTGGATCCATTAGTCTCCAAGGGTGGATCATCTTAATAGATCCCCCACCCTTGCAGAGGGGAGAAGAAGTTAATAGACTAAACTTGATCAGGAAGTGTTCTGACCATGACAATGGAGTTACAACCAGCCCCTCCACATCCAAGCAACCATCTTCCAGTCTCACTGAGAAAACCAGGTCCAAGGTATGGCCCTTCTCATCTGTCAGGCCAATGACACATTGATACAGCCCCATGGTTGTCATGGCAGCCATGAAGTCCTGAGCCGCCCCAGTCAAGGCAGCCTTGGCATTAATGTTGAGGTCCCCCAGCACCAACAGCCTGGGAGTCCTCAACACCGGGTCCGAGACTACCTTCATCAGCTCAGGCAGAGAGACTGTTGGTACACAGCAGTGTGGGCAGTACACTAACAGAATCCCTAATTTGTCTCGCAAGCCCAACACACAATACAGCCCCTCAAGACCTCCTCTCAAAGGGGTAGGAAGCCTGGTCAAGGAGATAGAACTCCTATAGACTATAGCAACTCCCCCTCCACAACCCTCCAAGCGACATTGGTGCTGGACCGAGTGCCCAGGCAGACACAGCTGGGAGAGGGAAACACCACCGTCCTCTCCCACCCAGATATCAGTAATGCACACCAGGTCAGCACCCTCATCCAGAATTACATCATGGATGAGAACAGTCTTATTTTGTACTGACCTGGTGTTCATCAGCAGCACTGTGTGGTTTGAGGGTTTGCTGTATGGTCACCTGATACCATCTGGTTGGGGGTAGGACTAGAAGAGGGGATAAATGTAAGATATCTAACCTCTCTTCTCCTATGTGGGCATGTTCTAACCCCACCACCATTCCTTCCTCTACCCAACACCACATCAATGGCTTCCCCCTCCAACGCCCTCCCCCCTTCCCGTTCCCTCAAATCCACTGTGGGTCTCTCTTAATTGATGGCAATTAATAATCGCAATTTAAAAATAAATAAAAAATAAAACCCTTCTCTTCCCCGCCCCAGCCATGTGGCTGATGTTGAGAGGGGGTGAGGCAGCCAGGAGCAGCAGGTCCCAGTCCTGCAAAAACAGGGAGACTGAGCCAGCTCCCTTGGAAAGGAGCCCAACCAGCAGGAGCCCAACCACAGTCCCACTGTCTCTCACACAGTGAGCTGTGGCCAGCAGATAGTCTTTGGCTCCTCCTGAGTGCAGGAACGTTGGTCCGGTAGGGTCCCAAGAGCAGCTCTGGCTTAAAAGCCCTCTCTCCCCCTGAGCCAGCATACTTTCCAGAACCTGCATTCTCCTTGTTTCATCATTAGAACTACTGAGAGCTATAACAGTTGTTTATCACTAGAGATGTTCCAAGAGCTTTTGCTCAGGCACCACAAGCAATTATACACACATCTGTGGCATCAGATGAAAATACTTCACTGAATGTTGGCCCAGCAATGCATCTACTCTACATTATGTCATGTCGTCGTTCCTGATTAACACACACCATGTGCTCTGATACATGTAACATTTGCCCTTGCAGAGATCAGAACTCAGAAAGTTACTTTTAAAAAGCACTTACCATATTTTTCGCTCCATAAGACGCACCTGACAATAAGACACACCTAATTAAAATAAATAAATAAAAAATAAATAAAATTCCGCCCCAACCAGCTCATCATCTGGAAGCGCTCCCTGCCCTGGAAGGGGGGGAGAAGGGCAGCATGGTGGCGATGGTGGTGGTCGGAAGCCAGTATTCACTCCATAAGATGTACACAATCCCCCCCCTTTTTGAGGGGGAAGGTTTAAAAGACTCTAGAGATTGGTTATGGTTACAGTTACAGTTTATAAAAAGTAATTCTTTACTTTCTGTTTCTAGAAAGTAACTATAACAGTTATTATTAAAAAGAAGACTGTTTCCCCACCACCTCCATAGCATAGAATTAGGCATCCTTCAGTCTCGAGAGACTATGGTAAGGTGCTCTGAATAGAGGACTTGGAACAGCATCTAGTGTGGCTGAGAAGACCAATTTGAGAGTGACCATCCCTTCCACAATGAAGATTGTAAATACAATCTGTCCCATGTCCAGCTTCCTAATTTTGTTGGTTTCAGGACTGCCTCTTTGCGTTGGCCTGCTGGACATTCAAAATGTGGAAGGCCATTGATGCACTGCCTGCCTCCAGGCTGAACACTCAGATGTCAAGGTTTCCCATCTGTTGAGGTCCATTCCTAAGGCCTTCAGACCGCACTTGCAGATATCCCTGTATCACAGCTGTGGTCTCCCTCCAGGGTGATTTCCTTTTACTAATTCTCCATACAGGAGATCTTTTGGAATCCAACCATCAGCCATTCTCACAACATCCCCAAGCCAACATAGATGTCGCTGTTTCAGTAATATATACATGCTAAAATTCCAGCTCGTTCTAGGACTACTGTCATCCTGCCAGCTGATACCAAAAACGCATCAGAGACAACGCATATGGAAAGTGTTCAGCTTCCTCTCCTGCTGTGCACAAAGGGTCCAGGACTCGCTGCAGTACAGGAGTATGATCAGGACACAGGCACTAAGGTGGTACCTCGACTTACGAACTTAATCCAATTTGGAAAGACGTTCGTACATCGAAAAGTTCATAAGTCGAAGTACCATTTCCCATTGAAATGCATGGGAATGGAATTAATCTGTTCCAGCATTTCAAAAGCCAAAAAGGCAGAGGGAAAGGGCTGGAAATTCCAATTTCCTGCCCTTTCTCCCTGCCTTTTTGGCTTCGGAGGTCTCAAATGGCTTCTTCCGATGTCAGGGGGAAAGCCCTTTGAGAGCTCTGAAGGTGCCGATCGTGGTGGTGGGGACCCACAGGGAGGTCTCCCAGGGCTTGCCCGCCACCATGGGAGACCTCCCTGGGGGTCCCTGCCACCGCAATCAGTGCCTTCGGATCTCTCAAACAGCTTCCTCCAATGTCGGGCGGAAAGCCCTTTGAAAGCTCCGAAGGCAAAAAGGCAGAAAGAAAGAGCTGGAAATTCAAATTTCCCACCCTTTCTCCCTGCCTTTTTGCCTTTGGGGCTCTCAAAGGGCTTTCTCCCCAACATCGGAGGAAGCTCTTTGAGAGCTCCAAAGCCAAAAAGGCAGATAGAAAGTGCAGGAAATTCGAATTTCCAGCCCTTTCTCCCTGCCTTTTTGCAAGGAGCCATTTACGAACGGCTCCGTTCGCAAAAAAATGGCATTGACTTGCGAACGGAGCCTCGACTTCGTTCGTAGGTCGAGCTCCATTTGCAAGTCGATGCCAATTTTTGCTAACAGAGCCATACGTAAATCGAAAAGTTTGTATCTAGGAACATTCATAAGTTGAGGGTTGACTGTATAGATATGGATCTTGGTATGTGCCATCAGCTTCCTTTTAAGCCATACTCTCTTTGTGAGTCTACAGAACATGGTAGCTGCTTTGCTAATGCGTTTATCCAGCTTGACATCTAGGGAGAGAGTGTCCAAGATCATTGAGCCAAGGTACACAAAGTCATGAACAACCTCTAATTCATGTGAGGAGATGGTAATACAGGGAGGTGAGTCAACGCCCTGGCCCATGACTTCAGGGTGATTGTTAATCCAAAGTCCTGGCAGGCCTTGCTAAAACGATTCATGAGTTGTAGGAGGTCTTCAGCAGAATGGGCAAGAATAGCTGCATCATTTGTGAAGAGGACGTCCCGCATGCATTTCAGCTGGACGTTGGTCTTCGCTCTCAGTCTAGAGAGATTAAAGAGCTTTCCATCTGATCTAGTCCGGAGATAGACACCTTTTGTTGCAGTTCCAAAGGTGTGCTTCAGCATGACAACTAAAAAGCAGTTAACACTGGAATGCTACAAGCATTTGGTCTGTAGTACAAAACATGCTCTACTCTGGTCTCCTTGTGGTTTCAACACCATCAACCAAAGCATAAGCAGCAGCACAAGGCATATCACTTGTACTATGTGACAAACTCCTTCACCTGTACAACTAGAAAGGTAAGTAAAAAGTTCCATATATCACAATAGGACTCATAATATCTTTTGTTATATTACAGTTCTGGTGTAATATAACTTAAATAATGATTTAATTGCAAGTAACTTATTATTTGTAACTTGTTACTTCGAATAAATAATCTTTGGCTTTCTAGAACTGAAATCACACACAAGAAAACGAGTTATTCCACTAACTTGCTGAGACTCTTTCTGCTAAATGAATGGAATGTTAATTGAATTTTTAGATTACAATAGTTAATCTCACAGGCAAATTTATGAGACACCCACCTTAGCAAGACTGGGGTTACTAATCCAGTCTATTTGTCCCAAATGAAAACATAAAGTGGGGAAGCGGCTGGTCTTTCTTGTTACCTCTAATAGATGAATGTCCCATAAATTGGAATGAGCTGGCTCTTTCTTAAGATTTAGTTTGGGGAGACTGGATTTTTATTTTCCTAGGGTTTATTCCTTTCTTTTTCTCTCTTTATGTGCATCTCCGCAGTTTGAACTGCAGTCCTCCAGTTCCCTTTCCAACCTATTCAAGAGCTTTTTCAGACATTTCACAGTTTTCAATTCATGCCTCCTTCTTTTTCTCCCTCCCTCTTTCCTTTTTAAAGGGGCACTGAAATTTATACAATATTTAAGTAGCATAGCGGAGTCCTGGAAGATATTATTAATGTAAAAGGGACAGGCTGGAAATGCACTTGAACCTGGTTACAATTAGAGGGTGATTTTTCTAAAGGTCAATGAATTCAGATAATATCCACAGGGGGGAAAAGAAATTTAATACCTTTTTAGTGAATTAATTAATTATAATATTATATCGGCTTGGGGTTCTTTTCCAGAGTGATTAAGGGAGCGATCTGTCTTCGGAGAGGCTGGGGGAGTCAGCAAGTGAGCGAGAGACTGACAGAGTGAGGGAGAAAGGGGGAGAGAGACACTTTAATGCAAGAATAATGGAGCCTTTTCTTTCTTTTAAAAACTTGCTGTATTTCAAGGCCACACGCTCCCTGCCTTCCTGGCCCTGCTTCTTTCTGCTCTTTGGGTAGGCATTTCCATTATGCTTACACCAAAGCCCATAGAAAGCAGAGGCCATTATTCCTTTAGGATTTGGGTCAAAAACTGGATGTGCAGGAAATGGAAGAGCATGCGTACGGAAGTGGCAGACAAAAGCTTAAGGTAAAGGGAAGTTTCTGCATAGACACTCTAGCCTTGTTGACCAATATAACTCCTAAATGTTTAAAGTTGATTCAGTTCATCTGAAGTTGATTAATTTAACATTTTAGTTGATTAATAATATCCTTTTAAACTGACTTTATACATTTGAATATATCTGCATATTGTCAAAACCACAATACAGCCATTTTTGTGGTATGACTTGAAATTTAGTAAACAAGATACTGATTAATGTTAATAATTATCTTTAAGATTTATTTCTTATTCATTTCACAACAAAACTAAAATTTACCCCAAAACATACATGTATGTACTTTATTCTCATTCTAATGATTAACATTTGCTCTCACCAGTTACTGGCTAAGGCTACAACCCTACTTTCTTTAACAAAGTGGGAGTAACTTTGAGTAAACATGCATAGGATAAGATTGAACAACTTTGGTTCGTTAAACTAGGAATCTACCCAATTCATGATGGCATCTTAAACACACTTACTAAGAAATATATTGAATTCTATAGGGAGTGGTCGACCAGACCAGATGGGCGGGATATCAATCAATCAATCAATCAATCAATCAATCAATCAAATAAATAAATAAATATTATATAGGAACTCAAAGACTATATATTATTGAACTTCTGAGTAAATATGTTTGGTTTTATTGTAAGGTGCAGGCCTGCTAGCTACCTGTGCATCTTCCTTCTTGCAAAGGAAACAAACAGGTTAGTTTCTCTAACCTGTATGTATGTTTTGCCTGGAATGTACAACTTTTATTGCAACAGATATTTAATATACAATATCTATTTTTTTTACTTTATTTTATTTTATTTTATTGTGTTGCATTTTTTTACCCTCACTGCTGTTAAGTGTATGTTTTACTTTGTTTACACAGTTTCCTGTATTGCTTTTGCTTATAAAAATAGTTTGTTGTATTTGCAATAACAATTAATATACACAGGCTGAAATCCTATTGCTTAGTGAAGTAAACTGCACTGGAGTAGATCTACTGAATCACTGGGAACTTGGTAAGTTACCTCCCCTGTAAATGTCATTGATTCAAATGGGCTTACTTCAACTGCAATTTATTAATTTATAATTAGAGTATTTGAATCAATGAAACCTATGGAGCTGGTGACATATTAAATACCTATTGCTTCAATAGAACTACTTTAGTGTAGTTTACCATGCTAAGTAAAAGGATTTTGGCCACAATTAGTAAGCACAAAGAAGCTCTTGTATCTTTATGCGGACTGATAAGCTGAGGCCAGCATTTCTTGAAACAAGAAGGGTGAGGCACAGAGAGAGGACTGCTGCATCCTTTTTGTATACAGAAATGGAGCAAGATGGTGCAGAAGGCCTGTGGCTAGGAAATTCCAAGTTCCCCATTATTTCATCACAGGATTGCCAGCTGATTGGAAGGAGTGCAGCAGAGCCTGTGAGGCCAATGAAGCCAGCAAGCTAAGCCTTTCAATTCCATCCACATTTCTACCACTTATTTGCTGGTACTTATTTTGCTAAGCCAAAGGATTTGTGGTTGTCTGCTTAACCAGCACCCATTTTCTTGCTTTTCCCACGTCTTGTTTACTTTCAACACCAGACCCCTGTCTGATCATATTGTTCCAGGGAAAGGAATGGATGCTGAGATTGGACTCTGATGGGAGACCCTTGAAAAGGAGCAGATTTATGTCACTCAAGATCCTCTTCTTTAAAACAAGAGCCAGAGGTACTTTTACAGAAAAAAAACTCAGATTTGCAGAAAACACATAAAGCATTTATTATTATTTTATTATCTCTAGCATGCAACTACTCTAAGCACCCTCACTAGCCTAGCAAAATGCTTAAGACCCAAGTGCCACACTCTATGATGTTCCCTGGCATTAGTTTATCCTCTGCCCAAGTCAGGGCTGAAATTTACACTCTCAGCTAATCCACCCAGCCAGTGAAATTAATTATACCCTCGTACATTAAAAATTAACATAACCTTTCTGGATATATATGCTTATAAGCACAGAAGCATGCTAGATTCCCTGAGCTACTGTAATTGGAGTTGCTTTTTTTCATCCTAAAACCATCCCCCTTGTCCTCCGCCTCCCCAAATGTGGACATTTGAACTCATTAATCAGAGATCCTCAGAAGCTAGTAAAGTTTAAGAGCCTGTAATTGCATTCTATCCTGAAACAGTCTGTGGGGGTGAAATGGAGGTGTGTCCTATTTCTAATGAATATTCAAATATGCACATAGACGGAGGGAGGTTCTGAGATTTAATCAGATGCCTTGCTTGGAAACCGCCTTCTGGGGCGGCTTACACAGTTTCTTTCTTTCTTTCTTTCTTTCTTTCTTTCTTTCTTTCACCGCATAGGTGCAAGCACTGGGTTTCTTATGAGTTTGAATGAATATCACGTACCCTATTTCTCTCCTGTTCACCAAAGCTTGTACTGTATTTGCTATCTTGGAGGGGCACCACACACAGAAGAATACTTGGCAAATGTGTTGTTTGCTGCTTCCTGGTTGTTTGTTCTTCACAGCCTGTGTTATCTTTGGTATGGGAATATTCAAAAGAAACTCCTGGCTTGGTCTGTGTACTACATGAGTTAAGGATAGTGTCTCCTAGCAACTAGGTTGTTGAATTCTTTCTCCACTGTGTTCTCACGTTGGAGTTATTTATGCTCATATATTAAGAGTCATTTTTTCAGGTATAGTTTTTGTGTGTACAATCTCAAAAGAACGAAGTGTGTTTGTGCCCTTTTAAGAATCCACAGGTATGGCAAAGTGGATCAGGTGGGGGAGGTACAAGGTCTACTTTGCTCACCCCTGAATATTCACCAGCTCATATCCATTTGCTTCTAAAAGGCCACAACATTATAGTAAAGGTGCGCGGCAGGGATCAGAGGTGGTAGGTATCACTGAAGACAGTTTGTTATATACAAGAAATTTAGGCATAGATTAATAAGATATCCCCCCTTAGGTCTGCCCAGAAATAGAAGCTCTGTAAAACATCTCTTCAGTCCCCTCCCCCCCAATATTCTGAACCCACCCTCTTTTTTCTTTTAAAATTATCTCTAACTCTGTTCCTTACATTTCCATTCCCTCCGATCCCTTTTCTTTTATTCTGTTCCACTATCTGGTTTCCTTCACGTCTATGTTTTTGTTCTATTTCATAATGGTTGCACTACACTGTGGCTAGAGGTTTGCAGTCATTCCTTCACATTCCCTGTCTGTGCCTTGTAAGAAATAAAGAATGAGTTTCAGAATTACCCTAGGTTTTATGCTCAGAAATAAGTCCAAATGAGTTCTGGAATAGTTAGTGTAATGATTCACACAGAATGACTAAACTATGATCCTAGAATAAGAAAACAGCAATCTATAGTCTAAAGTAAGTTTTAGTGTAGAAGCAGATGTATGGAAATGGCAGAAGTTGTGTTGAGAACCTTTATATAACTTAGGGTATGGCTACATTAGCAGCAGAGAGCAAGCTAGTGTGGGGTGCTTGGGAACAATTGGGCTTGATTAGAACCTTCTAGCCAAGCCTGGCCATTCACATACAAAAATGGTTCCTGTTGGCCTCAAAGGTCTAGTCAAGAAACTGCCTGCAGCTGAAGCAACTGCTGTAGATTCAACTGTGGGCCATTTCTTGACCATCCCTTTAAGGCAAGGTAAAGAGCCTCGTGGTGCAGTGGTTAAACTGCTGTACTGCAGCCAAAACTGTGCTCATGACCTGGGGTTCAATCCCAGGTAGCCGGCTCTAGGTTGACTCAGCTTTCTATCCTTCTGAGGTTGGTAAAATGAGTACCCAGCTCACTGGGGGGGGGGGGGAGAGAGAAATGTGTAGCCTGCATAATTAACTTGTAAACCGCCCAGAGAGTGCTTGAAGCACTATGGGGCGGTATATAAGCAGCACACTTTGCTTTTTTTTGCTTTGCTTTGCTTTAAAGAAAATATTTTATATATATATCTTATATAGCACATCAACAATAGTCTACATATAGCCCCCCCCCAAATATTTCTTATTAAGCCACTTCATGATATTGGCAAACTGCATTAGGAAGGCTTGCTGGGGATTAGTTGCAGTGATCACACACTCTGGAACTTATCCAAACCCACAGCAATCCTACTTGCACCAGAAAAGGAGAAGCCCCTTGACTGAGGCCAGAAAGATGTGAGTAGGAACTCACTGGAGGATGGACTGGTACACTCAACAAAGATGTAATCTGATCACCATCTTTAAAACCTCACCAGCCTGTCCCTGCAGTGGTCCAAAGAGCGGCCTAAACAATCTGTGTAGTGGCAACCTCCTATATGGATCTGCCCTAAATTTGAGATCCTCAACAATGGTCCTGTGGCATTTCGTCCTACCTTTGTGAGAGGACAGGTTGTTGGTTACATGAGGTAATATCTTTCTTTCTCTTTAGCAGTGCAGATTATAGAACTCTCTCCCAAGAGAAGGTAAGCTGACTCCATCTTTGTTGAGTTTTTGATGGGTGGTTAAAACTTACTTGTTTTGAGGAGCATTTGGCCTGTAAGAGTGTTAGGATAAAGCAAGTATTTCAAGAATGTTTGGACCTGCTTTTAAACAAGGCTTGTCATGTGTGTTTTTTTAAATGTTTAATTCTGTTTTTAATCGTATTAATGTATTCTAAATTGCTTTGGGTACTCTGCTGGACCAAAATGAGATAAACAAATGTACAAATAAATAGGTATCATGTTATGTTAAATTCTGCCCTGGTTCTACACTTGTACTGATTAAAATGGATGAGGAACCTTAATAAGAATCCATTAAGACTCCACACTTTTACTGTACTTCAATGCTGTGCCCAGTGAGTACAGTTGGGGTGGGGTGGGGGATAAAAGGTATAACAAGGCAGCTGATCTGAATGAATTTGAATATGCATCCTTAAGCTCTGCTGAGCTCAACACTGGTTTAAGCCATGTATTCCATGAACTCATGAAGTTTCCAGCTCATAAATATTTGACCTACAGTCCCTAAGCATATCAGTAGCTGAGCTGAAGAGGCCTCATGCCCAGTGAGCAAGCCTTTTCAGTTTATTCTTCTGCCCTGGAGCTTTCTCAAAGCCATTCCAGGTCATTCTGCTGCATGAAGTACACCACTTCCTCCCAGTTTAAGCTATACAGTTCCTAAAGCCAGGCAAGTAATTTTGGGCCATAAGGCAGAAGACCCCATAAGAACCTCTTGCTTCCCTTGAAAATAATACCAGAACCAAAATGACATATTATATGATACTTTTGCCTGGGAAAACCAGACAGAGGACAGAAAACTGATGGCACAAATAATACTTTGTTACACAGCAAAATGTAGATCCATAAGTGTGCTCCTGTAACTTTTAAAATGGGAAAAGGCATTTAAAATGGGTAAGAGATTTTTAAAACTCTTTTAAAAAATCCATGAAGTTATATTTTTCTCTGAGGATTGGTGGGGGGGGGGAGCATCGAAAATAATGATGTCAAAATCATTTCATATGTGAGGGAGAGGCAGAAAAATCTCAGCTGTCCTGAGCAAAATGTGCCACTTGAAGTGAGCATAACAGACAGAGAAAATGTGAAGACAGATTCCTTTGAGGTGGCTTGTGTCAATCTTATGACATTTAAGGACAACCTTGATCACTTGAGCTTCATCCACAAAACTTTGTGCAAAGGATGCATGATAGGACACTCACGATCCACCAACAATGTACTGTCTGCCCCTTTCCCTGTTGGGTGAGGCAGGCCTCTACTTGTGTCTCCTCCACTGAGTTCATTTCTTCCCATTACAAAACAAAACCCACCATCTTTCCTTAGGCAAGCCCTTTCTTCCTCACTCCCCCCCCACCCGCCGCCTCTCCCTCCCCCTGCCTGTACACGGCTATGCCAAAGAGAGCCTGTTCATTCCCATTGTGCTATCTTTGGGTCCTAAATTAAAATTTATGACATCTTGAAATGAGCAGTGAGGGTAATTTTGCTTCTGAGTGAAGATGCTAATGAGTCTCCTTAATGGCGTGAATAAGGAGTTGACGGGTCGTGTGTCACTTTGCGCAGCCCGCGCCGGTGGTGTAATGGCCACAGTAAGTGTCTGTAATTATACCCTGTCTCGCTGTATTTTGGCAGCCGTTGTGGGAGAACAGGCGGCTCAGTCACATACACGGGAGGAGGGGGAAAAGAGGGAACAGATCCTTCGTACTACTTTCTGCATCTCGGGCCAGCTCTTGCTCCTTCCTACCCCCATTAAGCAGTAGGTTTCCTGGCCCTGGCCCACAGAATGAGTCAGCCTTGGAAAGTCTCCCCTGACTTCTTTTCCAGTTTGTCTCCTGGCTATGCAAAAGATGGGATTTCTGTGAACTTGCCATCATGTTGGATGGCCACCCCTTTCTTCTACTCTACACTTCAGAATAATAGCCAATGTCATCGTAACAAAGCCCAGACATCACTGAGAAGTCCAGAGTGTGGAGAGGAGATATGATAAGAAAAGCCTGAAATGTAGCAAATGAAAATCTACACTGATTACTATGTACATGGCTTTTAAAAATGCCTGTTTTTTGCTTTCTAATCATGCTGTTACAATTATCACAAGAGAAATAGAGAGTTCTAGATAACAAGTGCTACCATGGCTTGTGAAAAATGCCATTATTTGTACTGTGTTCCAAAATAAGCCCATAAAGAACTGTCCTCTCCACCATATCCATAATAATGGGACTTTATTTAGTCTGACCTATCTAGAAAAGGGTCGCCATAAGTCAGAACACTATTATTATTATTATTATTATTATTATTATTATTATTATTATTATTATTATTATTATTATTATTATTAGCTAGCACCTAAACCTATGCTTCTCCCTTCAGAGATTTTCCTTATGGTACTGCTTCTCACTGGCAGGGCAATTCTTTTCTGCTAAAACAAATCAGGTGGGATAATAGTCTCCCAAGAGAGGATGCAGCTCTCCCTTCGGGTTTTATGCTTCTGGTATATTTGAAAGGTGTTTATTGTTGTAGTCATTGGTCCATCCTGGCTATGCTTTGATTTTTTTTAAAATGCCTTTTCTGGAGCTATGCAAAAGGCCTTGTTGTATTTTTTTTTAAAAAAAAAAATTAAAGCCACAAAATGTTGATTAAGTGAACAGATGGAATATACTGTAGGTCAATAAGGAAAGATGGAGCCTTGCTGCTGGAAGATGAAAATGGGGTCTGGGGGTTGTAGTCCAAACAAATCCTAATTCCAGGCTCTGTTTCTTTTGCATCTCTCTTTGCTTCAAACTTGTCATGGAGCAAAATGAAATGTACACGTTGAGGAGCAGATTCCATATGCATGTTGGAGGCAAGCTTGTAGTACCCCACTGCATTGTTAAAAATTACTGGAGATGAATTGTCATTTGATATTCTGAAAAAAGGTACAAACCTATATAATGAAAAGTGTTGGCAGTAGGGTGATGTAAACAGCTGCTTGTTTTTCCTTTGCAGTGCTATGGTATAACAAATGGAACAGCACAGCTGTTGTAGACCCAAGTACTAAGCCCTCTATCACATGTGATCACCTGAGACTATACCTTGGTCTACACTACAAAGTTAAAGTGATTTAACTGCCATGACTTCATCCTATGGAATGCTAGGATTGGTAAGGTACCTGGAATCCTTTACTATAAAGTTGTAGTGCACTATTCTGGACTAAAACTCTCTTTTAATTCTCTCACCAAACTAGAAATCCCAGGTTTCCATAAGGATGGAGCCATGACAGTCCAAGTGGTTCTCAAAACATTATATAACTGTGTGGCATAGATATACTCTTAGATCACATCCAGAAGAAATTTCCACTATGTAACCAGTATGCTTCATTCACAGAATTTTGTTAAGGCATGATGGTGATATTGCGGTAGTGCTCGGACTCTCTGAGCAGCAGAGACCATAACATCATTCCCACACAATTTTGTGGTTTCCTGTTCCCTTTGATCTTAAATGCGATCTTCCCAGTAGCTGGGATAGAAATAGATTTTCTCAGGAATAATCTATCGTTGCAAGCTATTCTTGTTGTCAAACAAAGTACGTGAAGTTAGCTTGGTCTTGAATGAACTGTTTGGAGCCATTACCTTTACAAAAGACCAGTCTCCTAGTTGTTGATATTGAGTGATCTGGATTCCTATATTTTGGACCGTGCTGTGGAGGGATTGGTTATGGTGAAGGTCATAAGTAGCATCTTTCAGATTTACCACTACACCACTGGGTGGTGGTCTAGACAGGAAGGTAATGACACAACTTGAATCACTGGTCCATTTTCCACCCTACTTTCTTTCTTGTTTCTTTCCATGAAAAATAAATTAAGGAGGAAAAGATAGAATTGCTGCACAATGGTAACAATAGGAGCCTTTGGTCAGCAAACTCTTTTTCTATGATAAGGAATGCCGACAGTGCATAAATGAAAAGTGGAATTACAATTGGCTGTCCACACTCCAGGGATCTATAGCATTTTGGGTCTGTATCTTGTATTTCAGCCACACCATCAGACTGTTATCCAAGTCCATCTCTTTTGCCCATCTCACTGGTTATCACACACTAGTTACTGTTTAACACACACAATCTTCCCCTGACATTATGTAATAATGCTCAGTATATTTCAGTACCAGCTTTGTTGTGATGGGTTTTCTCTTTTTTAAAGTTATCCAAGAATTACTTTTGCAAAAAGAAAGAGAGAGTAATTTTTTTAAAAAAAGAAGACCTAAGAACAGTTCTGTCTGTTAAGCTAGCAAGGAATGGAAATTGAAGTCAAAGTACTACTACTAACTGGTGGTCATTTAGCAATTACAATTCATAGAGAAGGCAGAAGTGCTCATTTTCAGCTTAGGTAAAAAGGAACTTCAAAGGGATGATACTGACAGGTGTCCAATAGTGGAACATCCATTCCCTTTTATGATTCTGCCTAACATACAAAATGTGTGGGCTGGGCTTCTGTTCTGGCATAGCAAGACAGAGATTTGACTTTATGAAGCTGTACATAGCATAATAATAATTGCACACCATTAAATCAGTTCCAGTTTATGGTCACTCTTTCCAGGATTTTTTACCATCTCCTTTCTTTGGAACTACATAGCTTACCCAAGCCTACACAGGCTGGCTCTTTCTCTCAGAAGGTGTGGTGAGGAATTGAACTCCCAACCTTTCACTCTGTGGACAGATATCTAGACAGATATCTAGATAGCTGTCTAGAGTGGTCCGGTGGGCCAGATAGGCGGGGTATAAATAAATAAATAAATAAATAAATAAATAAATAAATAAATAAATAAATAAATAAATCACTGTGATACCCAGCCAGCTGTGTGTCGTATACAATTTCAAACAGAGGATAATCACAAATACACTTCTGTGGTAGGACACCTTCTTCCCCAATATCTGATTTTGTTAGATTCTTCTAAGATTTCCAATGGGTGTTTCCGGCTGATGGGGGGGGGGGGGAGAGGAGGAATTCCTGTGCCTTCTAGCAGCTTCTTCTGGGCTCTAACAAAAGTGGGGGAGTTGATACACACCCAAACTTGCCCTTAGTCATCAACAGTTAGCAGGAACTTTTCTTTAAAACGACCAGTCTATGCTGCTGCTTTGTCTTCCTTTCTGTTTCCTGCTCGTTTACCAAACATATCTGCTGTAAGGTAAGGTAAACCAGTACTGCACACCTTTCCCTATTTGTGGCTACAGAGGTGAAGATTTCCCTTCAGAGTCCCAAACAGATTGAAGAAAGTTTAAACACCCACATTTCTTCCTTAGGACAGGAATAGCTTGAACCATTTGTGCGATTGTCCACCACTGATGCATTTTCCAAACATTTCTTTAAGAAATGTTCTTTGAAAGACCTCTTCTTTCTGTGTACATTTGCCAAGAATTTGAGATCTTCATGTGAGACTCTGTTGTGTGTCCCATCACCATGAGAAGCTTGGTTGGTGAGTACACAAAACTGAAGCTTGATTGTGGAACTCCTTGCCAATGGAAGTCAGGCTGTGTGCAATAATATTATTCCATCTGGTTTCAAAACTGTTTAAACAGGATATTGTTTAGGGAAGAGCAACTAGGGCTTTGCACCAGAGTGATGACATCTGGAGGGCACCAAAATCTAGAGATGAATCTATTTATGAATGTTTCCTTTTTTTTTTTTTTTTTTGGCCTTCTGAATGCATAACTTTTTCTTTCTTCTCCTTTTTCTTGGGAGAGGGCTGTGCATCAAGGTGGTATGAGTAGGAGATCCCGCCAGTTTCCTAGTTTTAAATCAAATTACTTAAATCTAAATAATGGTTTTAAATCTAAATACTGTTTTGATGTTTTACCTGGGGGGGGCACTCGTAGGCAGAAAAATTAATAAATACTTTAAATAAATAAAGCAAATTTGTACCACTTCTATCAATATGTTAATTCCTCACAGTCCCTTTCCTTTCCCTTCCTTATAAAACAGCAACAACAAAATCCTCCCCATGTCTTCAGGATATCTCATTACATTAAATAAACCAGAAAGCTGTCACCTGGTGGTTATAATCAACAGCTCCTAGAACAGGGTCTTCCATACTTATCCAGTACCATCCCTTGGCAGTCACAAACTCCATTTATGTCCTTGGTGCTTCACTCCAGCTGTCTTGGCATGTTGCCAGCCAAAGCTCTCGGTGGGAGCAAAATTTGGGCAACTCCCCCCAACTCTCCTACCCCACTTCTAAGTTCTATAAACTGAGATCATATCAGGACAATTACAGCAGGAAACTCCCTCTTTTGACTAATTCCATCTGTCCTGGGAAAACACAGATGCCTGTGGAACTGTGTGGAAAAGACTGGGCACATCAGAGAAGCTGGCTTCTTGCAAAATCAATAAAAGTGTTACGGAGATACAAGCGGCAGTGTTTTAGAGGACAATATCAATAAGCTCTGGAGAGCACCTCACACACTCAGATCGGAGGTTGGCAAGCAGATTGCTTCCCGGCGTCAGGGAAATCACAGCCATTGAAATATTGAAGTACTTGCATATAAACTGCTCTTTCAAGTATTTTTGACAAGGGTACTAATTAAATCTTAATTGACACCGCACTAATTAGCTTCTTAATTACATGGAACCACATAATTAGCAGCACACTCTGCACTAATTGTTAATTAGGAAAACCAGGCCTCCCCCCCCCACTCCCCCTGTTGTCTCTTTTAACTAAAGGGCCTCTTGTATAAGACAGGTTCTTTGAACAATAGCACTAGTGCTAAATCCCTCTACAGAAAAGACTGGTGGCGGCATCAGCGGTGATGACTGCCACTGCTTACTGCTCTCCCCACCCATGGCGTGCTGCAGCGGCCCCACTCTGAAAGCTGAACAGTCAGAGAAGGGGCTCAGGAGGCACTCCACATCGATAGAGTGCCTTGGCATCCTGTCTGAGGGGGTACTGAGACCACTAGCAATACTTGCCAGCTGCTAATTAATTGTAACAGGATTATGATTCAATAATATAAGGGACATACGCCATCCGGAGAGCTGGCCAGTTAACTATTTCCGTACTGGCTTTGTGTGCCCATTTGATAAACCTTTTCAGAATCCAGCAGAACACTTTCCTTCTTTGAGATCTCAGCTGATTAACCCTGGCATGTGCCAGATTTTTAATTTTGGCTGCACTGCTGAACTTGGAGAAAGATTGACTACATCAGTTCATAAATTAGTCAGACCCTAGATGCATAGTATCTTTATTTTTCAGCCCCAAAAGGCACAAAAAGTGTGCAGAAGCAGTTGAGCCATGAATCACTTTTGCTCAATGCATTGCCTGTGTTTATTTAATGCCAATTACCCACTTGTGCATTAGAGACTTGCTTGTTAAGAAATGTTTTTAAAAAAATAAAAATAGCACAATCTTCTATAGATGACTTCTCATGAGTAAGTGAGTTCAGCAGTGCCTAGTCACAGATAAGTGAGTACAGTTCTGCAGCCTTAATTCCTTTAATGAAACTGCAGCTATTGTGACCTAATGCACTGGAACACACAGCTACTGTGCCTTTTAGTATTTATTATCTTAATTTAATTAATATCCCATTTTTTGACCAATGAGCTCAAAGCAGTAGAATATTTTCCCTCCACCCATTTTTATCATCACACCAAAGTCATCAGATGAATTTCATGACTCAAAACAAAGGGGCAGGTGTGATGTATTGTACCTGTGTGGATGCTATATACCTGAGGATTGTAACTTATATTATAATAAAAATTTTAAAATTTAAAAGAAAAGTGTACCTTAAGTGTCCCTGTACAACTGTGCATAGTGATCACTAGAGTTGTTAGTCAGGTATGAATTGAGGATGATATTATACTGTGAGATTTTGGCTCATAGTTGAATCTGGCATATATGAGTTGGACTTGTATCAGTCTGGCTACACATGCATTGTTGTGTGATTGTTATCATGCTAAGATTGTAAGACTTCCTTTGTAAAGAAGTCCAGTTTCCTATTTCAGATCATCCCTATTCTTGAAGGTCCTATAAGACTCAGTGCTTTTGACAAATCCATGTAGCAAAACACCACGATACCCAATGATGTAAGAGTTCATCTGACTTCCCCATCCCATCCCAAAGGAATTCACTAGTATATTTGGATCTTTGTTCAGGACCTTTGTTTTTTTTCTTTTTTCTTTCTTTCTTTCTTTCTTTCTTTTTTTTTTTTTTTGCCCTTTTGAAAAAAAATAGTATGTTATGTTAAGACTAGACTATTAATCTCTTTGCTGCATCCTGGCAAAACATCAGTAGACTTAAAGCAAGGGTGGGCGACTTACAGCTGTCCTTAAGTTGCTGGGTTGCAATTCAGACAAGATTGTAAAACATCAGAAACTGGGCCTTCTCAGCAGCGGTGCCATTTCTGTGAAATGCCCTCTCCCAGGAAATACATCAGGTTCCCTCCTTCCATACCTTTAAGTATGTGAATGAAGCTTTTTAGTGAAGACTTTGGGGAGGTCGTCCCCAGTTAATGGAATAGAGGTGCAAGAAGAAGAACACGGAATGAGGAAAAGCGTTATTTTGTGCTGCATGTTTTGTTATTGTAATTCTGGACTATTCGTGTCTTTTATAATTTACTTTATAATATATTTTCTTTATATTTTGTTATACGCTGGCCAGAATAGAGATTTGGACAGTATAAAAATCGAATCAAATCAAATCAAATCAATCAATCAATAAAATTTCTGTTATCTGTTGCCATTAACTCCGCTGACTAGGACTAATTGGATTTGCATCCATATGCAGTATATAGAGGGCCACAGGTTGCCTATCTGTGTTCTAAAATAATTACAAAAGGGTAGGCATATGTCATGATGTTGGAGGAGAGCTTTATGGATACCATGAACTGCCAAAAAGACAAACAGGTAGGTTCTAGATCAAATCAAACCTGAATTCCTACTAGAAGCCAAAATCACTACACTGAAACTACAATATTTTGGACATATCATGAAAAGCAAGTCTCCCGGAAAAAGATAATAATTCTAGAAAAACTGTAAGGCAGTAGGAAAAGAAATACTGTAACATGAAATGAATTAACTCAATAAAGGCACCTACAGCTTTTAGTTTCCCAGGTCTGAGCTGATCTATCAATCACAGGATATTTTAGAGGCCATTAATTAATAGGGCCACCCTAAATTAGAAATGACTTAATGGCACATAACAACAATGCCATATTAGTCTCTGATGAGGTAAAAACAAGAGGCCTAAGTCCAATTAAGTCCCATTTAGGGCAACACCACTAAATAAATGAGACCATATAAGTCAACACTTACAAAATGTTCACTGATTTAATGGTTCTACTCTGTTCTGACTATCATGGGAATATAAGCCACAGAGTCCTGTAGCGTCTTAAAAATGAGTGATTTATTTTTACCTCTTGTTTCAGGGGAGAAAACATTGCCAGATATTCATACTGTTTTGTCTGACTGGGGGAGAAATCTGCAGAGAGAATTAGTTTGTAAACAACAAAGCCGAAAGCCCATGGACAGAAAGAGTCAGATCGAGGTCTATCACATTTTTGCATTCAGCCCTATTACACATAAGATAAGAACATCTTGCCTCATTCACAGCAGCCATCACTGACAAGAATATTCTTTTCCTGCTATAATTACCTAATTCATGAGCCTAAACCTCATGCTGTGCAAGCAGCTAAGTCACTATAGCAACAGGATGTGCTTCCCCTCTCTCTGGTGCCTTCCAACCCATCCCAAAATCTGCTCCAGAGTGAGAGTTTCTCTAGATAATGCTGGAGGGAGGGAAAACCACCCCCTCCAGGTTTTGCTGATGGAAGGAGGTCCATCAGTAGGTCATTCCCAATGGATTCCTGGCTCTAGAAGAGCCAGTGTTGAAATTGGTATACTAGAACTTTTACAGAAGATCTAATCCAAAGTGGCAATATGTCATCCAGTTTTAATGTAACTTTGTTTTTGTAAACAGAGGGTGCAGAACTGAACAAGGTATTTTGGGTAACTTAATGTGAAAGGAGTTGGAAAGAAGACTAAACAGTGGTGGGTATGCAGCTACTCTATTGGAAGACATTTGTTCTCGGTGACATCAGGACTAGACCTGGGCATTTCCTATTCATATCCCTGGGATACAAATATGAAGTGCAGCACCACAGGTGCCACTGAGGTCCATTCCCTCTCCCCAGGACTGGCTGGTCCACTCACCAGTCACTGTGCGGTGAACACATCCATCATTGTTGACATTGTGCCAATTGCAGAAGTAGGTGGTTGGTGCTTCCCTGCCTCCTGGCACAGCCAACCACTCTGGCAAGGAGGTGGGATGAAGGGTCTCCCTGCTCAGCTGTAGAGCAGTTGGCAGTGCAAGGAGGTGGGAAAGCACCAGCCAGGCTCCTTCAATGATCGGTGCAAGGTTAACGATGATGGACATGTGCACCGTGTGGCTACCTGTGAGTGGAGCAGGTGGTTCTGGGTGGAGGGAATGGACCTTTGGAGCACTTGTGGTGCCGTGGTTTGTAATCATATCCTTAGGGATATGAATATGAAGTGCCCATGTCTAATCAGGACAAATAGGAATGTTCAAACAGTGCTTCCAGACTGATAATTCAGTGAGCAGCAAATATACTGACTGTATCAGGGCAATCCTCAGAGTGGCAAAGATGAGTCAGCAGCTGTAAAGGAAAATTTTATATCCTTTTCTACCTCTTTGTCTCAGGCGTTCTTGCTGTAACAAAGGCAAAGAAGATCCTTAAAAGGTACACTTCAAACAGTTTATTAAGGGCAGCCAGTATGCTGCCTATAAAAGAAATTATACAAATTGGGTTAGCTGTTTTGTTGAAACTGGTTCAGTTGCCTCTGAAGAAGAATTATACAACAAGAACGAAGTGGCCTCGATGAATTATTTTCAGTGCACCTTTTGAGATTTCTTCTCTTTTTTGGACTGAACTAAACGAACCAGCTTTGCAATTACAAGGTGATTAAAAGGTTTTTTCTCCAAAGTAGAAAGTCCTTTAAAGCTACCATGTGGTCACAATCAGCTTGCAAATGGAGGTCATGCTTTTCTTCCAGTGACCAATTATGAAACAAAAAAGCAGAGAACTTGCAATTTTGGAGAGCTGAAAAAACATGCACTTAGATAAACTAATTTAGTCTTTTAAAGGATCTGCAGTTCCAATGACAGACTTACTGTAATGTTCATTTTGAATCTCAGCTCCTATGATGTTACCTTGCTTTCCTGAAGTTTTCCTTCTGCCCTAGTTACCATAGATTATCAAAAATAAAAAAAATAAAAAAATACAAAATACTGTGAGAAAATGCCATCTATATGTACCCTAAGGTCCAGAAACGTAAATTCAGAGAGCAATGGACCTTCACTTTAAGTCATGTTCATCTCAGTGGGATAACTTAAATGTAGTCTTAACTCTCCTGATAAAATCAGAGTGTGACAAGTGTTCATCTTCAGCTACATCATGTTTAAACCGAACAAGAGTGTGAATTTTTTGACCATTAAAAAGGTTTGGCTAAAAGCAAGACAAGGGGAGATGTGGAATCTTCATCAACAGAAATTTTATGCAGCAGTTTATATCTTAAAGAGAAGGGTTAAGTAATCCTTAATATATGGATCAATTCATTGGTTCCATTTTTCAGATATAACTCCTAATATTCCTAAAAGCTCAGACACTTTTAAAATGTTCTTTTGCCTGTATTTTATGTTCTTTTTGGCTGGATTTTGGATTTTGCTTTCTTCCAATATGGCTCTGCTGTTTTGCATGTTTTTCAATACACTAATCACTTCATAACGTTTAGATAAGAACAGCAAATAAGATGTGTACTTCCAATTACATAGTAATTAGCATATTTAGGGGTGCTTAATCAATTACACTTTTTCGTGTGTGTACAAGGTACACCAAAGAAAACTAATATGTGAAGGAAACAAGCACTTATTTTGAAATACATGTATACATGTCTGGAATCTGTTTAATGGAGGCACTAGGCTACATGCCACATTTATGCTTCTTTAAATACGGGCTTTTGCCTCCAGTAATTTGTGAACCATCTTTATCTAAAGTTCATAAGTTTGGCTACTGCTGTTCTATATGCATATACCTGTATATTGGACTGAGTAATGTGTTTGAATATACAGCCACAAAGAACTATACCAGTGTGTTTCTGAGTGCCTCATTTCTACTTATATCTCTGATCTACTTCAGGCTCACTTTGCCTTTGAAACATTCTCTTCCTCCCTTAGCTACTGAAGAGCCAGCTACAATAGTGTCTTATTAAGTGGCTTTCATTTCTGCTCGCTGCTTCTGGTCCTGCAGCATCAGTCCTTGTGCCTTTGCAAAGTCAAAACCCCAAGGCATGAGTTTTGAAAGTCTCTCCCTCCACCCCACCCCACCATCCCGACACCTCTCTCTCCGACTCCCTCTCTTCCTTTAAAGCATAATTTTCCAGGAAATATGAAAGTGGCTTAACACCTGCCATACAGTTCAGCTTTCACAAGAGGCCAAAAGAATGCAGTTCTGGAACAAAACTACCAATGGGGAATGTGGTTTCCCTTTTCTGAGAAAAGAAGGGAATTGGGGAGAAGAAAATATCTAGATTTCCAGTAGGAAGGGGGTGAGAATATAGAGCAAAGGAAATTATTCACATTTGACAAATCTTTCTAATTAGGGGCCAATTATAGCCTCAGATTCCTAATTGGGATTCTGGCAGTTTTTCAGGCTTGTAGGGTAATTACAGCCTGGTAATTCTATTAAGAGGGGAATTTGGGAGAAATACCTTATCATAACATTTAGCTTTTGCCATCTGTGCTGATGAGCCACAGCAAGACTGGAAACTTCTCCATTGGGGTTTGAAGATTTTTCCTTGTCACAGGGACTCTCATGGACTTTGACCTTTAGCTGGTGTAAAATTCTTCCACAATGGCCAACGAATAAGAGGCCTGATATTATGGCTGCTCAGCTTCTAAAATAGGGATAGGCACAAGACTGAGCAGTATCTACTGGTATGTTTCTGGATGATATGCCATAGATTGGTGGCTCAATTCAGTCTGGATATTAAAAAACATTTCTTTACACTATGCTGTGGCTGGCGGATTTCAGGGTCCTAGCAGAACCAGTGGTTGTACATGAATCCTACTATGGCAGAACTGAAAACTCCACTTTCTATGAGAAGGAGGTGCTTATGCTACAGTCATTATTTTAGTGTATTTCTGATTGACAGTGAGTTCTTGGACAAAAACATTTTTAAAATATCTTGCTGGTAGAGTTTACATCCTGTTTTATAGTTATCCCTTTAAAATATCAGCATAATTAGACATTTGCCATTCATCCATATGACTGAGCACATGGACTTTCCTTTTCCTGATTCCTTTAAGGCCAGATTTTCAGCTGAATTCAACTTTTGGGGGAGAGAATCAGCTGTGCCACAAAACAGGGTACACCTGGTTATGGTGTATAAGTGAAGGCAGGAACTAGGGTCTGACAGTTGGAGCAAGATTTTAAAAGCTTCTGAGGTATATGTGTACCATCTATCTATATCTACCTACCTACCTACCTACCTACCTACCTACCTACCTACCTACCTACCTACCTACCTACCTACCTACCTATTTATTTATTTATTTATTTATTTATTTATTTATTTATTTATTTATTTATTTATTTATTTATACCCTGCCTATCTAGTTGAACGACCACTCTAGGTGGCTTCCAACATATAGAACAACAATATAACAAAATTGCAATATAACAGAATTTCTAAACATCAGTCAACGAATTATCCAAGAAAAAAAAGGGGGGGGGAAGAAAAAAAGAAAAAAGGGGAAAAATATAAAAAGAAAAAAAAAGAAATCAAGTATTAACTGGAGGGAAGGCCTGCGTAAACATCCAAGTTTTCAGTTGGTTTTTAAAAATGCCCAGCGAAGGGGACGCACAAATCTCCAGAGGAAGGTTATTCCAGAGGCGAGGAGCTACCGCCAAGAAGGCCCGGTTTCTTGTTTTTTCCTTCCGGCCCTCCCTCGGTGCCAGGCTTCTCAGCCTCACCTCCTGAGTTGATCGGGTGATACGGGTAGATTTTGGTGGGAGTAGGCATTCTGCCAGGTATCGAGGCCCTAAACCATTTAGTGCTTTATACGTAAGCATTTGGTTTAGACTTCAGGATTTGAGCTCGTTCTTAGGTTGGCACTGGCAGGGAAGATTAAAATGTGGCTAATGACTGGGGCAAGGTCAAGAAAACAGCTGGCTCTGGATGGTTGTCCATAGCAACATGACCACTCCTGTGTCAGCAGTAGTTGCAATGAAGAAATTGTGCATTTGCCACAATCAACCCTCCACTGCCTGAAGCCTTCCTAGACCCTCATGGTAAGCTCTGCCGTGCCCTGGCCTGTTGTTGCTATACATCACCCATTAGTAACAAAATGTTATTGTTAGCTCCTGTGATGCAAGTCCATTAAAAAAATACCACCTTAGTGCATTTCATAATTTTTGAGATGTATTTTGAAAGAGCACAGTACTGAAAAATTCTCCCCTTGCCCAACACACTCCCACTATGGTATAAAGAATACGAACACTGATCTCTATTGTTGTCATTGACATCAGTGATGATAAATTTCCTTTCAACAATCAACAACTGCACAGCATGAAGGTGGGGGGGGGGGGGGAGAAACAAAACACTTCCAGCCTAATGAATTAGTTACTCTTAAATTACAGTTGTTACTCCTAAAAAGTCTTCATGCAGTGCAGGGTTGAGAAAAGCAAGAGGAGTAACGAAGATAACCAAATAGACGGTGGCAGAAACTCCACCCAACACCCTTCTAATTATAATTCAAGTCAATTATTTTTCTCAGCTGCACTGGGGACTAATTCCCTCCCAAAGTCTCCCAGTAAACATTTTCCCAGTGCTATCAAATTTGCTACACAAAGGCAAGAGGGGGCTGCAGCTTATCTCAGCTGAGTATTATTCCTCTATCTTTCACTATGTAAACCTACTCGCCTGCCGATAAGAGGCCTTGCACAAAGGATCAAAGGAAGCAAGGCTCTTATGGAGAGGAGGGGTCTCTCTCTCCCCCCCCCCCCCATGTTATTATAAATTTGCCGACACAGAAAGAGCTGCTTTCCATCCCAATAACCCAGATTAAAATAATTACCCCAGGCAGGTTTCATTAGCCAAAAGGGGAAAAAAAGCACTGAGGATAGGAACCACCACCCCCCCCCCCCCCGTGTTAGATGGCTGGATGCTTGAAAGGGCTTCCCTGCACAGGGCTTTGAACGGAGTCTTAAAAACGGAGTCTTAAAATCATGACATGTTCCCCTTGTCCTCTTTTAAGGGACTCGTTAGTTTTTCAGCTGGATGACACTGAAACAAAACTGCCACCAAGAGTGTGCCACAGGATAAAAATATAACAAATAAATACTATTTCTTTCCCAGGAGGAGTTTGGCCTGCAGTTGAGATCACCTGGCCTGTGTGTGGCTGATGGGGTTATGTGCCCTGCCTACTGTGTGGTCTTGGGCAAGCTGCACAGTCCCAGAACATAACTAGAAGGAGAGACTAGTATAGCACTTTTGAGTAATTTATATCTAGAAACCCTAGAAGGTTCACCATAAGTAGCAAACAACTTCAGGGCACATGATTATGAGCACGTTATTGGGGGGGGGGGGATTACTTCACACAAGTCCGCTGTTTTGTAAAGAAAAATCAAGTCCTACAAGTCCGGATCTAATAAAGCATGTCGTGTTTGGGTTTCATTATTATGGATTCTTGTTAAAGAATGTTCTGAACATTGTACACCTTCTACTAATACTCAAAGCAATAATTAAATATTTAGAATGGTTAAAAGAGACTTTTCCTTGTGTGACATAGGGTATATATGTACATTCACATGCTGACAATTATGTGTTCATATAGTATACAGCCCTGTAACACATTTCCTTAGGAATAATACTGAATAGATAAAAGTCTGCTCAAAATCTAGTTTGGAAATTTTGGCCACCACTGACAAATACAAGCCTAGAAGAACTGACGGTAATTAGAAAGCAAAGAGTTTGAGTGGACTGTGATTTCCCACTTCCGCAAGGCTTCCCTATCATTCCTCTTCATTACTATGTAGATATCCAGCTATCCATGCTGGATTAAACTCATGACAGGATAGCAATAAGAAGAGCCAGCCCTACCTGTAGGCATACTGTGACTATAGCCTCAGGCACCAAATGTCGGGAAAGTTTTTCTTCCTGAGCTCCACTTCCCCCATCATTCCCCATGCAATTCTGCCAGAAACGTACCATTTCAAATGCTAGTTGAGTTAACTTCTCCACAGGGAAAAGAAATTGAGTGTCCTTTTGTTGTTTGTCTCAGGCCACAAAATGTCTTGTGCATGCCTAATTAGGAAGAATGTGTGTCATAGAATTGTGCTCAGCGCTTCTCAGTTTCACAATTCTGACAGTTCCCCCCCCCTCAAGATACGTGTGGTAACTGTTAGAACCCCCTCTGTCCCCAGTTGTGAGAGGCAATAAGAGAGACCTTAGCAGGAGAGTTTCTGTGTCAGCACTGCAAGTTTGGGATGAGGCTTAAACTACCCTTGAATGGATGCAACAGTAGTGGAGCTTCGTTGTCATGTACATTTAGTTTGATCTGAACCACTTAATTCATGTTTTCAGGATGCCTTGGAAATGTGTCTTAGCCTCAGTGGAGGCTAATTTCCATGGAAATCCTAGTAAAACAAATGATTCAACCTGGCACCCTGTGTGGCAACATGCCTCTCACATCCTTGGTTTTTGAAGCTTACTCAAGACACTTTGGCTGCCCACAACATGTGGCTGCCTAAGCTGAAGACCCTTTCCCTGAATGAACTACAGACACACTAATCTTTTGCAACACAATCTACCATATGCTGGTATATGTGCAAGCATGTGTCTGTGCGTGCACTCTTCCCCAGGGAATAAGCAACAAATGCTTATGTTCCAAACAGCACCCACCCTGCCAACATTCCTAGCACCCGATAAAGGTGTTGATGCACCACACTACCATGAACATATAAGAGCAGGTAGCCTGCAAAAAATGAAATCAGTGGGCAGCATGAGTAAGGGACGTAGGGTGTTGTGAGGGTGGAAGAAGCAAAATATTAAAAGTATGTTGGATTTCTTCTGTCTTCGTTAGAATGAGTGAGCCAAAGGGACATGGAGGGGACTTGAGCAAATGCCAAAAGGAATTTCTAGACTGCTCTTTCAACATTCCCTCTGCCTTCTTGGCAAGGACACAACTCTCCTTAAACATGAGCCAAGGCACAGTGAGGCTGGGGGAGAAGAGGTTCAGGTGGGGGGGGGAATACGAAAGACTCTTCTGCCCATAATAGCATAATCGGTTTCCTATTAATCTGGCATTATTATTATTGTTATTGTTATTGTTATTAAACATCTCTCTTCTCCCAAATCATCTCAGTGCTACAGAGATGTCCCCAGTAATAGCTCCATAAATTTCAGCCATAAAAAGTAATGGAGGGAGACAAATGAGATAATTAGGAATAAATCTTAGCGAGGTCTCTATTCATCAACATCCTCCGGAACTGGCCAATATTCCAAATCATTAGCAAAGCCCGTAATTAACAAAGAACCCAGGCTTCCAACGTTAATAAAGCTTTCCTGACTCTATATTATCAGGTAGCGGCTGACGAATCGGCCCCGTTAATATTATGGCCTTTGTTAAAGATCTCTCTTTCGTTCACTGCTCTCTCTCTCTCTCTTTTTAAACTAAAAAAACCCATGTCAGTTTTTCCCCCTCTTCTGCAAATTTTAATTAGATTTTGCATGTGTATCTGTAGAGGGTGAGTATAGGGACAAAAGGACAAGGGCTTTCCTTTCATACTCAGCAATGCTGGCAAAAAGAAGAATTCTAACCACAGGCTTCCCCCCCCCCATCTCTTTCTTCTGCTTCTATTCAGGAATATAAACCTCTCCTCTGGGTGCCTTTTTAAATCAGAGACCAGGACTCATCCCAGAGCATTCCAGAAGAGGGTTTCAAAGGGGCTCAAGATCAGTTTTTCAAGGACTTGGTTCCCATTTAGATACTGCTATGAAGTCATGTGCTTCAAAAGTGCTGATTGCCCAGTCACTCCCATTGTGGCTTGCCTGTGGAGACTTTCAGAGAGGCTTAGCATCTTTATCTGTCTATATGAATTCCCCACCCCCACCCCTGCAGTGAGATGTGTCAAGGTAGCTTCTTTGGAGGAGAGTAAGCGTAACAGACTAACTCTGAAATCCACATAATACTTTTAGTAGGCCATCCAACCCAGGGTGGGGTGGGGGAGAGATGTGCAAGACCTAGAGATCTCTTTATTATGGTGAATATTTTAAACAGGTAATGTGCGTGGAGTGAACCTACTTGATGTTGAAGTTTACAGCACTCTTAGGGCCTGACGAGGTGGTGAAGACAGGAGTAGAAATGTCTACTCTCTGGAAGTTAATCGGACCTTTCTATGATGAGCGGCAAAGAGGAGCTTATAATCGCATTCAGATGAATGCACTTATGGAGCTTCCACAATCAAGAGCCTTGCCTTATTATGGCTTCTGATCCAGTGATTATTCACTTATAATTTACTTTACTGACAACCATTTTGGGAGAGGATTTAGGTGCATCACCACATCCGTTAGAGCCCTCCAATGCTTTCAGAGTATAGTGGCTGAACAGAGCTGGAGTGTCTAATACAGTACATATCATGTCCTGTGGTGGAGTGTCAGAGGAGTCTGCAGACAGCCAAATGGGGCTCTAGATTTCAGGGCCAAAGCCTAGGACCATAGGTTGGATCCCTGCCCTGTCACAGAGAGAGGGTTTGGAACAGTTTCTGGGCCAGCTGATTGTGGAAATAGTCATGAAGCAAAGTTAGGGGAAAGGACCCAGAATCTGGACAAAACTCATCTAACCAAGTAATATGAGAACTCAAGTACATGCAGCTCCTAGCTTTATCCCCAACGCCTTCTAGTCCCCTCATCTCTGATGTACTGACATCAAACACATACACACAGATTTCCATTGTGCCAGGGAGCCCTGGTGCTAGCTGGACAGTGATCAGACAGCAACCTCGCTCACAGAAAACAAACTTTCCCTCTCCCACATGGTGCTTGCCTAGAGACTCATCATATAGCCATGCCAGTTTCTCAGGACTTCACCTGGTGCTCTTTGACCAAGCAACCCTACCTGTAACAGCAGTTCAATAATATAAAACACACAGGAGAATGAAAAGCATCATTCTGTGGTTCAGCTATAATAAACTGACGTGGTGGGTTATTTTTAATTTACATTCAAAAATATCCAAAATATCCCATAAATGAACATTAAATCAACATTGACAGAAATGAGGGAGGAAACTATTTGCCAAAATCTCCTCTCTCTCTCTCTCTCTCTCTCTCTCTCTAACTTTGTGAAAGCATGTCATATCGGCAAATGTAAATCCAAAATATATTAGGAAATACTCAGACTGCTTCAGATAGTTGACTGCTGCCCAGCTCAGTGGGAATGTACAAATATTGTTAGATCAAGTCTTATTAGTTCATTTCTTTCTTTTTTCAGCTGCAAAATACCTCACTGTTTAAAAAAGAAAACATCATTCTGGTTCCTCCAGTCCCAGTGCAAGAATGATTTATCTTAGATGATCAAGTAGCTTTGTCAAAGTAAGTCTTTGCTCCAGATTATTTCAGAGTCAAATTTGTAAAACTGAAAGGAGCTAAGAGTCTTTGGCTCATATACAAAGAATTCTGTTGGGACATTCTGCGGTCAAACAGTTCTTATTGTCAGGAAGTTATTCCCAATATTTAGCCACAATATCCCTTCTTGTAATCGGAATCCACTGGTTTGGGTCCTACTCTCTAGAGTCACAGAAAATAAGTTTGTTCCATCTTCCTTGTGGAAGCCCTCCACAATATTTGAAGATGATGTGAGTCCTGCAGCTCCCAACCGAGCAACCGATCCTCAGACTATATATCAATGCAACTCTGTTTTTATTGAACGGGGTTGTGGGTACAGACAGGCTTTCAATAATGTCAACCTCCTCCCCACATGTCCATCTCTGGATTCCAGTCACTAGTGTCCCCCCCCCACTGGGTTTATGTCTCCAGCACCTCTAGTTGTCTTGAGGAGAAAAAAATGAGTGACCAAGAGTCCCTGCAGGTGTCCTTGCCCATTTGTGCCCCACAAAGAGGGCCTGTAGAGCTGAGCCACCCCTCATCTTGGGCTGAGGCTGACTCCCCGTGAAGATGCCACAAAGTCTCCCATTAGTGCCGCTACTGACATCTACAGTGCCTTTTCTGCACTGGGATTGGGGTCTGGGTCAGTGGCCCAGGCAGTGGCAGCCCTGGTATGGTGGCAGCTATTAATGGTTCTAGGTGCTGCCACAGACCCTCATTGTCCCTTTAGAATCATACAGCTCCACTAGGACCCCCTGCCTAGCAGGTTGTTTGGTGGAGGATCTCTTTCAGTACACAATCCAAAGTAGGTTGGCACAGGCTGTTTCATGGTGGCATCCCCCATGACTCCTCTGAATCCCCAATGTCTGCGTTCTCTGACCCCATCTCTGTCTCCCCTCCCCCTCCATCTCTTCCAGTTTTATGGCTCCTGGTTGCCTACAGAGCCCAGCCCTCATCTCCTTCCCCAGATGTTCATCTTAATTCCCTTCAGCTGCTGCCATCCCTTGAGGGGGCTGACTGGTCCCAGTGTTCACCTCAGGTTTGGTGGTCTCCATGTCTGGTGGACCTTCTAGTGGGGAACCAGATTGGATTAGACTGACTGCTTGGCATGCTGGAGCTGACTTCCTCACAAATGTTTATCATTTAACTTTTTAGTTTCCTTTTCCAAGCTGAAAATGTTTTATTTTCTCAACTATTCTCTATAAGGCTTTATGGCTGCCCTCCTTTTGACATGTTCGCGTTTGTCAATTTCCTTCTTAACCTGTGGTGCACAGAACAGGACCCTATTCCAGCCAAGGTCTGACCAAAACAGAATACACTTACACTAGTATATCCTTTTTTTCTGGGTACTCTCATAGAACTATAGAGCCGGAAGGAACCCTATGGATCATTGAGTTCAGCCTCTGTCAAGGAGGCACAGTGGGGAATCGAACTCCCAATCTCTGCCTCCACAGCCAGATACCTAAACTACTGAGCTATACTGTACTTCTGTTGATGTAGCCTCACATTATATTGGTTTATTTAATCAGCAGATGTATCACACTCTTGGTCTCTTAAGGCGCTAGATTGTTTCCACATACAGACTTCAGTGTTGGCCAGGAGTGTCTTTGCACAATTAAAATGCGTGTTGCCAGCTATGTCCATTCCTAGAGATATCTGATCTGGCCAAGGTGAGACATGCCCTAGTTACGTCCCTGCTGGATTATTCTAATACTCTTTACATGGGGCTCTTTCTGGAAAGTGTCAGGAAACTTCAGTATGATCAAAACACAGCAGCAAGATTGCTAACTGGGGCTGTTCACAGGGATCACCCATTACAGCAGCTCCACCGGCTGCCAATCCATTTCTTAGCACCATTATAAGTGCTGGTTCTAATTATAAAGCTCCAAATGGGTTGGGTCCAAGCTGTCTCAAGGATCACGTCTCCCTTCAAGAGCTTGCCCGAGTGTTAAGATCATCAGGAGAGGCCTTTCTCTTGGTCCCACTACCTTCACAGGTACATTTGGTGGTGATCCAGGAGAGGACCTTCTCTGTTGCTGCTTCTAGACTTTGGAACTTCCTCCCATGGGAAGCCAGGCTAGCCCTGTCTTTGCTGTCCTTCTGCAAGCAGATGAAGACTTTTCTCTTCAGCAAGCGTTCCCTTAATGACTAGCTGCCTGAGAGGGTTTTTTAAATGGATGGTTGTGCTCTACTGCTTTGAATGTGTTTTTGGTGTTGTTGTTTTAGTGTGGTATTTGCGTCTCATTTTAAATATTTGTATCCTTACTGCTTTTAGCTTTTTATATTGTCTTCACCATGTAGTCATTCTTAAGGGGAAAGATGGAGTAAAATATTTAAAATAAATAAATACTATATTACTGCCAAGTCAGGTGTCACCCATCTGATCCTAGTACATCATATTTTTCCTCCCCACCACCCCAGCTTTTAAAACTCACTTTGTTTATTTTGGACCAGTTCTCAAATCTGTTGAGATTATCCTAAAAACTGATTCTATCTTCTGAAGTGTAACTTATCCCTTCCACTTTGGTATCATCCCAAAAGTCATCCCCTCTATTCTGTCATGCATCCCAGTCATAAAGCTGTTGAACAATCTGGGGCCAGGAACGGACCCCTGGCTTGTCATTTTTCTGTATGATAATGAAGACCCACTGATGAGCACTCACTGGATATGACCCTTCAACCAATTACATAGAGTGTATGTGAATTTGAAAGTGAAATCTACTTGCAGCTTCCCAGCATGTATAAACTCAACATATGTGATAGTATTCAATGTGTGGGATTTGTATGCAGAATATATTCTATTGTAGGAAATCTGTAATGTGCAGGGCATTTGGAATCTAAAATAAATGTGAGCCCTCAAGAGGCTAGACAATGTTACACATGTTCTCAGAGATTCTCTGAATCTAAATATATAAATGAATTCTAAATATATAAAATGGATATTATGATTTTAAGACTTCCTAGTAACAAGTGATTCCAGAGACCATTCCCCTAAATCTTGGCTAAAATTAATTAGAATATTACTGTAATTGCATTCAATTTGTATTCAGACTAAGTTCAGTGCATCAACTATTTGCCTTGAAACAGGAATAGCTTTTGTTGAACTGAGTGTAATTCGTCCATCAGTCCTTCCTTCCTTCCTCCCTCCCTCCCTCAAAAGATCTATGTACAGGCAGTCAAAAAGACAGTTCCTGCCTGCACGCTTATAAAAAGGGGGGAAATGCTAGGGAGAAATGAGAGGGGAAATATGCAGTCTTTTCCAGCAGGGCTTATGAAATAGTCTTGCTTCCCATCTCACTTCCCTCTACTGCAGCTTGATGGAATGACTGCACTAGGGGTGACAGCTGGGGGAAGAGTGTCACACTGCAAGATGGACTAAACTCTGCAGAAAGATTGAAATGGTGACATGGTTTAGTAGACAGTGTGAAGTTTCAGCCACTTGCACTTCATTTCCTGAAGCTTGGTCATTAACTCCTTCTGAAAGTCAAGAACAGGCTGATGGGATTTCTGCAGCAGATGCCTGTTTAATGCAGCACACAAAGCAGTAAATATTCTGAAACATCAGTTGGGGAAGGTGAGCATAGAAGATCTTACCAATTCATTGAGTTTTTTTGAAGCGTTTTCCAAACAAGACCCTTCTTTCTCTTTACTTTGCACAGCTCTTGAGCACCAACCAAGTGAGAACTGGGATCTTTGTCTTTCTACAACCCCTCCCCATGATCAGATGGTTGAAGGAAACATTTGTCCTGCCACTTCCTATTAACCTTGGCTCAACAGAATGATAGGGATTAAATTCATGCAGGGAATTATAGGATCAGGATTCTACAAATTGATTTCCACCTCTCTTCTTAACTTCACTTCCAAACTTCTGCGTAATCTTTGAAAAACACTATGAGTAATTGTCACCAGTTCCTAACTGGAACTGTAATTACAGCATTATAGCGTTTTGTTAAAAAGTCTGCAGAAGGCTTTGATAAAAACATGACAGTATTAGATGTTACATGCAAAGTTGGGTTCCACTTTACAGAGCACAAAAACGGGGCACATACTTGCATGCACTAATCTATATATACAGTTGCTCCTTTGGCTGTAATTATAATTTAAACAGAAGTACACAATATCTCAGCACGATGGGGACACAGATTAAGAGACATGGGCTTCCCCAATTTGGGATACTGCTGGAGGTCTTCCAGGATGTTATTTTCACTTCTTGTGGTTCCATATATTAAAATATGGTTTGAACAGGACAGCTTTTTGGTTAGAGTCTGGGTGGGCAGACTTCAGTCTTGTAAGATCCATTTTGGTTAAAAAGATTGATGTTATTTTAAAATCCTATGGACAATTTTGGTAATTTTTTTCAGAACCAGATTTTTCAGAAAGCGCTTTAAGAGTTTTGCTGTCAGTTGGCTTTTGTTGTTGTTGTTGTTGACAAGGATTTTATTAATAGGGCTAAACTGGACAGTTTCTGTGGCTTACAGGGATAGGAGCGGGTGCTTTCACACCTGAGTACAAAACAGGATTGGGTAACCTATGACCCTCCATTAGTTTCAGACTCCCCCCACACCAAGATGTGTTAGGTTACAGGTTGCCTACGTCTGAGCTCAAAGTAGCCAAACTGTATAAGCTTCCTAAATTCTAACAGTGAAAATAGACAGCCATATGGCAGGAGCAGAGGAAGAGAACAGGTTCTGACTGTGGGACAGCTCAACATCATAGTCAACTAGCTTCTAGAATTGACAGGTATCATTATTGATAGGGAGTGATGGGCTTTATGTGTATGTTTAGTTATAATGGAGCACTTGTATTGGGCAAGGATCAGACTGGTTACTGCCTGAGACTAGCCAGATCCCCAGATGCCATGCATAAATTATTCTACAGGATTCAGAACAGATATGACTATTTTTACCCAAACAAGAGGCCTGCCTGAAAATTTTACCTGCCACCTTGCCAGAGAGTCAGCTCTTGCTTTGATTTATTTCTGGCTATGTATGGAGGGTATTATTGGCAACTGACAATTGTGCTTCCATATTGGAGGGTCAAGAGTTTGCCCTCTAAAGGAAAGAGGATTGAATTAACAATCAAATATGAAACTGGCCATCTTTTTTATGTTGAGAAGGAGAGCTGTGTTCCTGCAGCTGAGGGGGAATGAAGAGGGTTGCTGATAGAAACAGCACGCAGAATAGCATGTAGATCAAAGGAGAGAGATGATTATTTTATAACATCTGGAAGCCATTTATGAAGAATATTTTCAGTCAGATTGAGTTGCAGAATTAGTAAAGCAGTTTGCCTGATTTTTGTAAAAAGGAACATTTAAGCAGACCATAATATAAAATAGGCACCTTCAGTTGTGGACATGATACATGTTTCATTTTATTGTTAATAGTTTTGTATTGCCATATACGAAGAAGCTTATCCATCTATGGAGCTTTCCAAAGGAGCTTCAGTCTGAGATGGACCATAGAAGTACAGTTAAATACATCCGTTGTATTTGTAGTTTGGCAATTTTGTTTTTGATACATGGATGTTAAAGCTAGATAAAATAAGGCTAAAGGGAAGAGCAGGAGGGCTTATTGGAGTATAGTTTGCATTCTGTAAGCTGCCCAGGTACAATAGAATATGAGACCTTCTATACTATAGAACCTCTACTTTTAACAATTGTGTAGAAGAGGGAGTCTTGTTTTGGGAACGAATCTGTATTTGACAACAAAGATACACTCAGCATAGAGATATAGCCTCTGCCGACTGCAACTCATTGGTGAGTGTACTAGTTTGATATATATCCACATTGCAGTCCAGTTCTGTCACCATCTACCACCAGCTGAAGCCATTCAGGCTCTTTTTGCTTATTAGGCAGATAAACTGTTGCATTTGTTCCTATCGGCTGTAGCAATGGCACAACTCGGATTTAAAAGGGGACTAGATAGATTCATAGTGGAATAGACTATCAACAGTTGGTTGTGAATCACATTCTGTTGCTGTTGCTATTCTTTTAAAAAGAGGGTTGGATGGTGATAAAGAGGAGACAAAGCACAAGGATTTCTGAAAGAAAAGAAAAAGGGCTGTGGTACCATCAAATTTGGGAACCTGTGGACTAATCAGTGGGATGTCAAACTGCAGCTTCTTGGTCTAAAAGATGAGCCTTTTTAAATAGGAGAACAATGACACATCACACCCAATTTGTGTGCAAAAATATTACCAGCAATCATCATAGGCATCCTTCAATCTCAAGAGACTATGGTAACATGCTCTGTATCAAGGAGTGTCCTCTCCAGAGCATGAAGCCTGGGTAAAGTAGTATGGAGGATAGACTGTTACCCAAGCAGCATATCCCCCCTCTCCACGTTGCTGAAATGGTCCAATGGAAAGGCAAGAGCCAATACAACCGGTTCCAGCAATGTCACAGGAGTTGGCAGAATGACACGAACTGTCTTCGGGACTGCAGCTCCGGATTTTGCCTCTTGTCTTCTGACCTTGCAGCACAGAGGCTTCTGCGGTTTAACCCACAGCGCCACCACATCCCCGTTAACACTTTAGCAACTCTATAATAAGTAATACAGTTTTTTTGCAGTTAAGTAACAAAAAAACAAAAACAAAAGGGGCACAGGAACAGGACAAGTGATAGAGGACATACAAGTCAAATGGATGTTCAACAGAAGTAAGACTGAATAGACCGTATGGAGAGTTCTGGTTCATTTAAGGAGGGAAAGCCCCACCTCCTAGGCCATGCGGTAGTGGTGGGGGAAACAAAAGAAATCCCAGCAGAAACAAACTCCTCAGCAATTTGTCCATGCAGGCAAACCTTGTCTTCAGCCTCAGCCCAGCCTCCTAGGGAAAAGGGCCCAGGTCCCGGCACACCCTCAGTTAAGGTGTGCCAGGACCTCAAATTCTCTGACTCTATCTCTGACCCCAACATGGTAACTAGAAAAGCCAATTAGCATTGCATACACCTGGGAGGCAGGAAAGTTTTAAGGGACAGATCATACTTCCGCACTATTAGAGAGCAGGCCGGGTAGGTGGGGCTCGTCAACCATGGAAGGCAGCCCATCTAGGAGAAGGAAAACTCCAATGTCAAACTTCCACTGCCTTGTGGCTATATCCACTACCAGCAATGGTATTTTCACAAACTGTCAGCTTCAGCTGGCAAGTTTAAAACTGGGCTCACTTTCAAAATGACTTGTCTGAAATTTTGAACACTGATACTGTATTTTGGAACTAACAAGATTTATGACACATTATTTCTTTAGCAGTAAGCATTTTTAGTTTGATTCAAAACATTTTTTTTAAATGTAAAGAAGCACACACAGGATAACATGATAAGATACTATGGATAGTGAATTTTTAAAAAAAGTGAGACAAATTTTTCTCTAGATATTTCTTAACGAAGAGTGCATCACCTTTTTACCTCAGTGGATTCAGTCTCCTGGCTCAACCTACACTGCAATGCTACTGCACTCTTTGTTTTATAGAGATATGAACTGAAACTACAAAGATATTTTTGCAAAGTTTGCCAGAAAGTCCATGGCATAGAAACAAACGGGATAGTTCACAGAAGTACAGTTAATTCAATCCACATCCAAATCAGTCTTTCCTCCTGAAATTTCTGTGGGCTTTTTCTTTCCAGAGTTTATCTCTGTGCTGGCCTTTTCATTCCCTCCAGGAGAGGGCAGTGGTGTGTCTCTCTGGTACACACACTTTAGAGCCAATTCATTGTGCAGTCAAGAAAGCAGGCATTCAAGTCAGATGAAAACATTATTAAAACAACCTCACAAAATAGCTGGCTGCAGGTATAAATACCACACAGCAGGCCAACTTCTGCCCTCAGTTATATTCATGCAAGCCCTTTTTGACTCTGTGGTCACAGGAAAGCAGTTAAAGGCAGGATTTGGCCCAATGCCTTGAATGAGCAAGATGCAGACCAAGTTAATTACAAAACCCATCCAAACCTCAGAAACAGCTGAGTACACACTCACTCCCCAGTGTTCCTCCTCTCCCAACAAGTCTTCTCTCCGTTAAATCTCAACATCACCATTCTTTACAGGGCAGGGTACAATTCATTAAATCACCAACACTGAGAGCCTTCTTAATGGTCCCAGTTCTGAATGTTCCTCAGTTTAAGTTAAAATTGCTGTTAAAAAAATTTAGAATCATATATTTCAGGTGAAGGGAAAATAAGAATAGGATGCCAGGGAAAACTATGAAATATCTTAGTGTTTAAGCACACCGTTGAAGATACTGCTGTCAGTGTCCGAGAGGAAAAAGCTATGCTTAGGCAGTCATTCCAGTTTCTCCAGAGCTTTTACATTTTACTCATAGAGGTGGGCAACCAAAAGAAGCTGTGTTGGCTTATAAGAAAAAGCATCAACTTTACTGTCTAGTAACATATTTATCAGGACCAACTACCATGTCACAAGATAGCAAAGTTTCAGATGGTACCAAGATGGCTGAGACAAAGGAAATAGGAATAGCTAATCTGCAATTTTTAAAACATGACACACAGTAGTTACTTGGATTTGCTCCAAGCCTTAAGTGAAAAAGTAAAAAGGAAATATGGCATTGTTTATATTAGTTAAAGCTAGATATGAAAGACAATGCTTGAATGGGACTCTGTTCAAAAATAGTTATTTATTCAATCAGCCTTCCCCAAAGCAGGTATCCTTCAGATGTGTTAAAATGCCATTCCCACAGAAAGTGGACCAGCTGGTTGAGAGTGATGGGAATAAGAAAAAGCATCAACAGTTTGGGAGAGCATGAGATTGCCATATGCTGATTTAAACTAACCGTGGTTAGAAATGACAACCCATGTTGATAACATGATGCAGTTCAAAAGGCTACGGATGTCTGAGGTTTTGGCAACAAGGGCACTGTTTACATATTTGAGGCTGTTTACAAGATCAATCGAAACAGGGCAAGTAAGACATAATTTGGAATTTAGTATTCAGTCTGGAGTGCCAACAGTCACAAAAGACTCTGACAAATTTGAAAGAACAAGTAAGACCTTTAGGAAAACAGGGTAATGCATCCTCACCTCCTCACAGGAAGGTTTCTGTTTGTCTTCTCATTGGCATTTCCAGCCAACCAGCTAATTCTGGATTTGTGTACAAACTAAGTAAACTAAAGTTTAAGATCTCCCAGTTTATGTGGGACCTATAATAACAAAATACCCACCACTGCTAAATTTCAACTATTATGTAATTGTTGGATAATTCATATTTTTGGGTAATGCCCAATAATGCTTTTCAAGTCCAAAATAGTAAGAGGCCAGTATGGGTTAATCTGGGCCTAGAGCCAGTCATGACCCTTGCCATTCCACATCCCTTGCCACATTTTCTGGTTTTTCTTCCCTTTTTTTTTTTTTTTTTTGGCAACTCACACTCAAATTCTGAAGCCAGTCAGCACGCTTAGCCCCTATTGGCCTGTGTTTTGAAGGAAATGTGCCCCTCATTGGGAGCTTTGTAGCTCGGCACCACAGTGCAAGGGCGGTTCATTCCTGCCCCCAAGAACCAGCCCGGACCCATCACTGGGCTCCTCACAGTGTGTGCATCCTTTGGCACCAACATCGAGCCAATCACATATGTAGTCCTGCCAGGGCTTCTCTGCCACTTCCCTCAGCCAACTGCTCCAGTGAGGAGGCTGGAAGATGAGTCTCCACAGTCACTGTTGAGCAGTCAGCTTAAGGGAGAGGCAGGGAAGTGCCAGCAGGACTATGTGCCAAGCTCCATATTGGTATCCCCTGGGATATCAATATCCACTCTCTAGTTGGACCGATTCAAAGGAGAGTTACAAAATGCCTAAAAGTAAAATAAGAATAAAATAAAAAATGAATGTTTAGGTTGGGGAGGTTGAATACAGAATGCATCATTATAGATAAACTATGATCAAAGCTGCAAGTGTATTCGTGTTTTAGAGACATGACTGAGGCCACCTTTCATGTTTGATAAATTAGACTTTAAAGGAATCCTGGAGTTAAATCCTCCTGATGCTCAATCACAAAATAAAGCAAGATATTTTGCATGCTGTGGGAAATGAGGAAAACTCCCGCTGTGTACCTACACACTTTCAGCAGGCCAAGGAGTCCCTCTTCTAGTCTCAGGCCATCTATAGTGTTTATTTCTGCTCTAAGGTGTTTGTTGAAAAAAGCCATATTTGATCTGACAATTTTAGTTCTAGTATTTCCCCTCTTTTAGCTGTAGGAGTGGTCAAGTTGATGAACTAAAGCAAAGTGGACTGAAAATAATTGGATATATAGCATATTTATCCCATTCTCTTTTTTAGTAGCAGGCATGATTACAAAAAATTCTGATGTGCTGAAGGTGTTCTAGACACTGTGTGAAAATGTTACAGCAATAGAAACCATGACTGCACTACACTGCCATTTTTGTGGGAACTGCTGTGTTGTATCAGGGCTCTGAATTGTATCAGGTACCACAAGAGCCAGCATGGGTAAGAACAAGCCAACTATAAAACTGCTGTATTAAATCTTTCTGTGCAGCAATAAAACTCACCTTTCACTGGGGACAGGGCCAGCATGGAGTGTGAAGATAATCAGATGGTATGTTTGTGTTGGGATATGATCTGTGTCTGGGCTAGTGTTTAAAATCCTTCCTTGGGCAGAAGGTGGTTGGCAAATAATCCAGCTTCTGAGAACAATCCCATTGACAAATGTTAACTGAAGAGATAAGGAGAACAATCAATTATTTAGAGAGTGAAAACAGCCTTCAGTAGGCCATCCAACTGCAAACAAACACTCTGCCATCAGCCACTTGGCTGGGTTTCAAGCCACATCTGAGCTTTTCTTCATGACCCCCAACCCCAGCTCCTCGCACTCATCTGAATTTCCAGAGACTACAACATCCGTTAATGAGCCTGCTTCCAGACATTATTACCATAGATAGCTTATGACTGGAGGAGGGACGAGAGCTGCCTCTCCTTGGTCTGCCCAACATCTGCCCTGACTATTACCCTTTTCCTCCATGGCCTACATCTCAGGCAGCTTCATTGCTTTTGTTCCTGAACCTTTCTGTGCCATTTCTTGTGACTATGATATCTTACTCCTAGTATGGCCACTTACATATCATCAAGAAACAGAGGCTACTGATTTACATAAAATTGTATATGCCAATTAATAGTTACTGAAGAAAAAATAGAAACAAATTTTATAATTTAAATAGAATTACAATGCAAACAGGAAAAAAAAACCCACAAGAAAGACAAACAAATGGATCCTAAATTAAATCAAGCCTGAACTTTTTCTAGAAGCAAAAATGATGAAACTGAGACTGTTATACTTTGGCCAGCATGAGAACAGGAGACTTACTGATAATTGTAGATGGACATTTTCAAGGTTCCTAATTTTCTTCTTAATGGTATATTATCTTTAAATTATGTTAGAGGAGTACAGGCCTTTAAATGAAGGTGTGTCCTCTGACAGCCCTTCCAATGGAGGCGTGTGCTCCCTGAAAGAGGACATGTGCTCAGTGCCTGCCATACTAAGTCCTAGAAGTCAGAATTCATTAGCCTGTTTCAGGTGTTGTTGCCTCTCAGTATTGTATAATAGTTCATGGAGTGAGGAGCATTTACAGTTCCACTAGCCTGATAGGCAACGTTACTATATACCTGCTAGCTCAGAGGCCAATTGCCCCATGCAGAGTAGGTCAGTTGTAGGCAGGATCGGATGGATTCTCAGCCAAATACAGTAAGGATTTCTCTTTGGATGTTCCCACTCAGTGTATTAGGGGCAGCATAGCTAACATGGCCTCTTCATGCGTTTGAGCAATAGGATCTAAAGGAGGGCTGTGAAGAGTATATATTAAACAACATCCTAATTAGCATTACAGCACACAGAAAGCTACCATTGTATTTTGTACAGGTAATAAAACACATACAGTCTATCACAGAAGAGTGTACAGCCCCTCACATTTCATAAATATTTTAGTATATCTTTTCCTGTGACAACACTGAAGAAATAACACTTGGCTACAATGTAAAGCAGTGAGTATACAGCTTGTATAACAGTGTAAATATGTTGTCCCCTTAAAATAATGCAATACACAGGCATTAATGTCTAAACCGCTGGCAACAAAAGTGAGTACACCATTAAGTGACAATGTCCAAATTGGGCACAAAGTGTCAATATTTTGTGTGGCCACCATTATTTTCCAGCATTGCCTTAACCCTCTTGGGCATAGAGTTCACCAGAGCTTCACAGGTTGCCCCTGGAGTCCTCTTCCACTCCTCTATGATGACATCACAGAGCTGGTGGATGTTAGAGACCTTGAGCACCTCCACCTTCCATTTCAGGATGCCCCACAGATGCTCAATAGGGTTTAGGTCTGTATACATGCTTGGCCAGTCCATCACCTTTTACCCTCAGCTTCTTTAGCAAGGCAGTGGTCGTTTTGGAGGTATGTTTGGAGTCGTTATCATGTTGAAATACTGCCCTGTGGCCCACTCTCTGAAGGGAGGGGATCATGCTCTGCTTCACTATGTCACAGTACGTGTTGGCATTCATGGTTCCCTCAATGAACTGTAGCTCTCCAGTGCAGGCAGCACTCATGCAGCCCCAGACTATGACATTCCCACCACCATGCTTGACTGTAGGCACAACACACTTGTCTTTGTACTCCTCACCTGTTTGCCGTCACACACACTTGACACCATTTGGCACTCATCGGACCACAGGACAGGGTTCCAGAAATCCATGTCCTTAGTCTGCTAGTATGAAGCAAACCGTATGCTGGCTTTCTTATGCATCATCTTTAGAAGAGGTTTCCTTCTGGGATCATATCCCTGGAGACCAATTTGATGCAGTGTGCGGCATATGGCCTGAGCACTGACAGGCTGACACACACATCCCTTCAACCTCTGCAGCAATGCTGGCAGCACTCATACGGCTATTTCCCAAAGCCAAAATATGATGCTGAGCACAGACACTCAACTTCTTTGGTTGACCATGGCACAGCCTGTTCTGAGTGGAACCTATCCTGTTAAATCGCTGTATGGTTTTGGCCACTATGCTGCAGCTCAGTTTCAGAGTTTTGGCAATCTTCTTATAGCCTAGGTTATCTTTAAGTAGAGCAACAATTCATTTTTTCAGATCCTCAGATAGTTCATTACCATGAGGTGCCCTGTGCAGCTTCCAGTGACCAGTCTGAGAGAGTGAGAGCAATAACACCTGCTCCCCCTTCACACCTGAGACTTGTGACACTAATGGGTTTCATGACACCAGGGAGGGAATTGGATCCAAATTGGACATTGTCATTTAGGGGTGTACTCACTTTTGTTGCCAGCGGTTTAGACATTAATGGCTGTGTGTTGCGTTATTATGAGGGGATGGCACATTTACACTGTTATACAAGCTATATACTCACTGCTTTACATTGTAGCCAAATATCATTTCTTCAATGTTGTCACATGAAAAGATATACTAAAATATTTATGAAATGTGAGGGGGTGTACTCACTTCAGTGACATACTGTATAGTGGGTGAATGAGTAGTACTGGCCTGGAATTAATTTATTCTTTCTTTTTATACATTTGCTTTTATTTTTCAGCATTTCAGAATCTCACAAGTCTCCAACTTGCAATTTACAATAAAAATAATATAGCTAGGACTATGAATAGATATCTGGGATAGAGTGTGGAAATAATGTTAAAGAAGAAGGAATATAATGACCTGCTGAAACCATCCATAACAGCAGTGGCAGGAAGAGACTTCAGTAACATTTCAAACAAAGTAATTCTACTTCTGCTCAGTTATAGTTGGCTTCAGCAGGTAGGTCATTAAGTTAACTGGTCTTAAAGGAAACTTTTAAAGTTCTGCTCTGAAAGTTTGCAACATGCATACCCTTGACTACAGTTCTTCTGCACACTGCTGGGGTCATTATCACAACTAGATTACATTATTAATAAGTTAGTTATGTGCCATGAAGTCAGAACTGACATAGTGAACCTATAGGGCTTTCAAGGCATGTAAAGTATTTAAGGGGAGTCCAAATGTGGTGTAGGAGAATAGAATGATGGACTAGGACTCTGGAGAACAGAGTCTGAATCCCCACTTGGCCATGGAAGCTCATTGGTGGAGTGGAACTGGTAAAACTACTCCTTAAATATCTCACTTACCTTGAAAGTCCTATTAGAGTCACTATAGGTTCTGACTTGATGGGACATACACACACACACACACACTCACTCTCACACACACACACACACACACACACACACACACACACACACGGTATTTAAGGAGTGGTTTTACGAGTTCTAATTCTCCAGTTAGTTTCCATGGCCAAGTGAGGATTTGAACCCTTGTTGCCAGGGTCCTAGTCCATCACTAAGGTCTTGTCCACGACCAATTTTTTATGGCCATGTGTATGGTACTTCAATTGTGAATGACATAGCTTGCATCTATCTGTTTTCTCTTCTACTGCCATTGCATTCATTAACAGCTGCTTCCATGTTCCTCATATGTTAAAATATTTAATTATTTTTTAAAAAAATCTTTGCTAAGGAAGAAGAGGAAGAGGAAGCAGAAGCAGCAGATGTGCTAGACACCAGACTTGGAATTATAGTGCTGCTACACATTTTAAATTCCCATGACTCACAGAACCACAATGACTACAGGAATTATTTACTCTCTGGCTGGTCATGCGGGGGCTCCTACAGTTCAGGATCTTGGATTTTGGCCCTAAGATCGTATCCTATGGACACCACTAACTGGGATGGTGCACACCACATCCAGTAAGGTGACTTCTTAATAAGTACTTGCCCCAGAATGTCTCACAAGTTATAAATAAGACACTGCAGTGTGTGCGTGTGCATGTGTGCATACACATGCACATATGCATAAGCAAACAGCCTGAGTTGTGTAAGGAATGCAGCAGATTTTTTATTATTATTATTTTAAAGAGTGGGGAGGGGAGCTGAGTTACCATATTTTCACTCCATAACTCACTGGGACACAAGCCCATTCAGTGTATTTCGAAGTGGGTTAAAGGTATGTCCCTTAATTATCCTCCCAAAATATTCTTGGTTAATGGCTTTCAAATGTTGGCATCTATCCTTTCCTTGTGCACTTTGGCTGCTGGCTCTGTCTCAAGCATACAGCAACTCCTCCAGGACTGAGATATTTAAACACCATATCCTCTCCGATTTCAGCAGTGTGTTGTAAAGAAAACAACTCCTGCCGGCTTCAGCAGGAAATCACTATTTGGCTTTATGAGGTACCTCTTCCTGACAGCGCTCACTGAAGAGCCTTTGCGAGATTTACAGGGTCAGTATCCCACAGCCAGCTGAGTTGCTTTACTCGCCTTGCAATTCCTCCAGAAAAAAGGCTCATGGTAGGCCTGGAATGTGACACTCTTCAGAATAAGAAACCCATTGCTCTGTTCTCTTGTTAGCTTTGGCTGTGCCTGGACCAAACAAAAAAGAAAAAAGAAGAAGAAATAGATGAGGAAAGGAGGCTCTTGCTAACTAGAGAACCGATGACCAGAAACTTAGGGTATGAAAACAGAGAAGCCCAAAATACAGTCCAAATGCCAAGAAGAGTGTCTGTGTAAATACACTGTGGTAGGGGCCGGAGGCAGAAAAAACATGTTTTGCTCCAATGTTCCAAACAAAAGAGAATGCAGCACTTGCTTTACACCGCCAAGGATAATACAAGACCTTTCATTTTGAAAAGCACTACTCAACCCCCAACCCCAAAATACATGCAGAGAATTGGTTAATAGCCTGAAGAAAAAGGAAAGACAGAGACTCACAAGAGGACCAACTGGCCCCAGTGGCAGACAGAACGGATAAATGGTCCTTATATTCCAAATACTGCTTGAGCCAGTCTTAATGGGAAGAATCCTAAAAAAAAAAAAATCTGAGGATGCTATGCAAAACTTTGATTATTTTAATTCAGTGAGGATATCTTTCTTTCCCCGTAATGCAATATTGTAACCCCAAACTGGCAAAGAGGATATGAGCATCCTTTTTACTAAACACCATAGACTAGTTAACTAAAAAAGCTGCTTTTTAAGAGCAGCTTTAAAAGACGAGTCACATGAAAATAGAACTGAAAAGGAAGACAAAACCAGGCTCAGACATTGTTTTGGACAGTTATTCTTATAATGACCAGCTGAGTTAGAAATGTTTTGGGCATCCATTGGAATGGCAGCTGGCTGGCTTGAGGGAAGGCCAAATTCTCTCAGCAGAGGTGTTGGAATTTACAGCCTAATGGAACAGCTGCTGGTGCTACTAGGTTAATTAACAATTAATTTGAGAGGAAATCAAGCCACACATTTCTGGTCAATGAAGGATTTCTTCCCAGTCTTGTCATTACATTACTGCAACCGATGAGAAAATATGATACAAAGTAGAGGATTTTAGAAATCCAATGCTCACTGGATCAGTCTTTCAAGCAGGTCTGCAAACATATATTAGCACTCAATAGTTTTTAGCAGTCTAGCTCTTTTTACACACATATGCCAATCATATGTGGTCTAAAAGGAAGTGGAACGGGGACAACTTTTTACACATGCTTCGTGATTTGAGAGTGAGCCCAAATGTGCACTTCTGAGCATTCGTCTCCCACTATTGGTGTGCAGTTTTAATTTTCTGTGTTCTAGGTGCTGTCAAGTCACTTCTGACTTATGCCTACCCTAGTAGGTATGTGAGATTTTTAAGGATTGCCACCCCTGCAGAAAATTGCTATGACTGTGTGAGAATTTGACCTGACTCTTAGTCCTACACTTTATCACTACACTATACTGCATCTTTAATTTCACATTCATTTATATCAAATTGTCTTTAAAAATAAATTACATACGTCTATGAAAGCTCACATTGCAATAGTATAACAATCTTTAAAGAACTAAAATGTTTTTTTGAGTTTTTGCAGGATGTTCACCCCCCCCTTTTGCTTCATTGTTGTTTTGATCTAGATATTAATACAAATGTGGTTTTGGATCTAACTGGCAGGTTTTTTTAAAAAAATGTAATATCAGCTGGAGAGTGGCTTATAATTAAGAATCAAAACAGACATGAAGAGGGAATGTAACTGTTTCTTCTGCTTTGGAAAATCCCCCATTTTGGGGCTGGCATGTATTTTGAAAGGAAATGTCCCATTGATGTCATTTTGTCTCCATGCCTGCTCTGATCCTGTAAATTATCACCCTCCCACACACAGCTGATACAGTTTGTGTGTTTTTTTAAAAGCCTTGCACATCAGATGCAAAAGCATACTTAGTGCCATGACTCATTTGACACTAAGATCTCAAAGACAATCAGTTTTCAAGCATGTTGTTTGTGTAATGTAAATACCAACGAACACCATCTCCTTTGAGGTGAACTGCAGCCTGTGGGATAGAACTTTTGCTCCATTCAGGTTTGTGGATTTAAAATCACATTTCAGATTTCATTTGTGTGTGTATATGAAAGTGTGACCTTCACCACTCTCCTTATCTGCAATCTATGAAAACAGCAAGACTTTCTTTCTTCGTAGGCCAGGGAAGGCCTTCACAGATCTATTGAAAAGATTTCAGTATTATTATTAAAATATTACTACCCACACAACACCAGTAAACTAACACATTCTGTTTTGAAGGCAAAACAGCAACATTCTAGTGAAGCTGATAATGTTTCCCTAAACTCTTGTCAGTTTCACAGGTATGAGTGAGAGGAGGGAAGATTATATAGAAGGTAATGCAGAATAGATAATCTAAGTATGTGCATATTGCTAGTCTTTTCATGATGGGGTTGGATCCCAGTCTATAAGTGAGAAACATTTACATCAGCATCCTTTCAGGACAGGTTAGTGAGGAGATGCCTTCTCACACATTAGCTGGAGGCTGTGTGGTTACATTTAAAGTACCATATTCAATGCATCACACTTTCCCTCCCAATAACCCCATGTTGTGGAGAGAACTAATGGACCAGAATTTACATGATAATAGTAAGTATAAGACTTTGCAACATACCCTGGCAATGAAACTGCTCCTGTGTCTGCACAGAAGGTTATATGGCTGTTTCTCTTTTTTGTCCACAATCTACTCTGATTCATTAATTTTTACCCCTTCATCCCCTTCATCTTTTCCATCTCCTTGATCTCTTTCCAGATTCCAGGTGTCAAACTACACATTGTAACTAGCAAGTCATGAGGAGAGGGAATTCCTTAAGTGCTGGAAGTTACAGCGTAATTCTTTTCAGATCTCCTGTGGTTTGCAAATTAGCTTGCTTGCTTTTGTAAATGGTAAACATGGCCTCATTTGCAAGTATGGTTGTTCAGATACAAAGACCTCTGGAGCAGTAATGTGATTTGAACGTCTAGAGACACTCTATCTGCAATGTATTATTTGACCCTAAATATCTCTAGAGCCTTCTCAGGCTCTCCCCTATGTTGGCTCAGAGAGAGCCCTTCCATTGCCTACAGCAGTTCTTACAGTCCAAAAACTTTGTACTTTAGGTATCCCATGGCAGCTACTCTGCACATGTCTCAAAAGATATTGTCAATTTTGGTATTATGCATGGACCAAAGTGGGATAAGAATCCACTAAGAATGGCTACATATAATCTCACATGTGACAGACATCTAGGTGAATGGGAATTTACAAGCCTGGGTCAAATGGATTCAGTTGAAAAATATGTGTAGCACTCCTATTGATATTGCCTTCTGTTGCCTTGGTACACCATTCATTGCAGTATGTGCAGTACCACTAGCTGTTGATCGGGTAAGTCTAGAATCCAAAACTGGCACATCAACATCAACACAGAGGCTGTCTGTGCACCCATATCCATGTAGCTGTGTCCAGCTGATCATGCCAGTGATGAAAGTTGACTCTATTAGGACTTTTAAGTGGGACAAATGTAATGAAGTCAAAGTTGTGGGTTTTTGGGTTTTTTAAATACAGTTTGTTTAGAAATGCAAGTAGAGGTTCCTTAATTTTTCCTCAGTGAACTACAACCAGCTCACAATCTGTAAGGACTATCAAATGGTTGTGGATTGAGAGAGGAAGCATACACAACTGCAAAGATAGGAAACACCTGCCAATCATATTGCAGTGGCAGCAGTGGCAGCTTTTTAGCAGGAAACTGATGGTGATTTGGTGTGCCAAAGAAAAGCACCTCCAGATGTCAGAACTGGACAAATTTTCTGTGAGAACTGACGTAAACTCAACTGAAGTAGAATAGCCCACCCAGGATCTCCCGCTCCCCATTTCTGTTCTAGAGATAGAGAGGAGATAGCATTTATTTCTTATTTAGTCTTTATAACAGAAAACTCGAGTATGGTCATTATTCAAACAAGTCTGCAGTCTCACTGGATTCCCTGGGAAAGGAGATAGTAACATTTCCCTCAATGATGTCCTTTGTTTAGTCTCTCTGAGCCAGTCATGGGCTATCTTTTATTCCACAAAAGACAGAAAAGTCACAACAATCATATTGATAGAACCAAAGTCGCTGGTGCCTCATTATGTACACATGCTATTTCAAGTTTACTTCACACATAAGAAAATCCCAACATGAACATTACTTCTGCATAGGAATATCCATATTTCTGTGCATAGGCTGTCATTTATAGCAACTAGTTCTTTGCTGAAAATTTCTCCTAGGGGAATTTTGACCATTTTCAATCAATATGTTAAAAACAGATATTCAGTATGAAAATAATTTCAGAGAAGAACTTTTGGAGAAATCTCATAAGGGAGTGTGAGCAGGTGATCTTGAACACTCAGGAAGGGTCTACCACCATACCTCATTGGCCCTCCATGGGTTCTTGCCAAGGATATATGGGGAACATGTGGCAGATTCCTTCTGCATATTACCCCAGCTGAACTCTCCTTGAAAGTCAAAAGGCTGGAGGTACCAAAAAGGGCAGGAAAGCAAGGAAGGCAGAAAGAAGCCCACTAAATAAGTATTTCAGCAAGAAGACAATAAAAGGCAGGCAGAAGAACAGCTAGGGGAAGTCAATAAGAAAGAGGAAGTGGACAGCAAAGCTGAAGACTGGGCGGATGCTTCAGTATGGAATGGATGTAAGACAGATGATGCAAGCCAGATATGATGCACCATCAGGCAGTGCCCCCTTAGATCCCATCCTACCCTACTTACTGGTGATAGGACTTACCATAGAGATTTCTGAGACCAGATCCAAGGTCATGCCAGACATAAAGCAAGAGGTCCGCTGGAGATGGATCTAATCCCAAACCAATAACACAATTTGCACCAAGAGACAATTCAATCATATATGAAACTACTGTAGTAGTTTACATACAGTAGGGAACTACTGTGTGTGGTGGGATGATAGTGTAAAATGTTCCTAATAAATGTTTGTTGGATTGGTTAACTACTGATTCCTAATCATCTTCAGCATGATAAATGACACTGGGGTATCATTTGCGATTCCCATCCTCTATAATGAGAAGTACTCTTTCACAGGGAGATTCAAGATTCTTGTGCTTATCCTACTTATAAGGTGGCTGAGAATGAGCATGTCTGCAAGTCTTGCCTTTCATTATACAACCACCTCTGGAGCAACCACCAGCCCTACTCTCCCATCTTACTATATTTCTATTAAAGGCCAGAGAAAGCTGTCATAAGGTGTCTCCTTCCACCTTCTTAAGATCAGAAAGTGTGGGCAGCCAGAGAAGATGTAGAGGGATGAAGCTGAAGGGAATCCAAGCATCATCAAGCCCAAGCCCACTCTGAAGCAGTAGATCAACAGCTAAATCCCTGTTAGATGGCTACTCAATCTTTGATTAAAAACCTGCAGTGGAAGAGTGTTCACTGTGTACTGTGGCAGTCCATTACACTGTCAAATCACTTCTATCAAAAGGAAGTTCTTCCAAATTTCACTTGAGATGTGTAACAGAAAGAAAACAAAAACAGAAGTGAATGCCTTGGGTACCTCACAATGTTAAAATGAACTCAGAAGTATCTACAGAATAAGTTCCAAAAGGCCATGGGAATGAAGTAGAAAAGAATGAAACCATTTTAATGGGGAAGCAAAATTTTGGAAAAAATTGGAGGACAAATTATGGTAATAATACTACCTTAAGCTTTTTCTTTGATCTGGACATAACACAGCCTTCCCTCATCCAAGTTACTGGGCTTACAAGAATGGAGCTGCATTAGAAACAGCTGCAGTAGAGACAAAATGTATCTACAATGACCACCTCAAAAATGTAGCATTTGGATAGTTGAGTGAAAGGTGTTGAACCCTGAAGAATGACAATATGTGCTGAGCCAGAATTTGTCAGAAAATAGTCTTCTGAGAAACATTAAGAAATTTTATTATTCCCCTAGCAACAAATGGCCAATTTGAAGAATTATTTCCAAATTTTTCTCCATCATTTTGGGGGATGGCTGACTCCCCACCACAACCATCACAATGTCTTAAAACAATACAAGGTAGAAAGTATTGTGGAGGAAGTATAATGGTGACCATCTGTGGACACAGTTGCTGTTGTTACCATTTGTAAAAAAAACAACAGTATAGATGTGGTTCCCTGTCCTATTTGTGACAGTGTTTGAAAGTCATTATGGATAAACCTTCCGAGCATGTGGGTTTCCAAGGTTCATCAGCTGACCAGATATTCAAAGGAGTTCAGAAGTATGGAGGCATGGAAAATAAGCTCTTGGATAAATTTATTTTGTCCTTTGAATGCTGACAGCCGGCTGCCCAGGCATCAGTGCTGTGTCTGGCATTACTCCTCTTCATCACATCATTGTGTTGGAAATGTGCAACTAGTAAGAATATTTGAGAGTAATAGTACTTTGAGAGAAATACAGCTTAGTCATTGAGGTATTTCCAGAGACAGAACAAGGTCTCCTGTATCCTTTGAAGAAATGTTGGTCCAAGTAGATGAAACTTCATTTTGGCTCATATTATCCTTGTGGTGTTTAATTCACTTTCTTTTCTCTACCTAGCACACCATTATTAACTCCAAGCAAATTGTACTTCAACCTGATAGTGATGCAAAACATACAGAAATATGGCCTGTGCTTGCTCAAGGCTGTGTTGGAAAAGACAGAGTTCCCAGACAGATTGCAGTTTGGCATGCAGAAGGACTAGGTCAGCCAAATAAGCTTTGTTTCCAGTATTGCAGGATCCAGAGTGCTTCTGTTCCCACAAGACATTACATGATAGCTACACAGATCAGATTTGGCTCTCCTACTCCTAGGCAACTAGGCAAACAGCTTTTAGACAAAGCAAAAGTCCTGGGGTGTAGGGATTGGAAGTAAATGCAGCATTATATTTAATATCTCTAATACTGCAAAGATTTTTAAAGAACCTTTTCTGACGTTTTTTCTAAGCTTTCAAAACAACACTTACCACATTTATCTGCACAACTTTTGTGACTTAAATTACTATTCTTATTTAAACAAGCAAAAAAGATAGGGAATTGAGGACCAGAGAGATTGATTTATAGTAGCAGGGACTGAGTTTTTTCCACTGCAGCAGTGAAATCTGAGTCCACATCCCAGTCCAGTAATGTAAAATGCACTTCTTTACTGCAAATGGCACTGTAAGTCACTATTCTGGAAACTTTGGGTTTGGGATTTTGTTATCAAAAAAGGTGATCAACTGTGAAATTCATTAAGCAAATCACTCTCACTATAACCTGCCCCACAAGGTTGTTGTGAAATGAAAATACAGCTAGGAAGATGTGTGGAGCTATTTGGAGAAGGCAAGAGGGAATGCTTGGTCAACCATTCCTATGTTTGGCCTCAGTTTATTCACTGTTTCTCTCCTTTGGCCATCTTGGAATAATTGTCTTTGGGTTGCTAGAAGTTACTAACTCCATGTTTAATTGAAAGTGTAGCATCTGGTACTGTCCCTAGCAAAAACCCAAAAATGGTAACAGGGAGCAGAGAGAACATTTCCCATTCATTTTGCTGATGCTACTTCAAAAAGCCCAATATGGCTTGGGATCAGGGTGCCTAAATCACTCCCTACTCTCTCATGAACCTGCCTTCTCAGAGACCATGCTCTGAGTCACTCACCACCACCATCTGCAGGAAGGTCAGCAGTGGCCAGATACTTAAGAAGCTGAGAAATCTGTTTCATTTTTCAAAACCAGAACTTGCCAAGATTTTTAAAAAGTGAATGTGGTCTGTTGTGTCTGTCCAGACAAACAGTCTTGTGGCACCTCAAAAACTAGCTAGCTTTATTTGGCAAACCTTTTGATGGACTGCAGCCCGCTCCACCATAAACATTGTGTGAAGCCTCAGCAGGTTGACAATTATATGTAAGCGAGGCAAGCAGAGGGCTTCAACTGCTTACTTTTAAGAAACCTAAATTTGAATCCCTGTGTATTCATCCATGTTGTTTATTATTAAGTCATCTTGCTTCTAATTCAAAGGTGACCTGATGAATTAATGACCTCTGTTCTGTACCCCTTAACTTTCCTGCTTCTCTGAGATGTGGTGGACTTCCATATCCATTGCCAATGCTGAACTTCTGTTTAGCTTCCAGTCCAGTCACCTGTTGGAATTGGAGAGAGGGTGCTTTATTCTCCTCAGGCAGCAACATTTCTTGAAGGGACCCTAACTTTTACCACTTTTCCTCTACACTATACAACTTTTCCAACATGTTTTCCCCTTTGCTGGGTATTTATTTCTTTTTGCAGGAGGAGAGAGGAAGGGAAAGGGAGGGGAAATCCTCCACAGACAAAATCAAGCCAGTAATTGTGTGAAGTGAGCGGGACAAGGTGAAGCTGCTGAGGCTACAGCCGTCAAGCCATTTGTTTTCTGGAGGGAAAAGCAGCAAGTCGGCTGACGGATCTGAAACGTTAATTTCTTCCAGCTGTTGTCAGTCTGGCAGCCGCTCAAAGGAAGTTTAATAGACTGCAGCCTTCTCTGCTTGCCCCCATCTCTTCACCGGCTCCACTTATGAGAGGCAGCATAAGAGACAACCCAATGATTAAACAAAAGTCCTCGTCTCCCACGGACTTTTTTTTCCTTTTTGGCTGAGCTCATTTCAGTGCCATGTGTTTCCGTGCCCTTTACATTTTCAGCTTGTTAAAGGGGAGGAAACCATTTCTGCAAAGGGGAGGTGACCAGTGGGGGCCCTTTGGGATGAGGACTGAGTCAGGTGACTGGCATTGGCAGCCATTTCACAGCACTCTGCAGCATGTGCCAGTTTGGTAGGCTGCCAAAAAGGAAGCAGCGTGAAGAAGGTTTTTTGCAATGAAGGGGGGTGGAGGGAGTGGGAGTCATGTTTTATTGATTTTCTAAAAATATGGTTGGAAATAGCATATGAAGTTGAAAGCAATGATTGCCATAAATGCATGGAAAGTGGCAGACTGAACTAGAGTACAGATGAGTTTACTACAATATGCTATCATTGACAGAAGCCAGTGCCAGCCGCAGTCAACGGGGAACCAAAGGATAACCGCAGCCTTGGCTTGGCTATTCCTAGTAAACCCAAGCAGCTCAGAGGTGGTTAGTGTGACTCCAGATCAGCCATGAAAAACACATAGAAAAACAGTGTATCCCTCTCTTCTTATATGGCTGACATGATATAAAACAATTTAGGCCACATCTCGTTGAGAGCTGCCCTTACCGTTGTTCAGTAAGGCAGCTGCCTCAGGTAGCAAAAATTTTCACTGCCATCAAAGTACAGCCAATTGTTAATTATTTAATTCATTATTATTGGTGAGTTTTAACACTCTGGAGAGAAGCATTTATGAAATGTTCTGCTCCAACTGCAAAGTAATACAATAATGCCAGTTATGACAGGGACAACAGAGGTCACAATTTTGCTGCTCTGCCAGAGGCACCAAACTGTCTTGGGAGCAGCTCTTATTCCAATGGTTGTGACCAAACAGTGGGAAATCCTGCCTCTGCAGAGTTATGGAACAGTGATGGCACGCGAAGCCCTTTCTTCTGGCACGCGAGTGATCAGCCCACCTACCCACCCTTGTGGAAATAAACCTTTTGAAGTGGCTGCAGCTGGGATTCCCCCTTTCTCTTCCTGTTCTGGGTCCTTTAACTTCCTGTCCGTCCCCATGATTCCCCCTTTAACTTCCTATCCATCCCCATGATTCCCCCTGAAACTGCCACTTCCTGTTCCCGTTCTGGTCTTCTGGGTGGCACGGAAGCCACTGATTTCTTCCCCACCCCCTCATTTTGGCCACTCCGAGCCAAAAACAGTTTGCCTCCATTGGAATAAAAGGTACTTTGGTTCACAAAATCCAGGGGCAAGCTATCTAGCAACCTCCAGATGTTTTGGATGATAAATCCCATCATTAATTTGAGCCTGCACAGCCAGTGGTCAGTGATTATTGGAGCTGAATTGCCCACCTCAAGGTCAGCATGGGACAGCAGTACCCAGCTTGGTGGAAGGAGAATAAAGGAGGAAATGAGAGGGTTGTGGGCAGAGATGGCCACGAACCATGATTTGGTGTTTTAACACAGTTCAGCAGATTGGGCCCACAGTGTTGCATGGGCACCCCGGATTCCACACTCTGCCTTCCTTCTTCCACAGGTGCCCACTCAGAGGCAAGCTTCCCTGTCCAGTCTCCTCCTCTGAGTGGTGGCCTGTGGGGGGAACCGGGTCAGGGAATCTGGGGCACCTGCACAATACTTGTGGCCCGAACCACCAAACCATACCAAAACACCAGGCCATGGTTCTTCATTGGAGATTTTTAAGCAGAAGTTGGATGGCTATCTGTGAGGGATACGTTAGGGATGGATTTCTTGCATTGGCAGGGAACTGGACTCCATGGAGCCACTTCCACCTCTACAGTTTTGTGCCCCTGCTCTTTGGTGAGAGTCTTTTATAAAAGGAGACAGAAGAGGAGGTGGTCAAACACTGCCTAAGAAAAAGTTCAAATATGCTGACAAATATCATGTTCACTCCTGTAATCCTCTAGGCTTGGGAGGAAAACTGAAAACATTTAGATCTAGACCTGATCTTGGGAGCACAAACTGCACTTGAAAGAGCAACAGAAACCCAATATGAAAACATTTATGTTTGAGAAGAAAGTGAAAGAGATGTGATAGGGAAATGTGTTTCAAACACTAAACACTAACATACACTAAACATTTTGGCTTAGTAAATCCAGTCACACACTTGTTCACAGTCTACTAACTGCCCTTCCTTAGCCTTTATATAGCATTTGTTCCATTTCATCTTCACAACAACTGTGTATAATCATTTCTCTTATACCAATTTCATCATTGGGGAATTGGTGTTCCAACTAGAAATACAGCCAAGGAAATAAAATGCTTAGGTGTGACTGGAACTAAGATTTTCGAGAGCTAAATGGAATTTAGGCTTCATTGTCTTGGTAATTCAGCTTAGTTTGCGATAGATATGTTTGCCTCACTCAGTTGGACTTTTGAATAATATTGCAGTTAATAAGCACTAAGGGTCATTTATTGAGGTCTTCCTTCTGAATGTCCCTTCACCTTGAAATCTCAAGGGTGACAATGAGAGAGAGTGCCTTCTTAGTGTTTGTCCCATGATTATGAAATGTTGTCCCCTAGTGCTTTTATTCTTTTTATTTGTGCTCCATGCTAATATTTTTCATCCTCCCAAGAGTTCCAAGATATATTTTGATCTATAATTATGACCCCCCACGGACTTCCTATCCATTGAATATACTGAATAGCATGTATGCTTGTAAAGAGTTTTGTATATTTTAACTCCTGCAGAACTGACAACATGTTTACTTTCTGTGGTTTTCTGAGGGTGGCTACTGTCTTTATATATAATTATTGATACTTGTACTTTAGATCTGAGTCTTTTAAAGATCTTAATGTTGAATTTTATTGTACTATTGTAAGGCTTTAACCAATTTTACAAGGTGTATGGTGCTTAAATAATTTGTTCTATAAGGCACCTAATACAACAAAAGAAAGGAAAGAAGTAGTGCTTCTTGTGATTGCCCAGGTAACTAATGAAATGAACTGACATTTCCTACAGAAATGGAAGAATGGGCACAGCTGTGTATTTATTAATGATATCCTAAGGTAATGGGATGAATAGGCAACCCCAAATCAACAAGAACACTAAGGAAACGGCTTTTGCATTGGTCAAGGAATGTTGGCGTTTTTAGTCTACTTACTGTTATGCTTCTGTTCAACAATGTCTCTATTGTGTTGAAGGTCAATATCCTTCATTTTCATCAGGCTGGATACCTTCCATAAGCCAGGACTATAGCCAAACCTCAGCTTTTAACAAAGAGAACCATTTCCAAAAGCAATTTCCATGCTAAGGCAGAAAGCTGAATGAGCTCTGTGCCTTAATGCCTTCTCCTGAGCTGTGCAGTAAAGACAGAGCACAGGGAATGTAGTTCCGTTGCAGTCAATTAGCAATTAGACAATAAACTTTCATTATTAATATGGTGCGTAATAAATCTCTGGTAGTGAGCCTGATGAAAATTAAAACTCTCCTAAGCATAATCTGTCAAAGAGGCCCTCTGGATGAAATTCACTTGAAAAGCCATCCCACAATGTCTATCTCAGTTGCTGCTTAATAAATCCACCTAGAGTTCTAGGACAGTGCTTCACATTTAGGTTGTTCCTTTGAACATTGTATGGAAACATAAGCAGCTGGCCTATCATGCTACTTGTCCAGCTAGCTCAGAATGTCTGTAGTAACAGGCTTTGCTCCTGCAGAGTTCCAGTCTAGAGATGGGGGTATCCGTATATGAATATGAATGCCCCCCCACAGGTGGAGATAATGAGGGTCCACCCCCCCCGGGGCCAAAACATCCACTCACCGTTCTGCTGCTGCTACAGGCTCTGCATTCCTTTCCTATCGCTCTGGAGCTCTCGGTGGATTAGCCACTCTTTGATCTGACAGAGAAACTCATCATCCTGCCTCCTGCCACTTGACCTGATTTTGCTCCAATGCAAAATCCACAGAATTATTATTTGAGGGACACAATGGTTCAAAACAGATTGTCGCTTGTTCCAGAAGATCTCAAACCCATATAAACTGCTCCATTATCCTGTGTGCTAGATGCTGTCAAGTTGTAACTGACTTACAGCAACCACAATAGGGCTTTCAGAACTAAGTGAGATATTTAAGAGGTGGTTTTACCAGTTTCAGTTCTCCTTCCCGGTCAGATGGGGACTTGAACCCACGTTTCCTGAATCCTAGCCCATCATTCAATCCACTAGAACAGTGGCCCCCAACCTTGGGCCTCCAGATGTTCTTGGACTTCAACTGCCAGAAATCCTGGCCAGCAGAGGTGGTGGTGAAGGCTTCTGGGAGTTGTAGTCCAAGAACATCTGGAGGCCTAAGGTTGGGGGCCACTGCACTAGACCACATTGGGTATCTATGTTCTACCATTCAACAAACAGCCACCTGCTTAGAGTGACCAAATGAAAAAGAGAACAGGGTTCATGTGCCTTTTGCTTAGAAAACTTCAGAAGTTACAGCTTTCATGCTAGTTACACCTGCTGGACTTTCTGCTGCCACAAAACTCAAAAGTACAGGTACCTTCTTTCTCATCTGGTCATCATAATCAAACAGTTGGTCAAGATGGCGGCGCAAGCACTTGCAGCGGCTAGGCATTCCAGAGATCGGCCCTTATTACGGACTCTACATGCTCAGGCACAAGTAATTTACAGTCGACAAGAATTATTATCTATTGGCAGAGAAGGTTACAACTTTGAATCGACGGTCTCAACTTACAACATCCCAGCTGAGCTTTTAAGACAGCCTGCATATCCGGGGGTTACTCCCCCTGCTCTCCCTGTCAGGAAGAAAAGGGCACGGAGAAAACGCAAGCAGAAAAGAGGTTGCAGGGCCGGTCTACGAGTGAGGTTAGGCAAAAATCCTCACAAGCCTGCATTGCCAAGTCTTATTGTCTCAAATGTTAGATCTCTACCCAACAAGATTGAGGAGCTAGAACTTACTATCTCCCTACAGAAAAATATTCGAGACTGTTGCGTTATGATCTTTACAGAGACATGGCTTGACTCTTCCATCCCAGGGGAGGTAATTGAACTACAAGGACGCAGAGTACATCGAGCAGACAGATCTGTTGAATCTGGGAAGAGCAGAGGTGGAGGGGTTTGTGTTTACACAAACGATAATTGGAGCACAGATGTTAAAATACTGGACATTCACTGTTCTCCTGATTTGGAGTATTTGGCAGTGAAATGCCGCCCCTTTTACCTGCCTCGTGAGTTTAATGTTATTATAATAACAGCAGTATATATACCTCCTGATGCTAACACAACCACAGCTTTGAGTTGTTTGTTAACTGCTATCAGCAAACAGCAGCAGGCCTACCCAGATGGAGTGCTGGTGGTAGCAGGTGATTTCAATCAAGCCAATTTAAAGACCGTCCTCCCTAACTTTTATCAGTATGTGGACTGTCCCACTAGAGGGGAAAATACCTTGGATCAGGTATATAGTAACATCATACATGGATATAAGACGAAGCCATTGCCTAGCTTGGGACAGTCAGATCATATATCTCTTTTTTTGATTCCATCATACAGACCTCTTGTTAAAAGAATCAGACCATCAATTAGAGAAATACAAGTGTGGCCAGTGGATGCATCTGAGCAACTTCAAGATTGCTTTAGGAGCACTGATTGGGCACTGTTTGAGGAGGACAATGTTGATACTTATGCCTCAACAGTACTGTTTTATATCAAAAGCTGCATCAATGTTGTTACTACTACCAGACAAGTACGAGTGTTTTCTAATAACAAGCCTTGGCTAAATAGAGAAGTGCGCCTTTTATTAAAAGCCAGAAATGCTGCTTTTCATTCTGGTGATGAACTACAGTACAGAGAGGCTAGAGCTAAACTGAAAAGGGGCATTAGGGATGCCAAAGCTATGTACAGCCAGAGAATTGAACAACACCTTGAAAGTTCTGACACTCGCCGAGTGTGGCACGGCCTAAGACAAATCACTGGTCAGAGTAACAAAAACAGTCTGTGTAGCAGCAGTGATTTTTTGGCTGAGCAGTTAAATCAATTTTTCAGCCGTTTTGAGGTGGAAACAGGAACAACCATTATTCCAGCACCTACTGTCTATAATACATCACTAGAATCTTCCATCAACAGACAACCACTAGTACTGCAGATTTCAGATGTGAGACGCGCTTTCCAGAATATTAATGTTCGAAAGGCAGCTGGACCAGATGGAATCATGGGACGAGTTATTAGGGGCTGTGCTGCAGAATTAGCTGGAGTTTTTACGGATATTTTCAATCTATCCTTGTTGCAGTGTTCAGTCCCCACTTGCCTGAAGACATCTATTATAGTGCCAGTCCCCAAGCAGTCAGCTGTGGTATCTCTCAATGATTACAGACCAGTAGCTTTAACATCTGTTGTTATGAAATGTTTTGAGAGATTGGTGCTGGATTACATTAAGGCTAGTCTTCCACCTTCTTTGGACCCATGGCAATTTGCATACAGGAAAAATAGATCTACTGATGATGCTGTGTCCATTGTACTCCATACTGTATTGAGCCACTTAGAACATCAGGGAACTTATGCGAGGCTGTTGTTTGTGGATTATAGCTCTGCTTTTAATACCATTCTACCAAATAGGTTGTTTTTTAAAATGATCAACCTGGGATTACCTCAGGAGATCTGCATGTGGATAAAGGATTTTCTGACAGATAGGCCACAGTCAGTAAGGATGGGATCTCACCATTCTTCTACCCTGGTACTAAGTACAGGAGCTCCCCAGGGCTGCGTGCTAAGTCCCTTCCTCTATTCCCTGTACACACATGATTGCACCCCACTGTATAACACCAATGCAATTATTAAATTTGCGGATGATACGACAGTGGTGGGGCTCATAAATAAGAACAATGAGTCTGCTTATAGAAAGGAAGTACAAAGGTTGATACTTTGGTGTAAAGAAAATCATCTCACACTTAACATCAAAAAAACTAAAGAACTCATAATTGATTTTAGGAGGAAGAGATATGTACATTTACCACTGTACATAAACGGTGAGGAAGTGGAGAGAGTTGGTAGTTTTAAATTTCTGGGTACTTACATCTCAGAGGACCTCTCATGGACTATAAATGCCAACATGCTAATGAAGAAGGCACAAAAGAGGCTGTATTTCCTGAGAATGCTCGGCAAGTTAAATTTATCTCAGCATTTGCTTCTGTCATACTATCGTAGCACCATTGAGAGTGTCCTAACCTATGGCATTCTGGCATGGTTTGGGAGTAGCTCTGTAGCGGACAAAAAAGCTCTACAGAGAACCATTAAAATTGCCCAGAATATCATCGGGCTCCAGCTACCAACCCTGGATGACATCTTCACATCCCGCTGTCTAAGGAAATCACATAGCATCCTGAGAGACTCTTCCCATCCTGCTTATAACTTTTTTGAACTGTTACCATCTGGCAGAAGATACAGAACAATTAAGACTCGGACCACACGTTTTCTCAATAGTTTTTATCCCAGAGCTATAATTGCAATTAATAATGAGCTTAAAGACCACCAGTAGTGAATAATTAGTTGGACTGTGTAACTTGGCCTGCGGTGTAGATGTTTGTATTTTTAGTGGGGGACTTTTAGTGGGTGGGGAGTGTTTGGGAATTTTATGTGTGTGCATGTGTCTGGTCTCTGGGTGTCTGTGAATTTCGTTGTATGTGTATATACTTACAATGACAATAAATTATTATTATTATTATTATAATTAATTATCAAATATTGCATCTACAAAAACTTAATTTCACCTTCATAGGCTTGCAAGTTGCAGCCGTGGCCAGGAAAATTAGCTATGTCTAGGAAATTTGCTGTGTCTAGACAGCCAGAGAACTCCCATGCCTTTCTAAATTCTATTCATGGGGAAAGTCTTCCAGCTGTAGCTTCTACTCTCCTTTAATCAATGCAGGTGCAATTCTCTTTATATGACTCTTACAGATACAAAACTCTTTGCCTTCCCAGTTTTTCACACAAAATATTGCTACTTAGCAGCAAAGCAGTTTAAGATAAACCGGCTCACCTGATTTTTAAAATTCCTTCTAGAACTCTGAATAAATGCTTTCAATTTGGTATAAATGATTTTTAATTCACCCCATTACCTAATCTGGACTGGTTTTCAAAGTCTCCCTGGGCACACAGCGCCAGGGGGCGATAATTCCTGGCCAATGACCCGCAACCTTTTAGGAAATTGGTGTGAAGCATGACAGGCAATATGTCACTGGTGCCAACGTCAGGGGAGGTGTGCTTGCCTGAACAAAGGGGAGAACAACTAAGGCATTTACTTTCCGCCCTTGTCCACTCAGGCTGCTCAGGAACCATGTGATGCTCCTGGGCTATCGACATCAAGCTTGCCTTGGCATCTGGATAGCTTCTCATTTTGGAGAGGCTTCCAAGGGAACTGTAAAAATCAAGTGTGGCAGGAGATTAATTAATTGAAACTGAAGACATCTGTTATTAATTAATCCCCAAAAGCCTGGTTAACTCTTCCCTTACCTGATGCCTGTAGGTTTCAACTTTACCATTCCAGCCATGGCTATGATGCAAGTTTAGCAGATATGAGATTCAGAGGTGAAGTATAAAAGATGCACGACTGCAAGGTTGTTACTCAGATACAGCCGTTGGGGCTGTGCCTCCAGGGCACCGACATTTAAAGATAATTCGACTGATAAGCATTAGAAGGGAAAACAGCAACATATCATGGTCCTATTTGCTTTCTTTTTTTCCTCCCTTGAAATCCTAAAATTTATTTTTTGGGGGACCCTATATTGCCCTCCTCCTCTTTCAAGAGCGTTTTCACCCTTGCCTCAGAGGGGGGCGGGTGGAAGACAGTGCCATTATCCTGGATACCAAAATGGTTTGTTAGGGCTCTGCAAGAGTGGGCAGGATTCTTTTACAACCAAGGGGAGTTTCAGTGCTTTTCGTAGCAAATTGTGACAAGTTGCACCTCCTTAAATTTCCTCATCTAGAGATGAAATGGTAATCCTGATATGAGGTATGGAACAAGAACACTACTTCTAGCGCTCAGTCCATAGAAACTCTTTCTAGGGATGGAAAAGATTGTCAGTCTTTAAGCATCCCCAAGTGGGAAGAATTCTCTTCCCAGAAGCTTCTTAAGCATGGAAGATATTTAAACAGTTCATTGTAAAAATACCTAGCATTAATTGTTCTCTGAAATGATGCTTCATGAAAGCTATGGAATTTTCATTCCTGGATTGAATTTACCTTTGCCAGGTAATTGTTCCATTTCAATAATTAAAGTGGATTAGAAATATTGTCAGGTATCATACAACATTGTACTGTGTTTGGTGAACAACATGAGTGTTTTTGATTTTTAAGAATGATGCTCCCGTGTGTTCAGTGGTCATTGCTTGCAGTTTCTAACTTTTCAAATGACCTTTGGTCAAAGATATGTTTTTTTAACTATTTATGTTGTATAGTGTTGACTTTACCAAGTGATGCGTGTGTTCTGTGCTTTCAGGTCAGAACCAACTTTTAACAACCCTAGTAGGGCTTTCAAGGTAGGTGAGATTTAGGGAGTAGTTTTACCAGTTCCACTCCCCCAGTGAGTTCCCATGGCTGAGCAGCAATTTGAACCCTTGTCTCCATAGCCCTAGTCCTTACTCTATCCCTTACACTATACTGGGAATCCAAAACACACCAAGTGGTAGGTGTGCATAAATAATTTCCCCCTTCTCTGTTCACATTCCTTTAAAATATCGGGGGGGGGGGGAGAGCAACACTGTACTCACTACCCTGGTAGCTGATGCTTACACACCCACTGACCACCCTAGGGTGTGTGGCAGCCCCCTATCCTGTGATGTACCTGAAGAAAAGGCACACAGATTGGGAACAAATGTCTCATTTTGGGGGGAGACTTCCAACCAGGTTCATCCCCAAGTCCATTACATTATCAGTATATTTATGGATCTCTATATTTTTAAAATCCTGTGAATGGGGGCTGGGAATTCAAATGGCTATATGGAAAGAAGATGCACAGTGCCCTAATTTTGTAGCCCATACAACAATGATGCTTCCATAAGCAAAAATGCACTCAATCCCAATACAGTAGTGTGATAACATTTCAGTAAAGTGTAGAAAACTAAGTTATTTGCTGCCAAGTCAGAACTGACTTATAGCAACCTTAATAGGGCTTTCAAGGTAAGTGATATATTTAAGAAGCTGTTTTTTACCAGTTCCAGTTTTTACCAATGAGCTTCCATGGCCAAGTTTGGATTTGAACTTTATTCTCCAAAGTTCTAGTCTGTCACTCTATCCACAACACCACTGGTACCCCTTAATAAATGAAACTGAGTGGAAAAAATGAAGGAAATGTTTCAGAATGCAAAAACATTTGTCTAAAGATGCTGTGGATGCCTAGGCCCCACTGGCCAGTTAAATGGTAGTCTAACTTAGTATCCCTCTCACACATTCAGTAAACTGATATAACTGCAGCACAAACATGGGCTAAGAGAAAAAACAAAGAATGCAGAAAGCAATCAAACTAAAGCTGCAGGTTTATAGCAGGATTAAGCAAGTTTGGCTTTCAACTTCCACCAGCTCTAGCCAGCATAGCCAATAGTGAGGAATGCTGGGGGTTGAGTTTCACAACACCAATCCACTTGCAATTCCCCCAGCTCTGGATTACAAGTTGCTCTATAACTTTTCTGCCTTATCAGGCCAGACAGACTGCTAAGCATACTGATGGCAATCCTATCAGAGAAAAAAGTACCAAAGTGCAGTGCAGCTTCTTTCTGCAGGTACAGAGTACTGTAAAACCCCCAAACCGTGATGTACTAGTGCATCCTGCAGCTGCTAATCACATCAGAACATTGCTCCAATTTCCAGCGTGGGTTCCTACCATGTCAGGAAGGACTTATCACGTTTCTCATGATGAAGCAGTACTGAATCGGCTTCCAAATATATACAGTAGCTTTTTCTCTTCTTTTTCCTTTTCCCCAAGATAAGACTCCAGAGTGGTTACTTCCTGTCGGCAGTCACAAGTAGAGATGGGCACGAACTGGCAGTTCATTCCAATTTGTCCTTTGGGCAGACAGGTGTTTGGCACTTCCCAACCCCACTTCTTCCGGCAGGCATCCCCTCCGAGGTACCATGGCAGCTTTCCTCTGAACACTGCTTCTGAGTGGGTGCCTGCTTGGGAGGCATGACTGGGAACTGCCAAACACCTGTTTGGCTGAAAAATGAATTGGTACAAACTGCCAAACTGGTGGTTCATGCCCATCTCTAGTTATAAGCCCTACACTAGGTAAAGGTAAAGGTTCCCCTTGACAATTTGTCCAGTCGTGTACGACTCTAGGGGGCGGTGCTCATCTCCATTTCCAACCCACAGAGCTAGCATTTGTCCAAAGACAATCTTCCGTGGTCATGTGGCCAGCGCGACTTAGACACGGAACACCGTTACCTTCCCACCGTGGTGGTACCTATTTATCTGCTCACATTTTTACATGCTTTCGAACTGCTAGGTTGGCGGGAGCTGGGACAAGCAACGGGAGCTCATTCCGTCGCGTGGATTCGATCTTATGACTGCAGTTCTCCTGACCTTGCAGCACAGAGGCTTCTGCGGTTTAACCCGCAGGGCCACCACATCCCTTCCATGCTCTGCACTAGGCCACTGCATTTTGCAAGATTAAATGCCAAATCACCCTAATGTCAGAGCAGTCATCACTGTGTGTTTGCTTATCTTTTTCTGTGGCCAAATCTATACTACTTAGCAAAAGGAGCAAGAAAGGCAAGCTGTGTTCGTCACTCTCTTGAGAGCAAAGGTGAACATTACAACAAGGAAGAAGTAGTTCAAGTTGGGTCAGTAGTGAGGCTCCAGGTGGGGTGTGGGACTCGACAAGGACCCACATAAGGCCTGAAGCACGGTTTCTTTTAGTCCAAAGCCATAGGGTGTATGGGGAGTGGATTGTATTTAAGAGTTCAATGCACTGTTACAATACAATGGTGTGGGCACGTGAGTGGAGAAAGTGGGACAGGCGGCAGTAATAAGTGGAGGGATGTGGGGGGGAGCACATTGTTTAATGCAGGGAAAGAAAAGGGATCCACAAGGAATGATGAGAGGGTGTAGGGAGAGGATGAAAGAGTAGCTGAGTAACAGGGGTTCAGAACAAGAAGTGGGGAACAGAGATGGGGAGATGAAGACCTTAGGTAATTCAGGGCACATGTGACAGTATGTGACTTGGAGAGACAAAAGTGCACACTGTGGAGTGGAGAAAGAAAAGGAGGGAGAGCTGACAGAAGGGGGAGGTTAGAGAGATCGGTGGTGGTGCAAATAGAAAGGCAAGAATTTGTAAGGGGACAAAGAAGCAAAGCAGGTTAATAGAAAATGGACTAAAAAGAAAATCCATTAAAGCAGAAGTGTTTTCCCACAGCTAAGATAGCAATATTGGAAACTTATCTCGCCAGTGTCAAATGAGCTCTGCTGAGTGCTGGTCTGTTTCCAAACGCACTTCTGTGTTGGTCCTTCCCTATGAACCTTCTGTAAAGATTTGGACTGAGGGCTTCAGTAGACAAAATACTAATTCTGTATCCAGAAACAGTACAGTACAACCATACAAATGAAAAGGCTCTGCTTATTTGAACATGAGCTCCTCTCAATCCGTATTTGGCAAATTAACTTGCCTTTCTTCCGTCATTTGGGAGATGGAATGGTTTTGTTTGCAGATGTGATCATTCCGCTGCATAACATTGAAAGATTTGCATTGGCTGGTGAGATGATATTGCAGAAAGAGGAAATATGATTTTACTTTAATATGTGACTTTGGCCATAAGTTATCAGAGGTCAGGTACACATACCTCATAATTAGAAGATGAAATCTATTAGTGTTCTGGAGACATGATCCAGGCAGACCTTAGGGACTGAGCAATTATCCTTGCAAACAAATCAGACAACAAAGCAAGCTAATTTGCACACTTGGGGAACTGTGAAAAACTTCTTTTGTGACAACCAGGACAATCTCAAAACTTGAAGAATTCCTTCTTTTAGTGATGGCTTGTATATTTTAGCTCTTCAAGGAATGTGTGTCCCTTGTTTCATATGAATTTGTCCATACACTACCATTGTAGGAATGTAACAGTATGACGCCAGAGCAGAGCATGATCCATCTAGCTCACTATTATGTATTCTGACTGACAGTGAATCCCCAGAGTTTCAGGCAGGAGTTTTTCCCAGTCATGCCTGAAGATGCCAGCATGGAATGGAACCTCAAATGAAGAACCTTCCCCATGTTCTACTACTGAGCCTTGGCCCAAAGGCTATAGTAATTTGCTGCAGACATTATCTCCTTTTGGTGCCTCTGGGCTGGTTGATGAGCTGGCTGGTGATCATGAAGAGGTGTATGGTGTATCACTGAAACCACTTGCCTTGGCCCCACCTTGTTACCTTTCTTTACTATTGATACCCTATTGGTACTTTAGGGCAGCCACTCTTGTTTTGGCCAGGTCTGTAAAGAGAATATGATAGAAATATAGGCCGAATCACATAACAAACCTTATAAGGTGATATGTGAAGAATTATTTCCTGTCCTCCCATTCAAATGTGCCAGGGGACCCCAGAGGGCTATATGGCCCCCATTAAGAATGGCTGCTTTAGGGTATTAGTACCCTATTGGTACTTTTAAAATGTCCAAAACATAGAGAAGGTGCATTCATTGAGTAGAATAAAGAGCAGAACTTGGAAAAGTTGTTGTTGTTATGTTTGCAATTCTACAAGAGTCCTACATTACCTTAAACACAAATAAGTTTTATTCGCTGTATGCTTTTGCGGATGTGCTGTTTATGTATGGAATGTAGTTTCCGTTGGCAGATGTTTCTACACATGTGTGTGGGTTTGAGAACAATGTAATAGAAATGCCGAAGTTCCTGATATTGTGACGACTGAAATAGTGAAAGTTAATAAAGTTGTAAATAAAGCTGTAAATAAGATTTGTCCAGCAATCGCTGACAAGTAAACTCAAGTACAGAAAAGCAGATTTACAAAGTATGGTGGACAACAACTGTCAAAATCCCCCCACTTAGCACAGCCATTCACTCTGATCAAGATTGGCCTTTTTATTCACAAAAGGCAACAGGATCCAATGGCAGCTCCTTTCTAGAGAAGGGGAGGGTGGAAGGAGATGCTTGCTAATTCAGAGCAGTTCATAGAAGGTACCCGGAGCTGCAGCACAGGGAAAAATAATGAAGTTCGCACCCGCCCCGCCCCACCCCGCCCCCTCCAGCATGAGCAACACTCCACTCTGGTTTTTGTTTTGTTTTGTTCCTCCCATGATTCTGCTTCTCCTGCTTCTTTGGTCATGCAAAAGTAACGCCTTGCCTCTTGCTGGTGGGGAAGCAGGGAAGTAAAGGCAGTGTTGCACAATAGAATGTGCTATGCCTGTTCTTCTTCCTGCTGCTTTGGAGCATTTGTAGCTCCAGGCATGATGATATCCCAGACATCTAGCAATCCTAATAACAGTTACATATAATAAAAGAAAAGTGAAACAAGAGCCCTTCATCTTTCCAAGACTCATTGTTTTCTTCCTGATCACTTACACCTATGATCTCCCTCTGAAAATAGTGCATTCAGGGATTGTAATCCAGTGGGGTAAAACATTTTATGGGTGTGTTTTGGGACCTAGTTTAGAACTAGGTTCTCATGTTCTTGCTGAAATCCAGCAGGGCCATTTTGTATTCTTTCCTCTCTCTTTTCATCTTGTTTTCAGTACGCAGTGCTCTCTGCCTGTGTAGTATGAATTAGGTTATCTGTAAAAGCTAATTAAGAATATGTTAGCATGTGTGCCATTAACTGATTAACATATTTCATATTTTGTAAAGTTGATGCTATTTCTTCTTTCCTATCAGAAACACCCACTGGTACGGAGGGGGGAGAGTTTATTATTATTTGGAGAAAATCATTGGGAGTGGAGGGCAGGCAGCAAATCCATTCTATCCTCCACCTCCACCTCCTGGTTAGGTATAGACTTGGAGGCCTCCTTATTGTCCAGGAAAATAGGAGGTTGGGAAAGGAATTCAGAGCAGATAAAAAGGAGCTTGAGGAAACAAGCTCCTTATAATGCAGAAGAGATGAATAGCATTCTGCCAGGCAAACTGTCCACCGGGTCCTGTACTCTCGTTGCTGACTCACAATGTTGTAAGGACATCTGTGGCTGTTTCCTTGTCACTTTCTCTTGTTTCTCTTTTTAAAAAACAAAACATGACTTGTAAGGAAATGTTTTAACATCAAGCCAGCAAAAGGAGGACAGTGTGCTATGCTGGTTACAATTCCTGTCCCAGAAAAGAATACAGTGTGGGTCCTGGCTCACAAAGATGAATCCATCACCATCACTGGCAGGGTTTGTTAAATAGCTGGCATGGAGGGTGCAAGAGCCTGTGAGCTGCCAACAAGTGGCTAATTAGTGCCACAAGTGAGGCTTATTAAAAACTGAGGAGAGGTTTCAAACTCTCTGCCAAGAACACAGATTCTCAGGGCTAATCTGATCAACAGAGTTAACAGCAAGGGAAAAGAATGCAACTAGTTAGTACACAACTAGTTAAACTTAATTTCTTATTTCCAAAGTTGGACAGTGAGCATTGTTAGCACATGGACTGTTTAAGTGACGGGAGTAATTGATTAGCACACAACTAATTATTTCCAGGCTCTTGTCATGTCTGCAAGCACTGGGCAAAATCCCTTACTGCTGTAGTTCTTGCACATCTTTTTTGTGGGACTGCAATTGCTGTAACTTCTCTGCAAGCAATTCTCCTGGATTCGACCCATGGAACAGTGATACCATGTGTGTTTGGGTGGCCCTGACATGCATGGGCCATGCATCTCACGAAGCTATTTTTGCAGCCCACAGTCCCATCAGAAAATCCCTCCCCCAAACTCTTCCCAGCAAAAGAATAAAAAGGATCTTCCACTCCTGGAAGCTTGCAAGAACTGTAGTAAGCAACACTTTTGAAATCATCATCATCTGACTCTGCCAAGAAAAAGATGAAACTGTGTCACACCTCCTCTGCGAATATCCAAAGACTGCACAGAGTACAAAATTAGACATGATAAAGTGGCAAAATTAGTGCACTGGTCATTGTGCAAAAAATATTACTTGCCAGCCTCCAAAAACTCATGGGAACGTCAGACAGAGAAGGTGTCAGAAAATGAGGAAGTCAAGATCTTGTGGGATTTCTGGATTCACACTGATAAGATACCTTGAATACAACACACCAGACATAGTAGTAATAGAACGAAGAAAGGTCTGGAGCACTGACATTGCAATTCTGGAGGATGCCAGAGTTGAAAATAAAAAATTGGAAAAACTAACAAAGTACCGAGACCTGCCAATCGAAACATCGCGCTTTGGGATGAAACACATTTCAGTGGTCCTCGTAGTCATTGGAACTTTGGGAACAATATTAAGAAATTTCACACATTACTATAAGCAGTTACAGATCTCAGAAATAACACCATCATTACAAAAAAACAAAATGCAAAACAACAATATTAGGAACAGCATACATACTGTGGCGATACGAGTTTGGTTAGAATTTGTATCTGTACCAGTCAATGTTTTTATAATTTTGACTGTTCCTGGTGTTTCTGAATAATAATCATAATAATACATCTTAAAGTGCCTATTTTGCAAAATTGGAGGTGAATTCTCCTCCCACTTCCCCTTTCATTTTTGGTTCTCAAAGGACCACCAAGGTGGAACTTTGGCCCTGGACCCACCAAAGTAGTGCACCCCTGACAAAAAGAAACCTCTTCTCTCGAGTGAGCTTCCACCTATTCTGAAGTGCAGCCCTGACACAACTTCAGCACCTCAGTGAAGCCCAGGGAATATAACATGTTTGACTTGTACTTGTGGTGTTTTTATTTTATTTTATTTTATTTTTGCTGTGGTATAATCACACTGCTTAGCTAAGGCTTAGGTGTTTTTCCTCAGTAAGGTTCCTGTTGTAATGTTAAGAAATTAACAAGGTTTAAAGATCAACACCCAAGTTTCCAGGTAAGGATTGCTTCCACACAAGCCCATCTCAGTAATGTACACAGGGAAACTGCATTTACAAGCATTTTCTGTACCTTTTGCAGAATATGCTTTCAGGCAACCTAAAAATAAATAAATAAAAGCTGCGTTAGGGAGAATGAGAAGTTGCCTCAATTACATTATCCCTTCATGGACTACTTTTACAAAATCTGATGATGTAGGTCTTGGGGTGTTACATTGGAACATATGGAAAATACACAATACTGCGGAAACCTCTCTGCATCAGATATGGAAAAAAAAATTTATTTACAGTAACAAATAAAAAGAGACACCATACAAACCATTCCCATATAGAAAGGAAACCAGAGGATTAAGTATGGCAGGCCTGTCTGTATTTGGGATGATAACAGGTTTCCAATCCCTTGGTCCCAATGCATGCTACTAATCTGGATCTCTTGTTGGTGTCCAAGATCTTGCCAACAGGAAAATAAATGGAGTTATGTCTTTGAGTTGGTTCTAATGCTTGCCTGTCATAGAGACAGGCAAGGACTGACAGCTTCTTTTATCCTTTCCTACACTAATCAGTCAAAAAGAATCTAGTAACACTGATAGGCTCTAGAGATGACCAAGAGACTCTTGAATGAGAACATAGGTAGTGGAGAGTGGTGTGTTCTCACTGTGTAAGACTATCCAATCTCAGTACTGATATCCATAACAAAAGGATGGGGGACAAGAATGATAAGGTTCCTTTTAAAAAGTTCACAGAACAAATTAGCGCCTAGCTGCTTGCAAATCTGGAGGACATCTCACTGGGCTAGAGGCTGTTCCAACAATTTGGCATCTTCTCCTCGTGTCACAGGAAGAATCCAGCAATTGAGACAGCACCAAGATGGGCCCAGAGCAGCTGCACAAAAACATCTTGGCATGCTAAGCTGAATGCCATTCTGGGCACCAGGAAGTAGCCAGGAGGCAGCAAAGTTGCCAGCTCGTTGGCATCATCATGAGGCTAACAGCATTTGGAACAGCCAGAAAGCACCAGAGCTAGAAAAGCTCTATCTGCAAGTCAGTGGCAGTATGACTTTGCTGGCCAGTAGGTGGCACAGCCTGCTGGCACATTATGCCAAGGCAACATAGCTTGTCCATGATTTTTGGCCCATTGTGTGAATGCTCCAGATCTCTGCCAAGCAGCATAACTGGCTGTACAGATATTCTTTTCCTCCTCTTGGCTCAGGCAGCAGGAACACTGATCTTCCCCCAGCTTCCACAGGAGAAATCTGGTGGGAAGGGAAAGAGACAGAGACAAAAAGGGAGGGAGGGAGAAAGAAAGCACGTCCACCACTTCTCCTTCAAAAATAGCACAAATCTTTAGTGTCAGTCTGGAGAAAAGAGCTAGTTGTTCCAAAGCACTTTTTGAGCCCCTAATTATGATTCCATTAGAGTCTACACTGTCAGCTTCAGTGGGCTCATCTCTTATTCCAAACTTAGCTTCTTTGGCATCCTGATCATTGGATGGGGTGGAGGGATAATAATGGAAGCCCTCCCACCAAGGTCCTTCTCCAAGGTTACAGCAAGAGCTCCTGTCCTGGGAATGAGACTTGGCTCAAGGTTTCAGGAGGAAAAGCACAAGCCGCAGCACTCCATGCAGATCTCCAGGCAGTCAGCTGACTCACAGCATGCATCAATAATGCCACAGTCCATGTCACAGGGCAGGTCGCAATCGGCACATTCCCCCGAGCCACAGCAGCAACAGCAGATGCAAGAATCCTCGGAGCTGCAGGAGCCACAGGTGGCACAGTCCAGCATGATGTTGCAGAGGGTCAGGAACTCACAAAAGAGGCAGGAGAGGATGCAGTGGACACAGCAATCTGGAAGCGGAGAGAACAGAGAATAACAAAAAAAAGCAGGCAAAAGTCAGCTTGGTGGGGGCTGAAATAGGGCAAGAGGAGCTCTGGAAGGCAAGAAGAATGAAATATAACTTTGCACACAGCTGGAACACAACAAGCTTCTACAAATATGTCGCTCAAAAAATTCTATGGACACCAAGCAGAACATTCATATTAATGCAGATCAACTGCATTCCAATATCTCAAGGCAGAAATGGAATTCAAATTCTTACCTGATCTCAGAAAGCACTCCCTATACAGTGTCTTGGGACTATGCTAAGATAGAAAATGATCCGTAAACAATTCCAGCGGCAACACAGCTCCTCACAACTAGTGCAGGGACTGCACACCTGTACCACAGTAGTGGAAATGAGAGTACATCTATACAGGAAACATCTCCCACTCTTGATTACTAGGCAGTGGGGAAACATAGGAAGCAGTACTGTCAATTAATCCAAAAACACACGAAGCATCTATTTTGCTGTGAAAACTACACTCCCCAACATCTCCAAAGTGGACCCAATTGCCATGCGGTCAGCCCATTTATTAAACAATGAGCCCATACATAGAAACTTCCCAGAAAAAAAACACAACCCTCATGAAGACTGATTGTTGCACTGACATAAGTATGTTTTGAATCTGGTGGGGAAAGTATAGAGGTCAAGAAGAAGTGCAAGTACATGCAATCAAGTTGCTTCAAAAACTGAGCTTGGATCATGAGAATAACAGTTAACAACTACTAACAACTGTGCTTCACTTTCTCTTGGGTCCATCTGATACATGTATTTCTTCACTGTGCCTGCTCTTGCATAGACACTTAACTCCTCTCAATCCCAATGATGCACAGATGCCATGACTGGAGCTGGCTTGGGACCCACTCTTGGCTTTCTATGAATAATTCAGATGGAGATGTATGGAATAAATAAATTTGTTTATTTTGTTTAAAATATATTTAGCCAGCCTTTTTCCTGAAAAGGATCCAAGGCGGCTTATATCATTAAAAGGCAACATTAAAGCTAACAACTGTGAGTATACAAATACTGATTTATGTCTGTTTTGGTCATGGATACATGTTTTATTATCAGAATCTCATGCACTGATCAGGGCTAAAGCTACAACTGGGCAGAGAAAGACAGCTGCCTCAGATTCTGAAAGGTGGGGAAGCTGACAGTGCTTTTTATGCCATGCATAACACTACATCTAATAAGATAGTGTCTTGCTCCCAGGTACAGTAAAGGACATTGTGCTTTCATTAGGGTTGATTCAATTGTCAGGCTAGTCAGGTTTTGCTCATGGAGTGGGTGTGTTTCAGGCAGCAAAATATCTTGAGCTGGTCCTTAACTGACTGGTCCTTAACTGACCTACTCCATTTAGCTTGGATCCTAAAGGAAAGCATGCACCACGAAGTAACCAGATGCACCTCTGTCCCCACTGGCACATTTTCTATCATTAGTTCACTGGTGAGATGGTTCTTTTCACTATCACTTAATCGGTGGCGCTGCGGGTTAAACCGCAGAAGCCTTTGTGTTGCAAGGTCAGAAGACCAGCAGTCGTAAGATTGAATCCATGCGGCGGAGTGAGCTCCCATCGCTTGTCCCAGCTCCTGCCAACCTAGCAGTTCAAAAGAGTGTAAATGCAAGTAGATAAATAGGGACCATCTCAATGGGAATGTAATGGTGTTCCGTGCCTAGTCGTGCTGGCCATGTGACCACGGAAACTGTCTACGGACAAACGTTGGCTTCATGGCTTGGAAACGGGGATGAGCAACGCACCCTAGAGTCGGACACGACTAGACTGAATGTCAAGGGGAACCTTTACCTTTACTTCATCTCCAATGACTGAAGGACCAAATAAACTCTAAATACTAACTGAAACATACTGAGGTAGGAGGAGAGATACCTTCCTGGGCTTCAGTAGGAATCTGAGATGACACAGATTTGGAGCTGCTTTTGCTCTTTTTACTGATTTGACTGTTGATGGAATGATGTGACTGTAACTTCCGATGAGGTTTTTGAGAGCTTGACAGCGACCTGAGTTCTGAGCACACAGCTCCATTCCCAGCCTCTCCATTGGAACTACCAAGCCCTTCCGGCACGTGCCCGGCACCATTCTGTAGCAGAGGGACAAGAGTCGAAGTTGGAGGAGTTTGGATAGTTACTCGGCTCTGGGGCTGGCCTGTTGGGAACATGGAGAAACAGATCTGAGCATAAGTACCCACACAGTTGTGGCAGAAATGTGTCTAATCTTCTGCACTGTACATAAAAATGTTAAAGAATTTCAACTTAAATGTGACATTTCTTTAAGACTTGGATTTGCAACCATTTTTGTTTTAGATGCTCCCTCACTGTTTACATTTCTTTCAATCATCTGAAGTATTAGTGGCATTTTTTTAAAAAAAAGTTCATCTTAGAACATTAACAACATGTCCCTAAGAAAGCTTTATGATTTGAAATGTCCCCTATGTTGCCCCATATAGCAACATTCTCTGGGTGGCTTACATAAATATTATAAATGGGGAATAAAACAAACATACAAAAGCAATATAAAACAAAACAGGTATATAACAGACCTGCTAGTAAGTTAAATGGGGTAACAGTAGCCAGGTGATCTCTGTTCACCTGCAACTGCAATTGGTTTATCACTGAAAGATGCTAAAAAGTGTTTCAGGATACCAAGGTCACTTACATTCCCACTGATAATACTGCATTCAAAAGCACCCCCAAAATACAAAAAAAAGTCTAATCCTTTAGAGGACAATGCAACATTTTCCAGAACAGGCTGAACAGCATTCAGCTGCACAGATGTACCACACAATAACAACAAAGAGTCCTAGGGCAGAATTAAGGATGAACAAACTATAGCACCATTTTGGTGGATTTCAGGCTCCCTGACTCTGATATAAAGAAACTGTGCAAGATGGATTATATCAGAAGAAAAATACTGACACCATACTAGCTGATGGAGCCATATTGAGACAAGTTTATTTAATGTGGGCATTGTAGCTTCCTGGGTCCCCCCACCCCCTTGGTGGTGCTAATGACAGTAGGACTTCTTTGGAGTCTAACAGGATCTGTGTGGAACCTTGACATACGGCCATCCCCAATTTTTGCAGCTGCATTCTTTTCTCTGGGCATAACCAGGCAAACCTCTGTTACAAAACCCATGCTAGCCTTTCTCTGTTATCCTCCTTATATACAAATTAGCAACAAACCAGTAAGAATAAAATAGCAAGTATCATTATAGATCATATTTCTGCTGTGTCCAAACAACCATCTTTGCTTCAACCTAAGCCATATGGATATGCATCACGGAGGAGGAATGTGTACATCAGTTCCTCCCCGACTGCCATGTAAGTCCTTGCCAGATTTCAAACATATACACCAGTCCATCAAGGGAAGGAAGAACGTAAGCAAACTCATTCAGACTTTAATGGAAGCACTCTATTAATTTCTGGAGGCAACATCTAACTGATTGTAGTTTGGTGAACACAACACTCTCCTGAACTTGAAATGTAAATTTGCAGACAGTTTGAAAGAAAGATGGGGAAGTGACAGATGAGGGTAATTTGCCTAAAGCTACCATTAAGCAGGTGGCATATTTGAAACCCTTTTGTTTCAGCTCTAAATCCAGCATTTGGACTACAGTTCTAATTATAGCATGTCCACACAGGTTATATTTTTAGATTTTTTTTTCTTCATATGTCTCCTCTGCAATCTACAAAACACCCATGAACAAACCCAAGTTATTCAAACCCAAATGCAAAATATTCTTGCAATGAAAATCACTAAGTGATTTATTCTCTGCCTTCACTTCAAAGTGTTCCTTGCTTAATTATGTTGTAACCTGCCCAGAGAGTGCTCTAAGGACTATGCGGCAGTATATAAGTAAAAAAAAATAATATTCACTACTAATGCTGAGCTGGAACCTTCCATCCATTTCTCACTGATGGGGGGGGGGGGAGGGTGTCCAACAGCTACTTTTTCTTTACTTCTGGCAAAACCCAAAGGAAAAAAATAATAAAAAAGACAAAACCTGGTGACACCTTATAGACTGTTATATTTTAATGTGAGCTTTCATGGACAAGTCCACTTCTTCAGACATACGAGGTATACTTATTCTTTTCACCCTCCCTTGCAATTGCACTGGAGAACAACTCCTTAACAATTAGCATCTGGCTGAACTGAAGAAAAATCTCTTAGATGGGTTCAATGGTCTTCCCCAGTATCATATCTGAATGATATGATGGAAAAATTGTAGCCATACACTGGGGGGGGGGGTAATGACCCACTTGGTGCAACAGATCAGTCTCTACTTACACCTCTCTTTTAAAAAGAGAAGGATGGTAGTGCAATAAAAGGATAAGCAGGAAAACTGATATTAAAATATTAAGGAGACGGGAAGCTTACTAGGAGGCAAGGAAGAGCTGCTTTCTGTCTCTTTAATTTTTAAACATAATTGCTCTACAACACAATTGTTGTTTTGTGGGCTGCTATGTTGCTTCACCTTGTCTATTTAAATGATGGTCTTCAATATGAAGACTAAAATTTGGTACAAATTATATTTCACATTTAGAACAAGGGATGGGGGAGAGCCCAACAGCACTGGCTGTCAACTCTCATGACTTACTGGGAAGTCCACATTCTCAAGATATTTTCCATGTGTTTTTTTCTCTCTCTCAAACAGAGAGATTTTTGCTATTTGTGTTTTAATAGCTGAAATCGAAATGGGTGTTAACATGCTGTCAAGTCACATATCACTTATGGCAACCCTAATAGGATTTTCAAGTTATGTGTCATATTTAAGGAGTAGTTCTTCCATAACCCCCAACAGGGATTTGAACCATGAACCTAGTCCATCGCTCTATCCACTACACCACACTGGCTCTCAAGTCTAAATACATCTATGTATTACTGAAACTTCAGTAACATTTACCTCTTTGAAATACTGCAGTGTGAGAATTTGCCATACAAAACATAAAACATGTATTGTTGCAAAGGGCACCCAACAGTCTGTTTTTTGAAAATTTCATGTTAGTATAACAAAAGAATTGAAGTAAAATATCTGTTCTTAGCTTGTAGTGCCCCTCACAATTAAAATGCACTCAAACCAATCAAATTGAACCCACAGAGTAATTTACGCAAACTTTGATTAATTTACATATAATAAACCAATTATATCGTGATTATCACTGTTTAATAGCACTGTAGGAAGAAAAGGAATTTACTAGATGTGCACATAGTAAGTCCATATACATTGCTTGAATATGAAACAGAAAGCCGCAGCTTCTCAAACATGCACACACATGCTGAAATAAATGCATCTACTTGTTCTCAAATCTGATACACTGTACATACAGTGCACATATTTTTCCCCTACACGTGTGATCACCATGAATCCTTCCTCTGTTGGAGCTGTGGAGAAGCCTTATCGACCCTGAGCACCATGAATTCCAGACTCTCTTTATTACGGTGGGGGAATAAATTACAAAGGTCAGTTGGGTGCCTGACTCCTCCTATCCTAGCTGCTCACAGGGAAGCTTAGTTATTTCCAATAGCCCCCTTTAGCTTTCTTCCCCCAGCCAGACCCAAGTTGGAGTCATTGTGCCAGCACTGGCTTTAGTCCAGGACTGAGGTCTTGTTCTCCAGACTGACCCCAACCAGCTAATGCCCATTACTGGATGGCCAGTAATGCTGGACTAATGCAGGTCCTTGCATCTACAAGATTCATTCTGCCTCTGGATGGCCTGCCTGCTACTTGGTCTGCCAGCATCTCTTCTGGGTTGGGGTGGGGTCTGTGGCTCAGCAAGGCATCTCTGTCTCCATGGAGCAGGTCTTGGGGGAGTGAGTGCCTCTCCTGCATGCACATTTTCTAGCTCTACAGAATTGGACCTATTCTCCAGTCTGAGGGTCTTGCATCAGCAGCGGGTGATTGTCCTCAAGGGCACAGAAGATAGGAGAGGGCTCCTCCAAGGACTATGTCCAGTCCTCCTCCTTTATGCCAATCAAAGGAAACGAGACCCCTTCTTCTCCTCCTTTGAGCCCAGGTCCCACCAACTTGGCCTTGCCTCTGCCCCAATCGCTTTCCTCTCACTGTGCCCTCAGGGTACCCTGTCACCATGAGGTGGCGCAGGACCAAGGCAGAGCAGAATACTGGGGGAGGGGGGAGCAAAGGGGACCCTTTACAATATCCACTGGAGTGCCCTGCAATTTTACCCAAACCCACACCTTTCTAAGGTGGACAGATTTCATTATATGTTGGGAATTAGTGTTTAGAAACACTGCTATTTGCACCAGAACTCCTGGGATCCTCCAAACAACATGGACAATGGCTCCTGAGATTCTGTAGGTGATTACAAATTGCAATGTGACAATTTCCAGATTCATGGGAAAGTTCCTTTAAGTTGTCTTGACCAAGAAAACAAACCCAAGATCAATTTAATCTTGCGCTCTTCTAGTTTATACACCAAAAGGCAGAGCAAAGCAAAATGAGATTGGACATAAAACAAACAAACAAACCCCTTCCTGGCTTGGACTTGTTTTTTTTTTCTCTCTCTCTGCTAGACTTTACATTTCTCTCCTCAGTCTGATCTGTAAACAAGCAGTGATTCAGCAGAAAGGCTTGAGGGCAGAAAGCACCTTGAGCCAATCCAGGGAACAGAAGCTGCATTCTCTCTCTCTGGGGTGTTTGCTGGACAAGACTCCTGGCTTTCTGGATGGACAGGGCCAGACTGACTCATACTGAAAGCACCATGCATGGCCTTCAAACATAAGATGTTTCTTGTCTCATGATATTGTGCAGCCAAGCAATAAGTGGCGAAAAGGTAATCCCAGTCCCTCTAGTCTGGGCTACTTACAAGAGCACGCTCAGTTTATACAAGGTTATGTTTTGACCAAGAGAAAAAAAATGCACTGGGGAACATAATTCACTATTATTTCCTTAGGCTGAGCACAGAGAAAAGGGCACAGTAACTGGATTTTGGCTTTACTTAATGGGAACTTCTGCTCAATGTGCAGACACATGCACAGAATTCAAACACAGACGGGCAGAACTTCCAAGAGGATTCTTTTACTTTGCAGGGAGCCCAAACAATTGGTGTTGATCATGTTGTGTGTATATGTGCGACCTCTTTTAAGATTTTGCCTATGAATTCAAGCAATGACTCGTGTATTTTTTGGTTACTCTTCTGCTAGAGACTTCAGGGCATGGGCAGTCTGTCATTCAAGCAAGTGGAGAAGGTTAATTCCAAAATTTGTGTGTGTGTGTGTGTGCAGCACACGTCCCACTTGGATCATGAGCTGCCCCTGTGAAGGGGGCTTCTGTTGTAATTCAGACTTTGCTCCTAGTTTATTAACATAATCATCTTGCATGTATGTTACAGAAAGAGAAGCACTTGCCCAAGGTGGCTGAGATTCATTTCCTCTTCAGACCATTGCTTTCCATGTGAGGAGAGCAACACAAGCAAGGCTTTACTGAATGGCAGAATAGGGCTTTAGAGAAATCTCAAGCTTCCTTCCCAATGTTCAAATATAAAGTTCTACCTACTAAAATCCTATGTCATGGCCAAATTCAAAGGCTAAAATCTTCAACTTATTCTACTAGTGCAAGTTCCTTTTACCTCGACAGTATGTATCCCTTGCCAATGCAAAAGCTATCCAAATTAAACAGTCTGCTAAATAAGGAACCCTTGTTTTGACCCCTCTGTGACCTAGATGTGGAATGATCGGCATTCTGAAAAGGCTTTGTGCCAAGGGGTTCATCCTAATAGAAGCCAACTGTGAGATTTCTCTCTGCCTTTTTTGACCTAAGGAGCCACGCATTAGCATGCACATGGTGGTGGGACAGAGTGACCCACACATGAAAGTCTGTCACTTAATGCAAATAGCTTGCAGTATCTGAATGCACCTACAGCTGCTTATCTGGAAAATGAAAGGAGCAGCCTCTTTCCCTGTCATTTTAAACTTTCCTGAGAGGGGGAAGACCCCTTCCTGTAGGCACATCCATCTAGTTTTCAGTTTCAGCTTAAAGCAAAGAATGAATCACACCAGCTGAGTTCAAATGGAGCCCATGAGAATATGGGTTCACACACTGACATGACCTTAACTGCAGTGGCATGAGTGAACCATTATAATCATCATTATTTCAGGGATGAAATTATAGAGTGGTGAATCCCCTAATCAGATAATTACAGGTGGGAATTCCACTGATGATAAGAATTCTGTTCCCAGCCATTTATTACAGTTTTTCCTGGCTCTACAACAGACTTCTTTCACAAGCCAGACCAACACCCAGTACACCATTAGCAGCTTGGATTATTTCTAAAGGTCTCTCTGATCTGGGGGGTGAATAAGGGCAAGTAGCCTGAAGATGTCCCTTGGTACATTCCACAGGGACTTTTTCACACCCACCAGAACAAACAAAAACTGAACACATTTCTATCCATTTTCCTTAGTTTTTTGTTCTGAAGGAGCAAGGAGAAACAAAATTAGAAAAACTGGGCCAAGACTTTAAAAAGTTGCTTATTTACACAGAAAGCATATTCAGAAATATGATTGTTCTTGTTAAAAAATAAGCTGGATTTATGTATGTTTGGTTTATATCTCTCTCCTAAGATGGAATGACTTGCTATGGACACATACGAAAAAGCTCTGATTCAAAGTCCAATGAATAGGAGAAAGCATTGTCACGGGTGTAAGAATATCACAACTGTTGGCTTGAAGTGGTTATCACCATGTTTATAGTGTTGAAATGGCTTGTGTCCTTGATCTAGAGCAGTGGTGGAGAATATACAGCCTTCCAGATGGTGCTGGACGACAACACCCACCAGCCCTAGCCAGCACAACCAATGGTGAAACATCATGGGAGCTGTAACCCAACACCATCAAGATGGTCCCCTTTCTCACCCCAGAGTAACCTAAGTTTTTAAAATCAGCCTTGAGGATTTCATTTATAAGTTATGAGACCATATGCTGGCACCAAATTTAAAACAAAAATGATCTTAAATAAAATTGTATGGAACTCTTACAGAAAGGTAAAATATACCAGTGACTGGACTTTCAGTGTTAAAGACTCAAACGCCTGCACCCAGACAGACCCATATTTGCTGTCCTTCTACAAACAAGTGATGACATTTCTCTTCAGGCAAGCTTTCTCTGAGTGACTGGCTACCTGAGTAGGGATTTAAATGGATGGTTGTACTCTACTGCTTTGAATGTGTTTTGGTGCGGCTAATTTTTTTTCATATGGTACTTGTTTGATCCTTTTGTATTTGTAAACTCACCACTGTTAAATACTGTCTTTTGATTATGTAAGCAGTCTTGGGTACTTTTTAAGGAGAAAGGCATGGTGAAAATAAATAAATAAATAAATAAATAAATAAATAAATAAATAAATAAATAAATAAATAAATACATACATACATACATACATACATACATACATACATACATACATACATACATACATACATACATACATACATACATTTTTCATATTTTTTTTTAAATTTCAAGCCCAAAATTGACATTTCTGAATTTTGGTAAATTCTTATAAAAATGAACTGATATAAAATTGTCAACTACTCTTGAGTAATGACACTGACCAAATAATCAGAGCATCCTAAACAAGATCAGACTGCACTGTGGCAGTCAAAGAATGTATCCAGTTGATCAATTATGTAATGGAGCCAATGTTTCCAGAGTTTAAGTCCTGGGACCTTTTGAGTAGCGGGGGCTATGACATCATCAAACTTCTCTGTTCTCTTTCAGCTTAGCCACAGTTCTCATAATAGCTGGAAGGAAATGCTCACTTCCCGCCTTTCAGGAACAGGGCACGTTGCAAGGTATCTCTTGTTGTAATGTATGATATGGTAATATGCTGCTGAGAATCTGTTCCAAAAAATTAAAATACTAACCAAATCAGTGCTTATCAGGAACATATTGACTAACCAGAGTGGATAGATTGAGCCCCAGGTCTTCTGGAGGCCTGGTTTACCTCCTGGGCCCCCAAGGAGCACCATGAAATGACTACTTCAGTATGCATGCTGTGGCAAATCAGTGCTAAATAGGGCAGCATCGTGCCAGGTATTACTGTATTGAATGGTGGTATGAACTTAAATGGTCTGTTTAGAGCCACTAACTTTACAAAAGACCCAGCCCTTCTGAAAAAGACTATCCAACATATCTACCAAAAAACACCAGTCTGGGTATCATCTATAGAGGCCTTTACACCAGGGGTCATCAACCCCCGGTCCGTGGCCCAGTGCCGGTCCGTGGGCTTGCCGGAACTGGGCCGCGGATATGGATCTCCACCAGCCCCCCACATCAGGAGTTGGCAATTACTTTCTATAGGGGGCCACATGAAAAATCTGAACTTCGTTCGGGGGCCGAACCAACTTTACTTAAAAATAGGCCCCCATTAGTTGGGTAGTAATAGGCCCCCAATTTGTGGGTAGTAATAAGCCCCGTTGGGTGAGGCCCTGCAGTGAACAAAGTACAAGGCTGACATAGTTAATTCCCTAAACTTTTTTAGGATTGGAGCGACGACTGGTGGGCCGGACAGGAGTGGCCCATGGGCCACGCTTTGTCCAGGTCTGCCCCACACCCTCATGCAGGGGATGTGTTATGCTCGCAGTGGGTGTATCACGTTTGCAGTGGGCATGACATGCAGGCGGTGGCATGTCGCGCTCACACACATGCGTGAGAGCACAACACACACACACAGGCACAACATGCTCACCGCATGAGCATGGGGGTGCCTCCAACCTCCCTGCTCATGAAGCTCGCTCCCCCCAGGCAGTCCGCAGCCCCAAAAAGGTTGGGGATCACTGCTTTACACAACCTAATCTCATGACGGAAGCGAAACTTATAAGATATCAAGATTTATTTTAAAAAGATTGTGAGTTAAGGTCTAAAGAAGATTTAGAGACATAAAACATATATATAGACTGGTGGTCCAGAGCACAAGTGGAATCTAGGTATAGAAAAGATAAAATAGAGGGTTTTTACCCAGAACAAACGATATTTGCTAAACTTCTGTTGGGCTCAAAAGATAAAGTAATTAAGAAAATGTATGATTATTTGTTAGAAATTAAAATGCAAGACGAGATGGTCAAAGAAGGTATGATTCGGTGAGCACAAAGTATTATAATATTGGTTGTTGTGGGTTTTTCGGGCTCTTCAGCCGTGTTCTGAAGGTTGTTCTTCCTAACGTTTTGCCAGTCTCTGTGGCTGACATCTTCAGAAGACACGAGTAGCACTCTATGCTCTGGTGCAGTTTGTTTGGGAGTTGAGTATCTATAGCTGTGGGATCAGCTTTTGTCCTTTTTAGGAGATGGGTGATTATGGTGATCAGTGTGTTTTTGTTGTGGGTGTATTGTTGTGATAAGGAGGAGAGATTATCTGTCACTGTGATTGATGGGTGTCATTAGCTGATCTTTTGTGCTGATGAACACTTGCACTTCCAAGATTAGAGATGGGGATGAATATAAAAACGGATTGCTTTTTCCAACGAATATAGCCGTTTCTTTAAATATTCATAGATCCATATTTGTGGGTTTCAGAGACCTCCACGAATATGAAGAGACAAATATTTACCTGTTTGTATTCGTCCTTCATATTAAAAAAACAACAAAAAACAGCATTCTGACTACAGCCACCCAATACCACAGCCTATTCCCACCCCCTTCCTTTCCCTAACCTAGGCCCCCACCCCACCACCCCACCCACACCGACACCTTCTTACCTTAATAGCTGCTACCAAGGTCTTCTGGTCTCGGAGTCACACATGTAAAAATGGAGACTGGTTGCCCTTTGCAAAGATGGCGGCTGCGGCTTCCCTACCCTAAATGAAGCCACATCTGCCATTGTTGCAAAGGGCAGCCAGTCTCCCTTTTCACACGTCATGGCTGTGAAGGCCTGATGGAGGCCTCGGCAGCAGCTATAAAGGAAAGAGGGTGTTGGTGGGAGTGGGATGGGGGCTAGGCAAGGAAAGGAAGGGGGTGTGGGGGTAGGCTGTTGGGGTGGCTGGCAGTGTTGGGGGTGGCTGCCTATTGGCTTCTGATTAGCTGATCGACGGCCAGTGGGCAGAATGGGCTTCTGTGCCATGTGGTGAACTCTCCTGGGGTGGACCCAATCTGTGGGCGAATAACTTGGATGTCCGATATCCAATCTTCACCAAAGTTGGCAGGTGCATTGGGGAAGACATAGGAAGTTCTGTTGTGATTCTAGAGTCTCTAAGTACCTTGGGGAAGCTTTCCTGGGGGATTGTCTTTGTGACTACAGTATATAACTCGGGGGTCCATGATCCAATGTTCACCAATCTTTCAGGAGTTGTAGAAAAGCGTCTGAGGAAGCTTCCCTGTAACTTTGGTGTTTCTAAGTCATTGGGGGACAGTGTTATAGCCATTTAAAGTGCAGGTGAATCAACAGATTGATCCCTCAAAGAATATTCATATTCATGATCCATTAACCTTGACAAGTAACGGATCAAAACGAATCTCCCTTTTTAAAATTTGTCCCCATCTCTAATTACCATTGTACCACTTATTTTGAAGCCATTCCTACACCAGGAAAGTACGAAGAGGGTACAATTAAGCCCTATTACTGTGCAAATGTAGCAATACACAAACCAGTCAAGACAACTCAAGAAATGAATGCACAAGCCACTTCAAAGGGAGGGGGAATCCAGTCTGGTTCAGTCGTGCTAGGAGCTGTGGAGTCATCTGTACTTTTCAAGGGGCCCACTGAACACTACAAAGTGTTCACACATTTTTACATATCATTTTAAAGAGTTAGTTAGTGAAGAACATGTATAAATATCAAAATCCATCTAATGGAACAGAAACTCAAAATTGTATGTTCTTCAGCAACAACTACAGCTTATACACACACTGAATCTCCAGGATACCTGTGGTGCCAATATTCATATTTGTATCCTCAAGGATATGAATATGAATAGCCCAATACTAGCGGAGATCCCAACTGCTCGAGGCAGGATGGCCTTAAAGGGAAACAAACTAAAATAAAGCCTAGTTTATTCCAGCATACACACTCATGCTAAAACTGGGAGAAATGCTTCATATATAAAATCTTTTTTTTTTTTAAATGGAACTGTCCATAAAAAATAATCCATAAACCATCACTTTATTCCTACTGATGACCTAGTCTTAGGCTGGAGAGAGAGAGGACAATATTTGTAGTGTATATATATTTAATCAAAAGTGCCTTTGAGGAAAGTTTCTGTTTACTTCCCTTCAGGCAAGTCACCCATTCGTACTGGTTTGACAGCTAAGTGTGTGTGTGTGTGTGTGTGTGTGTGTGTGTGTGTGTGTGTGTGTGTGTGTGTGTGTGTGTGTGTGTGTGTGTGTGTGTGTGTGTGTGTGTGTGTGTGTGTGTGTGTGAGAGAGAGAGAGAGAGAGAGAGAGAGAGAGAGAGAGAGAGCCCTACAGCAGAGAGGTGGTGGGTAATGCAACATCTGGGAGCTGCTAAAAGCTTTCTTTCCTCAGAGGGTGCAGCATGACTGCAGAATGTGACTCATAGGTGTAGAATGTCAACAGGCAAGCAGCCCAGCACCAGATGCTCACAGGAAAGAAACATGTGGTCTTACTGTGACGGCATTTCTAGTATGGTTTGCTCCAGTCACCTTTTGTTCTATATACTGTATCTGTCTGCCCTAGTGGCAATCTATATATCACAACGGAAGTTCTTCTATTCTTCTTTTTACCAGTAGGTAAAATAATTTAGGTGTCTTTGGAGTTGAAAGGCCTTTTTTTTTTTTTGTAACTGGAAGGATTTACTGTTCTTAGAGCGTGATGTCTTAACTTGGGGAAATTTGTCCATTGGTTCAATTCAGTTGTTACTAGGGGGAAAGCCTTTGAGAAGGGACTAGTGAGACCATGGAAGTATGAGAAAATTTTGGAAAAGTTCCTTTCCTTATTATATTATCCAGAATTCCATAGTGGACATGGCCATTAGCTATCCTGAGTAAAGTATAGGAATTGTAATTTTAAAAAGTATTTTCCCAAGTTTTGAGGAGAACAACTATGGCAACCTTTTTGTAGCCCCTATTTCTATGTTCCAAATTGCACTCCATCTGAAAGCTTCCATTACACACACTTACATATAAACTACCTGTACATGTAAAGGTAGATTATATGTAACTGCATGTAATGGGCAACCTTTACATGTGTAGTTTGGCTTTTAGGTAGGCCCTTAGGACACACTACTTTATAGCCACCGACATCTGTTTCTCAAGACCTTTATTGGCATAATTTTCAGAATAATTAAACATAGGACAATTTTATTTCAGAAACCTAGCTCACCCTTTAAGACAACAACATCTGATGGTTATCTTTTTTTTATTAATACACACTATATGCCATCCCTGGCTTAAAAGCCTGGAACTGCAGACTCCATCTGTTGTCACTTACAATCAGCACAAACGGTGAGACTCTTGGGGGAATGCATGAGTTGTTTGGCCAATCAATTATTCTCAAATAATTCAGGATTTCAGCATAGTTTAAGAATTTCCTTCACTCTCTTCTTGTTCTACATACTGAAGAGTGAATCATAGGTTGAAGTAAATTAAAAAGGGTTCAGCAACCATGAGACAAAAATCAGGCATTCTTACATGCTGGGATAAGTTTCAAAATTAACAAATAGGAGGGATATTGTCTGTGGCAAGTGGAAATGAGTGGTATGTGATCGCATGCAGAATTCCTAGAGAAATATAATGACTTGTAGAAGATTTTCACAGAATGCACAATAATAAACTGCTGAATTTGGAGCCTTGGTCAATCCTAGCTGTCAAGACAAGTGGTACCTAAATATACAAATATACACATAATCAGACTACCCTGAGCCCCCTTCATTTTCAGGGGTCTGTGAGGTCCTCAGAGCATTCTATGAGCAGAAAACTGGCTCCCAAACTCACTGAAATAGTTCACTCTGATCTAAAACTGTAATAGGGGAAATATGCCCCCCCAACCTTCTTAGAGTCCAAATCCCATCAGTCCTAAACAGAATGGCCATTGGTTAGGGATGCTGGAAGCTGCCATTCAACAACATCTGCGTTGTCACAGGCTTCCAGTCACTGCTTTGCATTTCAAAGGTCTGCAGCATACAAAGTAAAACACAACAGCTGCGTTGTGCAGCTCCTCATAGACAACAGTGATGATGTTATCACCGGAGACAAATTACCACTGACTGACGGTGACTAGGGAGCGCACACAACTTGTACACAATGTAGTGAAGTTGTGTGCACCCTTAAATGGCCAAAGGAAGTCTTTAATAAGCAGTGATTTGCAGCACAGCTGGATTTCAGTCAATATATGAAGAGTACGTGCTGTGATATATTTTAATGAAAATTTAAGTGGATTAGATCTGCATGTATTGGTTCCCAGATTTGTTCCCACGGTGTTTTGAAACTACAGTCCCAGAATCTCTGACCATATTGGCTGTGGCTTCTGGGTGTTGTAGTCCAACAGCATCTAGTGACCTACTGTAAGGAACCACTGATACCAATAACTCTGAAAGGAGGAGGGGAAAAATGCACACAACGTCTTTAGTGAACGTCCAGACATTCCTTCAGGGGTAGCATCTTAGAAGAAAACTGATATGTGATGTGTTTTATTTCAAGAGACACACCCACCATTGGACATACTAGCAGTGGCTCTTTGAAAAAACTTGATCTTGAAGATGTATGAAGACCTTATTTTTGGAGCAATTCCCCTTCAAACAGTTTCCCGCATTTATTCATGATCCATCGAGGTTGGATGAATCACAAATTACAAATTTCAAAAAAAAAATCCTGATAAATCAATGAATCAATTTGTTAATTTGTTTTTACTTTAAAATCTTATAAAGCATCTAGAGACACCAAATTCACAGGGAAGCTTCCCCTAACTCTCCTCTACAAATCTTGAAAATTTGGTGAAGTTTGGGGTTTGGACTTCTGAGTTCTACACCCACAAGGAGGCCTCCCCCAGGAAAGTTCCTCTCGGGGACCTAGTGAAACCAAAAATCACAGAGAAGCTTCTGCTGACCATCCTCTACAACTAGAGTCCCCAACACCCAGTCTGCAGCTCAGTACTGGGTCATGACCTTGGCAGAACTGGGCCATAGAGACAAATCTCTGGGGGGGGCTCTTTGTGGGTGTATAACTTTAAAATCTGAAACCCAGTCTTCGCTAAACTTGGTGTGTGTCTCTAGGTGCCTGGGAGGCCATCATATTGCCAAACAATTTGACAATTCAAAAATCAGTAAACGATCATTGATCTGTATTCATCGGAGCATTGATTTGTGTGAATACAAATCAACAAATTAGCAATTTTTAAAATGAATTTGGTGTTTTGTTTTTTATTTGTGCCCATCTCTAGTTAGCAGTTTTTAGGTATGAATGTGCAAGGAAGAAAGAAAGATAAATACATGAGAGAGAGAGAGAGATTTGAGAGATACAGGAAGGCAAAACCTACGTGTCACAGTTTCTGTTCCTACTAGGCAGTTGTCACCAGATTTTGCTTTGGCAGAGGCTGTTCCATTCACCAGGGATCTGTGAGATGCTGAATGTTCCCTGGGTGGGTTTTCCTCCTTTACACCCGTGGTATGATTTTGAGAAACAGAAGCTGAGGCTGGACTGTCTGTAGTTGTTGGTGCTATCGCTGAATTCGGCATGGAGGAGGGGTGCACATTTGTATCTTGACCTGAAAGAAATGGCAAGTTTTGACATTAGTACTGGTTTATCCTTGAGGCTGGAGGTTTACCTGGTACCTAGGCATTAGAGAGCAGATAGCTATCTCCAGGACATGCACTCAATATATAAAAGAATGAATATTATAAAAAGTAAAGGGCCATATAGATCACATATCAGAGATTGGAAGAGTTAGACTGTAACTCCCAGAATCCCCCAGCCAGCATGGCTGTTTCCCATGCATATGAACACACAGTGACACTTCCATAACAGGGTGTTAGTTCAGAGCTAAATGTCTTGGCTTATTAAAATAAAACATATTTGAACTTTCTGCCCTTAGTCCTCATCCTTGCTCCACCCCTTCCCTTGTTGGTCCACCATAACTCAGTATGGTAGGTACTTCTTGGGACAATTGACCATAATTTTCTAATTTCTCCAGAATTTATAATGGGTAAGGTTACACCCTGCTTTCTTTCATGTGTACAAATGGTCAGGACACTTGGAAATCATTTCTCTTATTTCAAATTCTTTTTTGGCATTCCTCTTAAAAGGATATTTATTGAATACTGACTTAAGAAACTATGATTACTAGTTTTTAAATCAGTTTCAAACTGTGGCTGAAGATCATTGCTTTTTTTCTAATCCTAGTAGCATGAGTTAGGCTTAAGAGAAAACTATGGTTAATTAACACTGGATGTTTTGAGTTTCAGTGTTGTCCCCCACCCAGAGAGGGAGGGAGGGAGGGAAGAACGTGAAAATTGTGTGTAGAGGCAAATACTCCAGGCATATCTTGAACAATAAACCTAAATACGGCGAGCATGTTTGGACTGGGCCACAGAATTGTGATGTATCAAAAACTAAGACAAAATAGTAAATATTTTAACTATCCCAGTGAAAAGGACAGAAAAATGTTTCCACTGTATGTTAAGCATTATTCAAGAAAGAGAATGTTTACATTAGATAAATACCTTTCTAATCTATATTGATATTAATATAGACATTATTACCTGCAATAAATAAGTAGATCAGATTTAACTCCCCAGCAATCTGCTGTTCACTCACAATTCTGGTACAGATAACAAAAGAGTAAGAAACTCTAAGCTAAATAGAAACATTAGACTGATATGCCAGAGACTGTCAATTCTGACACTCAGAATTTAATTCTGTCATATGCAAATCCCAATTAACATAGTCCCTTTCCACTCTAGCATGCAATGCATTTCCCTATCCCTGCCACTGTGTTGAAAAAAGTGGCACTTAATGAATTGTGTTGCGATCTCAGCCAGAAATATGACTGCAAACCTAATCTGAGGTGTGTACAACTTTGCCTAGTGAAGAGAAATCACCTGCATCTAAGAGGCTACCTGCAGAAGTTGTTTTCCAGTAAACTGATGCAACTTGCTTATTACGCATTGCAAATCACTCCAGTGATTATCCTCTTGCGCACGCATGCATGCACGCGCGCGCACACACACACACACACACATACAGAAATATAGGGAGCAAGCACATCTGCGTGTTTCTCCATGGATGGTAGTCTCAGCACTTCTACTTCTTGGAGGCCAGAAAAACGCAAGATATTTCACCCATACTGGTGCACAGTGTCAGCAAGGATCACCACAAGTATCACAACTGTACCCTGGGAGGAAACGTACAGCCCTTGGCAGAGATACTTCCAGTGTGTCCAGCTTTGACCTGTGCACAAGGGAAGGTGCTATGATGAGAAAGGACTAGATGAAGCCAATGAACTTCACTTTGTTGAAACGTGACCCAATGTGAAATCTTGGATTCACTGAAATTAGTGACCTAAACACCCACTAAGACTCCAGAGGGACACATCCCTTTCCTCTGTCCTATTCAACCCCAGTTTTACCCACAGACTAGTTCAACTTCCCACCTTCTTCCTTAGAGCTGCTTCCTGCTCCTGCTTGGCACTCAGAATAGCAGCAACAATTTGCACACAACACAAGCAGCCAGAGTGCAGCAGCTTCAGGGGGGGTGGGACCACATTTTATATAAAGTAAATTACACCTTAGGTGAAGAGAGTGAGGCCAAGCACCCATAATTACCCTGATGGTAACAACAAGGCCTACTTGCAGCCAAGGCAGGGGGCTGAAGGGAGGAAGCAAGAGGCCTTGAACCCATCATTAAATGAAATAGAACAAGAGGTCCTACATGCAGGCAGACAGGGAGGAAAGGAGGCAGACCGCACGTACATAATTATAGCGACTGTAACACAGAGCACAGCATGAAAAGTAAGGGCCAGATCTGCAGCCTATTACAGTTAATAAGGTACTTTTTATATGCTTCAGAAGAATTTATCTCATCTTTTTTTAGAGCTACTACATGCTATGTGAGATGCACAGCATGTAGTCTTTTTTTACTTCCACATGAGCATGCACAGGCCTTATTCAATTTCTATGCATATACATTGTGGTGGGGGGGGGGGAGGAGACACTCTAAAATAAGATTGATTAAAATCTGAGCCAGAGATGGATTCTTGGATCATAATGCTTGCCTTATATTTGAGGCAAGTATTATGTGCTCCAAATATTCATATTCTATACCTGGGAGGATGGTGTCCTGTACTTTTAATAGTTGTACAACTGATAGAATTTGGTATCCACTAGCTAGCAATGGATACATTGATTAGGCATCCTTCAGTCTCGAGAGACTATGGTAACGTGCTCTGAATAAAGGACTTGGAACAGCGTCTAGTGTTATGTTCCATCTGAGTGATCCAGTTTATGTTCCTGGCTGGATAACTCAGGGAGTTATGTATCTAGCTATGGAACCAGAGGCCGGAAGTTCAATTCCCCACCGTGTTGCCTAGGAGACGAGCCAGCCTGTGTAGCCTCAGGCAAGCTGTCCAGAGTCCCAGGTTGCCTCTAGAAGAAGGGAATAGTAAACTCCTTCTAAGTTTGCTATAAACCTTAAAGGGTACCCATAAGTCAAAATTGAGTTAATGGCACATAATACTTATCTAGCTTGCAGCAAACTACTGCAATCAAATTGAATAAAATAACAGATCACTAAAATCATTTGTAGACAGTAGGGGGGAGAGATGTAATAGGATCAGTAGTAAAATGGGTAGTACAAATAAATTCTGCAGAGTCGCATTCAGGTTCAGGGCATATTTCCTGAAAAAGTCTCCAGATGCATAAAGGCAATTGTTGTTGCATGTACTGGGATGTAGTGCTTCCTCTTGTCTACATGAATCTTGGATTGTACCCCTGATTTTAATGTTGTGGGTACTTGTTGCCCTCCTCTTTTGCCTATCTTATATGCCCAAACTCTATCTTGTTCTCCTTCTTTCCTCCTCTCTTTTCTTCACCCATGAACCATCCATACATAACACACTCTTTTCATTGCACTATCCAAAAACCTTTTAATTTCAGTCTACCTGTTTCAGTTCATCACAATAATCTCCTTCTATTGTTTTCATTTTTCTGCTCCTGTATTGTATCAGTTGATTTATGTGAGAGACTTACCTTACAAACAACAACATCACTATTGCCACCTACTTTCTCCCAGCTAATATTCTGCTTTCTACATGGATGTTCATAGGGCACATGGGAAGCTATGTACTGTCTCAAAAGTGCAATTATTAATGTAAGCTCATTTCTGTTAATTCTATGGAAGGAACTTGTAAGACAGCCCAGATCAAAGCACTATTTTGGTTTACATGAACAAACTGTATGCCTTGTGCAAAATTGAACCATGTGGGGGGGAAAGAAACACAGCACTACCTACCCCACAGAAGGTAAAGCTACTTGTCTCACTTTGCACTGTTGATACTGGTTTCAGCCTCATGTTGTGTGGACACTGAAAAAATGTACCATTGTTATAGGTACAAAGGAAATTGAACAAGTGATTAGCATAGATGAGCCCATAAAGAAACTCTTTCTTGTAGCTGTGCAGGACAGCTCATGCATCTTCCATTTATTCCAAACTATGCACAGAACAGATGAAACAAAGTCAGAATGACATGCAATGGGATTGAACCACATCAGGCAACGGACCCAAGGCAACTTACATCATTAAAAAGACAATATTCAAATGCTAAAATCAGCAAGTATATAAATATTAAAAAGAAACCAGCCTTATATTAAAAGCAGTAAGTAAAATCAATCCTAAGCACATTTAAAACCACAGAGCATAACAATCTATTTAAATATCCCTCTCAGACCACTAGTCATTAAGGATAAGCCTGCCTGAAGAGAAAGGTCTTTGTATTCGCGAAGGCTTTCACGGCTGGGATCTAATGGTTGCTGTGAGTTTTTCAGGCTCTTTGGCCATGTTCTGAAGGTTCTTCCTAATGTTTCGCCAGTCTCTGTGGCCGGCATCTTCAGAGGACAGCACTCACAGAGTGTTCTAACCCTGGCTTGATAGAGTGCTGTCCTCTGAAGATGCCGGCCACAGAGACTGGCGAAACGTAAGGAAGAACAACCTTCAGAACACGGCCAAAGAGCCCGGAAAACCTGCAACAACCAGAAAGGTCTTTATTTTATTTGTTTGTTTGTTTGTTTGTTTGTTCAATTTATATCCCGCCCATCTGGTATATTCTACCACTCTGGGCGGCTTACAGAATATCAAAACAATTTAAAAAACATAAAAACATTAGCATACAACAATAAAAAGTAGTACAGGAATAAATAAACAATAAATAGCAAAGCAAAAGAAATCAGTAGTTGACAGGAGGGAAGGCCTGGATGTACATCCATGTTTTCAGCAGGCATCTGAAAGTACCCAGCGTAGGGGCCTTGCAAATCTCCGGAGGAAGGTTGTTCCGAAGGTGAGGAGCCACTGCCGAGAAGGCCCAGCTTCATGTCTTTTCCCTCCAGGCCTCCCTCGACGTCAGGCTCCTCAGCCTCACCTCCTGACTCATGCGGGTGATCCGAGTAGATCTTGATGGGAGCAGACGCTCTGCCAAGTCTCGAGGTCCTAAACCGTTTAGGGCCTTATAGGTAAGCATTAGAACTTTGAATTCAATGTGGAAATGGATGGGCAGCCAGTGCAGTTTGGCCAGAACAAGAGAAATATGTTGGTGTTTTCTCACTCCAGTAAGGAGTCTGGCTGCTGCATTCTGCACCACCTGTAGTTTCCGCAGCAGCCTCAAAGGTAGCCCCACGTAGAGTGCATTACAGTGGTCTAATCTTGAGATTACGAGCGCATGTACCAAGGTAGTGAGCGCTCCCAGGTAGGGTCACAGCGGGCAATCCGCCAAAGGTGGAAAAAGGCGGTGCGAACTACCAACGCCACCTGGGTTTCCATGGTGAGTGGCGGGTCCAGGTGTACCCCCAGGCCGCAAACTCCACTCTTAGCAGCCAGGGTCACACACCCCCAAATGTGAGAGAGCCACCCAGGCCACCAACCCCAAGGGCGTCCACCCTCAGAACTTCTGTCTTGTCCGGGTTCAGCCTCAGAAGGACAGCAAAGATGGTGCCAGCCTAGCTTCCCATGGGAGGGAGTTCTAACTAGCTTAGGACAAATGCAACTCTTCCATTACAATAGGGTCAAGTCTCATGAAACAGACCCTAGGAAGTCTTTAACTAGCAAGGAGCCAAAAGTCCTCTGGAAAAGGACTAGATCAGGGGATGCTCACACTTTCCATAAAGTGTAAGCATTGTGTACTGTACTTTTCCTGACCTGGTTCAGCTGTGTTCATTGAGCTGCCCTCAAAGGGACTGTGTGTGAATGGCTTCCTCTACAATCTGCATACCACATTGACCCTCACTGGAAGAAGGGACTCTCTGAAATCCATCTCAGACACATACAGCCTTGTGTCTAAAAACAGGAAGATAAATATTGATTTGGCCTACCATTTCCCCCGCCTCAATACTGGAATTATTTAAAGACAAACTCTCTCTCTCTATCTCATGCTTCTGGTTGCATTTTAACAGCAAAATATCATGAGATTAAAGCTTCCATATTTGTTTAAATCTGGAAAAGACCGAAAACATTATCCAAAACAGATTTCTCTGTTTTTAAGAAATATAATTAGTTTGGGTAAGACAACATTTTCAGAATGCTTGTTAGCAATTCCAACATTGTCAAAGAGCAGGTGTGAAGGAGCTGTAGAGGAAAAGGAGAAAGAGAGTGAGCCGTCCCCTAAACTAGAGATGCCTGAGAGGAAAGGAGAAATAGAGGCAGGGAAGATAATAGAAAGTGAAGAATGTAGAGGAGGAGAAAGAAAAGGAATTTAAGGGAAAGAGGGAAAAGACTGAGATTTGTCTGGTGGAAGAGAAACAAGGAGAAAGAGGGGAGGAGTTAATTTTACCCGTGTGGGAGGAGGAAACAGGAGAGGAAGGCAAGAGGAGACGATTCAGTATACTGATGACAGGAGAAAGGAAGGGAGGAAGAGAAAAAGGGGGAAAGAGAAAAGAATTGGAATATGATGGAATGTGACGGTTGTTAGAGGACTTCCCCAATTTAAAGGTACAAGGATTACTACCTGGTCCAGATACATCTAAGGAGAGGGATACATAGGTGGATTTGTAGGAATGGACAGTCGTGGTTTTTCCGCAGGGACAAGGACTGTCGAGGAAGGTGATTTGTCCAGACTTTTCCTTCAACTACCCACCACCAGAGGGAGATTGGGCAAGAGACCCTTGTTGTGGGACAATTTTCGTGGTCCAGAGTGCTCCGTTGAGGAAGCCCACCGATCAGGAACATTTTGGGCCAGCCCTTCAATGAATCCTGTCAGTTCTAAGACAGAATTAGAATACCCACAGTATGGACAGTTACCCAATATCAGTTTGAACCAGTAGAAGTTATTATTGATTCACCTAATGTTAAACCAAATAAGCCTGTTAATGTTCAAAAAGAGACTCAGTTGTCATTTCCTGCCAAAAGAGACAGAGGAACTCGAGACCAAATTGCTAACTTGCGCTGGATTATGGAGAAAGCCAGAGAGTTCCAGAAAAATATCTACTTCTGCTTCATTGACTATGCGAAAGCCTTTGACTGTGTGGACCACAGCAAACTATGGCAAGTTCTTAAAGAAATGGGAGTGCCTGACCACTTTATCTGTCTCCTGAGAAACCTATATGTGGGACAGGAAGCAACAGTTAGAACTGGTCATGGAACAACTGAGTGGTTCAAAATTGGGAAAAGAGTACGGCAAGGCTGTATATTGTCCCCCAGCTTATTTAACTTATATGCAGAATACATCATGCGGAAGGCTGGACTGGAAGAAACCCAAGCCGGAATTAAGATTGCCGGAAGAAATATCAACAACCTCCGATATGCAGATGATACCACTCTGATGGCAGAAAGTGAGGAGGAATTAAAGAACCTTGTAATGAGAGTGAAAGAGGAGAGTGCAAAAAACGGTCTGAAACTCAACATCAAAAAAACTAAGATCATGGCCACTGGTCCCATCACCTCCTGGGAAATAGAAGGGGAAGATATGGAGGCAGTGTCAAATTTTATCTTCCTGGGCTCCATGATCACTGCAGATGGAGACAGCAGCCCTGAAATTAAAAGGCGCCTTCTTCTTGGGAGGAAAGCGATGACAAATCTGGACAGCATCTTGAAAAGCAGAGACATCACCTTGCCAACAAAAGTCCGAATAGTCAAAGCTATGGTTTTTCCTGTCGTGATGTATGGAAGTGAGAGCTGGACCATAAAGAAAGCAGACCGCCGAAGAATTGATGCCTTTGAATTGTGGTGCTGGAGGAGGCTCTTGAGAATCCCCTGGACTGCAAGGAGAACAAACCTATCAGTTCTAAAGGAAATCAACCCTGAGTGCTCACTGGAAGGACAGATCCTGAAGCTGAGGCTCCAGTACTTTGGCCATCTAATGAGAAGAAAAGACTCCCTGGAAAAGACCCTGATGTTGGGAAAGTGTGATGGCAAGAGGAGAAGGGGACGACCGAGGATGAGATGGCTGGACAGTGTCTGCGAAGCAACCAACATGAACCTGACCCAACTCCGGGAGGCAGTAGAAGACAGGAGGGCCTGGCGTGCTCTGGTCCATGGGGTCACGAAGAGTCGGACACGACTAAACGACTAAACATACACACACGCCAAAAGAGAAGAACAGCTCCAGATCTTTAATGAACCCAATCACAGCAGGTGATTCTCTTTTCTTCTGTATCCCTGTATCCTATTATAGTGACAAATGTTATGGATTTGCCAGAATACACTTTATAAAACTTCAGAATATCCTGCATTTAAAGGAATTTTAAAGCGAGCAATGTTTTACAAACAAAATTCCCACAGAGAATTCATTTCCATACAGGCTTGCAGAAAACTAAAACACTCTTAGTTCCATGGACTTAATATCCAAGGGCAGACTATTGCAGCAGTCAGTTTGCTGACATTCATATTCTTGTAGTGTCTCTTGATGTATTTTATATTTGCTTACATTTTTCTATATGTAACTAGTTACACTACAAATCTAACAGGTTTTTGCCCACTACTTCTAAAAGTTTGGTGGTATTCCTAATGAAGATGCTGATTAGCCACCTTAGTAGGAAAATGGTAGAAGAAGTTACAATCTGGACTGTAAATATATTACAATATTTTCACCAGATTATACTTCAGTGGTATAGAGATCAAAATATACTGAATAGGTTTCCTGTAATCAATAGATGCTGGTGTATTTTTGCTCCGTTGGTCCTCTTCCATATATGAAGTCAGCCAATTTAGTACTGCAGTAGATAAAAGGATCTACAATTATATTTCAGAATTATGGACTTGTTTACTTCATAATTCACAAATCTGAGAAATGTTTTACCATACTGGGGACTGATCCTACCTATCCAGTAGGTTTTGAAGTGCAAAACAGTGCATAAGATACTGCAGATAGTTGTGGCTGAGAACTGAGAAGTGGCAAATATATATATCTCAATGTAATAATTATATTTGATACCAAAGCAAAATAATAGCAATATTCATCAAAGCTGAATGGAGACTACGATTTTTAGTAGGATGTTTGCATTACTACACTTTATTTGCAGATAACGTCTGCATCTGAACATAATTCTACTGAAATATAAAAAGAGCCCACAATTTCTCTGTAACCTGCAGCACTGTCTTTCTGTTCTGGATCCATATGCTGCACAAGGAGAAAGTGAAATGCTAGCTGTATCAGCTATTCAATCTTCACCACTCACTGCTGACAGCCTCAACAATTATCCATGACCACATGGAAACAAGTTCCTTTCACATTGAGTCCTGACTCACCACTTGGAGAGTCCTGCAATACAGGCTCTATCCAGACAATATGCCAAACCATTTGAATTTTAATTATGAATTCACAGAATCCTAAAACTATAGAGATGGAAGAGCCCTCAGTGGTCATTAAGTGTAGCCCTCTGCCAGAACTGAAATCAACATTTAAAGCCTCCCTGATAGATGGCCATCCAATCTCGCTAAAAAACTTCCAGTGAAGTAGAATCCACCATCTTCCATTGTCAGGATGTTCTTCCTGATGCTCAGCTGAAATCTCCTTTCATGCAACTTTAATCTATTACTTCTGATTGTATTCTCTTGAGTGGAAAAAAAACAACCCAAGTCTGTTCCATCTTCAGTGTGACAGTCCTTCAAATACTTGGCTATCCTATCACCTCTTATGTCAAGATCCCTCAACCTTTCTTCACAAGCCTTGTTTTCCAAACCTCTTACCAGTTTGGTTGCCCTCCTCTCAACATGTTCCAGCTTCCTGATAGCCTTCTTAAACTGTGGTACCCAGAACTGGACACAGTACTCTAGGTGACGTCTGACCAAAGCAGAAAGTACTATTACTTCGCCTTGATCTGGACATTATACTTCTGTGTATACACTCCAGTATAGCATTTTTTAATTTTCGTTTTGACTGTTGCTGCATCACAGTATTGGCTCATGTTTAACCTGTGATCCACTAAGACTGCTGGATCCTTTTCAGATGTACCATTTCCAAACCCGCTTGCACTCATCCTATATCTGTGCATCTAATTTGTCCTGCTTAAGTGCAGTACTTTACGTTATTGCTGAAGCATATTTGTTTGTGTTAGCCCAGTTCATTAATCTGTTACGGTCATTTTGAATTGAGAAAACACAGCCTTGGAAGGCTGGAAACAATTTCCAGCCTTATGCACTACCTTCTGTCTTGTGCATAGCTTTTTTCTCTCATTTAGATTTAAGCATGGGTTACTGTGATATCTGAATCAGTCAGTATATCCTCTGCAAAACAGAATGAGACATTATGTATTGAAGTGAATTTCTTGATATTCCCCAGTTCACCAATGAGATATCTCAGCACATTGAATAAGTAATGGATAGGGACACCATGTGCAAGAGGAGGAGGTAACACATAAGCCTAGAGTTTGTTTCCAACTCACCAATGCAGGTTTAAGAATATGAATATCTGATGTAATGAAGTCTTATAAGAACAGAAAGTAAAACGGCATTGATTATGCCATAACATTATTCTCACAAGTCTCACTCAACAATACTATTGCCTAACTATCCATCAGTGGTGTACAGTACCAGGAATTAGAATGGGAGATTAAGGAATTGTGTTTTTTTATTTTGCCTAAAATTTTTAAATATCTGTTTAATCTCTTGCGATACTTTAACAGCCTTATTTCCAAATAAAATTGGAGAGCAGAGTGTACTTGACATTCTACATTAAGAGAGAAAAATAAGTCTTAGTGTACAATATAGAATGGAAACAGATGTATACATATTTGCTTCTTTTGTATAAATTATTCTGTCTCTAAAAATTAGAAGCTGTTTGTGTCATCTATTTTATATGATTGTCTTTAATTAACTGCTTATTTGTTTTGTACTACATTTTCATACATTTTGGAGGGGGGGAGTCCCATTATAGCCACGTTGAGTCCCCTTATTGGGAGAAAGGCAGTCTACAAATAAGACAACTAACAAATAAAACATCTGCATAGGTAGCTTGTGCCCAATGTGGGACAGGTGCTACACCCCAAAAGAGTGGGATGAGAACCCTCTTCAGGGACCGTAAGTCATCACTTTGAGTACTTTGGGAGAAAAAAAGGATTAATGGCTAAGAATTGCTTATCAATAAAAAAGAAACTATAGAAAACAAAAAGCCTCCTGCCCATGTCGAAATCCTACTCAAGATCTTTCTGAATTCTCAAATTTAATGCTTACTACATACTTTCACCCCTTCATGGATTGTTGCCTTGCCATGGCAAAGGGGCTTGAGTAACTCAGAGAAGCTATTGGCTGTGCAGTGCAGGACCACCCAAGACGGACAGGTCATAGTGGAGAGTTCCAACTAAACGCAATCCACCTGGAGTAGGAATTGGCAAGCCACTCCAGTAGCTTTGCCAAGAACGCCCCATGATCAGAAACAAAAGGCTAAAAGATATGATGCTGGAAGATGGGCCCCTCAGCTCGGAAGGCGTCCAACATGCTACTGAGGAAGAGCGGAGGACAAGTACAAGTAGCTCCAGAGCTAATGAAGTGGTTGGGCCAAAGCCGAAAGGACGGTCAGCTGTGGACATGCCTGGAAGTGAAAGGAAAGTCCAATGCTGCAAAGAAAAATACTGCATAGGAACCTGGAATGTAAGATCTATGAACCTTGGGAAGCTGGAGGTGGTCAAACAGGAGATGGCAAGAATTAACATTGACATCCTGGGTGTCGGTAAACTAAAATGGACAGGAATGGGCGAATTCAACTCAGATGATTATCATATCTACTATTGTGGGCCAGAATCCTGTAGAAGGAATGGAGTAGCCCTCATAGTCAACAAAAGAGTGGGAAAAGCTGTACTGGGATATAATCTCAAAAATGATAGAATGATTTCAATACGAATCCAAGGCAGACCTTTCAACATCACAGTAATCCAAGTTTATGCACCAACCACCAATGCTAAAGAGGATGAAATTGAACAATTTTATGAAGATTTACAACACCTTCTAGAACTGACACCAAAGAAAGATGTTCTTCTCATTCTAGGGGACTGGAATGCTAAAGTGGGGAGTCAAGAGATAAAAGGAACAACAGGGAGGTTTGGCCTTGGAGTTCAGAACGAAGCAGGGCAAAGGCTAATAGAGTTTTGTCAAGAGAACAAGCTGGTCATCACAAACACTCTTTTCCAACAACACAAGAGGCGACTCTATACATGGGAATCACCAGATGGGCAATATCGAAATCAGATAAATTATATTCTCTGCAGCCAAAGATGGAGAAGCTCTATACAGTCAGCAAAAACAAGACCTGGAGCTGATTGTGGCTCTGATCATCAGCTCCTCATAGCAAAATTCAAACTTAAACTGAAGAGAGTAGGAAAAACCACTGGGCTACTCAGGTATAATCTAAACCAAATCCCTTATGAATACACAGTGGAAGTAAAGAACAGATTAAAGGAACTCGATTTGGTGGACAGAGTACCTGAAGAACTTTGGATAGAGGCTCATAACATTGTACAGGAGGCAGCAACAAAAACCATCCCAAAGAGAAGGAAATGCAAAAAAGCAAAGTGACTGTCCAATGAGGCCTTAGAAATAGCAGAGAAGAGAAGGGAAACAAAATGTAAGGGAGATAGGGAAAGTTACAGAAAATTAAATGCAGACTTCCAAAGAATAGCAAGGAGAGACAAGAGGGCCTTCTTAAATGAACAATGTAAAGAAATAGAGGAAAATAACAGAAAAGAAAAAACCAGAGATCTGTTCAGGAAAATTGGAGATATTAAAGGAACATTTTGTGCAAAGATGGACATGATAAAGGACAAAAATGGGAGGGACCTCACAGAAGCAGAAGACATCAAGAAGAGGTGGCAAGAATACACAGAGGAATTATATCAGAAAGATTTGGATATCCCGGACAACCCAGACAATGTAGTTGCTGACCTAGAGCCAGACCTCCTGGAGAGTGAAGTCAAGTGGGCCTTAGAAAGCTTGGCTAACAACAAGGCCAGTGGAGGTGATGGCATTCCAGTTGAACTATTTAAAATCTTAAAAGATGATGCTGTTAAGGTGCTACATTCAATATGCCAGCAAGTTTGGAAAACTCAACAGTGGCCAGAGGACTGGAAAAGATCAGTCTACATCTCAATCCCAAAGAAGGGCAGTGCCAAAGAATGCTCCAACTACCGTACAATTGCACTCATTTCCCACGCTAGCAAGGTTATGCTCAAAATCCTCCAAGGTAGGTTTCAGCAGTATGTGAAATGGGAACTCCCAGAAGTACAAGCTGGATTTTGAAGGGGCAGAGGAACTAGAGACCAAATTACTAACATGCACTGGATTATGGAGAAAGCCAGAGAGTTCAAGAAAAATATCTACTTCTGCTTCATTGACTATGCAAAAGCCTTTGACTGTGTGGACCACAGCAAACTATGGCAAGTCCTCAAAGAAATGGAAGTGCCTGACCACCTTATCTATCTCCTGAGAAACCTATATGTGGGACAGGAAGCAACAGTTAGAACTGGATATGGAACAATTGATTGGTTCAAAATTGGGAAAGGAGTACGACAAGGCTATATATTGTCCCTCTGCTTATTTAACTTATATGCAGAATACATCATGTGAAAGGCTAGACTGGAGGAATCCCAAGCCAGAATTAAGATTGCCGGAAGAAATATCAACAACCTCCGATATGCAGATGATACCACTCTGATGGCAGAAAGTGAGGAGGAATTAAAGAACCTCGTAATGAGGGTGAAAGAGGAGAGTGCAAAAAACAGTCTGAAACTTAACATCAAAAAAACTAAAATCATGACCACTGGTCCCATCACCTACTGGGAAATAGAAGGGGAAGATATGGAGGCAGTGACAAATTTTACTTTCTTGGGCTCCATGCAGATGGTGACAGCAGCCACGAAATTAAAAGACGCCTGCTTCTTGGGAGGAAAACGATGACAAACCTTAACAGCATCTTAAAAAGCAGAGACATCACCTTGCCAACAAAAGTCGGAATAGTCAAAGCTATGGTTTTTCCTATAGTGATGTATGGGAGTGGGAGCTGGACTGTAAAGAAAGCTGACAGCCGTAGAATTGATGCCTTTGAATTGTGGTGCTAGAGGAGGCTCTTGAGCGTCCCCTGGACTGCAAGGAGAACAAACCTATCAATTCTAAAGGAAATCAAACCTGAGTGCTCACTGGAAGGACAGATCCTGAAGCTGAGGCTCCAGTACTTTGGCCATCTCATGAGAAGAGAAGACTCCTTGGAAAAGACCCTGATGTTAGGAAAGTGTGACGGCAAGAGGAGAAGGGGACGACAGAGGATGAGATGGTTGGACAGTGTCTGCGAAGCAACCAACATGAATTTGACACAACTCCAGGAGGCAGTGGAAGACAGGAGGGGCTGGCGTGCTCTGGTCCATGGGGTCACGAAGAGTTGGATACGACTAAACGACTAAATGACATACTTTCAAGGTTATCTTCTCAGCCAAGAGGTCTGGGTACTTCAGAGAAAAGCTAAAGTGCATCCCGGTGCTTTTCCATGTGTAAAAAACACACAGTTGGGTGTACAAGCGTAGATGAGAGAATGTTTAATATAATTCCAGAGCTTTGCATATACCCTGAAATGCCAGAAAAAAATGAACAAATGAGTCCTAGAACAAATCAAGCTTGATCTATCTCTGTAGGCAAAATAATGAAACTGAGGCTGTTCTACTTTAAGCACATCATGGAAAGGCAAGATTCTCTGGAAAAGACAGTAATGCTGAGAAGGTTGAAGGCAGCAGGAAAAAAGGAAGACCAAATACAAGACAGATTGACTCCCTAAAGGAACCACAAGCTTGGATTTGCAAGAGCTGAGCAGGGCCATTGAAGACTGGGCATTTTAGAGATCTCTCCTTCATAGAGTTGCTATAAATCAGAGGTGACTTGATGGCATGTTATAACAATAACAACTTTTATGAACATGTTTGTACCATCATTTCATACATACAGTATATTCCACCATCTCCTGCACTAGCTGTGCAGTGATGTCATATGCATATTTGATCTTATCAAATTCTAGTCAATGTGCTCAGGCTTGAAACCTCAAAATTGCATTTTTAAACTTGTTATTTATTACATGTTTGTACAGTATGTACAACAACTGGCCCAGGTGTAGTAGTCACCTGTAGACTGTAATATTCTACTAGTAATTCAGAAATGTAGCATTTATCTATGTGTTTGTTCTTTTGAATATACAGCACAAGTAAAAGAGTGACAGGAGTCAATGAGCAAAGAAATTTAAACATGTCAGGAATACTGAACTTTCCCCCAGTTCAGATTTTGCATCATTCTTTCAGAGAAAGAGATGCAAAAATAGGTTTGCTTGCAGACAGAAAACCACAATTGGGAGGATGTGTGTGTTTTGGTGGCCTCTGGGTATCGTGAATTATCTTCAAAGGTGTTACACCTGAAGCAGACACTTGGACTTTATAAGAAGGTGACAGATGTGGTTTCATGAGGCCTATAGTTGCAGTCCTGCATGAAATTCACACATGCCAACCTCCCATTATTTACAAGTAAGAAAGGGGCTTCACAGCCCACAGTTTCCACAAAAAATCTAACCTCTGAGTAGGAAAAATATATGCAGCAGTATCTGTGAAGACTAGGGCCATTGTTATTTTGTCACATCACTGATCTTCATGACACATATCCTGCAAAGCTATACAAGTGGCAGTGTAAACATTTTTTCTCTACCTGCTGATTCTGCGAGAACGGGCTTTTATTATATATGCTTCCCTAAGCAACAGGAACTGTGTTGCATTAAACAAAGGCAGAGATGTAAGGAATAATATTCCTTAATCCTGTTCAAAGCTTCCACCATCTGAAATTTTAATTCTATAGCAGTGAGACTGAGGAGGAGGAATTAAATCAACATCCCAGGGCATCTGCTGCAAAGAAACATTGATGCTAATATCTATGATCCACAAGTTTGCTCCTCATCAAGTTCAGTGATATTCAATCTGAAATTTAATCCCAAATAAATATTTCAAATTAAGATTTCCTCAGAGAATGGATGACTGTGTGAGAGAAGTGCCATGTTCCAAGACATCACAATTACTAACACTCCTGACATACCATGATTTGCCAAATTCCCTATCTCTGCAGACTCTTCTTGAACAAGAATTCTAGAGAAAACTGCAGTTTCTATTGGAAGCTGCTTCTTTAAGGGAAGGAAAAAAAACCTTATCAGAATGGAGATGTCGTACTTCTCACAATTCATTTTATTTCTGTACTAATGCAGAGATGAGCTTGAAGGCTGGGGGAACGATACATATGTTACACATCACCTTCAAGAGGTTTTAGAACTGTAGACCTTTCACACGCACCGTCATGCCGAGGAAAATTATGGAGACTCTAATTAAGGACATGCTGGTACAGTAATTGTATAACCTTCTTGGGTCAAACCAGCACAAGTTCTTCAAGGGGAAATTGTGCTTCTCTAACCCGTTAAGAGATCTTTTGAGAAGTTAATTGAAGATTAGATATATGAGAGCTAGTGGACATCATTATTAATGAAAATTATAATTTGAACATATCCAACTCTTTCACTGCAAGTCACACTCATCCCTTAGCTTAAGTTTTATTCAAATAGTATTATCTAGGCCACTGACAATGTAAGATCACCCCATATTGGATTTTTAATAAAATGTGTGTGCCTGAAAGCTCATCTATAGAAGTTACCAAATATTCACTGGCGGGATACACCCCAGGTAAGATCTAAGGGTGTGTGCTCATTATCTGTCTTTTAAATGATTTTGTTTGACAATTGAGTAGCTTCATGATACCAACCTCACATACTAAACTGAAACAACATAGGATGCAAACTTGATTGATGACACACTCACCCTGAAAACAAACCCATATGAATATGGGAGACAAAATTAAATGACAACTTCAGTTAGAGCCCTTGTTTTCTTTCTCGGGAGAAATTAGCAAATGGTTATATACAACTGCTCCTCCAGTGCCCATATAAATTAAAGGAAAAAATTTGTATATATATCAGGGAGAGAAAGAGGTCTACACCAAAGGAACCCAACATCCCTATTCTGTGCTAATGATAGACAAATTCTGCAACCTATTCAAATAACAGCTGGCTGGATAGTTCAGGATTTAGGTGTCTGTGCTGTCAAGTCCATTCTGAGTTAGGGTGATCTTTTCCAGCGTTTTCTAGGTACAGAGTACCTGGAAGTGGTTTAGCATTCTATTCTTCTGGGAGTGCAGAAAAAAGAACAAATATGAGATGGATTGATCCCCTAAACTCCTATGCTTGAGTTTAAGAGAGCTGAAGAGCTGTTGAGGACAGGACACATGGGAGATCTCTCACTCATAGGATCACTATAAGTTGCCGTGACTTGACAGCATATAACAACAACAACAATTGGTACACAAAACTGATGATGCAGACCAACTGCAAAACCCATCAACAAATCAAATGGAAGTTCAAAGGAAGGCAGTCTTTGCTTGCAATAAAACACACAAGCTTTTCCAAGAAGATTTTGTATAAAGCCTTAAGCATTGCAGTTAAAAGTTGCCACCCTACATGAGGACCAGTATGGCTTGTAAAACAAGCTGAACCAGCAGCACAGCAGAATGTCTGTGTCTTCACAAAGGCAAGACTGAAAGTCAAATCTCAGTTCACACATGATGTGGCATAGCCATTGGTTGTGTGCATATAGCTGTCTCTGCATGAAGGGTAAAATTAGTATAAGTAACTATGGAATCTACAGTGGATATGAACAGGAGAGGCATGTTAGGCTGTAACTTATTTGCATGTGTGTTCTTGGTAAGGTTATAAACAAGTACGGTATTCCTTTTTCTAACTTTACAGTGTTTACACACACTATTTGACAAATGCCAGATATGTTTGATATTTTAAATTCATTAGGGAGGGAATTTCAGTTTAATCCAGATGGCACTGGGGGTGGGGGGAGAAACCCACAAAGAGGCTCTTTCTTTAGTTTTCAGATTCTGGGTTTAGAACAGCCAGCCTCTGAAATATGATTGTTTCAGGATTCTGAAATAGAGGGTCATGAAACTATCATAATTCTTTCAAATTTCTTCTTTTGAAGTACCTCCATTGTACGCAAAAAAATGATTGTCTTGTTGATATTCCAGCAACTATAAACAAGTGGCTTGTCAACTACCAATTAGGATTCACATAACATCCTGGAGGTTTGTGCAGAGAAAAGTGTTTGGAAAACTGGAGTGGCTGCTCTTTAACTGCTTGGTGATTTCTTTGCTCTTGCTGCTGAGAGATCTCTCTCATTTGACTTCCATTTTGAATTCTGTTTACTCTGTGCATACATTGTGGATTCCTTCTTTTTAAATTTTGATGCTAATCCCCCACTTTTGGATTATTTTCTGGGAAACTTGGATTCCCTGCTTTTCTTTTTCTTTCTTTCTTTTTTTCCTTTTTTTTTTTTCTTTTTTTTTTGCCTTTTTATTTATGATTTTTGAAGGGATTTCTTCTGTTTCCTTCATTGTTGCCTGCCTTTTACCCGGTGGACTACTGCCTACACCGCTGAACTGAAGCCTTTTAAACAGTGAATGGAGAGCTGTCCCCATATTCTATCTTGGGGAGTGGAGTTGTGGGATTGATTATATTGCCCATAGGCACTGTGGTTTTTATTTCAATGACATCATCATGATGATTTCACTTTCTAATCTGTACTATTCCCTACTGATGAATTAATGAGGATGATGAAGATGGCGATGTGGTGTGACAATAAAAGTGAACTTTAAAGTTCTTTCAGACGTCTGTGGATTATTGATTTTTCTTTCTCATGTATTGTTGCTGTTGCCCATTTTTGGAGCAGAGGACTGCCTGTTGCCTTGTCCCAGCATTTTCTGGAATAGTTTTAAGGATTCTGTAGGGCTTTGTTCAAATGTCAGAAGCCCAAATGGGAAATCCAAAATGAAAAAGTCCCAAAGATTCCAGCCCTTTTGTGTCTACAGAAAGGTCCCATACCCGAAACATCCCGAAAACAAAGAAGACTCTGACAAAAGAATTTGAAATAAAAGCAAACCAAGTGTCTTTCCCCTGCACAACACTAAAGTTCAACTATACCAGCAGTGGATCAAATTCAAACTAGGCCTTTTGAAATGAATGCTACTGGTTTGATCACCACTTATATAAATTTCAATAGGTCTACTCAAGTTGGATTTAGTCACACATATCTACTAATTGGATTTATGAAGCAAACTGTATCTTCAACAAGAAGATCAATTCTTCAGAATAAATACTATTGCTAGAACAAGTAAAAAGACAAGGAAAGGCTATGAGTAATATTCTTTCACTTTTCTCATCATTACTACTAAAGAGGACTAGTCTTGAAACAACACCATAGTGTATATTTGCACAAATGAGAAGAAATAGAAAACATGTGACATTGTACTAAAGATATTAAATAGGGCATGCTGGTCCCAGAGAAATTATAGACGGACCAATTAGTGCCAACTAATATTTAGCATTCTGGAAGCAAACTTTTAAGTCACAGAAAATGTATCTTCAGTCTTAGATGTGTGCTGAGGAATGTTTTGGAAGTACATTTCTTGTACATCTGGAGTTTACAGTTCCAGAGGCTGAGATACCCAACAGCTAGTGGGAGGTGGCAATAAAAAAAGGAGGACTGCACTGCCAAAGCCTATTTAAGTAACAGCTGCAGCAGAGTTGGGAAACAATTTATTATAAATTTAGTTACACACAGGTAATTCCTTTCAGCAATAACCTCAACATAACAATAGGATTTTGGCCATTAATCCCGCAATAACCACAACATAACTTCTTGTTGAACTATAACTGTAGCTAATTATGTTTTTTAGTACTTTCCAAGCTCTGAATACAGTGGCTTCTTCATTCTTTCTCACTCCCCCATCTATTTTTTAACAGTTTAGCCTGATGAAGACTTCTGGAGAACTTTAAAAAAAAAAAAAAAAAAAGGATATTACTGTGAATTGTATTTGGTCTAATAAGGATGCCAATTCCCGCAAAAAAAAAAAAAAAGATGTTCTCAAAAACTGATAGGGATACTTTGATTTTTTAAAAATTTCTTTGGCAGCGAGGTAAACCACCACAAATGCTTGGCACTTAGAACATCATTGTTACTTCAGGCTAGGAATGTGCACTGTTATTCATAAAAGTGCTGAAACATCAACTCAGTCTAAGCTGCTTGTGCATTTCTGTGGTGACCATGGAGTGGAGTGAAGATTCTGTGGCACTCATGGAGCAGAGTGGCATCCCCTGATAAATGTCTTCTGTTGAATCAAATATTCATGGGATTGAAATAAAAAATAAAAAATGATGCAATGCTATTTTTTAGAGAAAGGAAAAGAGGATGTAAGGCAGATGCTGAACTGGTACCATTGAAAAAGGACAGTATGCTATCTACCTTAGAAATGAAACTTTCTTGGCTTTCCTGCTGCAAAGTCATTGATTAAATCATAAAAGTCTACAGAAATTGATTTGGCAGATATCTAGCATCATGCACCTCACAGCTGTGAGACAGCCGGGGTGGTGGCGGCATGTAGCATCAATCATTTTAGGTGTAGGAAAGAGGAAGGATAGAAACTGTAGGTATAGCAATTAAATGTTCGGGCCAGCAGCCCTTCTGGGCTTCTTGTGTCTCAGACCTGCACAAACTCTGGTGCCTGATACAGCGACATGATTTGTTAAATGTCTAAAGTAACCCCAGGCACATTTTGCGACTCCCTTCTAAATGTTTGGAAATGCATAAACACTGGCACTTACACAGAGTGAACAAAAGTAGTGAAGATCACATTGGAGCAGGGCACAAAGTCTCAGTCTGTGGATCTTTAGCTGGACATGTTCTCAATTGAGGGGTCTGGTTAGATGCCTACTTTCAACTATTCGTTATAGGTAAAAGTTTGATGAAATGCCCCAAATCCATTTTAACAATTCCAAACAATTTTACACAACTGCAGATGAAATCCTTAGATGTTCTGGTAGCCTGTGTGGAATACATCTGGTTCTCTCTCATGCCATTTTGCTTTACTTGCCAGGAGAGCTAACCTAAACTATTGGTTAGGCATCCTTCAGTCTCAAGAGACTATGGTAACATGCTCTGTATGAGTTTCATCTCCAGAGCACGAAGCCTGGGTAAAATAATATGGAGGATAGGCTGTTACCCAAGAAGCAAATCCCCCCTCTCCATGTCACTGAAATAGTCCCAATGGAAAGGCAAGAGACAATACAGCTGGTTCTAGCGACGTCACAGGAGTTGCCAGAATGACACGATTTGGGAGAGATGACAAGAGAGCACTGAGCAATAGAGTATTGGAGTGAACAGTAGAGCTCATGGGTTTCTAACGAAGGTCAAGTTTATACACTTTTGTATGGGGCTGGGGGTTACTGAATGATCATAGAGCAAAAGGATACAGTGAATTGCTATGGGTGTGTGGTATAAATGGAAGAGAGAATGAGAAGCAGTGCAGATCAGTCACAACATATAACCAAATGGACTATAAAACAAGGTTCCAGGCTTTAGGATAGATAGCTATCGCAAGCCTTACTTTCAGATGTCTTGGATTCTGCCATCCCAGCAAACAATTGTATTATGTGTTTTGTAGCCCATCTGGAAAAATTGTACAGAATTGGGGATGGCAATGTTGAACAAAACAGTGCATCTGAAAGTGCCAGTAAGAAGTGTGCTGCAAACGTCAGCAATGAAAGCCCTTATGCTTGTCTGTCAATCCCACAATGATCAATCTAATTAATAATTAATGCTAACTCAAGACATCAAATTATTTCTTTTCCAAATAATAAAAACAATGAATTAATCTCCAAGTTAACATTTCACATTAATTAATTAATTAATTTTCCACTTTAGCCTTTGAAGCTGTGCCTGCAAGAGATGCAAGGGATGGAAAAGAATACTGTGAAGGGTGAGCCAGGGCCAACGTCTTAGAAGGAATAGCCTGGATCTGGAATCATTTCAGGCTGCAAATGAACTCAGAGGACGCTCTGAACTCTAGTCTGAAACTGATTCATTCTAAACAGACTCCAAGGATACGACAATCTGCAATGTCCAGATTTATATCTTACTATTTAAATAACAGTATCTTTAGCATTTATTCTTACATTACTTATATTATGTCCATGCTGCCCTAATTAAGCAATGAAATGTATCCTATGTCAACAGGAAACTCCCCATCTCTGCAAGGACGAAGTAGGCAAACCCCACACCTTTTTGGATCCAGGTACAGAAATGTAAATCCATGCCCTGTGCATTTCTCAAAGATTCATATAACCTGTAAGTATTTTACATCAGGTTTTGCCCCTACACCTTTTGGTGATGATGTCACATGCCCTTTAAGCCTGACCCTTTCGTACAGTCCCTCATAGCCTGCTTGGAATTTACAAGGCTGACTAATGTGGACAGATGTCTCTTCTGTAGAAAGAGCAATAAAAATACTTACACAATATTGGGAAAGAGATGTTCCAGGCACTCTGAGCAAACCTTGAAGGGAATAGAAACTAAACTAAAGGTCATCTTAACTCACAGAAGCTTACAAAAAAAAAAAAAACTGGTCAGAGGTCAGCCCATGGTGCCTTTATTCCTCCTTCCTATGTAGGGATAAATAAACCTTGACTAGATTTTTACACATCTGTAATCTTTCCTTTTTCCAGCCAAGTAAACAGTTTTGCCTTGAAATCTCTTGTTCCACTTCAGAGTCACTTGATTATCTGCTTTTGAAAATACTCAAAATATTTTTCCAGACAGACATTAATATAGGTATAACACATCTGAAAGATGTAGTGTAGTGAATACAGTGTCAGATAGAACTCAAGGAGACTTGGGTTCAAATCACTGCCTGACCACTGAAAGTTACTTGGGGGTGGTAATGACAATCCTTAAACACCCCACCTACCCCAAAAGCACTGTTAAGAGTTGCTGTAAGTCAGAAGAAATTTGACTGCACATAAATAACACTTCTGAACTGTGCTTCTACTTTTGTGAAGTTTCTAGCACATGAAAAAAAAAACCATTCTTAATAAACCTCCAGTTTATGAATGGGGATATTGTGCTTCTGCACCCACAATTCAAAAAGTCAGGAAATTGCCCAATATTGTTGCACAATGCGATGCATGAAAAGAGATGCCAAGCTTTACATAGAAAAGAGCAGCTTGAAAGTTGACAACATGAATGACAGTAGTCAAGATCATCTACAGCAGGGGTCTCCATACTACAGCCTTTGGGCCACATGCGGCCTGCCTTGCCTTTTTATCCATCCCAGTGTGTGGGGAGGCCTGTTACACATCTTCCTTCGGCCCTTGAAAATCTGGAACATATATGTTGTGGCCCTCACTCTGTAAAGTTGGGAGACCCCTGGTCTACAAGATACCCTCTTGTGCTCACTACCATTCACAAAGTGACACCACCACACAAGGGAAAATCCCAGAAGCCAATTCCTTTTTTCCATCAGTTAATCACTTCTCACCCAAACACAAAACAATTGTTAGGACTTTTTTCAACAAGTGTGAACGGTAGTGAATGGGTTTGAATTGTGGGTACAAAAGCACAATATCCCAAATTCCCAAACCCAAGGGTTGGTGTTGGTTTTTTGTTTGTTTGTTTTTTGAAGAATTGATTTCCCTGGGGTTTTAAAACAGGAGTTTAAATATACCTATGTTACACACAAATTCAATTAGAAATTTCACTCATATAGAATAACCCAGTGGTAGAGGATTCCAGAAGATGAGCATATAGACTGTAATATGGTTACTGGGAGAAGACAAAAACAAGAATAGCTTGAATGTGGTTGTAGATCCTCTGTGCCAAAATATTTGGAATGGCTATTTTAGACCTAACAAAATGGTGATGCAAAGGTGTAAATAGGTACAACATAAACAGTGGAGAAATATACACACCCTTTAACGTCTCCGTTAAACTTACATTGCCATCTCTGTTTTGCAGAATGCAGACTGGAAAACTATGTTCCCATTTCAAATCACTTTCTTTGAGTTAGGCAAGCTACTCAAAGAAAAAGCTGCATCAGACCAAAAGTTCTATGGACATGTTATGTGCATGTTTTCCAAAAGACGTCCCTTTGTTTTTTGAATGTTTTAAAAAAGGAAGATATTAGAGTTTGCAAAGAATGTCACTGTAAATCAAGGTCAAAAAACATCCATACTATGTGAAAGAAAGACACTGAAGAAAGACAGGGACAAAAATAAAACTCATTTGAAATATGTTGGAGAGCCATACAGATTCTAAACAGAGCCTGAAAAGCAGAAAAGCGGATACTCAATCATGTCAAGCCTGAATTCTCACTCAAGCAAAAATGACTAAGCCTACCATGCACATATAATGGCAATACAGAAGTGACCAGAATAGACTATATTGCCGGGAAACTTGGGGTAGAGCAGTAGAAAAAGACGAAGACCTAACATGAGATGAGTTGATTGAATAAAGGAAGCTACAGTTGTTCGTTCATAAGAACTGAGCAGAACTTACTAGAAAAGACTCATATAGTCACCACACATCAGAAGTGACAAAATGGCATATAACATCTTTGAAGATTTTTTTTTTTAATTACCAAATTGTATAGCGACAAGATGGGTGGAATAGGCACCCAAGCTCTGGTAACATAGAGGCAGACCATCCCCAGCCACAAAGCAAAAACCAGTAATTTCACAGCTTCAAGATAAGCAAGTTTGGTCTTTTAAATGTATTTGAATCCGCTTTAAATTTGCCAGCACAGAAGGTTGCTGCACAGAGGTAAAATAGTGTTACTTTTTTGAAAATCATAACAGCAGCAAAATTAATAATAAAATCTGTGGACTTGATTGACCTCATCCAATACAGTGGACCCTCGACGTATGCACGGCTCAACGTGCGTATTTTTCAAGGTACGGACTTCTCCGGTCACAAGATTTCCAATCGACTTGCAGCCAGATAATCGACCTACGGACCAGAAGAGGGAGGCAGGGAAAGCGTGAAATTCAAATTTGGCGCTTTCTCCACCTCACCCTTCCAGTCCGGAGGCCGTTGATCGTGCCTCCGGATGCCTTCCTGAGCTTTTCCGCCACATAGGAGGCCTCTCGGAGGTCCTCCCCTGCCACCGATTGTGCTTCAGAGGCACAATCGGCGGCGGGGGGACCTCTGAGAGGCCTCCCATGGAGGCAGGGAAGGCATCTGGAGGTCCCCCTCGCCGCCGATGGTGCCTCCGAAGCACGATCAGTGGCAGCGGGGATCTCTGAGATGCCTTTCCTACTGCCAGGGAAAGCCTGGGGAGTAGACCGGGCCTACCGAGGGAAACCCTCCCCTGCTAGGCCCAGTCTACCAGGCTTTCCCGGGCAGTAGACCAGGCCTACTGGGGGAAGCCCTCCCCTGGTAGGCCCGGTCCACCCTGGGAAAGCCTGCGTCAGCGGGGGGTGGGGGACTTTCAAGAGGCCTCCGGCAGTGGCGGCAAAGCCCTTGGAGGCCTCGGGCAACGGCAATGGTGGCAGCGGGAGACCCCAGAAGGCTTTGGAAAGGTAAGGTGTCTTTATTTTAATTTGGGGGGGGCCTTCTTGTGCCGGCTACGGATTACAGGGTTTTCAATGCATTCCTATGGGAAATGGACCCTGGACTTACGGACTTTTCGACCTGGGGCCACCGTTCCAATACGGATTAATTCCGTAGGTCGAGGGTCCACTGTACCCAGATTCCTGCACTGCAGACAAATCGGCTGTGTGGCTGTTTGTGGACATGGATGAGTTGCTGGCAGATTTCGAAAGCAGCTTTCTAAAGAAGTATGGTGTTAAGTATCCCGATAAGCCTTACATCTCCATTGAGTATCACTGGCGAATCTAGATTTCTACATAACATTGGGAGCTGCAACCTGAGCTAAGCATGAGTCAAGTTTTTCTTTTCTAAAAAAAATTGAAAAAGCTGTTTTCATTTTTAAGAAAAGCTTGATGCCAGAGCTGTTATGCTAGGACATCTAGATTCTCCCACCCTGAAAAGAGAATGAGAGGAAGAAACTGGTTGTCAGCCCTTGTTTACAGCCCTCACACAAATCAGGAGAACTACAAAAAAGTTTCATTAACAAACTGTAAACAAGTCTGATTATTCAATTTTCTCCTCTTTCCCTGTGTGGCTAGTTAACTTGAATTTACCCAGGGAATTCTGAATTCCATTGTGACTTCTCAATGAGTAAATGTGCATTATTCTTAGGGAGTGTAGCTGTGCCCTTAGAAGATATCTTTTAATTAATCTCACAACTATTGAGAAATGACTGATACTCTTTTAGTCTGTGTATTGGCTTCACCTTTAGGCAGACAGTATTTTAGACTAGGTTCAGTCTTTAGTTTCAACACTTCTCAAGTCCCACTTACAAAGAAATGATAATTATTTTAATACAGAGAATGGAACATATTTTACTGTTTGTTCGCAAATAACACAATTTAATTTGGAAAAGAGAATAAATGATGTAACAAGCTCAGGAAGATTTTCAAGTGGTAAATAGTTCAGTGGGTTAGATTGCCTGGCTGTGCAGTCAGGGCCACTGTGCTTCCTAGGAAAGGAGCCAGCTGAGACAAACCAGACTGCATGTGACTGATGGGGTTATGTGACCTGCCACCTGTACAACCTTGGGCAAGCTGCACAACGCCAGAGCATCATCAGAAAGAGGGATTGGTAAACCTCTCCTGAGTATATTATGCAAAAAAAAAAAAAAGTTAGGAAAGTTTGCCATAAATTAGAACTGATTTGACAGGACACTATTTCATTTTTCAAAAGCAATTTGGTCTATCTTCCTGTTATAATACCATCTTTCTTAGCTGTTACAGAGACTCCCTGAAAGTCCTTTGGATTTCTCTTAAGTTAAGAAAAGAGAATGCACTCGAATGAGAGCTAATGCCGTACAGAACTAAGAAACTGAGGAATCGGAAGTTTCCACTTTAAATGTTGCTTCTGTCCCAAATTAAGCAGATGACTGCATCAAGCTACTTTTTCTTCTTCAGTTTCCCACCTGCAAGCACATACAGTATTTGGAAAAATAAAAAGTGGGGCTATGCTAAGTGGGGGATTCTGGGAGTTGTAGTCCCAAAAGATAACTTTCCCCAGCATTGTATACAATAGTGAGATGAAACACCTGACTTACCCTACTGAGTTGTCATAAAGATCACATTTCGATAAAATTTTATGAAGTGCTTTCAACACTAGAAACGGCCTTACAGATGCCAGCAGCAGAATACGTTTTTGACAGTTCTCACAGGCTACATCTTAATGTTTTGTAAATGGCCGACTTGATTAATTCAATTCAGGCTGGCTATGACGACTTACCATATGGCAATTCAAAACAGAAAACAAGCAACAAATAGAATGAGGCATCCTCCATCTGATGGCATTGTTTGTTGCAAACCCAGGAGATCCTACAGATGGAACGAGCACAGCCTAAAGCCTGGCATGCATGTGGTTTTTCAGTTCTGGGAAAGATTGAGAAATGAGAATATGAAACTCAAGAATACCCCAATGAAATGCTGTTTGGTCTCTGCAACTAATAGAATCTAGACAGGCAATTTCAAAGGAAATCCAATTAGAAATTAGTGCAAGAATGCATTGCTTAAACTGCGGGAAGCAGATCCCAGAAGGAGATTTATTTGTTTTGCTTTAAAATTGGAAACCCTTGGAAAGGACAAAAGGCTGCTTATTGTTCTTTTATCCTTTTTCAATCTTATTATTATTTTAAACATATGCAGGTATTTCACTAGTTGCCATGAAAGCTGGAGAACAGGGTTGCTATCTCCTGAAAAACAAAGCTCTGATACCTGACTGGGGCAGGGCAAGGGTGAAAATGCTCTGTGAGGTGTTCAGTTTTTCCATCTACTTAAATGTAATACACCTATACACATGGGTGTAGCACATGTATTTGTTGAGACTTTGATATGAAAATGTATTAAATATTAATGTTGTATACTTAAATGTAAAATGGCTGATTTTACCTGAGTCACTGTATCGATTTTATTCAGGTGTGGGTATCAAGGATTAAGACTTAATGTACAGCTCTGTACATGATGAAACTTTTGTGTACCAGAAATTGAAGTACAGTGGTGCCTCGCTTAACGAGCGCACTGCAGAACGACGAAATCGCATAGCGATTAGGTTTTAGTGATTGCAAATGTGATTGCATACTGATGGCCCCTATGGGCAAAAATCGCTTTGCGAAGATCGGTAAGCGTTTCGCTTACCGATCTTCGCAAAGCGATGCCGTGGATCAGCTGTTTGGCGGCTTCAAAATGGCCGCCGGAAGCCCCGATATGGCCACGCGCAGTGTTTTCGCGCCCTCCCCTCGCTTACCGAGGGCGCGAAAATGGCTGCCACAATGGAGCAATCTTGCTGAACAGTGAGTTTTGCAGCCTATTGGAACGTATTAAACTAAGTTTAATGCGTTCCAATGGGCTTTTACGTTCCGTACAGCGATGTTTCGCCATAGCGGAGGTTAATCCGGAACGGATTAACCTCGCTATGCGAGGCACCACTGTAATGTATTTTCTGATTGGTCACAGAACTGTACATAAGTCATGTGTAAAATAAACGTCTGTATCTGCTGTAAGTCAGATCACTTTTTCCTATGCTGTGTGTTGCTTCATGTCATGTTATGCTGCCAGAGGAATGTCTATTCTCTATGTATATGTGTAAATAGACTAAATTGTTGGTTTTACTCTCTCAGTGTCATAGTGTCATCTCTACTAACCAGTATCTCCCTTACTCGGCTGATGTTATGAGAATACATATTATAATCAAAATTCTCAACAGTATTGTTCGATGGTAAGTTGCTGTTAAGCAATACACATGATGCCAGGTCAAAATAGGCCTTTCTTGCATAATCCAGACTTGTTTTATACACATGAAACAGTAACTTGGTACTGTAGTGCAGTGGTCCCCAACCTTGGGCCTCCAGATGTTCTTGGACTTCAACTGCCAGAAACCCTGGCCAGCAGAGGTGGTAGTAAAGGCTTCTGGGAGTTGTAGTCCAAGAACATCTGGCGGCCCAAGGTTGGAGACCACTGCTGTAGTGTATAACTCAAGCAGCTATGCTAAGCTAAAGAGTATGCTTATTGTTTGAAGAATACCCTTCCCATCTTGTTTCCTCTTCTCCCTGTCACTCTTCTCTCCACTTTCTAATGAGCATACAGCATAAGGCAAAATAAAAAAAAAATAAAAACAAAAGAAGACAAGACAAAAACATGTGGCACCTTAAAGACTAACTATTATGTTTTAATGTGAGCTTTTGTGGACACGTCCACTTCGTCAGACTTATGCAAACAGAATGAAATATCAAATGAAATATGAGCTTCATACTAAATTTTCATTGGCTCTTGGGTGTATGGTATATTTATATACAGTAATTTGGCTTATGTTGTTTTAGGGCTCTGTAGTAAAAATTTCTCCAGAGACAGAAAACAGACACCAAGCCTGGGCAAAGATATGGGGGGGGGAGAGAAGAGAGAGGAGGTGTGGAGGGGGTTGAAGACTGGGATTCACTTAAACCTCGAGAGAGAGAATATTACATATAAAGGTGAAATCACACCAATAGTCCCATTTCCTTATTGCTGTCTCTTTTTTCAATTTTTAACTGGGATATCCTACAAAGAAGAATACTGCAGTTGCATCCAGCCTCTAGACCTTCACACTGAAGGAATACATGCCAGTATATGCTTCCGTAGGCTACTGTGAGAAAAGCTATGCTGTTCATCCAAATGTACAATTCAGTTATGTGCTGAAAACTGTGGTTTTCTGATCCTTTCCCCCCATTTCTGCCTTGGTCCTGGAATTTGTTTCTTAGATAAGAAATGTGAGTAGTACGCCAACTGTGGGTAATACTTTGTAGTATGCTCTATCTAACTCTTTAAGAGAGAGGTGTAATTAGAAGCTCTTTTTACTGTGATAGTGTGTATGGTTTTAAAAGAGCAGTCATTCCCAATCTTGGGTAACCCAGATGTTCTTAAGAGTGCAACTCCCAGAAACCTCAGCCAGCACAGCTGGTGGTGAAGGCTTCTAGGAGTTGCAGTTCAAGAACACCTGGGTTTCCCAAGGTTGTGAAACACTGTGTTAGAGAGTTGGAGAGACTTTAATGAGTCAAAGGTGCTTTATTTCTCTTAACTGCTCAAGTTGTTTATTTATGTCATGGTTTTTACAAAATAATCTCTTAAAAACAAACTTCATTTCTCCAACATACATTTTTATGTGTTTCCATACTTTAAAAAGCAAGAATGTTCCCCAGAGAGAGAGAGAGAGAGAGAGAGAGAATGAGAATTGAGAATTTTGGTTTAAAGCAAAAAGTTATACTTTAAACTGTACCCACACCCAAAATATCTCATCCAAAAGATCTCCTGTATGGAGAATTAGATCTCCTGTATGGAGAATTAGTGCAGGGAAATCTCCCCAGAGGGAGACTACAGCTGCAATACAAGGATATCTGCAAGCAGGATCTGAAGGCCTTAGGAATGGACCTCAACAGATGGGAAACGTTGAGCGTTCAGCCTGAAGGCAGGCATTGCATCACAGCCTCTCCCAATTTGAAGAGACCCTTGTCCAGCAGGCTGAGGCAAAGAAGCGGTCACAAAAGCAGCAAAATCAGGGAGCTGGACAGGGGACAGATTGTATTGGCCTTCAATGTGGAAGGGACTGTCCCTCTCAAATTGGCCTTCTCAGCCACACTAGACGCTGTTCCAAGTCCTCTACTTATTTTAGAGCATGTTACCATAGTCTTTCGAGACTGAAGGATGAACTACAACAAGTACCCACTGTGGCGGAATGCCCAAGTCATGCCTATCCGTCATATGGTGCTGTAGGGCAGGGGCCTATGGCAGGACAGGAGGGGCGGAGTCAGGAGAACAGTTGGAGACTGAGGGGAGTTACAGAAGGGTTTTGGAAGTGGTGAGACAGATTGGAAAGTTGGTGTGTTTTAGAGAATAGATGCGAGATAAAAGTAATAGAAAATAGATAGGAAGTCATAAGATGTCACAGTGGTTAATGTGAATTAATACAAACAAGCAAAAGTGCAATCCTATCCAAGTTTAATGACTGAACAATAAAAGAACATCTATGACTTCTGTGATTTACCAATCAAACAATAAATAAACCTGTTTTATTTGGCAGCCTGGGTCTAAGAAACTTATTTGATACAGTGTGGATAAAGATCCACAGGTGGCAGCGTGTAAAGGGGGAAAATAGTACCTCGTGTCTGAAGGTGGACCTGTGTTTTGGGGAAAACCAACGGGACACTGGGGGAACACGGCACCCACACCCACCCAGGAAAGGAAATTCAGATCACAAATCATTCCCCTCACTCAAATAAAGACGATACAGAATGCATAGCAATTTGAGTTCTTTTAAAAAGTTTCTGCTGAATTTAAAATCTTCTGAAGTTACCCTACCATTTTATTTATTTATTATTACAAGATAAGGTGGCTATTTAAAAAAAACGTAAAGATTAAACATTAAATGGAGTAATGACTGTGGTGAAGAAATTAACAGATAAAAGGCAGAAATCCCTCTTTACTGATGAGATAAGCTAACAGAAATGGCATTATGAAAAACAAAACCATTAGAAAGCTTTATATAAATGGTATCTCAACCCGTGTAAAGATAAGCAAGTTCAATCTGGGCATCCCAGATATATGTTGGTAGTGTTCTAGATGAACTGATGATGATATGCATATGCAGTGAAACTGGAAGATGATTCAGGAGTCTGCTATATGGAAGGAGCACAAACTGGAGATAAATCTTCACGCTTATTATTACCTATGACTCCAACATGGTTTCAGCTTTGAGTACTGTATTTCATTTGCACCGTAGAAGGTATAGAGCAAACCAAACATGAAGAAATTGTTACCTTCTCAAGAGCATCAGCAAGACTGAATGGAAGGTTTCGGAAAACCCTGAGAAGGAATGCCTAATCCCAAACCGCACAAGATTCACACCAGTCAGGTAAGGTGAAAACAGGGGAGGAAGTGGGAACATAATGGAGCTCGACAGAGATTTGGATACAGCAGATCCAAAGCCGTCCTAGTTACCACTTTGCATGCTCTCTTTTTGCCAATACAGCATTGGTGAAAGAGCCCCAAGGCTAGCCAAGGTTTCTCAATCCTCATGGAGGATGTTTGCAGTGGAGGATGGTGGAAGATGGAGCTCCTTCTTTCTGATGCAGAGGGAGACCCATAACAACTCTCCCAGAATCCAAGAATTGCACACTAAGGTAAAAAGCTATAACAGCAATTAAAGACACTAAACAATCTGTTGCAAGAGCCAGGTAAATTATAAGAGTCCTTCTGTCATATTTGCATTTTGATTGAAACATTGAAGTCTTTTGGACAGACTGAAATATTTACAACTGAATTATCAAAGTTTATTGATAGATTTGCTACTAATGGTACTGATTTTCTTTTTATCCTGTAGGTTGATACTACGTGGAAGAAGGATCTCGGAATTGTTGTAGATCAAAAGCTAAATATGAGCCAACAGTGTGATGTGGACAGATCTTCTCTATTCAGCACTGGTTAGGCCTCATATTGAGTACTGCGTCCAGTTCTGTACACCACATTTTAAGAAGGATGCCAACAAATTGGAACAAGTGAAGGAGGGCAATAATGATGAGCAGGGAGACAGAATCCAAGTGCTATGAAGAAAGACTGGAAGAAATGGGCACATTTAGCCTGGAGGAAAGAAAACTGAGAAGCAATATGAACTCCTCAAATACTTGGAAGATTGTCATACAAGGGAGGGGAAGGATCTGTTCTCAGTCATCCCAGAGCAGAGGACACATAATAAGAGGCTTAAATTACAGGAACCTAGATTTCAGTTGTATATCAGGAAAAATTCCCTAACTGTTAGAGTAGTATGACAATGGAGCCAATTACCTCAGGAGGAAGTGAGCATTCCAATGCTGGAGGCATTCAAGAGAAAATTAGATAACCATCTTTCAGATATACAGTACTTTGGTTTGAATTCTTGCATTGAGCAAGGAGTTGGACGTGATGGCATTATGGCCCTTTTGAAATCCATTATTCTATGATTCGATTCTACTCAGGGGGACAGTGCTAGATGATTCATGGTGCACCTTCCAACTCTATAGTTCTATGATCCTGTTAATGTTTTCTTTCTCTATCTCTTCGAGAGAGTACAAATATTTTTGTGTATAAATATTTATACCCTGCCTTTCTCTTTTAAAAGGACCAAAGGGAGCTTACATAATTAAAAGATAACATTTAAAGCTAAAAAACAGTAAATATACTGTGAGAAGCCCCCGCATTGCCTTCCATTGAAAGAGTCAGTTGTACTCAAGCAAAACTCTTTATTCTCTTTTATGTGAACTCAAATATTGCCTACTCAGTATATAACAGAAAGTGTCTCTTTATGGGCACCAGGGAGTTTTTACATTCTCCCAAACGAACTAATCTCAGTCCTTCAGGGCTGTCAAGGGTGAAATCCTGCCTCCTCCATCAAGCCCAACACACTCCTCAGCTGTGCAAGGCATGGGGTATTACAGCAGGGATGTCAAACACATGCTTGTAGATTTCCTTGCACTCGTGTAGCTTCAGTGCTCACCCTGCTAGGTCCTGGATACTCCTCTGAGAGTGTGGGAGCAGCCAAAACTTGATGCCCCTCCCCTAAGGCATGCCCAAATTCCAACCGGATTCAGGAAGCTTTGCCCTGCCGAAGCGAGGCTCACAGTGGCAGCAGAAGTGGAGGAGTAGCCAGTCAAGCCCGTAGGTTCCCCTACTTGGAGTCTGGTGCTGAGAAAGGGCATCTCTGGGGTTGCTTTTCCCAATGGCATGCCTGACATTGATCTTTCCAAGGCTTCACCTCTTGTCATCTCTCCTCATCCTAGCACACCCTGGCAGCTTTCTCCGTGGGGACACAAAACTTCACACAATGACTGGAGTCCAGGTCACAGCGGTAGATTGTCTCCCAGCCCTCCCTGGAGTGTCCAGCTGCTGGGATTTTGTCCTGGACCTCAAGTGCAGGGAGAACATCCACCCAACAGGCCTCCCCCTCTGATTCTGTCTCATCCATAAATTCCTCTGGCCTGGTGCTCACCTGCAAACCCTCAAGGGCATCACTGGTCTCTCCATCCCAGTCCAGAGGCGAACTGCAGGTGCATAGGTATGCACTGGCTCATGCGGAGGTTGATACCTAACACTTCTGAGTGGGGACAGAATTATCAGGCTCACATATAGAAACACAAAAAAACATTAAATAAATATGAAACTAAAAGACAGTAACTAAAAACACATTCAAAGCAATAAGGCACAACCATCCATTTAAAAACTCCACTCAAGCGAAAGACAAAAATTCCACTCAAGCAGACTTTTCTCGGTCTTTGCCTGCTTGTGGAAGGACAGCAAAGATGGGGCCAACCTGGCCTCCTGTGAAAGGGAGTTCCAGAGTCCAGGAACAGCAACAGAGAAGATCCTCTGCTTGTTCACACAAAACACGCATGTGAAGGTGGTGGGGCCAAGAAAATTGCAGTGTTTTTTTAAAAGGCTTATATTTAACAAATGAAGATCAAAATACATTTGTTTTCTATTGTATGGGCTTAGTTTGTATATAAATTAACAATATTGCGTGCTTATGAATTTTGAATGCATATGTTCTGAGTTTATAGTCAATAAAAATGACAGAAAAAATAAAACAATAACAATGTTTTGCCAAATGGAAGTTGCTTATTTCTGGATAAAAAGAACAAAATCATTTTCAAAAAAAATGTGTTGGGTTTTCAGAATGGCTTATTGGTGTATAAATGCAGAATTCAATTTCTTGATACAAGAAAAATTCAAATCTACAGTTGTCTGCAAAGAAATGAAAGAAAAAATAAAAAATTGGTGCAGATTAATTAACCACTGGGATTCTAGTTCTCTGTTTAGATTTGATTTTGCTTTATATGGAGAGAGAGTCCTATATAAAAAACATAAACCAAAATCACAGACCTCCCACAAATATAACTAAGCTCTGTCCCTAAACAAATTACAGTGGGGTCTTGACTTGAGAACTTAATCCGTATTGGAAGGCGGTTCTCAAGTCAAAAAGTCTGTAAGTCAAGTCTCCATTGATCTACAGTGCATTGAAAACCGATTAATCCCGTAACAGGCCGTTTTTGTTCCATTTTGGTTTTTTTCTGGTCTGTAAGTCACATCTCAGTCTGCAAGTCAAACCTAAATTTTGCGGCCAGAGAAGTCTGTAACTCAAAAAGTCTGTAAGTCAAGCCGTCTGTAAGTCAAGGGTCCACTGTATCTATCTGCATTTTTTATGCTTAAAGGTTTGTTTTGGCCCTCAAGGCAATTTACAGCCAAAAACATCTCTCTGAAAAAAGTAAAAACTGAGAACAATAATATCTTGTATTGATTAATTTAAAACCAGAATCAAAGGCAGAAAATTAACAAATCATTAAATATCCTTAAATGGTTTATTTAATGCAATAAGAATTGTGTGAATAACTGCCTAAAACTATTAAAGGCAGGAGCAGTAATTTTTAAAAAAGATGTTCACAACTGCAAAAGAGTTTGGAAAAGTTATTGTTGGACTACAAATCCCAGAATCCCCAGCCAAGTGACATTTGTAGTGTAAAAGTAATTCTTTCAACCTCTAAACCAAGCTGCTTGGGGGGGGGGGAGGGATCCTGACTTATTTCACCATCAAGCATACTTTCCTTGGCAGTAAAACACAGAATGAGATTTTAGATTAAAAAACCCATGGGCAGAACACAGTCATTCAGCTAGCCTGGCCCCAAGCCATTTAGGACTTCATAAGGAATAATCAGCATTCTGAATAGGGCCCAGAAGCATAAAGAAACCAGGACAGATGCATTGATGTGGCATGATCTCAAGAGTGAACATCAAAAACTATTTTGGCTGCTGCCTTTTGTGCTATTACAATTTCCAAAATAGTCTTCAAGGGCAGCCCCATACAAAGCACATGAAGTCATCCAATCTGTATATTAGTAAGGCATGCATAGCTATGGGCCAGATCTACTTTTTTCAGGAAGGGATACAACTAAGACCTTGGCCAAAACTAAGCAAAGGACACAGCAGCTATCTGGATTCTCCGGGCACAATGCTGGGTCCATTGCAACCCCAAACTGCAAACCTAGTCCTTCAGAGAGACTATAATCTCCATGAAAACAAATGCATTCCCATATAATAGCCTTTATAGCAGATGTCTGAGGGAACAGAACAAGCAGAACAGAAGAACAACACTGCCCTTTCCCTCGTGTTTCCCCTGCAGCATGTACTAACAGGCATGTTTAATAGATTCTGGAGTCACCATATAGCCATCCAGATTAATAGCCACTGAGATTTGTTCAGATGAGGTCAACCAATCTGGACAATTTTATGCTGTAATGAATATGAATGAAGTTTACTGTGGAGTTCGACAGTTCTTCACATCTAAGTTAGCAGCTGTTTTACACAGAGTCAGAGGGCAATAATCTGTCAAGAGTCTAGACCTGGAAGCTTACCCCTGAAGAACATATGCTCTATCATGTACACGATCTTATAATTCTCATACAGTAGGCTTGCTTCAGGCATGTATGATCAGAGCTTTTCCATCTCTTGCCTGTTCCCTCTCCCTCAGTCCTTCCCCATCTGCACAGGCTCCACGCATTGGCTCCAGCACAAATCCTTCCTTGCAAAGGGATAAATCCCCTGTTTGCATTGGCTCAGCACACTCAACCAGATGCTTAGAAGGCTCCACCTTCAAAGACAGGAGAAAACACATCCCAAAATGACAAGATCAATCTCAATCTCAGAGAGGAAGAATAAACTCAGCTTCTCCTTTGCCATGCTGAATTTTTTCCCCATTTTTACCTGCCACAAAATTAAGTAGCGAAGCCTTCCACTGAAGCCTGTGCATCCAGCCAGCCAAAGAACTGACACATAAAATTATGGCTTTAATATATCATAGAAGGGTCCCCATATGGAGAGGCTAAGCATTTAGGCAGAACAATGGACTGATTGGAGGCCACATCAGCAGTCTCTTTTTGGCTGGATAGACCAAACCCCAAGCAAACCATCAGCAGAACACTCTTCTGAAAGATGCTTTGTTTGGAATGATCCAAGAGGATAAGAAGCTCAGCTGAGGCAGAGTCTGGACACAGAATGACATTCAAATGCGCCTTTTACCTCAGGGCAAACTTGCTGAGCATGGTTAGAAAGCTGCTCTGTATGCCTGTGAGATGCCCCCTTCTGCTAATGCAGCCTGCAGAAACCATTACAGAGGGCAGTCAAGAAGAAAGTTCCCTGGGCCAAACAAACAAAGCAGGCTAGTGAACACCCAAGTTTAGCCTACTGAATCTCCTGAATGCAAAGCAGAGAGAAAGGGATGGGCAGGGGCGAAATGGAGTACTAGAAGGAAGGAAAAAAGAGAGGGGATGGGACAATACAGTCTACATAAAATATGTGCAAGCGAAGTCTCAGTGAATATAATGTAGACTCAGAATGGTCTACTTGTGCAAACCTGCTGAGTTTGTGTTCTTAAGTTGCCATAGCTATGAGGGATAACAATTCATCCTTTCTAATACTTCCATTTTAAGAGAACGTAGCTCACTCAGCCCCTTCCATGTGTAGATCCAATTCATGGATAGAGGAGCAAGACATACCCTGCCATAACTGTGTGCCCCTCGTGGCTTTGCCTCTGACTTCCATGTATTAATCATAACTATTGAGAAAATATGAAATATGCAGGTCTAGCTATGTGTGCACAGGCATGTTGACAAGTTGACAGCTTTGGACAGCCTATTTTATGTTTAACTCCCAAATTTCCCCAGTCAGAATCTGGGAGATGCTGAGAACTATAGTAAAAAAAAAAGTGACTTTCTGAAGCTCAAATGCATGAACATCCAATAAGTGATGGAGAATCGTGAGACAGAAAAACAAAGTGCTAATTTCCAATTAGCCCTCAAGGTTGGGTGTTTTTTTTGTTTTGTTTTTTTTGGTCACAAAGCCCAAAGAATCTCCAACATCCAGACAAGGGAAAGGAGCAGAGTAGACTATCCTTTCTAGACTTTCTCTCCTTTCCCAAAGTTGTTCCCAATGACTGGAACCTTAGAAGTGGCAAGACTGTATTTTCCCATAATTCCAACTCAAGATGATCAATGGTCAGGGATGATGGGAGATGTAGTGCAATAATATCTGAAGATCCTAGGTTGGGCAGCACCAAATAAGTTATTTTCTTACCTGCATCCACTCTCACCTAGTACACCTCCTGCCAGAAGGAACAATTGGAACTGCTGAAGAAAGAGCACAGTGGCCTCACTGACAAGTCAAAGAGCCAATAACTAGTGTTCAAGCAAGACTATCAGCAAGTCAACATGATCTTGGCCAGCAGAGTTGCACTTATATGCTCATTACAGCAAACCACCTTCTTCGAAAAACCTTCTGGTCCTTGTACACAATCCAAAACCAAGGATGGGTGATACCTTTGTGAGACATCTAAAAATTCTACAGACATAAGCTAGCTTTCAACCCCATACAGGTCTTCATCAGGCTGGGCACAACAGAGCTCTAAGTATTACAGAAAAAAATGTAAAAGTTAACAGGCAGCCTTTTATCTAACAAGTTTGGGGGAGAGAGATGTTCCCATCTGCACCATCTGAGGAAGAATCTGAAACCTACCGTCTTTGATTTGAATCTGTGCCCCCATTTTGAAACTTACTTTTAACAAAGGGTTGCAGCATGCACATCTGACCACAATTTTTGAAACTGCTTTGTTTTTCTGCACTATCCCTAGCTCTGTGGTGCCCAACTTGATGAAGATCTGTACAGGGTCAATAGCTAGCATATATTTATGCCTTTTTTTAGTTGTCTAGTACAGATATTGTCCATCCTTGCCTTCAAGTTGAAGAACAGGTCTGTCTCATCTTCCTTCCACTCTTCTTTCAGTGTATATCTCCTCTCTAGTTTATAAACTCAACAGATCTTCTCTCTGTTGTTTTATGATGTGGGACACTTTTGGAGATAATAGTTGTCTGCAAAGTAGGGTAAAAATCTAACAAGTAAATAAACAAATCAGCTCTCTTGATTCAGTCTATTGTTTAATTACCTTAAAAGTCCAGGTAATTCTCCCATTATTAATCTTCCCCAAAAAACATGAGATATAAATCCTGGATGTTAGATACCAGGAAGTGATGCTTCCCAGAGAAATGTCATGTGATAACCATATGAGACAGTAGCATACAGCTGGTGGCTAGGGCAAGGCCAAGCAAACTGCACATCTCAATGTGTTGTTAGACTACACTTCTCACCATCTCAGAACATGGATTGTGTTCCATGGGGTTGACTGGAGCTGTGATCCAACAACATCTAAAAGGTGAAAGATCACCCACCATGATCTAAGACTAGTTAGTCGAATATCAAAAAGCTAAAGAGAGCAGTTGTTGCCCAAGGCTGCCTAACAATGGCTTTAAACCCTGCACTAACTTTCCACAGCGAAGGATGGGAGGAAAAGGCTTCTATTAGTTGTGATTATAGGTTTGACATACCAAGGGTGTGTGACAGGCTGGCAAAGCTGTTCAGATTCTTAAAACATTCCATACAGTGATTTATATCTATGAAGATTAATCTAACTCTTGACCTTGCTTTAGAATGGAGATGCCTGCAAAGGACAAGACCACTGACTTCCCTTTCTAAATGTTATCATCTAAGTGTTATTATGATAGATAGCATCTCTGCATACATACAAGTAGATATCTTGTCCTAGAAATAAAATTCTTGGAAGTTTGCTTGAGATTCAGCAATTCTAACCAGGAACATTCAGTCTTTGCGTACTTCTGAGAATCCCATGATTTATCAGGGAAGATGCTAGACAACATTTTGTGATGACTGGAATGGACAACACTAGCTTTCTAAGCAGTTACTGGCCTGGACTTGTTCAAATCAGTATTCAAGGCTTCAAAAAACACGGAGGACAAGGCACTGCCCTTTACCTCATGTTCTTCACATGCAGAAAGCCAGAATTTTCCACTTCAGATATAATAAGCACATATAAGGAGAAGATGATAAGGCCATTGCACCAAAGTTGTCATGTGACTTAAAGATGGAAGTAGGCATGAGAGAGGAGCATTCAGCCCTGATACTTGTTCCTGGCTTCTTAAGCCATGATTTATGTAGCCTCCACCGACTGTCTAAATTGAGTCATTGTTTTCTTGTATATTTTTGCAGTGCCTTGCACAACAGGACTTCAAATTGTTTCTAGGCATTATTGTAACATGAGCAGTTCCTGTCAAATCCCAGTTTTCTTGGGTGCAAGACTTTTTAAAGGATTAACTTATATATCCCTTAAATGAGTTGCCTTACAAGAGCAAAAAAAAAAACAACAAAAAAAACTGTCATTTGCACAATGTTTTCAGCATTCTATATCCTGCACAAATTATTAATTTTTACAACAACCATTTCAAGACAGATCTGTTTCATTTTGTACTGCAGACAGGAAATATGAGGCAGAAAATGTCTGTCTTGCATTCATGGCTGAACTGACATTTCTGAATGCTCTTAGCTAATGTACTAATTGAGGTCCACTACTTCTCATATAAAGGGCAGTCCTTCTGAAAAAAAAACTCATTGAGTTTTTTCTACCATGAGGTGTCTGAACAGTAAGGTTATGTTTCAAATGCAATTTGCTATAGTGAATTTCAAGACTATCTCAGTGATCCAACCTTCACAGTATGCGGTAAAGGTAGTTTATGTATAATGCATTGTGTTACAATCAATATATAAGTCAAAGCTATAACTACAGCTTCTTCAAATGATTAAATATTCTGCCAATTGTCTTTCTGCTAGAACTGGACAATATATACTTTAGCAGTTGGTAAATACTGTAGCATTCTTTTTGTATTGTTAGCGGCTGATCCAGGGTCACAGTATCAACATCATCTACCATAGACTTTGATAGATACAGTGATATAATCTTTCCATTTTTTCCCCTTTATCTCCATATTTTGGGGAAATATAAAAAAATTAGCTTTGGAATTGTTACATTCTCAACAAAGCACTTTGATATGATATCTGTTAGTCAATTGATGTTGAGAAAGACACCCTCCACTGGCCACACAATATTACTGGAGCATTCTGCCCATCTGAATGGCTCCCCTAGTCTTCTTTTCTCAATGCTAAACATGCCCAGTTCTTTCAGTCTTTCCTCATAGGGCTTGGTTTCTAATCCCCTGATTATCCTTGTTGTCCTCCTCTGAACTTGCTCCAGTTTGCTGGCAAAGACAATAGCTGCATGTGGCTCATGATGACTATATAACACATCCAGCATCAGAAGTGGTATTTTTCTCCTTCTCAGTCTCTGGGAGGCATGAAGGTAGTAGCTGTGTTCTTGCCTACTTGTGCAGCTACTCAGCAGCACCTGGTTGGCCACTGGAGGGGAAAAAAAATGCAGGCCTAATAAGGCTTCAGTTTGACCCAGCAGGGATGTTGTGTTCATGTGACAGTCCATCACATGTTTAAAATAAATTATAAGTACAAAGTTGATATAACATACTTATTGAAAGCACAAGCTATGATTAAGTAAGCCAGTGTGATGTTCAGATTTCCACCCTACAATTATATGGGAAGGCCATAGACAAGCCAGTCTCTCAAGGACAGAAGAGCCCCAGGCTCAAATCCCCACATGGCCAAAAAACTCAATGGGTAATCTTGGATAAGTCTAAGCCACCTTGAGAGCCTGTCTAGGTTGCTCTAAGATCTGAAAATTAGCAAAAAATGGATATAAACAAAATAAATATATATTGACCTACTTTAGGGGTTCTTGTGATTAGCCTTGTAACCATAAATGAAAAGTAAACAAATACATAGGTTAGTATCCTGCTGCTGAGGACCTGTGGCCGGAACACTCAGTCCAATGCATGGTTCATCCTTTCCAACTGCTTGTGCAATGGGAATCCAGTAAGAACTTGTGTAAGCAGAAATCCTTTGAAGACAATCTCCACTTGCATAACTGCAAGGTGGCAAATGCAGGGCTATTTGTCCACAGAGGCCTTAAGTGTTCTGTGTTTCCAGTAGGATTCTAGCCATATTCTTTATCTGTTTAGCCCTTTCTTCTTTCTTTCTTTGTATTAGAATGTTGTACAATTTAAAATATGAAACACAGGTAAAATTAAGAACAAATCAAATGTTAAGGTAATTAGACTATTTCTGACCAGAAGCAGGCTATTTCAATAGCTTTATCTTCGCCATTTCCTATATCTTTTTTTGTATGTGTGGTGGGGTATAAACTGCAAGTACATATGTGCTATATTAACTACATTTCTCCACGGCCAAATAAACAGTAGTCCCATTTTACTCGATTATTCTTTGATCTCCCTACTTTGCTTCAAAGTCTATTAAGTAACTTCTAGTTGGTCCAGCCAGAATCTTGTTTCCATGGGAGACATTCTTCAGTATTCATCCATTTGGCAAGGTGTGTTCTCCATAGGTTTAGCCTAGCCTCTTCTGGTTTAATATTTAGAGTTTGAGATATGTAGAAAACGTTTCCTGGATTTTGGCCATCATCTAAGGAGTTGGTGTCCATAAAGTGGATGGGTTTGGTGCTGTATTACCTTATTTTGTTCATTATTTGCTAGTACCCCTTGACGTACTTCTGGAGGGGCAATGCCAGCCCAATAGTAGACTTTTTCAATTATCAGGCAACCAGTAAGAATCCTGCATGATTCATTAAGAGCTGCATCCACTTGTTGGCATGTGCTAATTTATACCATAAGGCACTAGCATATTCTGCTGTGGAGTCGCACACAGACAAAAATGTTGTTCTTACTGTTTGTGGGTGTACAGTCCCGTCTGACCCAGGCAGTTTTATAAGTATGTTATTTCAGGTAACAACTTTTTGTTTGGAGAGTGTTTTTGTAGATCAGGTTCGATCCAGAGTGATGCCCAAATAGTTTGAGGTGAGGCAACGTTCCAAAATCTTGCCTTCACAGTTTCTCCCTATTGGCCCCTCTTCTGCTGTTTTCCTGTGTCCAAAGTCAGACTGCAAGTTCCTCAGGGTAGGGACTTTCCCCCTTGTACTTGGTAGGGCCATGCATGCTGTCAGCTGTATAGAAATGAAGAAACTGTATTTAGGATGTAAAGCAATTCAGGGAAGTGTTGCATAGGATTCCAGTGCATTATTTGTGCTGGAGAATGGGCCAACCAAAGATTTGCCAAAAAAAAAATTACTCCATCTTAAAAAAAACTGGGCGCTGACTGCTGTATTTATGGTATAGTGAAACAGCTATACCACATGTGTCCAAGGTCTGCCCACAACCCCTCAATCTACTGTGCTTTGAAAAGAATCTTCCCCATCAAGAAAACTGGGTGTTAGTTGCCCCGAGAAGGGAGCACCTCTGAGAACACCTCTCCCTCCAAATCCCAAATGCAGTTTTGTTGCCAATGCTTGCCATAAGGACAGGAAAATGCACATTCTTCGCTTCGGAGGACGAAACGTGGATTCCCCCACCCCATTTACAGAGCCTGAAGCGAGATCTGTTGAAAGGATTAGACCGAACAAAATAGAAGGCTCTTTCCTGGCTTAGGAGGGGAACGAGAGGATGTTATTAAGTTTAATATGATCAGGGCTTGGAGGGTTTGGAAAATGAGGACTTGGCCCAGAGCCAACAACACACGATGTCTGAGAGAAGACAAAAGTTCTCGTGAGGAAAGGCAGGTCCCGTCAGTCTCCGCCCCCTAAGCCCCCAAAGTCTGCAACAGAGATCAGACTGAAACGCACGGCAACGGGACACCTTTTCCTCTTCCTTTGCAAAGCCTGCAAAACGCTCCCGAGCGGCCAAAGAGGAAAGACGCTCCAGAGAATTGGCTTTTTTGGGGGGAGGGGGGAGAGCAAAGGAAATGGTGGGTTTCGTCGGGAAGGAGGGCGGGAAGGCGAGCCCGAGAGTGACCCTCTGGCGCACACAAACGCCCCCAGCAAATGTACTCTCGTGGACGCCCCTCGGCTTTCCAGGAGACATCATTTCACGCACACGCACCCCCACGCACGCACACTCCATGGAAGAGCCAAGGCGCTGAGGCTCGCGCGTAGAACTTCTGAGGGAAAAACTTGTAAGAACTTGGTGTGAGAGGGAAAAGTTTCCAAAACACAAAAGCTGGGCCTGCGCCGTAACTGGTGTGTGTATGTGTGTGTGTGTGGAGGGGGGGAGAGGAACCAAGCGCTCTTCCTTCGGTCATTACTTGGGGGAGGGGGATCGAGCTGCACCGCCAGACTCTGTGCGCGCGCGTACGTATACAAGCACAATGCGGGCCAACTGGCGCGGATTCGAGAAGCGTGAAAAAATTTCATACATACACGCAAAGTTTCGACGGAGGTGGGGGGGGAGAGAGTAAGGCGGGGGAAGTGAATCTCTCCCTTCGCTGGAGTTTCCTGCTTCAGAGCCATTGAGAATCAGGCCCCTCACGCTTTCCCCTCTCACGCGCGTTACTTCTTTGGCAGAAGTAAAGGAAAGGTCCGACGGTTTGAAAGACGCAAAGGAGCACGAAAAGAACCCGGGGCTTCAGAGAATGCCTTTTACAGTTCCCGACGCCAGCCTTCTCGGTGCTTACCTGCACTGGGGGCTGCTGGGACGGGCGCGGGATCGCCCAGAGGGTCTCCATTGTGAGAGTCCGAAGAGCGGCTGGGGAGCTCGGTTCTCACCTGGGACATCGGACTGAGTCCTGCGAGAGGAGGAGGAGACGCGGCGGCCACCACACGCGCAGGAAAGACACCGAGAGAGAGAAAGAGGAGAAGCTCATTGAAGACGCTCGCTTTCCCCAGCCTGGCCCACAAGGCGCTCTCTCTCTCTCCCGTGGGGATGAATCAGCCGTTTAGGTGGAGAAACCACACCACGCCAGTCCCTGCTTTCTTTCTCTCTTACGCGCGCTCTCTCTAAACCCTCTCGCCCCCAAAGATGCCCGGAGGGTCGCTCGCCTGGCGCAAAGGCATTCCAGCGGGGCGCAAGCCTCCTCGGACACCTTTCCGTCTCCTGCCAGTTGCCGGGAGAATTCCCTCAGCACCACCACCCCAACCCCATCTCTGCCCTTGCCTCCCCAGCACGCCGATTATTTATTTATTTTAAAACCCGTATTTTTTTTTATTTTGAAGAGGACTTACTTTTGGATGTCTCTTTAAAAGTGCTGGTGCAAGCAGAGTGTCATCTTATTGTTTTCTCCATGTGAGGCTCTCCCGTTCCTACTTTCCCACCAGCCCTCTTCTTTACCCCCTCCCCCTTTAACCTGGGCTTTAAAGACAAAAATAAACAAATGCTTAACTTCTCCTCCCTTCAACTTCTTACTGCCCCCCTCCCCCACTGCCACTAGTATTATTTCAAGTTTTCCTCACAAAGAAATGTGAGAAATGGGAAGACGCGCCAGACTACTTTATATCTCTGCTGCCTCTCTATTATTGCAATGTTTAGTTATAAATGGACAAGTTTCTGCCTCTCCCCCTCACCCAGTAAGCTCTGCCTCCAGCTTCTTGCACAGGAAATTGCATTCAGCCTTGATTACTCAGTTTCCTTGAAGCAGGAGATATTTGGAGTTCATACAACCTGTAATAAGTTGCTTGACGCTCAGGTTTTTCTTTCTTTTCTTTTTTCTTTTTTAAAGCAATACAAGTAAACAAATTAGTGCATGCACAAAGTCCTTCAACCCATATCCACTTCAACAAGATCAAGTTGGGGGAAAAGGGCAAAGTGGGAGAAGCTGATTTACACAATAAGTGGTGTGATAGAAATGTCTTATCCAGATTTCTGTGCACCAGTTCTTAAAAGTCAAAAGTTCGTAAAAGTGAGTTTTCAATGTTGTGTATACCTCCTTTAAAAACAAATCCAGCATTTCATCAATATTGTTTACATCCACATTTTCAGTAAGCAACAATTCTGTGAACAAACACTGGTGAAAATGCAGTGTTACATAAAGAAGGGACATGGTATTTCCAGGAAGAATCAAGACAGAATATTCACACAGCCCTTGTTTATGCAGCAGCTGTAGAAAAAGTGCTTGAAAAATCACCTTGCTGCCATACATTTTTATGCAAGTGTTTATACCTCAACTGATCCTTTATTTGGAAACTGATATATCGTACAATTGTGGGAGTTGTTATCAGGGTGCATGCCAAATTTAAGACTCAGTAGCTATAGTAGCTATTGCTAATACAATACATTGTTGACATATGTGATCAAGGCATACCCAGGTATGGCAACTTAATAGGGTTTTCAAAGTATGTGAGCAATTCAAAGAATGGTTAGCTATTGCAACCACCATGGCATAGCAAGAACTTGAATCCAGGTCTCCAGAGTCCTACTCTGTCGGTGTATCATTCTAGTATGTATCATTGGTTATACAACTGACAGAACATAACTGCCCAAAAGTAGCAACTTATGAACCACTGTCATAAATAATTCCCTGTTTCCCTGAAAATAAGACCTAACCTCATAGTAAGCCCTAGTATTTTTCAGAGTGCTCATGATATAAGCCCTACCCCCCAAATAAGCCCCAGTTAAGTGAAGCCCCACCCTCCACCATTGTGCAGCAACCAGAAGATGGCATGACTGTATTTGAATAAATGTAGATTGTTGTACACGAAAAAATAAAACATCCCCTGAAAATAAACCCTAACACATTCTTGGAGCAAAAATTACTATAAGACCCTATCTTATTTTTGGGGAAACACGGTTGTGGTCCATTTAGTTTCATAGGGACGGCTGTTGCTATTTTTCAACAATGACCAAAGGAATCTCCACAGATGCTGATGACTAACAGTGAATGCTACAGAAGATGCAACTGGAGCTGTCTGTGTTGTGTTTCTCACTGTTGTTTTCAATATGTTTTCCAGTGACTACATGATGTTAGCACTAACTGCGAGGAGATCTGACCTTTTGCCATGAGTGGTATATTTTGTTTGGCCAGTGAGGCTTGTACTTTTATGTAGTATTTCCAGTTGCATTATTTTTTCTTGCTTTTGGCTTGTGTGACTGTCTATATTGGTTCTTTGGGGCAATTGCTGGGCATGTCAAGATGATATCACTGATGATGCACTGAGGAGAACTTGCTGTGGGAGTGAACCTTTTTTTTTTTTTTTTTTTTTTGGCCTGCCTTCTGTTCCCACTGGTGAGGACTACAACTGCTTAACATTTGAAAAAGAAATTTGAATGCTGGTGAAAGTTGTGGGTAAGAGAGTGTTAATAATGGCAGGGGAGAAGGGGAGCTGATGAATGGGTGCCTGAAATGCAGCTTTTTGGGATAATTCAATATTTTTGTATGAATGGCAACAGTGATTTAAATGCCAGGGAGTGGTATGAAGAACTTCACATCAACCCAAGACAACTTCTTTGTCATCACACCCTGACATTCCAAAGAAATTTACTTAAATAAAGTAGAAGGCTGAAGAGATAAAATGCAGTTTGCAAATTATCTCCATAAAAGGGAGAGGGTGCAGTTAGCAAAGTGCCAACTTTCCTGAGAAGAATCAAGTTAAAAGTAGAATCTATTTAAGAGCTGCTTCTTTTTCTTGGACTACAATTATGTTGTTAACACTATTTCGGTTGCAGCTAGGTTAGTGCAAGACACAGGAAACCACACTTGAAATTCTGCACATTTCTGGTCACCACCCTTCAAAAAGAATATTGTAGAACTGGAAGAAGGTATAGAAAAGGACAACCGAATGATCAGGGGGCTGGAGCAATTTCCTTTTTTAAAAAAAGACACTACTTGGAAACTGTGGCCAACATGATAGATATTTGTATTGTAAGAATAAAATGATGATTTTTCTGTGTAATAGTAGCACTTGGTCATCTAATGGGCCTGAATAGTGGCTGATTCAACACTGATAAAAAGCTGTATTTTTTTCACAAAACACGTACTTGAACTGTGGAATTCACTGCCACAAGATACAGTGATGGCCACCAAATTTAAAAGTTTTTAAATGAATTAGACAAATTCGTGGAGGGCAAATCTAGTAATGGGATTAGCCATAATGATTATATATTGTTTTCATTGTCAGGATAATATGCCCCTGGATACAGATTGCTGGGTAACATTAAAAAAAGTTATTGCGCAGAATACTGTAGTCCTAAAACAGAATGCTGGGAAGGTAGACATTTTGTGTGAACGAACACAGCTTTTCTTTTGTTCTTTTTAAATAATCAGAAAACTTACCAAAATTAAAAGCAAGTTCCTGTTTAGGATTATTTTATTCACTGCAACTCAGATGGACTACTGTATTCAATTTATTGTAATGCATTCTGTAGTTCGAGACAAACAACATATTTTTCAGGGAAGGAGTTGTAATGATACATGATTGTTCCCACTTGTGTTTCTGGTGAACACGTGTTGTCCCTTCCAAAATTCTTTCAGCTCTCTCTCCAAAAAGTTATCTGTTTACATCCTGGTATCTGTACAAATGTTCGAGATATTCAGAGAAGAACAGAACAACAATACTGGTGCAGAAGAGTTTTTGTTCTACAGGATGTGAAGAAAGGTTGGAAGACTCTGGTATTTATTAGGAGATTGTGAGAATTTCCAGAGGTTTTGCAAGTAACAGATTACAAGAGATTACCTACACCGTGTTGCTTTATGGGTAACAATGTTTTCAGCTTCATTAGTTTGAGTACCCTATGAAATAACCTAACAACTAGTTGTATCTTTATTTGAGGAGAAGGCAATGAGTAACATTGCTCTTAAAATAGTACAGTAGTCCTTTTCTGGTCCTTGGAGGATGATACTTAGCTATTTGGTTCCATTTTTTAAAAATCAGCCTTTTAAAAATTAAACAATCCTCCCCTGTTTCGTCTTGCACACATCAATGTTGAACAAGCCATTACTGTATTCTTAATTCCTAAAGACCACTGCATTGTGTTAAATCAAAATTTAAACTGTCTTCATGAGGTTGGTTTTTGTCTGTGCATCTGGCCTCTTGAAATAGCAAATTTCTAACTAATAAACTCTTGAGTGAGGCAACAGCTGGAGAATAATGGAATATAATATGTCTGGGATTTTCACTGATATGTAATTCCATAAAATATCACAGGGGGCCTAATAAGTGAAGCAGGAAACAACAGGAGTGTGATGAACAACCAATGTGTATTCTGCACATTTGTCAAGATGCATTTTGCTGGCTTCAGCACTGATAATTTACCTGCTCTGCAGTTTACTTGTTTTAACTTGGACCTTTTTAGGAGTCCAAAGGTAGCATAGGAAATTCCCATCACTCTGCTATAGAGAGAGACAGACCCTGTGTTCATCAAACATGATACTTACTCCAGTCTGCCATGGCCACCAAAAAGACTCTGCCAGTTTTTTCACAAGGGTTCATTGACCAGCGATGACAGAGCAGCTGGCATGGCTTGTGACACCCTGCGAGACTGGCTGCAAATACATCTCACTGGGTGTGCCTTGCATTTCCTGACTACTAGGCAGTGTGTCTGTGAATCACTCTCAAAACATGTCAGTGCAGTGGCTGCTCCTTGTTTATTTACCTGTTGGCTCCAGGTTTCTAATGCATTTTAGGTCTGTTTCCCTACCGCAGGCAGCTGGGGTGGGCTGCGCCTAGAAGAGATCAGCTTTGTATCAAACACCAGAGACTAGTTCTCCCCCCCCCCCCCCCCACATACACACACCTTATCTTTCCAGGCCTCCACTAGAAATTCTGGCCTTTTCACCTCACCTGCCTTTTTGCCTGCTCTTTGGTGCCTCTACAGATGGGAGGTGGCCCAAGTCCACAGGAATGAAAGCTGTGGCTTTGATGATGAAATGCCAATTCATCTCTTTCATCCATCAATTAAGATTCATGCTCACAGGCAGGTGATGTGAGAGAGTCTTTCCCCCTTCGATTGTTCTTTATTTATACTGAAAGGGAGGGGGAGTGGGTGCTTTTTGGCCTTTTTTTGCTTATAATGATGAAAAATTCAAGAGCACCTTTCATGTGAAGTTTCATAACCACTAATTAAGCCTGCTGGCCCCATTGCAAGGGAGGGCAGAGCTGTCAGTCCAGTTTTGCAGAAGGATAAGATGAAGCATAGGAAGACTCAGTGGGTTGGTCCAAGGTCATGCATGAAATATCTGGCAAGGTTGCAAATGAACTTAAAAGGTGGCATTTTTGAGATTGTTTCATGCAGATCATTTGCTCCTTAACACCCTTTAGCCATTCAGGGCAGATCCAGAATGCAAAGGCATCAGGTTCCCCACCCTAACAATTATCAGGACATAAATTCTACTGTAATCTCCCACAAACCATTAGCCTTTAGAACATATGTTGGACTACAGAACCTGTCATCCCCAGTATGCATGCTGCATGAGAGCAATGGTATTTGTAGGCCATCACTTATAGAAGACACTGCATTGGGGAAGGTTGCACTACAGGAGAATGCAAACTGGGTTAACAGCTGAGAGGATAATTCCAGGAATGTCAGTTATTTGACACTTACTCATGTATTAATCTGTGTAGTTTTTTCAGCTTTATATGCCAGAATGGATTACAGAATTCTAAAGCAACAGTTCATAATTAATAATTACATATAAAACAGAACAGTTGTTATTGTCAAATTTATTATTATAATATGGCCTGTTCTAGGGATATCTCTGATTTGTGATGAGATTGAGAGTCAGGCTGAATGATAACAGTTAGCATGTTGTTAGAAACAAAGATCCCTCAGACACAGAAATACTTCCATTTGCCATAGGACATAGTTTCATGTAGCTCTCTATATTGCTTTTCAAAGAGAAGATACACAGTGGAAAGGCAAACATGGGTTTCACTTGCAGGTCTGGTTGCCCAGCTTCAAGTTTCTTCAGAAACCATGCTGTGTGAAGAAGAAAAAAAGTTAATGACAAGTAATGTACAGTGGTGCCTCGCTAGATGATGATAATCCGTTCCACTGAAATCGCTGTTTAGCCATAGGAAAGCTGCTTTGCGAACTGCTGATCAGCTGCTTAGATAGCTGTCTTGCGAAGCTTAGGTCCCGAAAACACTCGTTTTGCAAGCCTGGAGGGAGCTGTCAAAATCGTTGTCTAGTGAAAATTGGTTTGCGAAGCAGGAACCAAACATTGTCCAGCTAAATTCTCCCATAGGAATCACTGTTTTGCGAATCGCTATAGCTATTGCAAAAAGTCAATGTCTAGCGAAAAAACTGTCATGCGGGGTACCACTGTACTTTCCCCCCCCTTCAAACATCTAGTTTGGCTTCAAGTTCCATAAGCAGGGTCTTAGTATAGAGATTCATTAAGATTTTATCACCCTTCAGTCATACATTGCACTGAATGGTTGCCTGTCATAGTGAAAATAAAAGTTCCTGTAGGAACATAAAGAGGAGTAGAGAGAAAAAAGGATCCTCCTCAGGTTTCCTAAATTGATTTTTATCTGCTCTAATCTATGCTAACCTTCTTTCAGTCCTGACTGATAGACTTTTTGGTGTCATATTTTCTCCTTAACTCTCCAGAAGACAAAAGAGGAGGAATTTTGTTTTGGTTCTTGAAATATGATGGGGCCAATCATGGTTTCCAGTTTTTCCATCTTAGTTAGGTAGAACTAGGATTTCTATTATTTTTCCTATCTAAATGTATAATAAAATTAGCTTTCTTATTCTTCTAAAATAGTGGTTCCCAACCTTGGGTCCCCCAACATTCTTGGACTATGACTCCTAGAAGTCCTTGCCACCACAGCTACTGATAAAGCCTTCTAGAAGTTGCAGTCCAAGAACATCTGGGGACCCAAGATTGAGAAACACTCTTCTAGAATAAGAAGTGTGGATATGACTTCTTTACAAAGAGGGAAGCGTGCTGTGCCAATCATTCCAATTTCTAGTAAACGAATCTCCATTAATTTAGCTGCTGCTTAACAGGGATGTGGGGAAGAGTTTTAAATCTTGGGTGCTGATTACACAGGCATTTAGCTTGCTATTTGGTCTGACAGAAGGATGGACTGATTTGCTCTTAAAGACTAGGGATGTGCACTAGCACCAAAATTCAGTCAGAATTCAGATTCAGAATCGGGAATTATGGCCCTTCAGATTCAGAATTCAGAATTTTTAAAGTTCAGAATTTCCATATATCCAGAATTCCATGATGCCTTCACCTGCGACAAGTGTCCTGTGAAGGAGGGACAGGTATATTTTGCACTCCGGTTGCTCCAAATGTGTTCTTGAAAAATATACAAACAGGCAAATGGTTTTTAAAGGGTTAGCCATCAATGCCTAGGTATTTTCTACAGAATCAGGTGCCGAGTGTAAGAGATATGGATTGACAACATTACCTGTCTAAGAGAACATTCTCTCACTGCACACACTAGTTGGTGAGCAAGATAGAAGTCCCATTGCTTTGGCCAGACCTCTCCAAAGAGACACTTTTTTAGCTTTTTGCTTTCTAATCTATAGGAGTAAATGGGACTCCAAATATTGGTCATTATTATTACAGATATTTGGGACTATCAAATTCAGATATATTTGGAACTATTCAAATATTTCCGAATCTGAATGCACATCCCTTCTACAGACAGCAATCAGATGACGTATTTACTGGAGCAAAACAGCCTGTCCCCCCCAGAGAGGTCCTGCCCACACCTTTCTGGCTCCTGTTAGGGGGTTCTACATTTATGGAGTGGGTATGATCAATTTCTTTTAGTCCCTTTCCAGCACATGTGATCCCTGGGAATGAACCAAAAGCCTTACTTTTTTGATTTAGCAATATCCTGAATTGGCTTAATGAAGCTGCTTCAGGATATTGGCTAATTAAACACTTCCTCTGCTCCTCAGCAGAAGGGCAGAGGAAGTAAACTTTTTTAGCTTCTATTGGAGCAGTGAAAATGTGCTGTGTCAGTTATAAATGTGTTTTTCTCAATTCTTTCCTTTGTCTTAAAGGGCTGGTAGAGAAACTTCTCTCAGCTACCTCTGCTGCCATGGGGGTTTCTCAAATGGCCCTTTAAGACAAGGGAAATAAGTGCATTTGTGTTTTAGGTAGGTGTATTATGCTGCAGGAGACCCTTATCTGGACCTTTAAGAGAAATGTGCTACCTAGCAGACTTCTCTTAAAGATCACTCATAATATACATCCCTAATACACATTCACCAGAGGTGCCCAAAACGTGCAACATAGTGCATTGTGGCTTCTGCAGCACCCCACAGTGCACCAGAGCACCACCAAACTCAGCTAGCAGCACAGTAAAGTTTTCGCTCTGTTTCTTCACAGAGCAAAGGCTGCTGCTACTACTGCTCTTCCATTTCCACTTCTGGCTCCTTCATGCTTTGCTCCCTGCTTTGCTCCACACCCTCTCGTGATTCCTCCTGTCCTACTGCCACTGCCGCTGTTCAAAGGAGCCACAAGTTGTAAAATTTGGAAACCCCTGACATACGCTCATTTGAGGTCTGTAAGCCATTTGAATGTGAGGATCACACCCAATGGTATACCAAAGTGAAAGGTTGGCTGGAGTTTTGAAACTCAATGTCACAAGCATTCAATTTGGGTGCATAATTTGGATATGTTTCTGGATTCCTCTCTCAGTCTGAATGCCAAAGTCTCAGCAGTGGCAGAAGTGCATGTGCACAATTAAAGCTAGTGTGCCAGCTGCACCCATCCTATGAAGGGCCTGACTGGGCTGAAGTGATATACATCTTGGTTACCTCCAACTAGATTATTGCAGTGTAGTCTATGTTGGGCTGCCCCTGAAGATTATTTTGAAACTACACCTGTACAAGGTACTGCAACCAGACTGGTGATGGGGGCTAGCTACCAGGATCACACAATGCAGTGCTTTGCAGTGCAATGCAATGCAAAGAGTGCCCCCAGAAGAAGAGAATGATAAACCACTTCTAAGTATTCTCTACTTAGAAAACCCTGAAAATATTGACATAAATCAGAATTGACTAGATGGCACACATACAATGTAATATTCTTATTTACATTTTACACCCCTGTTGTGAGATCCAGACTGTCATGGAGCCCTGTCAAAGACATCAAGATTGTGGCTTTTTAGGGGGGGATGGATTGCCATCTTATCTACAAATAAATAATTTTTCCATCTAATTCCTGCTCATCCCTCTGGAATCTCACTGATTTCTTCCATTGCCACCAAATGTTTCTACCACCACCACCCATACAGAAGGTCCAAATAATTTTTCCGGAATTTTAAAATAATTTTGCATTGCTTCAGGCATCCTATACATAGACATGATTTAATTTTAATAAGGCCACATATAAACCTGTACCCTAGCTTTGATCCAATGAAGTATGTTATTCTAACCAAAATGTAAGCTTTACAAATAAATATATGCAATTGCATGCACATCCCTACCACTGATTAGATCTGAAGTACCTATTACATTGCTGACGTACTTCATCTCTAACTTCACGCAGTGGGAAAAAAAAAGCATTAAGTATGATTCCACTGAAGAAACAGAGTTATTTTGTGTTTCTGCTACCAAAGAATGAAGGGATTGTGAGAGCTGAAACTTTAACAGGAACAAAGACATGGACTCGCAATTTACATGCACACCTCAGGATGGCAATACATCTGTTAGGAATTAAAACTATATTCTCTCCTGCAATACGCATTTCAGTTTGCATCCCTTCAGGATTGTGGAAAGCTGGCTCATAGCATCTTTCTTCCACAGTGGTGTTTCCAGTGGGTTTCCCATCATAAAAGACATCCGTGTTGAAGCAGACATATATCACTTTGCCACATTAAAGCAAAGGCACTAAATGGGAGGAAATGCATAAATCATGCACTGAGTGGAAAGCATATGAAAACACAACAGCTCAGTGTGACCTGAACAGATTTAAAGCCAGAGAGTGATGGTAGCTAAACACCAGGAAAAATAGTAATCTCTAGGGTCTTCTGCATGGACTCCCACTACAATTTCTTCTGTAGGGACAGATTAGGGACACAGAGTGGATAGGCTATCAAAATAAGTGCACTTTTATTGCATTTCCATAAACCAATTGGGGGTCATAGACAGACAGGTGGTAGGAATGACATCTTCATCTCCTTCACATGCAGATTGTTCCCCCTGGGTCATTTTTCACTTCTTCACAGTAATTGTTTCTTGTTTTGTTCTTCTTTACCTACAATGTATGGTGAATTGTGAGGTTCCTTCTATCTTACAATGAATATCCTGAGTGACTAGTCCTAATCCATAGTAAAAAGTTCACCTGAGTAGCTTTTCCCTCTATGCTAACATAATTACTGCAAATGGCTACTGGTTATGGGCTTAGTTTCTACACAGGCCTAGAGAATTGCTTTCTGTAGAGAAATCAAATAGCTACTGGTATCATGCTGCTCCCCTTCACAGATTGCTGCCTTGTCATGGTGGAGGAGCTTGAGTAATTCAGAGAAGCTATGGGCTATGCCGTGCAGGGACACCCAAGACGGACGGGTCATAGTGGAGAGTTCTGACTAAACGCAATCCATCTGGAGCAGGAGCTGGCAAGCCACTCCAGTATCTTTGCCAAGAAAACTCCATGGACAAAAACAAAAGGCGAAAAGATATGATGCTGGAAGATGGGCCCCCCAGGTTGGAAGGTGTCCAACATGCTACTGAGGAAGAGCAGAGAACAAGTACAAGTAGCTCCAGAGCTAATGAAATGGTTGGGCCAAAGCCAAAAGGATGCTCAGCTGCGGAGGTGCATGGAAGTGAAAGGATAGTCCGATGCTGCAAAGAAAAATACTGCGTAGGAACCTGTAATGTAAGATCTATGAACCTTGGGAAGCTGGATGTGGTCAAACAGGAGATGGCAAGAATCAACATTGACATCCTGGGCATCAGTGAACTAAAATGGATGGGAAGGGGCGAATTCAATTCAGATGGTTACCATATCTACTATTGTGGGCAAGAATCCCATAGAAGAAATGGAGTGGCCCTCATAGTCAACAAAAGAGTGGGAAAAGCTCTACTGGGACACAATCTCAAAAATGATAGAATGATTTCAATACGAATCCAAGGCAGACCTTTCAACATCACAGTAATCCAGGTTAGTCAAGTATAAAACCACTGGGTTAGTCAGGTATAATCTAAACCAAATCCCTTATGAATACACAGTGGAAGTAAAGAACAGATTTAAGGAACTCGATTTGGTGGACAGAGTGCCTGAAGAACTATGGATGGAGCCTCGTAGCATTGTACAGGAGGTAGCAACAAAAACCATCCCAAAGAAAAGGAAATGCAAGAAAGCAAAGTGGCTGCCCAACGAGGCCTTGCAAATGGCGGAGGACAGAAGGAAAAATGCAAGGGAGAGAGGGAAAGTTACAGAAAATTGAATGCAGACTTCCAAAGAATAGCAAGGAGAGACAAGAGGGCCTTCTTAAATGAACAGTGCAAAGAAATAGAGGAAAATAATAGAAAGGGGAAAACCAGAGATCTGCTCAAGAAAATTGGAGATATTAAAGGAACATTTTGTACAAAGATGGACATGAAAAAGGACAAAAATGGGAGGGACCTAACAGAAGCAGAAGACATCAAGAAGAGGTGGCAAGAATACACTGAGGAATTATACCAGAAAGATCTGGATGTCCCGGACAACCTAGATAATGTGGTTGCTGACCTTGAGCCAGACATCCTGGAGAGCGAAGTCAAGTGGGCCTTAGAAAGCATGGCTAACAACAAGGCCAGAAGAGGTGATGGCATTCCAGTTGAACTATTTAAAATCTTAAGAGATGATGTTGTTAAGGTACTACACTCAATATGCCAGCAAGGTTGGAAAACTCAGCAGTGGCCAGAGAATTGGAAAATAAGTTATCTCAAAGAAGGGCAGTGCCAAAGAATGCTCCAGCTACTGTAGAAAGTGCTTGTTTTGATGTATAAAGCCCTAAACTACTTGGGCCCTGGATACCTGAAGGATGCCTCCTTCCATATGAACCTGCCCAGCAATTAAGATCTAGCCAGGGGCCCTCCTGAAAGAGCCATCCCTCAAGGAGGTAAGAGGGATGGCTTGTAGACAAAGGGCCTTTTCAGCAGCTGCCCCCAGACTATGGAATGCCCTCCCAACTGAGATTCGTCTGGTGCCGACATTGATAAAGTTTTGGCACCAGGTAATAACCTTCCTGTTCCAGAAGGTTTTTAATTGAAATAATATCAACTGTGGGTCCTGATGGCAGTTTTTAGAGCATTGTATTTTTAATTGTATTTTAATTGTTTTATCTTTTTATCTTTTTACTGTATTTAAATTGTTGTAAGCCACCCAAAGACCTTTGGGTAGTGTGGGTGGCATATAAGTTAAATAAATAAACTAACAACAACAACATTCCTCTTGCTCACCTAATTTTTCCTCCAGCTAACAGTGACTGCTTTTCTTTTCTTTTTCCATAAGGAGGGAGCACAGCTGGAAGAAACATTGTAAAATGAAAAAAAGTATTTCTTTCTCTGGACACTGAAAAATTCTCACGTAATTACATTAGGAATCTGTGAGCAGCTGCCACACACCCCTCCATGATGAGGTGGAGTGTTTACAGCAACAGGCTCTCTTATAGGAGCAGCTCTGCTGTAACCAAGTCAATGTGGCTCAACAATAAAACTTAAATGGTTCTATGAGTGTCAGGGAGTTAACTGCACTCGCAAACAGTTTAGGTCTAGAACCAGTCCACTGGGAGGAGCAGAGACCTGCCTCCTCAACCAGTTCAAGGACACCTATCAGGTCTGCTAGGCATGGAATGCCTCAACAAGGGTGTTGGACGCAGGTGCTCAACTGTCACTGGAGTAGCGTAGCCTGGCTGCCTTCCCCTGCTATTCCCCTGTAATCACCACTGGTGACAGCCCACCCCATACAATTGATGCTTTTGAATTGTGGTGCTGGAGGACGCTCTTGAGAGTCCCCTGGACTGCAACGAGAACAAACTTATCAATTCTAAAGGAAATGAACCCCGAATGTTCACTGGAAGGACAGATCCTGAAGCTGAGGCTCCAATACTTTGACCAACTCATGAGAAGAGAAGACTCCTTGGAAAAGACCCTGATGTTGGGAAAGTGTGAAGGCAAGAGAAGAAGGGGATGACAGAGGATGAGATGGACAGTCACTGAAGCCACCAACATGAATTTGATGCAACTCTGGGAGGCAGTGGAAGACAGGAGGGCCTGGTGTGCTCTGGTCCATGGGGTCACGAAGAGTCAGACACGACTAAACGAATAAACAACAACATCACCAAAACAACCAAGTAACTTAATGAAAGAGAATTATCTGAGAATACAGAAGGAAATCCAGGAAAATTTGGAGGAATGGAGTAAGCTGCAATTCTCTCTGATGGGAAGAATCTCAATGATAAAAATGATATCACCAAAACTTTTATTTCTTTTTCAAAATCTGCCAATATTATGAAACTTTAAATATTTCAAGCACTTGGATAATTTGACAGTGAATTTTGTATGGAAGACTAAGAAACCAAGAATAAAACTCAGACTATTATAGGACTTGAAAGAAAAGGGGGGGGGGAGTTTCAGGATTACCGAACTGGCTATTATACTATAAGGCTTGTGCTATGACATGGATAAAAGAGTGTATAACTCTTGAAAACCAAAAATTACTGAAAGTGGAGGGAAATGATCTAAGAATGGGTTGGCATGCATATGTGTGGTATGGGAAATACAAAGAGCAATCACATTTTGTGGAACATATTGTGAGAAAGACACTATGCTTAGTTTGGCAAAAATTTCAAACAAAAATTTGTAAGAAAACTCCAATATGGGTAGCGCCTATAGAAGCATTTGCTTTGAAAGTGTTGAATCAGAAATGAGCATTACTCACATATAAAGAATTACTTAATAAAGAACAGAATATAAAAAATAGCAAGAGCTAGAGGAATTGGGGTGACAACTGATTGGTGGTCAATGAACAAACTAGAATTGAGATATTAAAAAAAGATAAAATTGTGGGCTTCTTTGAGGGTGAAGTCCAGGTGGATAAACTGTGGATTTATACTGATGAGAAAATAAAAAATGTATATATACGTATTGGAATATGACTTGGAGGATGAGAGGGTGAAGGAGATGATGGTAAAATGGGCAAGTAACTTTGGACACAATATTGATATTGATGATTGGACAATGATGTGGAAAGGGTGTCATAAAATGATCAAGCCAGTAAATCTGAGAGAAAATATCCTCAAAATGTTTTATAGATGGCATTATAGCCCTGTAAGGTAAGCAAAAATATCAGGGGGTAACAGCAATGTTTGCTGGAAGTGTAAAATAAAATGCAGGAACGTATTATTATATGTGGTGGACATGTGAAAAGGTCAAGAGATATTGAATACAGGTGTGGGAAACAATAAAAGAAATCATTCAACAGAAACTAAATTTTAAACCTGAAAGAGCACTACTAAATATTATGCCAGAAATTATTGATAAGAAAATTATATATTGTTTAATGTATATACTCATAGCTGCTAGGTTACTCTGGGCCCAAAAATGGAAAAGTGAAGAAATCCCTATGCTAGAGGAGTTTTTAAAGAAGTTGTTGGGCATCACAGAACTAGACACACTTTCAGAAGCACTACGAGAACAATGTAGAGACTATGCAAAACAAAGCTGGAACTTAATATATGTTTGGGCCCAGAAAAAAACAAAAGTTTAGGGCAAAACTTTTTATGTAGATTTTTTTTCTTCTTCAATGTTCACCAGAAACCTGAGAAATTGTGTTGGTGTGGGGGCAAAACTCCAGAGGCTTGATGAGGATCTGGCCTCAATAAAACTTCTTAGATTAGGTTGAATGTGAAGCTTGACAAGAGCACTCTGTTTAAAAAACAAGCCTTTAAACTTAAGGACACTAGTTATACAGAGCCTCTTATAAGACTGCGTCCATCCTTCCCATTTAACTTTAGCAAAGAGACTTAGACGTGGGGAGAAAACAATATGAGAGAGTTCTTAGTGATTAGAATAGAATATATTGGTTGTGGCTACACATATATACAAGGCAAGATACATTTGGCATAGTAACATTCAGAGCAATAACATAGAAGTAAATGACCACCAGACTTACTGCTGAGTGGTAAGGTTTGTTCTGTCTCTGTTACATTTATACCCAGAACAACCAATCACATTTCACCATTTCCACCTGGTCTTGCTTAACAATCAAGCATTACATCATCTTGTTACACCTGTATGGTGTAAGTCATTACATTGGCTTTTACCTTACATTCCTGACTGTGCACTTCATTACAATATTAAAATGTAACTCCCTGTTCACCAAAAGAACAAAATCATGACAATCTGAGACTCAAACGAGGTTGGAATCTCTGTCCTTAAGGGGGGGGAGAGGTGGTTTTATGGGCTATTTTTTCTTTATTCTGTGTTTTGTTGTAGTTGTTGGATGTTAGGTGTTCTGTACTTAAATAAAAATATTTTTTAAATTACTTTTAAAAGTGCTGACACTCTCAAGTCACTTGATTCAAGGGGAGAAGAGAGATGAAATCTGGCGTGATTTTTAAGTTTTCAGCTGAATGACCTCAGTGTTTTAAATTTTCAGCTAAAAGATTTGATGAGTCACAAGCTATAGAACAAGAAAAAGAAAGAAAGAAACATACAGTGGTGTCCCGCATAGCGACGTTAATCCGTTCCAGGAAAAATGTTGCTATCTGGAAACATCGCTAAACGGAATGGAAAACCCCATAGGAACGCATTAAACTCTGTTTAATGCGTTCCTATGGGGGGTAAACTCACTGCTAAGCGGGAATACTCCATAAAGCTGCCATCTTCGCCGCCTCGGTAAGTGAGGAATTGGCGCGAAAACGCTGCGGGCAGCCATTTTCTTCTTCCGGTGGCCATTTTGGAACCGCCAATCAGCTGTTTCCCAAACATCGCAATGTGAAGATCGGTAAGCAAAACGCTTACCGATCATCGCAATGCGATGTTTCGCCTATTAAAACATCGCAATGCGATCGTAAAAACGATCGCAAAATCCGCATCGCTATGCGGATTCGTCATTAAACGGTGCGCTCATTAAGCAAGGTAGCACTGTACGTCACTGTTAATGTTTTCAAAAACTACCAAAGAGCTTTTGAAGGTTCAGAATCCAAGGTAATACAGTATTGAACAGTTGCTGTTTTAAATGGAGGGAGAAAAAGATATATGTGTGCTTCAGTTTCAGCCAAATAAAGCAGGATGTGTGTGTGTGGCAGTAATATATTTAGACTTGAATATGGTTTGGTTGAACATTTTTACCCTGTCAATGTATCAAATATTGTTAACTGAAAATGAAATCAGATCATAGGTTATCTCAGTAAATCATGCTGAGGGGGCAGAGCCCATGAGTAGCACAGCACTTCTATGTGTTTCTCCTGCTTTAAGAAGGTTGTAGAGAGTGACTAAGTCTATACTTACTGAGTAGTCACTCTGTGCTAGAATCATAACTGGGAGAAACACAAGAGTGTTTTCCCCATGACTCAGAATGTTCATGCCTTCAGAATTTTACAAGATGGAGCTATTTGGCTGCAAAACACACAACTTTTACACGTTTCCCACATGTTCAGAGAGAGAGATTTCACTCTAAAATTGGACCAACATTCCACACATTGACCATTCACCATTTTAACTAAGAAAATGGTATTGGCCCTCAGGAGACAGTTTGCAAGTGCTTCAGTCCATTGCCAAGAGCAGTTATGTGGCATACCAGAGACTGGCAATAGAAAATACATTTCTTCCAGCAGGGCAAAAAGTAGATATTATTATTATCTATTATTATTATGGTATTCTTAGATTAAGCTTATGAAGGCAGTGGCTATAATATGCCATTTGCCATAGAAGTGGGTATTCTGTTCCAGTCAAACCTGCCCCCCCCATTAGTTATACAGAGTTTAGAAAGTTACAAAAATGAAATACATGTAATTAATGCATTTTTCCAGTAATTCACATTACATTGTAATATTATTGATATTGGAGATCGGGACAAATTTTAAAAATGGTGATTCAGTTTGATTTGTGCTTCATCAAGATTAACGACTCAACAAATACAAATATACTTTGACAAATTGATGAATTGATTTGTTGATTCAGCTGTGCTTTAAAAGCCTTCAAAACTGGCACCCAATGACCTAGAGACACCAATTTTGCAGGGAAGCTTCCTCAGACACCTTTCTACAAGTCCTGAAAGGTTGGTGAACATTGGATAACAGACCCCTGAGTTATATAGTCACACAGAGGACATCCCCAGGAAAGCTCCCCCCAGGTACTTAGAGAATCTGGAGTCACAACAGAGCTTCTTATGTCTTTCCCCAACACACCTGCCGACTTTGGTCAAGATTGGATATCAGACATCCAAGATTCACCCACAAATTGAGTCCCCCCCCCAGGAGAGTTTACCACACGATACAGAAGCCCATTCTGCCTACCGGCCAGGGCCGGACTGGCCATCTGGAACGTCTGGCAAATGCCAGAAAGGCCGATGGTTAGAACGGCCGGTTCCTGCCTACATCCCTCTATGATGCGGCCGCGGCCAGCAGTCAGACTCCTCTCGCCGGGCTGCGGCCGCAGGTTGTATATCAGGGGCCCCACCCACCTGCCTTCCCCTCCTTCCGCGGCTGAAAAGCATTGGGCGGGCAGGCCTCTCGCCTGGCGGGGAAAAGCAGGGGGGAAGAAATTCGCTTTCCAGCCCGACGGGCTTTCAGCCTCGACTGCCCGCCTGCGCCTCCGCCCCGCTTCTTACCGCTCTGTCCCCCTTGGCGGGGTGCTTTTTGCCTATCCCCGGCTGCGACATGACGGCGGCGCCCGAGGGGGCTTCTCCTTCCCTCGCCCGGTCAAGCGCGCTGACTGGACGCGGCCGGGTGAGGCGCGGGGGGGGGCAAGGGCAGGGGCTGCGCCGCCAGCTTTTTCAACGGCCCCGGGTGCCAAAGGCCAGCCGCTGCAGCCCCACTAGTCCCTCCTCTTCCTGCCGCTGCCGCTTCGGGCGCTCCCCGAGAGCCCGAGGTCCCCGGGTTCGCTCGGTGGCGGCGAGGGAGGGGCGCGGGGCGCGACGAAAGAAGCCTGGGGGCCGGCTCGCCGCAGTTGCCGAGGCATGCCTTGCAGGCTTTGTGAAGCCCTTGTCAAGAACAGACCTCTGTTTACCGAGCCTGCTGGGCGAGGTCAGCTTGGTTGGAACGGAGCTCAGTCCTGACAAGGGGCCAATTCCCCCTGGACTCCGCTGCCAACCCCTCCCTAACCTCCCTTTTCTCGCTGTTGTGGCCAGCCGGGGGCTCCTTCGATCAGAAGTGACAAGGCTGTCTGGTCATTCACCTCACTGCGCCCATGCTGGCCCCGAAAGGACATTGGTCAGAACTTGGTGTACTGTCTTGAAGGAACACAGTGAATTGCCCTGGGTCACGACCCCTGCCAGCGATGCTTGCAGCTGAGGCTCCCTGACGATCCTGCCAAGCACAGAAAAGCTGCACCCTCCTTTTTTAAATTTCCTTTTTACATTACAGTCAGAATCCCTCAACCACCAGGGCCACTGCAGAGTTCCCATGCTCTGCCACACCCCCTTGAGGCCCATGGTGCCCTGCAATAGAGTTAAAGTGACATATTGATTAAGAACGTGCAATTAAAAAGAAAAAAAACTTCCCAAAGTGTTAGGGTATGGGATGTCATGGGCCCACGACCGTCAAGAGCCAAATTCCTGACTGCAGTGACTAGAGATTCTGAGAGCCAGGGAAACTTGGATGACAAAGAACTGGGTACAGTGGGGTCTTGACTTGAGAACTTAATCCGTATTGGAAGGCGGTTCTCAAGTCAAAAAGTCTGTAAGTCAAGTCTCCATTGACCTACAGTGCATTGAAAACCGATTAATCCCGTAACACGCCATTTTTGTTCCATTTTGGTTTTTTTCTGGTCTGTAAGTCAAATCTCAGTCTGCAAGTCAAACCTAAATTTTGCGGCCAGAGAAGTCTGTAACTCAAAAAGTCTGTAAGTCAAGTCGTCTGTAAGTCGAGGGTCCACTGTACAGATTTGCAGTCGTCCATGAAGCTTTCCTATTGTCATAGATGAGTCACTATTTTTCAGGCCTTACCTTACAAGTTTTTTGTTTAGTTCACTGTGGCTACGGGGAGGGATTATGTACCTCACTTGGAGCTCTGTGGAGGAAAAGTGAGTTGTAATCATAACAAATGAGAAATTAGTACTGAATAAGGCTACTCCTCTGTATTTACTTAATCTGAGTGTAAGCCCCATAGAACTTTGAGATGTCTGACTAGACCTACTTTTGCAGTGGGAAGGGTCATTCACAAAAACTGTTTACTTTCATCAGTGTAAAGGTTGTAAAATACAATCTGGCTGAAAGAATGAACAAACAGATGTTTATGAAGCACATCAGTTTGCAAAAATATTTTTTGAAATATATCCAGTTATTATACTATACACCTATAATTTAAAGCCACATAAAAGCAACATAAAAAAAACCCAACCTACTTTTGGAATGCCTGCGGGGAAGAGCTGCAAAAAGTATTCCTGTATCTCTAAATTAAAACAAGAATGCATGGACTTCTTTACAGATGTTATTTCGTAATCTTTTAGTCGTGACAGAAGTGGATTTTTGACCTCATTGCTAAAGTAATAATCAAATTCAAACTATTGAATTGGTAAAATTTTGGGAATTATTAAGGAGGAAAATAAAAAGACTTATACCATAGAATCTACTGGTGGCAGATTCTGCAAAGCACAGCTTGGAAAAGCTACTTTTCAGCATTAGCCATGTCAGGTGGGGGATTCTGGTAGTTATGGTCCAAAATACTACTTTTTAAAGCTCTGCTGAAGAGATTCTGTACAGTGTCAGACCAGGAGTGTGAAAGTCTGCTTCAAAATCCCCATTCTTTTTAAACGTCATTGAATGGCTCTGAGCCAGCCAGGCTTTGTGCCTTATGTGTTGCTGAAATTAGCTTTAGAAGCTGTCATATGAAAAACATACTGTACAGGCCCATACTGTACATATAGACCCATTAGGTCTGTTATGTCTGTTCCGTTCCAAGGCATTGGTCAAACACTTTCTAAACTAGCCAGACAATCAAAAATAATAAACCCATTGCATCCTATTATTTTAATGGTAGAAACAATTAAGCTTGCTCAGAACAACCTGCTTTTCATCATAGTACATCAAAGCTAAGTATCCTATCCATGGCTTCACATTCCATGCTCTAGAATTACCACAGCAACCACCCTGAGAACCAGAATCAATCAAGAGAAAAGAATGGTTCTTGTCACCGAAGCATCTCACCATTGTGGCTGGGAACTCCCCCATTTCCATAGATCCCTTGCACTTTCTGACAGCATCATCATAATGTACAGTCAAGTCAATTTTGACTTAACGGCGAACCTTTTCAGGATCTTCCAGTTAGAAAATGATTAGATTAGATTAGATTAGATTAGATTAGATTAGATTAGATTAGATTAGATTAGATTAGATTAGATTGGATTGGGCATCCTTCACTCTCAAGAGACTATGGTAACTCTACCAGAGGCTCTACCAGAGACTCTGGTAGAGAATACTCAGAAGTGATTAATTATATTAATCATTCACTTCTGGGGGTATTCTGGAACTGTGCAGCTTCCCCAAGGCCACAAAGGCTGGTTCTTCTGGGATGCATAGTGGGAAACTGAACTCCTAATCTCAGCTTCCCCAACCAGAAACCTCACTAAGTCATCCAGTCAGAGTACATAGCATTTCATTCATTTTATTAATAGCCACTGAGCATTGTAAAACTAAGCTGGCAAAAGAATAGATGATGCATACCAGAAGCCAGAAAGCAACATAGAAACAAATCCTGCATGCACTGCAGTCACTTGTGGCAGGGGCATTAAAGCCTCCCCCATCCCCATGATCCCAATGAAGATCATGATCTCTTCCCTGATGTTTTCAGCAGGAACATATATATCTTTGCTCCATCAGGGTCCAAGGCAGTGTACAGTACATAGGAACAATGTACATTGCAACAAACAGGCAAACCAGAGTAGATTCTTCCTCCCACCCACCCCCCACCAGAAAAAGAGCTCTTAAAGGTATATCACTACACAGACCCATCAGATTGTGAACTTGAAGTACAGGACACCTTGCCTCATAAAAGGTTAAGAAAGAAGAAAAGCATGGCTGGTGAATGTTCTCAAGATGAAGTAATATCTGATGGCATATAAGATACAAGTACACAGTGTGATCCTTGATGTAATCACGGAGAGCATAACTCGACGTTTTCTTGCTAGTGAAACACTATATGCCGACTATGCATGCCTAGACCCTAGGAACTTTTCAAACATAAGAGAACAAGGGCTTCATATATCTGCAATGGAAGATTTAAGTAAAGTCTTGATCAAATTTAATGAGAATGCCACAGCTGAAAATTTACGGTGTGAATTAACTAGTCTAGCTTTGCATTGGGACAAACTGAAGACATCAGCGCTAGAAGAATACACTGTAAGGGTGTCAAGAGAAATGCCCACGGAAGATCTAAGTCAACAATTAGATGAAATGGAGCTGTTAAATAAGCCATGTGCAACATGTAAGAACTGTGCCATTTGTTGCTATCAAATTCTACGGCGCTACAGTTTATTAACAGATGCCTATAATGTGATAGGTCTAGCCTACAAATTCCTACTGACTCTATCATTTACTCAAGTTGCTTGTGAGAGAAGCTTCTCCACCTTGAGGTTCATCAAGAATCGACTGAGGAATACTGTATCCCAGGACCATTTGGATTCATTCATGTTAATGGCTACAGAGTCTTGATGTGGATGCCATCATCAATAGAGTTGCAGAGAGTAGTGAAGCCCTGCAAAGTCTTCTTATTCCTTGATAACATATCATTCCTAAGTCTTTCCAGTATTAGTAGGGTTCAAATTTAAAATGTTCAAATCATAAACGAGGTGGAAAGTTCTTGAGCCGAGCCTTTTGTTCCTGGTGGAAGTGTTGATGTAGGAGGATCTGCTACTTATGGCTTGTTCACATTGAACGTTTTGTTGCAGTTATGTTTAATGATCTAATGTTTCAATACATTAAAATAGCTATAAGATCTCACATTGTACTGTTGGTGTTTTTTGTTTAGAGAGCACTAGCATTGACAAATTTAAACATTAAATTTTAATTACACTTTTTGTTAAACGTGATGATTTTATAGGTTTAGATTTCCTGATGCTCCTTGTTATTTATACAGCCAGGGCAATGATTGGGATAGGGAGAACTCGTAAGCATGTACCAATACCACTATACCAGCAACGCCCTTTCAGCACGCCACAATATCATGAATGGAGCCCACAACAGGTGAGCCTGTGTCCCCACAGCCGGTGGGCCTGTGTGCTCTAAATGCCAGGGCCGATTTTTGGTCCCAGTCCGGCCCTGCTACCGGCTGCTGATCAGCTGATCAGAGGCCAATAGGCAGCCACTCCACACACACAAGCAGCCACCCCCACAGCCTACCCACCCCCTTCCTTTCCCTGCCTTAGCCCCCACCCCACCCCACCCCCACCGACACCTCCTTACCTTAATCACTGCTGCCAAGGTCTCCTTCTGGCCTCCCAGGCATACATGTAAAAAGGAGGACTGGCTGCCCTTTGCAAAGATGGCGGCTGTGGCTTCACTTAGGGTGATGTCCTCATGATCTTCTCATTGTTAGCAGAGCTTTGGTGCCTAAATCATGTCATAATCTCAAACTATTCACACTTGTCAAAAACAGCCCTAACAACTGCTTTGTGTTTGGATGAGAAGTGGTTAACTGATTTAAAAAATGGAGCCAGTTTCTTTGATTTTCCCATGCTTGATGTCACTTTGTGAATGGTAGTGAGCACAAGAGGGTATCTTGTAGATCATCTTGACTGCTGCCACTGGTGTTGTCAACATTCAGGCTGCCCTTTTTGGCTAGTGGATTCTAGAAGCCTGGCATTCTTTTTTCTATTGCCAACATGGGAACAATATTGTGCAGCAGTTATCAGGCCACTTCCTGGCATTTTAAATCATGGGTACAGAAGTACAGAAGTATCCTAAATTAATAAACTGAAGGTTGTTTATTTTTTTAAAAAATAATTGAATGGATATTACCATCTTAGATCTTCTGCATTTACTTACAACATGTGTGCATGTAGAAAAAATTATCATGGCAACACCCACTGCTTCAGCTTTGCCTAGATAATAATAATAATAATAATAATAATAATAATAATAATAATAATAATAATAATAATAATAATAATAATAATAATAATAATAATTTATTGTCATTGTAAGTATATACACATACAACGAAATTCACAGACACCCAGAGACCAGACACATGCACACATATAAAATTCCCCAAACACTCCCCACCCACTAAAAGTCCCCCACTAAAAATACAAACATCTACACCACAGGCCAAGTAACACAGTCCAACTAATTATTCACTACTGGTGGTCTTTAAGCTCATTATTAATTGCAATTATAGCTCTGGGATAAAAACTATTGAGAAAACGTGTGGTCCAAGTCTTAATTGTTCTATATCTTCTGCCAGATGGTAACAGTTCAAAAAAGTTATAAGCAGGATGGGAAGAGTCTCTCAGGATGCTATGTGATTTCCTTAGACAGCGGGATGTGAAGATGTCATCCAGGGTTGGTAGCTGGAGCCCGATGATATTCTGGGCAATTTTAATGGTTCTCTGTAGAGCTAGACTAGTTACGAATGTGGAAGAGGCCAAAAAGAGCAACCACTTTACATCAGTCTATTAGTTTGAAACCTTTTCCTTATGGAAGTCTGCCAGGGAAACTCTTCTGACATTCAGAATGCTAGTAGACTTCTCTTCATTTCAGGAAAGCAACGGATGTGTGAGAGAGGAGGGGAAGAGAGTGGATGAGTGAGAGAGATTCTAGCTCTTTGTGTGCACATTGTATATTTGTTTATGTTATTATGTCATAGTAATGATGGTTTTAACTGCACAGCCTCCAATATTTCATGGATGAAAATAAGAACAGGCTTTAAATACTGTACACATGCATAAACATAGCTCTCACATCTGTACCAAATTCACACATTATTTAAAGACTTCTATACTACTTGCTTGTATTGTTATTTTTTTAACAAAGGAAGCTTATTTTTCCATTGAATTAAAAAAAATAATAAAATGAAATGAAGAAAAAAAAGCAGCTAAACTTCCATGAAGACACTGGTGGGCCATGGCTGGGGTTGGGTGGATTGTTAACCTGAAATCTCGGGATAAGGCACTCCCTTCACTCAGTCCACGAAATGATGCTGTGGGGGGGGCAAAGAGTCGAGAGGGTGTGTCACAAGATGGATACACTGCCCTATAACTCTTTCCACACCTTCCGTCACCAATATAACATTGCAACAGCTATGGAATACAATGAACTTACTTCAGCAAGGAGTAAGATACACCTCTGTGAGCCTTGTATTTAATTCATTTATTTAAAATATTTTTACCCTGCCCTTCTCCTCAAAAGGACTTAAGGCAGCCTTTGTGTTGGGAGTCTTGCTGGAGGCACTTAATTAGAGCCTTACAGTCAGCTGTACAGTACTGGAAGGGAGGAGAGGCAGTTGAATCAGGGTGCAGAACCACCTGCATCCTCGCTGATTTCTAGGGGTTGACAATTCACTGGTTTCTCATTTTCTGAACATTCAAGGCCAAATGTTGACCAAGCAGCAGGCCCTTCTGATGTAACAGATAACTAATTTCATAAATATCAGGAGGGATGGAGCCTGGCATATCTTGGTCGGAAGCTTATTCCACAAAATAGGGGCAATCACCAAGAAGTCCTGATTCCTCCTTGTCACCTTTTTAACCTCATGCAGTGTGACGATTTTTAACGATGTGGATTGAGAGGAACATGTGAAATGGGTAGCTGTTTTCTGCGAGAGACATTCTGACAAGTAATGAGGCCATAAACCATTAAGGGCTTTATGTGCCATATGCAGTACTTTGAATTGCACACAAAGACTGGGGATATATGGTCAAATGTGCTACTCCCAGAAATCATCCTGGCTTCTGCATTTTTGTTGAAATTTCCATATTGTTTTCAAGGGCAGCCCTACATAGAGGCCATTACAGTAGTCTATTTTTGAGATTACCAATATGTGAACTATTGCTATTAGGCATTTCTTATACAGGTAGGGATACAATCTGAGTGCTCAGCCTGGAGGCAGGCGGTGCATCACGGCCTCTCCCAATTTGAAGAGACCCTTGTCCAGCAGGCTGAGGCAAAAAGGAAGTCACAAAAGCAGCAAAACCAGGGAGCTGGACAGGGGACAGATTGGATTTGTCTTCAGTGTGGAAGAGATTGTCACTCTTGAATTGGCCTCCTCAGCCACACTAGACGCTGTTCCAAGTCCTCCATACAGAGCACGTTACCATAGTCTTTCGAGACTGAAGGATGCCTACTACAATTGGACAATCAACTAAAGTTGATACGTCCTGGCTGTGGACAAAATGTGAGCCTCCATGAAGTGTGCTGGATCCAGGAGTACCCCCAAGCTACAGATCCATTCTTTCAGGGGGAGTGTAACTCCAAACAGTTGCTGTCAATGTATAGTGACTCTAGGAATTAATAGCCTCCAAAAGCTCCTATATGGATGCCATGAAAGGAAGCTCGGTGTCCTTCCAGTCAATGTCTCAGCCATCTGCCAGAGTTGAGTATGGCTATGCTGGCTCTATGAAGCTGACGGACACTCTTTTTTGGTCCTTAGTCAAGTGTATTTGACAGAGAAATGAGCCTAACAGGCCGTTCGGTGAGTGAAATGGAAGGAATTAAGCAAACTAATATTTGACTCAGGAAATATCTTTGGAGTGTAAGTTAGGAAGGAAAGATGTTGGGATGGAGTCCAACGAGGCTGGGGGTTTCCCAGAATCTGGCCCTGAACTAGAAAGGAGGGGCAAGAGGCTTTGTGCTCTGGAGTAACTACAACTGCTGCTCTATCAATGCAAGGCAGGTCCCAGAGGACTATGCCTGATTCCCTCCCTTTCCCTCCTTCCACCCAAGAGACCACATCATCCAGCCTGTCCTGCTGCAGCTGGCTCCTCCAAACACATTAACAGCACAGCCTGCAGGGAGGGCTGATATTAGTCTAAACCTTTCATCCACTTATTGGCAGTACTTAGAAGTCGGCCGGCTGAGGCTCATCTGGACTCTTCAATGTGCTCTTTCCAGTGGACAAGAAACCGCTTGTTCTCTAACGCTGAGTTATGTGCATCATAAGGCAGCTGCTGCTAGAGTTTATTTTTGTAGCTTGCCTTACCTTTGCTTTTTGTTAACTTTTAAGTCTTGGAGGTAGGTTTGGTAAACGAATATGTTCCTCCATTTCCCCCAGTTCATCCTAAGCATGTATGTGTGTGAGAGACTGCGAGACAGCACACACTTAACCTGCTGAAAAGACTCTTCTTTGCATGTGGAATTCAGCTTGACTCTGTGAGTCCAGCGTCCTCTTTCTGACACCGGCCAAAGAGATCCTTCAGAGAAATGTAGAGTTTGACAGCAATAGGCCTCCACTCCAGTTGTCCCCATTATTCGAAGCACAGGGGTGCTTTCCTTTTTCCTTTATTCGTATCAAAGCACTGCATTAAAAACAAATGAACATTTTTGAAATTATTGCCATTTGTGGTTCTAAAAGGGCCGCTGGGTCATTTTGCTCACTAGCAAGTTTGTAGTGCAATGTTTCCAGAAGTGAAGGATTGGCAGGCAGTATGTCATTGCCCAGGGATGCCTGAGCGTACTTGCAATGCTTTTCATTCTTGGGGAAGGCTGGAGGCTTCGTTTAGCAACCATGATTAATTAATGATATACATTGATTATGCATTTTGTGTTGGAAAATACAATTTTGCTCGCTCCTCCTTTAACACTGGGTATCATGGGGAGCCTGTTCCTGTATGTCCTGCTTAGCCCACAAGAGTCTTCCATCCTTCAGAGTCTTCGAGACGTCCTCCCTCTTGCTTCCTTTGTCAGTTGCCCCTCTTCTCTCTGTCATTTTCTGCTCTTCAAAGGCAGATGTGTGAAGACGTAACTCTGACTTACCATTTCCCCTTTTCTAAGAGAAGGCATGAGAGTGGGCAGATCTCTCCATGCCTTTCTCTGCACTAAAAGGGGAAATAACCAGATTCCAGATCCTCCCAGTGCCCTGTATCTTACTTCATTTTGTCCTGAATCTGCTGCCATTTGGCTTCATTGGATGAACATTATGGATAGCATGATGAGAGGTGGAAACTTTTCCGAATTCATTTTCCATGTAACATGCTTACTTTTACATTTTCTATCACCTTCCCCCCACATTATTACTCTTCCTTTTTTCTCCAAACTCCCCCTAAATTGTTGTGTTTTTTTTTAAATGAAGGGTGTTCAAGCTCTAATCATTTGATCATTTTGGTGCTTCTTTTTAAAACTTTTCCAAATTATTTTGGATCTTTTTTGGGATAGCAAGACCAGTACTGATGGCAGCAGTTCTCCGGGGCTTCAGATATGGACACCTCCCAGCACTACTTTGGACTAAACACCTGTTGCTGACAAAGCATATAAGTTTTACCCAATGACTTACGATTGTTCCTGAAACATTTATACAAGGACCTTATAGTATGAGCTTTTACCTTCAAATGGCATCCTTAATACTCTTAATCGTGGCCTAGAATTTGCCTTAGGTGCTATTGCAAATCAAGCTGGCACTTTTAACAAAGCACACAACACAATCCATTGGTAGCCCATGATCTGAGTAGACAGGGCACAGTACCCCAACATCTTGCAATGAAGCAGCTCTTTTGCTTAGATCACAAGCCACCTCTCACTCAATTGCAAACCTATTAGCCACTAGCTGTTAGTGTAGCTTCCACCTGTTTAAATTCTCTGCCTTAATAGATAAATGTAGTTAGGACTTTAAATTTAAGCCCCAAATGATATGAACTCATACGGTTGTGGGAGGGCAATGGTACAAGTGTTTCTTTCCTCTCTTGACAGGCTACCCAGCTTATCTTGTTTTGTACTTTGCAAAACTGGGTAGGCCTATGAAGAACAACTCACCAGAGTGAGAAAACTGCTGACCAACTGCCTGTGTGTATTTGTTGGGGTTTTTTTTTTTAACAACAACAAAAGAATTTTAGCCTAAATTCCTAAACCAAACCTTGTTGTCTATTCATCTAGTCTGAATAGAGCCTTTTAAATATCTTTGCATAATATGATTTGGATGTCACTCTCCTGAAAAATCTAATGTTATTTATAAACTTATTCATTATTTATTTAAAATATTTTTATCCCGCTTTTCTCCTAAAAAAGGACCCAAGGTGGCTTACATCATTAAAAACACAATATCTTAGTTTATTTTTATATTATATGTAAACTGCTCAGACACATTCTAGATGGGCGGTACATTAACAAACAAACAAACAAACAAAACACAAATATTAAGAGCAAAAACAGTAAATTATTCAAATATTTAAAAAGAAGGGAATAAACATATTAGAAATAATAGGTAGGAACTTTACTAAAACAGATTTAAAAGCAACAAAAATGCAAATTAGCCTGATTTTAAAACTGCTTTTTCACAACCAATCACTACGGGAGAGCCTGCCTGAAGAGAAAAATGTTCCCCTGCTTGTGGAAGGAAAGTAAAAATGGGGCCACCCTGGCTTCCCATGTGAGAGAGCTCCAGAGTCCGGGAGCAGCCCCCTTCCCACCAACTTGGTTTCCAGATTTGTTATGAATAAGTCAAATAATACTGATCCCAGCACAAATCAATGGGAGGTCCCCTTCTCACCTAACTTCATTGAAAAAACCATTTGCTCTGCTTTTTAGTTTAACCAGTAATTGACCTATCTTATTCCATTCTTCTTAACTCAGAAGTCTTCTTAATCAGTCTTTTTAGTTAACTTTTTACAAATATTTCCAGATATATAATGTTTACTGGATCACCTTGTCTATATACTCTGAGACAGAAAGTTCCATTCACAAAACCTTTCCCTGTTCTGTATCATGTAGGGACACTTAGCAACTTACAGTCACTCTCCCCCCCCCAAAAAAAGATATTAATTGGGACACATGCTCCCTAATCCAGAAGATTTTCATCTATTGTATAGACATGTCTTAGAAAAAGATAGAACTACTATGTTAGAAAATGGCAGAACTACTGCTACTTCTCCATGGACCCCATTCAATGCCGGTAGATTGACATATGGGACACTTCCAGAACAACTGGATGTAAAGACACAAATTCTGTTGCTTATCATAGTAAACCACATTGCAGTAGGCTTGTTGAATCAATGAGGATTTGATGAATCTGTTATTTCCACTGATTCAGATGGGCATATGCTAACTGTGGCTTACTTAGCTGCAACTTAGAGATGAGTTGAAACTCTAAATCTCAGCTGATTCAGTGGGTCTATTCTAGCGTGATTTACTACACTAAGCAGCATGATTTCGGCCAATATGTGATATGATAGGGTATTTTAGCTTTTCTAGTCTTGCCTGAATTGCTTGTTTTAGAGCATGGGTTTGGCACTACCATTCACTTCATATCAGTCATGAAATGGTATGTTTAAGGACTCAGAACTGAGCAAGCTTGATGATGCACTAACTTTATGTATCTTTGTAAATATTAAAGAATTTGGTTCAATTGTTTTAGGCCTATGATGCACATGTACAGGCAATGAAAAGAGTGTCAAGCTATATCATATTATTCAAAACGACTAATGTTGTGAATGGCCATGATAACTTCAGGCTTTTGATTCATTGTGAAGTTTCTGTTCCAATGTGATTAAAATGCTCAGATCACAGCCTAGAAAAAAGAAACTGAATGGAAGCCAGTATTCAACTTTGGGTGTGGTAGGCATTTTCAGCTTGATGTGTGTAAATTTGAACATTCTTATACATGTAGGAATGTTTGTGGGTGAGAGACGGAAATTCTGCAAGACAAATCTTGCCACTCTTCTCAGGAGCACAGTGTTCAAAAACAAGATCTGAATTTGCAACCTGGAGTCTGAAATTCCAAACTTCAATCTTTTACAAAGTAAATTGGACATGGGCTTTGATTGTAATGGAAGTAACAAATGTAGACTTACAAATAATGTCACAAAAATGCAGCCCCCTGAGGGCAGCAAATGAGTATCTCACTATTTCTCAACGGAGAAATCAGAGATGAACTCTTAAACTATGAGATAAATCATTATTTGAACTCAGATAAAACGGCCATTTAAAAAAAGTGGCTCCGTGTTCCTGCTTCATTTCATCTGTGTAATAGTAAATCTTGCTGGACAAGACAGAACCTTACATCCATTTGTTTCTCACTAGGAGGAAAGGGATATAATGGTTGTTGTGGGTCTTTTGGGCTCTTAGGCCGTGTTCTGAAGGATGTTCTTCCTAACGTTTCGCCAGTCTCTGTGGCCGGCATCTTCAGAGGACAGCACAAAAAAAGGGATCCTTGTGACGCCTTAGTTTCTCTTTTTGTAGAAGGGAAACTATTCACTGGGAATAGTTGTTTCTAATGAAACAATGCTAGTAACAGTGCTTGTTTCATTTAGAAATAGAATATCTATTTGAAACAATATATTAAATGTTATTAAGAAAACATGTGTGGATGACATAATTTTAGCTTGGACCTAGCATTCTGTAATCATCTTCAGCATCTATGTAAGCTACCATATTAAAATGATGGATCCATCTAGCTCTGTACAGCTTGCGTACCATGGAAGAATGACAAGGCCACAATGTCAAGACTGGGAAGCATGTGGATCTCCCCCTCTTGATATTTTGCAACTCCCATCACCCCTAGGCAGCACAGGCAATGAAAAGGCACAGTGGGAGATGTCCAAAAACATCTGGAGAGCTACACATTCCCTAATCCTGAACAAAGAAAACAGTGTTTTCAAGTCAGAATGTGGGGATTTTATACAGTCTTGAGCCCACACATGACACGGTTCTACTGCTCTCACTGCTTTCCCAGTCTTTCTCCCTGTGCTGAAGGTGTGATGGGGATATTGGAAGCACAAGAACTTCCCACCCCTGCTAATAGCCACTTGTCTTACTTACACATTTGCACTGGCCAAGGGACTGAGAGAAAAGAGAGCTCCTCAGACTTATAGCATCCATTTTCAGCAATAGAGCCATAAATTTTTATACAGGCATTTCATAGCCACACCCTTCTGTAGAATGCAAAAATGCAGGCAGCTCAGTATGTATATATGTGCATGTGAGTAGCAGCATATTGCACTGTTATTATATTCCTCCACATGCACAGTAGCAGCACATAACAAAATACCCAGTTTATTAGGATCAGGTAATAATATTAGCCCCTTCATGGATTGCTGCCTTGTCGTGGGGAAGGGGCTTGAGTAATTCAGAGAAGCTATGGGCTATGCCATGCAGGGACACCCAAGACGGACAGGTCATAGTGGAGAGTTCTGACTAAATGCGATCCACCTGGAGCAGGAACTGGCAAGCCACTCCAGTATCTTTGCCAAGAAAGCTCAATGGACAGAAACAAAAGGATAAAAGTTATGATGCCGGAAGATGAGCCCCTCCAGTCGGAAGGTGTCCAACATGCTACTGAGGAAGAGCAGAGGATAAGTACAAGTAGCTCCACAGCTAATGAAGTGGTTGGGCCAAAGCCAAAAGGATGCTCAGCTGCGGAGGCACCTGGAAGTGAAAGGAAAGTCCAATACTGCAAAGAAAAATACTGCATAGGAACCAGGAATGTAAGATCTGTGAACCTTGGTAAGCTGGATGTGGTCAAACAAGAGATGACAAGAATAAATATTGACATCTTGGACATTAGTGAACTAAAATGGACAGGAATGGGCAAATTCAGTTCAGACGATCATCATGTCTACTATTGTGGGCAAGAATCCCATAGAAGAAATGGAGTAGCCCTCATAGTCAACAAAATTTATTTATTTTTATTTATTTTATTTATTTATTGTATTTATACCCTGCCTATCTAGTCATTTCGACCACTCTAGGCAGCTTAAAACATAAGGATAACAAGTTCTAAAAACTTTTTTATATCAATCAATTAATTAAATGATTCTATAAGATGGGAAAAATAAAAATAAATCAAATAAAGAGGAAAAAAAAGGAAACAGGATAGGAATTAACTGGAAGGGAAGGCCTGCCTATACATCCATGTTTTTAGTTGGTTCTTAAAAGTACCCAGTGAGGGTGCAGTGCGAATTTCCGGAGGTAGGTTATTCCAGAGACGAGGAGCCACCGCTGAGAAAGCCCGGTTTCTAGTTCTTTCTTTCCGGGCCTCCCTCTGCGTCAGGCTCCTCAGCCTCACCTCCTGGCTTGCGCGGGTGACACGGGTAGAACTAGTTGGGAGTAAGCGTTCCGCCAAGTATCGAGGTCCTAAACCATTTAGGGCTTTATATGTAAGCATTAACACTTTAAAATCAATGCGGAAACGGATGGGCAGCCAGTGTGGCATGGCCAGAGTAGGAGAGATATGTTGGTATCTTTTTCCCACAAAAGTGTGGGAAAAGCTGTACTGGGGTACAATCTCAAAAATGATAGAATGATTTCAATACAAATCCAAGGCAGACCTTTCAACATCACAGTAATCCATGTTTATACACCAACCACCAGTGCTGAAGAGGTGGAAACTGACCAATTCTATGTAGATTCACAACACCTTCTAGAACTGACATTATGAATGGAATGCCATTTATGGAACACTCCTGGCTGAAAGAGATCAGTTCCTCCTTCTCCTTGAAATCTAATGAAAATGCTCTAGTATATTGGAGGACCATCTGGAATATCACAGGAAGTGGCTGGTGGCTGAGGACTGTAACGAAATTGAGTGGAAATGGCTTCATTGCTGCCTCTTTCAGCAGGAGTCCTTGCTAGATTGCAGTCCTGTATGTATATAGAATGAGCATCTTGGGATACAAACCTGAGAAAATTATGCAGCATTTTTCAAAGTCTCAAAGAAAGCATGGATGTTTATAATGCTTGAAATATTTAAATTAGTTAAGAATAAATGCAATGTGCTACTTTTAAGCAGAGAAAGTATATATAAAGATCAATTTTCAGATGTTATTAAATATTAAATAAAAATGAAGGGAGCTAAATGTGTTTAAAGAAGGCTGACCACCAAAGAATTGATGCTTTTGAACTGTGGTGCTGGAGGAGACACTTGAAAGTCCCCTGGACTGCAAAGAGAACAAACCTATCTGTTTTGAAGGAAATCAGCCCTGAGTGCTCACTGGAAGGACAGATCCTGAAGCTGAGGCTTCAATACTTTGGCCATCTCATGAGAAGACTCCCTGGAAAACACCCTGATGTTGGGAAAGTGTGAAGGCAAGAAGAGAAGGGGATGACAGAGGACAAGATGGTTGGACAGTGTCACTGAAGCTACCAACATGAATTTGACGCAACTCCAGGAGGCAGTGGAAGACAGGCAGGCCTGGCATGCTCTGGTCCATGGGGTCATGAAGAGTCGGACATGACCTAACGACTAAACAACATGTAAAGGACTGGCAAACAACTAACTGGGATTTTAGATAAAAATAAGTTTTATTATTAAAATCAGAAGAAAGAAAATAGCTATTACAAAAACAAAATTATAAAATATTAGAAGAAAATATGAAAAATAACAATAGGTTTTGTTCAGAATAAAATACGTGATTTTAAAAAAAGAATATATCAAAACAATTTTGCCCCCTTCGGCTCGTACTTGTTAAATCCACTGTTGATGCCAGACATCAGTGTGTGCACAGGTGGTAGAAATGGGA